>NC_084648.1:22222892-24622892 GCF_019802595.1 Syngnathoides biaculeatus | reverse complement strand
CCAACCAAAATGTAGACCATGACAAAGAATGCAAGCCACACTTCAGCAAAAAGAATCATAAAGCCGGATTACATTTTCCATATAAGTACAGAGATGAGATGAGTTGATGTCACTCGCAACGTCATCTCTCTGCCAGTGAGTTCGGCCAGTAAGCTAGTGTGACTGATATGAATGTTGAAAGTCAGGTCGGAATTTATCAGAACACCAAGGTTTCGGACATGGTCTTTGTTTTTTAAAGATAGTGTGTCCAGGTATTTACGAACATCCCCTTTTCTTTATTACCAAAAACATTTTGTTTGTTTTTGTTGTGGTTTAGTTAAAGAAAATCTTGGCTTATCCAGTTATCTGCTTCAGACATTGACACAACACCTCAACTGAACTGTAGTCATTTGAAAACATTGCTAAATCGAACTGTGTGTCACGTGCATAGCTATGATGGTCAAAAATAAAGTTCTGAAAAATCTAACCCAAGGATAGCATATACATGGGCTGAAACAGGAGGGGTCCAAGAACTGACCCTTAAGGGAACCTATAAATCATTGCCATTTGTTGAGATTGAGCACTTCCAATGGTTACAGAGTAACTCCTTTGCTCCAAGTAGGAGCTGAACTATTTAAGAACTGTTACAGTTAGTCCTAACTATGTTTCCAAACTGTTCACCATGTACATTATTGTCTACTGTATAAAAACCACACTGAGATTCAACGAGACCAAAATTGACACCTTTTTGGAGTCAATATTCAACTGAATATTACATAGCGTTCAGAAACCTGAAATTTGTCAAAAAGTCAATTTAAATTCAAGAAACTGCCGAGTTCTTTAATAATAACTCAGTCGATTGCTTTTTATTGTTTTTACATTTAGGGACCTCTCTGTTGACCTAATTAGAATGATTCCAGAGAACCATATTTTACTGGCTAAGGTCTGTGCATTTTACACTGGAAGTACTGAAGAAATCAACCAATTTCACAAAAGGGTAAGTACAACACAAACAAACTATCTATCAAGAGCACATGAAAACACACTTGTTACTCCTATGCACAATGGTCTCTCCCCCCAGTCAAGTTATTAATGCAAGGCACGTTTATGTGTATAGCACAACTCAACAACAAGGGGATTGAAAGTGCTTTAAAAAGACATCAAAACATAGATACAACATGATTCAAGATTAACATAAAAGGAGATAAGAACAATAGATAAAAATCATACAAAATCAATAGTTAAAATGTGATTAAATTTAGAAAAGATTTGCATCTTTATTGAAAAGCAGCTGAAAACAGGTGCGTCTTCAACCTGGATTTAAATACACTGTTTCAGATGATCTCAGGCTTTCTGGGAGTTTGTTCCAGACTTGTGGGGCATCAAAGCTGAATGCAGCTTCTCCGTGTCTGGTTCTGACTCTGGGAACTGATAAAAAACAGATCCAGATGACCTGAGGGATTTGGGGGGTTCATACTGGGTCAGTAAGATGTAAAGTTTAACAAAGGTAAATAATCCATTTAAAGAAGTATATTGGGAAATCTGAGAAAAATATACTTGTTTTGCTTCCTTAAGCTGTGACAATGAATATTTCAGAGAATTTGGGGAAACTTTTGACACAGGTCACAACTACAGACAAGACCAAAGCAATTAAAAATATATAGCAATATTAATATTAATAATACAATTGCGTATAATTTGACTGTGTGTTATTTCTCATTTCAGTGTTGTCTCCCCTCTTTAGAGGAATGCAGAGCCTTGGCAGAACAATCCATGTGTGAAGGAGATCTGTTTTCAGCAGTTAAATTTCACCTACTGACATCTGAACCTGAGAACGCCCTTAAGATTGCAATCGATCATGTCAAAGGTATTGACAACTCATCATCAGCTCCTTTATAAACATACCTGTAAGTGATAACTTACGTATTTGTAACAAATACACTGTGGAAATTTTCTAGCAGTGAAGCTGTGTAAAGTTTTTTGAATTTGGGGTTGGCTTTGAATGCATTTCAATTCCACATTATTGATCAATTCAATGTATGATTTATTATCAGAAGTGTACCTTACATGACCAATGTACACTTGATAATTCTCTGGTATGGTTGAAAAGTGACCTCCCACCCTATTAGTAACAGTAAATGAATCACGCTACATGAAATAGCTAGAGAATACACTTTTTTTACTACCTTTCTTTTCATGTGCATATACTGTATACATTTATCTGTTCATCATTTTCATCTCCATCAGAACAGCTAACTGGATCTGACTGGACAGTGGACAGTATTCATCCAATCCTTGACCTGTTGAGTTATGTCAGAACTGACCGCCTCCTCATGGCCAACTTCACCAGGTAAACAATATTAGTTTATTAATTAAATTACACGAATATTTGAATTAATTTTTATTAATTCAATAACATTTTCCCCTCTTTCAGTCGTCACCTTATTGTGGTGGAAAGGTTTGTGTGTTCCGATGATCCTAGGGGCTACGTTGTCTGGGGCTTCACCCCCCTGGTATGGTCACCCATGGCAAAAAGGTCCTAGGTGAGGGATCAGAAAAAGTACGACTCCATAAACCCCTACCACTAATAAAAAATATTGGATCTCAGTTTCCCTTGCCTAGATGCAGGTCACCGGGGTCCGACTCTGGACCCAGGCCTGGAGGTGGGGCTCGAAGGCGAGCAACTGGTGGACGGGCCTGCACCCATGGGCCTTGGCCAGGCATAGCCCCAAGGGTAACATGGGTCTCCCTTTCCATGGGCTCATCACCTGTGTCGAGGGGCCATAGGGGACGGGTGCAGTGGGAGCGAGATGGTAGCCAAAGGCTACAGAAACTAGCTCTAAGGACATGGAATGTCACCACTTTAGCAGGGAAGGAGCCCAAGCTGGTGCGTGAGGTTGAGAAGTTCCGACTAGATATTGTTGGACCTGCCTCTACGCACTGCTTGGGCTCTAGTACCACTCCTCTTGAGGGGTTGGACTCTGTTCAACTCTGGAGTTGCCAACGGTGAGAGGCAGGGGAGGGCGGGAGGATGGGTCCTGACTGTTGTTTGTGCCTATGCACCAAACAATTACCAGTACCAACGCTTTTCGAGTCCTTAGAGGGAGTGGTGGAGAGCGCTCCCACTGGGTTCTCCCACCATTCTGCTGGGGGACTTCAATGCCCATGTGGGCAATGACAGTGAGATCTAGAACAGCAAAATTGTGAAGAACGACCCCCCCCCCCAATCAGAACCAGAGTGGTGTCCTGTTACTGGACTTCTGTGCACATCACGGATTGTCCACAAGAAACACCATGTTCACTTAGCACCAGGACACCCTAGGTTGCAGTTCAATGATCGACTTTGTGGTCATATCATTGGACTTGCGACGGCATGTCTTGGACACTCGGGTGAAGTGAGGGGCAGACCTGTCAACTGATCACCACCTGGTGGTGAGTTGGCTCTGATAGTGGGGGAAAATGTCAGGCCAACGTGGCAAGCCCAAACATGAGGGTCTAGTGCGACTGGCTGGCAGAGTCGCTTGTCAGAAGGAATTTCAACTCCCATCTCCGAAACAACTTTGCTCATGTTCCGGGGGAGACAGGGGATATTGACGTTGTATCAGTCTGTTGTGGTAAAACGGGACCAAATCGAAAGGTGGGCCTCTCAATTTACCAGTTGATCTACGTTCATTCCCTCACCTATGTTCATGAGCTGTGGGTCGTGACCGAAAGAACAAGATCCAGGATACAAGCGACTGAAATGAGTTTCGTCCGCGGGGTGTCCAGGCTCTCCCTTAGAGATAGCGTGAAAAACTTGGTCTATCCTGGAGGGGCTCAGTGTCGAGCTGCTGCTCCTCTGTATTGAGATGAGCTAGATGAGGTGGCTGGGGCATGTGATCCAGATGCCTCCCGGACGCCTCCCTGGTGAGGTGTTCCGGTCATGTCCCACCGGAAAGAGAACCCCGGACGACCCAGGACATTCTGGAGAGACTATGTCTCTCGGCTTGCTTAGGGAATGCCTCGGGATCCCTGCTAAACCTACTGTCCATGTGACCCAACCCGGAAAAGCAGTAGAAGATGGATGGATGGAGGGAGGGAGGGAGGGAGGGAGGGAGGGATTAAATTTGTGTCCCATCTCTTGTTAAAATTGATTATCAATATGTTATTGTGTCTAGAGCCCGCAGTGAGCTGTTAATCCTGTGTGGTTACATCGGCAGTCTTCTTGCCATAAGGAGACAATACTCCAGTATTGTACCAGCACTCTATGAATATACCAGGTACACAAAAAATAATCACACTTTCACTAACAAACGTGTATTATTACACATAGAAATTTGCAGAAATGTGGCATTCAAATGATTGGTTTTCAACCTTCTGACATAATTCCTGAAACATACACAGTGTTCAGGTAATTTATCTTTTTTTTTCTAAAATTTTTGCTCGACTTGAGCTGGCCCTTTTCAGTCAAGTGTATTCAAAATATTGCTTTAGGTAACAGTTCTGTTTTATAATGGTACTTTTCTCATGGAAGGAATTCCCAAAAATTCTTTCTTTCACTTGGTTGCCAAGTCAGTCTCAATCGGCTTAAGCAGTTTTTGTCTTTCCATGCAGATTTTCGTGATAAAGATGCTCACAAAGACAAAACTGTCCATTAAAACTTTGTCTGTTCACCCATTTAACAGAATTAGTATTTTCTTGAAATTTTTCTCAAGTTACTGCATGAGAGGACGGCACGGTGGCACAGCTGTAGAGTGTGGCCTCACAGTTCTGAGGACAGGTTCAAATCCTGTGTGGAGTTTGCCTGTTCTCCCTGCGCCTATGTAGGTTTTCCCCGGGCCCTCCGGTTTCCTCCACATCCCCAAAACGTGCATTAATTGGAGACTCTAAATTGCCCCGGGGTGTGATTGTGAGTGTTGTCTGTCTCGATGTGCCCTGCAATTGGCTGGCAACCAGTTCAGCGTGTACCCTGCCTCCTGTCCTATGACGCCTGGGAGTGGCTCCAGCACTTCCGCGATCCTTGTGAGGATCACCGGCTCAGAAAATGGATGGATGGGTATAGCATTAGAAACTGCTGACACTCGAAATTACCTGTATCAAAAATGACTGCCGACTAACAACGATTTCTGTGCATGAGTCGAAAAATCCAAGTGAAGTCAGAAAGGCAGGAACACTGTTCAAAACAACAGGTTTCGAAAACACCCAAGTAACAACAAATAACAACAGTCATGGGACTTCTACAAGTCATATTGTAAAACTATTTGTTTTCCCTGACAAACCTCTATGATATGTTTGTATTTGAAATGTAGACATTATACAGTGAAGAAAATAAATATTTGAACACCCTGCTATATTGCAAGTTCTCCCACTTAGAAATCATGGAGGGCTCAGAAAGTTTCATCGTAGGTGCATGTCCACTGTGAGAGAGATAATCTAAAAAGAAATATCCAGAAATTGTCAAGGTCCTGCCGGTCCAGCCCTGGATGTGTTCCCGCACAGCCTCACTGATTAGGAGGCGCACACCTGCGCCTCATGTTGGCTGATTGACTCCGGTAGAAATAGGACCCAGAGGATTACTGAGCTTTGCCAGATCGCTGCGGCTCATGCCCCGTTCCTGCACTCCCATATCTCCGATCGTAAACCCGTGTGTACTGACCTCGCCTGTTCTCCGACCGACCCCGTAAGCCTGACTCCTTTGACACTCCTGCCTTGTTTGATCGATCTCCCGTGTACTTACTCCTGCCTGCCGGCGGACCTGCTCTCTACGCCCGACGTCATGACTACCGTTGCTGCGCCTGACTGTCTGCCTGATCCCCGGTCTTGGAACAATAAACGTTTTTCCCGAATTATCTCTGCGTCTCCTGAGTCCTGCATTTGGGTCCTCCCTCCGTCCCGATGGGTCGTGACACAAATCACAATGTATGATTTTATAACGATTTATTTGTGTGATACAGCTGCAAATAAGGATTTGAACACCTGAAAAAAACAATGTTAATATTTGGTACAGCAGTCTTTGTTTGCAATTACAGAGGTCAAACATTTCCTGTAGTTGTTCACCAGGTTTGCACACACTGCAGGAGGGATTTCGGCCCACTCCTCCACCAAATATTTCCTATTGGGTTTAGGTCTGGAGACTGGCTAGGCCATACCAGATCCTTAATATGCTTCACTCCTTGGTTTTCCTGGCTGTGTGCTTTGGGTCATTGCCCTGTTAAAAGACCCAGCCACAACCCATCTTCAATGCGCTGACTGAGGGAAAGAAGTTGTTCCCCAAGATTTCGCAATACATGACAGCAGTCATCTCCTGAATACAGTGCAGTTGTCCTGTCCCATGTACATGATGCTACCACCACCATGCTTCACAGTGGGGATGGTGTTTGTGGGATGGAACTCATCATTCGTGTTCCTCCAAACACGGTTAGTCGAGTTATGACCAAAAAGTTGGTTTTATCTGACCACAAAACCTTTTCCCATAACTCCTCTGTATCATCTAAATGGTCTTTGGAAAACTCAAGACAGGCCTTGACATGTGCTGGTTTAAGCAGGGGAATCTTCCGTGGCATCCATGATTTGAAACCATGATGTCTTAATGTATTACCAACACTCACCTTGGAAATAGTGGTCCCAGCTCTTTTCAGGTCATTGACCAAGTCCTGTCGTCCTGAGCCGATTCCTCACCTTTCTAAGGATCATTGAGACCCCACGAGGTGATATCTTGCATGGAGCTCCACTCCGATTGAGACCGTTGACCGTTATGTTTATCTGCTTCCATTTTCTAATGATTGCTCCAACAGTGGACCTTTCTTTACCAAGCTGCTCGGCAATTTCTCCATATATTGCAAGTTCTCCCACTTAGAAATCATGGAGAGGTCTGAAATTTTCATCGTAGGTGCATGTCCACTGTGAGAGAGATCATCTAAAAAGAAAAATCCAGAAATTACAATGTATGATTTTTTAACAATTTATTTATATGATACAACTGCAAATAAGTATTCGAACAACCTGTCTATCAGCTAGAATTCTGACCCTCAAAGACCTGTTAGTCCACCTTGAATAGTCCACCTCCACTCCATGTATTATCCTAAATCAGATGGAGCTGTGTGAGGTCGTTAGCTGCACAAAGATACATGTCCAACCCATACAATCACTAAGACTCAAACTTGTAACATGGCCAAGACCAAAGAGCTGTCCAAAGACACCAGAGACAATATTGTCCAACTCGACACGGCAGGAAAGAGCTACGGAGAAATTGCCAAGCAGCTTGGTGAAAAAAGGTCCACTGTTGGAGCAATCATTAGAAAATGGAAGAAGATAAACATAACGGTCAATGGTCTCAATCGGAGTGGAGCTCCATGCAAGATATCACCTCGTGGGGTCTCAATGATCCTTAGAAAGGCGAGAAATCAGCTCTGGACTACACGACAGGACTTGGTCAATGACCTGAAAAGAGCTGGGACCACCATTTCCAAGGTGACTGTTGGTAATACACTAAGACGTCATGGTTTGAAATAAATTCATGGCACGGAAGGTTCCCCTGCTTAAACCAGCACATGTTAAAGCCCGTCTTAAGTTTGCCAATTACCGTTTGGATGATAGAGAGGAGACATGGGAGAAAGTTTTATGGTCAGCTGAGACCAAAATGGAACTTTTTGGTCATAATTCCACTAACCGTGTTTGGAGGAAGACGAATGATGAGTTCCATCCCAAGAACACCATCCCTACTGTAAAGCATGGGGGTGGTAGCATCATGCTTTGGGGGTGTTTTTCTGCACATGGCAAAGGATGACTGAACTGTATTAAGGAAAGGATGATCGTGGCCATGTATTGTGAGATTTTGGGGAACAACATCTTTCCCTCAGTCAGAGCATTGAAGTTGGGTCGTGCCTGGTTCTTTCAACATGACATTGACCCGAAGCACACAGACATGAAAACCAAGGAGTGGCTCCGTAAGAAGCATATCAAGGTTCTGGCGTGGCCTTGCCAGTTTCCAGACCTAAACCCAATAGAAAATCTCTGGAGGGAGCTAAAACTGCGTGTTTCCCAGCGACAGCCCAGAAACCTGTCTGATCTAGAGAAGATCTGTGACGAGGAGTGGGCCAAAATCCCTCCTGCAGTGTGTGCAAACCTGGTGAACAACTACAGGAAACATTTGACCTCTGTAATCTGTAACCAGATACTGACATTGATTTTCTCAGGTGTTCAAATACTTATTGTCAGCTGTATCACATAAATAAATCGTTAAAAAAAATCATACATTGTTATTTATGGATTTTTATTTTTAGATGATCTCTCTCACAGTGGACATGCACCTACGATGAAAATTTCAGACCTCTCCATGATTTCTAACTGGGAGAACTTGCAATATAGCAGGGTGTTCAAATACTTATATTCTTTACTGTGTACTTAAGGTGAAAGTCGGATGACTTTGCTATTGCTTTGTTTTTCCAAATTTAGGTCTGGGTCCCTGACTACACCCAGATGGCCGAGTTGGCAGTTTTAAGGTGTATAGATTATAGCTCTGTGGTGACCTGTAATCATTTTTCATAGGGGTCCAAAAACAATGACCTCAGTTTTCTTTTTGTTTAGCTGCAGACTGTTGTGACACACTCAATCATTAAGGTCCTCAATGCATTTACCAAGAGCCCTTACGGGGCTTCGGTCTCCTAGTGACATTGTAATATATATCTGTGTGTCATCTGCATAGCTATGGTAATTTATTTTGTTGTTCTTTATAATCTGTGATAGTCGGAGCATGAAGATGTTATACAGAATGGAACCTTGGTGGACTCCACGTGTCATTCTTGTCTGTTCATTAGTGAAGTTACCTATTGTCACAAAGTACTTCTTATTCTCCATGCATGTTTTGAACCAGTTCAGCGCAGTTCCAGAAAGACCTCCCTTGTTCTCCAGTCATTTGAGTAATGTATTGTGGTCAACTGTATCAAAAAGAGCACTGAGAGCCAGTAAAACCGAGACTGACATTTACTACCCTTTTTCTTTTCCCTTGTTTATCAATCAACACGAAGGAAGTGATGACGCTATGTATACTCCTCAGATCAATCCCATAGGATCAACTCTCTTGAACATGTAATGACAATTGTCCCATCGGAGATTAGTAACGTTTACCACTAATAATATTAATAATACAGTATAGATCAAAAGAATGCATTGATAAACACCAACATGTGTGGGTGTGGTGTCATCACATTTCCCTGTCTGTCACATAGTCAGTTGTTGAAGCGGAGAGAAGTGAGCGTTCCCCTGAAGATTGAGCAGATGTCAATGGAACTGGATGCCTGGCGGGGTTGTACTCTGAGTAGCAGCAAGTAGGTTAACACACACTCACGTCATCCATCACAGATCAAAGAGTTATAATCGCAACTAGCCAATGTGAGTACAGATGCAGGAGGCAGCCAATCAGTGGCAAATTATAATAAATGACACAAACAGCAGGCACAACTCTTAACATGAAGACATTTGGCTTTAGTAGATTTTCTTGTTTGGTTCTTTGTTGATATTTAAGAGTACAACCTGTTGGTCACAGCCTGGGTTTACTCTGAGGGTCAAGGATGTCCCATCATCACCCCCTTCCCATCCTCATCTCCTTTGGTTAGCTGTTGTATTGGCACTTGGTATAATATGTTGAGCCAGATCCTGAGAATACAAATGTAAATAAACACTGTTTAGTATCCAATAAATCTGTGCCAGCTTTCTGTTTAAACGGTTAAATTCCCCCATTACTTAAGTGCATCAAACAGACAACGGCAGCAGGTTACAGGAACTTGATTAAGATAGAGTAGTGAAAGATTCGCCCGGGTTTTCACAGCCACTATGAAGTATAAACCCCGCTACAGTTGTACTTTTCTTAAAAGCGTAATTTTTGGCTATTAAGTAAAATAAAAACCACACTCCTTTAAGACTGCTCTCTCACATTTTGTCTGTTGGCACTTAGAATAACCTAGGTATTGTTTAATAGTCTTTATACGAGGGCCCATTTATTTGTCTAAAAGCTGAAATAACCTTGAAAAAAAATCATAATTGTTGGAATAATTGTTTGTGTGGTTCAGATGGTTAAGCATTGGCCTCACAGTTCTGAGGTCCCGGGTTCAATCCTAGACCCGCCTGTGTGGAGTTTGAAAGTTTTCTGCCGTGCCTGTGTGGGTTTCCTCTGGGCACTCCGGTTTCCTCCCACATCCCCAAAACATGCAACATTAATAGGACACTCTAAATTGGCCCTAGGTGTGATTGTGAGTGCAGCTGTTTGTCTCCATGTGCCCTGCGATTGGCTGGCAACTAGTTCAGGGTGTACCCCGCCTCCTGCCCATTGACAGCTGGGATAGGCTCCAGCACTCCCCACCTCCCTCGTGAGGATAAGCGGCAAAGAAAATGGATGGATGTTTGTGTTGAAAATATGTTGTTAAATCTGCTAACATTGAAAGCAATGCACTCATGATTCTTTAGAAAAGGAGATGAGATATTTTAGATGCTCTGAGATTAAAATGTAATTAGTTGATTCAGCAGGGGCAAAGGAATAATGAAAATTAAAAAGTTATTAAATTATACAAAGGAATAAAGAAAAAAATTAAAATAAAATAATGGAAGTACAGGAATGGGCTGGATGAGAAAGTTGAATACTCACTTGTTTTAATTCAAAGTTCACAATTGTTTCCTTGAAATGTAAAACACAGATGATCAAAAAGTATATAATAATATACTTGGTTACTGTTGGAGGACGCTTTTTTCCTCCGCATGTCCGTTTAATTTCGGGTAGTTGGTAATGTTGGTTATCCAAATAAAAGCTGGAGATGATGAACAGTTTCTTTGAAGAATTTACTTCCAGAATATTCCGGGCACTTATGAGTTACAGACAATGGCTGTAGAGAGCAGATCACAAGTGCGAAGGTACAGAGAAAGCACACATCCTTCATCTTGTCAGAAGGGTAGACTATGGGTGGTATCAAACCTGTGGCGTGAGATTGGGGCTTTCAACTTAGACAAAGGGTTTTTGTCTCAACCGGATCTAGCTGGGAATGGATTAATTACAAAGTTAAGGTTAGCCTATGTGCAGAGATGCGATCAAGGACACATCTGGCTACAGAACAAAGCCCCACTGAGGACATGAGGAAATTATGGAGTTATGACTAAATATGGGCATAAGACATACTTCATTACATTCAAAGTGGGTACCAGATTGATTAAAATATGTAAACAATATTTCAACTTTACACATTTGAGACTAAGATTATTTTTTAATAATTATTATAGTTTTATTAATTTATTTATTTATAAAAAAAATTATAATTATATAATTACTAAGTATTTACTTAAAGGTCAAGTCTCATCCCTATAAACATTCTAAAATAGATATTGTAATGAAAAATACATACATCATTATTCAGTTCAATGTAGAACCACGCAGGTAGATTATATTTTGTGCAGACGATGTAATCTGAAGGAGGTTACTGACTGTAAAGTAGTGGTAGGGGAGAGTGTAGCTCGACAGCATAGGATGGTAGTATGTAGGATGATTCTGGTGGTGGGTAGGAAGATTAAGAAGACAAAGGTAGAGCAGAGAACCATGTGGTGGAAGCTGAGAAAGGAAGAATGTTGTGCGGCCTTCCGGAAAGAGGTGAGACAGGCTCTCGATGGACAACCGAAGCTCCCGGAAGACTGGACGACGACAGCCAAGGTGATCAGAGAGACAGGCAGGAGAGTACTTGGTGTGTCATCTGGTAGGAAAGGGGAGAAGGAGACTTGGTGGTGGAACCCCAAAATACAGGGAGTCATACAAGGAAAGAGATTAGCGAAGAAGAAGTGGGATACTGAGAGGACTGAGGAGAGGCGAAAGGAGTACATCGAGATGCGACGTAGGGCAAAGGTAGAGGTGGCAAAGGCTAAACAAGAGGCATATGAAGACATGTACACCAGGTTGGACACGAAAGAAGGAGAAAAGGATCTCTACAGGTTGGCCAGACAGAGGGATAGAGATGGGAAGGATGTGCAGCAGGTCAGGGTGATTAAGGATAGAGATGGAAATGTGTTGACTGGTGCCGGTAGTGTACTAAATAGATGGAAAGAATACTTTGAGAAGTTGATGAATGAAGAAAATGAGAGAGAAGGAAGAGTTGAAGAGGCAAGAGTGAAGGACCAGGAAGTGGAAATGATTACTAAGGGGGAAGTCAGAAAGGCACTACAAAGGATGAAAAATGGAAAGGCAGTTGGTCCTGATGACATACCGGTAGAGGTATGGAAGCAATTTGGAGAGATGGCTGTGGAGTTTTTGACCAACTTATTCAACAGAATACTAGCGGGCGAAAAGATGCCTGAAGAATGGAGGAAAAGTGTTCTAGTTCCCATCTTTAAGAACAAAGGGGATGTTCAGAGCTGTGGGAACTATAGAGGAATAAAGTTGATGAGCCACACAATGAAGTTATGGGAAAGAGTAGTGGAGGCTAGACTCAGGACAGAAGTAAGTATCTGCGAGCAACAGTATGGTTTCATGCCTAGAAAGAGTACCACAGATGCATTATTTGCCTTGAGGATGCTCGTGGAAAAGTACAGAGAAGGTCAGAAGGAGCTACATTGTGTCTTTGTGGATCTAGAGAAGGCCTATGACAGAGTACCAAGAGAGGAACTGTGGTACTGCATGCGTAAGTCTGGTGTGGCAGAGAAGTATGTTAAAATAGTACAGGACATGTATGATGGCAGCAGAACAATGGTGAGGTGTGCCTTAGGTGTGACAGAGGAATTTAAGGTGGAGGTGGGACTGCATCAGGGATCAGCTCTGAGCCCCTTCCTGTTTGCAGTGGTAATGGATAGGCTGACAGATGAGGTTAGACTGGAATCCCCTTGGACCATGATGTTCGCAGATGATATTGTCATATGCAGTGAAAGCAGGGAGCACGCAGAGGAACAATTGGAAAGATGGAGACATGCACTGGAAAGGAGAGGAATGAAGATTAGCCGAAGTAAAACAGAATATATGTGCGTGAATGAGAAAAGTGGAGGGGGAAGAGTGAGGCTACAGGGAGAAGAGATAGCGAGGGTGGACGACTTCAAATACTTGGGGTCAACAATACAGAGCAATGGAGAGTGTGGTCAGGAAGTGAAGAAACGGGTCCAAGCAGGTTGGAACAGCTGGCGAAAGGTGTCTGGTGTGTTATGTGACAGAAGAGTGTCTGCTAGGATGAAGGGCAAAGTTTACAAAACAGTGGTGAGGCCAGCCATGATGTACGGATTAGAAACGGTGGCACTGAAGAAACAACAGGAAGCTGAACTGGAGGTGGCAGAAATGAAGATGTTGAGGTTCTCGCTCGGAGTGACCAGGTTGGATAGGATTAGAAATGAGCTCATTCGAGGGACGGCCAAAGCTGGATGTTTTGGAGACAAGATTCGAGAGAGCAGACTTCGATGGTTTGGACATGTTCAGAGGCGAGAGAGTGAGTATATTGGTAGAAGGATGCTGAGGATGGCGCTCCCAGGCAAAAGAGCGAGAGGAAGACCAAAGAGAAGGTTTATGGATGTGGTGAGGGAAGACATGAGGGCAGTTGGGGTTAGAGAGGAAGATGCAGGAGATAGGCTAAGATGGCAAAAGATGACACGCTGTGGCGACCCCTAACGGGACAAGCCGAAAGGAAAAGAAGAAGATTATTCAGTTCAATGTCTAAACGAAAAAATAATTTTGAGCAGAGAGTGCGTCATCCATGCGCAAAGTTGCGGAAGTGTTATTCGACGACATCCATGTGGTCGCCAAATTGGTTGCATCTCCTGTCCGTGACGTCACCCCGGACATTCGCCATTGAAAGACGTGGTGGACCCTACAATGGGAGACGAACACGCCCCTTCTGACACGAAAGCTCTTTTCAAAGAAAACATCACACAACAGAGTGAAGTTACCGGAGCAATACTACCATATTGTTTCGAGTCATATAGATGATATGCGATCACGGCCAAACCGCCTCTCCGTCCGATCCACTTCTGGGGTGGAGATGAGCCATCGCGGCCTGGGCCACGATGAGAGTCTTCGGCCAACAAGGCCGGCGGCAAGCTGCGACGAGCCACCCCGGGCGACAAGGCTCATTTTCGGCCTCCGTATTTTATGACTTTAAACATTTGTAGGGTGCAACACAATTTTATTACACAGTGGTATCAGTGTACATAATTTAAGTGTGCATATGTCAATGAATTGTGCATACATTTGTTTCTGTTTTAATAGATTGATGCCATAGTCATTGCTTTCATAGATGACAACAGTATGATAGCAGTGGCAAGATGCTTCTGTTTGGAAAACAAAAGTGGAAATAAAGGTCCAAAGGAAATGAAAAAAAAATCACTTCTTGAAAAGCTAAAGAAACCCTAACGAAAGTGATTATGAGTAGAGTACAATTGCAAAGTGGAAAAGAACCTACATAAAAACAACAAATGGGCTGAAAAGCTGACCAGAAAAGTTGAGTTGGGGTAGATTCATGAACGCAAAGGGCAGGGGAACAAGGAGGCTTGATGTGTGCAAAGAGTCCAAAAAAGCTGACATATTACAGCATGTTAAGGACATTTTCTTTTTCCAAATGGAAAAAGTAGACTTGGAAGATGTGAAGCACTCAGTTGTGACATATTGGACTATCAAGCGGAGCCATATTTGATAATGATATCACAATTGGAGACTTCTACAAAGTACTAAGAATGGGAGTGTTAAGAGTTTACCGTTGCACTAATTGACAGATAGACTGTTGCGAAATGCCCTGATGCAAATATTGATGTATAGCTGAGAGACAAGGAAGAAGATGATCTTCACACCATTGTCATCCAGTCGGCTGATTTGGAGGAGTTAGATGCAGGTATAACTTCTGACACATCGGAAGTGTTGATTGGGCCTTTCCTTGGAGAACACATAGCAAGTCAGCTGGATGACCCTTCCAGCAATTTGAAGTAGATGAGCTAGCCATCCCATCAGTCACTCTTACCCAATTAATCACAGCAACATTCAACACTCCAGACAAAAATGATCAAGCAAGTGACTCTACAGCTCCATATGATCTTGAATGTGTCATCACCATAAAACTTCAGAGTCACATTATGGGGGATTTTATTTGCCAGTTTAAGGATGCAACACTGTTTAAACACCAATTAGTACAGTTACATTGATGAAAAAGGAGCTCATGCAGATGGCGTTTTGAGGGATGTCTATGTTTCATTTTAGACAGTTTATGAACCGAACAGCTGAGCGGGAGGTCCTTAGAGGTCCTTCACTGCCTCCTAGATTGCAGGAAGAAGAGTGGAAATACACTGGCCAAATTTTGCTGAAAGGATATGAAGACCATGGACACTTTCCTTGTCGCCTTACTCCTGTTGTCATGGTGGCACTTATTTTTGGTGAGAATAAAGTGTCCTATGATATGCTCTTTAGAAATCTCCTCCTGTATCAATGTCATTATGTTAGCACCACTCTAAAACAAGCATTTGTGAACCCACAAGCTCTCTTACAAATATATCAGGATAAAAAGCCAACAACAAGAAAGCAGAGAATCCAAGCTTGCGTTTTCTGCAACAGTACATCAGAGGACTGAATGATCCAGGACTTAGAAAATTGTTAAAGTTTGTCACAGGGTCAGATATTATCTCTGTTGACAAGGTTGAAATCCTGTTCACACCTGTAGATGGACAAGCAAGATGTGCAGTAGCTCATACCTGTGGGGATGTTCTGGAACATGGACATACACTTACCCAGAATTGCACGCTGAAATGGATCGCATTCTTGTTGCGGAAAACTCCTTTCAATTCAGCATAGTTTAGGTCAGTAATAAATGACTGTTTCAAGGACCAAGCCACAGTGAGAAATACTGTCTTTACAAAATGTTTGCTAATACACAAACCTGTTCATCTGCAGTGTTCCCTTTAAAGTTGTCACTCGTTGAGTACCAGAAAGCAATAAGTATGAGGTGATAATTTTGTCATGTTAAAATTAAAACTCACCAATAGTCTTGTGATACACTGTTTTGTGGAGGTGCAATTTGTGCCTGCTGTTCTGCATGCTGTGAGCACAATACAAATGTAATTGGAAATTAATACACAGTTTCAAATGGGTAAATGAATATTCATTTTTATTTGTAATCATGATGCGTGAGGCTTGAAGACCTATCTCGGTTTTTTAAAAATGAGAAATGTTGCAAAACAATTAAAGAAACTTAATCTAAAAAAGTTTAAATTTTCTAATCTGTAGTCATTTGTTAAATAATTTGGCATTTTCATTTTAGCAGTTCAATGAATATTTTCAGTAAGAGGTTATAACATCCTGATAAAAGAAAACTTTCCAATCAATCCACTTCGGAGACATCAGCGTGAAAAAAATGCTTGTTGTATCATCCATACTCTTTACATCGTATTCTCAGTAGGGGCACAGGTGTGTTGATGCCTATCGAAGATGGCTTCAGGTGAGAGGCGGAGTACATCCTGAACTAATTGCCAGCCAATCACAACCTGTGGTATCAATGAAAAATAAATAATTGCAGATCGGGTGCTTAGTCTTGAAAGATTCAACTCTTGTAAACATGATTTCACCAACACGCCACAACATTTTTAAATACCTTGACATGTTGTACAGTAATCCCTCTTTACTTCGCGGATTCAGTACATCTCAGCCCATTAAAAAAAAAAAAAAACAGGTCGTCTCACAGTACGTACTATAGAGCTTCTGCATGTGATGTCACCATTTTCACGGCGCTATACTGCCGGTCAAAAGACCTGCTCGACAGAGGGGGAAAAAATTGAACTGGAGCAGATTATTCACAACGTCCAAGTCTTGTTGTGCTGTTGGTTGTTACAACAGACAAAACAGATATTCAATGGGGTCGTTCTATAGAATACCAGCTGAAAATTCCAGAAAAGATCAATGGATTTCGGCAACTAAACATGATGGATGATGCCCAACCAAATACACACGACTGTGTAGCGATCACTTCATTTTAGGTAGGAATTATTCTTCTCAATCTTAAATTACCAAGAAGTATTTGTAATGCCAAGTTGGTTCATTTGAGAACAATGCGTTTAAAAAAAAAAAAAAGACTGAGTTGTCTCCTACATACATGGAAGCGTGTTGCGGCCACACTTCAAACTTCGGTAAACCTCTCCACAATAGATGTTTTTTTTTTTTTAAATATGCATTATTCACAAATGAGTCCAATGCGTATTTAAAAAAAAAAAAAAAAAAAAAACGTTGGTCACACAGAAGTTTACATTGGTTACTGTGTGGCCGCAACACGCTTCCGTGTACGGGGGCTGAACCCTATCCCAGCGGTTTATTTTCTTTTTTTAAATACGCATTGGACTCCTTTGAGAACAATGCATACCTTGAAAAAAATAGTGTCACGGAGAGGCTTATCAAAGTTTAATGTGTGGCTGCAACATGCTTCCGTGTATGGGGGAGTGAAGCCTATCGCAGCGGTTTATTTTCTTTTTTCAAATACGCATTGGACTCATTTGAAAACAATCCATATTTACAAAAAAACATCTGTCATGGAGAGGTTTACCTGAGTTTAACATGTAACCGCAACACTCTTCCGTGTATGGAGGAGCTGACTCGCTGTCTTTTTTTCTTCCAATTATAGATAATGAATGTGAGTTTGTGTAAAACAAGGGGTCATTTATTTAAATATTGGTATTTGTATTGAAAAAAATCCGAGTGGCTATATGGGATTTATTCTTGATTGAGAATAGATCCAGCAACGAAGTATTTGTATGCGCCCAGACTTTTCTACGCTTTCAAACTCCTCCGTGTAAATTTCGACGACTTACTCACCAGTTACATGTGTAGATCCAGTTGTCCAAGACAAGCGGAAGCGAGTTAACAGTCCAATTTCTCATCGGTGAAAACATCGACTTCTGGATTAAATATGAGTCCTCTATGCCATTTTTCCACGTACTACCTTTGTTTATTATCACCTTCTAAATGTTTTACGGTATGGTACAAAAGTGGGCGTCGTGCTATAAGATGTATTTTTGTGTCGTCTCCAACCTACCTAGCATTGAGCAATACTTTGGTTGACCAGCAGTATGGCCAGTCATGTGACTTCGGGGACGTAGGTGCATGAGCTCTTTATCACTTTAATAAGCCCCCCAAAAAATGACATAACATGGCTGTTGACTCTGTGTGCATGTCCTCTCTACTTCAAAATGCATCCAAAGTGCTTGTGCTTTATCTTAAAGCTGCTGCTGAAACGCCCAAGATGAACAGAAAGATGCAAAATTAGAGGATTACTTGAAAATGAAAGTGATTTAGTTTTATGGACAGCGGATTGCAAAAAAAAAACAAAAAAAACAGCCTGGTCACAATGAGGAGGAAGAGAAGGGGAGGGAGCTGATGGATTGGCAAAAAAGTGAAACATTTGGATATGATCAAAGACCACAGAAGATACGTTTTGTGGTGCCATGATTGTGTGAATGAATCAGTGGTGTGTCACATAAAGATTGATGTGATAAACATCAACCTGAAGCTCCAATGAAGCATTCAACCCCTCGAGGACGAGACAAAGGTTGGTTTTAAAACTTTTAAAAGCTTGCGACAATATGGTACGAGCTCTCGAGTTTAGGAATTATGTTGACGACGTTATGTCCTTCTACAGCATGTTGGATGAAATGGATTAATTGTACATAAAGTTATCTCATAATTTCTCTCCTGTTTTGCTTTGAATGTTCTTTTCCAATGCTTAATATGGTTCTATGGGTTGTTTTCACGTGACATCACCTGTTGTGCGGCCTCGGGCAAATAGCTGACGGCAGCCATTTGATTTCCCTGAGCTCGTTATTCGTACATTGAGTAGAAGAACTTTTAGTAAGATGCCCATTTCCGGTGCCGTGGGTTGCTCAAACATACCTGGGGTGAACAAAGATGTTAGTTATTACAAAACGCCTAAAATTATCACTAATCAAGGTAATGAAGCGCAAATTCTCAGTGAAAAGAGACAAAGGTGATGGAAAAAGGCAATCTTTCATAAAGACATCACGATGGAGAAGCAGTGGGATCGGACACTTGTCTGCTCAAGACACTTCGTAAATGGTTAGTTCAGTCTCATTTTTTATAGTTAGATTTTTGTAGCTAACGAGAATTGGGGTCTTAATGGTATTTCTTAAGCTATTTGCCCGAGGCACCACAATGGGTGATGTCACGTGAAAACAACCCATATTTAGGGAGTTTGTGGCTAAGTTTAGCAGTGTTAAACTCTCCTAGAATAATGAGTGGCGAATCTGGGTGGTTTTTTTCAATCTCGTTTATCTGCTCAGTAAGCGTTAACATCACGGCCGTCATGCTAGCTTGATTGGCTTGAGGCTGAATATAAACAGACTACGATAAAAGTTGTGAACTCGTGGTGAATAAAACGACTTACAGTTCAAAAACAGTGACTCTAAAAAGGGGCTGCAGTGTGTGCTGAGGTGTGTGCTAACCTCTTTCAAGTGACTAACAAAAAAGGATCTTAACTGTAATGTTGGCATTCTGAAAAGAATATCAATTTAGCTTGTCATCTTGGTGACACAATCAGCACGATGGAGGTTGAACCCGGGGAGCATGATAGCAGCGTTGGGCACTTGTCCACAAAGCTAAGTCTCTGTGAAGCACAGAGCCGCAGAATGTCCAAAGTCTTTCCGGGTTTTAACCAGAAGCTTAAGTTCATCCATTTTATTGGCTAGGGAGCATAGGTTGGCAAGATGGATCGTCGGAAGCGTTAGACGATGTCCCCGATTTCAAAGGCGGACTTGTATCCTGGATTGCAACCTTCTTCATCTCGAGGCTTTGAAGAGCGCACCGACTACCAACTCTGGAATAAGCTTCAGCGAATTGGCGAGAGTTGTCAAAAAAAAAAAAGTCAGGAGAAGACTCTCTGATGGTTAGCAAGTCCTCTCTTGTGTACTTGAGTCCCGAGACGCCCTTGAAACACCAAAACACAAACAGTAACAGGAAGAGCATTCCGCAGGTTTCCACACTGGTAGGCGTTAGGTAGGAAAGTTAAATGGCGACGCGCAGTGGCGTATGCATAATTAAGCGAAAAGTGTGATGTCAGTGAAAACAACCCATTGACTTGCGTTGGCTTTGTTTGCTTAGGGTTGTTTATCGACTCACGGTTACTTTATTTATCACGTCTTTGTGTTTGTTGCATTCCACACAACCTCAAGGAAATAAAAAAAGAGGATTTGTGGCAATTTGGCCTAAACTGGCTGGAGATGATGAAAGAGACATCCAGCATTCTCCTCGCAAGCAAAAGCTCCTCCTGTCAGGAGGGGGCGCTATAGCGGCGAAATGGAAGAGATATAACAGCAATATATCATAATAAAATTCGCCGAAAATATGTATATATATATATTTGGCTTATTTTGTAGTAATAGTAGCTTGAGTAACAGTAGAGAAAAAATATATTTTTTCTGCCAAATTTATTATGATTATTATTAGTAGTAACAGTAGTAGCAGCAGTAGAAGAGCACCTTTCATGACAGCAAACACATAAAAGTGGATCATTGCGTTTAGAATGATTATAATCAGTGTAAACCCCAAAATGCACTTTGATGTGTTTCTGTCATGAAAGGTACACTGCTGCTTCTGAAATTACTTTAAGAACAAAAATCGCTGGATAATAAGCTAGAATCACTCGCAGCCCAAAATACTCAGTCTGACCAAAAAAATTTAAGGGCTTTTTAGGGGCATTCTTAGGGTCTGACACGAAAAATTTAGGGCTGACACAGAAAAAATTTAGGGCCGACACGAAAAATTTAAGGCCATCGTGGGAAATCAAGAGTAAGGAAAAAAGACTCACCCAATGGTGCCATCAACCGTTCTTGGTTCATCAAATGTTCCAGTATCTCAGTAACTGTGACAGTGATCACCTGTCGCCCCTTGTGGTAGTTCTCATTGATATGACCATTGTCAACGTCTTCACATAACAGTATACAGAAAAACAGATTCTAACTACAATTGCAACTATATACACAAATGTCTTTTACTGATGTCTGTCTCAGCACCCCTACTCTAGCTCCTTGAGCCTACCCAGTGCCTCCTCTATTTGTTGCTGCAGAGGTCCTCTTTTCTTCTGCCTCCTCACACAGCCTCTCAGCCTTCTCAATAAGCGTAGATATGTCAGTCTCTACTCTGGCTTTTTTGGCTTTGAGGCAGTAGAGATGAAAAGTGGGCAGCGATGCCAAATGTAGCCAGGTACGAAGTCTTCCTTTCCCCACAGTGGTAGTTTTTAACAATGTCACTGTCTAGGAACATGACCGCAAACACTTTTGAATTATTTTCACAAGATTTGTAACTGTAATGGCGGCAGATCACTTTTAAAGTCCGCACGATCTCTGCCTTAACGAGTCCGTCTTCGTGTATTGAACTACGTTCATAAAGCCTGACTTCTGGCTGGTTGAAGTCGATGGCTGGACAACTGTAGGTGCGCATGCACTGCTAGTACCACTGCCTGAAGTTGATGCTTCACTATCTTGATATTTTAGAAACAGATTCATACCAACGGAAGATGAGAGAGTCTTCGCCAAATCAGCGTGTCTCCTGTTTTTCCGTTGCGACTCCAGCGCTTTGACGCCCATCTTTTCAAGCTGGTAACTCTGCTTGCACAGATGGCAGTAAAACATGTGCCAATCCTTTGGATCTCGACGAACCCAGCTCCCAAACCCAAACTTACTTTCAACCCAAGCTTCTTGAAAAATGCACTTCCCCGTGATACAAGTTGGATCGATGAAAGAACTACGCTACGTCGTAACGAAGACGAAGTAAAATGCCTACTCACGGAAACAAACAATGGAATATCGACAAGATGGCGACAAGTTGTCAACACGGTGACTTCCGTTGACAATTTCCGGCTGTTTTGGACGCCAGAGTGATCGCTATTTTTTTTAAATAAAAGATTAATTTATTTTTTAGGGAGAATTTTGGCGGTAGAGGTCTTCCCTTTGATTTTTTTTTTATTTAAGGCCTTTTTAGGGGCTTGACCGTTTTTTGCGGATTTTAAGAACTTTTAGGAGCCCCTAAATGCACCTTCGAAAATGTAGGGTTTTTTAGGGACTTTTAGGGCCGCGTGCGAACCCTGTAATAATGCACTCTTTGTTGTCTTTCATATCATGACTATATCAGCCCATAACAAATTCTGCTTAATCATTGTACTGTTTCCTTATAACAATCTGAAATGTACTTTTCACCGTTTCCTGAAAGTCCAACACAAATAATTTTTATGTTTTCCTAGATCTCATAGGCCACATACATGTAATCATGCAATCATGTAAATTAATTGGCCATACTTACAACATATGCACAGTGCATGAGTAATGTCTTTGAGGTTAATGGAATATAGACTACAACCACACCACATAATATACACACTGCATGTGGAGCTAGTTTCAATACTGTAGATCTAATTTCATTATCATGCAGTTAATTAGCTCTCACAATGTAAACGCATCTATTTGAACGTTAATATTAATAGCATTAAGTGCCTCTTCCCCTTGTTTCACAGTGTCACCAGGTGTTAAGCATCCGTCGGGGATGCATTTCCCTCGGTGACCGATGGTGTCGCGTATAGTGCACTCGGTGCCAAATAGGCAGAAGCAGCCAAGAGAAGAAGAGGGCGTTGCAGGGACCAATCAAATGGCTTGGGGTCGCGGTTTTCCAGTGCACTCGGTGCCAAATAGGCAGAAGCAGCCAAGAGAAGAAGAGGGCGTTGCAGGGATCAATCAAATGGCTTGGGGGGCGCGGTTTTCCCCTGATTATGTCAGGAAAAGAAAACTCGCGAACGGAAGATATGGCACAGCGGCGCACCGGAAGTGACATAAAACAAGGCGTGGCAGGCATTCGGTGCGCGAGTTTTCTTTTCCTAAAATGATCAGGGGAAAACCGCGCCCCCAATCCATTTGATTAGTCCCTGCAACGCCCTCTTCTTCTCTTGGCTGCTTCTGACTATTTGGCACCGAGTGCACTACACGCGACACCATCGGTCACCGACGGAAATGCATCCCAGAAGGACGCTTAACACCTGACACCGTGAAACAAGGGGAAGAGGTAAAAGTTGTAGGTAGTATTTCGCGCGATTAGGACACAGTCATTATTCACATCAACATCATGCCGCGGTGTTTACATTCCAAGTAGCTAGAAAGTGGGAACACCAATTGTCAACCTTTGGAGGTAAGGACTTTGCGTTTTTTTTTTTTCACTTTTCCCGGGAGGTTCTGGTATCAATTAACCGCAAAAAACGAGGGATTACTGTATTCTTGTTCATCCTTCATTTTCATGTCATACATTTTAAAACACCTGTTTTGCTCCATTCAGATAAATTTGTCTTAAAACAAATAAACCTGTGTTTACATCTTCTCACACTAGTGCGATTACACTTTCAGAAAAAGATTTGTCTTTAAGTGCGTTGCGATTGGGTGGCAACCTGTTCTGGAAGTACACAGCTTGTTGCTTAGAGTCAGCTGGGGATAGGCGGCAGCAACCCTTGGATCCTTGTGAGGGGAACCCAAACAGAAAATGGATGGATGTATGGATGATTTGTGAGACATCATCCATTTTTGAGCTGCTTATCCTCATGAGGGTCACAGAGTGCTGGAGCCTATCTCAGCTGTGTTCGGGCAAAACCGGTTGCTACTCAGTCCCAGGACACTTAAAAAACAAGCAAGCATTCTGGGCAATTTAAAGTCTCAATTCATGCATGCATGTTTTTGAGATGTGGGAGGAAACCGGATTGCCCGGAGAAAACCCACACAGGCACAGGGAGAACATTCAAGCTCCACACAGGGAGAGCTGGGATTTGAACCCCGGTCCTTAGAACTGTGAGGACAGCGCTCTCAACAGTTGCTCCACGGTTCCACTCGTCAGAAATCCAATAATTTGAAATGTCTGAGCCAGAATTCATTTGAGATCACCATGGCATCATCATACCACAACAATAAAGTGGACAGTGTCCAATAAAAATAAAAATGTCACCATTTCATACACTTTAACAAATTCTACTGTAGTTTAAAATCATTCTCAACAAAGTCAGCACAATGATATGGTCCCTCTCTTTTGGCATTTTTGTTTACAGGTCTGCTCTGCCTCATGAGAGAACTGTTGTATGATCTTGTTCTCTAAAGAGATGGAGGGATGGTGTATAACAAAATTGGACATCCACTTGGAGATACTAGATTTCTGCTGTTGCAGATAATGTGGGTATGGATAGGTTTCCAATGACGTCACCACAGTCCCAGGATGCCTTAGACCAATCGGATAAATTAACAATAGAAAAAAGCTTCACGCTTCAGCTATCACCTGTGTTCTCTGACCTCTATGACACACAAGATGGTGTAATTGGAAACCTATCCATTCCACAAAGGAGCAACTTGCTCCAATTCTTTCTGCAAAAGAAAAAATACATTCCCAATGAGAACAACAAATAATAAATGCTTTCTATTTTGAGTCAAGATGATTCATGCACAGATACTGTACTGTCTTTTTGATAAAACGGTTAATTGGTGCTGGTAAAGGGGCTTTATTTCACCCCCCTCCCCCCATAAAACAGGAATTTTCTAAACTATAAACAATTGTTTTTGAAGGTATCCGGTGTAAACAAAAAAAAAATGCCCAAGCAAATATGCATTTATCTAAGATAACACACTGTGGCAACCCCTAATGGGACAAGAAGAAGGAATAGAAGAAGAAACAGTTGTATTTGAAGGGTTAGCATCTAGAAATTGAATATATATATATATATATATTGAAGGAGGCAGGAGTGTAAAGAAAGACAGGAAGACATGAAGGAGAGATTTACTTACGTACATTTAAAAATAGAGCATTGAATTTAAAAGAAAAGAATAATGGTAGAGGAAACAAAACAGCTCAAGAGAAGTACATGTGGGTGCGTAGGAGAGGACAGAGGAAAGATGAACAGAATAGGGAAGTAAAACAAGTGACCCAGAAATGAACCAGTTACAGATGTGAGGTTCCATATCCGTACCCCAGTGTAGGGATCTCTGCATCTCTGCCACTGTGACGTTTTCTGTCCCCAAATCTGTTCAATTTTTGGCAGGTATCCCCATCCTCTTCTCAACTTCAGATATGAAATAACCAGCGATGATTTGGGGGTTTTGCTGTTTGGTGAATATACATGTACCCAAACCATGAACCTTGAAAAGCCATCAATGGGCTCAAGACCAAAAAGCTTGAGTTTATTGTCCGAGTCAACATGTCACATAAAATTAGGCGCAGCATTAATGTACATACTGTACGTCATGTCAAGTGGTTTCTCCGCCTTTGTGCAACACCACGGGGGTCTCACCACGGGAGCTCATTAACTGCAAAATCTCTCCATATCTCCATCCAAACATGAAATGGAACTTAGTCAAACTGTTTAAATCCATTCTGCAGATACACCATTTCGGAGCAATAACTTCAGGTTGCTGGCAGAGCCAATTCGGCAAAGCCGGATGAACGTGTATCTTCTTTTTCAGTCTTTTAACTTTTTGAACATTTGGACTTGTTTTAGTTAAGTATTATAGATGAGCTGAGTAGATACACACATTTGATATGTAAGACTCCGAAAGGTCCAGTGACCAGAATCGTAAGTAATAGAATTTTTGGAGTGCGGGGTCGAATTTATTGCGTTTTAACATTTTTATTTTCTATGTTATAATGCGAAACAAATCTCGTTATAACATAGAAATGAATCACATTATATCCTAGAGCAGGGGTGCACAGACTTTTTTACCACAAGATCTACTTTTCAAGCAGCCAGCCTCTCGTGATCGACCGTGGGGGTGGAGGGTAGAACGACCAATAATGAAATAGAACGACCAAGCCACAAAGATCTACACACTACAAAAATGCAAAACATATTTATTTAAAAGTATATTGATCATTCTTTGTGTAAATGTATGTTTGTGTGCCTTGCATAACTGCATGAGCCAATATTGCACAACACAACATAGTGAACCATAAACATTTTTTGTAACTATCTGAGTTCACGTTGATGATCACGAAACACCATACGAATGAAAATGCACACCTGGGCTGTGTCACTCACATCAGTGGATTCATCCAACTACAGTGAGAAACACTCACAATCTCCGATGTCCTTCCACACATCAGCCATGGCTTCTCAGCACCGTATAACTGTACTCCTTTGCAGCTGCAGAAATTTTATTAAAGATAAATTTTATTAAAGATAAAATTTCTGCCTAATTTTTTAAAGATCAGAACAATGAGTCAGCTATGCCTCTTTTACCGTCTCTTCATCTTGAAAAGATTTCTGATTAACGATGATGTAATGAACCCGGAAAGATGCTTCAGTGGTGGCTTTCGCGGTTGAACTATATTGTGTGAAAAGTGACTGCTGTGCGGACAATTGGGATTTTAGTTCGTTCACTTTACTCATTCTCAGCTTGCTTTTCGGCAGAATGTCATTGTCGTATTTCCCATAAACCGTTTGAAAATGCCGCTCCAAGTTGCACTACACTGCCAGATGAGGCAAACGCACTTCGAAAATGACATCATGAGAAAAAAGTCCACCTCACATTCCGTATGAAAGTGGTTTTGTCTTCTTTACGTCAGCATCCATACTCATGTTTGATAAGATTTCTTAAGCAAGGGCTTAAAATAGGTGGGAACTCGCTGACTAGCGTGTTTTCCTGTACTGTTGTTGTTTGCACATGCGTGCTGAGCTAAAGGTCAGAAAACTACAGGTGATGTCTTTTTTTTCCTCACGGCACGCCGTCACGTGCATCAACTGGTCGATCGCGATCGACCCATTGAGCACCCTGTCCTAGAGCATATCACGTTATAACATGAAACTTTCTGTATTAAAAGGTGAAATAAATTGTTCTCACGTGAAACTTTTCAGTTTTCAGGGTGTATAAAGTGCTGGAGCCTACCCCAGCTGTCAATGGGCAGGAGGCAGGGTACACCCTGAACTGGTTGCCAGCCAATCGCAAGGCACATGGAGACAGACAACAGTCCCATCCACAATCACAACTAGGGACAATCTAGAGTGTCCAATTATTGTTGCATGTTTTTGGGATGTAGGAGGAAACCGGTGTGCCTGGAGAAAACACACACAGGCATGGGGAGAACGTGCAAACTCCACACAAGCAGGGCCGGGATTGACCCCGGGCCCTCAGAACTGTGATGCCAATGCTTTCCAGCTCTGCCATCGTGTTGCCCGATTATCAATTAATTAAGGCTTTTTATGTTACCAGTCTTAACTCCTCATCTCTATCTGGTCCAGGTGAGGGCCCACTTGACAATCTCTTGGTCACATGGTACAGCCTCAGTGACTCTGCAACATTTTTTTAAATTGTACCATACAAATACACCTCAGCAGATATAGAATGACATCTCCCGTTCCAATGGATGCACTTCATGGTGGCCATTAAATACAAAACAAAATGCAATACCTTTAAGTCATTTAAATGTAAAATAATTAAAACACAATAAATGTCTAGCTAAACATTTACTTTGAACTGTTTTGTAAAAATACAGCAAATCAAATCTTTAATTGAAATATATATTGAGCAGCGTGTCTGTCTGTCTTTTTAACAGCCCTCCATCAGAGAGTCAGAAGGAAGTTTTCCGCTGCCTTGAAAAACGAATGCTTAATGTCAACTCTGGTAAGAACAGTCCCTGAACATCCAAAAGTTCACTCAAATCAAAGAGTTGTTTTTACATCACCTTCTCTCCTTTCTCCATTAGTCTCATGTGGTGCTGATTATGTGACAGGGTCCAATCTGCCAAGTCACTCTGATGTTCAGCTTTCCTGTTTTACTGGTCACAGAATACAGGTGTGTCCTGCTTCTTTGGTTTGCATTATTAACCTGTAGACAGTCACAGTACATTGTATTGGGTACAGCTGCATGAGGAAATGTCAATACAAGCCCTCCCAAGTAGGTAAATAAAGACGAAGTACTGTATTAGAAAATGCTCAGTATGATATTGCATAGATCAACACAACTGCAAAAGTAAGTGTATTTTCAAATTACAATCTAAATGTGAACTTTCTCAAAGAGGTGCTTGTCTTCCCAGAATTCATTTAGTTAGTGCGAGTGTACCTAATATTGCGGCAGTCTTACAACTAATGTGCAACTGAGTCTTTTTCAATTTAACTTTCCCCCCCTACATGCAGGGTCCAGTATTTTTTCTTGAAGATGGGAAATCAACAATTTCCCTGAATGATGCTCTCATGTGGGCAAAAGTCAACCCCTTCTCCCCACTAGGGACAGGGATTCGGATAAACCCCTTCTAACACCTGCCTGTGTACACATAGACATACACATAGAACTCATACAGAACAAAAATGTTACGTTTGTCTAGGAAGAGCTATTGGAGCCAATAATGGTGGTAAAGTCCTCTAAACAATGCATTTGCGGACAAGGACAATAATTAAAAGTTCCCATTTTGTACATTTAGTGACTGTGTCAGAGTCATAGTGAGCTACTGATGGTGGGTCATCTACTTATTGTTTGTGTATTGTATGCCTCTGACTTAGTTTACTTCATCATTGTAAAGAAAACAAAAACAGTAGATGAACATCAAAATAAAGCTTGCATTGCATGGCCTGTGTTTCTTTCTTCCAATAATTATCAGAATCAGAATCTGCTTTAATGGCCAAGTATGTAACAATATATAAGGAATTTATCTCTAGCAGTTGGTGCCGCCCTGTTATGACATTCAAGTTGAGTACTGAGAAGAACAAACACACTAATAAGAACAAAGAACAATAAACATTCAATTAATAGGAACTATTCCTTATCCACACTTGTGGGAAGTTGTGCAGTCTTCTAACATTCAGAGCAGTTGGAGTGCATCAACGCCCCACATTATGTTAAGCTTATACAGAGTGCCATTACCCGTTTGCAATTCCTGTTATAGACCAGTGCAATAACAATTATGAAAAGGGAGCAGTTTAAAGTGATGAATCCTGTGATAGTCTAATTTTAATACTAATTTGGACCAGCAGGATATGAGGGTGTGTCCCAACAATGGCACAAGGCAGAAAATATTAGGTTTGATGATCAAGAATTTAGTGACTTAATTGCACGAGGGAAAAATCTTTGAATGCCTACTGGTTTTGATTTGCATCGATCGGTAGCGCCTACCTGACGGATGGACCTGGAAGAGCTGGTGGCCAGGATATGGAGGGTCTAAAAGGATATCCACCCATCCATCCATCCATCCATCCATCCATTTTCTTTGCTTATCCTCACAAGGGTCGCAGGGAGTGCTGGCACCTATCCCAGATGTCAACGGGCAGGAGGCGGGGTACACCCTGGACTGGTTGCCAGCCAATCGCAGGGCACATTGAGACAAACAGCCACACTCACAGGCGGGGCTGGGATTGAACCCTAAACCTCAGAACTGTGGGACCAACACTTTTACAGCAGCCCCACCATGCTGCCACTTGAAAATCATAAATATTGAAATACAGTATCTGTAATTATGAGTGTATCCCTTTAAGAGCGGAGAGAGTGGTGGGTTTGTATTTGACATTTTATCTGATCCTTTGAATCAATTAAACCTCACTAACTTACGATTCTACTGCAACTCCATAGTAGGGCAAAAACAATAAGTCAAGTTATGTGGGCTTTTAGCTTTTTCCATTCATCAATTTTCCAACCCGCTCATCCTCACAAGGGTCCCGGGAGTGCTGGAGCCTATCCAAGCTTGTTTACCGGTATCCAGCCAAACAGGAAGAACATTGTCAGAACTGTAAACACAGATTTGTTTCAGGTACACATTGTGGCCATTCACTGAGCAAATTCCTTCTAAGTTACAATTTATGGTGAAGTTAAATAAGATGAAAGTCTGCATGTGTACTGTATGCATCTCCGAACAACTGGTTGACTTGCTCAATGCGCAATAGTACTGGTACACCAATGTTGGATGGTTGGGATTGTCAAAAATGTCTTTGTAAACTGAAGGATTAAGATTTAAAGTCGAGTCAAGACCACTGATTCCCAACCAGTGTGCTGTGAGAGCTCTTCTGGTGTGCCGCAGGAAATGATCAAATGATATTTAATTGGTCAAAATTTACAACAATGTATCTTTGTTCATTTATCTTTGCAGCAGCATGAACCAATATTCTATCTTTGTTCGTTTATGTATATACCATTGGGATATAAAGACAGGCAGCACAACTCAATGCTCTTCTGTTAGATGGGAGATGACAACTTGTGTATCCACTGTTTGTCATATATATTTTTGGGTGGTGTGGCTTGAGATTTTTCAAATGTAAGATATGTGCCTTTGGTCAATAGAGGTTGGGAATCACTATTCTATACCATGATTGGTTGATTAACTGACTTATTTCTCAATACTTTTTTTCATTCATATGCTGCATGACTGAATAGTGTCACGAACCAGCGGAGCAGAGGCGGACCCAAATGCAGGACTCTCAGGCAAAGGCATGATGTTCAGTGGGTTTTATTATAAACTCAGGTTGTGCACGATAACACAGTCCAAGATTGCAGGATCCAAAAAACAAGAGAAAAGGCCCGATAACTATGAGACAACTAAAAACCGTGACTGGACTATAATGGCGGAGTAACCCAGGATGCGGTAAAGCATATTAAACGAACTGGAATATGCCACTGACAAAAACTCCAACTTAAATGCCTGTCTAATTACAGTCCAAATGTGGAACAGCTGTGAGAGGTGTCAGAGGTGCGACCGCCCAGAGCAGCAGTCAACCCACACCCCTCTTGGCAGTGGCCAGGCCTTTCTCATGACAAATAGGGGCTAGAGGATAAACATACTGTACAGTTTTATTTTGACAACAGAGTGGAATACTTAAAGTCGACAGTCAATTCAGGAAGTGAACACCTTTTTTTCTGATTAAAAAAAAAAGATACCAGAAATAACCAACTGTAAAATATAATTAATTAAAAAATGTTGCAAGTCGTATGATTAGGTACATTTATTTTGCTGTTACAATGATCTCCTTAGAGTTGATTGATTCATTGGCTAAACCAACCTGAATTACAGTGTTCCCTCATTTAACAAGGGGGTTACATTCCAAAAAACACCTGCATTAAGTGAAATCTGTGTCATCATTTATACTGTATATATTTTTTTCATTTTCATTTACAGTGCATGTTTTTGTTTGCAGGTTCTTTTTTTTTTCCGCTTACAGTATTTTTTTCATTTACATTTTTTTCCTTACATGTTTTTAGCCTGTTAAACCCTTAACCACACACTTTATAAACTTGTTTCCAACAGGCATTAACATCCATCCATCCATTTTCCAAGCAACTTATCCCAAGGGAGTGCTTGAGCCTAACCCAGCTAACTTCGGGCAAATGACACACTCCACCCTGAACTAGTCACCATTCAGTCTCAGGACACATATCGAGACTTATCAGCGAGTGGGAATCGATACTACCCTGCCCACACCATGAATGATGCTCTCATGTGGGCAAAAGTCAACCCCTTCTCGCCACTCGGCACAGGGGTTCAGATAAACCCCTTCTAACACCTGCCTGTGTACACATACACATAAATAGAATGCATACAGAAAATAAAAATGTTTGTCTAAGAAGAGCGATTGGAGCCAAAAAAGGTAAAGTCCTCTTAACAATGAATTTGTGGATCAACAAGGACAATAATTAAAAGTTCCCATTTTGTACATTTAGTCACTGTGTCAGAGTCATAGTGAACTACTGATGGTGGATCATCTACTTATTGTTTGTGTATAGTATGCCTCTGACTTAGTTTACTTCATCATTGTAAAGAAATCAAAAACAGGAGATGAACATCAAAATAAAACTTGCATTGCATGGCCTGTGTTTCTTCCAATAATTATCAGAATCGGAATCTGCTTTAATGGCCAAGTACTGTACGTAACAATACATAAGGAATTTATCTCCGACAGTCGGTGCCGCCCTGGTATGACATTCAAGTTGAGTACTGAGACGAAGAACAAACACACCAACAAGAATGAAGAACAATAGACATTCAATTAATAGGAACTATTCCTTATCCACACTTGTGGGAAGTTGTGCAGTCTTCTAGCATTTAGAGCAGTTGGACTGCATCAACGCCCCACATTATGTTAAACTTATTCAGAGTGCCATTACCCGTTTGCAGTTCCTTTTATAGATCAGTGCAATGACAATTGTGAAAAGAGAGCAGTTTAAAGTGTTGAATCGTGTGATAGTCTAATTCTAATACTGATTGGACCAGCAGGATGTGAGGGTCTGTCCCAACAATGGCACAAGCAGAAAATAGTAGGTTTGCTGATCAAGAATTTAATGACTTAATTGCACAAAGGAAACATTTTTGAATGCCTGCTGTTTTTGATTTGCACCGATCGGTAGCGCCTACCTGATGGATGGAGCTGGAAGAGCTGGTGGCCGGGATATGGAGGGTCTGAAAGGATATCCATCAATCCATCTAACCATCCATCCATTTTCTTTGGTGCTTATCCTCACAAGGGTCGTGGGGAGTGCTGGAATCATCCATTTTCCAAGTCACTTATCTCAAGGGATTGCTGGAGCCAAACCCTAACTAACTTTGGGCAAACACTCCACCCTGAACTGGTCACCATTCAGTCTCAGGGCACATATCGACACTATCAGCGAGCGGGAATCGATACTACCCTGCCCACACCAGTCAGGCATGTGTACCACTACACCATCAGTGACAGGCATTAACATTTTCTCACATTTGTCTCTTGTTTGAACACTCAAAGTTAAAACCTTAATAGATTTAAAAAAAAAAAAAAACTACACTACTACTACACTGTATTCTAGAATGATCCCAAAGATCCAAACTTGTTTGACTCCAAAACATTTATTGCATTTGTTTCAGCTTTATCCAGGACCAGGTATCAGCGTTTTCTTCTAAAAAGAAAAATGTTATTGTTGTTAGAAATAACACATTTTATTTTAATGATCAATCTATGAGGTTGGACACGCAAGAAATTATTAATAGCGACTGGGTGTGGCTTTTCCTCCTGGGGCAGGTCTGCTGTAGCGTCTTTTTTTGCTTGTGTGTGTTTGAGAGTGAAAAACAGTTATGAGTCATTGTTGGTGCTGTCACAACCCATCGGTGCGGGGAAGGACCCAAATGCAGTAGTCCAGAGACAAAAAGGCAGTTAAAAGAAGGTCTTTATTCATTCCAAGGTCGTAAGCCGGGAGGTCAGCCAGAGAGAGCAACAGTATCAAGGACGTTAAGCTTACTGGGTTGGTCGGAGGACAGGCAGAAGTCGATACACTGGGATTCAGGATCAGAAACAAGGAAGTGCTGGAACAAGGCATGGATGGCAATGATCTGGCAAAGCCAGACCATCTGCTGTAGTACTGGGGTTCATTATCACCGATGAGGCTGAGGTGTGCGCCTCCTATAGGAGACCTGCACAGCCAGCCAGCAGGGGCGTGGGGCGGCCGCGGGCTGGTCGCCGTCAAAACAGGAGCGGGGGGGTGGCAGTCTAGACAGGAATGTGAGACTTCCAAATACCTGTCGCCGCTGGTACTGGAACAAGGGGACCGTGATGTCGTCGCCGCCTCTTGGACAGGAACGTGGAGCAGCTGACGAGCCGTCGCTGCCTCCTGAACAGGAACGTGAGGCGGCCGACAAGCATTTGCCGCCTCTTGGATAGGAACATGAGGCGACTGCGGAGCCATCGCCACCTCCTGGACAGGAATGTGAGGCGGCTGCGGAGCCATCGCCACCTCCTGGACAGGAGCGTGGGATTTGGAGACTGGCTCCTGAAAAAACACACGCCGCAGGAACGCTGCATTGTTGCTCTTTCGGTGTTTGACTTGGCACACCTGAAGTGGGCGCTTGCCCATGCATGAGAGTCAACTGCTTCAGATGGGATCCAACTGGCTCAGAGTCAGGGTTCCCGGAGGAGAACTGGCAGAAAGTAGGGCGAATGAATATATCATTCTTAGGAACAGCATGGAGCGACGGGAATGATAAAGTCCTCCCCCTCTTAACTGGAAGAAAACACTTTGCCTCATCTATATCTGAATTCACTCCTTCCTCTGAACTTAAAGCCTCTGCAATTCATTTCTGTGTTTTGTCTTTTGGGAAAACACACATTAGAGGTGCTCTGGCAGGCTTATCTTTGATCGCCAATCCCACCCTTTTATTTCGACGCTCGCCCGTAAGTTTGTCGCCACCGCGACATGGGTGTGACGCGGCAACGGATCTGTTGCCACCAGCGACGTGAGCTAGGTTCGGAAACGGGTGGATGGATACCGTGGCACGCGCGTGGGTCAGCAGCGCGTCTGTTGCCACAGCAACGTGAACTTGGCTTGGTAGCGGGTCTGTTGCTACTGCAGCGTGAGTGTGATTTGTCAACAAGTCTATCGCCACGGCGACGTGGGCGTGGCGCGGCAGCGGGTCTGTGGCCACCACAACATGGACTTGGCTCGGTAGCGGGTCAGTTGCCACCGCAGCATTAGCTTGGATCAGCAGTGAGTCTGTTGCAACTGTGACGTGGGCGTAGCTCGGCCGGTTATCTAATTCCCGCCGAACCTGGGCTGTGAGGACCGCAAGTTTGGCACTCTACCGCTCTATTTCCGCCCGCATTTTGCAATAGAAGACCTCGTGATTCTTGAGTTGCTGCACCTCAGGATTTGCGGACCCCTCCTCCCTCTGGGCTGGAACTTTCGCCATCAGCTCCAGGTCTGCTGGCTTGGTTGTTGCTGGTGAGGAGTGGATGGACGATGGCGGTGTCTTGGCCACTGTGCAGCGGGAGGCACAAGGGGGCACCCTGCTTGGGCGTCTCCTCTGGCAGCCACGCGGAGGACCCGGGTAGATGGCCAAGCGGGTTCCCAAAAAGGATTGGAGGACGAGGACTTGGACCTACTCAAAACACGGGGAGGGGAAACAAATTGACTGGGACTAAAGATAGGGAGAGGAAATTCACAGTCAATATCCGAATCGCAGTCAGGCAGCCAGTCATATAAATTTATGTCTTCCTCAAAGTCTGAAAAATCCGAGTCCAAGAAAATACGAGTTGGTGAGCGGGTCGTGGTCGGGATGTAATCATGACACAGGCGGTGCGGGTGACAAGATAGAAGAGGACATCATGGAGCCTACGGATATCCTTGGTCCTCTGGCAGGCGGTTGCCTGGCGTCGTTCCCTTGCGACGCCGAGTCTTTCCTGGTCAGCCAGAGAGAGCACCAATATCAAGGACGTTAAGCTTACTGGGTTGGTTGTAGGATAGGCAGAGGTCGATAGACCGGGATTCAGGATCAGAAACAAGGAAGTGCGGGAACAAGGCATGGATGGCAACGATCCGGCAAAGCCAGACCCTCCGCTGGGTCCTATAAATACTGGGGTTCATTATCAATGATGAGGCGCAGGTGTGCACCTCCTAATCAACGCAGGTGTATAGGAGACCTGCACAGCCAGACCATGACAGGTGCTCTTTTTTTCTTTTGGGCAAGAATATTCTCATAACCAGACATGCCACCATCAATTATGTTTGAGAACTGAAGCTGCGATGAAACGCTGCAGGACCCACTGGCCGCCCCCGGTACTTAGGGAGCCACAATAAGGAGATGAACGCAACCTGTTTTGCTTAAAGATTTTTACTACTTTTCAAAAGTCTCTATTATGATAGCAACGCTATACTTTATGAAATGTGGATGTGCATGCATCATATACCAGTCACTGTGATTTGACGGGCATATGCGCCCGCGTTCCATTGCACTCGCAAATCTCCACAGTCGAGCACGAAAACTCACACGCGTAAAATTTGTTACGAGTAGAAATACATAGATATTGAAAGATATTGCTCATTTTGTGTAGTCTTGACCAATGTTCCCTCTCAGCTGTGCCACTGCGCAATTACGCAATTGTTGCACACTCTCAACACATGAAAACTGATCCAGCGCAGTGAACCACAGACTAATGTCTTTTTTATTTTTTTTACACGGAAGCACACGGTCTCTGACAACGAGCTGCTGGTCAACCTACTTCTTACTCCAAGTTTACTCCCCCCTCCGCTCTGAAAGGGGTACACTTATAATTACAAACACCGCCCACCACCAGTGCTTTAGTTAGCAACACAGTCTTGACAATGAAGAGCAAAGAGAGTAAGACATGCTGCTTATGTTTTCTCTCGATAATAATGGTAAAAGTAAAAAAAAAAAGTGCTATTGCTCTAATGAATGTTGGAGTATGTGCATAATAGAAAAATAAGTGGTGAAACTGGATGAGATTTTCTCTTTTTTTAATAAAAAAGGTCTTGTCTGAAGGATGAGATGGTGTATAATGTTAAAATTCCACCTTGGCACACCCTGAGCGATGATGAAAGCAAAGACAATACAGTGCAGAAAAAAACTACTTCTGTATTTTAATTATTGGAGGCAACATAACATTAAACTTAAAAATGTTTGGGAGCATCATTCAGCTTTCAAAATGCATTGGCAAAGATACTGTGCAAGCAATAATTCAGTTTTACACCAACAAAAACAGACAGGGATATCATTTTGGTAAAAAAAAAAAAAAAACATTGGAAGTAACCTTTCAAATTTATAGTTCATAGTTGGCTTGGTTTGGTTAGCAATGTATTTTTTTGTTTGTTGACATTTTCATTATAAGTTTGCAAAAACAAACAATTGTTCTGATGGGAATGTAAATGTAATCTGAATCTTTGAATGAGCCACGTAGCTTCAATGGATGACACTGATCTGACCACAGTGCATACGTCTTATGTTGCTCACAGTGGTCAAAGGGGGCGCTCACGGGCTGAGTGTGTTTGGTCAGACACGTAAAAAGAGGGAACATTGGTCTTTACATTAATTTACATGTTTATTTCATAAACGTTGGGAACAAAACAAACTTGATCCTGACCAATGGGTATTCACCTGGAAACAAGAAATGCAAGTTAACCATACTGAGCATGTTCGGACGATATGCCAAAAGCACATGTTCGGAGCTTCTTCAAGTACTGCGATCGCATTTACGTCGAAAGTCATCAGCATCATGAGCCATGTCAAAGGAAATCCAGTTACACTGAAAATTTCTGGGATATAACACAGGTAATATTTCAGTATATAACTATAATAAGTATTGTGATTTACTTTGACTTGATCTAAATTCTAACATTAGACTAGTCTGTCCATATATCTAAATGTGAACGGTCAGTTTCTACCGTGGTACCCATGATCTTGAAGTTGAAAACCTTTCCCTTCTACATGCTTGAGGAAGATATAGATCATCTACAGCTATCTTTCATCAATGGGTTTATAAAAGATACCACCGTAAATTACGCTAGATTACAACAATACAACATGATGAAATGAAATTATTTGAGTATATGAATATTTAGTTTTGAAATTGAATGTCTATTGACCTCTTTAAAAATGTCTGTCTCAAATGTCAAATGTCTGTATAGTGTCAATAAATTATGATTATAGTATTAGGTAACAACTATACTACTATACTTGGGTATAACAACTCAGTAAGTTATTTTAAAGTGGGACTGTCATCCCTATAAACATTGTAAAATAGATATTGTAATGAAAAATACATATAACAGTATTCACTTCAATGTCGATACGAAAAAAAATAAGTGAGCGGAGAACGCGTCATCCATGCACAAAGTTGCGCAATTGAGTGTCCTTCGACATCCAAGTGGTCACCATATTAGTTGCGTCCTCTGTCCTTGACGTCATCGCTCCTCCCGTTGAAAGCGCGCAGTGCCTGCTACTATGGAAGCCGAACAACAGAGGTATTCGGATTTTTCCGACGCCCTTCTGACACAGAAGCTCTTTTCGAAAAGGACAACACCATAAAACCGAATGAAGTTACTGGGGCAATATTACACTATTGTTTCGAGCCCTCAGAGCAATATTACACTATTGTTTCGAGCCATATTCAGATGATATCCGATGACGGCCAAACCGCATCCTGTCCGATCCACTTCCGTGGCGGAGATGAGCCATCGCAGCCGCCCGGTGTGGCTTATGACAGAGCCGAGTGGTGCTGCTTTAGGGGGGTGTTCACAGTCGAGCCGGGGCGCTTTATGCGCTCACGTGACTGAGTAACGCATTCTCAGCTGGGTTCTTCAGAGCCGACCCCGTCGCAAAGCCCGACGCACAGCCTTCGCAGAAGCTGTGACCGCTGAACGAGGCGCCTCAGCCGGTGTGGCTGAGTTTCGGCATCCGTGGTGGCATATAAGGAGGAGGTGGAGCCAAGCTATGCAGCTTTTAAGGGTATGTTCAAAGTCGCCACAGTACGCGATGAACACTATCGAGACGAGGCTGAGTGAGACATTGTTGGGTGGGCGACGCCCACATCGACACATTTCATACGCGGATCTTTTGTTACGTTATGAGAGAGACCAATTACGTGGTCCGCTCCAAACTATTGTTTTTTTTCGTAGCTGTATACACACCTACCTGTTATTTGGAACTCTCGTCCTCTGCACCCGTGCAATCCATTTTTCACAACGAACAGGGTCTCGTTCAACCTTATGAAGGGTAATTCCATTCTCCCGAATGTTCAAGCAATGTCCAGCAATGCAATGAGCCGGCATTTTGGCTAACACGAACGAACGACGAGCTACCTTCCCGGAGGTTAAACTAATGTCCATGAGGGGGCGCTGCTGTCCTTTACATCACTTCCTGCTTCTTCTCAAAAACAAATCCCTGAGAGGATTTTCATGGCGGGAGTTACAAAAAGCTGTATACATCCAAATCATCTTTTGTGGTGAAAAAACACATGGGACCATATTGGCTTTGGGTTTTTCATTAATAATATACCAAAAATCATCTGTTTGATGACACTTGACCTTTAAGGTCTTGAGATTCCATCCCTAATCACACTCGGAACTTTGTATCTGCGTGCATAACTGGTGGACCACACCCGTCACATTTTCAAATGTAAGTGACTGATATCCTTTACACTGTCACATTTATATTTGTATTTTTGATCAAATGGTTCCATAATTGCAAGCTGACACGAAACGGGAAATATCCCACCGTGTTTTTTGTTCCTAACTGAATAAATTGTGTGGGATGACATTTAAAATGGATTTGGTCACATTGAGGTTTTGAGTTTTAAGACAACACGACTTTGTTGCGAATTCCTACAAATTTGACCAATGTGCTTATTGGTGTGAGTAGGATGACTGCATTCATCGGCCTTCAATCCAAAATGTTCCTACAACATTATGGTGGCATTAGGCTTTGGAACTAATTCCATTAATGCCACATAATTTTCTGAGACTGTGAAGCTACCGGTTCACCATTAAGAAACTTTGCTTTGTGCACGTGAGGACCCTGCTTGTCAGCACATATGCCCACGGATAATTACATGAAGGGTGCCTCCACTTTACTATCTCTGCTTGGCTAAGAGACCATGATGAGTTTCATGTGTGCTTTCATAATAATAGCGAGGGAACACTGTATAGAACTGATTAGTGATCATGAGCAGAGTAAACTTAACTTGACAAGATTTTCGTACTCTTTCTTTTTTTTTTTCCGAAAAGGAGTCTAAATCTTACATTGCATCTATTTGAGCTCACTGCACAGATATTCAATTTGATTCAGGTCCAAGCTCTGTCATGGGCCAGAACACGAGGGTGAATGCAAAATGCATGACTCACGAGCCCAGGTACAGTTCGGGATGAGTCTTTATTTAGTCCACAGTCGGTACATGAGCAGACACTCCAATGAGGCAGCAGTAACAGAATCAGCGGGCGTAAGGGGAAGGTCGAGAACGAGGTAGGGTTCGGTACACGGAGTAGCAAGGGCGTAGACGAAGAGTTGCGAGAACGTGACATGAAGTCCAACGATCTGGCAAAGACAAGACCACACGCAAGCCAATATATATGTGCGCCGTAATCACTAAGACGAGACGCAGGTGCGCGCATCTGCTGATTGGAGCAGGTATGTGCCACATCGGGGACAGACACACCCATGACAGTGCCCCCCCCCTCCCATTAACGGCCAGCCCCAGACGGCCCAGGAGCCTCAGGATGTGATGCATGGAAGTCCCTAATGAGGGAGAGGTCGACCATAAACCGAGAAGGGATCCACAACCGCTCCTCAGGACCGTAGCCTTCCCAGTCCACCAGGTACTGCAACCCCCTCCCCCGACGGGGAGATGACAGGAGCCGGTGTACTGAGTAGACAGGATCCCCACTCACCACGACACCGACGAGTTGGAATCGAACGGACGGGAAGAGAGAGAGTGGATAACCATGCACTATGTGAAAGGGAGACATGCCAGTGGACACTAAGGGAAGAGAATTATGCACGTATTCGACCCAGATTAACTGTTGGCTCTATGAGCGCGGTTCGTGAGAGGTGAGACACTAGAGGCCCACTTCCAAGTCCTGGTTTACGCGCTCAGCCTGGCCATTGGTTTCCAGGTGATCGCCAGGGAAAGACTAATGGTGGCCCCTATAAGAGAACAAAACTCTCTCCAGAACTGGGAAATGAATTGGGGCCCCCTGTTGGAGACCACGTCAGTGGGAAGGCCATGCAACCTGTATATGTGATTTAACAGAAGATCTACCATTTGTTTTGCAGAGGGGACTTTAGGTAGTGGAATGAAATAAACCATTTTGGAGAAGCGGTCCACCACTGAGAGGACAGCAGTGTGACCTTGCAAAGCCGGACAGGGTTCGCACGCAGCCCTAAAAGTCCCTAAAAACCACAAAATTTTCGAAGGTGCATTTAGGGGCTCCTGAAAGTCCTTAAAAATCTGTGAAAACCGGTCAAGCCCCTAAAAAGGCCTTAAATTAAAAAAAATCAAAGGGAGGACCTCTACCGCCAAAATTCTCCCTAAAAAATAAATTAATCTTTTATTTAAAAAAAATAGCGATCCGTCTGGCGTCCAAAACAGCCGGAAATTGTCAACGGAAGTCACCGTGTTGACAACTTGTTGCCATCTTGTCGATATTCCATTGTTTGTTTCCGTGAGTAGGCATTTTACTTCGTCTTCGTTACGACGTAGCGTAGTTCTTTCATCGATCCAACTTGTATCACGGGGAAGTGCATTTTTCAAGAAGCTAGGGTTGAAAGTAAGTTTGGGTTTGGGAGCTGGGTTCGTCGAGATCCATAGGATCGGCACGTGTTTTACTGCCATCTGTGCAAGCAGAGTTACCAGCTTGAAAAGATGGGCGTCAAAGCGCTGGAGTCGCAACGGAAAAACAGGAGACACGCTGATTTGGCAAAGACTCTCTCATCTTCCGTTGGTATGAATCTGTTTCTAAAATATCAAGATAGTGAAGCTTCAACTTCAGGCAGTGGTACTAGCAGTGCATGCGCACCTACAGTTGTCCAGCCATCGACTTCAACCAGCCAGAAGTCAGGCTTTATGAACGTAGTTCAATACACGAAGACGGACTCGTTAAGGCAGAGATCGTGCGGACTTTAAAAGTGATCTGCCGCCATTACACTTCGTACCTGGCTACATTTGGCATCGCTGCCCACTTTTCATCTCTACTGCCTCAAAGCCAAAAAAGCCAGAATAGAGACTGACATATCTACGCTTATTGAGAAGGCTGAGAGGCTGTGTGAGGAGGCAGAAGAAAAGAGGAATCTGAGGTTTATCACCGAGGCCAATGCACTCAGAGGCAGAGCAAAGGACAAGAGAGCCACTTTGGCACCTATGCAGCAACAATAAAGGAGGCACTGGGTCGGCTCAAGGAGCTAGAGTAGGGGTGTTGAAACAGACATCAGTAGAAGACATTTGTGTATATAGTTGCAATTGTAGTTAGAATCTGTTTTTCTGTAGACTGTTATGTGAAGACATTGACAATGGTCATATCAATGAGAACTACCACAAGGGGCGACAGGTGATCACTGTCACAGGTACTGAGGTACTGGAACATTTGATGAACCAAGAATGGTTGATGGCACCATTGGTTGAGTCTTTTTTCCTTACTCTTGATTTCCCACGATGGCCCTAAATTTTTCATGTCAGCCCCTAAGAATGCCACTAAAAAGCCCTTAAAGTTTTTGGGTCAGACTGAGTATGAACCCTGCCGGAAGCTTCTATGAAAAAGAAACCTGTCCCGGCCGGTGACGACGAGGCCCAGATCAGTCCTGCAGCCAGCGACTCCTCCACCTATGCTTTCATGGCTTGATACGCCGGGCCTGAAAGAGAGAATAATCCCCCTCGAGGGGGTGAGGAGCCGTTGAGCAGGTCAATAGCACAGTCATATGGCCTGTGGGGAGGAAGCAACTTGGCCTTACACTTGGAAAATACTTCCCTCAGGTCATGGTAACAGGAAGGGACTGAAGACAGGTCCGGCTCATCTCATGGGGTTTGACCGGCCTCCCTGCTGGGAATAGGTAGCAACTGGTTTGATCGGACAATGGGTCACTGTGTGCCCCGACTGCCCGCAGTAGAAGCAGAGCTCCCTCTGTCAGCGACAGCGTTCCTCTGGTGACAGGCGGGGGCGGCCCAGCTGTTTGAGCGAAAATTTACTGGTTCAGTTGAACCTTGATAGAACAGATTAATCCAGGTGGTGTGGTTGTCCAATATAGCTAATTGTTCGTTGCCTTGAAGCACTTTTTTTTTTGTTTAGCCATATGAACCCATATGATGGTACAGCACAAAATTATTTTCAATTTTTTTCATTGCCTAAAACACCCAGTACAGTGCGATGTTGTCATAAATAAAAACATGTGGAACTTGGTTGAAATGTTTGGAAGTTTCACATTTATGAGCCAAGAGGAATTAGTGCGCTTCCGAGTTCCAAATTCGTTGTCGAATGACTTGACAAAAAATGTTACTGTTCCAAAAATACCATACTCCAGACTCTATGGACTTGTATTTTGTTTCTCTCTCTCAGTCTCTCTCGCTCTCACTCCCTCTCTGTCTTTGTCTCTCTTTCTCTCTCTCTCTCCCTGACTCTCTCTCTCTCTCTTTCTCACTCTCTCTAGCAGCGCTCTGTGGGATAATAGACAGTAGGCATGAACTTCATCATCAAGCCATGTAGGCATGTCTAGTCATATTGTATATCTCTGGCTAGGAAATATAATATAAACAATATTGCATTTGCTGCTTGCATTGTGCCACAGCTCCAGTAAATAACAGGAACCAATTCTGAAACTGTCAGACTTTATCAATAAAAGTTTAAGTGACAAATGGAATGCATTTTTGAACACACTGTTCAGTCCCAATGATCCTTTTTTTGCAGTATCCGCTATATCAGGGTTGGTTTTATCAAAATCCACTATATTTGGTACTTTGCATCACTGCCTCCGCATTGACGAAAGCTCCAGTTCTAGCTAGAAAAAAAACGATCTCATTATTTTATTACCTAAGTCATAAGACACTATTTCCCCCAAAGTTTTCAGCAAGGCAAAAACACTTGTTTAAGATTTAAGATTTTTTTTCCCCTTAAAACAAAGACATTTTGTCACTAAAACACTGAAAAAAACTCAGGGCAACTAATACATAATGACTTAATAATCTTAAAATAAGTTATTGTATCTTACAAATTTGGTCTTGCTGAAACTTGAGAAAAAAGTCAAACCTGTTGTAACATATGAACACTAAGATCTTTCCACTGGAAATCTGATAAATTCGCTCAGTAAGTTTTTTTTTTCCCAGTGAAAGGATGTTGAATTATTACTGAACATTTTTGATAAAGGGTTTCACAGAGATCAATTTAGTAAAACAATCACAATTTAAGAAACCACTTTTCTAATAAATAACGTGCATTGAATGATGATCAATATAATTACACTTTTTCAAGATTTTACCATTATAATTGTGAACACCAAAGCATATCCAACTCTTAGGTTTGTCGTCATTTCATCCATTTATGTTGTTAATTATCAGTACCATATATAAAAAATTATCACATTAACATAATTTTTGTTGTATCTTTTCCCCTGACAGTACACCAGAAATGGTGAAAGCTCCATTGTGTAATGGATACTTATTACGATCAGTCAAAATTACCCTTAGTTATCCTGAGTAAATTGGCAAAAAAAAAAAGTTCTGAGATTCTAATAAAACTTGCTTCCTGGCCTTTTGCATGTCAGCATTGTAGTTAAAAAAGGTAATTTTTATGTTCTTGGTGTGTTTGAAAAGTTTCATGTAAAACAACAGAATCAGAAAACACTGTCATTTACATGGCATCCCAATTGCATTTCCTTAATCATAGAAAATTAACACTTCCATGTTGCCTTCAAAATAAAATGGAAGTTAGCACAACAGGTTTATACAATCATTTATACATATACATTATATACTTTACATTTAACATATGAAACAAAGATTTTGTAGTCCTTACGTTGCCACTCCAGCTAATCCAGATCTTTCATGTAGCAACTCTAGATTTTCTCTGTACACTCCAAACACAACTTTTGCAGCAGTCCCCATTACATACAAAGTATGTGTATTTCATACACACAAGGTATTAAAAGAAATCCATTTCTATTTTCAAGCCGCTTATCCTCTCAAGGGTCGCGGGAGTGCTGGAGTCTATCCCGGTTAACTTAGAGGGAAAGGCGGACTACTCCCTGAACTGGTCACCAGTCACTTGCAGGGCTCATAAAAGACATCATCCATCTATTCATTTTCCTATCCCAGCTGTCAACGGGCAGGAGACAGGGTACACCCCGAACTATTTTCCAGCCAACCGCAGGGCACACAGAGACAAACAGCGGCACTCACAATCACACCTCGGGGCAATTTGTCCAGTTAATGTTGCATATTTTTGGGATGTGGGAGGAATCCAGAGTGCCCGGAAAAAAAACACGCGGGCACGGGGAGAACATGCACACTCCACACAGGCAATGCCAAGATTTGAACCCTGCTCCTCAAAACTGTGAGGCTGACGCTCTACAGCTATGCCACCGTGCCTCCCCACCATTGTCAATTTAAAATAAAACGAACAAGACGTGCTTTAACTTCAGATGTTCAACTGTCATTTGGGGGTATTTTAATCTACTGTAAGTCAAATTAACAATATTCATATTTCAACACTTAAGATACAGTATGTGCTTCCCACTTTTTAAGGCACCAAAAGTAATTGGACTATTGGCTGCTCAGCTATTCCTTGACTAGGTGGGCATGGATGGCATGGGGAGAACATGCAAACGCCACACAGGTGAGCTCAGGATTGAATCAAGGACCTCAGAACTTTGAGGCCAATGCTTTCCAGCTGAGACACTGTTCCACTCGAAAAGAAAAAATTGAATGACTATTCAACATCATAATTGGAAGGAGCGCTCATAAAATAAATGTGAATAAACCCACACAGTTTTGAAAAAAATATTTGTGTAAATATTATTTAACAATTAAATAATACATTTCAGGTCTTAATAAAAACTGCTTAGTTACAGAAGCTTTACGAAATGCCTCCTAGGATAAATATTGTCTCTAGTTACAAAGGAAAGTCAGGATGCGAAAGGAAAAAATAGGCCCTGGATTCGCAGCCCCCAAATTCCACGGAATGTAAACATCCTATATCTTGGTTTGTGTGGCGCGATGGAGCTGCTCTCCCATTAGCGATCGCTGTAGCATCTTCCTACCATCCCATCAGCTAGCAGATATCATCAATCTTTACCTATGAGGCTTTCCATTTCTTTTGACCACTCGACTGTCACCGAATCACACTAGCACAAAAGTATATTTTCATGATACATAATTTTATTATTCTTCATATTACGTACTTTCAATGCTTATCTTTGGCGGGGTAGGGGTGAGGCGGAGGGTGTTTGGGGGGCTTGGAATGGATTTGGCTATTTACGTGTGAAAATGCACTTCGCCTTACGAAAAATTCATGTTACAAAATGACTTCTGGAATGGATTAATTTCACAAGTAGATGTATCACTGTACAATACCATAAAGTCTCCTGTCTTGCAGTTTTGATTTGATAAAGATTTAATGCTTAATATTTTTTGTTTTATTCAAAGCTGCTTTTGCATCTGTTATCATATAATATACATTGTTTAACTGATTTTACTTTGTTGTTTGTGCAGCAGAATTAAAAACATGTGGGCATTCTGTTTTAATATGTCCTACATGGTTACAGTTGTATGCTACTATGCTCTTCAGCGAGGGACAGTCCATCAGGCGATGCTCAAGCAGACATGGGTTCATATGTGTGGAAGTGGATTCCTTTGGAGGACGTAATTTTCATCACAGCACCGTTTAAACTGGTGTCGGTGATCAACTTCATCATGCCTTCTGCTATCAATGATGGCCTGGAGATAGGGTCAGAGGGTGAAAGTAGAGGGGCGTTAAATGACTTTTTAAAAATAAGCACTTGAATAAGCATAATACATACCATAGAAGAATGTGTACTGGCCCATTCACTCATACATCTCTGGAGAGGGCTGTTTACCATTATATATATATTAAAGGTTGAGCAGTTTCATGCATTAAAGTACAAAACACCCTCCTCAAAAATAGCAACTGTTACAGTACAGTGCTGTGAAAAATTATTGCCCCTGTTCCCAATTTCTTTTTCTTTTTGCAGATTTACCACACGCAGAGTTCAAATCATCAAACCAAATTAATCACTCGGAGACAAACCAATGAAATACCATATGCATTTTTCAAATGACAATTCAGTTTATTAAAGCAAAAAACAAAAATCTAAACCATTCTGACCCTTTGTGAATAAGTAATTACAACCTGAACCCAATAACAAGTTGGTAGCAATAACTGAAATCAAGTGTTTGTGATTCTTGGTGAGGGGTCTTTTACATCACTCTGGAGGAATTTTGTCCCACTCTTCGATGCAGAATTGCTTCAACTCCACCATGGAGGGATTTCCAACATGACCTGCCCGCTTAAAGCCCAAGTATCATCCCTATAAACATTCTAAAATAGATATTGTAATGAAAAATACACATAACTTCATTCACTTCAATGTCCATACGAAAAAATAAATGTGAGCGGAGAGCACGTCATCCATGCGCAAAGTTGCAGAAGTGTCATTCTACGATATCCAAGTGGTCGCCATATTGGCTGCCTCCTCTGTCCATGACGTCACCCGGACATTCGCCAATGAAAACACGCGGTGCACCCTAACTATGGGAAAGGAACACGACTCTTCTGACACAGAAGCTCTTTTCGAAAAGGACAACACAACACAACCGAGTGAAGTTAGCGGGGCAATATTACACTATTGTTTCGAGCCCTCGGGGCAATATTACACTATTGTTTCGAGCCATATTCAGATGATATGCGATCACGGTCAAACCGCATCCCCGTCCGATCCACTTCTGCGGCGGAGATGAGCCATCGCGGCTCATCGGAGCCGGCCGGTGTGGCTTATGAAAGAGCCGAGCCGTGCTGCTTTAGAGGATTGTTCACAGACACCACAGTACTGAGCAACGCAGTCGACCCGGGGTGCTTTATGCATGCACGTGACTGAGAAACGCATTCTCGGCTGGGTTCTTCAGAGCCCCCCCCGTCACAAAGCCCGACGCACAGCCTTCGCAGAAGCTGTGACCGCCGAACGCGGCACCTCAGCCGGTGTGGCTGATTTTCGGCGCCGTGGTGGCATATAATGGAGCCGAGGCGTGCTGCTTTTAGAGGGTTGTTCGCAGCCACAGCATTATGCGATGAACACTATCCAGCCGGGACACATAACTGCGTGCACGAGGCTAAGATGATCCTGCCGCTCCAGCCCGGGCTGTGTGGGTGCCCACGCGGCTTCTCATGTTTCTGTCCAGGAGGAGGTTGCGATGTCGCCGCCGCCTTCTCACATTTCTGTCGAGGAGGAGGTGGCGATGTCGCCGCCGCCTTCTCACGTTCCTGTCCAGGAGGGGGTGGCGATGTTGCCGCCGGCTTCTCACGTTCCTTTCCAGGAGGGGGTGGCGATGTTGCCGCCGCCTTCTCACGTTCCTGTCCAGGAGGGGGTGGCGTTGTCGCCGCCGCCTTCTCACATTCCTGTCCAGGAGGAGGTGGCGATGTCGCCACCGCCTTCTCACGTTCCTGTCCAGGAGTACCAGCAGCGACCGGTCCGCGGCCGTCCCACGCCCTTGTCTTGACAGCGACAGGAGCTGGGGAGTTCTGTGGAGCAACCCCGGAGCTGGAGAGACTTCGGGATGGCTGTGATGGTGGCGGTCATGGCTCTGGTCCTTCTCTCCATCATCCTCTTCGCTCCTGAGGGCTCCCAGCCGCTTCAGGACATGGCCTCATTGGTGACCAATCCCTGGTCGTCTCGCAACCACGGCGTGGGAGGTTCTCGTCCGGAGCAGTTGCCTGCCTCGGCCTGGTTCCTGCTTAGCCGTTTGGTTCCTCACAGAGGTCGTCCGCCGAATCGCCCCGTGGGGACCCTGGTGCTTGGCGTCCGGGTTGTCCTCCTGACTTGTCCACCCGGACGCCTTGCGTTTGGTGGCCTGGATGGCCACCAGACTGGGGTTTGGGGGGGGCTTGCCCTCCTCCGGACCCCCCTTTCGCCCACCCCTGCCTGTGTTAATTGTTGTCTGTTTCTTTCGTTTAGGCACGTCTGGGAGCTGTGCCTTTGAAGGGGGGTACTGTCATGATCCTGACGCTCCAGCCCAGGCTGTGCGGGTGCCCGCCCGGTTGCGCTGATTGGGAGGCGCACACCTGCTCCTCATGCGGGCTGATTATCCTGTGTATTTATATGACCCCGATGACGACTGGTCCCCGGCAGATCACTGAGCTTCATGTCCCGTTCGAGTATTCCCGTATCCCTGATCGACAACCCGTGTGTACCGACCTTCGCCTGTTCTCCGACCAACCCCGTAAGCCTGACTCCTTTGACACTTCTGCCTGCTTTGATCGTTCTCCCGTGTACCGACTCCTGCCTGCCTGCTCACCTGCTCTCTTTGCCCGACGTCACAACTACCACTGCTGCACCTGACTGCGTGCCCGATCCCCGACCACAAAATAATAAACGTTTCTCCCCGAACTACCTTGCACCGTCCGAGTCCTGCATTTGGGTCCTACTTCCGTTCCGATGGCGCGTGACAGTTGGCTGGGTTCTTCAGATGCCTCGGCATCTGCGCAGCAGCCCGACGCTGTCTGACGTGCACATCGACACATTTCATACGCGGATCTTTTGTTACATTATGAGAGAGACCGATTACCTGGTCCGCCCCCAAACCATTATTTTTTTTTTAGTAGCTGAATACCTGCCTGTGATTTGGAACCCACAAAGCTCTCGTCCTCTCCACCCGTGCAATCCATTTTTCACAACGAACAGGGTCTCTTTCAAACTTATGAAGGGTAATTCCATTCTCCCGAGTGTTCAAGCAATGTCCAGCAATGCAATGAGCTGGCATTTTGGCAATTACGAAGGAACAATGAGCTACCTTCCCGGCGGTAAAACTAATGGAAACAAACGAGTCCACTCGGGGGCGCCACTGTCCTTTACGTCACTTCCTGCTTCTTCTCAAAAACAAATCCCTCGAGAGGATTTTCATGGTGGGAGTTACAAAAAGCTGTATACGTCAGAATTATGTTTTGTATTGAAAAAACACATGGGTCCATATTGGGTGTGGGTTTTTCATTAATAATAAACCAAAAATCATCCATTTAATGACAGTCGCACTTTAAGGTCATACCACAGCATCTCAATTTGATTTAAATCCGGACTTGGCCACTGTGAAACTTTACTTTTGTGGGGTGTTTTTAGCCATTCAGAGGTCGACTTGCTGGTGTGTTTCAGATCATTGTCCTGCTGCATGATCCAAGAGTGCTTGAGTTTGAGGGCAAAACTAATGGCCAGACATCCTCCTCCAGTATTTTCTGGTACAGAGCAGAATTGATTGTTCCATCAATCACAGCAAGCTGTCCTGCTCCTAAGCAAGTGAAGCAGCCCCATACCATTACACTGCCACCACCATGCGTCACTGTTGGCACAATGTTTTTTTTTTTTTTTATCACATCTTGTTTCATTTTTGTCCCAGATGTAACGGGCTGTACACCTTCCAAAAAGTTCATGTTTTGACTCATCAGTCCACAGAAAGTGTCTCCAAAAGTCTTGAGGATCATCAAGATGTATTTTTTGGCAAATGTGAGATGAGCCTTTGTATTCTTTACTGACAGCAGGGGATTTCGCCAAGGAACTCTCCCACAGATGTCATCTGTTGCCAGTGTCTTTCTTATGGTAGAGTCATGAACACTGACCTTAAATGAGGCCAGCGAGGCCTGCAGGTCTTTTGATGTTGTTCGAGGTTCTCGACCTCCTGGATGAGTCCTTGTCACACTCTTCGAACAATTTTAGTTCATTGTCCACTCCTGGGAAAGTTTGACACTGTACGAGTTTTCTCCATTTTGTGAATAATGGTTCTGACAGCGGTTTGTTTGGAAATGGCTTTGTCACATTTTCTAGACTAATGGATTTCAATACATTTTTTCTCATTTCTTCTTGAATTTCTTTGGATCCTGGCATGATGCATTGGTCTTGAGATCTTGTAGCCTACTACACATTCTCTAACATATTCTATTTAAGGGATTTCTTGATTCAACAAGTATGGTTGTATTCAGGTTTGGGTGTGGCTTGTGAAATTGGACACACTTTCCCCAAATCTGTGGTTAGTCACTGTGACTGTGTAATGTAACAAGGGGGCAATTACTTTTTCAAAGAGGTTTTGAAATGTTTTATTTTTGTGCCATTTTTATTGAATTGTCATTTGAAAACTGCGTTTTCTATTTCCTTGGGTTGTCTCTGAGTTATATTAAAATTGGTTTGATGATTTGAAGTCTTTGTATGTGATAGATTTGCAAAAAATAAAATCAAGAAGGGGGCAAATACATTTTCACGGCACTATATATCGGCTTCATTTCAAGTATGTTCGTTATCATCCAACAGAAATGTAACTACCTCTGACACTATTGATCCATGGCATCTCTCTAATGTGAGCAGTTATGTGTTATGAGCCACTTCTTGGCTGATAAATTTTACTCATGCACATGGATTTCTTCAAAGACACAACATTTTTCGCACACTAAGTAACACAGGCAGCTTGAGTGACACAGGAATCTCATCAGAATCGGGTGATTTCATGTTTTCTTCTTTATGTTTTTCACCAAAGGTACTCTAGTCATTAATATCTGGATTGGATATGCATGTTTCAAATGTGTGATTACATTTTGTGGCCATTAAATTTCAGTACCATACATTCATGAATCTGTTGTTCACACTTCTTTATAGTGTATACTAATAAACCGTGGTTAGCATGGTCATCAAATAGTAATGATGGATTTATGTGTCATGATTCCAAATGACAACATGTTGATGTTGGCATCATGGTTGCATTGTAAGTGCCCTGTATTCAAGCAGCACATTAAATCAGTGTTCTCAAAATTTTCACACAAAGCACCACCTCAAAAAAATACTGAGCACTCCAGGTACCACCATCATAACTACAATCAAAATTTAGTTGCGTAGCAGGTCAGGTCCAAGTGTTGGTTAAAATGAAGCATAGGCTTCATTCCTAAAATGTGTGTGTAATATTATTGTAGCCACTGTTACATTATGAAAGTTTGTACATTGACACCACGCTTGAGTATAGGGGGGGAAAAAAAAGATTACTTGCAAGATAAGAGCACATGAAGTATACTGTACTGGATTAACAATGCTTCACTCAGTCATTATGCACTATTGAATTGAGTGATTCTGTTACACACCACTAGAGGCAGCCAATGTGCAATATAGGTACTTGTACCACATATTGAAAATGACAGCATTAAATCATCGGTTGTACAGTTAATAATGGTTTAAAGACGATGACATGTTGGACCTGGAACTAAATTATTTCCATCCATCCATTTTCTCTGCCGCTTATCCTCAAGAGGGTCAGCGGGGTGCTGGAGCCTATCCCAGCTGTCAACGGGGAGGAAGTGAGGTGCGACATGCATAGAGATAAACAGACACACTCACAATGACACAGAGGGGCAATTGAGGATGTACAATTAATGTTGCATGGTTTTGGGATGTGGGAGGAAACCGGAGTGCCTGGAGAAAACCCATGCAGGCACGGGGGGAACATGCAAACTCCACACAGGCTGGTCCAGGATTGAACCCGGGGACCTCAGAACTGTGAGGCCAACGCTTTACCAGCTGATCCACCGTGCCGCCAATTATTTCCATTTCTATTAATTCCTTCGTGGAAAGTTTCCAAATAAAAACCAGTTGTCAGCAACGATCTCAAAAGAGATTTTGTTTAACCTTAGTGCTTTTTATTAAACTGTAAACGTATCGTTATAGAATGGATTACCTACTAAATATGTTTGTGATAGAGTGACAGAGAGCAGACTCACTGTAGAACTCCAAACTTTTTCATGCTGCGCTTGAAATCATCCTTGAATTTGACAAATTTTCCCATGTATTCCTCCTGTTCTACTGAGTGCAACAGAGGGGTGTCCACAAAGGCAGGGCACAGCACATTGATACGCACGCCGTAGTCACTCTGAGAAGATGCATCCTGTAAATGACATTGACATGTATGTACTTCACTGCTAGCTAACTACAAGTTTACTGTGTGCATGTGTTTATATGTCCATGTGTGTGTGTCTGTGTGCTTCTTACAGCCATAACCCTTGTGAAACCAATGACTCCATGTTTAGTAGCTGTGTAAACAGGCTGGTGAGGAGAGTGCAGGAAGGCTGCAGGAAAAGAACAAGAAAAGACAATAGCCATGTTAATATTGATTAAATAGCCAGGACCTCACAAGAAATATTCACAGCTCCTCCTTGAGATGTCACCTTATTGTGTTGGAGGAATGTGTGTGCCCCAATGATCCTTGGAGCTACAGTGCCGTGAAAAAATATTTGATACCTCCTGATTTGTCTATTTTTTGCATATCTATCCCACTCAAGGATTTCAAATCATCAAACTAATTTTTTCCACACAGAGACAACCTGAGGAAATTCCAAACGGAGTTTTCAAATGACAATTCAATTTATTCAGGCACAAGAAAAAAAATCAAAACGTTTCTGAACCTCCGTGAAAATGTAATTGCCCCCCGTGTTGAATCACAAACTGAACGACCAAGACAACTTCCTGTGCTTGATAAAACAATGAATATTGCTGTGTACCAGAAACTCTTGAGGAGAACATCCGGTCATCAGTTTGTGCCCTCAAACTCAAGCGCTCTTAGATCATGCAGCAGGACAACAATCTAAAACACACCAGCAAGTCCACCTCTGAATGGCTCAATAAATAAATAAATGAGATTTTGAGTTATCAAGTCTAAGTCTGTAAATCCAATTTTGATGCTGTAGTCTGACCTTAAACAGGCAGTTCATGCTAGAAAGCCCTCCAATATGGTGGAGTTGATGCAATTCTGCAACTAAGATTGGGACTAAAACTCCAGAATTATTTGAAAGGCTCACCGCCAATTTTCGCAAAGGCACAAACTGTTATTGGGCTCCGGGGGCAATTACCTTTTCACAGAGAGTCAGAAAGGTTTGGCTTTTTTGTTGTTAATAAATTTAATTGTCATTTGAAAATTGCATTTGGAATTTCCTTGGTTGGTTTGAGTAAATTGGGTGGATGATTGGAAACCTTTGTGTGTGATAGATAGGGAATCAGGAATACTTTTTCACAGCACTGTAAATTGTTGTGGGATTATGCCCCTAGTAAGTTCACCTGAGGAAAACAGGTCCTAGGTGAGTATGATGAAAAAAATATATTCGCTTGCAGGTCACTGAGACCTCCGTCTGGGGCCAGGCTCAGAGGCCTGGCTGGACTCAAGGATAAGAAGTATGAAGTTGGATGGATGTAATGGAAAACAAAACATTCAAATACAAATCTCCATGTTTTCCCACTGAGCTGCACTTGGTGGACAAGGAGCAGGCAGGACAAAATCTGCGCTGGCCAAGGTTATGTCACAGGCCCGAAGCTGGGTTTAGCAGTGTAATTCACTGTTGCCCTGGTGGCAAGGTCCACTGCTGGCCGACTCGGTCCCGCAAAGCAGCAGAGGTCTGCACTTAGAGTATGTGGACATGTACGTCTTCATTGGTCAGGCCAAAGGAGATGAACACTGGCATGACACTGGCCGGCGTGTCCACTCAGAATATTCAATCCATTAAGTTGCAGGGGGTAACATTTTTTTTTAAAACGTTCCAGGCAGGAGCTCCTTGAGCCAGCCAAAAAAAATGTTGCATTTCCCATACTGCAAAACAAGGAAATGAAGCCCGCCTTTCTGTCTGTGTGTGTACATTCACAAGTAAATATTTGTAATGAAGATTTTTTTTTTAATGCAAATACAGTTACAGATAAATACTTCACACTACTGTATCTAAAACCCTACCAAGAGCTGTCCATGAAGTCATGTATTTTAAGATTATTTTATTGTACCTTACCAAGGTAATAGCAATGCCACCCTGGCAAAAAAGCAAAATAGAAGCAAATATATATACAAACAGCACAGTGTAATTTAGTAACAAGTCACATATTACAGTCCTTAGTGAATAAAGTTTCATAAAAGGCATTTGAGCTGATGTTCTCTAAAGCTGGAGAACTTGAATGAAGAATAATGTAATTGCCTGAATGCCAAGACATGAGAAAAACTTTGAAAATAAATAATTATATAAGACAAATTTGAAGCCTGCAGATGTGTACAAATGTGAGTTACGATTCTCAAATTTGTAGTTGAGCTGTGTGAGGCCTCAGGAAATAGAGTAAATATATTCTAATTTATTAAAATCCACATGTATAAAATGAAACTTCTTACCTCAAAAATTGTGTGCAGCCAGGTTGGCATTGCAAATTAAAATCTCAGTTCTCAGTTGCCTCACCTGGTTAAATGGTTAACTTTTAAAGGCATAAAAAAATATTTGAAATTTAGAACAAGATGAAAAAAAAACTTGAACTGGAAAGTTTCATATACCAGGCACCACAGGGGAGCAACTGGTCAGACCGTTAGTGTTTGCCTAACAGTTCTGAGGACCGGGGTTCAAATCCTTGGCCTGCTTGTGTGGAGCTTGCATGTTCTCCCTATTCCTGCACAGCTTTCTCCAGGCACTCCAGTTTCCTCCTACATCCCAAAAACATACATTAACTGGACACTCTAAATTCCCTGTAGGTGTGATTTTGAGTATGATCTGTTTGTTTCTACTGTATGTGCCTTGCAGCACCAATTCATGGTGTGCCCTACCTCCTGCACAAAGATAACAGATAGGCCCCAGCACGACTGGGACCCTTGTGAGGATAAGCGGCTCAGAAAATTGATGCAAGGCTTCAAATCCACCTGTCGATCATCATTCGTCCTACACTTGTGAGCAAGACCCAAGATACTTGAACTTCTCCACTTGGGGTAGAATTCATCTGCGACCCAGTGAGGGCATGCCACCCCTTTCCGCCTGAGAACCCATGGTCTCAGATTTGGAGGTGCTTGATGAACCCAACAGAACCACACCATCTGCAATGAGCAGTGAGCAATGTTTAGGCCACAAGATCCAGAGCCCCTCTATGCTGAGGTTGCGCCTAGAAATTCTGTCCATTAAAGTTATGAACAAAATCGGTGTCAAAGGGTAGCCTTGGCGGAGTCCAAATCTCACGGGAAACGAGTCCGACTTATTCCTAGCAATGCAGACCAAACACTGACACCAGTCGTATGGGGACCAAACAGCCCGTATCGGGGGCTTGGTACCCCATACTCCAGAAGAACCTCCCACAGCACTCCCAGAGGAACAGAGTCAAACGGCTTCTCCAGGTCCAGAAAACACATGTGGATTGGTTGGGAGAACTCCCATGCAACCTCAAGGATCCTGCTGATGGCCAGGACAAAAAAAAACACTTTGCTTTTCCTGAATATGAAATTCAACTTCTCGATGAAGCCTTTTCTCCAGCAGCAGTTAATACACCCTGCCAAGTCCATGGGATGCTGCAAAGGTGTATCAACCAGGAGAGCCCCACAACATCCAGAGCGTTTAGGAACTCTGTGGATCTTATCCACCCCAGGGGCTCTGCCACCCAGGAGCTTTTTAACCACCTCGGTGACCTCAACCCAAGAGATAGAGGTTTCTGCCTCAGAGAATCCAGACTCTGCTTCCTAATGGGAAGACATGTTGGTGAAATTGAGGAGTGTTCGAAGTATTCTCCCTATCAACTCACAACATAATGAGTTGAGGGCAGCAGTGCCCCATCCCAACTATATACAGTATTGACAATGGATTGCTTCCCCCTCCTGAGACTCCGGATGGTGGCCAGAATTTCCTCAAAGCTGTCTTGAAGTCGTTCTCCATGGCCTCACCGAACTCTTCCCATCCCCAGTTTCTTGCCTCAGTGACCAACGAAGCTGCATTCCACTTGGAGAGCTGATATATATCTGCTCCCTTACGAGTCTCCCAGGCCAAAAATGCTCGATAGGACTCCTTATTCAGCTTAATGGCATCTGTCACTGTTGGTTGTCCATCAATGAGTTCGGATGTTGCCGCCATGACAGGGACCGAGAACCTTAGGGCCACAGCTCTGATCGGCCTCCTCAGCAATAGAGGCGTGGAACATTGTCCACTCAGACTCAATGTCCCCTGCCTCCCCCGGAACATGAGCAAAGTTCTTTCGGACATGGAAGTTGAAATTCCTTCTGATAGGGGAATCTTACTAACATTCCCCACTAGACCATCACAATACGTTTGGGCCTGTCATGTTGGACCAGTATCTTCCCCCGCCATCATAGGCAACTCACCACCAGGTGGTGATCAGTTGACAAATCTGCCCCTCTCTTCACCCAAATGTCCAAGATATGCGCTTGGAAATCCAATGAGACGACCACAAGTCAATCATCCAACTGCAGCCTAGGCTTTCCTGGTGCCAAGTGCACATGTGCACTGAACATGGTCTTCATTATGGACAATCCGTTATGAGCGCGGAGGTCCAACAACAGAACACAACTCAGGTTCTGATCGGGGGGGCCGTTATTCCCAATCATGCCCTTCCAGGTCTCACTGTCATTGCCCACGTGGGCACTGAAGTCCCCTAGCAGAATGATGGAGTCCCCAGGTGGGGTGCACTCCAGGACTCCCTCTAAGGACTTCAAAAATGGTGGGTATTCTGAACTGGTGTTTGGTACAGAGTCACAAACAACAGTCAGGACCCGTCCCCTACCTCGAAGGTGGAGGGAGGCTACCCTCTCATCCACTGGGGTGAACCCCAATGTACAGGCACCAATCCTGGGGGCAATAAGTATACCTACACCTGGCACCGTGGGCAACTCCAGAGTGGAACAGAGTCCAACCCCTCTCAAGAGGGCTGGTACCAGACACCAAGCAGTGTGTAGAGGCTAGTCCAACTATATACAGAAGTTTTTGACCTCACACACTAACTCGGCCTCCCTCCCTGCCAAAGAGGTGACATTCCATGTCCCTAGAACTAGTTTCTCTAGCTGGGGATCGGATCGCCTTTGGCTACCGCCCAGCTCACATTGCACCCGACCCCTATGGCCCCTCTCACAGGTGGTGAGCCCATGGGAAGAGGGACCCATGTTACCCTTTTGGGCTGTGCCCGGCCGAGCCCCATAAATGCAGGCTCGGCCACCAGACCCTCACTTTTGAGCTCCACTTCCAGGCCTGGCTCCTGAGTATGGCCCCGGTGACCCGCATCCAGGCAAGGGAAACCGATGTCCATTTTTTGTATTTATCATTGGGGTTATACTCATTCACACCTAGGGAAATGTAAAGTCTTCAAGTAATCTACCATGGATGTTTTTGGAATATGGGACAAAACCAGAGTACCTGGAGAAAACCACACAGGGATGAGGAGAACATGCCAACTCCAAAGGCAATGTCGTATTTGAATCTGGTCCTCCAAATTTTGTACAGATGTGGTAACCATCATCATCATCATAAAAAAAGAGTTGTCCTGAATACACAAAGGGAATCCATGTAAGAAAATGCCAGAAACCACACAAACACACACACAGACGCACCCACACACCCCCACACACCACACACACACACACACACACACACACACACACACACATCCTTTTTTGATGGTGAGAAAGAACAAGAATCAATGATGCTTGCAATACATAAGGGCTATAGTAGTTAAGAACTTTGTATCCCAAATCATTTCGTCTAGTGTTTGCAATTTGCACTCCTGTAGTTATGCTGCTGAAGCCATCTTCGACTGAAAAGACACTTTAAATTTCACCTCTGGTTTGGGGGAAAGGAGTGGAGACAACCGTTTTTGGGCTAGTCTGCTCTGAACAACAATTGTTGGTCACACGAGAAAGACTTCAACAAAATAATGAATCATAAACATGCTGTAGCCTGCAGGCTATAATCTATACCAGCCTGGGTTCGGTGGTTAGGACACTTGGCTTGGCATGAACAGCCCATGCCACCAATAAGCTCGTACACAGCTTTGTCGACAGTAAGGCGACACTATTAGTTGTCTTGTATTTGTTTAAATGTAGTGTGTAATTATGTTTTGTGAAAGGATAGCTTTTTATTGTTAAAGTGAAGAAAATAAGTATTTGAACACAAGTTATCTCACTTAGAAATTATGGAGGGGTCTGAAATTTTCATTGTAGAAGCATGTCCACTGTGAGAGAGATAATCTAAAAAGAAAAATCCAGAAATCACAATGTAGGATTTTTTAATGATTTATTTGTGTGATACAGCTGCAAATAAGTATTTGAACACCTGTATATCAGCTAGAAATCTGCCCCTCAAAGACTTGTTAGTCTGCCTTTAAAAGTCCACCACACTCCATGTATTATCCTCAGTCAGATGCACCTGTGTGAGGTCATTAACTGCATAAAGGCACCTATCGACCCCATACAATCAGTAATACTCAAACTTTTAACATGGCCAAGACCAAAGGGCTGTCGAAAGACACCAGACACAAAATTGTACAACTCCACACGGTTGGAAAAGGCTACGGAGAAATTGCCAAGCATCTTGGTGAAAAAAGGTCCACTGTTGGAGCAATCATTAGAAAATGGAAGAAGGTAAACATGACGGTCAATCTCAGTCATCTCAGTGGATCCCCATGCAAGATATCACCTCATAGGGTCTCAATGATCCTTAGAAAGGTGAGGAATCAGCCCAGGACTACACGACAGGACTTGGCCAATGACCTGAAAAGAGCTGGGACCACCGTTTCCGAATTCCGTGTTGGTAATACACTAAGACGTTATGGTTTGAAATCATGCATGGCTCGGAAGGTTACCCTGCTTAGACCAGCACATGTCAAAGCCCGTCTTAGGTTTGCCATTGACCATTTTGATGATACAGAGGAGTCATGAGAGAAAGTTTTGTGGTCAGATGAGCCCGAAATGGAACTTTTTGGTCATAATTCCACTAACCGTGTTTGGAGGAAGACGAATGATGAGTTCCATCCCAAGACCACCATCCCTACTGTGAAGCATGGGTGCGGTAGCATCATGCTTCGGCCGTGTTTTTCTGCACATGGGACAGGACAACTGCATTGTATTAAGGAGAGGATGACCCCGGCCACGTATTGTGACATTTTGGGGAACAACATCTTTCCCTCAGTCCGAGCATGGGTGATGGGTCGTGCCTGGGTCTTTCAACATGACATGACACAAAGCACAGAGCCATGAAAAACAAGGAGTTGCTCCGTAAGAAGCATATCAAGGTTCTGGCGTGGCCTAGCCAGTCTCCAGACCTAAACCCAATAGAAAATCTTTGGAGGTAGCTGAAACGCCATGTTTCTCAGCGACAGCCCAGAAACCTGTCTGATCTAGAGAACATCTGTGTGGAGTAGTGGGCCAAAATCCCTCCTGCAGTTTGTACAAACCTGGTGAACAACTACAGGAAACGTTTGACCTCTGTAATCGCAAACAAAGGCTACTGTAGCAAATATTAATATTGTTTTTCTCAAGTGTTCAAATGTTTATTTGCACCTGGAACACAAATAAATCGTTAAAATAAAACAGACTGTGATTTCTGGGTTTTTCTTTTTAGATTATCTCTCTCACAGTGGGCACGCATCTACGTTGAAAAGTTCAGACCCCTCCATGATTTCTAAGTGGGAGAACTTACAATATAGCATGGGGTTCAAATACTTACTTTCTTCACTGTATAATATAAAGGAATTATTCATCCAGCTATTTTCTGAGCTGCTTTTCCTCACAAGGGTTGCAGGAGTGCTGGAGCCTATCCCAGCCGTCTTTAGGCATGAGCCGCGGTAAAACCTGAACTGGTTGCAAGACAATCACAGGGCACATCGAAACAAACAATAAGTCACACTCAAAATCACACCTAAGTGTTTTTTAAAAAAAAAAAAAAAAAAAACATAAAATAAGTAAATATAGGCCAGGTCAGCCTGGAATGGATCGGCTGCTTAGGATTTGTCCCGAAATTCCCAATTTGCCTCCATGCCCCTGGTGGCAGTACCGTATGCATGTTAGTATGTGTGTAACTGTTACCTGCCATCGAAGATACATTAATTATTGTGCCTCCTTCCTTGCCATGCTCCTTACTCATATGTTCCAGAGCCAAGTAGGTCCCATTTATTACAGAAGTCTGTAATGAAAGGGACAACCTCATCATATGACATCCCTCACAATAGAGAAGTGCACCACACAAACAGAAATGAAAATGTTGACTTGAATAACTTCCCAATCAGGTGTTTGAAAGACTCTAAAGACTGTCTTTATTTGCCTCCCAGCACATACCAGGAAACCATGGAGAACGAGTACTGATTATGTTTGTTGATGAGGAATTTCCTGTTAAATTATCTCAACATGCAAGATGGGAAAGATAAAAATGCTAATCTGAAGTGCTCAGCCAAATTGAGAAAATGCACCGTAGCTCCAAACAACACCACAATTAGTCTTCAGTTTTAAGTCTTCATCTTTCTTGGACCTCCTTTGACTCACTATGTTCTTCGTCCAAAAGTAAATCTCGGGCTTTGCATTGTTATCACATGGCTGAAGCGGTCCTGGGGGACTGATGTGGGGTTGGCGGGCTGCAGCTGTTGGACTGCGTTCCACCACGTAGTTGCAGTTTCATGATTCAAGCGCCCTGCCCCTCTGTTCTTGCCTGCTCCCCCTGGATTTTAAATGCACTACACACACACACACACACACACACACACATTTTCCCTTTTAATGCACCACATATACTCATCTCTGCCAGGCTAGTGGGTCATAGGTGGGGGTGTTTATCTGTTCGACAGTAGTATCTGGCTGTCCTGCATTCCTCAATCTTGGACCACTGCCCCTCCAGATTTTAAATACACCAGACCACTTGTTGTGTGTGTGTGTGGGGGGGGGTAGTAGTGGGGGGCACACTGATTCACAGGGTTGGGGCTGTGACTGTCGGGGACCTGACACACATTGTAACAGTGGGGAGGTGGGTCTAGACTTAGCTACACCACCTGAGGCCGAGCCCCCCAGGCTGGATGACTGTTTGGCATGGGGCTTCCCATCTCATAGCCCATGGCTGCTCCCTGGGTTCCCATCCTCATTGTTCTCTTATTGGGTTCCACTATCCACCCCCCTACCCCAACAATTAAGGGACATTCACCAGTCCTCGGGCTGGGCTCAGACCGGTCATATTGTGGGCCCTGCAGGTTGTGGGGTCTTCCTGTACTCCTGTGAGTGGGGGCCAGAAAATGCGGGATGGTGCTGGAAGGGGGTGGGGATATAGTATTGGGTCCCTGGGGCCACCACCCGGTGGCCAGCTGTCTGGGTCACTCGGCGTGGGACATGTCCTGTCCACAGGGTTGCTCTCATGTCCTCCATTGATAGGGTGAGGTCCTTCGCATGACAGACAGCAATTATAGGACATTTCTGTCTGTCTTTTTGCATGCACAATGGTGTGAAATCACTTGCATGTGTCCATAGGTGCACATTCCTCAGATTCTCACACTGGATGTGGGACTACTCACTTATTGCAATAAATAATGTATACGTGAAGTGCTTATTTAATCCCCCTCCCCCCGCACACACACACACTATTTGTATTCTTGTTCTATAGACCTCTATACAATAATTAAGTCAATCACACCACATTACAGTTCTGTAGCCGGGTTCACAATCCTTATCATGCATGTTTATTCTCCTGTGCTTGTCCTGTCCTATCTTGTCCTGTCCTTCCTTCACACGACAGACACACACTCCTCCACTACAGTCGAAGTCAACATCCGTATTTAATGTTACTTTTTTCTAAATATGTAATGATTGTCATTCTGCTTACAGTTAGTGCTTTGTTTTTGTTTCTCTCACCTCTCTAGAAATTCTGTTCTGTTTGCCTGACTCTGATCCCCAGTAAAACTTTGATTAAAATACAAAGAAAACACAGAGGAAGCTCAAAAACTTAAACAGCTCCAGTAAAATTGTTCCGGCATAAATGGGATGCATTTTCTCCATTCTGTTTGGTCAAACAGAGAAACAGGACACACACACGGGCACACACGCACACACACACGGCACACACACACACAAACACGCAAACATACACACACAAGATAGGATGTGCTTGATTTTTTAAATTTCATGAACGAAATGAGACTAAAAAGGCTTTTTCAATTTATATTTATTTTCCAACAAAATTTTACTCACACACAAAACATGAAAATCAAACAATGTACAATAAATCTCTTTTTTTTTCTGGCCTTCCCAGCCTCTTGTTCGTTGGCAGTCTGTATTGTGCTAAATCTCAATTTAAAAAAAAGACGGTCTTGCGCTTTCGGCTCTTTAAATGACAGACTCAGGGTTTACTGTGTTATATTCCTGGACAAAGAACTAGCAGGAACAAAAGGTCAAAATAACTGCAGTTAGGAATGAATTCCAAACAGAGCAACTACTAAAGGGATGATGAGACCTTGTGATCATGTTTATTTGTACACATTCATTCAACACTTCAGAGAAATCATATACAAAAAGCAAAGCCAAATGAATTTATTTATAATGCACATTTCATACACAAGGTAACTTGTGGCTTTAAATGTAGACTCATTTTATCATTTTACTGATTTGTGCTGACATTTGATCTGATGGATTAGATTTTTGCACTAAAATAATGGGCAAACTGCATTTATTGACTGTTACGAGTTCTGCAGCTATCTGATTTGGGGGCGTTCTGAGTTTGTTAACTACAGCAAACAGAGTGGGAGTATTGTTGAGGTTCTTATTGATGATCTCAAAAAATATTTCTGTCTAGCTGTGTCTTGCTAACTCTTGGTTAAAATTACAAAGTCAAAGTCAATTTGGAGTTTAGTTTTTTCCCACTTACGTTCTGCTTTCCTACACTTTAATTTAGTGCTCTTGACCATCATTGTGCTCCAACATGGTGTTGTAGGTCACCTCAAGATGGTTTTGGTTACAACAGGAGTGATAGCATTCATGGCATTTAAGATTTTTGAGGGGAAATTGTCCAAAGGTCCATCAATTGTCTCAGCATTCAGTGTGTGGCGTAGCCACAGTCTCCATAAATTTATTGGAAGTTCTCTCATTTATGTACCTTTTCTCGATAGAAAGAGGTTGTCTGAAATTTTGGAAGAATCTGTAATTCAAAAATACACAAAAATGCTCAGAAATAGCCATATCCTTCATATCAATTGATAGAATTTGAACATGCCTGGAGATGCCCAGGTCTAAGATGTGACTTTCAGTGTGAGTTGGATTCTTAATACTGTATGTTGAAAGAGACCAAACGTGTCTACAATGCCTTGTGAAAGTATTCAGCCCCTTTGAACTTTTCAACTTTTTGCCACATTTCAGGGTTCAAACATAAAGATATAAAACAAAAATATTTTTGTCAAGAATCAACAACAATCGGGACGCAATCATGAAGCGGAATGAAAATGTTTCTAAATTTTATACTTTTTTAGCACATAAAAAACTGAAAAGTGGGGCATGCAATATTATTCAGCCTGTTTACTTTCAGTGCAGCAAACTCACTCCAGAAGTTCAGTGAGGATCTCTGAATGAGCCAATGTTGACTGATGATGATAAATAGAATCCACCTGTGTGTAATCAAGTCCACGTATAAATGCACCTGCTCTGTGATGGTCTCAGGGATCTTTTTAAAGTGCAGAGAGCATCATGAAAACCAAGGAACACACCAGGCAGGTCCGAGATACTGTTGTAGAGAAGTTTAAAGATGGATTTGGATACAGAAAGATTTCCCAAGCTTTAAACATCTCAAGGAGCACTGTGCAAGCAATCATATTGAAATGGCCACTGCAAATCTACCAAGACCCGGCCGTCCCTCTAAACCTTCCCCTCGAACAAGGAGATGACTGATCAGAGATGCAGCCAAGAGGCCCATGATCAATCTGGTTGAACTGAGGTGGGAGAGTCTGTCCAGAGGACAACAATCAGTCAAACACTGCACAAATCTGGCCTTTATGGAAGAGTGGCAAGAAGAAAGCCATTTCTCAAAGATATCCATAAAAAGTCCCGTTTAAAGTTTATCACAAGCCACCTGGGAGACACACCAAACATGTGGAAGAAGGTGCTCTGGGCAGATGAAACCAAAATCAAACTTTTTGGCCATAATGCAAAACAATGTGTTTAGTGTAAAAGCAACACAGCTCATCACCCTGAACACACCATCCCCACTCAAACATAGTGGTGGCAGTCTCACGATTTGGGCCTGGTTTTCTTCAGCAGGGACAGGGAAGAGTGGGAATAGGATCAGTGCCAACATAAGCCCCCATAAGTTTGATGCCGATCAACAAATCAACACCTTGAACTGGAAGAGAGTCAAGAACACCAAACTCGATAGTGTCAGAAACCAGATCTGAAGTCAAATTCACAAAATGCAAAGGAGCAAGAGAACTGGCACTTATACCCTTAAGAATAACCCAAGACCCTTGAACTCTTCCACTTGGGGCAGGATCTCATCCCTGACCCGGAGATGGCACGGCACCCTTTTCCAACTGAGGACAATGGTCTCAGATTTGGAGGTGCTGATTCTCATCCAAGCTGATTCACACTCGGCTGTGACTCGCTCCAGGGAATAATGGAGATCACGACTTGATGAAGCCAGCAGAACATCATCTGCAAAGATCAGAGATGCAATGCTGAGGCCACCAAACTGGACATCCTCTTTGCCTTGACTGCCCCTAGAGATTCTGTCCATAAACGTTATGAGCAAAATCGGTGACAAAGGGCAACTTTGGCAGAGTCCAACTCTCATCAGAAACGAGTCCAACTTATTCCCGGCAATGCAGACCAAACACTGACACCGGTTGTACAGGGACCGAACAGCCCGTTTCAGGGAGTTCGGTACCCCAAACTCCCGAAGAACTCCCCACAGGACTCCCAAGGGACACGGTCGAACACCTTCTCCAAGTCCGCAAAACATATGTAAACTGGTCGGGCGAACTCCCATGCACCCTTAAGGATCCTGCCGAAAATTATGGAGTCCCTAGTGGGACTCTAAAGACTCCAATAAAGGTGGGTACTCTGAACGGCTATTTGGTGCATAGACACAAACAACAGTCAGGACACGTCCCCCTACCTGAAGGGGGAGGGAGGCTACCCTCTCAGCTACCGGGGTAAATCCCAATGTACAGGCCCCGAGCCGCGGAGCAATAAGTATACCCACACGTGCTCGGCCCCTCTCACAGTGGGCAACTCCATAGTGGAACAGAGACCAGCCCTCTCAACAGGACTGGTATCAGAACCCAAGGGGGAGGGAGAGGTGAGCCTGACTATATCTAGTTGGAACTTCTTGTTTTCACGCACCAACTTGGGCTCTATCCCTGCCAAAGAGGTGACATTCCATGTTCCTAGAGCGAGTTTCTTTAGCGGGGGATCGGATCGCCAAGGTCCCCGCCTTTGGCCACCGCCCAGCTCACATCACACCCAACGCCTGTGGCCTCTCTCAAGGGGGACCCATGTTACCCTTTCAGGCTGTGCACTCCTAAGCCCCATGGATACAGGCCCAGCCACAAGGTGCTCGCCTTCAAGCCCCATTTCCAGGCCTGGCTCCAGAGGTGGGCCCGGGTGACCCGCGTCGAGATCCAATATTTGTACTCATCGTTGGGGTTTTGGAGTCGTACTTTGTCTGGTGCCTCACCTAGGACCTATTTGCCATGGGCGTGAACCCATAGACAACATAGCTCCTAGGATCATCCGGACACACAAATCCCTCCACCATGATAAGGTGACGGCTTGAGGAGGGTTCCTTTAGTCCCTGTTTTTAATTTTTTTCAAGATAACCAAGCTTATCAGCAAAAAAAAAAACGAAAAAAAAAAACGTCAAGAGTGGCAAAGAAAGCAGAGCAATGGGGGAAAAAACTGTTTGAGTACACTGTACAAGAAGTGAGAGAGAAAATAGGACAATTTACTGGTAAGTATGATGAAGGAACTCAAACTAGCTTCTCACTCAGTTTTGCATTACAATGACTGGGTGGGGAATGTTTCTTTTGCTCAAGCAGCAGACCCCGCCCATAAAGACACACAGGGTATAGTAGACACATCACCAAAGACAAATACCAATTAATATTGTAATGCTGATGACCTTACTATTTTTTACCAAGCAGTTAAAAAGTCTGTTTCTGAGTTCCAGTGACTTAGACAATATTTAGAAGAAGATGATGTTCTTGAATGAAGAAAAAAAAAAAAACAATTGGAAAAGCCGTTATAAAGTGTTTGTTCTAATAATCTGGGCCCACCTTTAATTTATATGCAGCCTAACTCCACCAACTTCACTGAACACGGACTGTGGTCTCTCTGACTACCCTTGTTTTTAATTATTATCCTCGGCAGATAGTTTCGCTTTATCACCTTCTGATTTAATCAAACAGCAACTATAAATTTCACAAAAGTTTAATTAGTTATCAGATGTATGATGTACGACTAAATGTTAATATCCCTCTATTCATGCATATTTCGGCTCCGATGAGGCTCTGTGGGATGTACAAATATTATTATAAGTCAGTCACCCATGTTATATTAGAATATCGTAAACTGATTCATGATTATAACCAATGAGCCATTTTCTGAGCTGCTTATCCTAATGAGGGCCGCGAGAGTGCTGGAGGATATCACAGCTGTCATTGGGCAGGAGGCAGGGTACACCCTGAACTGGTTACCAGTCAGTTGCTGGCCACATGGAGACAGACAACAGTCACACTCACAATCACACCTAGGGGTAATTTAGAGCAGTGGTCTCCAAACTTTTTATCACTGTGGACCGAGATCTCTACAGGTTGGCCAGAAAGAGGGATAGAGATGGGAAGGATGTGCAGCAGGTAAGGCTGATTAAGGATAGAGATGGAAATGTGTTGACTGGTGCCGGTAGTGTGCTAAATAGATGGAAAGAATACTTTGAGAAGTTGATGAATGAAGAAAATGAGAGAGACGTTAGAGTTGAAGAGGCAAGTGTGAAGGACCAGGAAGTGGCAATGATTACTCAGGGGGAAGTCAGAAGGGCACTACAAAGGATGAAAAATGGAAAGGCACTTGGTCCTGATGACATACTGGTAGAGGTATGGAAGCAATTTGGAGAGATGGCTGTGGAGTTTTTGACCAACTTATTCAACAGAATACTTGCGGGCGAAAAGATGCCTGAAGAATGGAGGAAAAGTGTTCTAGTTCCCATTTTTAATAACAAAGGGGATGTTCAGAGCAGTGGGAACTATAGAGGAATAAAGTTGATGAGCCACACAATGAAGTTATGGGAAAGAGACAGGACAGAAGTAAGTATCTGCGAGCAACAGTATGGTTTCATGCCTAGAAAGAGTACCACAGATGCATTATTTGCCTTGAGGATGCTAGTGGAAAAGTACAGAGAAGGTCAGAAGGGGCTACATTGTGTCTTTGTGGATCTAGAGAAAGCCTATGACAGAGTAACAAGATAGGAACTGTGGTACTGCATGCGTAAGTCTGGTGTGGCAGAGAAGTATGTTAAAATAGTACAGGACATGTATGATGGCAGCAGAACAATGGTGAGGTGTGCCTTAGGTGTGACAGAGGAATTTAAGGTGGAGGTGGGACTGCATCAGGGATCAGCTCTGAGCCCCTTCCTGTTTGCAGTGGTAATGGATAGGTTGACAAATGAGGTTAGACTGGAATCCCCTTGGACCATGATGTTCGCAGGGAGCATGCAGAGGAACAATTAGAAAAATGGAGACATGCACTGGAAAGGAGAGGAATGAAGATTAGCCGAAGTAAAACAGAATATATGTGCGTGAATGAGAAAAGTGGAGGGGGAAGAGTGAGGCTACAGGGAGAAGAGATAGCGAGGGTGGACGACTTCAAATATTTAGGGTCAACAATCCAGAGCAATGGTGAGTGTGGTAAGGAAGTGAAGAAACAGGTCCAAGCAGGTTGGAACAGCTGGCGAAAGGTGTCTGGTGTGTTATGTGACAGAAGAGTCTCTGCTAGAATGAAGGGCAAAGTTTACAAAAGAGTGGTGAGGCCGGCCATGATGTACAGATTAGAGACGATGGCACTGAAGAAAATACAGGAAGCAGAACTGGAGGTGGCTGAAATGAAGATGTTGAGGTTCTCGCTCGGAGTGACCAGGTTGGATAGGATTAGAAATGAGCTCATTTGAGGGACAGCCAAAGTTGGATGTTTTGCTGACAAGGTTCGAGAGAGCAGACTTCGATGGTTTGGACATGTTCAGAGGCGAGAGAGTGAGTATCTTGGAGGTAGGGTGCTGAGGATGGAGCTGCCAGGCAAAAGGGCGAGAGGAAGACCAAAGAGAAGGTTTATGGATGTGGTGAAGGAAGACATGAGGGCAGTTGGGGTGAGAGAGAAGATGCAGGAGATAGGCTAAGATGGCAAAAGATGACACGCTGTGGCGACCCCTAACGGCACAAGCCGAAAGGAAAAGAAGAGAATATATATATATATATATATCCACACAAAGATAAATAGAGATAGTAATATGTCCACCCTCGAAAGCCACGAACAACCTACAAAAGCCTTGTTTCCACCAAGCAGTTTGGTTGTGCTCCCAGTTTTGTATTTCCATTGTCAGAAATTAAATTTAAGAAATACAAATGAGAACTACCAAATCCCTTTTAGCACCTTTGCCTTTATATAAAAACGTATGTCCACGTTCTTCAAGTATGGTTTGAGACCTTTTGCAGTTTGTTGATTTCAGAGAGAATTGACGCATTCTGCAATAACAAATCAAACTGAATTTCTTAGTCTTTTATAATATTGAAGACTGTCGTCTTAAAAAAATCGCTTATCCTCTCACCAGGTTTACTTGTATGGTCTTCTCCCAGTCCTTTTCATTGTTGATTCCAGCATTGTTGATGACAATGTCGAGACGACCAAACTGGTCTACAGTGCTCTGGAAGGCATCTAAACAAAGAGAAATCAATAGCCATTAGTGAAAGATTTCAGACATTTCTACCCTTCCATTTATTTTCTGTCCTGCTTAACCTCACTTGGGTCAGGGTGTCCTAGAGCCTATCCAAGCGATCTTCGGGCAAGAGAGGAGTGGTACACCCTGAACTGATCGCCACCCCATTACAGGCACATAGAGACAAACAGCCCTTCACACCTAGAGACATATTAGACTCCTTATTGAACTCCATGTGAATGTTTTTGGAATTTAGGCAGAAACTGGAGTTCCAGAAGAAATCTAGAGAGAAAATGCAAACCACACAATAGAAGGCCATATTTGAACCCATGACCTCTGAACTGTAAGGTGGATGTGATAAGTCAGTCTCTTGTATCAGAAGTGACAAAACTTGATCCCAAAGCTAATGTATTTATACAGCACATTTCAAACATAAGGTAACTCAATGTAATTTACACTATTAAAACCATTTAAAAATAAAGAAAAAAGACAACAAACATTTAAAGCAAAAATAAAAGTACTATTAAAACTGCTTGTGCTGCAAGGAATACACACAACAACTAAAGATAAATAAAACAAACCCCCCAAAATTATCTGCTACCTATTTTGTGTTTCATTGTCATTATTTTGTTAAACAAAATTGGCAATGAGAAAAGCAAAACCTCACCAAAAGGTGAGTGTGGTCATTATTTTCCTTTTTGCAGTCCACAGCGCTACATTTAGGTGCTGAGGAAATTGAGTGGTAGCTGTACTATTGGCAGCAGTTGAAATTTGATGGGCTACTTGCGCACAAGAGGTTTCTTTGGAGCCCAGTGTGTGGAAGAGTCAAAGCATGCTCTATACCCCACTGAATGTATTCGTGGATGAGTGTGTACAAATAAACAAACAACAATTGACACTCACATAAATGCGTATGGTCAATTTAGAGTCCTCACTTAACCTACCACGCCAATTTTTGGTACTTGGGAAGCAAAACAAAGTACCCAGAGAAAACTCAGGCACGTAAGGGGTAAATATACAAACTAGTCAGCTAGTTTTGAACCTGGATCCTCAGAACTTTGAGCCAGATAATGCTGTTAATTAATCTTCTGTTGTCCTGTTGTTATGGATGAGGCGATGCTTACTGGGATGAGAAGGTGGTGACATCATTGTTCGTGGACATCAGGAGGAGAATACATTCTCCAGTGCAATGGCCTGCAGTCTTCTGTGTCTTCCTTAATCCATATACTGTATTTCCACAAAGAAGTGTATATCAAACTGACGACGAGGTACAACCTCAAGTTTTTTGTTTTCATCGTTGTAATACATAAGACATAGTCTGCCTTCAGAGTGTTACTTCTCGGATGTTTTATGCAACATCATGGTGATGAGACGGTCCACTGTGGTTACGTAGTGTGTTTCCTTTTGAAAGAGGACGTCACTGCTGCGGGAAGGAAGGATTTCTCCACGGGGCAGGAAAGTGAACGTTACCACAAGACTTACTTCTGAATTTGAAAAAGACACTGGAAATTTATTAACTCCAAACACAGAAAATGCCTGGCGCTTAAACTGAGCATAATTACTTTCTGCCTTACTCAGTGTCCACGATGCAAAGTCCGTCTTCTCTTCTCCAGATGACATCATGTGTGACACAAATGCCCGCACCCCAAAAGGTGAAGCATCACATGCTACCTGTAGTTGGTTGTTTTGGAAAGTAGGCCCAGCCCCCCAAGTTGACGAAAGTTATCTTTAGGTCCTTAAATGCAACATCACATTTGTCGGTCCAGCTTTTACTGCATGTTTGAAATGGACGTTTTCGCTCAACATATCCACCAAGTCGTACCACCAAACCATTTCAACATCTCCGACTTCTCCGTTGATCATCCACAAATAGGACATGAGGTAGATCTTCAAACAACAAATGATCAACAAAGCAACAGGCCCAGACCTTGTATCCCCATCCTGCCTCAAAGTCTGCCCAGACCAACTTATTACAGTTTTCACAAAGATCTTCAAGAAGTCCACAGCAGTTTGCCTACCAAGCTAACAGGTCTGCGGATGATGCAGTAAATATGGGTCTGCACTTCATCCTTGAACACCTTAACAGCAAGGGAACCTATGCAAGGATCCTGTTTATGGGCTTCAGTTCTGCGTTTAACGCCATCATCCTTGAACTCCTCTCCTCCAAACTTCTCCAGCTCAGTTTTTCGCCTGCCATCCGCCATTTGATCTACAATTTCCTCATGGGCAGGACACAGCAGGTGAGGCTGGGGGACACCACCTCATCCACACGCACCATCAGCAGCGGGGCACCCAAAGGTTGTGTCCTCTCCCCTCTTCTCTTCTTGCTCAACATGAACGACTGCTTCTCCAGTGACCCGGTTGTCAAACTCCTGGAGTTCGCAGATGACACCACAGCCCATCTAACTCATCAAAGACAGCAGGATGTGGAGAGGCTGGATCTTGGGTGTGGACAACACAATCTGGAGCTGAACACACAAAAAAGACTGTAGAAATGATTGTGAACTTCAGCAGGCATCCTTCACCACAGCTTCTTCTCATGCTGTCCAACTGTCTTGTGTCAACTCTTGAGACCTTTAAGTTCTTGGGAACTACAGTCTCTCGGGACCTGAAGTGGGAGACAAACATCAACTCAAAAAAGCCCAGCAAATGATAAACTTTTTGTGGCTTCTGAAGAAGCGCAGCCTGTCACAAGAGTTGCTGATACAGTTCTACACAGCGGTCATCAAATTTGTACTGTGTACCCAGATCCAGACAAATTCCTTGTGTGTTGTTTTATACTTGGCCAATAAAACTGATTCTGATTCTAAAGACGCATCTTGACTTGTGCGTGTGGCACCCGCAGTGACGTCACTACGGCTCTCCTGTGCGTAGTTTGCCTGTATACTCGAGTGCAACCCACGCGCTCAGTTTTGAAAATGTACTGTAGTTCTTCTGCAAGTCAGAGGTGTCACTAATGCTGATATTGGCTAAGACGCCACCAGGTGGTGCTTCCTCAGAATACTTTGGTTATTTCCGGTAGCCATTTTTACTTTCCATAACAAGGAATGAAGCAATAACAATGTTGATTGTGGAAGCACGTCTGCTTGAACAAATGTTAAAACCTAGACCTTCTTAAGCTGCCCCTGGAACACAGTGAAGGAGCACAATGATGATCAAGATGTCTAAATCAAAGTGTTGGAAACCAGAATGTTAGTGGAGAAAATGAAACTCCAAATTGATTATAACCTTTCTTTGTAATTTTAAGCAAGATTTAGTCAGAGCTACACAGTAAAACCTTTCTGAAATCACCAGTAAGTACCTCAAGAATACTTGCACTTTGTTTGCGCTGGTTGGTGAGCTCACAACCCTCATCAAATCAGATATCTCTAGAACTCTTAACAGCTGATAAATGCAATGAGTTTTCCTGTTATATTAGTCAAAAAAAATACAATCCATAAGGATTTAGATATCAGCACAAATCAGCAAAATGATAAAATGATGCAACATCCTGAAGCCACTCGGGGAAAACTCTCCCAAACTGTTGAGAAAACTTTTCAGCAGCCAAAACCATCAACGATCTGTCTTGACTCAATACCATCTGACTTTTTCAAAACTATTGTGAAGTGAGTACTAGCTGATTTGGAGCAAATAATCAATTGCTCACTTAAGTCTGGCGAATTTCCTTAAAGTGTCACTGACACCAAAAACATTACATTTTGTAAGTTGAGGAAGAAAGAAAAAAATCATCCGTTTGTTCACAGCACGCCAGAATGTTGCCGTATATTGATTTTTTATTCTCATGGCATGAAAAATCTGTGAACTGTGTGAGGTTGAAGAAGACGCCGGAAGTGACGTATTTTGCAGACAACTTCAGCTGCAGGATCAAGTGTATTCACCTCTTGTACAGGCGACAAAATAGCCGTTTTCTTCTGCAATTTTGCCAAAATGCCAGCTCGTTGTGTTGCTGGATTTTGCTCTAATACTTGGGAGGATGGATTCATTCTTCACACATTTCCAAAAGACCCGATTTGTCATGAAAAATGGATTGCACAGGTGCAAAGCTTTGTGTTTTCCAAATGACAAGTAGGTGTGTATAAAGCTAGTAAAACAAAGTAGGGGGACTAATTTGTCTCACAGTTTATAGCTGGGGTCGGGAACCTATGGCTCGCAGAGCCCTCATAACGACTTAGAGTACATGTGATTTCTGTCGTGCGGGCAACACAAATGACGCACAGGTAGTTTTTGTCCTAGTGGACTTGCCGTAGTTCACCGCAGCAGACTATGTGCACAGGCGCAAAGGGGTCTAACGCAGAGCAGGTAGCGACAACTAATTGACCCCGCCGTAGAAATTGTGTCATCCGCGTCGCTGACCAATCAGAGGCCAGAGATCTGCATAAACCACGCCCTCTTTTTTGGGACCCGCAGTTCCCTCAGACAACGTTGCATGGTCCAGTATAGCTTTTGTTAGCGTTTTATCGCGTATTTGGGTTCTTTAACAATAGATATGGTTAAGAGGTGTAGTCACGGACTTTATAATAGTGACGACAGGTATCATGAAAGGCTAGTTGGTGGAGTTCAATTCGTACCCTTTCCAAAACCGAAGACCCAGTATGAAAAATGTCTTAGATGGATCAAACTTTGTGGAAGACCGCATCATCAACTGAATCCATCCAAAATCAACCGGAACAGAAGACCGAGTACGAAAAATGTCTTCAATGGATAAAACTTTGTGGAAGACCGCATGATCAACTGAATCCATCAACCGGAACAGATATGTTTGCACAAAGGTAAGCCCTATATTTGATTTTCAATACATGTCTCATATAAATGAATTAGCAGTTCTTCGCTTGCATAACATAGCTAAGTGTGAATGATTGACACACTTGATCTGTGTTGAGCGATATTTTGCGATGATCTGACTGCACAAATATGTCCCTTTGTTCACGGCTAATGAGCTAAACTAAACCGGACTAGCAGTCCTAAAAGCCTTCGACGTGCACCGAGACACCAAGACTGAAGGAAGGATGTTTGAGGACACTAAAGTAGTGATTGTCGTACTCGGTCGGGACTTACGTAGGTTCAGCACTAATTCAAGAATAATTATTGAGGGGAGTGCGTGACGTTACACAAAGAAAACGAGAGAAACAACTCGTAAATCAAGCCTCGCCTTCTTCTTTTCCTTCATACGGCGGTTCACAAACGGCTATACAGATACATATACAGATTCTGCACATAAGTGTGATATGTAACACGAAAATAGGAATCTGTCAATGACGAATTTGTCTTTGGGTTATAATATATTATATTATGTGGCTTCTCGGTCTTCCTCTGACTCTGGAAAGATCTCGCGCTAATATCAATGGTTTCTCAGTCGATATGTATGTAAATACCATTGAAAAACCCCTCGCTGAAATACTTGAAGCCCTGCTGCCTGCTTTTCAACAATATTTCACTGTTAGCTAAGAATGCGAGTGAGAAATCAGCCGTTTCGCTCTATTCTTTTCTTGCTGCGCCGCCCTTTTTGCTAATTGTTTGTCTGATGTAGGCGCACGTGGCGTGACGTCACTTCAGGAGGCGTGGTTAAGTGCCCTGTACGGAGGGGTCAATTATGCAAACGATCGCTCAAGAAAAAAAGATAGGGAGTTGTACAGTTTTCAGCAAGACTGAGCAGCCATTCACAGATGGAGGAGTATGCCAAAACATTCGTGCCTGATGTTTTCGCATAAAGACAAGGTAATACTTGCTATTGTTGGCAAGAACTGACTTTAACAATAAGTTTTCGTACCATCATGATGGCAAATCATATTGAATTGCGTTCACGATGAACGAATGGAAGTCTCAACGCCTGCATGGAGCTTCATCTAACGGCGTATGAAAGACTATAAAGCCATCAGCAAGACCAGAAGTCACATTAATGGTAAGAAGTGCTTTTGTCATCATTGGTTAGCAACATCATAATGTTATTTTAAAGAACTCAGAGACTTATTTTACTCTAAAAGTGTTGGTTCTACATAAATGCTCAAATACACCTGTATTTAGTTTTTAAAATATTGCATGGCTCTTTTGAAATCAGATTTTGGCATTTATGTCTCTCTCGGCCTAAAAGGTTCCCAAAGCCCTGGTTTATAGCATATGTTACATGTGAATTTAGAATAAATCCCCTTGGTCAAACCAGAAAAATATAACAAAGCACTTGTATTGCATTTAAGATAATTTAATCACACATAATACAATACCATACAACACAAAACAATAACAAAATAGAAGTACAAAGACAGTTTAGTTGAGTGTAACAGAAGCTAAGTAGCGAAACGACATATAGTCACCATAGTTGAACAAATGTTCCAAATATTAAAATGTTATTTCCAGCAAATGTTCCCCAATGCAATGGAAGACGGAAAGCAGTGTGGCATCCGTGTACTTATGTACTTGTCCGAAAGCAGCAGTATTAATAAAGAGCTCCATCGACAGCCATCCTTGTCCTTATTGAAACATTCTAGAAATCCACTTTGGTCGAATTCAGTTGAACAGTACTCAAATGGTTCAGGTTCAAAGTAATGATTTTGTCACCATTGGAAGTTTCCAATCTCATCAAATGACAATGATGTATGGGTTCCCCCAAAGGTCAGTTCCCAGTTCACTTTTTTTCCAGCCTGTATATTCTACGTTTAGGTAAATGCTTCAGAATCCAAATGTTGGCTACCATAGCGATGCAGATGACACAACAGTGTTTCAGTAAGAATATGGTTCAATTAATCTGTTGTGTCACTCTCTAAAACAATAAAAAACTAACTGAATCAAAACTTAATTCAATTCAAACACAACAAAAAAGTGGTGATTGATTTTGGCAGTAAAGAAGAGAGAACTGCTTGTCATGGTCAGGGGTAGTGAAGGACGAAGAAAGCACGGCACGGCATGGCTGACCCAAATGCAATTAAAGCTGGAGGCAAGGCTGGAGTAAAGGAATCTCAAAAATCTTTACATTTCAAAACAACTTAAAGTAACAACTAAAAATACTCAAAGTAACCAAGTATGACTTAAAGCTGAAATAGAAAGTTGACATGACTTTCAAAAAGGCAATGAGCAACGAAACAAAAAGCACAAACTGAAAGAACTGAAAGGAAACAGGGAGTTAAAGCCCAAGTGTAATCCCAAAAACATTCTAAAATAGATATTGAAATGAGAAATACATAAAACATTATTCACTTCAATGTCTATATGAAAAAATAAATATGAGCGGAGAGCACATCATTCAGGCACAAAGTTGCAGAAGTGGCATTCGACGTCCAAATTGTCGCCATATTGGCTGCATCTCCTGTTCGTGACGTCACTCTGGACATTCGCCATTGAAAACAATCTGTGGCCCCAACTGTGGGAGACGAACACGCCCCTTCTGACACGGAAGTTCTTCTCGAAGAAGAGAACATCTCACAACCGAGTGAAGTTACCGGGGCAATATTACCCTATTGTTTCAAGCCATATTTAGATGATATGCGGATCACAGCCAAATCACCTCCTCGCCCGATCCACCTCTGCGCAGCGGTGATAAAAGCGACCCCCGCGAGCGACGACGACGCCACGGCCAAACCCCCTCCCTGTTTGATCCACTTCTGCGGCGGAGATGAGCCACTGCAACCAAGCCGCGACGAGCCACCCCGGCTGACAAGACCAACGGAAATTCACAAGACCGACTCGGCCTTATCAACAAGGCCAGTGGCGATCCACAAGGCCTGCAGAGGCCGTCCTTCAACAGCTGCTGCAGGGAAGCCTTACGATGCGCACATCAACACATTTAGTATCCCTGATTTACGGATTACGCCCTACACCCACTATTGTTTTGTTTTTTAGTCGCTGTATACTAACCTACCTGTCATTTGTGCAATCCATTTTTCACGACGATCTTTTGGGAAAGTATGAAGAGCGAATCCATCCTCCTGATTGTTTGAGCAATATCCAGCAATACAACAAGCTGGCATTTTGGCTAACACGAAGAAACAACGAGCTACCTTCCAGCAGGTAAAACTAGTATATACAGACGAGACCGCTTGAGTGCGCTACAGCCCAGTACGTCACTTCCTGCTTCTTCTCGAAAACAAATCCCTCGAGAGGATTTTTATGGCGGGAGTTACAAAAAGCCATAAAGCTGAAAATCATATTTTGTGGTGAAAAAACGGCTGGGTCCATAGCAGCTGCCGTTTTTTCATTAATAACATACTAAAAATCATGCATTTCATGACAGTGGACCTTTAAATACACAGAGACTAACGAGACAACAAGAAACACCTGTACAGTACACGAGTGGTGAGAGGGAGCTTATTTGTCAACACAAGGGAGGAGGGTCAACACGTACAGTATATGTAAAAGTTCTACTGGTTTACTGGTCTATAAATTATGAAATTATATAGGTCCTGAATATGTGAAAATAACTAATTGACCATAAATCCAGGAAGGTTCTGAGATCTACAGACTCGGCGCAAATAGGGACATAGAATCCTAAACAAACCTGGTGACTTTTTTCTCATCATCATTATAGTGTGAATAATTTTAGTATTAAGAATGTGATGTTTTGGTTCAGTGATGACTCATTTTCAGTGTCATATTATAAACTTATTATGATATTTCAAGAATCTCGGGTTGCAGTAAAAGACACTGAGGGGTATTTTTTTTTTCTTTTCTATTAATGCGACAAGATGGCGGCGCGCATGGGTGCAGCGGCTCTTTGCTCTCCAGTTTTGTTCTTTATCTTTTTCATTATTTTGGCACTATTTGTGGATATTTTTTAAAAGCCACGTTCAACTATAGCTTTCAGGACTTGATTGAGCTGGGACTGAAGCATAGTTTATCAATCACGAACGAATATCAAAAGAACAACAATACTCCGGAGGACATCGCGAGACCACCAGGATCACCGTGGATAGCCCTTCTACCCACCAAGTGACGGAGAAGGCAGAGGGAACGTAACCAAACACGAGGATGTTGGTCGGGCCAGGCTGCTAAGCAAAGGAAGCAACCTCATAGACCACTACCAAGCATCTTTCTGACTAGCGCAAGATTCATTCCCCACAATATGGATGAATTGGAATTACAACTAGCCGCGAGAAGTTTTGTCCGGAACTGCAGTGTTATTTTCATCACGGAGACGTGGCTACATCTGCGAATCCCCAATGCTGCAGTTTTGCTAGTGGGCAGGACGTTACATTGGCAGGACAGGACTGAAGTCTCTGGTAAGAGCAAAGGAGGAAGGCTTTGTGTTTATGTGCACAACAACTGGTGTTCTAACAGCAGATCATCGACACCCACTGCCGCCCTGATTTGGAGGTCCTGGCAGTCCCATGCAGACCCTTTTCTTTTCCGAGGGAGCTAACTGCAGTAATTATGGTAGCTGTCTATATCCCGCCAGATGCTAACGTTAGCACAGCACTTAGCCATCTACTCGGGACTGGAAACAAACAGCAGCTCGCCCACCCCAACAGAGTATTTATTGTTGCTGGTGACTTCAATCAAGTCTGTTTAAAGATTGTCCATCCCGAATTTCATCCAGTATGTGGTTTGTCCAACCAGAGGAGACAAAACCCTTGATGATATTAACGCCAACATTGAACATGCACATAGGGCCACCCCCTCCCCAATCTTGCTGGATCCCATCATCATTGCACAAAGACAATTACAAAATAGTCTGAGAATGCACTCTCTCAGCTGCAGGACTGTTTTTCATACACTGTTTGAGAATTATTTGAACACAGAACCTCCAGGAACACACAGATACTGTTCTGTCTTAAATCAAAAAGACACTGTGACTGTCAATAGATGTATCCGGGTTTTCCCTAACCAAAAACCCTGGATGAACCGAGAGATTAAGGCACTCCTGAGATGCCCCAACACCACATTCAAGTCAGGGGATGAGGCACAGTACAGCGCTGCTAGAGCTGACTTAAAGAGAGGCATCAAAGTGGACAAGGCGACCTACAAGAAGAATATTGAGCAGTGCTTCAAGGAAAATACCTCAAAATAGATCTGGGAGGGATCACAACACAGCTCAGACTACAACAAAAATAACCAAATGTGTTCCAGAAATGCCAACGCTTTGCTGGCAGAAGAATTAAACAATTTCTTTGCCCATTTTGAGACTGACAGACCAAATCCAGTCTCACCACCACCACCTCCCATCATCAGCACACTGACCCTTCAGGAACATGAAGTGAGATCTGTGCTCAGGTCTGGAAACACCAGGAAGACTACTGGCCCAGATAGAGTGCCGTGGAAGGTACTGAAAGCCTGTCCTGATCAGCTGACCAGTGTTTTTACATAAATCTTCAACAGCTCTCTGCAACAATCAACCATTCCCTATTGTTTCAAAACTGCAACAATCATCCCCGTCCCCCCAAAAAATCAGCCATTAACAGTGAATGATTACAGGTCTGTTGCATTCATTTCTGTGATTATGAAGTGCTTTGAACGTCTTCTTACACGGCATATATAGGGCTCCCTTCCTCCCTCACTCAATACACACCAGTTTGCTTACAGAGGATGCTATCACAATAGTGCTCCCCGCTGCACTGAGCCACCTGGCACACCAGGAGAACTATGAGAGGATGTTTTTCATGGACTTTAGTGTCGCCTTTAAAACCATCATTCCAGGTATTTTGGTTGACAAATTATCCCTCCTTGGACCATCTACTTCCATCTGCTGCTGGATTAAAGACCTAAATAAATACAGGGCTGTTGCTCTCACACCTGTAATCATGAAGTGCTTTGAGAACAATGTGGTGTACAGAAAACAACCTTACAGTGAACACCACAAAGATGAAGGAAATCATCCTGGACTTCCAGAAGTGCAGAATTGACCCAGTCCCACAGTTCATCAATGGGGAGTGCATGAAGAAGGTCCACTCCTTCAGATTTCAGGGAGTCTACATCACAGACAAATTCACCTGGACTGTAAATACCACAGTGGTGGTGAAAAAGGCCCAGTAGCGACTCCACTTCCTGAGAGTGCTCAGGAAGAACAATGTGGAAGCTAAGATGCTGGTGGCTTTCTACAGAACCACCATGGAGAGCATCCTCGCATACTGCATCACAGTGTGGTATGCTGGATGTACAGCAGTGGACAGGAAAGCTCTGCAAAGAGTGATCAACAACGCCCAGAAGATCACTGGCTGCTCTTTGCCCTCCCAAGAGGACATTGCTAACTCCCACTATCACAGCAGAGCTACTAACATTATAAAGGACTCTTCATGTTCTGGTCACCACCTGTTTAACTTACTACACTTTGGCAGGCGTCACAGGTCCCATAAAACACGGACAAGCAGACTTAAAGTCCCACTGACACAAAGCATGATTTTTATTATGTTATTAAAATAAAGGCAGCTGGAATGGACCCACCATTTTTTTCACCACACAACATGATTTGGATGTATATGGCTTTTTGTAACTCCCGCCATCAAAAATCCTATCAAGGGATTTGTTTTGGAGAAGAAGCAGGAAGTGACGTTATTAGCAGACGCCCACTCAATTGAGTTCATGTGTTTTTACCAGTTTTACCTGGAGGAAAGTAGGTCTTTGTTCCTTCGTGTTAGCCAAAATGCCAACTAGTTGTATTGCTGGATATTGCTTGAACACTTGGGAGGATGGATTTACTCTTCAGACTTTTCCAAAACACCCAGTTCGTCATGAAAACTGGATTGCACAGGTGCAAAGGACAAGAGCTTCATGGGTTCCAAATGACAGGTAGGTGTGTATAGAGTTATTTAAAAAAAATTGTTAGGAAGAAATCCTTCTTTCAGCGAGCAACGACTACGCTCGTGGCCAGGCCATGGTGGCTCATCATGGTGCCACCGGGTTGACTCATACCTCTCATCTATCTATCTATCTATCTATCTATCTATCTATCTATCTATCTATCTATCTATCTATCTATCTATCTATCTATCTATCTATCTATCTATCTATCTATCTATCTATCTATCTATCTATCTATAAGTTCTTTAGCAATAACTGTGCCTTGATCGTATGTATTTTATCTGCTATCTTACCTCATACCCAAGATGTTGTTTTGATTTATTCTAGTTTATTCACGAAAGCACCTTGTAGGGAAGCGCTCATTATATGATTGTAATGCATGTAATGACATTAAAGGTTTTTGATTAATTGATTTTTTTGATGTGATGGAATATACAATGCTACATTCTACACACATTTCTGTATAGGACAGCAGTGAGTACATGTTTTATTCACCTATCATAACATCCATCCATCCATTTTGTGAGCCACGTATCCTCACAAGGCTCGTGGGAGTGCTGGAGCCTTTCCCAACTATCTTCAGGCAAGAGGCAGGGTACACCCTGAACTAGTTGACAGCCAATTCCAGGGCACATAGGGACAGACAACAGTCTCACTGACAACCACATCTACGGACAATGTAGAGTTTCCTATTAATGCATGTTTTTTCCACCCAGGCAAGGGGAGACCACGCAAACTCCATGCAGTCGGAGCTGGGATTTGAACCCCAGTCCTCAAAACTCTGTTTTAACCAGTAGAGCCACCGTGCTACTGCTTAAATTACATTGAACATTCCGTACAAAATAATTTAGAATTATAGACAGCTGCTATATACGATATTCAGATAGTCAAAGAAAGACAACAGTGAAGGGATACAGTGTGAGGTAATGCTGTCCCACAACAAGCAGCCAGCTCTTTGTTTATCTACGTACGCAAGCACACAGATCAGGTTACATCAACTACTCATGAAACCCAAGGTGGTAAAACCTGCATGTGTCAATAGTGGCTGCATTCCACACTTGGCCACCCAACAATTAGAAACAAACACACCTGACTTATGAAAAATCATCTTTTTGACACGCAATAATCAACAGCAGTCACACTATCACACATTTAGAAGTAAGATCAAACAGCATTCCATAGTTGCCAGCCTCCAGGGTTTTACTTTCAGTGTCACACATTGAAACCTGTTTGGTTTTGCTGGTTCTCTCTCTGTTTCGAAGCCACATTTCCCCATTTACAGTACACAATGTTCAACGTGGTGCAGTGTCAAACCAACTGCAGAAATGCAGCTTAAAGAAGCAGCTATGTGACTGTGTACAAGACCAGACAAGCTTTATTTTAACTGAACTGTGATTGCTGCTTGTAAGTGAGATCCACAAGTGACCAAATTGTCACAGCTTGTCTATGGCAACCTTTCCCATACTTTCATCACTTTAACAATCAGCATAAGTGACCACAGAAGCAAGAGGTTTCTCAAGGAAAACACATGTTAAGCCTGCCTAAAAAGAGTAGACTACAGGTTGTAGGTGTTCTTTGAAGTCACCTACCAGATGAGTCTGACCAACTAAAACTTTTTTTTTCTTAACTGTTTCAAGTGTTTCCTATTACAGGTGAAATGTATTAAGTGATTCCCATTACAGTATGTTGCTTCTTGCATGATGAGTGACAGTTACCTCTCAGTGAGTCTCCATCGGCCACATCACACTGAATAAAGGTGCTGCTGCCATCACCAAATTCAGAATCCAGCTGTTTCTTGCACTCTTCACCACAGGTTTGGTTCAGGTCGACAACAGCGACCTGAAGGACACAATAGCTTAACCTCAAGTTAAACCTTGAAACGAGTGTGCTGTTAAAATCTCTCATCTAATTGAATGCTAAAGTTAAACACAATACAATAATTAAAAAAAAAATCTGCCAATTGAACTTGTATGAAATGACTTGATAAGATTGATAAAATCTTGTATTTCAAAGCAAGTTTTTATGTGTTGCTGAAAATTTTGAAAATAAATAAAAATTGTCCATTTTCTGGGCCGCTCATCCTCACAAGGGTCAAGGGAATGCTGGAGCCTATCCCAGCTATCATTGGGCAGCAGGCGGGGTACACCCTTAACTGGTTGCCAGCCAATCGCAGGGCACACAGAGACAGACAACAGTTGCACTCACAATCACACCTGAGGTCAATTTAGAATCTCCAATTAACTGATGATTTTGGGATAGAGGAAGAAACCGGAGTACCCTTGAGAAACTCTACACAGGCACGGGGAGAACATGCAAAGTCCATCCTGGCCAACGCTCTAACCATTTTCTCCACAGTGCCGCCAAAGTTAAAATAGTCTTGAAATAATTAAAGTCAGATGGTTTCACTAGAAATAAGATAAAGTCACTGGGTAAGATTTGCATTTTCACTCTCCAGGTAACATTCTCAGGGATCATGCAATAGTTCCTATCAACTTTTACTATTATTACTTTTTTTTTTAATCTCAACAGTCAATGTCATATAAAATATTTTTAAACAGAGAATAATATTGGCACCAACAATCAGTGGCTCCAGATAAAGCCAAAGCAGGTACTTCAAAACAGGTTGTGCTGCAAAGATAAGAGTCAAGTCAGTTGTGCAAGAGCTGACTCTGTTAATGAAAATGTGTCTGAGAGCGATGTGACAGTAGTTCAAGTAACAGTCAAATTGATAAAAAGAAGCAGTGAGACATATCTGGACTGACCTTAGCTGAGCTCTGAAGGAGGGACTGGACTACAGCTCTCCCAATGCCTTGTGCTCCCCCAGTCACCAGAGCCACTTTCCCATTTAGAGACATGGTCCTATACACACACTGTCAAGCTGCCTGTGGTGGTGAATTTTATTTTTGTCTTTTAAGTTGCCCGCCTACCTGTGGACTCACGCACCTATCTGACACATTCTCTCTCTTTCAACACACTCAGAGGCTCGCTCACTGTTCTGTGTTTCTCCGCTTTTGGTTGGGTTGTACTTTGCCTCCTTCTTTCCCTCCTCCTTCTTCATTGGCTCCCTGTCTCCAAATGCTTATCAGGACAAACATGCTCTGTGTGTGTGTGCATGTGTGTGGGTGTGTGTGGGTGACTGAGTTAGATACGCTTGTAATATACCCCAAACGGGATAAAAATTACAGGTTTATCCAACAGTTGTACCTGCTGTTCTACCTCATTGTATTTCCTTGCCCCTCCCCCCTATATCAGCACTCTTTGTTGCCTTTCACTTTGGTCTCTTCCGCACATTCTATTTCCTAAAACTAGCCGTGATTATTGTTATGAATATATGTTCACCACAAAATATAAATATTCAATAATATCCTACTAGTTTCTGAAGAACACCATAAGCATTTAGCTCTATTACTAGCTCTCTGCATTGTTGCTTGAGTGTGCTTTCTCTCATGACCACGTGGCGATGGATAGGACCCAAATGCAGAACTCCGAGGCAAGGACATGATGTTGACGAACCTTTTATTTCAGGCAGAGGTCATGGACGAATAAGCAGTCCGAAAAGGCGGAAGCAATAAAATGCGTGGCAAAAACTCAATGTCCAATAATCCTGGAACAAAGTCTGAAGTAGGAATCAAAGCTTGGAAGGCAGAGGCACAAAAATGCGAGGCTACAGGCAAAGTCCAAAAACATGAAACGAGGTCCGATGACGAGGCAAAACTTGAAATCATGAAGAAAAGTGTGAAATGACTATAGTGGCACAGGAACACTGTAACGAATGGAAGCACTACAAGATGCTTGCGTACTCCATCCATCAATCCATTCATCTATCCATCCATCCATCCATCCATCCATCCATCCATCCATCCATCTTCTACCGCTTTTACAGGTTGGGTCGCCAGGGAAGTAGCTTCAGCAGGGATCCCCAGACTTCCCTTTCCCCAGTCACTTCTTCGAGTTCTTCGGGAGGGATCTTGAGGTGTTCCCAAGTCAGCCGAGAGACATATTCTCTCCAGCGTGTCTTGGGTCATCCCCAGGGTCTCTTTCCAGTGGAACAAGCCCGGAACACCTCACCAGGGAGGCCTCTGGGAGGCCCCAGGTGCCCCAGCCACCTCATCTCGCTCCTCTCGATGTGGAGGAGCAGCGGCTCGACACTAAGCCCCACCCGGATGACCGAGCTTCTCACCCTATCTCTATGGGAAAGCCCGGACACCCTGCGGAGGGCCGCTTGGATCTGGGATCTTGTTCTTTCAGTCATGACCCACAGCTCATGCCCACAGGTGAGGATAGGAACGTAGAACAACTGGTAAATTGAGCTCCATTCTTCCCTCACTTATGACCAAGACCCCAAGATACTTGAACTCCTCCACTTGGGGCAGGATCTCCCGGGAGGGAACAACACCCTTTTCCGACTGAGGACCACGGTCTCAGATTTGGAGGTGGTGATTCTCATCCCAGCCACTTCACACTCGGCCGTGGACCGCTCCAGCGAGAGTTGGAAATCACGGCTTGATGAAGCCAAAAGAACCACATCATCTGCAAAGAGCAGAGACCACCAAACCAGACACACTCTACGCCTTGGCTGCGCCTAGAAATTCTGTCAATAAAAGCTAGGAACAAAATTGGTGACAAAGGGCAGTCTTGGTGGAGTCCAACTCTCACCAGAAACAAGTTCGACATATTGCCAGCAATGTGCACCAAACTCTGACAACTTTGGTATCAGGGGGTTCGGTACCCCATACTGCCGAATAACCCCACCCCCACAAACTCCCCAAGGGACATGATCGAACCCCTTCTCCAAGTCCACAAAACACATGTAGACTGGTTGGGTGAACTCCCATGCACCCTTGAGGACCCTCCCGATGGTATGGAGCTGGTCCACTGTTCCACGGCCAGGAGAGAAACCACGTTGTTCCTCCTGAATCCGAGATTCGAATTCCCAACGGACCCTCCTCTCCAGTACCCCTGAATAGACCTTACCAGGGAGGCTGAGGAGTGTGATCCCTTTATAGTTGGAACACACCCTCCATTCACCCTTCTAAAAAAGGGGGACCACCACCCCAGTCTGCCAATTCAGAGGCACTGTTCCTTACGTCCAGCCCATGTTGCAGAGGCGTGTCTACCAGAACAGCCCCACAACATCCAGACCCTTTAGGAACTCCAGGCGAATCTCATACACCCCTGGTGTCCAGCCACCAAGGAGCTTTTTAATTTAACTCTCAAGAGGAGTGGTGCCAGAGCCCAAGTGGTGCATAGAGGGGAGTCCTACTATATTTAGTCAGAACTTCTCAACCTCATGCACCAACGTGGGCTCCTTCCCTGCCAAAGAGGTCACATTCCATGTCCCTAGAATTTCTTTCTGTAGCCGGGGATCGGATAGCCAATGTCCCCCGCCTTTGGCCACCGCCCAGCTTACATTGCAATGAGCCCATGGGACGGGGGACCCACATTACCCTTTCGGGCTGTGCCCAGCCGACCCCCATGGGTGCAGAACCAGCCCCCAGGCACTCGCCTTCGAGCCCCACCTCCAGAGGGGTCCCCGGTGACCCACATCCGGGCAAGGGAAACCAAGATCCAATTTTTGTAGTCGTCTTAGGTGAGGGACCAGACAAAGTATGACTCCAACACTCCTTGAACCTTTTTGCCATGGGTGACCCTACCAGTGACATGAAGCCCCAGGCAACTTAGCTCCTAGGGTCATCGGGACACACAAACCCCTCCACCACAATAAGGTGACGGCTCGAGGAGAGGGCTTGCATACTCACGCACGATAATGCAGTGTCATACACACAAACACAATGAACTGGGAACTGAAAGAGACACACTCAAGGCTTAAATGTCTGGTCTGGTTTTTGAGAAGAATCAGGAAGTGACGTAAAGGACAGAGGCGCCCTCAAGTGGACTTGTTTGTTTCCATTAGTTTTACTTCCGGGAAGGTGGCTCATTGTTGTTTCGTGTTAGCCAAAATGCCGGCTCATTGCATTCCTGGACATTGCTTGAACACTCGGGAGAATTAATTTAGCCTTCATAAGTTTGCAAGAGACCCGGTTTGTTGTAAAAATGGATTGCACGGGTGCAGAGGACGAGAGCTTTGTGGGTTCCAAATAACAGGTAGGCAGTAGTGCGCTCCGGCTTGACGGTGTTCAACAAGTAATGCGGCGGCTTTGAACATACACCTAAAAGCAGCATGGCTCAGCTCCACCTCCTCCTTATATGCCACCATGGCGCAGAAAATCAGCCACACTTGCTGAGGCGCCGCGTTCGGCGGCCACTGCTTCTGCGAAGGCTGTGTGTCACCGCAATGGCTCATCTCCGCCGCGGAAGTGGATGGGACAGGGATGAGGTTTGGCCGTGATCGCATGTCATCTGAATATGGCTCGAAACAATAGTGGAATATTGCCCCTTCACTGGGTTTTTGTGGTGTTCTCCTTTTCGAAAAGAGCTTCTGTGTCAGACGGGGCGCGTTTGTATCCCATAGTTAAGGTGTAAGGGTTTTCATTTGCCAATGTCTGGGTGACGTCACGGACGGAGGACACAGCCAATATGGTGACCACTTGGATATCGTAGAATGACACTTCTGCAACTTTGGGCATGGATGACGCACTCTCCGCTCACATTTATTTTTTCATATAAACATTGAAGTGAATAATGTTATATGTATTTTTCATTACAATATCTATTTTAAAATGTTTATAGGGATGACAACCAGGCTTTAAGTCCCTCATCTTCCTGTACGGCGTTGCGTGACACTGGCTGCTCATTGGTGATTCGCTGAAGTGAGTGACATTGCGGACGAATCGCAAATCTATCCCGCCCCTGCATGCAAGCTTGCTGCTCGTTGATCAAACAATAGGCAGAAGTGAGTGAGTAAGAGTTTCTGCTCTTATGCGACTCGCTGTCCTCAAGGCAGCGGGCGGCAGCCAAACAAAATTAACAAACCATTTCATAAACTTGTTTGGCTCAATTCATTCACTAAAAAGATTTGTTCTTTTGAACAAATCATCCTGAATGTAACAACATAGTGAGGAGAATTGTTCTTTGACAGCGTCGAGTTCACCCATTTGACCAAAGACAATGTGTGGGCAGGATTTCATTACCGTGCTTAATCAACTTGGTATTAACATAAGTAGCAATGAATGGAGAAGCTGCACTGTAAACACTCCCAACTCCAAAAAGAAGGTGACTAGATGCTCAATTTCAGATATGTCCAAAGTCTGGCCCAGGGGCCGAATGCGATGCCTGGACAAATTTCATCCGGCCCACATCCTCTGTCATAAAATCAATGAGGTCTGGCCCGCACGTAGACGTAATAAATTTGCCAGCAGAATTGTTACCTGCATATGGCGTAGCTTACACACTAAATGCTGTTCCTCTTTGTCTCCAATTTTCTAAAATGGCGACAATCAACAAAAAAGGAACGTTGACTCCGAGGGTTGATGTTTCAAAGATGGACGGAAATTGGACTATTTCTTCACTGAAATATGTAACAACTGCATCTGCCTCATTTGCAAAGAGACGGTGGCTGTTTTTAAAACTTCAATGTCAAGCGACATTACCAAATGAGACATGCTGACATATTCGGCGAGATCACAGGGAAGGTATGCCGCGAGAAACTGAAGCAACTTGAAGCTAGGTTAATCAAATGAGAATGCTAAAAAAAAAAAAAAAAAAAAAAAAAAAAGCTAGTTAGGAGGTAGCCATGCTGATCGCAAAGCATTGTAAACCTTTCACTGATGGTGAATTTATCAAAGACTGCGTGATACTATGGTGAAGAAAATCTGTCCTAACAAGCAGCAAGACTTTGCCAAAGTCTGACTGGCATGTAACACTGCGGCACACGGTACTGAAGAAGTGTCATCGGACATCAAAAGGCAGTTGGGAGTCAGAGGAAAGGAGTTTGACTTTTCTTCGCTAGGTTGCGACGAAAGCACAGATACACTGACACTGCTCAGTTACTTATTTTTTTGAGAGGAGTGGACAACGAAATGAACGTTACTGAAGAACTACTTGACCTTAAAAGCCTGAAATAACAAATGAGAGGAATAGACTTATTCTCTTCTGTTTGTCCTGCCATGGATGACATGAAACTCTCGTGTAATAAAATTTCTGGGATTATTACAAATGACACACTATCCATGACTGGCTAACTGGATTAGCAACACTAATAAGTAACAAAGTAAGTGAAGAAGGCTGTAAAACTCCATTGCAATATTCATCAGCAAGTTCTGTGTGCTAAACATCTCAAGTACGAACATGCTATGAAACCAGTGATAAAGGACATTAACGATATCCGCTCCAGAGCACTATGCCGCCGTCAATTCCAGCAGTTTCTAACCGAGATTCATGCAGAATATGGAGATGTTGTCTGTCACACTGACGTGAGATGGCTCAGTTAGGGTTCTGCAGTGTCACGCTTCTACTCTCTTGGGCAAAAAATCGGTGAGTTTCTCCCCAAAAAAGGACAACCTATGCGAAAACTAAGTGCTATGTGGCTGGCTGATTTAGGGTTTCTAGTTGATATTATAAAGCACCTTAATGTCCACAACACTAGTCTCCAGGGACAAGATGGAGTCATAAACCAACAACTGTTTGAAAGACACCTCCCGTCAACCCAACCTAATACTACATACTTTTTAGCGCTGCAAGAAATCATGACAAGATTCCGACAGAGCAATGTCAGTGCACAAACGAGGTGGTACGCATCAGATATTTCATCTCTGGCTGGAGAGTTTAAACAAGGCTTTCGGGATTTTGCAGCTATCGAGAAAGAGATCGCTCTTTTTTCCTCACCTTTCTCCGTGGACACAAATGATGTTCCAGACCATTTGCTGCAGGAGCTCATTGAGCTGCAGTGTGACAGAGAGCTGCGGTTGGCACAAGCGGCTTTCTCTCACCAACTTTTACTGACAGGTCGATCAAGACAGGTTTCGAGACATTTGATCCCTTGGTACGAAAATGTTAAGCTTGTTTGGGTCAATGTATTTGTATGAGAAGACATTTTCGGTTATGAACTTAAATAAGAGCTGTGTGAGGATATGGCTAATGGACTCTCACTTAAGAGATATCTTGCGCATCAAAACCATATCAATACTTGCCCCTTTGAGCCTGACTTGGCTTATGTGCTGTAGTCCAGATCTCAGTGTCACCCTTCACATTAATGCAGACAAGTCATTTTTAAGATCAAAATCAGTCATTTATTCAGACAAGTTATTATTTTTATCTCCAGAATAAACTTTTAAAAATCAAATCACCATTTATTGTGACTAATGTGTCATATTTCAAATGAACCCTGCACTTGTTGAGATGATTATTACGTGCTCATTTCTCTGTTATTTTATTTAAAATTTCTGTGAATATTGAACTACCATGGTGAGATATATTTTTTGTTTCCAATATAATTTGCACACGAGTACAATTACTTCTGTTTAACTGTTAGAAAAAGTTAAAGTGTGAGTGAATATTTCAATGATGTAATCTGAAAATTCAATTGTATAAGATGTGCATGTTTCAAATGAACCAAAAAACATGCTTAAGATTGCTGAAATTAAAATTAAAAAGCAAATGTGAAACACAGAATGGCTTGCTGAAATTTGTGTGAATATATTGTTGTTCTGTGGGCGGTACAATGACATAGGTATGTTGACATTCTCACAAAAAAAAAAAATCAAAAATAGTTTATTACACACAATAGTTTTTGTGTCACTCTGTTGCATTGTTTCTAAAAGGTAACAGTCTTTTAACAACCTTTTAACAAAATATTGGCTTTTGGCTTGCAGTTCCTAACAAGTAGGCAGGGGGATGAGTTTGCGGTTAACAAAATCATCGAAAATTGTCAGGCTCTCATCATTGTTGAAAATGACAGATTCGGGAGCTCCTGAAGCTTGTCAACGTGAACTTTCTAGGCTTTCTTTTAGATAAATTTACTACATTTTACATCCCTACCAATCTGATATACAGAGTGTACTTGCCCTTTCGCTGTTCGCCATTCGTGACCCATCATATTTGCCCATTTATTTATTTTTTAATTTACCGTTCTTTCACGATCGTAAAGGGCTTAAATTCTCTTCTAAATGGACGAGTTCCAACCTTTGAAAATATTGTTGTGTGACTTATTCAACAAACCACAGTGCACTTAAACACACTTGTTACACAGTCAGCATAATGGTCAGCAAGTGTTTTAGAGTGTTTGTAAACTACCATATGATGGCACTCACGAGAGAGTGAGAAACAATTGTCTTTCACATCTATAATCAGAACAAACTTACATTGCCCAATGACTGCCTGTGTAGGCAGGTCATTACTGACAATGTTGTAAACACTCACGGTGTCACATTGAAACTAAAATTATCACACCACAGCAAACAGAATAGCATAGCGAGCAAATAAAAAAATAAAATAAAACAATGACTCGTGAAATAATTGACACAAAACATGGACTTTTTACATCAACGTAACCCCCATGGATACTGAGAAAAACCTGTACCAACAACACCTTGAAATGGCACCGATGTCTATGGGCCTGAGTTCATCTGAGACTAACCTTCCATATCGTTGAGGTGATGGAGATACTGTAGGTCTGTAGCTGTTAAGCTGATGGCAGTCCTTTCCGGCTTTTAGAATTGGTCTGACATCAGCTACGATTTACGTAGATGCCCAGTAGTGATTGCAGATCATCAGGAGAGCGGTAACGCCTATGGGGCCGAGGTGGCGTATGAACTGAGGGTGAATTTGGTCAGGCCCGATCGCTTTTGTAGGATTTAGACTCATCAACGCTGCTTTGATCTCATTTAGGGTGAAGTCGCCACAGGCCTCGGAATCTATTGGTTGTGTTCACAGGCAGCTATTGAGAATCTTCTTCATGCTGCAATCTTCCTTCTCAATCTTCAGTGAGCTCATATCGAGATACAGCTTGACAAACGCGTTCACCTGCTTTGCTTTGGGCCGACATAGTTGAAGCCTTGGTCAGTAATGATTCGGGCAGTGCTTTTGGTTGCGGTGAGGTTGTGGAGGATTGACCACATTTCTTTATTGCCCTTGCCTTCCATCACCTTCCGCTTCCATATGCGGGTTTTTTCCTCAACATTTGGGCCCATGGGCCCTTGTTCCCAGACCGTCGCCCTATAGGGCCCTCTTATTCAACCTCCTCTGTGCCAGAAACGTGGAACGCAACCCTGGTCCTTCACAACCATGTGGAGAGTGCCGGGGCAGCACCACAGCAAATGCCCTCCACTGCACCCAATGTCATCGACGATTTCACCACAAATGTAGCGGCAGTCTGATGACTACCACTGCCGAAGTTGTTGTCTGCAAGCATCAGTAGACCACAACTGTGCCAGATGCGACAAAAGATTCGGGCTCGACCAAGACAGGTTTACCTGCGGTTCCTGCAAACTGCCCTTCCATCTCGGCTGTACACATCTGTCATGAAACAAGCGAAAGCAGGCCAAAAGAGGAGTGCTGTCCTGGACATGCTGCTTCAGACCTCAGCAAATTGATGATCCAGAAGACAATACCCAATGACACCAACCAAGACGATGATGGGGACAGACACCGAGTAGTACCATGTGCCTGGTTTATGCAAATCATCCAACACAATGCCCCTAGAGCTGTGTGTGACACCCGTGGTGCTGCCTACCACCTTGCCTGTACTTGCCTACCACGATCCCAAAGAGAGGCGGTCAGAGATGGACACCGGGAGTGGAGTTGCTATCCTAATGAAGGTGCTGAGGCAGCTGACTGGAACTGTGACTGTAAGATGGTTGGTGCCTGTTGTGGTGGAACCCCTCAACACATTGGTTACACCAATAATAAGGGATGCCTAGTTTTATTGGGCGTTTCTGGCCTATGGGACTTGCGAGGCAGTTGATAGGTATAGCTGGCCAAGCAGAATGCAGCTTTGGTGGTCGCTGAGGCAAAAACTCGGGCATGGGAGGAGTTTGGTGAGGCAATGGCGAAGGACTTCCAGATAGCTTTGAGGAATTCTGGCATCATTTATGAGCAAGGCTGAAGCATGGCCAAGAGGGATGTGGCCTGGCCACCGCTCCAAGGGGTTTCATCTCTGACACCTGTCGCCGGTCACATCTGTTTCACATGAGGCACTGTGATTAGAAAATGTATTTAAGTTGGAGTTTTGTCACTGGCATATGCCAGTTAGTTGAGTATGATTTCCTGCATCCAGGGTTACTCTGCCACTGTGCCATTATAGCCCAGTCACACTTTTGGTTATGTTCTTTAGTTGACTCATACTTATCGGACATTGTTTCTTGTGTTTTGGATCCTGCCTTCTTGGACTGGGTTGTCGTGCACAATTTTAGTTTATAATAAAACCCACTGAACATCATGTCCTCATCTTGGAGTCCTGCATTTGAGTCCGGTTAGTTGGTTTGTGACAACATCTCAGGAGGGGGAAGCAAGCCACCATCAAAACTGTATATAGTGAGGATGGGGTATTTCTGTCCTCAAATTGGGACCTCAACTCGGGACGTTGTGTGGGGAGAATACTTCGAAGAACCCCACAGTTCCACTGACATGCTTTCCCATGAGGAAGCAGAATGTGGGTTCTTTGAGTTGGGCTCTTTTATTTCTGGGGTTGAGGTTACCGAGGTGGTCAAAAAGCTCCTCGGTGGCAGAGCCTTGGGGGTGGTTGAGATTCACCCAGACTTCCTAAAGGCTCTGGATGTTGCGGGGCTCTCCTCGTTGATACGCCGCTGCAATATCACGTGGACATCGGGGACAGTGCCTCTGGATTGGGAGATTGGAGTGATGGTCCCCCTTTTTAAGAAGGAGCATCGGATGATGTCTTCCAACTATAGGGGAATTACACTCGTCAGCCTCCCGAGTAAGGTCTATTCAGGGGTGCTGGAGAGGAGGGTCTATCAGGCATTCGAATACTAGATTCAGGAGAAGCATTGTGGTTTTCGTCCAGGCCGTGGAACAGTAGACCAGCTCTACACCCTCGGCAGGATCCATAAGGGTGCATGGGAGTTCCCCCAACCAGTGTACACGTGTTTTGCAGACTTGGAGAAGGCGTTTGACCGTTTCCCTCGGGGAGTCCCGTGGGGGGGTTCTTTGGCAGTATGGGGTACTGAACCCCCTGATGTGGACTGTTTGATCCCTGTACGACCAGTAACAGAGTTTGGTCTGCATCGCTGGCAATAATTCAGACTCTTTTCCTGTGAAAGTTGGACTCAACTAAGGCTGCCCTTTGTCAAAGATTTTGTTCATAAATTTTATGGACAGAATTGCTAGGTGTCGCCAAGGCAGAGAGGGTGTCCAGTTTGGTGGCCTCAGCATTGCATCTTTATTTTCTGCAGATGATGTGGTTGTGTTGGCTTCATTAAGCCGTGATCTACAACGACCTGACCAGGAAAAGCGGTAGAAAATGGATGGATGGATGGATGGATGGATGGATGGATGGATGGATGGATGGATGGGTGTGTCACGTCCCATCGGAACGGGGGTAGGACCCAAATGCAGGACTTGGACGATGCAAGGTAGTTCAAGGAGAAACGTTTATTATATGCCGAGGTCGGGGATCGACCAGGCAGTCCGGTGCAGCAGCGGTAGTTGGGACGTCGGGCGAAGAGAGCAGGTGAGCGGGCAGGCCGGAGTCGGTACACAGGAGAACAATCAAAGCAGGCAGAATTAATGAAGGAGTCAGGCTTACAAGGTTGGTCGGAGAGCAGGCGAAGGTCGGTACACACGGGTTGTCGATCAGGGATACGAGAGTGCTGGAACGGGACATGAAGCTCAACGAACTGGCCCCGGCCAGTCGTCATCGGGGTCATATAAATACATAGCATAATCAGACTGCATAAGGTGCAGGTGTGCACCTCCCAATCAGAGCAACCGCGGACACCCGCACAGCCCGGGCTGGAGCGGCGGGATCATGACAGGGTGGATGTTTGAGAATGTGTAAAAGCCATCAATTTCAAAATGTGTGAATATAAATGGAAAAAATATGATTATTTGATCATTGATCAACATAAAATATATTGTCTTTGTACTGTATTAAATTAAATGCAGATTAAAAAAAGAATTGCAAATTATTCTATTCTGTTTTTAGTCACGTTTTACCTAAAATCCAAACTTCATAGGAACTGAGGTTTGTAATTTGGTGCATTACAGTAAATAACACGATGTTAAAATAAATGTAAGAGTCGAAATGTTTAGGAAGAAAATACAAAATGGTATACAAATAAAGACATTAACATGAATGAGAATTTTAAAATTTAATTGTGGACCTTGTTGCAGGTGAATGAGATACAATGATCTTACGGTAATTTATATAATGTGATGTAATTAATAAATTGAAAATATAAAAAATTAATACAATATTGATCTCCGCACGGTGAAAGATGAGAGTATTTGCCTCACATTTCTGAGTACCGAGATTCAAATCCTGTGTGAAGTTTGTGTGTTCTTCCCGTGTCTGCCTAGGTTTCCTCTGGGCACTCCAGTTTCCTCCCACATCCCAAAAACAATAATTAACTGGACATTCTAAATTGCCCCTAGATGTGTTTTGGAGTGCGACTGTTGTCTGTGTCTATGTGCCCTGTGACTGGCTAGCAACTAGTTCAGGGTGTACCCTGTCTCCTGCCCGATAACAACTGGGATTGGCTCCGGGACCCCCACGACCCTTGTGAGGATAAGCGACTCAGAAAATGGATGGATGGATGAAAAAAGTCATTTTCACCTGAGCGACTACTAGAGCACAATGCTCGCCTAACAGCTCTTTCAACATTTCGCTGTATTTTTCTCAACTATATCGACTTGGCAATTTTTGTATTTATTGAAATTTGATAGGCTTGTTACATTCCTCTCTGCAGGGTTTTTAGTTTAGGGACTTAAAACTAACACGAGATTTTGTAAGGTAGAGGTAAGTCAGAATACCATGATTGAACTGAAGTTTGGAGGCCAAAACTGTGATATAAACAAAAGTCACTCAATTACTGGTCAGCAAATTTTACAATGTGCGAGTACTATCCTGCATTATAACTGGAGACTCTAAAATGTCCCTAGGTGTGATTGTCGGTGCGCCTGTTTTTTCTCTCTATGTCGCCTGTGATTGGCTGGCAACCAGTTCAGGGTGTTCCCTGCCTCCTGTCCGTTGACAGCTGGGCTAGTCTCCAGCACTCCTGCGACCCTCGTGGGGATAAGCGGCTCAAAAAAGGAATGAATGAATGTACTATGCTACATTATTATTTTTCTGAAATCCCAAATATTTATATAAAGTTAGGGCGGAATGGTGGTCAGCTGGAAAGCTTTGGCTTCACAGTTCTGAAGTCCCGAGTTTGATTCTGGACCCGCCTGTGCGGAGTTTGCATGTTTTCCCCGTGCCTGTGTAGGTTTCCTCCGGGCACTCCGGTTTCCTTCTACATCACAACAACATGCAACATTAATTGGACACTCTAAATTGCTGTGCACTGTGATTGGCTGGCAAACAGTTCAGGGTCTTCCCTGCCTCCTGCCCGTTGACAGCTGGGATAAGCTCCAGCACGCCCCACGACCCTTGTTAGGATAAGAGGCTAAGAAAATAGATGGATGGATATACAAAGTTAATTAATCAATGGAAGAACCCTCTGAATTAATTGTGTCATCTGGTTCTTAATAAAAAAGTGACAGATATGAATATGTCTCTGACCAATGTAATGGTACGTGCACAACTGTGAAGTGAAGCTAAGTCATCAGATAAGATTAAGCTTTAAGATCGCAAAATTTTCATTCTCAATTGCTTGGATCCAACAATATTGATGTCACTATATGGACTGACAACGTTGCAATAGTTTGAAAAGATAAACATTTACATGTGATGTTTTAAGTTATCTACCATGTCTAAATAGTGAAAAAAAAGAGGTCCTTCTAGCTTTCAGACACTGTAGGTGTGTCTTCTGAATGTTCTGAAAACACAGAACGCTCCACTCGTAGCTGTGACTCAAATAAGCCTCGCATTTGGCTTTGCATTTCTACAGGTACATCCATCCAACCATTTTCTTCACCGCTTATCTTCATGAGGGTCACGGGGAGTGCTGGAGCCTATCCCAGCTGTCAACGGGCAGGAGGTGGAGTACACCCTGAAATGGTTGCCAGCCAATCGTAGGGTACATTGAGACAAACAGGCGCACTCACAATCACACCTCGGGACAATCTAGAGTGTACAATTAATGTTGCATGTTTTTGGAATGTGGGAGGAAACTGGAGTGCCCGGAGGAAAGCCACACTGACACTGGGAGAACATGCAAACTCCACACAGGCGGGTCCGGGATTTAACACGGGACCTCAGACCTGTGAGGCCAACGCTTTACCAGCTGATCCACCATGCCGCCCTTCTACAGGTACAATTCAACAAATTAGAATAGTATCAAATGTTTAAATTAAACTCATTATCTAGATATGCAACACTGAAATATCTCAAGGTTAATAAAATATGGTCAACATGTATGTAATTTCGACGATTAGCGCTAACAGGAAACTAAAACCCATTTCCTCTAGGAACTGGAACATTACAAAACAAAGAATTAAGAAATGGCATGGTCAGGACATTCGGTTAGCAGTCCTGAGGACTGGGGTTAGAGTCCCGAGCCTGTGTGGAGTTTGGATGCTCTCCCCATGCCTGTGTGGGTTTTGTCCAGTTGTTCCTCTTTCGTCCCACATCCCAAAAACATGCGTGCCCCTTCGATTGATGACTCTAAATTGTCCATATGTGTGAATGTGAATGCAAAGGAATGTTATGCCCTGTGACTGGCTGGCAAATAGTTCATGGTGTACCCCGTCTCTTGCTCGAATATAGGCGGCATAGCCTCCGGTATACCTGCGACTAGTAAATGTCTGTCAGTATGAACTACAGGCTGAATAACTGCAGACTTTCAGCTTTAATTTGAGGGGATTTACATCCAAATCCTACCCACCCTCAAGGACTTGCACGCTACTAGAACCAAGAAAAAAGCATGAAAAATCCTGTTGGACATCATCCACATCCTGGACACCAGGTCTTCCTGCTCCTTCCCTCAGGTAGGCACGACCGAATGATGCACACTGATACTAGCTGACATTACAACAGATTCTTCCCTCTTGCAATTAACCTCTTAAACATTAATTTACTTTCTGAGCCACTAATCCTCACAAGAGTCGCGGGATTGCTAGACCATGTCCTAGCTATCTACGGGCAGGAGGCAGGGTATGGCCTGAACTGGCTGCTAATTGTTTTTGTCTTGAGTCTGTTGTCACATTTCCATTGGCCGACTTATACATTACTTCTGCACTCACTGTAGTAGTTTCACCATGCTCCACTATTTACATATGTTGTTGTTGACATTGTCCCACATTATCATACTACAACTACACTTCATACATTTCTTCATACAGCCCAGAAACCTGTCTGATTTAGCGAAGATAAAAAAAAAATCATGAATTGTGATTTCTGTATTTTTCTTTTTAGATTATCTCTCTCATGGTGGACATGCACCTACGATGAAAATTTCAGACCCCTCGATGATTTCTAAGTGGGAGAACTTGCAATATAGCAGGGTGTTCAAATACTTATTTTCTTCACTGTAATGGTGATTGGACTGGACTACTGCTCTATGAGTCATTCAAACTGCCACACTTGCTGGAGGACTCCGCATATTTTTGCACAACTTTCAAAGAAAAAAGTAGTCTCATAAGATAGATTACTAGCAACCATTTATTGCCCAGTTTTTCACAATGGTTTTATGTCTCAAAAGAATTCTGTCAATTATTTGTTTGTTGTCATACTAGCGTTGCTCCAACTACCGAAGACAGATTCTATTTGTGTTTTTGACAAACTTGGCAAAATAAAGATGGTTTTTCAGTAACCAAAAGCAAAGGGACAAATTCACAATCATGAATTCAAACTTTCCTTTTTAAAATCTTTGTTGCAAATACTTTGCAGTCAGTTCGAGTTTGAAGTCTAGAACACATAGAAATCACCAGACGTTGCATTTCATCAATAGTGATGCTCTGTCAGGCTTCTGCCGCAACTGTCTTAAGCTTTATTTTTGGATCTTTTTCCCTTCATATCTGTCATCAGCAAGTTAAATGCATTCTCGATGGGACTCAGGTAAGGTGACCGACTTTGCCGTTGCACAACATTCGACTTGTTTGGCTTCAAAAATCGCTTTGGCCGTTTTTCCAGTGTGCTTTTGTGACTGTCCAACTGCACAGTGAAACGCTATCCAATATGTCCTGAAGACTTTGCCTGATTGTTCATAGAAAATACTGACCAAAACACTTCAAATTTCATTGTTTTTTTTCTTTCTTTCTTTTTTTTTAAAGCAGTCATCTGTAAATACTAGAGAACCAGTCCCACTGGCAGCCATCCATGCCCACCCGATCAAGGAATAGCTGAGCAGCCAATAGTCCAATTACTTTTGGTCCCTTAAAAAGTGGGAGGCACATACTGTATCTAAACTGTTTGAAATATGAATATTGTTCATTTGATTTGCAGTAAAGTTAAATACCCTCAAATGACAGCTGAACATCTGAAGTTAAAGCACGTCTTCTTCGTTTTATTTTAAATTGACGATGGTGGGGTGACACAGTGGAACAGCTGTAGAGCATCGGCCTTAGAGTTTTGAGGTCCGGGGTTCAAATCCTGACATCGCCTGTTTGCATGTTCTCCTCGTGCCCGCTTGGGATTTCTCCAGGCACTCTGGTTTCCTACCACATCCCAAAAACATGCATTAATTGGACACTCTAAATTGCTCCTAGGTGTGATTGTGAGTGTGACTGTTGTCTGTCTCCATATGCCCTGCGATTGGCTGGAAACCAGTTCAGGTTGTACCCTGCCATATGCCCGATGACAGGTGGGATTGGCACTGCCACACCCTCGTGAGGATAAGCAGCTCAAATAATGGATGGATGATGGTGGTGGTGTTTAGAACCAAAAATGTGAGAATGTTGACGTATCTATGGACCTGACTGTATGTCGACCCACTCATCATTCAAAAAAAGGAAGTGACGTATTGCAGGACACCATTGCCAGTCTGTTAACCTGCATGCCCGCGGGTTATAGTGGCTAGCATCGAGTCGTTGTAGGTTATTTCTATTGCATGATGACATGCCACGGCATATACAGTATAAAGTTGGGGAGTACCGACTCAAGCCAGAACGCTTAAGTGCATACTCGGGCTTGGTTTTAGCAACACAAAAAATCCAGACAATTAAATTGGTGAAAAGGAGTTTAACGCTGCAGTGCATTCCATCAATTCAGTTCTAAATTGCTCTATCTTGGCACATTTTCAGCACAGACATCTTCAAACATATTTAATGCATTTACGAACAAATCGAACAAAAAGTTACTTTGCAGGGTCATTCACTGAATACAAAATTGTCCACAGGAATGAATATGACATGTATGCATGTATGGTTGTTTTTCTCTGTGCCTTCCGACCAGTCCAGGGTATACCTGGTCCCTGCCTCTTGTTCACAGTTAGCTGAAATAGGATCAAGTTCACATGCGACCCTAATTAAGGTAAGCACTATAGCAACTGTATGAATGGTTTACGTATATGATTTCATTTCTTTGCTGACTGGGCATGTAAATCCAATAGTCACAATGTTCAAGTGCTTTATAATGGGTTTTGGTAAATTGAAATGAATATTTTTGTGTATAAGAAAAAAATGTGGCCAACATATTGGTAGGACTGTACAGCTTAGCTGGATGTCACCCAAGCCTTGGTAAATTTCAGTCTTACTGACAGTGACGAGTTACATATTGCATAACACTGCTACTCTGAAAAAATGAAAGGCCGGCAAGAGGTTTTTACCTTTACACGTTAATAAAGTCACAGATAAGTTTTCATAAGTGGTATGCATCATGTGGCCAATCTCACTGGAGAATTTCTTAAGTGATGTGTAACAGGTAAGGTACCAGATAAGTAACACATTCAAAGAACGCAGTTTGTTGATTTCAGCATAGTGGATTCAGGGACTCAAGTACCACCATGCTGAAATAAACAATTTTACACTTAGGATAGACTGATGGAAAATAAAACAAAACACAGTCATAATTAGTTCTGTGCCCTGATTTGTACAGAAGAACGTGTCAGTTGTTATTATTATCTTTTCTCTTCATTTTTCTTTTTAATTGTAATTTGCAAAAACTGGACAAAAACAGGTGAAATTTCCATTAAATGGTTCAAGTGACTCAATCCTCTTGTGTTTTTTTTCCCCAATGGTCTCAGTCTGGATATGGGTCATGGCAGTATAAGCGCATGCACGCACACACACAAGCACAAACACAATCGGACATACTAAAACTGAAACAGGCTTGTCAATGTGACTGCAGTTTAAGTAAACATGTTGGATAAACAATGTCATTGTGAAGCGGACACCATTGCAAATCTACAATGGATCGCAATTACTCACACATCTACCCAAACATCAGCCAGAATCAACAGCAGAGCTGAGGTGCATTTGCCATGAGATGAGAAAAGCAATGGCGGCCAGTTCAGTAATGCAGACTTTAATTGCCTTAACAACCTCACTTAAGATGAAAAGGCCTGTGGAGGTCAAATTAATGCTATGGCGTGTCTAACATGGAATAACCCCCAAAAATCATATAAGCATTGAATTAGAATCTGCCATGAAGACCCAGAGTGAAAAATGAGCCCCATATCTTAGATAATTACATTTTATAAGCAGCATCCCAACAGAGTTTCCTAGTCAAAACACTGTGCTGTCTGAGTCAAGCTGAATTGCCTTCGACCAGCCCAAATCATCACACATAATTTTGCATCTGTGTATGCTTGTACTTTTATATTTGTAGCCAATGTTAGGAGTTTTGTCAATTGAAATTTTGGACATCATGGGTTCCTGTTCGTATTAAAGAGGGAGTTAAGGTCATGTGACTATGACTTAAAGGAAGAAATCATGTCCTCACATTAGCTCCAGTACAAGTGCAATTGCATTTATGTGTGTATAGTGGATGAACACACTCTTTCTGTATGGCTAATGGAAATCTTCATGGCGAAGTATTTTATAAAGAACCCAGTAGAATATATTGAAAAACAGGAATGCCAGGGGAAAACCGGCCCTCGATACTGTGTCAATCTTTTTTGCTCTGTCAATAAATAACTTTCTCATTTCCTCCATGCTTTTCCCTCCTCCTGAAGGGATTCCCAAGGGACACAGGGCAGTATTTGCTGAGGCTCCTTGCGTGTTCCGTACAGTGATGGTATTGTTAGTGGTGGCCCTGGAGTCCTTGCTGTTGCTGGGTGTGAGGGTTACAGCAGCTGTAGAGGTCAGTCTGGTCTCATGTACTTCCTGTTCCTGTTGGACAGAGAAGAGCTGCAGGCATCTCGTTGCATCACCTTAATATACTGCATGCACTTTTTAATTAGTTTGATATTGGAAAAGATCAATATACAGTTTTTTCAAAAAAAGTATATATATATATATATATATATATATATATATATATATATATATATATATATATTCCTTTTTAAAGCATACTATACTGGAACATCCAAAGTCCAACAGCCCTTTATGTGATGCTGGTTGACTTCTAAATCATATTTTCAAAGTAAGATTCCCATAGAAAAAAAATTCTAAATACAAAATTAAGTTGTCTAATGGTGTAGTGGTTCTCTGTCCTGACTTTGGTGCAGGCAGCATGTGTTCAGTTCCCACTCCGTGACACTGTGAATGTAAGTGCGAATGGTTGTTCATGTCTATATGTCCCCTGCGACTGACTGCTAACCAGTTCATGGGGTACTCTGGGTTTTGGCTGAAATCAGATGGGATAGGCTCGAGTACCCGGAGATATTCACCAGGATAAGCAGTGTTGAAAATGCATGCATCGAAATCAAGTTGTTCCTCACCAAAGTTAAACTTTTCAACTTATACTATTTTTATCAATTTTTAAAGACAAATTTTCACATTTGAATGAGAATTGAAAATGTTAACGTAACATAAAACAATGATTGTGCAGTGAATAAAGATACAAAAGCAAAAACTCCACCTCCGAAAGGAAACATTACATTTTCAGTATTTCGTATTATCAAATTTTGTTACTTAACCCTAAGAAATTGAAGGTCTGCAGAAATCCTACAACATATAAAGTTTCACCTTAGAGATTGAACTTGTCATGATCCTGCCGCTTCAGCACGAGCTGTGCTGCGCTAATTGGAAAGCACACACCTGCGCCTCATGCGGGCTGATCATCCCCTGTATATATAGGACCCGGTGACGACTGGTCCTCCGCCAGTTCGTTGAGCTTCATGTCCCGTTCCAGCACTCTCGTATCCCTGATTGAACCTGTGTGTACCGACCTTCGTCCGTTCTCCGACCAACCCCGTAAGCCTGACTCCTTCGATACTTCTGCCTGCGCTGATTGTTCTCCCGTGTACCGACTCCTGCCTGTCCGCTCATCTGCTCTCTTCACCCAACGTCACAACTACCGCTGCTGCATCGGACTGCCTGCTCGATCCCCGACCTCTGCATACAATAAACGTGTCTCTTCTTGAACTACCTTGCGTCTTCCGAGTTCCTGCATTTGGGTCCTACTCTCGTTTCCGATGGGACGTGACAGAACTATGCATTAAAGATGAAGTGAATTCTTGATCACTAATGGAAAGGAATCATGTTTGTCCTATACGATATATGTCAAGTGCAGTCTCACATCTTTAAGACCACATAATTTTCCATGTCCCACTAGGGGCGCCATAACAATGTCAGCTGTTTTTAAAAAAGCAAGTTTCAAAGCAGTTAACCTTCTTCTTTTCCTTTTGGCTTGTCCCGATTAGGGGTTGCCACAGCGTGTCAACTTTTTCCATCGAAGTCGATCTCGTGCATCTTCCTTTCTAACACCCACAATCTTCATGTCCTCCCTCACAACATCCATAAATCTTTTCTTTGGTCTTCCTCTCGCTCTTTTGCCTGGCAGTTCCATCCTCAGCACCCTTCGACCAATATATTCACTCTCTTGCCTCTGGATATGTCCAAACCATCTAAGTCTGCTCTCTCTATCCTTGTCTCCAAAACATCCAACATTGGCTGTCCCTCTAATGAGCTCATTTCTAATCCTATCCAACCTGCTCACTCCGAGCGAGAACCTCAAAATCTTCATTTCTGCTAACTCAAGTTCTGCTTCCAGTTTTTTTCTTCAGTGCCACCATCTCTAATCTGTACATCAAGGGCCGGCCTCTCCACTGTTTTAGACTTTGCCCTTCATCGCCCCTGTTTCCTTTGCCAACATTTCCATTGAAATCTGCACCAATCACAACTCTCTCTCTGTCTGGGATGCTCAGGACTAATACACTCAAATATATGATGAAATTATGAATTGATCTCTCCTTCAAACAAGAAACTTATTTGTCAAAATCTTAAAAAAATGCCTATCCGATTTAAATTTTAGTCCTTTTCAGCTAGTTATCACAGCAGACAAAAAATAGTCTCAAAGCTAATTAATAGTAAACAACTGTTTCCACTAAATGGCACAATATTTGACCCAGACGGCTGATACAAATTGATACATTCAACTATGTTAAACAAATTACAAACAGTTTATGAATATGCTGATATTATTGATCCAATTTTTATTCACACACTTTTTTGCCAGTCAAGACACCTTGTCTTTGCTTGACTCAAATGGCCTGCACCACCCCCATCTCCCACCCAGCCTACACCTTTTTGGACCCCAGTTTACATCGTCTGCACAAAATATCCACCCGCACGCTTCTACTTCCACTTTTGTAGGTCACACTATATTCCTGTCTTTTCTGGAAGTAAGTGTTCACCACTGCCATTTCCATCCGTTTTGCGAAGTCCACCCCCATCTGCCCCTCAAAGTTCCTTTGAATGCCGTACTTACCCATCACTTTTTCATTCCCCCTGTTTCTTTTGAGAACATGTCCATTGAAATCTGCACCAATCACAACTCTCTCTGTGTCTGGCATGCTCAGGACTACTTCATCTAGTTCTTTCCAGAATTTCTCTTTCAACTCAAAGTCACATCCTACCTGTGGGGCATAGCCGCGAATCACATTATACATAATACCCTCAATTTCAAATTTTATCTTCATCACTCAATCTGATACTCTTTTCACCTCCAAGACATTCTTAGCCAGCTCTTCTACTCCATTTCTTTTCCCATCTACTCCATGATAAAATAATTTAAACCCTGCCCGTAAAGTTCAAGCTTTACTCCCTTTCTACTTGCTCTCTTGGATGCACAATATATCAACCTTTCTACTAATCATCATGTCAACTAACTCTTGAGCTTTTCCTGTCATAGTCCCAACATTTAAAGTACCTACACACAACTCTAAGGTCTGTGCATTCCTCTTCTTCTTCTGCCGATTAAGCCACTTTCCTCCTCTTTTCTGGCTTCAACCTACATTATCTGAATTTCTACCTGCGCCTTGCAGATTAAGAGTTCCAGGGCGGGCATAGGAAGCCCGGGCCATGACCTAACTATTATGGAATTTGTGTGATGAATGCTCATATATGTTTGACACAGTTTTACGCCCGATGGCCTGCCTGACGCAACCCTCTGCATTTATCTGGGCTTGGGACCAGCCGACAGCTTGCACAATATAGTGCTGCCCAATGGGCTGCAGATAGTAAAAAAAAAAAAAAAAAAGCAATCAAATAAACAAAGCCAGCACATAAGATACACAAATCACATACTACCTAATCTATGTTTAGGTTAAGGTCAAATGAAAGCAATCACATAGACGCAGTCAGCACATATGGTACACAAATCACAATACTACCTGTGTGAAAATATAAAGGATATGTGGATGGCAGGGATTCAAACCACAACGGCTGTCACTCTCGTAGTTGAAGGTTGACTCCAAGTTTGATGTTTGGTCCTCATTGAGTACTCTATGTAGGTAATGTTGTTAGCGTGATAATCTAGGCTAACATGGGCTGAGCAGCTTCAACGCGAATGATACAGCACCAATTTGGGTACTATGATGAAATGAGATAAGAATTGTTAAATTTCCTATAAGTCCCCACGACCCTCATCGTACAAGTTATGAAGCTACTCACATTCGATGTTTCTTCAACTTGTTGTTAGCCAGCTAAGCTAAATTGGTCTGGGCCAATAAGCAATTTTAAGTTGACGTTTCTACTTGCCCAACTTCCTACTATGTATTCACAGTCCTCGTTGTAAACGAAAAGTAGGCTTTGCTGGTCGGGTAAGTACTAACGTTTGATGATTACCTCCTCAGCAAATATTTCATTACATACGTTACTTGATGTTATCGAGCTAGGTTAGGCTAGGCTAGACTAGGCTAACCCGTGCAGCTTCAACTCGAACAAATACGGCTCCAATTTACCTTTCTATATACTTTAAAATAAATGTGTTTTTCATTTTTGTGGTGGGTAGATCTTTGTGACTTGGTCATTCTATTTCATTATTGGTAATTCTAAAAAAAAAAAAGAACCCCCCACCCCTCGATCGTGAGAGGCTGGCTGCTTGAAAAGTAGATCTTGGGATAAAAAAGTCTGGGCACCCTTGGTCTACCACAATGTTTTAGAGCAGTGGTCCCCAACCAACAGTCCATGGACCGGTACTGGGCCCCAACCACCAGTCCACGGACCGGTACTGGGCCTTTAGGCATTTGTCACTGGGCCACAGACAAAGAATGTCCAATTTATATATCCATCCATCCATCCATCCATCCATCCATCCATCCATTCATCCATTCATCCATCCATTCATTTTCTGAGCCACTTATTCTCACGAGGTTCCCGGAGAGTGCTGGAGGCTATTCCAGCTGTAATTGGGCAGGAGGCAGGGTATACCCTGCACTGGTTGCCACCCAATCCCAGGGCACGTAGAAACAGACAACAGTTGCACTCAATCATACCTAGAGCCAATTTAGAGTGTCCAATTAATGGATGTTTTTGGGATGTGGGAGGAAACCGAAGTGCCCGGAGAAAACCCATGCAGGGGCAGGGAGAATATGCAAACTCCTCACAGGCGGGGCCGGGATTGAACCTGGGTCCTCAGAACCACGCCGACTCAATTTATATCATTTTTGGTATATTGCAATTCATGTGTCAGAGTCTTTTATTTTGAAAATTGATGAGATCTTCTCTGCTGCAACAGCTCAGTAGCTCAGTAGACACGTCAAGTCTCTGCAGAACGCTTTGCCGCCGACTCGAATGCTTCAGTGTCCAGTCCCACTGAGCCAGCTAACACTGGCAGACCTCAAAGAACGAATCAGTCGGTTGGTTGATAAGCATAGATTCTGTACTGTGATGAGTTCAGAAAAATGATTGAAATTTGTCAGAAAAGTCCATTTAAATTAAAATAAATTGCTGAATTGATTAAAAATAACTTTCTCAACAATGCTGGCTATGAATGGCCGAGTTGGCACCAGGCTTGCTAACATGTCCAGTGTTCTGTCTTTTGAAGAGCCTTAACAGCAGCTTCTTTAAGAGCTTTAGGAAACTTGCCAGACTAAAGTGAGCAATTTATTATTTGCCTGAAATAAGCTTGCAATGATTTCACAATAGTATTGAAAAAGTCAGATGGTATTGAGTTGAGACAGCTTGTCGATGGTTTCAATTGCTCAACTGTTTTCTCAACAGTTTTTTTTTTGGTCAACTGTATCAAATTCTGACAAGGTAATAGAGTTTTCCCCAGATGTAGAATCATTTTATCATTTTTTTGATTTGACCTGATGGATTGTATTTTTTCACTAAAATAACGGGCAAATTGCATTGCATTTATCAGCTGTTACGAGTTCTGATTTGAGGGGGTTGAGAGCTTGTCAAACAGAAAGTGGGTATTGTTGAGTTTCTCACAGATGACTTCAGAAAAGTGTTACTGTCTTGCCCTGACTGAGTCGTAGTTGAAATTGCACAGACACTGTCTATAAAGGCCATAGTCAATTTGGATTTTAGTTTTTCTCCACTTGCGTTCTGCTTTTCTACACTATGGTTTTCGAGCTCTTGACCACCAATGTATTCCTCCACAGTGTTATCGGTGTGTTCTAGGTTGCCTCAGGATGGTCCTAGTTTGAACAAGAGTGACAGCATTAATGGCATTTGACAATTTTGAGGTGAAATTGTCCGAAGGTTCATCAACTGTCTCAGCACAGTCTCAGGCACAGCTGCAGTCTCCATATAGTTGGTGGCAGTACTCTCATTTATGTACTTTTTCTTTATAGACTTAGAGGGTGTTTGAACTCTTGGAAGAACGTCTAATTCAAAAATTACACAAACATTATCAGAAATAGCCATATCCCTCATGCCTGGTCATTTGGATTAATTTGTTCAAGCAGACACACTTCCACGGTCACCGTTGTTGATTTGTTTCTTGTTGTGGAAAGTGAAATAAAAACAGTTAATGGAAATGACCAAAATAGGCTGAGGAAACCACACCATGTGGTGTCATAACCAATACTAGCTGTAACGACATCTGACTCGGAGCTGCGCGTGTGAAGTATAAAAGTAAACTACAAGCAGGAGAGCTGCCGTGATGTCAGCGCAGTCGCTGCATGCGTGAGTATAAAAAGGTGGTTAATGGTCTGGGGCTGCAATATTTCTTTAGGACCTGGATGACTTGCTATGATTGATGGAACCATGAATTCTGATCTTTACCAGAAAATCCTGAAGGACAATGTTCGACCATCTGCTCATGAACCCACGCTGAAGTACCCTTGGGTTCTACAGCAAGATAACAATCCACAACACAGCAATAAGGCACGTTCTGAATGGCTTAAAAAATAAAATTAATATTGTGGTGTGGCCTGGTCAAAGTCTGATTGAAATTATGTGGTTGTGGGTTCCTATTATAGACCAGTGCAATGACAATCGTGCAAAGGGAGCAGTTTAAAGTGACGAATCGTGAGATAGTCTACAGTAAATATTACTAATACTAATATTGATTGGAGCAGCAGGATGTGAGGGTGTGTCCCAACAAAGACGCAAGTCTGACCAAGAATTCAATGACTTAATAGAAAGGGAGAAAAAACTTTTTGAATGCCTGCTGGTTTTGATTTGCATCGATCGGTAGTGCCTACTTGACGGAGGGAGCAGGAAGAGCTAGTGGCCAGGATGTGGAGGGTCCAAAAGAATCCTTCTCGCTCTGGACCTAGTTCGACTGGCCTGCAAGTCTTCAAGGGTGGGTAAAGTGGTGCTGACAATCCGTTCAGTGGTTTTGAGTGTCCATTGCAGTCAGAGTTTTTCTTTTTTTGTGGCAGCCCCAAACCAGACTGTAATGAATGTACACTGTGCTGATTCGATGACCGCTGTGTAGAACTGTCTCAGCAGCTCTTGTCATGGGGTGTATTTCCTCAGAAGCTGCAAGAAGTAGATCCGTTGCTGGTCATTTTTGACGATAAAGTTGATGTTCGTCTCCCACTTCACGTCCTGTGAGACAGTAATTCCCAAGAACTTGAAACTCCTGACAGATGACACAAGGCAGTTGGACAGCATGAAGGGCAGCTGTGGTGAAGGATGCCTCCTGAAGTCCACAACCATTTCTACAGTCTTTAAGTGTTCAATGCCAAGTTGTGTTGGCCACACGAAAGCTCCAATCTCGCCACTTCCTGTCGATACGTACACTCATTGCCATCTTTGATAAGGCCGATGACTGTGTTGTGAGTTTCACAGCCGGGTGCCTTGAGGTGCAGTCGTTTGTGTTGAGTGAGAAGAGGAGACAGAAGAGGATACAACCTTCGGGTGCCCTGCTGCTGATAGTGCTCGTGGATGAGGTAGTGTCCCCCAGCCTCACCTGCTGTGTCCTGCCCATCAGAAAGTTGTAGATCCACTGGGATATGGTAGGCGAGACGCTGAGCTGAAGAAGTTCGGAGGAGAGGAGTTCAGGGATAATGGTGTTAAACGCCGAGCTGAAGTCCACGAACAGGATCCTTGCATAGGTTCCCTCGCTGTCGAGATGTTCTAGCATGAAGTACAGACCCATGTTGACGGCATCATTCACAGACCTGTTAGCTCAATCAACAAACTGCAGTGGGTCCAGCTGGGGACCTGTTAGCTCTCAAGGTGGTTGAGCACAAGGCACCTCACAACCACAGATGTCAAGCCAACAGGGCTGTAGTCATTAAGACCTGAGACATGGTGGAAAATCTCCAGAGAGGTGTAAAAGACTAATTGCCAATTATCGAAAATGCTTGATTTCTCTTGTTGATACTCAGAGTGGCCCATGCAGTTAATAGGTTTCTTGGGAAATGACTTTTTCCACACATGGTCAGGTAATTTTGAATTCTTATTTTTCCTTAGTGAATAAAATATTTATAAACCTGCATTTTATGTTTACTTGGGTTATCTTGTCTCATATTTAAATTTGGTTTGATGATCTTAAATCTTAAAGTGGGGTAAACTATGTAAAAATTTGAATTTGTGTAGGGGACTAATTCATTTTACAGGCACTGTAAATAAAAAAATAACATGGCTTTTATTCAGTTGCTTCCCCAAAGTACCTTTCTTTATTTATCTGATTGTTTGCCTTTTCCTATAACATCTACAATTCCACCACTTCAAACTTCAATTTGTTCTTATGGTGTTTCCCAAAACGTATACCAAAAATAGCACAGCTAACTAAAGTGCACAATCTTAAATATAGACGACTCCACCAATTTCACACCTACTGCCAACGCCGTGGGCCATCTGTTACAGTAGGTGAACCCTCAATTTAGCCCCCAGTATTTGGAATGTGTGTCACTGATGGTGTAGTGGTATACACGCCTGACTTTGGTGCGGCCAGGGTGGGGTCCATTCCTGCTCAGTGATGGTGCTGATATTTGCCCTATAACTGACTGGCGAGTAGTTAAAGGTATAGTCTGCGTTTTGCCCAAAGCTAGGTGATAGGCTCCGACTCTCCTGTGACTGTTGTGAGTATAAGCAGCATGAATAATGGATGGATGGATAATTGGGATGCAAATAAGTAATAGCAATCTTAGTAGATCACATACAATACACCCATCATCAGTGCAAGCAATCGAGAAGTGCAATGTAGCACACGCTCTTTGGGAGCTGAGTTAATCAGGCCATATGTGTTTGGATTTGATTGTGTCTGGTATTTCCTCACAATACAAGCAATTATGTATTGTATTTAAAACCTGACAGAAAAAAGGTTGGTGACGTGTTTGAAAGATTATAAATATACTGTAGAATATTCTTTTGTCTTAACATTTTTCTCTGACTGACATCTTCCTCATAACCATGTGTACATCTTCTCTTGACCAATTTATTTACTTGCAGAATGCTGGTGAAGGCACACAATACATCCATCCATTTATCATCTGAGCTTATTATCATCATAAGCTTGCTGGAGGGATGGAGCCGTTCCCAGCTATCTTCTGGCAGGAGGTGAGGAACACCCTGAACTGGTTGCCAGACAACTGGAGGGGACATAGAAACAAACAAACAACTGCACTGAAAATGTCACCTATGGACAATTTAGAGCCTCCAATTAATGCATGTTTTTGAGATGAGGGAGGAAACCAGAGTTCCCAGAGAAAACTCACACATGCATGAGGAGAACATGCAAATTCCATAGAGGTAGGGCCTGGAGTGGAACCCTGGGCCTCAGAACTGTGAGGCAGAGGCTCTTACCAGTTGCTCCACCGTGCTGCCACACACAATACACCGGTTGCATTATGTACAAGCACATCCAGGTACATGCTCGTACACTCCATTTATTACCCTGTAGTTGGTGCTGTAGATGTTCGTCATAGATCCATAGAGAGGGTCTGATGCCTTGAGGCCGTTGTCAGTGTTAACATGATGGAGGGATTCAGCTAGCTCATCTGCATCAATTGCACCTCCACTGTTCTACCATTCGACACCATGCACATCACCAATCAACAGAAAGAAACCAAAAGGGGAAAATAAAAACATCCAATACCAATACCAAGTCTGGGTTATGCTCATTCAGTCAATGCATTACATTATACATTATAGTTAAATTTTAAAAGTCACTAAATTTCTTTGTTACATTTTATTGGAGTGGATCTAATCCCAAACTACCTGCAACACAAAGGAAATCATCATAATTACATTATACATACTTGATATTTTCACGCTTATTTATCACGTTATTTGTAATATTAATCTATAATGTACAGTACATGGTAAAGCATTCCCTATCACACTAGATTTCTCATTTTCAATATAGTTTATATGATAGTTTTAAGATCTATTTTCAACAAGAAATACATAGAATCCTAAAGGCAAAAACTGTTTGAAAAACAATTTCCTCAGCAATGGTTTGTGGCTAGCTTTATGAGTCAGCTTTCTATTGTTCAGAAGAGAGAAGTGTTAAATTCTAAAATGGAACAAATATTGTTCCATCATGTTTCAATTACATTGAACAGAAGTCAACAGTGTTTCTGGATTAAATATTAAAGGTTGCATGAAATGTGTATCCAATAGGTCATGTAATATGTACTATATTTTGACAATGTGATGTCAAATCCTCTCTCATTTAGTAGTGTTTTGAGAAGATTTTTATCGACAATCACGAATTTTCAGGGCCGGTGCCATTTTCGGAAGTCACATAACCTACATGTGCAAATGCAACGTGTACCGTGCCGCAGCAAAGGCTCGATAACATGGGACACCATTTATGCTCAGCGCTGATTTCTCGTGTTTATCCTCATCTGATGAAGAAATAGCAGTATCGGTTGATCGGGAAGACAGAGGAATACTTCCATACAGATTTGTACCTGTGGCTGTAATTAATGTTGAATATTCAGATGGTTCTTGGGCAGAATGATGCAGAGTCTGACTACTCAGAGGCCTACGCGTGACAAAAGTGCGTAGACAAAGGCCCCCCAGGAGCTCCAGGACGGCAGCTGCGGATGGTTCATCAGACGGGAATGACGTGGAGGCTGACGAGCAAGCTAAAGGCCTCGTTGAAGCGCAGCTAAGGGCCTCCCCGGACGCCGAAGCTCGGCTAAAAGCCTCCGCCATCGGCGAAGCCCGGCTAAAAGCCTCCGCCATCGGCGAAGCCCGGCTAAAAGCCTCCGCCATCGGCGAAGCCCGGCTAAAAGCCTCCGCCATCGGCGAAGCCCGGCTAAAAGCCTCCGCCATCGGCGAAGCCCGGCTAAAAGCCACCACCATCGCCAAAGCTCGGCTAAAGGCCTCCTTCGCCACCGAAGCCCGACTATCGGCCTCCCCAGACATCCAAGCTCGCCTCGCGGCCCGCCGCTGGAGTTCACAGCCCACCTTTGGCGATGGCAGAGGCACTTAGCCAAGCTTCGGTGGCGGCGGAGGCCTTTACCCTAGCTTCGGCGTCCGGGGCTAATGGCCTCCGCCGTCTGCAAGCTCGGCTCGCAGGGCCCCACTGGAGCTCCCTCGTTAGACTCCACGTCAGAAGAACCATCCTTGGCTGCCAGCCTGGGGGCCTTTGTTTCTGCACTTATGTCGCGCATAGGCCTCCGAGTAGTCAGACTCCGCGTCATTCCGCCCGAAGAACAATCCGAATATTCAACATTAAGTACAGCCACAAGTCCAAATCTGTCGGGAAGTATTCCTCCGTCTTCCCGACCAACCGATAATGGTATTTATTCATCAGATGAGGATAAATACAAGAAATCAGCGCTGGGCATAAATGGTGTCCCATGTAATCGAGTTTTTGTTGCAGCATGGTACACGTCACATTCACGCACGAGGTCATGTGACTCGCAAAAATGGCAGCACCCCTCAAAATTCGTAGTTGCCAATAAAAATCTTCTCAAAACACTATTAAATAAGAGAGGATTTAACATCACATTGTCAAAATATGGTACTTATTACATGACCTGTTGGATACACTGTTCATGCAAAGCACTGGATTTCCCCTTTAAATAACAGATGAACTGTTGCTCAACGGTTGACTGAATACTGAGTTGATTCCTGAAATTCCTAAACGTGTACAGAAATTGGTGCTCAAGCAATATTTTCTGAGATTACAACAAAATCTGCATTAAATATTAATAAAACTGTTGCATGTTGACTGAATGGTGAGTTGATTATCTCTGTACACAAAAATTCAGGCATGTGCAGACATAGCCACAAGTTGGTGCTCAAACACCCGTCATTTTGCCCCTTCTGCTGCAGCTAATATTTTATTAATTAATAGTGTTTTCAAGATTACAGTCTGTCCTTGATTTTACCCAGTTTTTTGTACTAAACATGAATTTATTTGAGTCATTGACAGAACTGTACAAGCACTCATTATACTTGTACATACACTTATTTGAACATTTTTTTTTTTTACTTTTTTTGTCTTTTTATATCCCATCCAGCCTCTTTTCCTACAATTGTTAATTGTGGGATTGTTGATTGTGTTGTCTAAACAGATATGAATACATAAGATAAAGATGAATGTAAGTCCATCCATCCAATTTCTTAGCCACTTATTCTCACTATGGTCGCGGGAGTGCTGGAACCTATCCCAGCCTTCTCTGGGCAGGAGGCGGGGTACACCCCGACTGGTTGCCAGCCACTCGCAATCATGCCTAGGGGCAATTTAGAGTGTCCAATTAATGTTGCATGTTTTTGGGATGTGGGAGGAAACCAGAGTGCCCAGAGGAAACCCACACAGGCACAGGGAGAACATGCCAACTCCACACTGGATCGAACCCGAGACCTCAGAACTGTGGGGCTAACACTTTACAGCTGCACCACCGTGCCGCAATGAATCTATGTATAAATAATTTTGGGAATGGGTGCCTTTTTTTCTTTAGCTTGAGCACCTGCTGCCCCAAACATGTCTGTGCACATGCCTGCAAAAGAAAAAAAAAAATCATGCATCAACATCAGGTTCATCCTGTTTAGATGGCCTGTCAAAAAACAATACAACTTGTGTGATGAAGCCATGCAGATCCATGCACAAACGACAGAATGTGGTGAGAAACTTAGTTGTGCTCAGTCATCGTCATGTTACTGAAAGCATAATGCAATACAAACATGCCAAGGGGGTAACCTCCAATCAGATGTCCATTCTACCTTATTCTATGTTTGTTGAAAATACACACAAAAGGCAGCATTTGCCCCCAATTATCTTTCAGTACCTTGATCTTCTTGGGATTTCGCTTGAATCGTAGCAGTTCTTTATGTTGCCTCGACACAAAATTAACTGCAGCATACTCCAACAGTGCAGAGAAGACAAACAGTAGACACACTGCCATCCAGATGTCTATGGCCTTCACATAGGAGACCTGTGAGATACACACAACTAATACTTGAGGCCCAGATTTGGATATGAACCAAGGTATGTGTTCATGCCCAAGTAATTCATACAAAACATATAACTGTAACTCTCAAACTTATAGTAAGGCTTTTTTGACGGCATAGGCCTAGTATATTGTCCTAAAAACACTTTTCAAACATAATTTGACTGAGTGGTTGTGGAAGCTGATGACTCTAGTGTCAGAGAATGTGACCTCATTTTTTAATGAAATTTTGCCGTATTCAGACATGCATAACATAGTAGAGTGCAAAACTCTGTTTGGCACTGGGAACATGATAAACCTCCTTGCACGTTAACACACACACACGCACATACTTTTATGTGGTCTATGTGTACAGTACAGTATGTGTGAGAGAAATGCACGTTCTAAAGAAGGGTTATGTAACAAAGTGCTCCATGTCTGATTTTTTTCTCATGCATACTAGATAACAGAACAAGACCGAAGGCCTCTTTCTCACATAGACAGACATGAAAACACAGACACACACACGCACATGCACCACCACCAACACATCCACACAATCCCACACACCAGATAAACAGTGTGCTTAATCAAAACATCCTTGAAATCAATGACAGCTTTTCACCCTATCTCTAAGGGAGAGTCCGGACACCCGGAGGAGGAACTGATTTCAACTGCTTGTATCCATGATCCTGTTCTTTCGGTCATGACCCATAGCTCGTGACCATAAGTAAGGGTAGGAACGTAGCTCAACTCGTAAATTGAGAGCTTCACCTTTCGGCATAGATCCTTCTTTACCACAAAGGATCGATACAAAGTCCGCATCACTGAAGACTTTTCACCAATCCCTCAATTGATCTCACGTTCCAGTCTTCCTTCACTCATGAACAAGACCTCAAGATACAAGAACTCCTCTACTTGGGGCAGGATCTCAACCCCGACCTGGAGCGAGTACACGATGCTTTTCCAACAGAGGACCATGGTCTCATATTTGGAGGAGCTGATTCTCATCCCAGGCGCTTCACACTCAGCTGCGAACCACCCCAGTGAGAGTTGGAGATTACGGTTTGATGAGGCCAACAGAACCACATCTCTTTCAAAAAGCAGAGCTACAATACTGTGACCCCCAAATTGGACCCATCTACCCACCCTGCTCCGCCTAGAAATTCGGTCCATAAGAGTTGTGAACACAAATCTAATCTACTAAGGGCAGCCTTGGCGGAGTCCAACCCTCACCGGAAACGAGTACGACTTGCAATGTGGACCAAACTCTGACACTGGACATACGGGGACCAAACAGCCCGTTCAGGGGTTTGTTATCCCATACTCTCAAAGCACCCCCCACAGGATTCCCTGAAGGACACAGTTGAACACATTCTCCAAGTCCACAAAACAAATGTAGACTGGTTGGGCGAAGTCCCATGCACCGTCAGGGATCCTGCCGAGGGGTAGACTGGGTCCATTCTTTCACGGGAAGGACAAAAACCACACTGCTCCTGTCCACAATGCCACAGGATGTTCCAGAGGTGTGTCAACCAGGACAACACCACATTATCCAGAGCCTTTAGGAAGTCCGAGGGAATCACTTACACCTCTCTCCTGCCACCAAGGAGCCTTTAACCCACCTCAGTGACCGCAACCCCAGAGATTGGAGAGCCTGTCTCAGAGAATCTGCATTCTTATCCTCATGGGAAGGCGTGTCAATAAAATTGAGGAGATCTTCGAAGTATTCTCCTCGCCGACTCACAGCATCCTGGGTCGAGGTCAGCAGAGCCCCATCCTGTTAATGGTGGACTGCTTTCCCCTCCTGAGATGCATCCAGCATCCACCATCCAGGTGGACCAGAATTTCCTTGAAGCCCTGTCATTTCCACTTCATTGTTCTATAGTTAAGATGTCATGATTACAGTGTAAGCCTTTGTAAGACACACACAGAAATAAATCAGTTCAATACACACCGTAACAATTAAATCTTAGATTATCTATATATACTGAATTCTATTACATGTTAAATATTTGGTTTTGTAATTTTGACAGTCTGGTCACCAAAGTGAAGCCAGTTGCCAATAATTTAACCTTGGAGAACACATGGGGTCACATATGACCAAGTGTAATTAATGGTCCACTGTATAAACAGCGAACCACAGTTACTCTTTTCATCTTTAAAACCCAACGTCTCACATGTGTCCGTATTAAAGGCATTGTTTTTTGGTCATTAAGGGCCACTCGATCATATGTAAGCCATTATCTAAATAGGAAGTAAATTAGTCAATTTTTCCAAATGTGATGTTTTTTGTTCCTTTGATACTTATTTATTAATTGAGTTAGTGCATAAAATTTTAAAAGAGAATTTGTATGTCTCGTGTTCTCTAGGATTAAATGAATACTGTAAGTAAACACTGCTCACATGTAAATAAAGCGACCAACTCATGCACTGTATGAGAGTGATTGTCTTGAATAATTGATTCCTTTGCATCCACTCATCTGAACTGATTTACAGTAAAATACTATGCACAAGCTTTGAATTTGGAACCTACTCTCACCATTAAATTATGTTTAGATGGCAAGAGGTGTGAGAAGCATCTGGATTTGAATTAGGCACCTACTCGAACCATTAAACTACGTTTGGATGGCAAGAGGTGTGAGAAGCATCTGAATGAAAGCTAACCTAACAAAAGCTAAACAACAAAATTCTCCAAAATACACCTTTGGCAATGAAGTTCTGGAGCCTGAGCTCTGTGTTGTCATTGTGAGGACAGTCGTGATGCCAAGCGCCACTCTGGCCGGGGCTGCATCCATGTTAATCCAAAAAGAGACCCAGGATAGAATAACAATCAGCAGAGACGGGATGTACATCTGTATCAGGTAGTAGCCCATCTGACGCTCCAAGTGGAACCGCACTTCAATACAAGTAAATTTACCTGCAAAAAGGAACAAATCCAACAAAGCATAGTTATCAGCATTTTGTTGTTCGGCCAACTGTGGTTCTTAAAATTTTCGGAGATACTGAACCCGGTATGTTTCACATGTGCTTGTCACGAGCAAGCGGCATGGGCTAGGACCCAAATGCAGGACTCCAATATGTTTTTTGAGGGTGATTTAGTTCCAGGCAGAGGTCATACACTGGAGAGCAGTCAAAAAAGGCAGAAGAACAAAAAAGCGTTGGCGGAGCCCTTCCAGTCCACCCAAAGTGAGTTTGGCTGAGCAATTCAGGAAGCCGGCAAGCCAAGCACCAGGGTCCTTAAGGGGGCACTCAGGTAGATGTCCGTGGATAGGGTCCCAATGGGGAAGAAGGAGCCAAACAGGAACAAATCACTGCTGCAGGCGAAGCACCACCGAAGCATGGGAGAGGGGCGGCGGATGCTGCTTGTCCTGCACCACCGAGGCATGGGTGAGAGGTAGTGGCCACTGCTGGTCGGACACCGGCATGAGACGCCGCTGCAGGTGCCACAAGAGCAAACACAGGAGAAGAAGGCCAGTGGCTCGTCGCTGCACGAGTGCATGATGCATGAAGCGTCACAAGAAAGGTGCACGGGCTGTGTGCTGACAAAACAGGAAAACAACGTAATTGGAGGCTAAATTGCCCCAAGGTGTGATTGTGAGCGTGACTGTTGTCCGTCTTGGCTAGCAACCAGTTCAGGGTGTACCCTGCCTAATGCCTGATGAGAGCTGGGATTGGCTCCAGCACTCTCGCGACCCTCCTGAGGACAAGCGGCTCAGAAAAAGAGAAAGAATGAATGGATGGTTGCCGCAGGGTGCGCGCCGACAACATAGCAGTGAGTGGTGAACGTTACAGGCCGGGCGTTGTTGGCTGGAGTGAAAACAAAAAGCGGGTGTCATTTTGAATAGTCGCTGAGGTCCCTTTGAAGTTCAGTTGCAATTCATAATGCCTTGAGTCTGGAATCACCTCCACTTACAGTCTCAAAAATGTTGCGGAAAATGCCCAGATTCATCAAGACAGCTGATTGATCACGGTCTCATAAGGCGATTTTGCAATTACCACAGAGTTTTAAGCGTGTAATAATTCTTCAAAGCACATACTTGTTTTCCTCAGTTTGCTAATTTTGCATTTCAATGGCACGTTTATGAGTGGAATTCAACTGTACAACTATGTTAGCAGTCCCAAGCAAACCCAGTTTTAGCAAATTCTCAACATGTGAGCCACTGCACTCATGTTTGGCCAGACGTTCTCAAAGATGTTTCAAATCTTTGAATCGTGTTTCAGTTCATGTAGTGTCTTCCCGAAGAGAAGGCAATTAAAGCAAAACAGCAATTTACTGACCCACATTCAGTGAGCCATGTTTTCCTCTTGAACCATTTTGGGTTGAAGGTCTTGGTCATGTTCTTTCCTGCTTGAACGATGTTAAAATCCACCGACTGATGCGGTCCAAATGTTTAATTTCAAATTTTTGCTCAAGTGGGGAAATGTTAAATTTAGTCTTTATTAAAGTGTAAGTCTGGTTGTTTGGATTAACATTATTTACAGCCACAGGTTCAAATCTGTATGGCAGTATTCCTCCGTCTTCCCGATCAACCGATACTGGTATTCTTCATCAGATGAGGATAAATCCAAGAAATCAGCGCTGGCAGTAATTGTGTCACAACGTAAGCGAGCCTTTGTTGAGGCACATAATACGCGCACGTAGGTCATGTGACTTGCCAAAATGGCGGCGCCCATGAAAATTCACAATTTCCGATAAAAATATTCTCAAAACACCATTAAATGATATCGGATTAACCTCACATTTCCCAGGTACAGTACATATGACATGACCTATCGGATACATTGTTAATCTAAACGACGGACTTGCCCTTTAAAGTATCTACATAAATCGTATTGATGGGTTGGTTTTATTCGTTTTTTAACTCACAATGAAAACAAAGCTTGCTGTTGCTATCTGCCAAAAATGAACATTTGTTATGTCTTGACCTATGACACTCCAATACTGTATTTCAATTGGCTGATTTCGGCGTTTCCACCACATTAACTGGGCCCCTTGGATGTCTACTGATAGCAGTTAAAGACATGGACACTAGAATTTTAGTGGCTTGTCACTTAAATGCTCACGGGCAGGCCCTATTTGAGTCACAGTTAGAGAAATTGTGCTTGGGTTTGGCAAAGACCAGCAAAGACTTCGGACATTTCACCAACCTGTGTTTCAAGGAGACTTGGCTTTGTGTGACTGTACCTGATGGAGCCATTATGCTCCTTGACTGTGAACTTTGATGGTGTCGCGGAGTTGTCAGGAAAAACAAATGATATGCCTCTATATCAATGAAAACTGGTCCACGGATGTCACACAACTCAGCAGGCGCTTTTATAGTTGCTGTTCTTAAACTGTAAGACATTATACATGCAGCGTGAGTTTGCCTCCATTATTCTCCAACGCGTGTATATTCCGACCCAAGCTAGCATGAACGCAGTACTGCTAACTCTTCCCAGAAAAATAAACAAGATTGAGAATAAACACTCAGACCCACCCCTAATTATTGTAGGAGATTTTAACAAAGCTAAACTCAACCACTCATGAGTGGTGTACTCAGTGCTGTTGCTGGTGAGTTGAAGCTTTCAGCGGCCACACCTCTCCTTTTCCTTTTTTTTCTTTTTAATTATTATGTTTATAAATTTTCTTCATCAGCCGCATGGCCTTGCAGAATAGTAGATCCGTATGGGAAAGGGATTTTACATAACATGGGTAGGCTGTTCTAGTGTTTTAAATCCTTACAATGTATAGGAACATAATTTATGTTATTCAACTCTGTCAATTTTACCGAGATACTGTACTAATGTCCAAATGTTTGATATTCCCAGTCAGACAAAGAAAGTTTGTATTTTGGTCTGTGGCGTTCCATGAATAATAACTCCTGGGATTTGGTGAGTCAGTCTCAGGACAGTAGATACTGTACACACTATGTGTGAGTGTGTCTGCCGGTCCCTAAAAGCCTTTTCACGCTGGATTTAGCATGCTGCAGCGCAATGTCACCAAACCAATTTATTGTGTGTGCTGCGAAGGCATGACAACAGAATGCCATGTCGCATTGTGTCAAATAGCATGGCTCAAGGGGTGTTTGCCACAGCTGCGTGGTAGCTCAGGATAAGTACAGCATAGTTGCATTGTCAGAGGGCATAACCAATAGAAAAGGAGTTTGCGGAGTGATTTCAGAGGGCTAACAGCAATACACAGACATGAACAGAAGCTTAACTATGCCTGCCCCGTAAGAGCCTGGCTAGGCAACATAGCTACGGATGGATGTGTTCCCTTCAAATTGAATGGATAGGCACTGAAAATAAAGACAAGCTTTCTTATTTTTCCCAACCAATTTTTATGAGGTTCACATTTTTTGTCAATGTCAAAGCATGTGCTATAAATACAAAACATTTGATATCAAATAAAAATAGTACCAAAATAATAATTACATATCAAAGTTATATCCATGTCTGTTGTCGTGATTGTATGGCATTGCGAACAACCATAAGCAGGATAATGTGCAGGCATTATTGTTATTTTGTATTTTTTTTTGGGATGCGCTGACACTTTTTCCCTACGTGCTGTCATTTCTAGAGTTGAGGGGAAGTCAACGAAGGTCTGTGCTGGCTACCAGAACTTAGACAAGAGAAGGCAAAATTCCAAAACCAAAACGAGCAGACATTCCCACAGCTTCTTCCCTCTTCCAATTAACTTCTTAAACAGCTAACTTACAATTCAACTGCAACATGCTACCAGTTTTTCGTTTTACCAAAGCAAACTTATAGCCGTAGAAGATTGATGGATGGATGGATCTTTTTCTTTGTTCTTGTTGCTATGTTGTTCCTTGTTCTTTCTTCTGAATGTTGTACCAGGGCAGCACCGACTGTCGGAGAAAAAAATCCTTGTCTTTGGTGTATGATCTGTTATCCATCCTTTGTTTGTTTGCTGAACCAAAAGGGAATATTTTGGCCAATGGATTACACAGACCCTGGAAAATTACGCCAGGATTTAATTTTTCTCTGCTGAAGTCTATCCCCCCAAGTTGTCTCAGTCTTTCAGTAGTGTCTCCTCTTCCTCTGTGCTGATCAATGGTGGGCTGGGTAGACTTCCAGGGGGCATCTATTTCTATTTTGCTACCTGCCTGTGACATCATTTTCCTTGTTTCCACATCCACCCTGCTGCACCCAGTGGTAATTTTTGAGTTGTAGGGTTGTTTTTGTATTTTTTTAATGTCCTGTTCTTCAGTCAGATCAGGCAGAATGGAGAATCTACATGGCAGGACAGTTTTCCTGTGTCACCGTGGACATATTTTTACCTTTATCTATAATTTCTTCCCATTTTAATTCATGTTTTATTGAGGATCAAAGTCAATCAACTGAACAGAATAGATCATCTTCAAGGGTAAGAGGAAAAAAAGAAAAAACACTAACTGGAAACACAATGAGAAAAATAGATAATTTCATATCCACAACAAAGAAACATTAAATATGGATATTGGTTGAGACTGTAGCGCTAAACCTTGTGAAGAAAGAACAGGACAGGACAGGACAACGACTGTAGAAGAAGCATGCAAGACAACGAACGTTAACCCAACTATACAACTGGAATGTCGTGACTAAGTGAATTATAGAAGTCTATAGAATGAGAATATATAGTGAAGAAAATAAGTATTTGAACACCCTGCTATACTGCAACTTTTCCCACTTAGAAATCATGGAGGGGTCTGATATTTTCATCGTAGGTGCATGTCTACTGTGAGAGAGATAATCTAAAAAGAAAATTCCAGAAATCACAATGTATGATTTTTTTAACGATTTATTTGTCTAATACAGCTGCAAATAAGTATGTGAACACCTTAGATAACCAATGCTAATATTTGGTACAGTAGCCTTTGTTTGAAATTACAGAGGTCAAACGTTTCCTGTAGTTGTTCAGTAGGTTTGCACACACTGCAGGAGGGATTTTGGCCCACTTCTCCACACAGATCTTCTGTGGATCAGACATGTTTCTGGGCTGTTGCTGAGAAACATAGAGTTTCAGCTCCATCCAAAGATTTTCTATTGAGTTTAGGTCTGGAGACTGGCTAGGCCATGCCAGAACATTGATATGCTTCTTATGGAGCCACTCCTTGGTTTGCCTGGCTCTGTCCTTCGAGGCATTGTCATGTTGAAAGACCCAGCCACGACCCATCTTCAATGTTTTGACTGAGGGAAAGAGGTTGTTAGCCAAAATCTCACAATACATAGTCGCGGTCATCCTCTCCTTGATACAATGCAGTCGTCCTGTCCCATGTGTAGAAGAACACCCCCAAAGCATGATGCTACCACCCCCATGCTTCACAGTAGGGATGGAGTTCTTGGGATGGAACTCATCATTCGTATTCATCCAAACACGGTTGGTGGAATTAACGACCAAAAAGTTCCATTTTGGTCTCATCTGACAACAAACCTTTCTCCCATGACTCCTCTGTATCATACAAATGGTCATAGGCAAACTTAAGACGGCCTTAACATGTGCTGGTTTAAGCAGGGGAACCTTCCGTGCCATGCATGATTTCAAACCATGACGTCTTATTATATAACCGACAGTCATCCTGGAAATGGTTGTCCCAACTTTTTTCAGGTCATTGACCAAGTCCTGACGTGTAGTCCTGGGCTGATTCCTCACCTTTCTAAGGATCATTGAGATCCCATGAGGTGATGTCTTGCATGGGGCTCCATTCCGATTGAGATTGACCGTCAGGTTTAGCTTCTTCCATTTTATAATGATTGCTCCAACAGTTGGACCTTTTTTCACCAAGCTGCTTGGCAATTTCTCCGTAGCCCTTTCCAGCCGTGTGGAGTTGTACAATTTCTCTCTGTGGTGTCTGTGGACAGTTTGTTGGTTTTGGCCACATTACAAGTTTGAGTCTTACTGATTGTATGGGGTGGACAGGTGTCTTTCTCGAGCTAGTGACCTTACACAGGTGCATCTGATTCAGGATAATACATGGAATGGAGGTGGATTTTTAAATGCGGACTAACGGGTGTTTGAGGGTTAGATTTCTAGCTGATAGACAGGTGTTCAAATACTTATTTGCAGCTGTATCACACAAGTAAATTGCTTAAAAAAACATACACTGTGATTTATGGATTTTTATTTTTAGATTATCTCTTTCACAGTGGACATGCACCTACGATGAAAATTTCAGGACCCTCCATGATTTCTAAGTGGGAGAACTTGCAATATACCAGGGTGTTCACATACTTACTTTCTTCACTGTAGGTGGTGGAGATACATAAGCACTTCATGTATACATGAGTTATTTATTGCAATTTGTGTGTTAGTGTAAGTCCCAGAGACAGTGAAACAATTTCAGCAGTGTGTGCCGATGGACACATACAAGTGAACTCACACCATTGTGCATGCAAAAAGACAGAGAAATGTCATATAACTTCTGTATCCGCAATACAGAGGCCAAGCACTTCACCCATTCGAGGAGAGAACCGGGACTAGAGGTCCACCTTTGGACAGGATCCAACCCACGCCAAGGGACCAGGGATGGTCTGTCCGCCCATCTGAGGCACCCCATCAATTGGCCACAAAGCCACACCCAGAAGAACAGAAAGCCCCCACAACTCATCGGGCCCATGATGTGGACAGTCCCAGCCCATCCCGAGGATGGGAGAATCTCCCTTATTTGTTGGAACATTGTTGGGGGTGGATAGAGGCACCCAACAAGAGAACAATGAGGGCGGGAAACAAGGGTGCAGCCACAGGCCATGAGAGGGAAGGCCCAATGCTTTGCACCTATCCAGCCTAGGGGGCCCAGCCTCAAGAGCACTACCTAACCCACCCCAGAGATGGGTATATGTGCCACATTAAAAAGGAAAGGGGATGAGCGTATGTAGTGCATTTAAAATCCAGGTGGGCAGGCAGAGCAGAGGGGTAGGGGACACTGACCAGGAAACAGCAGCGATGTGCTGGAACCTGGTCTGACACCTGCAGCGCCCCAAACCCACATAAGCACTCCATGAACCCCTTGACTGACCCAGATGTAATGAGTGAGAAAGTATATCCTGGGTTGCCTCACCACTCCGCCCTTTATGTTTTATTCATTAAAATAAAACAAAAATAAACATGAAAAAATATAGCCATATCAGCAAATTGATACAAGGCGTCTGATTGCTTCGCACATTGACCAATGAGAGTAGGGGTGGCTTTATTCCATGAGCTGATTGGCTGCGCATCATTGAAACCTCACCCAGCAACTTCCCTTGTCTTTTTGTCCCACCCTTCCCTTGTCTCACAATTATCGTCCATCCACTTGACTCAATCCCATATCTTAGTATTGTGTTCACAATAACGTTTTTGTTCAAGCCATAACTTTTTTGGACATAACTTTTTTTTTTTATTACGTAGTTACAATACCGCCTAAGCCTTGTGCTCCTCGTAAAGCTTCCGCCGCGTCGCCCAAGAGAAAGTAGAAGAAGATGATGACGATCAGCAAAAAAGTGGATATGATCAGGAGGGCAAAAGCTATGCATCTGTGGCATGCCATTATGGCGTGAATCAATCTGCAGTGCAATACATCAAGGAAGACAAAGCAAACATTCGCAAGACTACTAAAATAACCTTCAATCGGGAAGTGAAACGTGGTAACTGTGTCATAAGAGGATTGTTTAAATCAGGGGTGTCAAACTTATTTTTGTCGTGGGCCACATTGTGTTTACAGTTTTACTCAGAGGGCTGTTATAACTGAAACCATAAAAACCTTTTATCGCCTCATATTTACACATCAAATTTGTGAACTAGTTTTGGAATCCGAAACCAAAGGTAAGGTTTTTCCAACTATTGTTGATGCTTGTTAACACAAAAATGCTTGCAATATCTCAATGTTATCATCATTTATGATATGAGAATATGAAATCTTTGTACAGATTTTAACAATAAGTGTGGAAGATGAGGGCGGCACGGTGGGCCAGCTGTAGAACATTGGCCTCACAGTTCTGAGGTCCAGGGTTCAATCCCTGCCCTCCATGTGTGGAGTCTGCATGTTCTCCCGGTGTCTGCGTAGGTTTTCGCCGGTCACTCCTGTTTCCTCCCACATCCCAAAAACATGCAACATTAATTGGACATCCTAAATTGCCCCAAGATGTGATTGTGAGTGCAGCTGTTTGTCTCTCTGTGCCCTGCAATTGGCTGGCCTCCAGTTCACGGTGTACTCTGCCTCCTGCCTGTTGACAGCTGGGATGGGCTCCAGCACTCCCGTGACCCTTGTGAGGATAACTGGCTAAGAAGATAGATGGATGGGCGGATGGATATGGAAGTTTACGCACATGATTTGCCTTAGCGGCCATATCAATTTATGTGGCGGATCGGATCTGGCCCCCGTGTCTTGAGTTTGACACCATGGTGCAAATGGAGGCCACATTGTAATTCGCCCTCTTAAGGACGAGGCTCTTAAGGCTGGTTCAAAAATTTCAAAAACGGGCCTCTGTATGATGCTGCTCGTTTTTATGAAGAGGAAGTTTCCTAACCTCATCAGTGAGGGGTGCTACCTCTCTGAGTTTGTTTTTAACATGACTGAAACAGACCTTATTTGGAAGAGAATGCCTTTGCCTATATTCTTCTTCAAGGAGGACGTGAAGAGCCCCACGCTTCAAGCCCCATAAGGACCGTGTTAACAATCATCATGTCTGGCAATGCTGCAGGTGAGTGAACTTAAAGTCTTTATGAGTCCTCCTCTGCCACCAATAAAACAACAAAAGCCTTTTCGCATCTCTCAGAAGGCAACATTGCTGAATGTTAATCATGTGTAATAAATGTTCCCATCCGTATAAGGTTTCATAACGCATCAATCCATCCACCCATCCATTTTCTGAGCCGCTTATCCTCACAGGGCCATAGGAGTGCTGGAGCCTATCTCAACTGTCATTAGCCAAGAGGCAAACTACACCCTGAACTGGCTCACACACACAATCATATCTAGGAGCAATTTAGAGTCTCAAATTAATAAATGTTTTGGGAAACCGGAGTGCCTGAAGAAAACCCACGCAGGTACGGGGAGAAATTAACTCCATTGAAAATTCCAAAGTAGATTGTAGTAAATGATGAAAATGAAAGTAAAACAAAGCATGAAATGCGGAAAATATTTTGCAACGCCTTACATCTGTTCCTAAAGGTAAATATGTGTCCTGTTATAATCTTAGTCTCAAATATAAGGGTATGTTTCTTTCGGCTTGTTACGTTAGGGGTCGCCACAGCGTGTCATCTAGGATGAACGCACATTTGTTTTGCACAGATTTAATGCCAGATACCCTTCCCGACGCAACTCCTCTCGGGGAGTGGAGGCCTCTAGTGGGATACAAACACATGACCCCTGGTTTACCAAAGTAATGCTCTAACCACTGAGCAATGGGGCCTCCACAATTTTAGTGTCAAAGACTGTATGTAAAGTATAAACACATTCTGGGACTGACAAACAAAAATTCCTTGCGGGATATCTGGGGGTTTTCCTATTTTGTGTTTTTTTTTTTACCTTTCACGAGGTGTTCCAGTCCCCAATGTCTGTACATTTTGCAGTGACCTTTAATGGGGAGTGTCAAATCAATAGATAGTCTGGAATTTATTGAAGACAGTGAAAAGAAATGCTGAAAAATACTTTTAAAAAGTGTTTTAATAAAATTACATTCATTTGATATGTACAACTACTACATTAATATTTAAAAGATTCTTGAAAATATCCTCTCTGCAGGCAGGTCTGTTAAGCATCTTCTTCAATAAACAGTTATTACTGTATTACTGCTTTAAGATCCCACCACAGTGGAGTGAAAATTTTGTACAGTCACTATGTGTGTGTGTTACCTGTGTTGTAGTGCTTAGTACAGTATCTTAGATCTGATTCATCTTTGAGGATGAACTGTGGGAGTGTCAGCCCTTCAGCCACTTGGACTGGTCCATTCTCCTGCCACTCAAAGATCAGGTCATTCATGGTGTAACCAACTGTAAAAGGCAATACATAAAACACAGAATAAATGATTTTCATTCAAGTTGTTGAGCAGTCAGAGTTCATCAGTTAGGAGTTGAGTTTCGAAAGGTTCACAGATTAAGTTCCATGACCAAACTGCTGAAAGATGAACCTTCCGAAGTATAGATGCATGTCATAATTTGTGCTCACCATCACTATGGTTGCATATCTGTGTGTACAGTGAAGAAAATAAGTTTTTTAACACCATTATTGCAGGTTCTCACACTTATAAAACATGGTGAGGTCTGAAATTTTCATCGTAGGTGCATGTCCACTGTGAGAGAGATAATCTAAAAAGAAAAATCCAGAAATCATCCCTGTCCTTAGTGTGCTTAGACAGCTCTGTTGTCTTAGCCATTGTGGAGAGGTTGGAGTCTGACAGTTTGATGGTGTGGTCAGAGATACGGCAATCAAACAGGAGCCATTATTACAGGTAATTTGTGGTGGGGTGGAGCAGGGTGTTCATATACTTGTTTTCTTCACTTTTTGTGGTCTGTTTCTCTTTGTGGACCATAACAAGACATGATAACCATTCATCCAGGGTCATGGGAACCCTATCCCAGCTGTCATTGGGCAGGGGGCAGGGTACAACCTGAACTGGTTGCCAGCCAATAGCAGGGCAAATCGAAACAAACAGGCGGACTCACAATCACACCTACAGTAGGTGCTATTTAGAGTATCCAATTAATGTTGCATATTTTTGGGATGTTGGAGGAAACTATCTTGCCCAGAGAAAACCCACACAGGCACGGAGAGAACATGTAAACTCCACACAGGCAGGTCCGGGATCGAATCCGGGACCTCAGAACTGTGAGGTCAACACTTTCCAGCTGAGGCACTGAGCTGCCAACATAATAACCATTATAATAAAAACAATCAGGGTTATTTTAAAATTAAATTTATTCACATAACAATTTAAAGTGAAGATAGTGTCACTGTCAGGGTTTGAGATCAAGAGGAAGGCAAGGCAAAGATGCAGAGAAGGAGGGGGGAAAAACCGGCGTCCAATATCAAAACAAAATATTTAATTCTAATAAAGGCAAACTTGATAAAAATAACCAAAATAACAAAGAAAACCTAAAACTTGAAACAAAACATTATGAACAATTTTGACAGGGACAATGGTATGGGCCCAGAGAGACAAAAAGGAACAAACAATGTCAATAATAAACTGACACAAACTGAAAGAAACCAGGGAGTTAACTACACACAGATTGACAAAATGAGGAACACGTGGACAAGACGAGTGTCTGGAGGGAGCTGACATGTCATCACAAGGGAGGAGGTTAACAACCACAGGTGGACACAATCACCTGAGGATTGAAGACATGAAAAACATGGAACACGGGAAAACATGAAACAAAATGAAACTAAAACAAAACTGACCATAACAGTAACCCTCAAGGAACGATTCCAGACGTTCCACAAAAAAATCCCAGGGCAGAAGCGGGCTCGGAGGAGGGCACAGAGCCACCCGTCAGGGTCAGTCTGCTGGCCGTGTAGGCTACCCAAAGTGAGGTGCTTGGCTGAGCAGTTCAGAAGGCTAGGACGCCAAACAGCTGGGTCTTTATGGGGCCGTTTATACAGACACCCGTGATGGCAAAATAAAGAAGAAACTAAACTGTTTTGTAATGCAGAACAAAAAAATGTGAGATAGTAAAAGAGAACGCAGTACGGAGGATCAGATTGAAAAGTGTATGCCTCATAGTTCTGAAGTCCCATTCCCGTGAAGTTCAATTCAGGACCCGCCTGTGTGGAGTTTGCATGTTTTCCCCATGCTGCATGGGTTTTCTCCGAGCACTCGGGGTTTCCTCCCACATCCCCAAAACATGCAACATTAATTGGACATTCTAAATTGCCCCTAGGTGTGATTGTGACTGTGAGTGTTTGTCTCGATGTGCCCTGCGATTGGCTGGCAACCAGTTCAGGGTGTACGCTGCCTCCTGCCAGTTGACAGCTGGGATAGGCTCCAGCACTCCCCGTGACCCTTGTGAGGATAAGCGCCTGAAAATGGATGGATGGATGGATGGCAAAAGAGAGGCTGGGAGAATTCCTGAATTGCAAGGACCCACAGAACAGTTTGACTGTGTGAGGATTTGAGACAAACTCAGGTTATTTTAATGAGATTTACTGGTTTAAAAAACAGTTGACCAGTGGAAAAAAACAACCACATTTTGGGATAAACTCCATCGAAAATTCCTAAGCAGAATGTAGTAAATAGTATAAATGAAAGTAAAACAGAAGGCATGAAATGAGGACAATATTTTGCATATATATCATTGGAGGTAGTCATAATAATCAATGCATCCATTTTCTGAGCCGCTTATCCTCGCAAGGGTCACAGGAGTACTGGAGCCTATCTCAGCAATCAACAGGGGGGAGGCGGGGTATACCCTCAACTGGTTGCCAGCTAATCACAGGGCACATGGAGACAAACAAGAATCATGATCACACCTGAGGGCAATTTAGTGTCCAATTAATGTTGCATGTTTTTGGGATGTGGGAGGAAAAAGGAGTGCCCGGAGAAAACCCACACAGGCGGGTCTGGGATAGAATCAGAGACCACAGAACTGTGAGTCCAACGGGCTAACCAGTTGCACCTCCATGTCACTAGTTATGATAATCAGCTCTTAAATCACAGTGAAGAAAATGAGTATTTGAACACCCTGCTATTTTGCAAGTTCTCTCACTTAGAAATCATGGTAGGTCCATGTCCACTGTGAGAGAGATAATCCAAAAAGAAAAATCCAGTCATTACAATGTATGATTTTTTTAATGATTTATTTGTGTGATACACCTGCACATAAGTATTTGAACACCTGTCTATCAGCTAGAATCTTCAACCTAAAAAACCTGTTAGTCTGCCTTTAAAAGTACACTTCACTCCATGTATTATCATGAATCAGATGCACCCGTGTGGTCGTTAGCTGCATAAAGACACTTGTCCACCCCATACAATCAGTAAGACTCAAACTTGTAACATGGCCAAGACCAAAGAACTGTCCAAAAACACCAGATACAAAGTTGTACAACTCCACATGGCTGGAAAGCGCTGCGGAGAAATTGCCAAGCAGTTTGGTGAAAAAAGATCCATTGTTGGAGCAACCATTACAAAATGGAAGAACCTAAACATGTCTTTTGATCTCAATTGAAGTGGAGCCCCATGCAAGATATCATCTCGTGGGGTCTCAATGATCCTTAGAAAGGTGAGGAATCAGCCCTCATGACTGGGACCACTGATTCCAAGGTGACTGTTGGTAATACACTAAGACGCCATGGTTTGAAAACATGGATGGCAGGGAATGTTCCTCTGCTTAAACCAGCACATGTCAAGGCCTATTTTAAGTTTGCCTATGACCATTTGAATGAAACAGAGGAGTCATGGGAGAAGGTTTTGTGGTCAGATGAGACCAATATGGAACTTTTTGGTCATAATTCCAAGAACCGTATTTGGAGGAAGACAAATTATGAGTTCCATCCCAAGAACACCATCCCTATCTTGAAGCTTTGGGGTGGTAGCATCATGCTTTGGGGGTGTTTTTCTGCACATGGGACAGAACAACTGCACTGTATTAAGGAGAGGATGACTGCGGCCATGTATTGTGAGATTTTCAGGAACAACCTCTTTCCTTCAGTCAGCACATTGAAGATGGGTCGTAGCTGGGTCTTTCAAAACATGACAATGACCCGAAGCACAGAGCCAGGAAAACCAAGGAGTTCCTCCGTAAGAAGCATATCAAGGTTCTGGCATGGCCTAGCCATTCTCCAGACCTAAACCCAATAGAAAACTTTGGAAGGAGCTCAATCTCCGTGATTCTCAGCGATAGCTCAGAAACCTGTCTGATCTAGAGAAGATTTGTGTGGAGGAGTGGGGCAAAATCCCTCCTACAGTGTGTGCAAACGTGGTGAACAACTACAGGAAACGTTTGACCTCTGTAATTGCAAACAAAGGCTACTGTCCCAAATATTAACATTGGTTTTCTCAGGTGTTCAAATACTTATTTGCAGCTGTATCACACAAATAAATTGTTAAAAAAAAACACCAACCAAAGACCACACCATCAAACTGTCAGACTCCAACCTCTCCACAATGTCTAAGACAAGAGAGCTGTCCAAGCACACTAAGGACATGATGATTTCTGGATTTTTCTTTTTAGATTATCTCTCTCACAGTGGACATGCAGCTACGAAGAAAATTTCAGACCCCTCCATGAATTCTAAGTGGAAGATCTTGCAATATACCAGGGTGTTCAAATACTTATTTTCTTCACTGTATAAGGTGTCGGGAAGATTTTTATCGACAATTACGAATTTTCAGGGGCGCTGCCATTTTCACGAGTTACGTGCGTGGATGTAACATGTACTGTGCCGCAACAAAGGCTCGATTACATGAGACACCATTCAGCCCAGCGCCGATTTCTTGTATTTATCCTCATCTGATGAAGAAATGGCAGTAATGGTTGATCGGGAAGATGGAGGAATACTTCCCTACAAATTTGAACCTGTGGCTGTAATTAATGTTGAATATTCGGATGGTTCATCGGGCGAAATGACGTGGAGTCTGACTACTCGGAGGCCTACGCGGAACATAAGTGCGTAAACAAAGCCCCCTGGGAGCTCCGGTCTGGCAGCCGCGGCTGGTTCTTTGTACTCAAAGAAGCGGAGGGAGGTTGATGTCTGGAGTGGTTTTTCTTTTTTTCCCTTTTTGTTTTGTTGCTTTTGTTTTTGGCTTGGGCTTTTTGGGACAAGAGAACAAAGCCAGGCGTTTTATTTTTGTGCATAGGAGTACAAGTCACGTCACATGTTGCATTATTATTATGGTCGACACAACTAATTGCCATAAAACATTAATTTATAGATTCACTTAGAGCCAATTCAACAAGCTGCAAACACTACCACTGTTAGCATTATTATACTGATATATGTTTCACGAGCAAGTGCTAGGTGTTGGACCTAAATGCAGGACTCCAAGTCAAGGACATGGTTTAGAATGTAGGTTTAATCCAGGCAGAGGTCAAGCCACATGCTGGCAATCCGAAAAGGGGATCGTACAAAAAATGTGAGGCAAATGGCAAAGTCTAAAAAACAAAGGTCAGATTACTTCAAGGCAAAAACATGGTACATGACACAAAAAACTTGACTATGAGGCACAAGAACGCTGATATGTGGCAATGAAACACATACACTTGATCCAAGAAGCCTGTATACTCACGCAACGAATGGGGATCAAATGACAAGACAGATGAGGCTTAAATGGATGACATAATTAACAACGAGATGCAGGTGACGAAAGTGTTGCCAGGAGCAGATGCGCATGAGGCAGAGGCATGACCACCCCCCTGACAATATGATTATTTTTACAAACATGTAATGTCGATAATTATGAACTCATTATGGAACATTCACCTATTTGAGTTGACATATGAAGCGGTATCGACTAAACTGCACATTTGCAATTAGGTCAATGATGTGGTTGCTTTCTACATGCCATATACATATTACAAATTACACAAGTTACAAGACTTGTAGACAGTAAAATGTTTATGGTTAAAAACAGAACACCATGGATTTGTTGATGAGAAGGCACACATGAACCTTACTAAAATTCCCATCTGATACTGACATACAGTCAGCAGAGATATATTTTAACTGTCGTCTGAAAAATAAAATGTTTAAATTTCAAACCCTCTAACTTCAGACAACTATCTATCTCTGGTACAGAAGTTACATTAGGGATGACAAATTATTGCAGGCCCTGGATCGGGAACGATGCATAAATGACCGTGTTATTACCATCCCTTGGATTAAAAATGTCGATTGCCAGACTACTCAAAACCCTTCACTCATTATTTACGTGACCTTGTATTGACAGACACAGACTTTTTGGGGAAAAGAAACGTACCTAACTGGAGCTTTTATTTCAACCAAATATTTGTGATGTGTCTAGAGCATGTTTTATGTATATTTAAATTTTGTAATGGTTTGATAAAACGTGTCAAAGATAATGATAATTTACAAATAATTACATTAGTATCAGCGGCACGTTGGCACAGCTGTAGAGCATTGGCCTCACAGTTCTGAGGACAGGGGTTCAAATCACCGACCCTCCACCCCTCGTTTGCATTTTCTCCCCATGCCTCGGTGGGTTTTCTCCAGGCACTCTGATTTCCCCCAACATCCCAAAGACATGCATTCATTGGAGACTCTATATTTCCTTAGGTTTGATTGTGGTTAATTTGTTTCCTGTATAGCACAATTTATGATGAGAGGGTGATGAATCACCATACTACAGAACCCTGATATAGTTGTCTAATTTTTATGACTTTAGAAATGCAGATTATATTTCAAAAGCATGGAAAATAATTTGATATAATGTAGCTGTTTTTGGCCGGATTTCTTGCTGCACAATCATCCTGATGGTGATTTTTGATGTTGATTTAGCCCCAGCTTTAAGTCTTATCCATGACATAATCATAAAAAAAGTCATTCAATAAAGCTCTATTATATGTAAATATGTATGTTGAAACTGAATATAATATTGTTTAATGTGATGAGGAAAGTAATTATTTTCAAGCCACATCTGCATTCAGTCGACAGAGACAGATTGTCCAGAGTGTTTTAAATACTGGTACACTCACCAATGTAAGTGTTTAAATGACTATGCTCTGATGATGATGATCTTGTTTGATAAAGATTAAAAATGGTGAAGAGTAGAAAAACAAGCCAGTGAGTTATGTATTAGGAGGAAGCTTTAAAAGACTGCATTGTACTGGTGCTCAATTTTTACAACAAAGTGGAACAGCTGGTACAAGCAGGTACATGCCTAAAGCCATACACAAAAGATGTCGTTGACCTTGTTTCCTAAGATTCAATGTGTGTGCATGTGAGTATGTGTTAAATCACTTTATGTGCACTGACAACCACTCATGCCCAAACCTAAAAAAGAAAAAAAGCGGAGACCATGGTTTCAGTCTTTAGTGTCCTTTCCCTTCTGCTCTTCTCGCTCTACACAAACGACTGCACCTAAAGGCACCTAGCTGTCAAAGTCCTGAAGCTTGCAGATAACACCACAGTCATTGGTCTCATCAAAGAGAGTGACAAGTCTGCGTATTGACGGGAAGTGGTGAGACTGGAGCTTTGGTGTGGCCAACACAACCTGGCATTGAACACTCTAAAGACTGTAGAAACGAATGTGGACAGGAGGCATCCTTCACCATTGCTACCCCTCACGATGTCCAACTTGTTTTGTGTCAACTGTCAATACCTTCAAGTTATTGGGAATTACTGTCTCACAGGACCTGAGGTGGGAGACAAACATCAACGCCATCCTCAAAAAAGCCCAGCAAAGGATATACTTCTTTCAGCTTCTGAGAGCACACGGCCTGTCATGAGAGCTGGTAAGACAGTTCTACACAGCGTTCATCGAATCAGTACTCTGTACCTCCACCACAATCTGGTTTGGGGGGGCTCCCACAAAAAAAGGACAAATTTTGACTGGAACGGACAATCAAAATGGCTGAACGGATTGTCGGCACCACCCTACCCACCCTCAATAAACCGCTCCCTTTGCAAAATTGTCATTGCATTGGTCTATAATGGTGAACTGCGAACGAGTAAGGGCACTCTGTTTCAGGCTTAACATAACATGGGGTGTTGATGCACTCTAACTGCTCTAAATGCTACAAGACTCTGCAACTTTGTGTAACTCTTATACAATAATTTCCTATTTATTGAATCTCTATTGTTCTTTGTTCTTGCTAGTTTGTTGTTGTTCTCAATACTCAACATGAGTGTAGTATCAGGGCGGCCTCAACTGCTGGAGAAAAAATTATTGTGTGTTGTTACATACTTCGCCATTTAATGTGATTTTTATTCTGATTTCGACTTGGCCAAGGTGGAAATTAAATTCTGGAGTCATGAAACTGTTGTTGCAGTTTAACTGCTTAGGGTGAACCAACAAATTGGAAATCTTCACATTATAATTACAAAACTCAATTATATGAGCAGGGGCAGTTTAAAGGGGAAATCCACTGGTTTGCATTAACAATGTATCCAATAGGTCATGTAATATGTACTCTATCTTGACAATGTAATGTTAAATCCTCTCTCATTTAATAGTGTTTTGAGAAGATTTTTTTATCGACAATTACGAATTTTCAGGGGCGTTGTCATTTTCGTAAGTCACATGAACTACTTTGGCGTATGTGACGTGTTACGTGCCATTCCAAATGCTCGATTACATGGGACATCATTATGCCCAGTGCTGATTTCTCTGATTTATCCTCATCTGATGAAGAAATTGCAGGATTGGTTGCTCAGGAATACCTCCATAAACATCCGTCACATACACCCAAGTAGGTCATGTGACTCACGAAAATGGCAGTGCCCCTGAAAATTCGTAATTGTCGATAAAAATCTTCTCAAAACACTATTAAATGAGAGAGGATTCAACATCACATTGTCAAGATAGAGTACATATTACATAACCTATTGAATACATTGTGAATGCAAACCACTGGATTTTCCCTTTAAAAAACATGCATAGTAGGCTAATTGAAGACAAAATTGCCTGTAGGTGTGAATGTGAAGGTTGTTTGTTAATACAGTGCCATAAAAAAGTATTTGCCCACTCCTGGTTTCTGTTTTTGGGGGGGATATCTATCACATAGAAAGGTTTCAAATCACAAAACTAATTTATTATCATGCAAAGACAACCCAAGGAAAACCAAAATGCAGTTTTCAAATGATTCAATTTATTAAGGCAGAAAAAAAAAATCCAAACATTTCTGACCCACTGTGAAAATACCCAGTTGGTACCTCTACTTACAAAATTAATCTGTTCCGGAAGTCATCTTGTAATGTGAATTTTTCATAGGTGGGGCGTATTTTACATGTAAATAGCATAACCCGTTCCAAGCCCACTGACCCCCCCACTGCCAGCAAAAATTAGCAGTCAAAGTCCATAGTATAAAGAATAATTAAAAGAAAAAAAAATACCTTTGCCACTGAGCAAAGATGCGAAGTGATAAGCAAAACGCATCGTGGGAGACAGAGGAGGAGCCAAACATTTGACAGCTGAGAGTAAACATACATACAAACGTACACATGCACACAACTTACTGTAATTCTACTAAGGTTTCTTGGGGTTCATTATGAAGACAGATGAATAAACTTGCAAAAAACATAAATTAAAAAGTTGTACTTTTCCAATGTGCGCGAGCTTGTGACAGTGTGTGACAGCGCTAGCGCGACTCGGTGACAGTCGAGTGTCCAAGGGAATCAAAAAGAATCATGGGTAAAAATTGACATCCCCCTCCAAGCCAATGAGATGCCAGGAATTTTACTACAGTGACAGCCAATGGAAGAGGAGCTCTATCGCATCACACAAACCAAGATACAGGGAGTTGACGTTCGGTGGAATTAGGGGAATCCAGCACTTAGTTTTTTCCTTTCATATCCTGAATTTCCTTCGTAACTGCAGAAAATATTTTTCTGAGCACGCATTTCGGAACTTGAATTTTTCATTACCAGAGACGTTCGTAAATAGAGAAACCAGTGTATTTGTCCCCTGAATCTAATAACATGTTGTCCCACCCTTGGCAGCAACAACTGAAATAAAGCATTTGCAATAAATGGTGATGAGTCTTTCACAATGCAGCCCTACGGGGGCACAAGCCAGTGCAATTTGTAGGCCGTTCCCATGTGTGGATAAATGGAGAGGGTTGCGTCAGGAAGGGCATCCAGCGTAAAACTGTGCCAAAAAAATATGAGCGTTCATCTAAACAATCCCATACCGGATCGGTCATGGCACAGGTTAACAACGCCCGCCCCCGGCACCGTTAACCTGCAGGGTGTCGATGAAAATTATGCTACTGTGGGTCAAAGACAAAGAAGAGGAGAAAACCTGATTCGTCGTCGTCAGAAGAAGAGGAATGCACAGAGCCTACAACTAATTATAAGGACTTTGAATGTTGGGACTATGACAGGAAAAGTTCAGGAGTTGGTTGACACGATGATTCGGAGAAAGGTTGATTTATTGTGTATCCAAGAGAGCATGTGGAAAGGTAAGGCTAGAAGTTTAGGAGCAGGGTTAAATTATTTTACCATGGAGTAGATGGGAAGAAAAATTTAGTTTTCAAAGGAAGAGCTGGCAAAGAATGTCTTGGAGGTGAAAAGAGTATCAAATCGAGTGATGAGGCTGAAATTTGAAATTGAGGGTGTTATTTAGAATATGATTAGTGGCTGTGCCCCAGAGGGAGGATGTGACTTAGAGTTGAAAGAAAAATTCTGGAAGGAACTTGATGAAGTACTTCTGAGCATTCTAGACAGAGAGAGAGTTGTGATTGGTGCAGATTTTATTGGACATGTTGGTGAAGGAAACAGGGACAATGAAGAAGTGATGGGTAAGTACGGCATCCAGGAAAGGAACTTTGAGGGACAGATGGTGGTGGACTTTGCAAAAAAAAAAATGTAAATGGCAGTAGTGAACACTTATTTCCAGAAGAGGCAAGAACATAGACTGATCTACAAGAGTGGAGGTAGAAGCACACAGGTGGATTATATTTTGTGCAGACGAGGTAATCTGAAGGAGGTTACTGACTATAAGGTAGTGGTAGGGGAGAGTGTAGCTCAACAGTATAGAATAGTGGTGTGTAGGATGACTCTGGTGGTGTGTAGGAAGATTAAGAAGAGAAAGGTAGAACAGAGAACCCTGTGGTAGTAGCTGAGAAAGGAACAATGTTGTGCGGCCTTTCGTAAAGCGGTGAGACAGGCTCTCAATGGACAGGAGGACCTCCCTAAAGACTGGACTACGACAGCCATGGTGATCAGAGAGATAGGCAGAAATGCACTCGGGGTGTCTTCAGGTAGGAAAGGGGAGAAGGAGACTTTGTGGTGGAACCCCAAAAGGAAGAAAGTCATTCAAGGAAAGAGATTAGCAAATGGTAAGTGGAACACGGAGAGGACAGAGGAAAAGCCAAAGGAATAAATTGAGATGCAACGTAGGGCAAAGATAGAGGTGGTGAAAGCTAAACAAGAGGCATATGAATACAAGGATTAAGACCTCTCTCTTTTCTCACCATCTTATGATCCACCAACTACTCGTTTCCTCTTGATAAAAGGAAGTCGAACTGACATAACTTCATCACATCACCAACACATTCAAATAAGGTTTACTACCATGACAGGAAGTCCATTCCAGATAAAATAACATTTGTTGTATTATGAGATTTTAAATAAAATCAATATTTAGTGTCACCATTGGAAGTCATACAAGGAAAGAGATTGTCGAAGAAGTGGGACAGTGAGAGGACTGAGGAGAGGCGAAAGGAATACATTAAGATGAGAAGTAGGGCAAAGGTAGAGGTGGAAAAGGCTAAACAAGAGGCATATGACGACATGGACACCAGATTGAGCACGAAATAAGGTGAAAAGGATCTCCACAGGTTGGCCAGACAGAGGGATAGAGATGGGAAGGATGTGCAGCAGGTAAGGATGATTAAGGATAGAGATGGAAATTGGTTGACTGGTGCCAGTAGTGTGCTAAATAGATAGAATACTTTGACAACACAATACTAGCGGGCCAGAAGATGCCTGAAGGATGGAGGAAAAGTGTGCTTTTCCCATTTTTAAGAACAAAGGCGATGTTCAGAGATGTGGAAACTCTAGAGGTATAAAGTTGATGAGCCACATAATGAAGTTATGGGAAAGAGTAGTGGAGGCTAGACTCAGGACAGAAGTAAGTTTCTGCAAGCAACAATAAAGTTTCTTGCCTAGAAAGAGTATCACAGATGCATTATTTGCCTTGAGGATGCTCGTGGAAAAGTACAGAGAAGATCTGAAGGAGCTACATTGGGTCTTTGTGGATGTAGAGAAAACCCATGACAGAGTAACAATCGAGGAACTGTGGGACTGAATGCAGAAGTCTGGTGTGGCGGAGAAATATGTTAGAATACTACAGGACATGTATGATGGCAGCAGAACAATGGTGAGCTGTGCTGTGGGTGTGACAGAAGAATTTAAGGTGGAGGTGGGACTGCATCAGGGATCAACTCTGATGGATGGGCTCACAGATGAGGTTAGACTGGAATCCACTTGGACCATGATGTTTGCAGATGATATCGTGATATGCAGTGAAATCAGGGAGCAGGTGGAGGAACAATTAGAAAGATTAAGCATGCACTGGAAAGAAGTACAATGAAGATTAGTCGAAGTAAAATAAAATCTATTTGCGTAAATGAGAGGGGTGGAGAGGGAAGAGTGAGGCTCCACAGAGAAGAGATAGCGAGGGTGGATGATTTTAAATACTTGGGGTCAACAATCCAGAACAATGGTGAGTGTAGTAAGAAGGTGAAGAAATGGATCCAACCAGGTTGGAACAGCTGGCAGAAGGTGTCTGGTATGTTATGTGACAGAAGAGTCTCTGCTAGGATGAAAGGCAAAGTTTATAAAACAGTGGTGAGGTCAGCCAAGATGTACGGATTAGAGACGGTCCCACTGAAGAGACACGAGAACGAGAGGTTGCAGAAATTAAGATGTTATGGTTTCTGGCTAGGAGCGAGCAGGTTGGATAGGATTAAAAATGACCTCATTGGAGGGACAGCCAAAGTTGGATGTTTTGGAGACAAGATTCGAGACCAGACTTGAATGGTTTGGACATGTCCAGGGGCTAGAGAGTAAGTATATTGGGAGAAGGGTGCTGGGGATGGAGCTGCCAGACAAAAGAACAAGAGGAAGACCAAAGAGAAAGCTGATGGATGTTGTGAGGGAAGACATGAGGGCAGTTGGTGTTAAGAGAGGAAGATGCAGGAGATGGGGTTAGATGGAAAAAGATAGCACGCTTTGGCGACCCCTAACGGGACAAGCCAAAAGGAAAAGAAGAAGGAGATGTAACGTTTGACACAATGGGGTTTTTCAGACGTTTTTTTAAATATTGTCAGCGCACATGTGTCTTCTGACATATTTATGATTAAGATAGTTGCCACTTCCCATTCGCATCATATTCGTATTGTGATAAGAGGCTTGAGATGGAAATGATGGTCTTATGGGACAAGCCGAAAGGAAAAGAAGAAGATGGTGATGAGTTTTTCACATTGCTCTGTAGGAGTTTTGTCCCACTTTTTGTTTCAACTCCACCATATTGGAGGGTTTTCTCACATGAAGAGCCCATTTGATGGGGAAATCCGGAAGATGTAGCTCGGGGAAGTCATGAGCTCTCTCCCCGAGCCGTGCGAGCGAGCTCCGGGGCTCAGGGGAGCCGTGAGCTCGTTCCCCGGTGAGCTGTGCCGCTCATGGCTCTGTATGGAAGTATACCTCTGTCTTCCCGATCAACTGATACTGGTTTTTCTCAAATGAGGACAAATCCAAGAAATAAGTGCTAGGCATAAAAGGTGTCCCAGTTAATCGAGGCTTTGTTGCGACACGTAACATGTCACATCCGCGCACATAGGTCATGTGACTCATGAAAATGGCAGCACCCCTGAAAATTTGTAATTGTCAATAAAAATCTTCTTAAAACACTATAAAATGAGAGAGGATTTAACATCACATTGTCAAAATACAGTACATATTACATGACCTATTGGATACATTGTTAATGCAAACCAGTGGATTTCCCCTTTAAGGACACACCATGTTCTTTTTATCAAATGCTGTGCCATTTTTACACCAAATGTAATGGGTCGCACACCTTGCACAAAGTTCAATTTTTTACTCGTCAGTCCACAGAGTGTTTCTCCAAGTCTTCAGGATCATCAAAATGTTTTTTGGCAAATGTGAGACAAGCCTTTGTGTTCTTTGCTAACAGCAGAGTTTTTCACCTTTGAGCTCTCCCATGGACGCCATTTTTTGCCAGTGTCTTTCTTATGGTAAAGTCAGAACATTGATCTTAACTGTGGCCAGGAAGGCCAGCAGGTTTTTAGATACTGTTCGAGGTTGTTTTGTGCCCTCCTGGATGAATTGTTGTCGGATTCTTGGAGTAATTTTAGTTGGTTGTCCTCTCCTGGAAAGGTTTATCACTGTTCCCAGTTTTCTCTATTTGTGGATAAGGGTCTGACAGTAATTCGCTGGAATCCTAAAGCCCTCCGAATGGCTTTGCAACCTTTTCCAGACTCACATTTCACAAATTTGTGGTTCGTCACAGTGACTTTGTGATGTCTCTGAACCTTTTTTTTTATAGTGGGTCAGGATGGTTTGCGTTGTTTTTGTGCCTAAGTAAATTTAATTTTCACTTGAAAAACTGCATTTTGTATTTACTTAGGTTGTCTCTGTCTGATATTAAATTTGGTTTGATGATTTGAAACTTTTGTGTGTGATAGATATGCAAAAAAACAGAAATCAGGTCAGGGGCAAATACTTTTTCATGGGACTGTATGTCCCTTAGGATTGGGTGGAAACCAGTCTAGGGTGTACACTGCCCCCTGCCGAATGTAGCTGGGATAGGCTCCAGCACTCCTGAGACGCTTGTGAGGATAAGCGGATCAGAAAATGGATGGATGGATCTATACACAGTTGAAAGCAAATGTTTCCATAGAGTATAGAAACAGATTTTTTCCCTTAATGTCCGACATGAAATCAGACTAAACTTTTTCTGTTTGAAGCAATCAGGATTACAACAATTATTTCTATTTGCTGATGTCATCAATTTTGTGAAGACACCAGTCCCTCCTGGGGCAAAATATCCTCACAACATGATGCTTTCACCTCCATATTTGAAAGTTAGTTCTCGGGGTTGCAAGTTTTCTTCTTTTTTTTAATATACGAGGGTTGCACGTGCATCCCTCGTATATTCCTAAGCGGTATGATGGCTGGACATTCTCATGGAACTGGTTGCCAACCAATCGCAGGCAACATAGAGACAGACAGCAGTCGTAGTCACATTCACAATCACACCTAGGGGCAATTTGGAGTGTCCAATTAATCCATGTTTTTGGGAAGTGGGAGAAAACCGGAGTGCCTGGAGAAAGCCCACCCAGGAACGAGGAGCACTTGCAAACCCCACACAGGCAGGGCCGGGATTTGAACCCCAGTCCTCAGCACTGTCAGGCCAATGCTCCATAGCTGCGTCACCATGCCGCCCCAAACAGAGCTATTAATCTTTTAAATGACAATGTGATGTTTTTTTTCTGAATAGAAAAACAAAGGTTTCCCGGTTTGTTTTACCAGAATCATCCATCCATCCATCTATCCATCCATCCATACATGCATACTTTACATTTTCTGAGATGCTTATCCTCACTTGGGTCAGAGGAGTGCTAATGCTAATCCCAGCTGTCATTGGGAAGGAGGCAGGGTACACCCTGAACTGGTTGCCTGCCAATTGCAGGGCACACCACGGGGCAATTTAGAGAACCCATGTTTTTGGGATGTGGGAGGAAACCGGAAAGCCTGGAGAAAACCCATGCAGGCACGGGGAGAAAATGCAAACTCCACACAGACAGGGCTGGGATTTGAACCTGGGTTCTCAGAACTGTGAGGCCAACTGTTAGGGTTGCTCCACCATACCGGCCAGAATCAACCAATGAATTGAAAACAAAACAGACAAAAAAAAAAAAAAACCTCCTTAATTCGAATACGACTGACTGCATCTTCAAGTCACAGACAGCCAATAACAATCCTCTCAGAGTGGGAGATGTGGTTTAAACAGACCAGAAACAAAAATTTGCACCAAGCGAAGCTATATGTCATAGTTCATCTGAGTGAATGGTGTGACAAATGAAATGAGTTTCAAAAAGCTCGTGTTTACACAAGAATATTTTTCTGTGCCGTATTGGTATTTGTGTGCAGTACTTACAGCTTTCTAATTGCATAATGCAGGTCTGAACATCCATGGGGAAGTTTTTTAGATCCATCGGACATGAGAGCGTTAATGTTAGCCTGAAAGCATATAGAAAAGTAAAAATGAGAAATAAGTGACACATAGACGGCTTAACTAAACTTCAAATGATGCACATCTTCCATATTCATGGGTTTTGAAAGACACAATTTTGTAACTCCTCAGACACTTGAAACGAACTGGCAATGGTTGTTTTGAAGAAAATAAATGCTGCTGTTCAAGTACTTTTCATTTGATAGCCCTATACATGAAACCCTGACTGTGAGTCCTGTGTGTAATAGCAACCTCCTGGTCAGTTACGTAAGTTTGTAACAATGGATAATGTTTTAATTCCTTATATTAATATTTTATATTCCAAATATATAAAAAACTCTCATTTAATCGCATTTCATACACTTAAAAACATCTTTAAAGATTGTTCTACTCCAGTGCTTCTCAAATAGTGGGGCGTGCCTATGCAACGGGGGGTGCATGTGACCTGGGGAACTTGCTTTTGTTTTTTGTTTTTTTTTGCCATATTAGAATAAAGTGAGTCACTGATGATGTAGTGGTAAGCCTTTGGTGCAGGCAGCGTGGGATCGATTCCCTCTCAGTGATGGTGTGTAGTCTGCCTTTCGCCCAAAGCTAGCTGGGATAGGCGCCAGCTTTCCCGCAACCCTTGTGAGGATAAGCGGCTTGGATAATGACATGAGAATTATTGTTGGCAGCACAGTGAATCAGCTGATAGGGCATTGGCCTCACAGTTCTAAGGACCTGGGTTCGATCCCGGCACCGCCTGTGTGGAGTTTGCATGTTCTCCCCGTGGCTGCGTAGGTTTTCTCCGGGCACTCCGGTTTCCTTCCACATCCCAAAAACATGCAACATTAATTGGACACTCTAAATTGCCCCTAGGTGTGATTGTGACTGCAGCTGTTTGTCTCTACGTGCCCTGCGATTGGCTGGCAACCAGTTCAGGGTGTACCCCGCCTCCTGCCCGTTGCCAGCTGGGATAGGCTCCAGCACTCCCCATGACTCTTGTGAGGATAAGCAGCAAATAAAATGTATGGATGGATAGGATGAAGTATAATTGCACATCCACTACAGTAGTCGGAAGTGGCGCTCTCATTGTCAGTGTGTGCAACGAGTTTTAGCTCTATAGGGGAAGATGTGAAGTACAAAAAACGAACCCCTAAGAGACAACACAAAACTTTGTTTGAACAGGGATAAAAGAAAGGCGGAGAGAAACAAAGACAATAAGAGTCATCTGAAAGCTAAGACAAGGAAATATGGCAGAACGTATGTAGCGCTTGGCTTCACCGTTAAAACAGTTGGAGACGGAGAAAGACGCCTGTGTTTATTGTCTAAAAGTGTTAGCACCAAACAGCACGAAGTAAAATAAATTAATGTGCCACTTAAAGACATTACACCGCAGTCATGATGATGAGTCACTGAGTTTCTGCGAAAACGTGCTTAATATTGTCAACAATCATCCCGCTTTGTGAAAGCTAATTCAATCAACCTGCGAGCACTGTTAGCATCATAAAAGGTAGTGTACCAATTTGCTCAATCCCAAAAAAAAAAAAAAAAAAAAAAAAAAAAAACATAGCTGATTCATTCATTTTTGTTGGGTAAGTAGGTATTTTGTATATTGTGCTCCTGAGTTAATGTTGCTGAACTAAATTTGAAGTTATTATTCATTGATTTTATTGACTGTTGTTTTTCACTATCAAATGGTGCAATAAGTCGGACAAAAATGTTTACAGTTTGAACAAGGATTTTTTTTTATTTCAGGCAACTCGATGCGCTTAAAACCTTTTAAGTTACGGACTAAATACAATGTGAATAAAGTTATTCTTTGTTGTAAGGTAAAGGAAGACTCCAAAATCTATATGTGCAATAAACCCTCCAATGTGAAGTAATATTATTATTACATATATTTTGGACGTTAATTGAAAATAAAAATTAAAAATAAAGAATATATTTGAAATCCATGCAAAATCATCGCTGTGGACCTGCCTACTTCCCTATAATTTTTCATGCATGATGCGCACCCATGTTTAATACCAAGCCTCAAAGTTGACCTCAGAATTCTGGAAAACCCCTTCAACCTATGTATAATGCATTTTTACAATGAATGATTTTTCTTCCAATCATATAATCAAAATGAAGTACTATTTGTTCTGCATTTTCTTGATGTCACTTTTTTCCAGCTCTGTGAACCTTATGGCATATTTAACGGTCTGGCTAAAATTTAGATTTTTTTTTTTTTTAATCGTTGAGCGACTATAAGTTGAACAAAAACTTGAATGTAATGCTTAAAACATGATCATTCACTCTCTGGCACTTAGGTTTGGGCATGCCAAGATGTCTCCAATGTGTAGAAGAGGAAGAGAACAATGCCTCCTACCATGCGTCTGGCCATCCCGCCTTTATGCCACAACTCAGCTTCCTAAACCACTGTTCATCTGTTGTTGTTTTTTGGCTTGTGTATCGTCTTACTTTGTCTGTCGTTGTAGATTTGCCTGTTAGTCATACACAGGTAAGCAGTCTGAGAAGGTTGAGGCACAAAAACGTACGGCAAAAGGCAAGGTCCAAAAACCTGACGCAAGGTCCGAAGACTATGAGGCAAAACCTGTAAACGTGAACAAGATGGAGCAAGACTATAGATTCCTGCGACGAATTGAAGTATGACATAACACTTGTGTACATACACACGATAGTAAAGTATTCAATACACAGTAGCACAAAAAACTGGCAAATGCAGAAAACACACTCAAGACCTTGTCTAATTAGTGTCCATGGAGTGCAGGTGTGGGAATGCTGCCAGAGGCAGCTGCGCCGAGGCCAGTGGCTTGGCCATGCCCCTGAAAACATGTAATTTTTTTTTTTTTTATTTACTTATTTTGAAATTCAGAGCCCTGAGTTTATTAGGCAAATAAGAAAACACACAGTTCTGCTCATAAGTTTGATTACCCAGGCAGAATTTGTAACATGGTTACAATTCTTTAAATAAGACATGAAGGGGCAGGTGAAACAAATTACATTTAAATTTAATGTGATTCAAATTAAACTCCCAAACATTTCAAGAAAAGCATTATCATTGAAGAAAACATAACAATAAAGAAATTAATGATGGATATTTTTAACTCGGTGGCATATTCTCCCCATGCCTTTGTGGGTTTTCTCTGGGCACTCTGGTTTCATCCCACATCCCAAAAACATGTATTAATTGCAGACTCTGAATTGCCCCTACATGTGATTGTGAGTGTGACTGTTGTCTGTCTCTATGTGCCCTGAGATTGGCTGGCAACCAGTTCAGGGTGTACCCTGCCTCCTGCCTGCCCGCTGTCCTCCTGCCTGTTGTCAGCCTCCCGAGTAAGGTCTATTCAGGAGTGCTGGAGAGGAGGGTCTATCAGGCAGTCGAATACTAGATTCAGGAGAAGCATTGTGGTTTTCGTCCACGTAAATATGAGCGTCACTCGGCATCAAAGTGGTAGACATATTGCCTGCAACATCATCAGCAGACGTGACACTGGGACATACACCATTGAAAACACGCAGTGGCACCTGCTATGGGAGAGGAACAACAACGATTTTTGGATTTTTACGACGCCCCTTCTGACACGGAAGTTCTTTTCGAAGAAGAGAACATCTGTCCAACATCTTCTGCAGGACCATCAAAATCTCACTGACCCATGCAGTCATCCCCACTTGTTTGTAATGCTCTACAATCATTCCTGTCTCCAAAAAGAACTTGACTCAGCCTGAGGACTACTGTCCTGTTGCCATCATACATGTCATGAATATGTAAGTTGAGAGGCTGTTTCTTAACGACATCAAAGACTGACTCCCCCCACCCCCAACTTCGACCCCCACCAGTTTCCATACCAGGTGACTAGATCAACAAAGGACACCAACGCAATAGCTCTCCAGACTGTTGAGTCACCTGGAGCCACCGCAGCACTACACTAGGATGTTTTTTGTATATTATAGCTCGGCCTTTAACACAATCATACTGGACATTTTGACGACTAAACTAGAAATCCTGGGCCTCCCTCATGTCATATGCACATAGACCAAGGGCTTTGTGACCACCAGACCCCAGACTGTGAGATTCGGCGCCCACCTTTCTTCCACCCACACTCTTGAGCACCGGCTCACTACAGGAGTGTGTGCTGAGCCCCCTCCTGTACTGTCGCTACACCTTCATTGCTGCCCTGTCTACAAGAATAATGTCACCTTTAAGTTCACTGATGACACAACAGTGGTCGGGCTGATCTCTAAGGGAGACGATGCACCCAACAGAGAAGAGATCCAGAAGCTCACAATCTGCTGTTTAGAAAACAATCTGGCACTCATCACTACAAAAACAGAGGAGATCATTGTAGACTTTATGAGGAACAGAACTGAAACACGTCCGCTATTCATCAAGAGTGAGTGTGTGGAGAGTCCACACACTTTCAAAATGGTGCCTACCAGTGCAGCTTCCTTCAGTACGTGTTCTCTGTACAAGAAATTACTTGCTAACCATTTGACTTTTTTTTTGATGACTCTCGCAAATTTGCTAATTCTTTTCACGGTGTAACTCATGGGCACTCTCTTCGGAGTGTAGTGGTGACAACTCTCGTCGCGTGAGTTCTCCTCTTTCATTCTCTTTTCATTCTTATAATCATCCTTCATCATCCTAGGAGATTTTAACAGACAAATTTTACCACAAACTCCCTAAATATAAGCAGCACTTAAAAGTCCGACGAGGGAAAATAACACTAAGACCAATGTTGTACCACAATCAAACACGTATATCGTGCTTCCCTTTGTTCCTCTGATCACTGCTTAATCTACTTAATAGCTGCATAGAGGCAAGTAATTAAGTGCACAAAGCCTTTAGTAAAATCAGTTAAAAAGTAGAAATTCAGTGAGCAGGTGTTGTTTCTGCATAACCAAGTCCAAGTCGCGGAGTTTCAGCGGTTTGGGGCCACACCTCTCTCCCGGACTGAACGCTTTTCCGGCGACATGGGGGATGTCAAACCCTTCTTCACCCAGTGCTACTTCCACTTCAATCTACTGGCTTCCGCCTTCCCGATGGACCGCGCACGAATTGCCTTCATCATATCCCACATGATGGGAAGAGCAGAAACTTGCCACTACTGGACCTCTTTTGAAAGTGCCATGATGCAAGTTTTCCAGTATGCCACACCGGAACGCGAAGCAGCAGCAACGTTGATTACGCTACGACAAGGGCAGCGTCGTGGGGCAGATTATGCTATCAAGTTTCACATCAGAGCAGCTGAAAAAGTCGATGGAATGAGGATGCGCTTCTCGACGCCTTTTTCCAAGGGATTTCATCGCAGATCCCCAGTCACCTCATTGCAGTGGATCTGCCGACCTCCCTGGATTCGCTCATCGCCCTAGCTCTCAAGATTGACCAGAGGCTAGCGATCCAGGGACAAGTGGACACAGTACTAGAAGGAGAGCAGTGCACGTCCGCCCCACCGGTTTCCCTTCTGCCGATGCCCATAATAGCGACGGAGCTGATGCAGGTTGAAGGGTTCGATGGTCCGGCAGAGGAACGACTGCAACGTCGGCGAGAGGGCCGATGCTTCTACTGTGGACGGCTGGGCCACTTAATAGCCCACTGTCCGGTCAAGCCCAAGCGCTGAATGCAGTAAGGTGTGTCTCAGGGCTCCAAAAGAGAGGAATTTACAGATCGCTCCAGTCGACTTACAGGAATTGAAGTCCGTGCCAGAACCATCAGAAGTGCCGTCTTGTTATCAGGACCTTTAGGAAGTATTTTCAGAGGCAAAGGCCAAATTCCTTCCACTGCACCGCACGTACGATAGTGCTATTGAGTTGTTGCCCGGCATCTCACCCGATCAAGGGAGGCTCTTTTCATTAACAGGACTGGAACACCAAGCCATGAAAGAATACGTGGAGGAGTCACTGTCGGCAGGACTCATCCGACCATCATCGTCACCGGCTGGAGCAGGATTCTTCTTCGTCAAAAAGAAGGACATCTCATTATGGCCCTGTATTGATTACCGGGGACTTGACATCAGCATCAAGAACAGGTACCCTCTTCCCCTAATTGCCACCACATTTTAGCTGCTACAAGGGGCCCGGATCTTCACCAAGTTGGATTTACGAAATGTGTACCATCTGGTAAGCATCAGGGAAGGGAACGAGTGGAAGACTGCCTTTAATACACTAACAGGACCCTAGGAGTACCGGGTGATGCCGTTTGGCCTAACGAACGCACCAGCGGTGTTTCAGAATTTTATTAATGATGTGCTATGGGAGAGACTGAACAAGAATGTGTTTGTCTACCTCCACGACATTCTGATCTTTTCTCCGGACGAAGCTTCCCACGTCGAGCACGTCAGGGAGGTGCTGCAGCAGCTACTATGACATAACCTATAAATCAAGATGGAACATAACCTATATGTTAAGATGGAAAAGTGCAAGTTTCACCAACCTTCCGTCCCAGGAAGGTCGACTCTGTTCTCCAATGGCCCACTCCCACCAATCGCTGGGAGGTGCAGAGATTCAACGGATTTGCCACTTTCTACTGCAAGTTCATCAGGAGCTTCATTTCCATAATTGCCCCCTTGCACGCCGTCATTAACCCCGCAATTCAATCGAGTGGGGTGTGACCTGCCAGGAGGCTTTTGATAGACTTAGGTCAAGTTTTACCACAGCTCCAGTTCACATTATGCCAGATCCAGAGAGGCAGTTTGTGGTGGAAGTGGATGCATCGGACTCGGGAATAGGAGCATTACTCTCCGAGAGGTGTGCAAGGGATGGAAGTCTTCACCCATGCGCCTTCTTGTCTAAGAAACTGACTCCGGCAGAGAGGAATTATGATGTGGGTGATTGAGGATTATTGGCAGTCAAAACGGCGCTGGAGGAATGGAGGCACCGGCTGGAGTGCCATTTCTGGTCCTTACCGACCATAAGAACTTGGAGTACCTGAGGACCGACAAGAGATTGAATGCTCGCCAAGCCAGGTGGGAACTCTTTTTCACTCGGTTCCGGTTCACTCAGTCCTTCCATCCAGGCTCAAAGAATGGCAAACCAGACGCACTATCTCGGATCCATGAAGGGGAGCGAACGGAGCCCGTGAGTGTTCCTATACTTTCGGAGGCCTGCTTCATGTCCGGGTTCACCTGGGAGATCGAGACACGGGTAAAGGAGGCTCTCAGGGACTCTCCGGTCCCAGCAGATTGCCCTTCCGGCCGTCTCTTCGTGGTACCCTTGCTACGACGAGACGTCATCAATTGGGCGCAAACGAACAAGACCGTCTGTCACCCCGGCATGGTGAAGACCCGCTCAGTCGTTGAACAACGGTTGTGGTGGTCAAACCTGGGAAGGGACGTGAGGAAATATGTCAACGCGTGCCCGATCTGTATGGCCAATAAGACCTCTCGCCTGCGACCTATGGGTGAGCTACGGCCGCTAACAATTCCCTCTCGCCCCTGGTCACATATTTCTCTCGACTTCGTTACAGGTCTACCCTGCTCCCAGGGAAACACAGTGGTACTCTCAGTCATCGATCGGTTTTCTAACCAGCTACCAAGATTCCGTCCGCCAAGCAGATTGCGCAACTACTGCTCGACAAAGTCATCCGCTATCATGGCCCGCCAGCGGATGTAGTATCAGACAGAGGACCGCAATTCGTATCTCGATTCCGGAAGGAGTTCTGCATCCTCATCGGGGCAAAAGTAAGCCTCACATCAGGCCATCACCCGGATTCCAATGGCCAAACAGAAACAATAAATCAGGATCTGGAGACCGGTCTACGCTGTCTGGCATCACATGATCACACCACTTGGAGCCAGCACCTCGGATGGGTGGAATATGCCCGCAACTCTCTGCCTTCCACTTCCACAGGTATAGCTCCGTTCCACATCGTTCATGTTTACCCTCCCTCTCTGTTTCCATCTGTGGCGCCCACTCCATGGTGCCATCCGCATTGGCAGTGGTGAGACGCTGCAAGCGGACCTGGAAACTAGCCCGATAAACGCTACTACGCATGGGGGGATCCTACAAATACGCGGCAGACCTCAAGAGAAGAAGGGCATCAGCGTTCAAAGTGGGACAACGTGTGTGGCTGTCCACAAAGGATTGTCCGCTGTGGACAGAGTCACACTAGCTAGCTCCCAGGTTTGTGGGTCCCTTTCCTATCACCAAGATCGTTAACCCTGTCGTTGTTTCCTTAAAGCTTCCCAGATCGATGAGCGTTCATCCCACGTTCCATGTAAGGTGGCTTCGACCAACTCGTCCATCACCATTAGTCCCCCCAGTCAATCCCCCTCCGCCCCCCGCATGATCAATGAAGGTCCGTTGTACTCGGTACACCAGGTACTATCAACCCGTCGTAGAGGGAGGGTGGTTCAATACCTGGTGGATTGGGAAGGGTATGGCCCAGAAGAACGTTCCTGGATCCCGTCATGTTTTATTGTGGACCCTAGCCTTGTCAGAAACTTCCACGCATCCCATCCTGAGGCTTCTGGGCCGTTTGGTGGAGGGGGTACTGTCATTGTCTTGCCGGTCCTAGCCCTGGCTGTGCAGGTCCCCTGCACACCTGCACCTCATCAGTGATAATTAACCCCAGTATATATAGGACCCAAGGGACTGTCTGGCTTTGCCAGATTATTGCCATCCATGCTTCGTTCCCGCGCTTCCTCGTTCCTGATCCTGAACCCCTGTGTATCGACCTCCGCCTGTCCTCCGACCAACCCCGTAAGCTTGACGCTCTTAATACTCCTGCTAACGACCTTGGAATTAATAAAATTCTTCCTTTAACTGTCCCCCTGTATACCGAGTCGTGCATTTGGGTCCACCCTAGCGTTCTGGTTATGACAGTTTGTTGCTAACGACTCTAAATCAGTCTGGCACTGATTACAATTGCTCACTAGTCACTAGTAGACAACAACAGTGGTCTAGCCAACGACCTGGACAGCTTTTACTCCAGATTTGAAAAGACTCTTTCACTCCACAAACCCACCAAGTCGCATCACTGTCCAATTCAACAGCTCCAACTCCACCATTTACCATCCATGAATAGGACGTGAGGCAGATCTTCAAACAACAAAAAGATCAACCAGGTGGAGGATTAAGACCTTCTGTCCCCATCCTGCCTCAAAGTCTGCGCAGATCAACTTGCACCTGTCTTCACAAAGGTCTTCAACAAGTCTCTAGAACTTTGTGAAGTACCAACCTGCTTCAAACGTCCACCATCACACCATTCCCCCGAAAAACCAGCAGTCTCAGTCCTTAATGACTACAGGCCTGTTGTCTTGACAAATGTAGTCATGAAGTCATTTGAACACTTTATGCTGGACCACCTCAAGTGCGTCACAGGTCCCCAGGTGGAACCATGGCAGTTTGCCTATGAAGCTAACATGTCTGTGGATGATGCCGTCAACATGGGTCTGTGGAGTGAAATGAGTGTTAATTTTGTTTCTTTTTTTAATGAAGCTTAAAGGGCTACTGTCATGAAATGGATGATTTTTTAGTATGTTATTCATGAAGAAACGGCAGCCAATCTGGGCCCATGCGTTTTTTCACCACAAAACATGATTTTAACGTATAGAGGTTTTTGTAACTCCCGCCATGAAAATCCTCTCAAGGGATTTGTTTTCGAGAAGACACAGGAAGTGATGTAAAGGACAGAGGCGCCCCCAAGTGGACTTGTTTCCATTTGTTTTATCTCTGGAAAGGTAGCTCGTTGTTCCTTCATGTTAGCCAAAATGCCGGCTCATTGCATTGCTTGAAATTGCTTGAACACTCGGGAGAATGGATTTACCCTTCATGCGTTTGCGAGAGACCCGGTTCGTCGTGAAAAATGGATTACACGGGTGCAGAGGACGAGAGCTTTCTGGGTTCCAAATAACAGGTAGGTGTGTATAAAGCTACTAAAAAAATAATAGTTTGGGGCGGACCACGTAATGGGTCTCTCTTAACGTAACAAAAGATCCACGTATGAAATATGTCGATGTGCGCGTCGGACGGCATCGGGGTGCTGCGTCACTTTGCCAGCGAGGGATGCGCTTCGGGCTCGCGGTGTTTTCATTGTCGAATCTCCGGGTGACGTCCCGGACGGAGGATGCAGCCAATATGGGGACCACTTGGATATCGTAGAATGACAATTCTGCAACTTTTATTATTATTATTATATTTACAATTTATTTTTTCATATAGACATTGGAGTGAATAATGTTCTATGTATTTTTCATTAAAATATCTATTTTAGAATGTTTATAGGATGACACTTGGGCTTTAAGTATTGCAAAGTACCTTTTTCTTGATCTGTATTATTTTCTGTTATGCCAAAGAAATGGAAAGGAATGTTGTTTCTCTTTGATCAGCAAATCGGATGTTGATTGGTGTGACTGAGTTGATGATTGATTGGTGCTGTCTCAGTCCTGGATTGAGGGTGTTCTCCCCTCACCGCACATTGCGTTCTGAGGAGGAAGACACCGCGTTGTGAATTCATTTCTCTTCACTTTGTTCCCTCCGCAAGTAAAAACTGTCATTAAGATCTTGAACTATAGACAAATGATGTTGTATATTGTTCACGATCTGCCAAGCTTTAATTTTTGTAGCGCAAGCATTATTTTAAGCATTATATTGATGTCAGGTGATAGTCATTCTAGAGTGGCATTACGTGCGACCGCACAGCCCTACATTTTGTCTAGCGTACATGTACAGACCTTATGTGTCACTTGTCATTGTGTTCCATGCTGTTGTGATAACTTTGTGAATGTGTTTTGTATTTTTGAGCTAAAATGAAGAACGTTGACTGATGCCTTGTTTATTGCAGTTGCAAAAGTGAAATGCACTTTATTTGAAATGCAAATACTGCATGTGAAATTAAAACTTTAAAAATATTGTACGTTTCATATGTGATGATGTTGGTACAAAATGTGTTCTTGTTTTGCTTTAAACTAAACAAATCGGACATTGTGTCCTGAAGAGGAAAACACCGCATTGTGAATTCCTTTCTCTTCACTTTGCTCCTTCCGCAGAGAGATCTACTTCTGCACTTCATCCTGGAACAGTCACTCACATTTGACGAGCGCGAACGAGCTCGCGCGCCTCTGTGCTCGCAAATCTGCACAGCCGAGCACGAAAAATCGCCCGCGTACAATTTGTTACTAGTAGAAAAAATAGATATTGAAAGACGTTGCTTATTGTGTGTAGTCCTAACATTAATTTATGTTTTTATTTAATAAACGTTGTGAACTAAACAAGACTACTCCAAAACAATCAGTATTCACCTGGAAACAGGAAATGCAAGTTAACCGTACTGGGCATGTATGGAAGTTAGGCCGAAAGCGCATGTTCAGAGCTGCTTCATGTACTGCGAGTGCATTTACGTTGAAAGTCATTAACATAATGACCCAAGTCAAAGGAAATTCAGTTACACCAGGGGTGCTCATTGCGTCGATCCGTGAGGCAGTCTGCAGATTAAGGACCGCAGTCCCGTTTTTGTGCTAATTCTTCATTTAATAATAATTGAAAAAAAAAAAACATTTCAGTGACACGTTTTCTCATATTTTTGAGCTTGTAGCCTGAAAGCTTCTGTTGGCCCCTGAGTGTCCATGTCCATTTTCCAAGCCGCTTATTCTCACAAAAGTTGCTCAAGTGCTGAAGCCTATCAGTTAACATTGGGCAAAAGGCACACTACACCCTGAATTGATTACCAGTCCGTTGCACAGCACATATTGATAAGATCACTGAGTGGGTCTCAATCCCACGCTGCCTGTACCAAAGTCAGACGTGTGTACCACTAGTAGCAAGGGTCACAGATGGTGATGGTGACCCTGGCTCCTAGTGTGGATGGAATAGGCTAGTGAAAAAAGGGAAAGGAAATTAGTTTTTTCTTTTTTTCTTTTTCGAGAAATAACCAGCCAGCAACATACAATATTGAAAAAAAGAAATGTCACTTTTGGACTGGTGAACTTAGTTCAAAATTTTGAAGTATAAACAAGTTCATTTTTTGAATGATGAAATAAACTTTGAAAGAGTTTCCATAGAAAATGAACTTTCCCAACACTGATCCTACATTATTTTACTTCGCAATATATTGTATGTGGTGAATGACTTGTTAGGTCATCTGCTTCACAGTTCTCCCAAACCGGTTTCAAAGCCAACCTCATCTTTATATATTTGTATTTCCTCCCTGTGCCGAAGTGGGTTTTTTTCTGAATACTTTTTTATCCCCACACCTCCAAAACATACATCGAAACTTAATTGAAAATTCAACTGCCCATAGTTGTGAATGTGAGTGTGAATTGTTTTCTTTTTTCTTTTCACCCAGTGACTGTCTGGTGACCAGTTCAGGGTGTAGCCTCCCTCTTGTCAAGTCATCTTGCATAGGCTATAGCACCCTTGTGAGGACTAGCAGTATGGAATATGAATAAATGAGTGAATACCACGTATATTACAGGTTTAAGAAAAAAAAAAAGAATGTTTTTTCCAATGTCGTCTGTCAAGCACGAGGTCACCTGGAAGTCGCTATATTTATCCCATCCATAAATCCTGAAAATACTGCACATTCACGTTGAGACGGCGAATGAGTGTGACAGGTGCAGGTCCACTGTGAGAGAGATAATCTAAAAAGAAAAATCCAGAAATCACAATGAATGATTTTTTTAAACGATTTATTTGTGTGATACAGCTGCAAATAAGTATTTGAACACATGAGAAAACCAATGTTTACATTTGGTACAGTAGCCTTTGTTTGCAATTACAGAGTTCAGACGTTTCCTGTAGTTGTTAATCAAGTTTACATACACTTCAGGAGGGATTTTAGCCCATTCCTCCACACAGAATTTCTCTAGATCAGACAGGTTTCTGGGCTGTCGCTGAGAAACACGGAGTTTCAGCTCCTTCCAAAGATTTTCTATTGGTTTTAGGTCTGGAGACTGACTAGGCCACGCCAGAACCTTGATATGCTTCTTACGGAGCCACTCCTTGGCTCCTTTCCTGGGTGTGTGCTTCGGGTCATTGTCATGTTGAAAGACCCAGCCACGACCCATCTTCAATGCTATGACTGAGGGAAAGAGGTTGTTCCTCAAAATCGCACAATTGACATGTGTTGGTTTAAGCAGGGGAACCTTCCGTGTCATGCATGAATTCAAACCATGACATCTTAGTGTATTATCAGTCGTCACCTTGGAAACGGTGGCCCCAGCTCTTTTCAGGTAATTTACCAAGTCCTGTCGTGTAGTCCTGGGCTGATTCCTCATCTTTCTAAGGGGATATCTTGCATGGGGCTCCACTCTGATTGAGATTTACCATCATGTTTAGCTTCTTTCATTTTCTAATGATTGCTCCAACAGTGGTCCTTTTTTCACCAAGCTGCTTGGCAATTTCTCTGTAGCCCTTTCCAGCTGTGTGAAGTTGAACAATTTTGTCTCTGGTGTCTTTGGACAGCGCTTTGGTCTTGGCTATGTTACAAGTTTGAGTCTTTCTGATTGTATGGGATGGAGAGATGTCTTTATGCAGCTAACGACCTCACACAGGCGAATCTGAGTCAGGATACATGGAGTGGAAGTGGACTTTTAAAGACGGACTAATAGCTCTTTGAGGGATTTCTATCAGAATTCTAGCTGATAGACAGGTGTTCAAATACTTATTTGCAGCTGTATCACACAAATAAATCAAAAAAATCATACATTGTAATTTCTGGATTTTTCTTTTTACATTATCTCTCTCATAGTGCACATGCACCTAAGATGAAAATTTCAGACCCCTCCATGGTTTCTAAGTGGAAGAACTTGCAATATAGCAGGGTGTTCAAAAACTTATTTTCTTCACTGTATTATTTGTGTACGTAATGTAAGTACCATGTTGCCATGATACTAAAAACAATAATTTTCCGATTTCATTACATCACAACCCCCCTGCACCAAAAAAAAAAAAAAAAAAACGTTTTCTGCTGATTAAAGTGGGGTTATGTTCCGGAAGAAAAAAAATATGAGTGAAATGAATTGTGAATTTGATTAATGTGCGGTGGTTGAGTAGGCAACCACTTTATTTTATTTTTTGCTATATATTTTATAGTTTTAGTGTTGTGTTTTACTTCATCCCTTGTGCAATGTCCTTGCGGGAACCATAGGTTTGCTGGATCCTTTCCTAACTTTTATTTTTTTAACCACAGTCACCCGTAAACTCACCTTATAGAGTATAAAACATTTCCGTTCTTAAAAATCCGCAGCAACTTGTTGTCTGTTGTAACCTCGTGGAAGTGTGCACCCTTCTCATTGGCGAAGAACAGATCTGGCTTCCAAATGGAGTCTAACATAGAGGGATCCAAGTCCAAAGAGTCATCTGGATATTCTGCATAGGCAAGCCTGGGATCATTCCACTGCTGACGAAGAAAGATATTCACACGATAGTCCTAAAGGCACAAGAAAAAACATTGGTTCATTGTGGAGATTGATCTTATGGCATCTGAACTGGATTTCTTTCAATGAAATATGGACATTGTGTGAAACATAAATAAAAACAGAATCCAATGATTTACAAATTATCTCCACTCCAAAGACAAGACATACTGAATAATGTTGAAACTGATATCCACCAATTTTCTACACCACTTATCCTCAATAGGGTCACGACTATTCTGGAGCCTTTCCCAGCTAATTTTTGGCGAGAGGATGGGTACACTTTGAACTGGTCACCAACCAATCATAGGGCACAGATAAACAACCAGCTGCACTCACATTCACACCTTTGCACACTTTAACTCTTTTTAATTAACCTAGCATGCAAATCAAAGCAATCAAACCAAAAGCCTTATTGTCATTATATGAACCAACCAACAACACAAATCAATAAACATAAACATAATAATGAATCAATAAAATAAATGAACATCTTAAGTGAGGTAAAGTAACTCAGATATAAACTTACAAAAAATAATCTTATTTCCCATGTCCAGGCATTGGTAAGAATATAACCTATTTGTACTCCACTGTTGATCAGAGAACGCACAAACAAACAAACAAACTGTAGTTGCATAATTTTAGATTTATTGGTCTTAAGCTCAAGGTGTTGTTTTGGGTAAAAGCTGTCTTCTTGTCCATGTTTTGTGGGACCTGTAATGCCTGCCAGAGGGCAGCAGGTTAAAAAGGTGGTGACCAGGATGGGAAGAGTCCTTAATGTTAGTAGCTTTGCTGTGATAGCGAGAGCAGAGAGCAGCCATTGACCTTCTGGGCATTGTTGATCGCTCTTAGCAGAGCTTTCCTGTCTGCTGTTGTACATCCAACATGCCACACTGTGACGCAGTTTGTGATGATGCTCTCCACAGCAGTTCTGTAGAAAGCCAGCAGCATCTTAACTTTCAGATTGTTCTTCCTGAACACTCTCAGGAAGAGGAGTCGCTGCTGGGCCTTTTTCACCGCCACCATGGTATTTACAGTCCAGGTGAATTTATCTGTGATGTAGACTCCCAGAAATCTGAAGGAGTCGACCCTCTCCACACACATTGATGAAAAGCAGGACCGGGTCCATGCCTGATGAAATTCATGACTCAGCAGTGGAGAAGGCGGGGAAGCTGGCTCACAATATTAGGGATGAGGGATTTGTGGACATAACACAGCAATATATCTGTGCCTTAATTTATTCCCACTCGGAACGACTGACTGACAATGACTTTCTTGACTTGACAAAGTCTGCAAATGAGGATATAGATGATGGCAAAGACAAGGAGGAACCTGAAAACCATGGCCTTACCCTGGAGAACCTGCAAACACTGTCGAACATGATAAGGGAAGTGCAAAACTTTGCACTGGAAATAGACGACAACATGAGCTGTCGAGTTTGTGTTGAGGGGATTATGTCTTTGTACAGAGGAATTTTGGAGCAGAAGAAAAAACAAAGACAACAACTCCCCATCACAATGTTCTTCTCTAAAATAAAGCCCTCTGTTGGACCATCTGCACCTCCAGCAAAAAAATGACCTGACATGTAAATAAAGAAAGCTAGTTGTAAAACTGTTGTATGCATGCAAATTAAAAATCTTGTACTGTTGATATTTTAAACATTCGGGTAACCACACACACACACACACACACACACACACACACACACACACACACCTGTACATGTTTTTGCTACTTTGTGTGGACTATGACTCTCTGAGTTCATTGTGAGGACCACCACTTCCACTATAGCTGGAATGATGCAACTCACATAGCCATCACTAGAGGGGTTTAGAGAGCCAGAATATCACTTTAGATTGCAAAACACTCCAACTAAAAACCCAACTAAAAGCCAATCTTATTTTTATGTAGTTTTGTGGACTTGGGCCCCTTGTTGCTAGGCAGATTTGATGACACACACACGTTTGATTTTAAAATTTCGCTCTCAATATTATTCAAACAAAAGACACTGTATTGCTCATATTTTGGAGACTTATTTCAGAAACATATAGTGCAGCTAAATTAAATACCATGTGTTTTAATTCACCGTTGTAAGTTTCCCCTATTTTAAAATGAAAGTGAGATTTAAGACTTGATAGCAGAATACCTTTTTTAATACAACTGTAGTATTTAGTATCCATTGTTGTTTAAAAAAAATATATATGTCTACTTTCCCCTTTTTTGTGACATAATTGAATTGTGAATTTTATTTTGAATATCCCTCCAATCATGATTGCAGAGAATTGGTTCTGCATCTACAGTGCCGTGAAAAACTATGCAACTAGCCTATGCAAAAAATTTGCCCCCTCAAGATTTCAGGTTTTTTTTTTTGGGGGGGGGGAAATAAATCTCAAACACAAAGGTTTAAAATCATGAAACCAATTTTAATATAACTCAGAGACAACCCAAAGAAATACAAAATGCATTTGTCAAATGACATCTTAATTTATTATAACTCTATGCTCCTAGCTGTCACAATACTGCTCCATTTGCTTCATAACTACAAGGCTTTGAATGAAATTTCTTTCTGGGAAAAAATATGTGATCCGGACCTGAAACAGAAATCAGAAATGAAGAAATGTACTGGCATCCACACTGAAAATTGTTTTGTATTAGATAAACAGTAAAAGTATGACAATTCTGCTGTGCTATATACATAGCAAAAACAATCTTATAAAGTGAATTTATCCTAATTCTAGTGAAAATATTTTACTCCACTTGCTTTTAATCATTTTGCCATTTTACATCTAAGTTTTCTGAAAAGAAAGATCTTAGTCTTTCTCTTCTGTTTTATGTAGAGAAGTTAAACCTTTCTAAAAATAATTACAGTAACTATTTTTCCAACAAGAAATAATGAGAAACAATTCATTGAGTAAGATTTTGTGTCTTTTCAGTGACTTGAACTCATGGTTTTTGACACAAATTATTTTCAGGGAGGTTCTAAAGAGACATGGTAACAGAATTATAGACACACTACCGCGATATCCTCTTGACAGTAGTACAGAACTGCCAACCTCAAAGTTCAATACAAATCACAAAATCACTGGAAAAAAAACATCTAAATGTCCAGATTTTTTAAATCATGGCAAGCTGTATTAGAACAAAAATAAGTCTGAATACTCTTCAATTGCACAAAACTATTACAGTAAACCCTCTCTACTTTGCGCATCACCTATAGCGGATTCAGTGCATCGCGAATATCTGAGCCCCCCCCCCCCCCAAAAAAAGAAAAAAAATAGCCGGATCGCTGCGTACCAATGCGCCATGACATGGACCAATGAAGCCAAAAATAAATACATGAAACAGCTTGCATACATTAGTTCAGTACTGTAGCGGGAAGCCGTCTTGATAGGGTATAATGCGGCATCCCCATTGAAACAACAAGGACCTATGAATCAAATAAATAAATAAACCCATTTACCCCTACTTGGCGGTTTTTTACTTTCACGGGTGGTTCTCTAACCACGAAAAACGAGGGATTACTGAACTGTAAAATCAGTCGTTCAGTTAAGCCTTTATCCTTTTAGGCTTCCTTTTTAAATTACTTTTTTAAAGCCTCGTTTCCCATGTTAATATCGGGAAAATATAACCCAAGTGGATGATAAAATGCTCTTGGTCCAAATTCTGTACTTGAAATTTATACTTCTATTGCAGAGACTGTGATATCTACTAAAGATGACATCTTGGAATAATCCCACCTTTTGCATGATTCCTTACGCACATAAGAATTGTTGACCGCATATCATTGGTATTTTCCCAGATATTGTTGTCAAAGATTCTAAAAGAGTAGCTTTTAGGGGGAGGTCTTACAAATTCAGGCATCTATAGATTAAGTTGAATTTACTGTGCAGCCCCAAACATCACATTTTATGCATTATTATTTTCAGCCAAATCCATCCAGGAGTTCCTGAGATACAGTATATCATCACTAGTGAAATTTTGCAATTATGTTACAAAATGTCTGTTAACATGGCAACCAACCTGATGTTTTCAAGTTTTCATTTTTTTATAGAACATTATGGGTTCATATATAATGTAAAAAATTCAATGTTACCTTTATTATGTCCCGGTTGAAATGTACCTGCTACTCTGGTCTCGTCTTCTTTTCCTTCATCTGTAGAGTAGAGTAATATAAAAAGGACGAATTTCAAACTGCTGAGAATAAGGCAAAGATATAATTCTCAAAATCTCTCTTTACGTTTATTGACACACCAACTTCTTTATTTTCTGACACTGATTTATTTTTTGTGATGCATCTAAGGACACGTTTAATTAACAATTGAAAAATTGTTGAAAAAAATTTAAAAAAATTCGCACATTTAGCGTGTTTTACGTCCTCATAATGAAAGTGGGGGAAAAAATAGAAAGGTTTGCTGACGTTAGCAACAGTTTCATTCTGCCTGAAAATCCCACGGACAATTAAAAACTAACAATAGTATGATGAAATATCAAATATGTCTTACCTCGATTAGATCTAAATTGTTTTCATTCGTTTTTCTTCCAGGTCGCCACATAAATAGCTTTTCACAAGCCTCGTAGGTTCTGCAGCAAGCTTGATTGTGTTTTAGACGATGCATTCACTTCCACCAAGGAAATTCAGAGCACCGCAAACCTCATGTTGAAAGGAAATTTAGATAATTCGACGGTTGAGATTCAAAAATATTACCTCAGGCAAAACAAACATAGATAGTTGACACCAACATCACCAACTTGAACAATCGTTCATTTTAGTATAAATAAACATGGTGACTTACATGTCAATCCATGTAATTAAAAGCAACGTCTCATGCAGGTGCATTTCCCTCCCCCACAAGTGTCTACCAAGTTCCAAAAGCAGTCACAGCAACTCTCCCCTCCCCTACTTTGGTTTGATGACTGCACAGAAACTAACCAACAGGTTGCATGTAACAGAAATATAGTTTGAGCAATGTACTGAACCTCACAGTTTAGTGTAACCCTCATGTGATAAAAAAAAAATAAAAGTAACTCTTTAAGTAGTCATATGAATTCCCGAGAATTTTAGTTCAACATTTGAAATCACTCTGCATCATTTAATTAAAAGCAGGATTGTTAACTGTATGGGATGCATCCACTGTGGTATGACTGATGGTCGTGCTTAGTACCTTTTATTTTATTTTATTTTTTTTTTATTTCCAACATTCTATACTCCTCGAGTCTGAGCTGAAAAGGGGAAAATATTGTTTGGTCAATCTGCTGCTTCCACCTCATCATAAATTATTGCCCCCACTCCTCACCCCCACCGCACAGTATAATTTTGTATTCCATACCATTTAAATAAATAAAACCTTATTGTTTTGCATCAATGTTAAGCTTAAAATACATTAAAGTGAACACTGTTTATGTATATAAAGTATGTCACAGATCTCAAGCTGATCTATTCTACCTACAAAGGTAAAACTAAGATATTTAGGTTGCTGCTAAGTAGTTTTATTTTAAGTATGAGTATTTATGCTACAGGTGGAGCAGCTGTAATGCGCTGGCCTCACAGTTCTGAGGACCGTGGTTCAGATCCTGGCGTCGCCCTGTGTGGAGTCTGCATGTTCTCTCCGTGCCTGCGTGGCTTTTCTCTGGGTGTTACAGTTTCCTCACACATCCCAAAAACATGCATTAGCCAGAGATTGTTGCGTGTCTCAATGTTTCCTGGGATTGGCTGGAAACCAATTCAGCGTGTACTCTGCCTCCTGCCCAATGGCAGGTGGGATAGGCTCCAGCACTCCCGTGACCCTTGTGAGGATAATTGGTGAGGAAAATGGATGGATGGATGGATGGATATTGCTACATAGCATTAGCGGTTCAGCCACCAGACAACCTAAGCAGCAATTATTCAATTAATCTATAATGATTTTAAATATTGACCGTGAGTAGTTATTTCCATTTTCAGTCTGCATCAATTAGTTTGCAATGGTCTTGAGAGAGCCATTTTCTCTTACATATGAAATGTGTCTTGACTTACACCTTGGCAATGAGACCTTTTTGTAGGCCATCATTTAAGACTGAACCAACTAATATTCATTTGCACTGACAAGGGGCTGCATTGCTGTTTGATTATTGGTGGATTTTAGGTGTTGTATTGGGTTTACATGCTTTTTTTCACCTCCTTTTCTTTATGTGTTCAATACCTTTTGCCTGCGCCATTTCACATTATCATACACAACTTCTTTTCTGGTCTTATTCTACTTTCTTTGTATGTATGGATTACTTGGGTTTTTCCAAACGGGTAAAAAAAAAATCTCAGGTCAATAGCACCCTTAGTAGTATATTTTGTGAAGAAAATGGTCAGTTTAAATATTTCTTTCAGATGTCTTTCTCTAAACCCTCGTTTATCTACCTTTTCTTAAAAGACATCGACGGACGGCCGATGAATGTACTGCTTGATCGATGGCTCGATATCTCGGATGGTTTTGCACAACGCTCTGGGGCACGCGTCTTGCCTTGTCATCTCGTGATTAGGATGTCCGGCGAGGTAGCACTGAAGCGCATATTCTTTCTTGAGCATCACATTGTGCTCGCATACCGGAAGGAGTTTCAGCTATGTTTCGGGTTTTGACTCGGGGTGTAGGTGATAGATGGAAGCCATTTTGTGGCAGCCTGTGGTGGCTCGAAGGACAGTGTTATGAGCTGCTTGGAGGGAGTCCCAGGGAGTTGGCTTCAGGTTGGGAGTCCACACAGGCGCTGCGTGGTTCAGGATCCATCTTCCGATGGCCTTATCCATCGTCAGGATGGTCTGCTTAGTCTGGCCCCACTTGGTGCCGGCAAAGCGTATTGAGTTTGGAGCGCATGATTTTTGTGTGTTCATGTAAAAGTCAACGAGGGATCGAAGGTGACGCCAAGGATTTTTGGATTACGGATATTAGGAATCCGATTGCCTCCGATTTGGATGTTCAGTCTCATTGACTGTTCGACGTTCCAGGTGATGAACAGCTTTTGAAGCCATACTGGTGACTGGCAGTTGTCAGCGACTTGCTCAGGGTGGGGAGGATTAGAAGCTCAAGCGTTTTGGCCAGCGGAGACAACAGACTGATTGGTTGATAGAACTTGCCGTCACCGATAGGTGTCCCTGGTTTGGGAAGCGGCATGACAGCCGTGTTTTCATATGGTTGAAATGTCCAGGGTGGCCAATGCAATTTTGGAGATGTCGGTGAGGTATTGGATAGCCTTCGGTCCAAGGTGGTTCATTATCACCGGGCATATGCCATCAGGCCCCAGTGTCTTGGAGTTTTTGGACGCTTTGATGGCCGCTCGGACTTGCGGCGTTGTGAAGAGAGGATGGTTTTCGCATGGCATTCCATGGAGGGAGTGCAATGTAGATCGAATGGAACGGTTGGAAGGTGGATGTTCAACAAATTGTCGATTGAAACGTTGACATGCGTCTCGTCGTTTTTTGATTGGACCCAGTTAAATTCAATGGAAGCGTTGTCTGGCCGTTTGGTTGGATTGCTCTAGGCTCTGATGGTAGGCCGGAACTTTTTAGGCCTCTGGAGGCTGGATTTTTCAATTTGTTCAATCCACTGATTTTGCCGGTGCTCGGACACCAGACGGTTAATCTGGCATTTGATGTTGGGAAGTCGAGAATCGGATGGGTCCGCTTGCCGGATAGTGTCATGTTCATCGGCAAGAAAGGCTGTTGAGCTAGGGTAGTTTAGGCGGACCTTTGGTCTTCGGCTGGAAGGAACGTATCGTTTGGCCGCTCAATTCACCATGGTACGGAAATGTTTTTCACTGGAAAAACATTGGTAGGGGCATCTTCCAGGTTGGCTTTGATGAAAGCCATAAAATCATCCCATTTCGCCTTTTTTAAAGTTGAGGTAGGTACGTTTTTCCGACACGACGAATTCCTCTGATTTTTCCAGCGTGATCATTATAGGGAGATGATCAGACGCTACCGAAGTCTTGACTGACCACAAGCAGTTGGCTAAGAGGTCAGAGCTAGCGAGACTAATGTCAAGGGAGCTAACGGAGTGTGCCGTGAGTCGAGTGGCGGAGTCGTTGAGAATTCCAAACGTTGATGAGTCAATTTCATCAGTAAGGTCATCTCCACGACGGTCACTGGGGAGGTGGGGGTCGCACGCCGGGGAGTGACCGTTCAGGTCGCCAAGGACCAGGTTGTGGTTGCCGGCTAGTAGTTGGACGATTGATGCAGAGTAGCCAGCCGGACAGGAAGATGCCGACGGGACGTAATAGTTGAAAATGGCTACTTTGAACAACCCGGAGGGCCAAACATTGTTGATCGACAACGGGGAAGTTTGTGGCAGGTGGCTGGACGACACGATAGTTCACGCTATGATGGATGATAAATGCCAGGCCCCCTCCAGCATCCTGGTTGTGGTTGTTTCGTGGAATGCTATAGTCGCTGATCTTGTGTAGATTTGACCGCTGAGTTCGCTTGGTTTCTTGGACAGCGACGAAGAGGATCTCGTTCCGCAACATATAGTCTCTATTTCTGTACCTTGGACGCTAGTTCGTTGCAGTTTAACTGCAGGATGCGGAACGCGGAGGGAACTTGTCGAGGCTTAGTTTGGCAGTTTGCGTCTGGTGGTGGACGAGTGGCGCAACATGGGGCTACGTAGCGGTCAGTCCAGTCCCGACTTGAGCTTAATTTCGAGCATCGAGTGAGGTGGCACCAACCGTTCCACTTGATCTAGCAAATAGACGTCATGTTTTGATGGATCGGTTTTGAGCAGACACAGCAGAGGCAGGACAGGCCCGGGGGTTAACCTCAATGGCGGCTCCTATTAGCAGGATGCGGAACAGCTTGGCCGGCGTGGGCCATTCCGGAGGCCAAAAAAATGGTTGCCCATTTGTACTTGAGGGTTCGAGACTTTTGGTGACTTCAGGGGTGGATTGGCGTGGTGTAGGCACATAGATCCATCACGAATGAGCACCATAAACCAATACATCAAGTCTCCTGGAGACACCCCACCTCCTAGCACTATCACCAACTTGATTGTGTTCTTAGACGTTCCGGGCTCCCATGAATTGAGCTCACCCGTGTGGTGTTATAGTTTCGAGAGAATAACAACTACATTACCTGGCATGGTCAGTAGCTGGATATATAGTATATAAAAGATACGGAAGTTGCCTGGTTAATGGTACATGGTTGACAACTTGTGAGTGAAGATTGAATCCTTGAAATACGTCTGGTCTATTTGTTGTACAAGATAGCAAGACAACACAACACGCAGCTACCAAAGCGCTGACTGCAATACGGACCACTTGTTACTGTGCAGCAAGGTGAACTACAGACCAGAAGAACCTGTCACTCAAAGAGAGATGTCTGACCACACATCAACACCAGGAACACGCAAAACCCATCAAAGGCAGCAGAGTTTGCCACAGCTCAAGAAAAGTGTCTACCAGGCTGGCAGAGCAACAAAGGCCAGGAAAGATGGGAATACTTGACATTGTGTACACCTCACCAATGTTGGCATTTGGAAAGCAAACCAAAAACTCAACACACTGGTTTAAAACTTAAACTGTGGATATAAGACCTGCAGTTGAAGCTAAGAAGCCTGGGACTGCCTTATGTCTGAAACTGTCATGGTGCTGCTGGTCCAGCCTTGGTTGTGCGGGTCCCTGCGCGGTCGCGCTGACCAGGAGGCACACACTTGCGCCTCACACTGGCTGATTGGCCCCGGTGTATATAGGACCCTGGGGACGACTGGTCCTTCGCCAGATCGTTGCAACCCATGCCCCGTTCCTGCACTCCCGTATCTCTGATCGTGAACCTGTGTGTACCGACCTCCGCCTGTTCTCCGACCGACCCCGTAAGCCTGACTCCTTTGACACTTCCGCCTTTGATCGATCTCCCGTATACCGACTCCTGTCTGCCCGCGGACCTGCTCTCTACGCCCGATATCCTGACTACCGGTGCTACACCTGCCTGTCTGCCAGATCCCCGACCTTGGAGCAAAAAACGTTTTTCCCGAATTACCTGTGTCTCCCGAGTCCTGCATCTGGGTCCTCCCTCCGTATCGATGGGTTGTGACAGAAACTGTCTATAAATTTAGCCACAGCAAACAGAACCTGCTGACCCGATGGGAAGCCCGCAGAAAAGTCTCGCAGGTTGGCCGGAGGTGTGCCAATGTCAATTGCCTCCAGCTCTGCTCGAATGTCCAGACTCTAGCTGACACTGCCAACATCAAAGAGATGTATGACAGTGTCAAGCAGCCATTTTTACCAATACAAATGAAAACAGCATCTCTAAAATCCTCTTCCAGTAACATCCTCAAATACTGACCAAAAGAAATGGAACATTGGGTTGAGAATTATTCCCACCTCTACACTAGGGAGGCCATTGTTTCAGAAGATGCCCTCAATGCTATTGATCGTCTGCCTATGCTAGAGGAGTTGGACAGCGAACCAATCCTCGAAGAACTCCAAGACAACATGAACTCCCTCACCACTGGTAAAGCCCCAGGGAACGACACTATCCTAGCCAAGGTCCTTATGTGCTACAAAATGCCCTGGCTGAAGAGCTGCACCATCTCCTCTGCCTGTGCTTGGAGGGTGGGGGAAGTACCACAAGACATGAGGGATGCCAGCATCATCACCTAAGACAAAAACAAAGATGACATGTATGACTGTAACAACTACCGTGGCAGCTCCCTCTTGACCATTGTTGGGAAGCTGTTTGTTACAGTTGCTCTGAAGAGTCTCAAGGTACTTGCAGAGAAAATCTACCCCGAATCTCAGTATGGTTTGTGTCCCAACAGATTCATCATCGATGTGGTCTTCTCCCTCAGACAGCTGCAGGAGAAATGCGAATAACAAACACTGGCACTCTTTGTACCTTCATAAACCTGATGAAGGCCTTACATCAGCAGGGATGGTATCTTCAAGAAAAATATGGTCCCCACCTGGGCTGCTATTAATCATTAAATTCTTCCACAATTACATGAATGAATGACTATAGTCGTCTTCAATAGCTCAATCTCGGAGTTTTAAGATCAAGAGCGGTGTGAAACAGGGCTGTGTCCTTGTTCCAACACTGTTCAGAATATTTTTTGGGTGTCCTGTTGAAGCACGCCTTTGGATAAGCCACTGAGGGCATCTATATTTGAACTAGATCAGACAGCAAACTCTATAACCTCTCGGCTCAAGGCCAAATCCAAGGTCCAGCAGAAATGTCTCCGTGATCATCTTTTTATGGACGACGCAGCAATCACGACCCACAAAGCGGAAGAGCTTCAAATGCTCATGGACTGCCTCAGCTACACACACGAGGCTTTTAGGTTGACAATCAGCCGTAAGAAAACGCAAGTCATGGAGCAGGATATAGGCTCTCCACCCGAAATTAGACTCTCTTAACAAAGCAATGCTGTTCACGACTTTGAATATCTAGGTCCTACCATCTCTGACTCTCTCTCTAGACCCAGGGATAGAGAGATGCATCTGCAAAGCTGTTACTACAATGGCTAGACTCAACAAGAGAACTTGGAGAAACACCAAGTTGACAGAGCACACTCAAGTCCAAGCCTGTGTAGTGAGCACTCTCCTATATGGAAGTGAGGCAGACAATGACAACCAAACTGGAGCACAAGCTTAGCGCCTTCCACATGTCCTGTCTCCAAAGACATCCTGCGCATCACCTGCCAAGACAAGGTGACAAACCCCAGTGTACTGGATGGAGCCATGGTTCACAGCATGTACAATCTGGCTAAGCAGAAGCGCATGGAGGACAGAGGAATTCTAAAGGACTTCAATAGCGAGCTGGCACAAGAACCCGCCCCTCAGCCAGACCCAAACTCTGCTTCAAGGATGTCTACAAGAGAGACCTGAAACCCCTTGAAATTAATTTAGACACCTGGGAGGCCACTGCCATTGACCTTTTAGACTTAGGAAGGTCACACACAATCAAAATTCAGAACACTAACCAAGCATAATGTGTTGATGAACATTCTCACATTTCAACCCACTTTCGAAATACGTAAATGAGATATTGGAAATTAAGTCTCAAAATGGGGCCTTACGGGGGTGACCTTTCACACGTAGGAAGGTCATACATCTTTGGAATTTGGAACCCTCACTGCGCGTAACATGTGGATGCACAGCATCAAATTTCAGTCCCTTGCTCAATGCGTTCATGAGCTATTGGAAATTACCCATCAAAATTGGGCCCACTTGAGATGACCTTTTATACTTGGGAACGTCACAGGCATTTGAAATCCAAACCCCTTGCCACGCATGATATGTCGATGCACAGTCTCAGATTACAACTCTCTGAATGTGTTCATGCGATTTTGGTAATTAAGTGTAAAAATGGGGGCTAGTGGCTAGTTAGTGGCGATCTTTCAGAAGGTCTCAGACATTCAAAGCTTGCCACACTCCCATCCCTGTTGTTTCAATGGAAAGTCTCCAATTTCAACCCTCAAACTCAATGTCTTTGTGAGGTATGAGAAGTTAAGCATGAAAATGTGGCCTGGTGCTTATTGGGGGTCCCTTTCAAACTCAAGAAGATTGCATGAGTTTGAAAAATGCCACACTTGCTGTGCATGGTGTGTGGATGTGAAGTCTGAAATTCCAGCCATCTTGCTCAATCCGTTCATGAGCAACTGGGAATTCCATGTCAAAATACGGCATAGTGTCAGTGACCTTTCATACTCGGCAAGGTCACACGCGTTCGCAATTCGGAACATTAATTGTGCATGATGTGTCGATGCACAATCTCCATTTTCAGGCCTCTCGCTCAATGCATTCATAAGATATTGAGAATTACGATTAAAAAGCAGGCCTAGTGACGTTGACCTTCATACTTAGACAGGTCACACGCATTCGCAATTCGAAACATTAATTGTGGATGATGTGTCAATACACAATCTCCATTTTCAGGCCTCTCGCTCAATGCGTTCATGAGGTATTGAGAATTACGCTTAAAAAAGGCCTTAGTGCCGGTGACCTTTCATAGTGGTGACCTTTCACACTTGACAAGGTCACACGCATTTGCAATTCGGAACACTCATTGCGCATGATATGTCGATGCACAATCTCAATTTTCTGGCCTCTCACTCGATGCGTTCATGAGATATTGAGAATTACGCTTAAAAAATAGGCCTAGTGATGTTGACCTTCATACTTTGCAAAGTCACACGCATTTGCAATTCGGAACACTCATCGTGCTTGATTTGTCGATGCACAATCTCAATTTTATGGCCTCTATCTCAATACGTTCATGAGATATTGAGAATTATGCTTAAAAAACAGGCCTAGTGACGCTGACCTTTTTACTGAGGAAGGTCACGCGTGCTTGCAATTCGGAACACTCAATGCGCATAATGTGTCGATGCACAATCTCCATTTTCAGGCCTCTACCTCAATACTTTCATGAGATATTGACAATTACGCTTAAAAATAGGCCTAGTGATGTTGACCTTCATACTTGGCAAGTTCACACGCATTTGCAATACGGAACACTCATCGTGCATAATGTGTCGATGCACAATCTCAATTTTATGGCCTCTATCTCAATACGTTCGTGAGATATTGAGAATTATGCTTAAAAAACACGCCTAGTGACGTTGACCTTCATACTTAGACAGGTCACACGCTTTCGCAATTCGGAACATTAATTGTTGATGATGTGTAGATGCACAATCTCCATTTTCAGACCTCTATCTCAATACATTCATGAGCTCTTGATAATTCCGCTAAAAAAAAAGGCCTTAGTGCCGGTGACCTTTCATGGCGGTGACCTTTCATACTTGGCAAAGTCACACGCGTTTGCAATCCGGAACACTCAATGCGCATGATGTGTCGATGCACAATCTCAATTTTCTGGCCTCTATCTCAATACGTTCATGAGATATTGAGAATTACGCTTAAAAAATAGGCCTAGTGATGTTGACCTTCATACTTGGCAAGTTCACACGCATTTGCAATACGGAACACTCATCGTGCATAATGTGTCGATGCACAATCTCAATTTTCTGGCCTCTATCTCAATACGTTCATGAGATATTGAGAATTATGCTTAAAAAACAGGCCAAGTGACATTGACCTTCATACTTAGGCAGGTCACACGCTTTCGCAATTCGGAACATTAATTTTTGACGATGTGTCGATGCACAATCTCCATTTTCAGACCTCTATCTCAATACATTCATGAGCTCTTGATAATTCCGCTAAAAAAAAAAGGCCTTAGGGCCGGTGACCTTTCATGGCGGTGACCTTTTATACTTGGCAAAGTCACGCGGGTTCGCAATCCAGAACACTCAATGCGCATGATGTGTCGATGCACAATCTCAATTTTCTGGCCTCTAGCTCAATGCGTACATAAGATATTGAGAATTACGCTTAAAAAATGGATACAGATAGCTACCCAAAAAAAAAAAAATCACAATATGTCACAATTAATACTGTGTAAAAAATAAAAGTGCAAATGAGAAAAGTGGAGAAGTGTCAACACCTTTGTCCTCTCTCATCAGAGGTCCTGTTACAAGCAAGTTCATACAGAAGTATTACTGAACCACCTTTTTTTTCTTATACTTTAAAAGCCTTTACGTCATAGTGCATCTCCCTTTTATTCCAGGCTAACTCAAAGGTGTCTTACTTTAAATAGGAGCTACAGCATCCATGACATTTTACATTTCCTTGTTTGTGATACAGCTGTGGTCTGCATAAATTTACCGCTGGGCCTCTTATTTTAGTATGTTCAACTTAGACACACAGGGTGGCTGAATATTTGAGAGAATCTGAAATTTAAATTAAAGAACACAAAGAATTATATCATAATAATTTTAATTTAAAAAAACACAAAGAACACAAATGGCTAAGTCTTTAATGTCAACAGATAAATTGGAACATTCTTAGAGATTACTAGGTCTAATATGTGACTTTAAAAGAGGGTTGTGGTTTTTCTATCTATCTATCTATCTATCTATCTATCTATCTATCTATCTATCTATCTATCTATCTATCTATCTATATTGTATTTAATGACTCACATTTGCAATATTATTATATAGTATATAGTAATATTATATTAAGTAATAAATCAGTAATATGACTAATTTATATATTACTTGACAAATGCTTTATTTAAAGCTTTTATTCAGTTCAAATGTGCTTTGTGCAGCCTCAATTCTATGGGGCTTTGAGATCACATGACTGAAACAGCCAATCAGAAAATTCCCTTGCCTTGACCAATCAGAAAATTGGATTGAATTTTCACCTGTAGTACCCACAAGTGCCACAGGGGACATGTGTGTACTCATAGGTTCTGAGGTTTCTAGCTCCCTGAGGACATTCTTTGAAACTTTTACAGAACATTTATTAGGACTAATGGAGCTAATTTAAGCATTATCTTTGTGAGGACCATCCAAAATGTCCTCACAAAGCGGAATGTCCTCACAAAAAAGGTGTTTTGCCGAGGGTTGGTCCACACAAGGATAGCAATACAAGTGCACACACGCGCACACACAAATATTGGCAGCGGTTCCAGCAGAAGTCTCTGAGTGATAAATGGTAAGTATACAGTAATATAATGTAGTAAGTGTTTAAGAATTTATATTTATATTATACATTTATAAGACTGTATACACTGTACTGTGCTGTATCTTACAGGGGAAGGCAATGCGCCACCCCCGGCGCAACGACAAGGATCTATGAAGCAAAAAAAAAAAAAAAGCTCTTTATCCCGACTTCTTCTGCTTCTCTGATGCCTGTAGAAACAATTGAGGACTTCAGGAGGCATCCTTCACCACAGCTGCTCCTCACACTGTCCAACTTTCTTGTGTCAACCATCGAGACCTTCAGGTTCTTGGGAATTTCTGTCTCACAGGACCTGATGTGGGAGACGAACATCCACTCAATCTTCAAAAAAGCCTGGCAAAGGATATACTTCTTACAGCTTCTGAGGAAGCACAGCCTGTCACAACATCTGTTCAGACAGTTCTACACGGCGGTCATTGAATCAATATTGTGTACCTCCACCATAGTCTGGTTTGGGGCCTCCACTAAAAAAGGACAAACTCCGACTGCAACAGACAATCAAAATCACTGAATGGATTTTCGGCACAACCCTATCCACCCTTGAAGACTTCCACACCACTCAAAATAGGACCACAGTGGGCAGGATCCTTTCGGAACACCCAGATCCTGGCCACCAGCTTTTCCAGCTCCTTCCGTCGTGGACAACCGATCAATACAAATCAAAACAAGCAAGCATTCATAGATTTTTGTCCCTCTTGCAATTAAGTCATTAAATTCTTGATCAACAAACCTACTATCTTCTGCTTTGCGCCATTGATGCGACACACCCTCACATCCTGCTGGTCCAATCAGTATGAATAATATATACTGTAGACTATCACACGATTCATCACTTTAAACTGTACTCTTTGCACAGTTGTCATTGCACTGATCTGTAACAGTGAACTGCAAATGGGTAAAGGCACTTTGTATAAGCTGAACATAATGTGGGGCATTGGCGCACTCTTAACTGCTGAAAATGAAGAAGATTCGGCATCTTGTGACTCTTATAAGGAATAGTTACTATTAATTGAATGTTTATTGTTCTTCGTTCTTATTTTTTTTTTTGTTCTTGTTTTTATTGCTCAACATGAATGTTGTACCAGGGCAGCACTGAGTGCCAGAGACAAATACCTTATGTGTTGTTAAATACTTGACCATTGGCTATTGACTACTGATTCTGATAGGTTGGCCCTCGGGTTGACCTTGTCCGCAGCCCTAAAGGCAGCATTCAAGGCCTTCACAAGCCTATGGACTTCTCCCGTCAACCATGGTTTTTGATTGGCCCTGGTGGAGATTGTTCTGGAGACCATAACATCATCCACATATTTCCTCATGCAGGCAGTGACGGTCTCTGTGTACTGTACTCCTGGAGGTCTGTGATGTTGTTGTGGCTGGGTACCTGTTTGAACATGCTCCAATCTGTGGTGGCAAAATAGTCCTTGAGTGCCTCTGATGACTCCTCTGGCCACACAGTCTTCTTAGCTGGCTATGTCACCTAAACCAGTGGTCTTTATGCAGACATGAGCATGACAGTAATATGAGCTGAGGCTCCCATTTGGCAGAGGTGGAGACTTTGTATTCTCCTTTTTTTGTTGTGTAAACATTGTCCCGGATGTTGTCTCCTCTTGTGGGAAATTTACATGTCCATGAAGTTGTGGAAACACGGTCTTGTGCTTGGTTAAAATCCCCAGTATGAATGGGGAAGGCATCAGGGTGCGATGTCTGCTGCGCACTGATGAGCCAGTGGAGTTTGTACAGTGCCTTGGCCCTGTTGTCGGTTGAGCTAAAAGGGATGTAAATGGCTGCCAGCAGAACAGCAGTAAGTTCCTTAGATGATCCTCCTTGACGATCATCAACTCTAGCAGCAGTGCGAAATGTTGACAAACCACTGCAGTGTTGCACCACCAGGTATCCCCCACCTGGTGTCCCCTGCCACGAGTCTTCCCTCCCTTGACGAGCGCTCTGTCTGTCCGGTAGCATGTTAGCCTGTCTAGCTGATTGCCATGGTCTAGACGCTATTGCTGAGCCATGTTTCCATGAAAGCAAAGAGACCGCACTCACTTACACTTTCTGTTGATGTGTAGGGTAAACGCATATGGTCAATTTTTTTCTCAGCTCGTGTTCATTGACTGCTGCAGACAAGCTGCTTATCTTGTTCGGACACCTTCGTGCTTGCCCCTCTTCTGCTTCTTCTTCTTTTGTTCCACCCATGGCGCTTCAATAGTGGGCTAGGTGCAGTAGTGAGGTTTGGGGATTGTGCTGGCCTCTGGATCAGTCTCCAGTCGCGTCGCACTTGCACAACCACTCCAAAAATAATGCTCTGCGAGTGTCGATCAGAAACACTTTAGGATAGGTATGGAATGGGGAATGAGTGTGCAAGAGAGACAGAGACACACTCAGTTCCTGTATGAAAAAACACTAAAGACACCGTTGTGTCCGGAGAGAGAGGAACCACATGTGCTGCTGCATGTGCACGCACCGCCATCTTGTACTTAATTTTAATATAAGGGAACAACAAGGAATTGACCACCTCCTGCAACTATTTAAAAATAATGCTTGTTTGTTGCATGATGAACTGTTCCAAGAATTCTAAATAATAGGTGGAAACGTTCTCATCTTAAAACCAGCAACAATAAAAAGAGAATACCAACACTACAGCGCATCCTTGAACTGAGCAAATAGCAAAGCTTCTCCCCTGAAAGTAAGTTAGTAAAGTATGTAAAAGAAATAGAGTACAATAAATCTCTGAAAGGTTTAGATATTAATTTTGGGTAATAAATCAATGGAATGCTTACTTACTTATGCAAAGAAGACCTTTCCATGTCTGCTGACTGTAACTGTTGAACTGAATTCAGAATCAGAATCACCTTGATTGACCAAGTGTGTAAAAACACACAAGGACTTTTTTCCGGGAGTCAGTGCTGCCCCGGTACGATGTTCAGAACAAAGAACAACAATGCAAAAAGAACAAAGAACAACAGGCATTTCTGTTTCTAGGAACTATTCATTTCAAGACTCGTACAAGATGTAAAATCTTGTTCATTTAGAACAGGTAAGAGATAAGTGTTTTAACGTCCCACATTGTGTTAAGCTTGTACATAGTGCCTTTACCCATTCGCAAAAATCGTGTGATAGTCCACAAAAGATATTACTAATACGAATACTGATCGGACCAGCAGGATGTGAGTGAGTGTCCCAATAATGGCACAAGGCAGAAAATAGTAGGTTTGCTGATCAAGAATTTAATGACTTAGTAGCCAGAGGGGAAAAAACTGTTCGAATGCCTGCTAGTTTTGACTTGCATTGATCTGTCGCGTTTTCTTGATGGAAAGAGCTGGAAGAGCTGGTGACCAGAATGTAGAGGGTCCAAAAGGATTCTGCCTGCTCTGGACCGAGTTCCCGTTCCAGTCTTTAGGGGTGTCCCCGTGTTGATAGTGCACGCTGATGAGCTGCTGTACCCCAGCCTCACCTGCTGTGTCCTGCCTCTCAGGAAGTTGTAGATCCACCGCAAGATGGCAGGTGAGACGCTGAGGTGGAGAAGTTTGGAGAGGAGTTCAGGGATGATAGTGTTAAACGCAGAGCTGAAGTTCATGAACAGGATCCTCCTATGGGACCCTCGCTGTCAAGATTTTCAAGGATGAAGTATGGCTCCATGTTGCTTCATCTGCAGACCTGTTAGCTCGATAGGCAAACTGCAGTGGGTCCAGCTCGGGTTCTGTGACGCTCTCGAGGTGGTCCAGCATAAGGTGTTCAATGGATTTTATGACCGCAGATGTCAAGACAACGGGCCTGTAGTCATTAAGACCCAAGACTGCTTTTTTGGGGACCATTATAATGGTGGAAAATTTGAAGCCGGTTGGTACTTCGCACAGTTTTAGAGACCTGTTGAAGATCTTAGGAGGAGCAAGTTGGTCTGCGCAGACTTTGAGGCAGGATGGGGACACAAGGATGGGCCCAGTGCTTTGTTGATCTTTTGTTGTTTGAAGATCTGTCTAACAACCCAATCATGAATGTTAAACGGTGGAGTGGAATTTGGTCAAGCTTGTGGTGCAGCTTGGTGGGTGCGTGGTGTGCAAGTGTCTATTACGCATCTGCATTAAAAGCTATTTAGGTTGTTGAATAGCATGCTCTTTTTTTCGACTGGTGGGGGTAACTTCTTCTTCTTTTCCTTTGGGCTTTTCCCGTGAAGGGTCGCCACAGCGTGTCATCTTTTTCCATCTCAATATATCTCCTGCATCTTCCTCTGGAACACCAACTGCCTTGTTGTCGACCCTCACAACATCTACCAACCTTCTCCATGGACTTTTGCTTGGCAGCTCCATCCCCAGCGCCCTTCTATGAATGTACTCACTCTCTCGCCCCTGGACACGTCGAAACAATGGAAGTCTGCTCTCTCAATCCTTGTCTGCTAAACATCCAACTGTCCCTTTAATGACCTCGTTTCTAATCCTATCCAACCTGCTCTATCCTAGAGAGAACCTCAACATCCTCATTTCCGCAACCTCCAGTTCTGCTTTCTGTTGTCTCTTCAGTGCCACCGTCTCTAAGCCGTACATCATGGCCGGCCTCACCGCTGTATTATAAACTTTGCTCTTCATCCTAGCAAAGACTCTTCTGTCACAAAACACACCAGATACTTTCCGCCAGCTTTTCCACCCTGCTTGGACACGTTTCTTCACTTCCTTACCACACTCTCCATTGGTCTGGATTGTTGACCCCAAGTATTTAAAATCATCCACCCTCGCTATCTCTTCTCTGTGGAGCCTCACTCTTCCCTCTCCACCCCTCTCATTTACGCAAATACATTTTATTTTACTTCGACTAATCTTCATTGTACTTCGTGTTTGAGGTCGACCACCCTCGCTATCTCTTCTCCCTGAAACCTCGCTCTTTCCCCCTCCTCTCATCTCATTCACACACATATATTCTGTTTTATTTCGGCGAATCTTCATTCCTCTCCTTTCCAGTGCATCCATCTTTCTAATTGTTCCTCCACCTGCTCCCAGCTTTCACCGCAGATCACTATATCATCTGCGAACATCATGGTCCAAGGGGAATCCAGTCTAACCTCATCTGTCAGCCTATCCATTACTACCGCAAACAGGAAGGGGCTCAGGGCAGATCCCTGATGCAGTCCCACCTCCACCTTAAATTCTTCTGACACACTTATGGGATATCTCATCGGTGTTCTGCTGTCCTCATACATGTCCTGGACTATTCCAACATATTTCTCCACCACACCAGACTTGCGCATGCAGTACCACAGTTCCTCTCTTGGTACTCTGTCACAGGCTTTCTCTAGATCCACAAAGACAAAATGTAGCTCATTCTGACATTCTCTGTACTTTTCCACTCGCATCCTCAAGACAAATAATGGATCTGTGGTACTCTTTCTTGGCATGAAACCATATTGTTGCTCGCAGACACTTACTTCTGTCCCGAATCTTGCCTCCACGACTCTTTCCCATAACTTCATTGTGTGACTCATCAACTTTATTCCTCTATAATTTTGACAGCTCTGAAAATCACTTTTGTTCTTAAAAATGGGAATTAGCACAATTTTCCTCAATTCATCAGGCATCTTCTCGCCCGCTAGTATTCTGTTGAATAACTTGTTCAAAAACTCCACAGCCATCCCTCCAAATTGCTTCCATAACTCCACAGGTATGTCATCAGGACCAACTAACTTTCCATTTTTTATCCTTTGTAGTGTCTTTCTAACTTCCCCCTTGCTAATCATTCCCACTTGCTAGTCCTTCACACTTGCCTCTTGAACTCTTCCTTCTCTCTCATTTTCTTCATTCATCAACTTCTCAAAGTATTCGTTCCATCTATTTGGCATACTACTGGAACCTGTCAACACATTTCCACGTCTATCCTTTATCACCCTCACCTGCTGCACATCCTTCCCATCTCTATCCCTCTTTCTAGCCAACCTGAAGAGATCCAACCTGGTGTACATGTCCTCATATGCCTCTTGTTTAGCCTTTGCCATCTCTACCTTTGTCCTACTTCGCATCTCAATGTATTTCTTTCGCCTCTCCTCAGTCCTCTTCATGTCCCACTTATTCTTCGCTTATCTCTTACATTGGATGGCTTCCTGTATTTTGGGGTTCCACCACCAAGTCTCCTTCTCCCCGTTCCTACCAGAAGACACACCAAGTACTCTCTGACTGTCTCTAATCACCTTGGCTGTACTAATCCAGTCTTCCGGGAGCTCCTGCTGTCCATCGAGAGCCTGTCTCACCTCTTTCTGAAAGGCCATACAACATTCTTCCTTTCTCCGCTTCTACCACATGGTTCTCTGCACTACCTTTGTATTCTTAATTTTCCAACCCACCACAAGAGTCATCCTACACACGACCATCCTATGGTGCTTAGCTTCACTCTCCCCTACCACTACCTTACAGTCAGGAACTTCCTTCAGTTTACGTCGTCTGCACAAAATATAATCCTCCTGCGTGCTCCTACCTCTGCTCTTGTAAGTAACTCTATGTTCCTGCCTCCGCTGGAAATAAGTGTTCACGACAGGCATTTCTATCCTTTTTGCAAAGTCCACCACCATCTGTCCCTCAAAGTTCCTTTCCTGGATGCCGAACTTACCCATCACTTCTTCATCACCCCTGTTTCCTTCACCAACATGTCAATTACAATCTCCACCAATCACACCTCTCTCTCTGTCTGGGATGGTCAGAACTACTTTATCTAGTTCCTTCCAGAATTTATCTTTCATCTCTAGGTCACATCCTACTTGTGAGACATAGCCGCTAATCATATTATACATAACACCTTCAATTTCAAATTTCAGCCTCATCACTCAATCTGATACTCTTCACCTCCAAGACATTCTTAGCCAGCTCTTTCTTTTAAATAATCCCGACTCAACCTTTCTCCTAATCATCATGTTAACTAATTCCTGAGCTTTTCCTGCCACGGTCCCAAATTTCAAAGTCCCTACACTCAGTTGTAGGCTCTGCACATTCCTTTTCTTCTTCTGACAATGAATCCAGTTTCCTCCTCTTCTTTGTCTTTGACCCACAGGAGTTGAACTTCTACCAACTCCCTGCAGGTTAGTGGTGCCGAGGGCAGGCGTTGTTAACCCGGGCCATGACCGATTCGGAATGGGATTCATTAGCTGAACGCTCATATTTGTTTGGCAGAGTTTTGATGCTTGATGCCCTTCCTGATGCAGCATTCCGCATTTATCCAGGCTTGGGACCGGCCTACAGATTACTATCTGCAGCCCTTTGGAGAACACTATAATGTGCGACATCTAGGCCGGTCCCAAGGCCGGATAAATGCAGATGGGTGTGTAGGAAGGGCATCCGTCATAAAACTGTGCCAAACATATATGAGCGTTCATCAAATGAACTCCAAAATGGATAGGTCATGGCATGGGCTACGCACGCCTGCCCCCGGCACTGTTAATCTGCGAGGTGTAGGTAGAAATTCAGATGATTGAGTTTGAAGGCAAAAAAGAGAACAAAAGTAACTTAGAGAAATGCACAGACCATACAGCTATGTGTAGGGACTTTGAATGTAAAGCTGATGAGCCACACAATGAAGTTATGGGAAAGAGTAGTAGAGTCTAGAAGCAGGCCAGAAGCAAGTATATGCGAGCAACAATATGGCTTCATACCGAGAAAGAATACCACAGATGCACGATTTACCTTGAGGATGCTCGTGGAAAAGTACAGAGAAGGTCAGAAGGAGCTACATTGTGTCTCTGTCAAAAAAGCCCATGACAGAGTACCAGGAGAGGAACTGTGGTATTGCATGCGCAGGTCCGGCGGAGAAATATGTCAGAATAGTACAGGACATGTATGAGGACAGCAGAACAGCGGTGAGATGTGCCATAGGTGTGTCAGAAGAATTTAAGGCGGACGTGGGACTGCATCAGGGATCTGGCCTGAGCCCCTTCCTGTTTGCATTAGTAATGGATAGGATGAAAGATGAAGTTAGACTGGATTCCCCTTGGACCATGATGTTCGCAGATGATATTGTGATCTGCAGTGAAAGCAGGGAGTAGGCGAAGGAACAATTTGAACGATGGAGGCACGCACTGGAAAGAGAGGAATGAAGATTAGCCGAAGTAAAACAGAATATATGTGCATGAATATGAGGGGCAGAGGAGGAAGAGTGAAGCTCCAGGGAGAAGAGATAGCGAGGGTGGATGACTTGAAATACTTGGGGTCAACAATAAAGAGCAATGGAGAGTGTGGTAAAAAAGTGAAGAAAGGGGTTCAAGCGGGGTGGAACAGTCGGTGTAAGGTGTCTGTCATAACCAGAACTCTAGTGTGGACCCAAATGCACGACTCGGTAGATAGGGAGGCCATTAAAGGAAGGTCTTTATTCGTACCAAGATCGTAAGCAAGAGAGTCAGTCAGAGAGAGCAGCAGTATCAAGAGCGTCAAACTTATGGGGTTGGTCGGAGGAGGGGCGGAGGTCGGTACACAGGGAAATTAAGGAGGCTTTGATGACAATGATCTGGCAAAGCCAGACCATCCGCTGGGTCCTATATATACGCTAGAGTAAATTATCCCGGATGTGGCGCAGGTGCACCGCCAGAGCTGGGACCGGTAGGACCATGACTGTACCCCCACTATCAATGACCAGCTCCAGACGGCCCAGGAGCCTCAGGATGGGATGCGTGGAAGTCTCTGGTATGTCTAGTTTGCACAATAAAACGGGACGGGATTCTTCTGGGCCATATGCCTCCTACTCCACCAGGTATTATACAGGTACCCCCCTTCCTCTACGACGGGATGATAGAAGCCGACGTAATGAGTACACCGGACCTCCATCGATCATGCGGGGGGGGGGGGGGGGGGGCTTGACTGGAGGGACTAATGGCAATGGACGAGCCGGCAGAACCCGGCTCACATGGAACGTGGGATGAACCCTCATCGATCCGGGAAGCTTTAAGGAAACAGGGACAGGTTTAACAATCTTGGTGATAGGGAAGGGACCCACGGACCTGGGAGCGAGCTTGCGTGACTCCGTCCGCAGCGGAAGATCCTATGTGGACAGCCATACGCGTTGTCCCACTTTGAACGCTGGTGCCCTTCTTCTCTTGAGATCACCCATGGTCTTGTAGGAGTTGCCCATGCGTAGTACCGTCTTCCTGGCTAGTTCCCAGGTCCGCTTGCAGCATCTCACCACTGACAATGCATATGGCACCGCGGAGTCGGCAGCCACAGATGGAAACAGAGAGGGGGGGTATCCATGAACAATGTGGAACGGAGCCATACTTGTGGAAGTGGAAGACAGTGAATTGTGGGCATATGCCGGACAGCATAGACCGGTCTCCAGATCCTGGTTTATTCTTTCCGTTTGACCATTGGACTCCGGGTGATGGCCTGAAGTAAGGGTTACTTTTGCCCCGAGGAGGGTGCAGAACTCCTTCCAGAACCGAGACACGAATTATGGTCCTCTGTCTGACACTACATCCACTGGCAGACCATGATAGCAGACGATTTTGTCTAGCAGTAGCTGCGCAATCTACTTGGTGGAGGGAATCTTAGGAACTGGTACAAAGTGGACCATCTTGGAAAACCGATCGATGACTGAGAGTGCCACTGTGTTCAGTAGACCTGTAAAGAAGTGGAGAGAAATGTCTGACCAAGGGCGAGAGGGAATTGGTAGCGCCCGGAGCTCACCCATTGGTCACAGGCGAGAGGTCTTATTGGCCATACAGATCGGGCACGCGTTGACATACTCCCTCACGTTACTTCCCAGGTTTGGCCACCAAAACTGTAGTTCAACAACCTTGCGAATCTGTCCCTTGGCCAAGATGAATCCCAGGAATGTGACGGAAGGTTGGTGAAACTCGCACTTTTCCATCTTGACCTATAGGTGATGTTGTAGTAGCTGCTGCAGCACCTCCCTGACGTGCTCGATGTGGGAAGATCAAAATGTCGTCGTGGTAAACGAACACATTCTTGTTCAGTCTCTCCCGTAGCACATCATTAATAAAATTCGGAAAATCCGCTGGCGCATTAGTCAGACCAAACGGCATCAGCAGGTACTCGTGGTGGCCTGTTGGTGTATTAAAGGCCGTCTTCCACTCGTCCCCTTCTCTGATGCGTACAAGATGGTTCGCATTTCGTAGATCCAACTTGGTGAAGATCCAGGCCCCTTGTAGCAACTTGAATGCAGTGGCGATCAGGGTAAGAGGGTACCTGTTCTTGATGGTGATGTCGTTAAGTCCCCGATAATCAATACAGGGCCGTAGTGAGGTGTCCTTCTTCTTGACGAAGAAGAATACTGCCCAGCCGGTGACGATGATGGTTGGATGAGTCCTGCCGCCAGCGACTCCTCCATGTACTCTTTCATGGCTTGGTGTTCTGGTCCTGTTAATGAAAAGAGCCTCCATTGAGGGGGTGAGGTGCCGGGGATTAACTCGATAGCACAATCTCTCGGGCAATGAGGTGGAAGGGAATGGCTTTTGCCTCTGAAAATACTTCCTTAAGATCCCAATAACAAGACAGAACTGCTGATAGTTCCGTCACGGACTTCGACTCCTGTAAATCGACTGGTGCGATCTGTAAATTCCTTTCTTTTAGAGCCCCGAGACATGCCTTACTGCATTCATCACCCCATGCCCTGATTTGACCGGTGGTCCAGTCAATGTGTAGGTTGTGTCTTTTAAGCCAGGTACTGCCCAGGATGACATCGTTGCTCCACGAGTTAAATACATTGAAACTTATTTGTGAGCGTCCGGAAATGTCATCCTCAGAGATTGCGTCTGAAAGGTCACTGCACTCAAGGCCTCGACTACCCATGGATTAATGAGATTGGCGTCCGATCCCGAGTCAATAAAGACTGTAGTGGAACAAGTACGACCCCCTGTGCTCAAGGTGACTTGAAGCACCGCTTGATTCGATCCCGCCGCAGTGTAATTCACACTCACCGGAGTCGTAATCTTGAGAGTGGAGCACTTGGTTCTGACTGGACAGTTAGCTATTCAGTGGCCCAGCTGTCCACAGAAGAAGCATCGGCCCTCTCGGCAGAAGGGGAACCGGTGGGGCGGACGTGCCCTGCTCTCCTTCTAGTACCGCGTCCGCTTGTCCCTGGATTGCGAGCCTCTGATCGATCTTGAGAGATAGGGCGATAAGCGACTCCAGGGACATAGGCAATTCCACTGCAATGAGGTGACTGCGGCTCTACGGTGCCTTGGAAAAAGCAATCGAGAAGCGCCTCCGCATTCCATTGACTCTCAGCTGCTCTGATGCGAAACTCAATAGCGTAATCTGCCACACGACGCTGCCCCCGTCGAAGTGTAATCAGCGTAGCCACTGCTTCATGTTCCGGCGAGGCATACTGGAAGACTTGCATCATGACGCATACAAAGGAGGTCCAGAAGTTGCACATTTTGGAGTTACGACTCCACTCAGCTGTAGCCCACGCCTCCGCTCTCCCCGTCAAGTGGGATATTGCGAAGGCAATTCCTGCGCGGTCCGTCAGGAAGGCGGAAGCCTGGAGCTCGAAGTGGAGATCGCAGTGAGCGAGGAAGGGTTTGACGTTCCCCGTGTCTCCAGAAAAGCGTTCAGGCCGGAAGAGAGGTGTGTTCCCGAACCGCTGAAACTCCCCCACTGGTGGGGTACCTGGAGCGACCTGGACTGAGGTAGGAACTGTGGCGGGGGCCATCGATGTGACGTTAGCGGTGCTAGTCTGTGATGCTAGCCATGGCTCTAATCAAGCACAGTTCTTGAGAAGTATCTGGTTGGTAACCTGAAGAGCAGTCTCCTGCTCGGCCAGGCGTCTGCCCAGGATTTGTAGAGAGCAGAGGATGGCTTCTGAGTTGGCTGGGTCCATGTTGTGGCCAAATCGTACTGTTATAACTAGAACTCTAGTGTGGACCCAACTGCACGACTCGGTAGACAGGGAGGCAGTTAAAGGCAGGTCTTTATTCGTTCCAAGGTCGTAAGCCGGAGAGTTAGTCAGAGAGAGCAGAAGTATCAAGATCGTCAAGCTTATGGGGTTGGTCGGAGTACAGGCGGTGGTCGGTACACAGGGATTCAGGATCAGGAACAAGGAAGTGCGGGAACGAGGCATGGATGACAATGATCTCGCAAAGCCAGACTGTCCGCTGGGTCCTATATATGCTAGGGAAAATTATAATTTTCCCCGATGAGGCACAGGTGTGCAGGGGACCTGCACTGCCAGGGCTGGGACCGACAGGACCATGACAGTGTCTGGTGTTCTATGTGACAGAAGAGTCTCCCATAGGATGAAGGGCAAAGTCTATAAAACAGTGGTGAGGCTGGCCATGATGTACGGACTACAGACGGTGGCACTGAAGAAACAACAAGAAGCAGAACTTGAGGTAGCAGAAATGAAGATGAAGCACAGGGCAGCAGAATGTCCAAAGTCTTTACAGGTCTTGAGCAGAAGCTGGAGTTCATCCATTTTGTTGACTAGGGAGCATAGATTCAGTGTTCGTCGATGTCCCCTCTTTCGCAGGCAAACTTGTGTACCGGCTCGCGTCCCTCTTTGTCGTAAGGCTTTGTATAGCACGCCAAATAGTAACTCCCAAAAAAAGATTCAGCGTATTGGCGAGAGTTGACGAAAAAAAGTCCAAAGACTCTTTGATGGTTAGCAAGTCCTTTCTTGTGTAGTTGAGTCCTGTTCAGGGACGAGTCCCTGCTCCAAGTAGAGGAGTTCAAATGTCTTGGGGTTTTTGTTCACAGGTGAGGGAAGAATGGATCGGGAGATCGACAGGCGGATCTGTGCAGCGTCTGCATCAATGCAGGCTCACTATTTATCTGTTGTGGTAAAGAGCTGAGTCAAAAGGCAAAGCTCTCAAATTAACAGTTGAGCTACGTTCCTCCCATGACCTCTGGTCACGAGCTGTTGGTCATGATTGAAAGAACAAGATCCTTGATAAAAGGGAAGGGAATTAATTTTCTATGCAGAGTGTCAGGGCTCTCCCTTAGAAATTGAGTGAGAGTCAGTCCTCTCCTCTTTCCCCCTAATGGCAGCAACAGATACAAACGAATTGGCTACAATTGCACGAGTCTGATTAATCACATCCATCCATCCATCCATTTTCTGACCCACTTATCTTCACAAGGGTTGCGGGAGTGCCCTATCCCAGGTATCTTCGGGCAGGAGGCAGGCTACACCCTGGAGAGGTTGCCAGCCAATCGCAGGGTACATAGAGACAAACAACCAGTCACACTCACAATCATACCTTAAGGGCAATTTAGAGTCTCGTCTCAATGCATGTTTTTGGGATGTGGGAGGAAACCAGAATGCCCGGAGAAAACTCACAGGGAGAAGATGCAAACTCCACACAGGCGGAACTGGGATTTGAACCCCGGTCATCAGAAATGTGAGGCTAACACTTTAACCTGTTGCACCAAAATGCTGCCTGATAAATCACAGTCTGCAATTAAGATCCAACTTGCTTGAATAATAAAACAACATCCTTTTGAAAAGGAAAGTATATGAAATTATAATAACAGCATTTAAGTCGATTTCTGTGCAGTATCCTCTTTAGTATTCTAGAAATGCTAAGTAAGTCAGTGCAAGGTAAAAAGCACCATCCTCATTACTTTTGATACAAAATACAATGCAACCATCCTCAGACCCGAGCAACAATATATTATCCTTATGTGTCATTCCAAATATTTATTAAAAAAATAAGAAACCACAGTATAAACACAGACACTTTGTTGCTAAATATGTGCCTATGACATTAATGTATTCTTACCCGTTTCATATGACTTCTGTTTTCGGACCTCCCTGGACAGCTTCTCAATATTCGGCATGTCAAATATAACTTCAATCTTGACTCATGACCAAAGAATCTCATCTGTGATCCAGTATCTGGATTGAATGTAGTTTGTGTTTAAGAATCTGCTTGCACAGATATGTTGATCCAAAGATGGATAATCCTCTAAATGCGTATTTCTTCATGTTCCTGTAACTGTCAGAATTCCATTTTTCAAACAAGTTTCTTGGTTGTTGCGAGGCTTTCAATTTCATTCAATTTGTCTTTTGGCAAACTGGGATTTCTGGTGAGTGACATTTTCACTCCCAACTGGATACTCAGCTTCCGGTGTAGCATGCCTTCCCTAGTCATATCTTTCTACATTAATCTTTTTATTCGACAATTTCTCATTACAAAGTAGACATGTAGGCAAACCTTCCACGTTGGCAATGAAAGCAAATCATTTAGTCCGAGAACTCTGAAATCTCTTGTACTCCTCAGCTGTCATTCTTTTTTCCCTTTGCAATCAATGGCTCATGACATACCGACTGGTATGTTTGCAATAGCCACCTGCCACGCCAATCATAAAGAAACACGTGTTCCAAGCTATGACAGGGTTCATACTCAGTCTGACCAAAAAAATTTAAGGGCTTTTTAGGGGTATTCTTAGGGGCTGACACGAAAAATTTAGGGCTGACATGGAAAAAATTTAGGGCCGACACGAAAAATTTAGGGCGATCGTGGGAAATCAAGAGTAGGGAAAAAAGACTCACCCAATGGTGCCATCAACCGTTCTTGGTTCATCAAATGTTCCAGTACCTCAGTACCTTTGACAGTGATCACCTGTCGCCCCTTGTGGTAGTTCTCATTGAAATGACCATTGTCAATGTCTTCACATAACACTCTACAGAAAAACAGATTCTAACTACAATTGCAACTCTATATACAAATGTCTTCTACTGATGTCTGTTTTAGCACCCCTACTCTAGCTCCTTGAGCCGAGCCAGTGCCTCCTCTATTTGTTGCTGCAGAGATGCCAAAGTGGCTCTCTTGTGCTTTGCTCTGCGTCTGAGTGCATTGGCCTCGGTGATAAACCTCAGATTCCTCATTTTTTCTGCCTCTTCACACAGCCTGTCAGCCTTCTCAATAAGCGTAGATATGTCAGCCTCTATTCTGGCTTTTTTGGCTTTGAGGCAGTAGAGATGAAAAGTGGGCAGCGATGCCAAATGTAGCCAGGCACAAAGTCTTGCTTTCCCCACAGTGTTAGTTTTTAGCAATGTCACTGTCTGGGAACATGACCGCAAACACTTTCGAATTATTTTCACAACTGTAACTGTAATGGCTGCAGATCACTTTTAAAGTCCACACGATCTCTGCCTCTAACGAGTCCATCTTCGTGTATTGAACTACGTTCATAAAGCCTGACTTCTGGCTGGTTGAAGTCGATGGCTGGACAACTGTAGGTGCGCATGCACTGCTAGTACCACTGCCTGAAGTTGATGCTTCACTATCTTGATATTTTAGAAACAGATTCATACCAACGGAAGATGAGAGAGTCTTCGCCAAATCAGCGTGTCTCCTGTTTTTCCGTTGCGACTCCAGCGCTTTGACGCCCATCTTTTCAAGCTGGTAACTCTGCTTGCACAGATGGCAGTAAAACATGTGCCGATCTTTTGCATCTTGACGAACCCAGCTCCCAAACTCCTTACTTTAAACCCAACCTTCTCGGAAAAATGCACTTCCCCGTGTTACAAGTTGGATCGATGAAAGGACTACGCTACGTCGTAACGAAGACGAAGTGAAATGCCTACTCACGGAAACAAACAACGGAATATCGACAAGATGGCGAAATGTTGTCAACAACACGATGACTTCCGTTGACAATTTCCGGCTGTTTTGGACGCCAGAGTGATCGCTATTTTTTTTTTAAATAAAAGATTTTTTTTTAAGGGAGAATTTTGGCAGTAGAGGTCCTCTCTTTGATTTTTTTTAATTTAAGGCCTTTTTAGGGGCTTGACCGGTTTTCGCGGATTTTTAAGGACTTTTAGGAGCCCCTATATGCACCTTCGAAAATGTTGGGGTTTTTAGGGACTTTTAGGGCCGCGTGCGAACCCTGTCTGATACAAATCTTCGTTAACGGAAATGTTGACATGTTGCTACACACATTTTTACTGCATTGGACAACTTTGGGAGTTTTTGTTTCATGTTTCTCTTCCTACAGAAACCATAATAAAAAAACAAAGTACTGTATATTTTTCTCCCCCATCCTTTTCCACTTTGATACATTTCAGAAAAAGCTCCAGGGAGCCACTAATGCGGCGATAAAGAGCCACATGCAGCTCAGGAGCCTTGGGTTGCCAACCTCTGCCCTTTGAGGACAGCAACAGTCACCCCATTTAACCAAAAGGTGACCTGTCTTACATATTGTGTGCTTAAACAGCAAATCTTTCCCAGAGAGAGGATGTTTGTGCTTTTGAGCAAAATCCAGAGCCGTGTAGAGGTGTTTATCTGTTCTGTTCCATATATGTGCTTCAGTTTAAGCATTTCCATGTTCAATTCTTGCTGGCACCTCAAATGAACAAAGCTGAATATAACCTGACAACACTACAAACAAACAGAAAGTTCTGTCGACAACAAATCAACAAACCTGTTAATTTTTTTACTTGAATCTGTGGCACTGTAATTTTTCCTTTTGTGCTCTGCTCAGACAAAGAGAGAATGGATTAAGAGGATTGCCTGAGCAAATAAAAAGAAAGAGTCTGACAATAGTAAATCTGTTTAACATAGATTGCGTGTGCAGATGACCGTGACGAAACATGGCTCTGTGTAGGCATATTTGTGTTTTAATGTGAGTATGTGTGCGTGTGTGAGACTTACATTGGATATTTAAAATTAATGTAAAATCTCTTGCCTAATTTTTATTGGTCTCCCCTTTCACTGACAAACGTGTTTTACATAAATTGTTATTATAAAAAGGTATTCTCATGATTATTTTTTTTTAATGTTGACAATGAATCTTTTCCTTTCGGCTTGTCCTGTTAGGGGTCACCACAGCTTGTCATCTTTTTCTATCTCAGCCCATCTCGTGCATCTGCCTCTCTAACACCCACTGTCCCGTCTCCCTTCACAACATCCATCAACCTTTTCTTTGGTCTTCCTCTTGCTCTTTTGTCTGGCAGTTCCATCCTCAGCACCCTTCTACCAATACACTCACTCTCTCGCATCTGAACATGTCCAAACCATTGAAGTCTGCTCCCTCAAACCTTGTCTTCAAAACATCCAACTTTGGCTGTCCCTCTAATTAGCTCATTTCTAATCCTATCCAACCTGCTTACTGTGAGCAAGAACCTCAAAATCTTCATTTCTACCACCTCCAGTTCTGCTTCCTGTTGTCTCTGCATTGCCACCGTCTCTAATCTGTACATCATGGTCGCCCTCACCACTGTTTTATAAACTTTGCACTTCATCCTAGCAGAGACTCTTCTATGACCCAACACACCAGACACCTTCCGCCAGCTGTTCCAACCTGCTTGGACCCGTTTCTTCACTTCTTTACCACACTCAGTATTGCTCTGGATTGTTGACCGCAAGTGTTTGAGGTCATCCACCCTCGCTATCTCTTCTCCCTGTCGCCTCACTTTTCCCCCTCCACCCCTCTCATTCACACACATATGTTCTGTTTTACTTCGGCTAATTTTCATTCCTCTCCTTTCCAGTGCATTCTCTTTCTAATTGCTCCTCCATCTGCTCCCTGCCTTCACTGCATTTAACAATATCATTTGCGAACATCATGGTCCAGGGGGATTCCAGTCTAACCCCATCTGTCAGCCTATCCATCACCACAGTGAACAGAAGCGGCTCGAGGCTGATCCCTGATGCAATCCCACCTTCACCTTGAATTCTTCTGTTACGCCTTTGGCACACCTCACCACTGTTATGCTGCCCTCATACATGTCCTGTACAATTCTAACATATTTCTCTGCCACACCAGACTTCGGCATGCAGTACCACAGTTCCTCTCTTGGTACTCTAACGTAGGCTTTCTCTAGATCCACAAAGACACAATGTAGCTCCTTCTGAACATCTCTGTACTTTTCATTTAGCATCCTCAAGGCAAATAATGCATCTGTGGTACGCTTTCTAGGCATGAAACCATACTTTTGCTCACAGATCCTGACTTCTGTCCCGAGTCTACCCTCCACTAATCTTTCCCATACCTTCATTGTGTGGCTCATCAACTTTATTCCTCTATAGTTGCCACAACTCTACAAGTCACCTTAGTTCTTAAAAATGGGAACTAGCACACGTTTCCTCCATTCTTCCGGCATCTTCTCGCCCGGTAGTATTCTGTTGAATAAGTTGGTCAGAAAATCCATAGAAACCTTTCCAAATTGCTTCCATACCTCTGTATGTCATCAGGACCAACTCTCTTACCATTTTTCATCCTTTGGAGTGCCTTTCGAACTTGCGAATCATTTGCACTTCCTGTTCGTTCACACTTGCCTCTTCTGCTCTTCTTTCTCTCTCATTTTGTTCATTCATCAACTTCTCAAAGTATTCTATCTATTTCGCGCACTACTGGCACCAGTCAACCAATTTCCATCTCTATCCTTAATCACCCTTACCAGCTGCGCATCCTTCCCATCTCTATCCCTCTGTCTGGCCAACCCATAGAGATCCTTTTCTCCTTCTTTCACGTCCAACCTGGTGTCCATGTCGTCATATGCCTCTTGTTTAGCCTTTTCCACCTCTACCTTTTCCCTATTTCGCATCTTAATGTATTCCTTTCGCCTCTCCTCAGTCCTCTCACTGTCCCACTACTTCAACAATCTTTCCTTGTATGACTTCCAATGGTGACACTAAATATTGACTTTATTTAAAATCTCATAATACAACAAATGTTATTTTATCTGGAATGGACTTCCTGTCATGGTAGTAAACCTTATATGAATGTGTTGGTGATGTGATGAAGTTATGTCAGTTCGACTTCCTTTTATCAAGAGGAAACGAGTAGTTGGTTTATTCATAAGATGGTGAGAAAAGAGAAAGGTCTTAATCCTTAAATAATACTGTATATGGACCCTGTGTTCCTCTTTCAACCACTTTGAATTATGACCTGTCTATCAAAATGACCCATTACTTCCACTCATAATTGATTGTCCCCTTATTGGCCATATGTCACAAGTTGTCAAATAACTCAACAGCTTAATGCTTAACCAATTTAAGTTTATCACACACAGACTGATCTCAACTGTTGCTTAGCCAGAGACAAAAATCAACTACCTTGAACAAATCCTGACTCATGAGTGAATAAATAAATTAACAAGAATGTGGAAAGCAACTTAAAATTATGAAAATTGTACTGAAGTTTTTTTTTTCATCTCCAACGTTAACTCTTTGGTACAGTAATCCCTCTCTACTTAGCACTTCACCGATTGCGGCTTCAGTGTATTGTGGGTCCCGCCTCAAAGGAAAAAAACAAAGACTGATCGGCTTACAGCATATACTCGATTACTTTTAGAAGGGGGGGGCCAGATCGGCTCTTGTCGCAGCCAAAACCACTTTAAGAACGTTTAATAAAGAAGTGAAATGTCTGATGATGAACCTGCAGCTGCAATCATGTATTCACACCCTCGAGGATGAGTTTTTTTGCCAAGCAAAGGTTGGTTTGAAAAATTTCAAAATTGTGTGACAATATGGTACAAGCTGTCAAGTTAAGCAATTGTGTTGACGGGGTTATGTCCTTGTACAGTGTGTTGGATTAAATGGATGAATTGTACATATAGTTATCTCATATTTGCTCTCTTGTTTTGCTTTTAATGCTCTTTTGGTATGCTTAATATGTGTACATTGACTTGCGTTTGCTTATGGTTGCTTTGCTTATCGACTCACGGTTGTTTTATTGATCACATTTGCTGCATTTGTTATGTTTCAGACCATCCAAAGGAAATAAAAAAAAGTGATTCATGGGGCTATGGCCAGAACGGGCCGTAGACGGTGGGAGCAAAAGTTCCTCTTGTCGAGGAGGGGGCGCCACCCCATCAAAACAGAAGTGATGTGAAAGGGCCGCACTGGAAGTGACGTCACATTCGGTGCTACACGAGAACATGAGTTTGCTTTGTTTGTGAATTTCTGTACAGCAATAAAAATGTCATTTTATTGTTATTGTTTAACTAGACTTTTTTTTACTGTTGTAATTTTTGGTGCAATTATGCAAAGTATAAATGCTGTACTGTTGATTAAATATTTGGGTACCTACAAGGCGGTTCCAGCAGAAGTCTCGAAGTGATGAATGGTAACTATACAGTAATATAAAACAGTAAGTGTTTAATCGTTTATATTTATATTACTAATTTATAATACTGTACATATTTATAAAGTTTTATAATTAAAAATTTACCGTAATAGCTGTTTTTGTCTCAAATATGCAAAGTACAAATACTGTTTACATATTTTTAAACATTCTGGTACCCACATAAACATACAACACCCGCTACTTTGCGGTTTTTCCACTTTTTGAGGGTGGTTCTGGTTCCAATTAACTGCGAAAAATGAGTGATCATTCTACATTACTCTCACTTGCGAGTTTGAAATCAGATCATCTTGCTGACACTCATATTCAAACATTTATACAAACCATTTCTTTAACTGGTGTGACCTGGCAGAGGTCTGTGCTCTCCACACCAAATTTTACAGGTTTTCTCCTTATATAAGAATATTGAAATTAAACACAGTTGGGTTTCTCTTCCTGACTACCACAATGCACTAGAAAATCTCACTGGTCTGTGGTCAATGTGATCATGTTTCATGAGGTACTCTTTCACTAAATATATATCCATACTCCTTCACACTGTATGTATGTTAGTGTTACAGTGTTTGTTACAATCGCAAATGATTAGTTAAGAAGAATATTTGTACTGCATGAAATTAAGTGAATTAGTTTATGATTCCTTCTTTTTGCTTGGCCGCTGCCCGCCAATGTGAGGCGAGCGAGATGCCTAAGAGTAGGAAAGGAACAGTTGAAGCATTGTGTCACTCACTTCTTATTCAGCAAATGACCAATGAGTCCCCTCCTTATTGTTGTGGAGGGGTTTGTGTAACCCGATGATTTTAGGAGCTAAGTTGTCTGAGGCTTCACAACCCTGGTAGGGTCACTCATGGGAAAAATGTCCTAGGAGAGGGACCAGACAAAGTACGACTACATAATCCCTATAACGAATACAAATATTGCATTTCGCTTGCCCGGACGTGGGTCACTAGGGCCCCCCCTCTGGAGCCAGGCCTGGAGGTGGGGCTCGAGGGCAAATGCCTGTAGCTGGGCCTGCACCCGATGGGCTAGGCTGGGCACAGCTCGAAACGGTAACATGGGTCCCATTTCCCACGGGCTCACCACCTGTAGGCATTGGGTGCAACGTGAGCTGGGTGGTAGCCGAAGGTGGGGACCTTGGCTATCTGATCCTTGGCTACAAAAAAAGCCCTAGGGATATGAAATGCCACCTCTGTGACAAGGAAGGAGCCAAAGATATAGCCAGACACGTCTCCACACATCGGTTTGGCTCTGGTACCTGTCCTTTTGAGATGCATTGGACTCTGCTCCACTCTGGAGTTGCCCAGTTTGAGAGGGTACTAGCAGGTGTGGGTATACTTATTAACCCCAGGCTCAGTGCCTGTACGTTGGGTTTAATGTTGAATATTTGGATGGTTCTTTGGGCGGAATGATGCGGAGTCTCACTACTCGAAGGCCTACGCGCAACATATGTGCGAAAACAAAGGCCTGAAATTTTCATCGTAGGTTTTTCCCAATAACACCATCCTTACTGTGAAGCATGGGGGTGGTAGCATTATGCTCTCGGGGTGTTTTTCTGCACATGGGACAGGATGATTGCACTGTATTCAAGGAGAAATTCAGTGTTTTGCATGAACAGTGTATCCAATAGGTCAAGTAATATGTACCCTATTTTGACACCGCCTGAAACCTCAGCTTGCGGCCGCCACTGGAGTTCGCTCATCAGCCTCCGCGTCATTCCCGTCCAAAAACCATCCCCGGCTGCCGGCCCGGAGCTCTCGGGGGCCTTTGTTTTCGCACTTATGTTGCGCGTAGGCCTTCGAGTAGTGAGACTCCGCATCATTCCGCCCGAAGAACCATCCGAATATTCAACATTAATTACAGCCACAGGTTCAAATCTGTATGGAAGTATTCCTCCGTCTTCCCGATCAATCGATACTGCTATTTCTTCATCAGATGCGGATAAATCTGAGAAATCAGCGCTGGGCATAATGGTGTCCCATGTAATCCGGCGTTTGGAACGGTACGGTACATGTCACGTACGCCTACATAGGTCATGTGACTCGCAAAAATGGCAGCGCCCCTGAAAATTCGTAATTGTCGATAAAAATCTTCTCAAAACACCATTAAATGAGAGCGGATTTAACATCACATTGTAAAAATAGGGTACATATTACATAACCTATTAGATACAGTCTTAATGAAAGCACTGGGTTTCCCCTTTAAGGAGAGGATGACCGCGGCCTAGTATTGTGAGATTTTGCGACTTTTTGGGACTGGTTTCCACCCAATTGCAGGGCACATAGAGACAAACAGCCGCACTCACAATCACACTTAGGGGCAATTTAGAGTGTCCAATCAATGCATGTTTTTGGGATTTGGGAGGAAACCAGATTGCCTGAAGAAAACCCATGCAGGCACGGGGAGAACATGCAAACTCCACACAGACGGGTCTGGGATTAAACCCGGGACCTCAGACTGTGAGGCCAATGCTTTCCCGCTGAACCACCGTGCCGCCTAGTCACTTCAATGTCTATACGGGAAAAAATAATGGGCCCAGAGCGTATCATTCATGCGCAAAGTTGCAGAAGTCTCACTTGGCACCCCTTTGGTACATTGCCTGCTACGTGATTTACAGTTGTCACACTAGGACAGTCTCCATTGAGAAGACGCTGTGGCACTTGTTATGGGAGACGAACAACAGAGATTTTCGTATTTTTACGATGCCCCTTCTGACTTGGAAGCTCTTTTCGCAGAAGAGAACATCTCATAATTGACTGAAGTGACCGATCAATATTACCCTATCGTTTGTTGCCATATTTTGAGGATATGCAGATCACTTCTGACTAACAGACTCCACGACAGTATGTATGACCATATGGAGTGTACTCAGGAGGAGTCATGCGGGGCGAAGTAACTGGCTGGTGTGGGGGTAGAGAGCTCCATTCTCCTCCCACACGTGCCCAAACCGTCCGAACCACCTGACTGACTCAAAATTACTTGTTAGCTTGAAGGAATGAGAGACAGATAAATCACTCATGAGTTTGCTCACTGCGCAGTAAGTCGTTTCCCTGACAAATGAATCACACATTGTGCCTTATCGCCTCACAAATGAAGGAATCACTCAATGGAAAAGAAATCATCCATCCATAAATTATCTACCGCTTTTCCGGGTCAGGTCATGGGGGAAGTCGCTTCAGCAGGGATACCCAGCCTTCCCTTTCCCCAGCCACTTCTTCCAGCTCTTCTGGAGGGATCCCGAGGTGTTCCCAAGCCAGCCAAGAGACATAGTCTCTCCATCATGCCCTGGGTCGTCCTCACGGTCTCTTTCCAGTAGGACGTGCTCTGAACACCTCACCAGGGAGACATCCAGGAGGCATCCGAACCAGATGCCCTAGCCACCTCATCTGGCTGCTCACAATGCGGAGGAGTAGCAGCTCGACACTGAGACCCTCCGATGACCTTGCTTCTCACCCTATCTCTAAGGGAGAGCCCGAAACACCCTGTGGAGGAAACTCATTTTGGCCGCTTGTGTCCGGGATCTTGTTCTTTAGGTCACGACCCACAGCTCATGCCCATAGGTGAGGGTAGGAACGTAGATTGACTGGTAAATTGAGAGCTTCGCCTTTCGACTTCGCTCCCTCTTCACCACAACGGACCAATACAAAGTCCACATCACTGCAGATGCTGCACCAATTCGTCTGTCGATCTCCCGCTCCATTCTTCCCTCACTCATGAAGAAGACCAAGATACTTGGAAATGAGTCCGACTTATTGCCGGAAATGCGGATAAACTCTGACAGCGGTCTTACAGGGACCGAACAGCTGGTATCAGGGGATTCGGTACCCCATACTCTCGAAGAACCCCCCACAGGACTTCCCGAGGGACATAGTCGAATGCCTTCGCCAAGTCCACAAAACACATGTAGACTGGTTGGGTGAACTCCCATGCAACCTCCACTCTTCAACGGCCAGGACGAAAACCACATTGCTCCTCCTGAATCTGAGACTCGACTTCCCGACGGACCCTCCTCTCCAGTACCCCTGAGTAGACTGTACTGGGGAGGCTGAGGAGTGTGATCCCTCCTCTGGCCACCAAGTGCTCACCTTCGAGCCCCACCTCCAGGCCTGGCTCCAGAGTGGGGCCCCAGTGACCCACGTCTGGGCAAGGGAAACCAAGATCCAATTTTTGTAGTCATCATCGGGGTTTTGGAGTCGTACTTTGTCTGGTTCCTCACCTGGGACCTGTTTGCCCTACGAGGGGCATGAAACCCCAGACAACTTAGCTCCTAGGATTATCAAGACACACAAACCGCTCCACCATGATAAGGTGATGGCTCGAGGAGGGAGGAAAAAAAAAATCACTGTTTACTTAAGTCCTTCCCCTGCCTGCTTGACACTGCCTAGAACTGGCTCCTCATTGGTCATTCGCCCAAGTGGTGACATTCCTAACAAATCACTAATCAGTCCCGCCCCCACCTGTACGATGGCACCTTACTGGTCATTCGCCAAATATTCAGAAGTGAGTGACAGAACGCGTCAACAGTTCTGTCTCCATTCCCAGGCGACTCGCACGCCTCATGGCGGTGGCCAAGTAAAAAGAGATTGAATTTCATAAACTGATTCTGTTCAGTTCATTCACTAAAAAGATTTGTTCTTCTGAAAAAAAAAAAAAAAACTTTCACGAATGAAACAGTAATTCAGATTCCCTCGTCAGTGTTTTCCTTCTCCTTAGTGCTCCCTCCATTCTCCATGCCATGCTTACTTCCTCCTCCACACCCACCAGACAGCCACCTGTTCATGTCACCGCCTGCTGCACATTCCTCACCTTGATGACGTGGCAATACACCCCAAGGATACATCCTAAGTAGACCTGTCACCACAATCCTTTCAATCTGTGTGTGATTCTAAATCACATCAATATCTGATCATAACAGCTATAGTAAAAATAGAATGAATCAGTTTAAATATCAGCACAAATCAGCAGTATGATAAAATTATACTACATCTGAAGATACCCAGGAAAAAATAGTTGACCAAAAAACTGTATAGAAGCCATTTTGGGAACCGAAATCAATAGGTTGTCCTGATTCAACAGGATCTGTCTATTTCAAAGCTGTTGTAAAATCTTTGCTAGCTGATTTTCAGGAAACACTCAACTGCTCACTTCAGCCAAGCGAGTTTCCTAAAGCTTTTAAAGTAGCTTCCATTGAGCCTCTTCTTGAAAAATAAAAAATAGAAAAATACAAACGCTGGACCCTTCAATGTGAGCAAGCTCGAGACGCATCTCAAATTTCTCTTTCATTGCCAAGATTGTTGAGTTACTTTTAATAAACTCAGAAATTTCTTGAACTTTACTTAAATGTTTTTGGCAATACAGAAAAGAGATAGTAAATACCTGGAATCACTCCCATTAAAAAAGAAAGACCAAATCTGAAACCTTGGTGGACTGATAGATTCCAATCTGACCAGTTATATCAAATCAATTACTAAAACTGATGTCTACCATTTGCAGAACATTTACAGAAAGAAGGCTTGCATGTGGGAAGCAAAGCAGGACAAGCTATTCCAAGCTTTATCTCAAGTATACTTGACCATTGACTGGTCCTCTGACTCGACTCGCCAAAAGCGCATGAAACAGCTGCAATTCATTCAGAATGCTATGGCTCGGATGGTGAAAAGAACAAAGACATCAGAGCATATTACTTGAATTCTAAACTCTTTACAATGACGCACAGTCGGCTTTAGAATAGGTTTTTAAGTTTTTCTACTAGTCTATGAATCACTAAGCGGTTTACGTCCTAAATGCACGAAAGTTTTTGAATGTTTATGGAATATAAACACAGACTGGCTCTGAAATCGACAGACTGAGGTCACATCGTGGAGCACGGAATCCAAAGCAAACATGGTCAACCAGCATTTAGTTTATGATGCACAGAAATGGAATAAGCTGCCAACAGAAATCATCCCCCAGTTTTAATGTTTTCTTTACTTGCATTGTTTACTGTTTTAGGCGGCACAGTGAACAATTGGTTAGCACATCTGCCTCACAATTGCGTGGGCGTTCTCTGGGTACTCAGAATTCTTCCCACATCCCATGTGGTAGGTTGATTGAATCAGTTTATTGGCCAAATATGTTACAAGACACAAGGAATTTGTCTCTGGTAGTACGACATACATATTGAGTACGAAGAACAGAACAAACAAACTAACAAGAATGAAGGACAATGGACCTTTCTGACTGGCGATCGTCACTTCCGCCCCTCCTTAGCTAGAGTTGCCATGCCCCACAAGCTTCCAAAATGACGACTGAACATAACAGGTTTGAAATGGATCCTCTATCACGTATTCCAGATAATATTGGGGTATTTATTTTGCCATAAGCGTCGGACTTGTCGAAGAGAGTTCTTAAGAGGGGTCTCAACTATTTCTTGCAATGGTATGTACACAGAATTAAGATTTTGGTCGGAGCAGGACTCAATGTCAGAGTTACAGTGAAACGTTGGCGATCGATGCAAAAAAGTTCGACGCCTCACAAACTTCATATTGAAATCCAACAGGATAAAATTGTGAAATTGTACTGAGGGTGTAAATCAGGGTGAGTACTTTTTACCTGGAAAGATCATGAGTAATATCATTGTAGTCTTTATAAGTGAGCAGGTGTATTCCAGTTTTCTGTCTAAAAAGTCCGATGTGATACGAATAGGAAAATAGACATTTCTCTTGCATGACATCGCACATTTACGTTTTACGAACCCGACTCGTCAGCATAAAACTTTACACACTTCATGAAGCAGGTCAGTGATACACTAACAAAGTGAAAGTTGTTCTCCTGCAATGTATAAAGCACTGATAATAATGAAATCAAACTCAAAGAAGATACTTCTCCCTTACTTACCTTTGAACATACAGCCTTGGATTTGTTGTTGTCCACACACAAGTTGTACGTGCACTCTACCGCGAGTCTTAATCCATCGTAGACACTTCCTCAACTGTGTTTTAGGCTTTGGAAAATGAATCCACCAGCTCCCTTGTAACCTAGCCGGATATCTTTCATCAGAATTGCACGTTCCCCAAGCGCATCTGAGGACCATTTTGTTCGTAGCATTAACTTTTCCAACCACACGCAACCGATAACCAGCATTGCTTGTGGGAAATGACGACAAAAGGGGCGGGTCAAGCCAGGGGTGAAGACAATGCAGCTATCTAATGGGCTATTATTGTACGAGTGATTGACAGGTCGGAAAGGCCCATTAAAACAGCATCCATTGTCCATCCTCTATCACATTCTGGTTCAGGGCTGCTACTAAAAAGGACAAACTCCAACTGCATCTGACAATCAAAACTTCTGAATGGATTGTCCACACCACCCTACCCACCCTTAAAGACTTGCACACTACTCCAACTCGGACAAGAGCGGGCAGGATCCCCCCAGTCTGTCTGGTGGCTGCCAATCCACCCAAAGCAAGGAACTGGGCTGAGCAGTTCAGGAGGTCGTCTAGGATGCCAAGCACCAGGGTCCCAACGGGTTGACTCAGGCGGACGTCCACGAGGGGGGTCCCAATAGCAAAGCAGAAACCATTCAGGAGCAGGTGACAGCTGCCCACCAAGAGGTGAAGAGGCGGCGGATGCTGCTGCCGGTCAAGCACCGCCGAGGTGTGGTCGAGAGACGGCCGCTGATGCTGCTGGTCGAGCACCACAGAGAGGTGGTCGGGTGATGGCAGATGCTGCTGCTGGTCGAGCACCACTGATGCATGGTCAAGAGGTGACACAAATTGACTGGGACTAAAAATAGGGAGGGAAAAACCAAAATCGGTATCAAAGTCAGAATCCGGTAGGTGGTCATATAAGTCGAGGTCCTCCTCAAAATCAGAAAAATCCAAGTCTAAAAAAGACATATGGCAGTGAATGGGTTGGGCATGGAGGATAATTATAACATGTGGGCGGGGCAGGTGACAAGGTAGGAGACAACAAAATGAGGGAGCCCGCTCGGATAGGGGACACTTAGTCGGCAGGTTGAGTGTGCTGGAAGGTAGACCAGCAGTATGACCGGCGACACTGCGTTTTTCCTGGTGGGTGCTGTTCTGGCCAGTTCGTACTGTCACAAGCAAGCGACATGGGGTAGGACCCAAATGCAGGACTCTGAGGCAGTGACATTATTTTCGAGGGTAGTTTAATTATTGCAGAGGTCATACACAGGTGAGCAATCCAAAAAGGGAGAAGCACAAAAAACACAGTAAAAAGGTAAAGTCAAAAAATCCAGAAATGAGGTCTGATAACTATGAGGCACAACTTGAAACATGAATAAGACTTGACTAGTGGCACAGAAACGCTGTAACGAGGGAGATACTATAACAAGAAGGTTGTGTACTCACAATGCTGCAGTGTCAACCACAAAAAACTGGCAACTAACAATAAAAAAAACAAGGCTTATATGCCTGGCATTCTTAGCGTTAACAAGGCAGAGGTCAGGAGCTGCTGCCAGAGGCCGATGCGCAAAGGCCAGGCCACGCCCCGACACCTGTCAGTTGTCTGTGGATCTTTCTGACCTGTCAATCACTCGTACAATAATAGCCAATCAGATAGCCGCATTGTCTTAAACCCTGGCTCGAACCGCCCCTCTTGTCATCGTCTCCCACAAGCAATGCTGGTTATCGGTCGCATAAGGTTGGAAAAGTTAATGTTACAAACAAAATGGTCCTCAGATGCGCTTTGGGAATGTGCAATTCTGATGAAAGATATCAGACAAGGTTACAAGGGGCCTGGTTGATTCATTTTCCAAAGCCTAAAACTGAGTTGATGAAGTGTCTACGATGGATTAAGGCTCCCGAAAGAGCGTGCGTACAACTCAGTGTGGACAATAACAAACACAAGGCTGTATGCTTGAAGGTAAGTCAGGGAGAAGTATCTTCTCTGAGTTTGATTTCATTATTATCAGTGCTTTATACTTTGCAGGAGAACAACTTTCACTGTAAGTGTATCACTGACCTGCTGAATGAAGTGTGAAATATTTTATGCCAACGAGTCGGGTTAGTGATAGGTAAATTCGCCCCGTCATGCAAGAGAAATGTCTATTTGCCCATTTGTATCTCATCGGACTTTTAAAATAGAGAACTCGGTTCCATAATTAGCCAAGTCAAACGAATACACCCACTCACTTATAAAGACTACAATGATATTACTCGTGATCTTTCCAAGTAAAAGTACTCACCCTAAATTACATCCGCAGTACGATTCCACAATTTTATCCTGTTGGATTTCAATATGAAGTTTGTGAGGCGTCAAACTTTTTTGCATTGATTGCCAACTTTCGCTGTAACTCTGACATTGAGTCCTGCTCCGACCAAACTCTTAATTCCGTGTACATATCCTTGCTTGAAATAGTTGAGACTTCTCTGTAGAGCTCTCTTGGACAAGTCTGATCCATTTGGCAAAATAAATACCCCAATATTATCTGGAATATGCGACAGAGGATCCAGTTCAAACCTATTATGTTCAGTCACCATTTTGGAAGATTGCGAGGCATGGCAACTGTAGCTAAGGGAGGCGGAGCTCAAGATCGTCAGTCGGAAAGGTCCTTTGTACTGTTTTCCTTTGTTTTAAATGTTTTCAAGCTTTTTGGTGTTCGTTTTTTTTTTTTAAATCATGAAAAGCACATTGAGTTACCTTGCGTATGAAATGTGCTATATACTGAATATAACTATAGCAAACACTGCAACATGCGGCCACTTTTCTGCCTTGGGTTGCTGTTGTCACACCTTGCTGCGCCAATCAGTATTATTTTATACGACAGACTATAGCATGACTCATCACTACAAACTGAATAGACTCCTAAAACTTTTACAGCCTTTGGACAATTGTCATTCCACTGGACTATCACTCTAATTAATACTCTAGAGCAAAGCAAAGCAATTTATTTGAGTAGCGCATTTTATACACAAGGTAACTGAGTGCCCTTTAAATGATTAAAAATTATTCAAATCCAAAAATAAAAAAATATTTGAAAATAACAAGTACAATTAAAACAGTTTTTAGTGTAAGAAATATCATTGACAATTGGAAGTATTCTAAAACACATGAGAAAAAAAAGAAGAGTTTTTAATCTGGATTTGAAAACACACACTTGGGGCTGATGTCACCTCTGTTGGCATCCTATTCCATTTTTTTGCAGGATAATTGCTAGATGCTGCTTCAACGTGTTTGCTTTGGACTGCAATCCACTATTTAATCTGTATCAGTCAATTTCAGACCTAATGTGTTTCTACTCCAATATAATTTCTTTCATGAATTTAGGATGTAAACCATTTAGTGATTTATACATCAGTAGCAGAACTTTAAAATATATTCTAAAACTGACTGGAAGCCAGTTTAAGGACTTTAGAATTGGCGATATGTGCTCTGACCTCTTTGTTCTGGTCATAACCTGAGCTGCAGCTATTTAATGCTCTTTTTGAGGATCCCAGTCAGAAGAAAATTACAATAGTCAAGTCTACTTGAGAAAAAAAAAAAAACACAGATGAGCTTTTCCTTGGCTTCTTGACAAATGCAAGCCTTCATTGTAGATATGTTCTTATGGTAAAATGCAGTTTTTGTAATTGATTTGATATGAATGTCGAAGGTCAGGTCAGAAGCTATCAGAACACTAATGTTTCGGACTTGGTCTTTGCTTTTTAAAGATAGTGAGTGCAGGTATTTATGAGCAGAAAACCTTTTTTCTTTATTGCCAAAAACAATTATCTCAGATTTGTTGTGGTTCAGTTTAAGGAAATTTTGGGTCATCAAGTTATTTATCTCCTTAATGCAGCCCTATGGGGGCACAAACCAGTGCAATCTGTAGGCCGGTCCCAAGCCCGGATAAATGCAGAGGGTTGCATCAGGAAGGGCATCCGGCGTAAAAACTGTGCCAAACAAATATGAGCGTTCATCTAAAGAATCCCATACCGGATCGGTCGTGGCCCGGGTTAACAACGCCCGCCCCCGGCACTGCTAACCTGCAGGGCGTCGGTGGAAATTCAGCTACTGTGGGTCGAAGACAAAGAAGAGGAGGAAACCGGATCCACCGTCAGAAGAAAAAGAGGAATGCACAGAGCCTACAACTGAGTGTAGGGACTTTGAATGTTGGGACTATGACAGGAAAAGCACAGGAGTTGGTTGACATGATGATTAGGAGAAAGGTTGATATTCTGTGCATCCAAGAGAGCAGGTGGAAAGGTAGTAAGGCTAGAAGTTTGGGAGCAGGGTTTAAATTATTCTACCACGGAGTAGATGGGAAGAGAAATGGAGTAGGGGTTATTTTAAAGGAAGAGCTGGCTAAGAATGTCTTGGAGGTGAAAAGAGTATCAGATCGAGTGATGACACTAAAATTTGAAATTGAGGGTGTTATGTATAATGTGGTTAGCGGCTATGCACCACAGGTAGGATGTGACCTAGAGTTGAAAGAGAAATTCTGGAAGGAACTAGATGAAGTAGTTCTGAGCATCCCAGACAGCGAGAGAGTTGTGATTGGTGCAGATTGTAATGGACATATTGGTAAAGGAAACAGGGGCGATGAAGAAGTGATGGGTAAGTACGGCATCCATGAAAGGAACTTTGAAGGGCAGATGGTGGTGGACTTTGCAAAAAGGATGGAGATGGCTGTAGTGAACACTTATTTCCAGAAGAGGGAGGAACATATAGTGACCTACAAGAGCGGAGGTAGAACCACGCAGGTAGATTATATTTTGTGCAGACGATGTAATCTGAAGGAGGTTACTGACTGTAAATAGTGGTAGGGGAGAGTGTAGCTCGACAGCATAGGATGGTAGTATGTAGGATGATTCTGGTGGTGGGTAGGAAGATTAAGAAGACAAAGGTAGAGCAGAGAACCATGTGGTGGAAGCTGAGAAAGGAAGAATGTTGTGCGGCCTTCCGGAAAGAGGTGAGACAGGCTCTCGATGGACAACCGAAGCTCCCGGAAGACTGGACGACGACAGCCAAGGTGATCAGAGAGACAGGCAGGAGAGTACTTGGTGTGTCATCTGGTAGGAAAGGGGAGAAGGAGACTTGGTGGTGGAACCCCAAAATACAGGGAGTCATACAAGGAAAGAGATTAGCGAAGAAGAAGTGGGATACTGAGAGGACTGAGGAGAGGCGAAAGGAGTACATCGAGATGCGACGTAGGACAAAGGTAGAGGTGGCAAAGGCTAAACAAGAGGCATATGAAGACATGTACACCAGGTTGGACACGAAAGAAGGAGAAAAGGATCTCTACAGGTTGGCCAGACAGAGGGATAGAGATGGGAAGGATGTGCAGCAGGTAAGGGTGATTAAGGATAGAGATGGAAATGTGTTGACTGGTGCCGGTAGTGTACTAAATAGATGGAAAGAATACTTTGAGAAGTTGATGAATGAAGAAAATGAGAGAGAAGGAAGAGTTGAAGAGGCAAGAGTGAAGGACCAGGAAGTGGAAATGATTACTAAGGGGGAAGTCAGAAAGGCACTGCAAAGGATGAAAAATGGAAAGGCAGTTGGTCCTGATGACATACCGGTAGAGTTATGGAAGCAATTTGGAGAGATGGCTGTGGAGTTTTTGACCAATTATTCAACAGAATACTAGCGGGCGAAAAGATGCCTGAAGAATGGAGGAAAAGTGTTCTAGTTCCCATTTTTAAGAACAAAGGGGATGTTCAGAGCTGTGGGAACTATAGAGGAATAAAGTTGATGAGCCACACAATGAAGTTATGGGAAAGAGTAGTGGAGGCTAGACTCAGGACAGAAGTAAGTATCTGCGAGCAACAGTATGGTTTCATGCCTAGAAAGAGTACCACAGATGCATTATTTGCCTTGAGGATGCTCGTGGAAAAGTACAGAGAAGGTCAGAAGGAGCTACATTGTGTCTTTGTGGATCTAGAGAAAGCCTATGACAGAGTACCAAGAGAGGAACTGTGGTACTGCATGTGTAAGTCTGGTGTGGCAGAGAAGTATGTTAAAATAGTACAGGACATGTATGATGGTAGCAGAACAATGGTGAGGTGTGCCTTAGGTGTGACAGAGGAATTTAAGGTGGAGGTGGGACTGCATCAGGGATCAGCTCTGAGCCCCTTCCTGTTTGCAGTGGTAATGGATAGGCTGACAGATGAGGTTAGACTGGAATCCCCTTGGACCATGATGTTCGCAGATGATATTGTCATATGCAGTGAAAGCAGGGAGCATGCAGAGGAACAATTGGAAAGATGGAGACATGCACTGGAAAGGAGAGGAATGAAGATTAGCCGAAGTAAAACAGAATATATGTGCGTGAATGAGAAAAGTAGAGGGGGAAGAGTGAGGCTACAGGGAGAAGAGATAGCGAGGGTGGACGACTTCAAATACTTGGGGTCAACAATACAGAGCAATGGAGAGTGTGGTCAGGAAGTGAAGAAACGGGTCCAAGCAGGTTGGAACAGCTGGCGAAAGGTGTCTGGTGTGTTATGTGACAGAAGAGTGTCTGCTAGGATGAAGGGCAAAGTTTACAAAACAGTGGTGAGGCCGGCCATGATGTACGGATTAGAGACGGTGGCACTGAAGAAACAACAGGAAGCTGAACTGGAGGTGGCAGAAATGAAGATGTTGAGGTTCTCGCTCGGAGTGACCAGGTTGGATAGGATTAGAAATGAGCTCATTCGAGGGACGGCCAAAGCTGGATGTTTTGGAGACAAGATTCGAGAGAGCAGACTTCGATGGTTTGGACATGTTCAGAGGCGAGAGAGTGAGTATATTGGTAGAAGGATGCTGAGGATGGCGCTCCCAGGCAAAAGAGCGAGAGTTTATGGATGTGGTGAGGGAAGACATGAGGGCAGTTGGGGTTAGAGAGGAAGATGCAGGAGATAGGCTAAAATGGCAAAAGATGACACGCTGTGGCGACCCCTAACGGGACAAGCCGAAAGGAAAAGAAGAAGAAGAAGAAGAAGTTATTGATCTCCTTTAGACAGTGGCACAACACCTCAATTGAACTATAGTCATCTGGAGACACTGCTACATATGACTGCGTGTCATCTGGATGATAGTAAAACTAAAGTTGTGGAAAATTTGACCCAAAGTAGAATAGACATATTGAACCAGAGGGGTCCAAGCACTGACCCTTGAGGGACCCTATATGTCATTACCATTAGTTCCTTTCTTCCAGGTAGGAACTGAACCATCTAAGGACTGTTCCATTTAGATCTGCCCACATTTCCAACCTGTTTAGCAGTATATTGTGCTCCACCCCACTAAGATCTAACAAGACCAAAATTGACACCTTTCCTGAGCCAATATTCAGTCTTATATCATTTAGCAAGATAAGATAATATGATAAATTGTTGAGTCAATTAAAAATAAATTCCTTTCTTTCTGAAACCATTTTGGTTGAGTCGTGCTTCTAACTTGGGTCCCATTCACAATGACACACGTTCCATTGATTTCAAACAAAAAACAGTCTTTTTTAACGCAGTTCCAGAGAGGATATGGTAGATCTCAAAACGATGCCTTCAGGATGTCATGTGTACATGACATACCCATCTTTCCTGAGATAATGAAGTTTTTGTCCAAGTTCTGACCATGCGCCGACAACACGGGTAGATCAACATGTCGGATCTTTTTTACCTTGACGGTGATCTGGGCTCAGGTTTTGAAGAACTTTTATATCATTGCCATTCAGTCCATGGGTCTCCTTTCTTGTTTGTTTCCCATTCCCTGGCATTATTGTGACTGATGGATGTTTATATCGCATGAACTTCTCTATTTGAGTGACTTGCTGTGGCAGTGTTACAGTGCCACTTGTGCCCTGGCATCTATTTTTTTGTTCATGTTTGTATGGAAACACATATTTGGTTGAAACGGTTCCATGTGTATGAGAAACTTTCAGCAAAGAATTAAAAAAAAGCATTGGCATCATTTCACTGTAGATGGGGGCTTTGTCCTCCAAAAGGGAGGCACCTAATCCCAAGGGGCAATGAACAGCCCAACAGCTCCCTTATTGAAAGAATGCACTGAACACCTTTTTGATCCATATACAAAGCTATTCTGTCAGACTTGTTTATGATCTGCAGCGCAATACTATTTCACTTGTTTAGTGGTCCTCAACTGTTTTTTTTTTTAAAAGCAGCAGCACGGTGGATCACCCTGAAAGCATTGACCTCACAGTTTTGAGGTCCCGGGTTCAATCCCGGACCTGGCTGTGTGACGTTTGGATGTTTTCCCCGTGCCTGTGTGGATTTTCTCCGGGCACTCAAGTTTCCTCCCACATTCCAAAAACAGCCGACATTAATTGGACACTCTAAATTGCCCCCAGGTGTGATTGTGAGTCCCTTAAGGCCACAGTAATAGTTGTTCCCACAGAGCATGCAGAGAATACATTATAAGTAGTAGTAGAGTCACAATTACTGCAACATCTATGCTAAAGTCCGTTAACTGGTCAATGGAATTTGACATTACATGTATTAAACTAATAGACTAGTTACCTGACATTATAATATATTTATATTTGTAAATTTTTGTTAAAATACACAGTAAAATGTTTAATTATCTTTTGTTTTAATTCACTTTTACAGTACACAAACTGTATAGAAGAAAGAGAGTGCAAACAGACCGAAAGGAATAAGTCACAAAGTGTATTTTAATAGGTTTGTGTGTCTAAAATAGTTCACATTTGTTTTTTGTTGTTTGTTTTTTATGGGTTTTTTAATGCTTTGTTTTTGCTCGGTCTGAAATGTTACCCGCAGGATAAATGAGGATTCACCGTAGAAATAATCATGTTCATTATAATGTACATACCATAGTGGTTTCAGCAATGGAACCAAAGCTGTTGATGAAAATGTTACAGGAAACATTGACTGGAGGACCTGTAAAGGGAAAATTAGACCTATTATATGGATGTAATGTAATAAACCATTATACACACTCCAACTACAGTACAGTACAGTACAGTACAGTATTCCCTTGCACATTCATGATTCACCATTCACGCCCAGGCATATTTGTGGATTTTGCCCTCAAAATGATTTTATTCCTATAGTTTACTATATTTTCATGACAAGAAGTTGCACTTAAAAGTCTTTAAATTTTCTCCTAGGTGGCACTCAAAGCATGGCACGAATGTTACCAGCACACTTTGCAGGACTACTTAGGATGTAAATAGCATTTAAAGTTCATGTTTTGTGTCAATTATTTCTTCAGTCATTTTTTCATTAGTTTTATTATTTTCTAGTTATGGTATTCTGTTTGCAATGGTGTGATTATATTAGTTTTAATGTGACACCGCGAGAGTGAACATGTTGACTAATGATTTGCCTACACTGTCAATGTGTGGGGGAATGAAAGTTTCTGCTGCTTACAAATGTAAAATTGCAATTGTTCCTCACTGCCTCGTGAGCCACACCCTGTAGTAGCATACATGTATTCTAACACATGCTTTTACGGATATTGGAACTTGGTGGGCGCCACAGTGGCACAGCTGTAAAGTGTTGGTCTCACAGTTCTGAGGACCCTAGCTGTATCCCAGTGAGATGGTCAGAGAGCTCCGGGTGCTGAAAAGTCTCTTTATGAGTAATGCGCATTCATGTATATTAATGTGCATGCGCATACATTTTGTCAACTTACGGTCATTCTGAAACATCCCCATCCGTGCTTCAACATGTGCCATTCAAGTGTTATGTTTGCTATGGATGTCTCAGAAAGATGAACACAGCGAATGTACAAAAATGTGTATATCTTGTGGATATGTGGATATCTATATCAACTTTTGTTTTAAGGTTAAGTTAGAGTTAGGATATAACATATTTTAGCTCACTCTATGTAGAAGAAGGGGAACTATGAGACCGGGAGAGTTCCCAGTAAGCGTCTACTACATACCCAGAGTTCCCCTGTTAGTATGGATGGATGGATGGATGGAACCTGGTGCACACATAAGGCATTCTGTCCAATTTGGAGAAAATTTAAGAATTATTAGAGCATCTTATGTTGCAAAAATACAGTACATTATTCGCAGATTTTTGGGATTCGTGGGGTGGAGGGGGTAAGGAAAGTAACCCCCGCAAATACTGAATGGAGCCTGAAATAAGAGTACACAATGGCCTGCTGTACTGGAGCTGCATTATAGAACAGTTATCCGCGCGATTTTTTGCTTCCTTCATTCCCTTTTTCATTCTGTTCAGTGCCTTTCTAACTTCCCCCTTACTAATCATTGCCACTTCCTGGTTATTCACGCTTGCCTCTTCAACCCTTCCTTCTCTTCCATTCTCCTCATTAATTAACTTCTCAAATTACTCTTTACATCAACTTAGCACACTACTGGCACCAGTCAACATATTTCCATCGCTATCCTTGATCACCTTTACTTGCTGCACATCCTTCCTATCTCTATCTCTCTGTCTGACCAATCTGTTGATATCCTTTTCTCCCTCTTTCGTATCCAACTTGGTGTACATGTCGTCATATGCCTTTTGTTTAGCCTTCGCCACCTCTATCTTTGCCCTACGCCGCATCTCAATGTATTGCTTAGGCCTCTCCTCAGCCCACTCCATGTCTTACTTCTTACTTCTAATCTCTTTCCTTGGATGACTTCCTGTATTTTGGGGTTGCACCACCAGGTCTCCTTTTCCCCTTTCCTACCAGAAAGCACCCAAAGTACTCTCCTACTTGCCTCTCTGAATACCTTGGCAGTAGTACTCCAGTCTTCCGGGAGCTCTTCCTGTCCATCTAGAGCCTGTCTCACCTCTTTCTGAAAAGCCACACGACATTCTTCCTTCCTCAACTTCCACAACCTGATTCTCTGCTCTACCTTTGTCTTCTTAATCTTCCTACTCGCTACCAGATTCATCCTAAACACCACCATCCTATGCTGTCGAGCTACACTCTCTCCCACCACAACCTTACAATCAGTAGCCTCCTTCAGAATACATTGTCTGCACAAAATATAATCCACCTGCGTGCTCCTACCTCCGCTCTTATACGTCACTCTATGTTCCTGTCTCTTCTGGAAATAAGTGTTCACCACTGCCAATTCCATACTTTTTGCGAAGTCCACCACCATCTGACTCTCAAAGTTCCTTTGTTGCATGGCGCACTTATTACCCATCACGTCTTCATCGCCCCTGTCTCCTTCACCAACATGTCCATTGAAAGCTGTGCACCAATGACATCTCTCCTCTCGTCTCTCTCTCTCCTCTCTCTCTCCTCATCTCTCTTCTCTCTCTCTCTCTCTCGTCTCTGGGATGCTCAGGACTACTTCGTCTAGTTTTCTTCAAAATGTGTCTTTCAATCAAGGTCACATCCTACTTGTGGGGCATAGCCACTAATCACATTATACACATACCCTCAATTTTAAATTGTAGTCTCTCTCAGTCCATCCTCTGCTACCAAATGCAGCCCTATGGGGACACAAACCAGTGCGATCTGTAGGCCGGTCCCAAGCCCGGATAAATGCAGAGGGTTGCGTCAGGAAGGGCATCCGGCGTAAAAACTGTGCCAAACAAATATGAGCGTTCATCTAAAGAATCCCATACCGGATCGGTCGTGGCCCGGGTTAACAACGCCCGCCCCCGGCACTGCTAACCTGCAGGGCGTCCGTGGAAATTCAGCTACTGTGGGTCGAAGACAAAGAAGAGGAGGAAACCGGATCCAGCGTCAGAAGAAAAAGAGGAATGCACAGAGCCTACAACTGAGTGTAGGGACTTTGAATGTTGGGACTATGACAGGAAAAGCACAGGAGTTGGTTGACATGATGATTAGGAGAAAGGTTGATATTCTGTGCATCCAAGAGAGCAGGTGGAAAGGTAGTAAGGCTAGAAGTTTGGGAGCAGGGTTTAATTATTCTACCACGGAGTTGATGGGAAGAGAAATGGAGTAGGGGTTAGGGGTTATTTTAAAGGAAGAGCTGCTAAGAATGTCTTGGAGGTAAAAGAGTATCAGATCGAGTGATGAGACTAAAATTTGAAATTGGGGGTGTTATGTATAATGTGGTTAGCGGCTATGCACCACAGGTAGGATGTGACCTAGAGTTGAAAGAGAAATTCTGGAAGGAACTAGATGAAGTAGTTCTGAGCATCCCAGACAGCGAGAGAGTTGTGATTGGTGCAGATTGTAATGGACATATTGGTAAAGGAAACAGGGGCGATGAAGAAGTGATGGGTAAGTACGGCATCCATGAAAGGAACTTTGAAGGGCAGATGGTGGTGGACTTTGCAAAAAGGATGGAGATGGCTGTAGTGAACACTTATTTCCAGAAGAGGGAGGAACATATGGTGACCTACAAGAGCGGAGGTAGAACCACGCGAGGTAGATTATATTTTGTGCAGACGATGTAATCTGAAGGAGGTTACTGACTGTAAAGTAGTGGTAGGGGAGAGTGTAGCTCGACAGCATAGGATGGTAGTATGTAGGATGATTCTGGTGGTGGGTAGGAAGATTAAGAAGACAAAGGTAGAGCAGAGAACCATGTGGTGGAAGCTGAGAAAGGAGAATGTTGTGCTGGCCTTCCGAAAGAGGTGAGACAGGCTCTCGATGGACAACCGAAGCTCCCGGAAGACTGGACGACGACAGCCAAGGTGATCAGAGAGACAGGCAGGAGAGTACTTGGTGTGTCATCTGGTAGGAAAGGGGAGAAGGAGACTTGGTGGTGGAACCCCAAAATACAGGGAGTCATACAAGGAAAGAGATTAGCGAAGAAGAAGTGGGATACTGAGAGAACTGAGGAGAGGCGAAAGGAGTACATCGAGATGCGACGTAGGGCAAAGGTAGAGGTGGCAAAGGCTAAACAAGAGGCATATGAAGACATGTACACCAGGTTGGACACGAAAGAAGGAGAAAAGGATCTCTACAGGTTGGCCAGACAGAGGGATAGAGATGGGAAGGATGTGCAGCAGGTAAGGGTGATTAAGGATAGAGATGGAAATGTGTTGACTGGTGCCGGTAGTGTACTAAATAGATGGAAAGAATACTTTGAGAAGTTGATGAATGAAGAAAATGAGAGAGAAGGAAGAGTTGAAGAGGCAAGAGTGAAGGACCAGGAAGTGGAAATGATTACTAGGGGGAAGTCAGAAAGGCACTACAAAGGATGAAAAATGGAAAGGCAGTTGGTCCTGATGACATACCGGTAGAGGTATGGAAGCAATTTGGAGAGATGGCTGTGGAGTTTTTGACCAACTTATTCAACAGAATACTAGCGGGCGAAAAGATGCCTGAAGAATGGAGGAAAAGTGTTCTGTTCGTTCCCTTTTTAAGAACAAAGGGGATGTTCAGAGCTGTGGGAACTATAGAGGAATAAAGTTGATGAGCCACACAATGAAGTTATGGGAAGAGTAGTGGAGGCGAGACTCAGGACAGAAGTAAGTATCTGCGAGCAACAGTATGGTTTCATGCCTAGAAAGAGTACCACAGATACATTATTTGCCTTGAGGATGCTCGTGGAAAAGTACAGAGAAGGTCAGAAGGAGCTACATTGTGTCTTTGTGGATCTAGAGAAAGCCTATGACAGAGTACCAAGAGAGGAACTGTGGTACTGCATGCGTAAGTCTGGTGTGGCAGAGAAGTATGTTAAAATAGTACAGGACATGTATGATGGTAGCAGAACAATGGTGAGGTGTGCCTTAGGTGTGACAGAGGAATTTAAGGTGAGGTGGGACTGCATCAGGGATCAGCTCTGAGCCCCTTCCTATTTGCAGTGGTAATGGATAGGCTGACAGATGAGGTTAGACTGGAATCCCCTTGGACCATGATGTTCGCAGATGATATTGTCATATGCAGTGAAAGCAGGAGCATGCAGAGGAACAATTGGAAAGATGGAGACATGCACTGGAAAGGAGAGGAATGAAGATTAGCCGAAGTAAACAGAATATATGTGCGTGAATGAGAAAAGTAGAGGGGGAAGAGTGAGGCTACAGGGAGAAGAGATAGCGAGGGTGGACGACTTCAAATACTTGGGGTCAACAATACAGAGCAATGAGAGAGTGTGGTCAGGAAGTGAAGAAACGGGTCCAAGCAGGTTGGAACAGCTGGCGAAAGGTGTCTGGTGTGTTATGTGACAGAAGAGTCTGCTAGGATGAAGGGCAAAGTTTACAAAACAGTGGTGAGGCCGGCCATGATGTACGGATTAGAGACGGTGGCACTGAAGAAACAACAGGAAGCTGAACTGGAGGTGGCAGAAATGAAGATGTTGAGGTTCTCGCTCGGAGTGACCAGGTTGGATAGGATTAGAAATGAGCTCATTCGAGGGACGGCCAAAGCTGGATGTTTTGGAGACAAGATTCGAGAGAGCAGACTTCGATGGTTTGGACATGTTCAGAGGCGAGAGAGTGAGTATATTGGTAGAAGGATGCTGAGGATGGCGCTCCCAGGCAAAAGAGCGAGAGGAAGACCAAAGAGAAGGTTTATGGATGTGGTGAGGGAAGACATGAGGGTAGTTGGGGTTAGAGAGGAAGATGCAGGAGATTGGCTAAGATGGCAAAAGATGACACGCTGTGGCGACCCCTAACGGGACAAGCCGAAATGAAAAGAAGAAGAAGAAGAAGAAGAAGTCTCATCACTCCATCTGATGCTCTTTTCACCTCCAAAACATTCTTAGCCAGGTCTTCCTTTAAAATAACTCCTACTCCATTTCTCTTCCCATCTACTCCATGGTAAAAGAATTTAAACCATGCTCCTAAGCTTCTAGCCTTACTCCCTTTCCACTTGCTCTCTTGGATGCACAATACATCAACATTTCTCCTAATCATCATGTCAACTACCTCCTGAGCTTTTCCGGTCATAGTCCCTACATTCGAAGTCCCTACACACAGTCTAGGGACTGTCCATGGCTCTTCTTTTTCTGCCGACTAAGTCGTGTTCTCCTCTTTTTTGGTCTATGATCAACATTACCTGAATTTCTACCTACACCTTGCAGATTAACTGTGCTGGGGGCGGGTGTAGTTAGCCACGACCTATCCGTTATGGAAGTCATTTGATGAACGTTAATATATGTTTGGCATAGTTTTACGCCGGATGACGTTCCTGCCACACCCCTCTGCATTTAGCCGGGCTTGGGACCGGCCTAGAGGAAGCACAGGATTTGTGAACCCCTTCGGGCTGCAGATAGACAAAAATAAGCAATCAAATAAACAAACTCAGCACATAAGATACACAATTCACACACTACCTAGTCTATGTTAAAGTTAAAATCAGATAAAAGCTATCAAATATACAAAGTCAACAAATAAGATACACAATTTACATACCATCTGTGTGAAAATATAATGGATATGATGATTCAAAGGATATGTGGATGTAAGGGATTACGTAAGGTAGTTTGTGCGCTAGGCTAGGCTAACTTGGGTCGGGTAGCTTCAACACGAACGATACGGCTCGTATTTGGGTACTAACATAAGACTTGTTACATTGCCTGCAAGTCCTCACATCCCCCATTGTACCCGTTGTTTAAGTTGTACACGTTATGAATTTACACATGTTCGTTATTTCTTTAACAGCACGGTTTGATCGCAAACGCTACCCATTGTTAGGCAGCTAAGATAGGGTGGTCTGGGCCTATAAGCAAGTTTAAATTGGTATAAGTAAGTCAATACTAAGTACTCACGGTCCTCGTTGTATATGGAACGTAGGTTTTGCAGGGCGTCTAAGAACTCAATATTGATGTTTACTTCCTCAGCAAATATTTGATTACATATGTTACTTGTTGTTCCGAGCTAACCTAGCCTAGGCCGCGGTGCTTCAATGCAAATGAATACGGCTCCAATTTGGGTACTAAGATTATACCGATGATGATTTTAGTCCAACCAAGTCATCACCAGGGGCATCCGACATTGGGTACTCACAGCATTCGGTCCAAATTCAGCAGGATTTAGTTATTGAACGGTCATGCAGGTCGGAGCCTCCTTGATTTTTTGTCACCAGTTTTTGGAACCGGAAGCCAACCAATCTTGCAATTAAGTCATGACATTCTTGATCAGTAAAGCTACTATTTTATGCCTTGCACCATTGTTGGGACACACCCTCACATCCTGCAGGTGCAATCAGTATTTGTGTTAGTAATATATAATGTGGACAATGTCACTTTAAACTGCTCCCATTGCACCATTGTCTTTGCACTGGTCAAGAACGGTGAACCACAAATGGGTAAGGGCACTTAGGGCTAAACAAGAGGCATATGAGGACATGTACACCATGCTGGACACTAAAAAAGGAGAAAAGGATCCCTGCACGTTGGCTAGACAGAGTGATAGAGATGGAAAAGATGTGCAGCTGATTAGGGTTATTAAGAATAGGGATGGAAATGTATTGACTGGTGCCCAGTAGTGTACTAAACAGATGGAAAGAATACTTTGAGAAGTTGATGAATGAAGAAAGAAGGAAGAGCAGAAGGGCAACTGTGGTGAACCTGGAAGTGGCAATAATTAGTAAAGGGAAGTCAGAAAGTCATTGAAAGGCTGAAAAAATGGAATGACAGTTGGTCCTGAAGACATACCTGTATGTATGGAAGCATTTTGGAGGGGTGGCTGTGGAGTCTTTGACCAACTTGTTCAACAGAACACTCGCGGATGAGAAGATGCCTGGAGGAAAAGGTTACTGGTTCCCATTTTTAAGAACAGAGGCGATGGAAAATTACAAAGAAGGTCAGACAGAGAGACATTTTCTCTTTGTGGATCTAGAGAACCCCTATGAGATGACCAAGAGAGGAACTACATACGGAAGTCTGGATTGGCAGAGAATTACATTAGAATAGTACAGAATATGCATGTCCTGTTGCAGCAGAACAGCGGTGAGGTGTGCCATAGGTGTGACAGAGGAACTTAAGGTGAAGGGGGGACTGCATCAGGGAACAGCTCTAAGCTGCTTCCTGTTAGCAATGATAATGGATATGGTGACAAATGAGGTTAGACTGCAATCCCTTTGGACCATGATATTTGCAGATGACATTGTGATCTAGACTGAAACTAGGGAACAGGTGGAGGAGCAATTAGAAAGGTGGAGATATGCACACGAAAGGAGACGAATGAAGAGTAGTTGAAGTAAGAGAGATATGTGTATCAATGAGATGGGTGGAGGCGGAAGAGCGAGGCTACAAGGAGAAGAGATGGGAAACGTGGATGACTTCAAATACTGGGGTCAACAGCCCAGAGTAATGGTGAGCGTGGTAAGGAAGTGAAGAAATGGGTCCAAGCAAGTTGGAAAAGCGAACGGAAGGTGTCAGATGGGTTGTGTGACAGATGAGCCTTTTCTAAGATGAAAGGCAAATAAAAAAAAAAAAAAAAAAGGTTAGGCCAGCCATGATGTACAAATTAGAGACAGTGGGACTGAAGAGACAACAGGAAGCAGAACTGGAAGTGGGTGAAATGAAAATGTAGAGGTTCTCTCAGAGTGACCAGGTTGGGTCGGATTAGAAATGAGCTAATTTCAGCGACAGCCGAAGTTAGATGTTTTGGATACAAAGTGAGAGAGAGCAAATTGTTTGGGCATGTCCAGAGGAGAGAAAGTGAGTATATTGGAAGAAGAGTGCTGAAGATGGAGCTGCCAGGCAAAAGAGCGAGAGGAAGACCAAAGAGAAGATTGATGGATGTTGTGAGGGAAGACATGAGGGCTGTTGGTGTTAGAGAGGAAAATCCAGGAATAGGCTTTCATGGAAAAAGATGACATGCTGTGGCGACTCTTCACGGGGACAGGCTAAAAGGAAAAGAAGAAGACTTTTGTGGCTCAAAGATATTGAGATAACAGGATAAGCCGAAAGAAGAAGACGAAGAAGAAGAAGTAGAAGAAGGTATATGCTAGACGTAAACATGTATTACATGAAAGTTGAGCAGGATGCATTTAACAGACACGGCCACAGTGTCCGAAATCTGAGAAGACATTCCAGTTTTTCACCATTTTGAAGCTTGATTTCATATACTCCCCTCCTGGAAGCCATCACCTTATTGTGATCTTGTTATGTTTCCCAATGATCCCAAGAGGTAAATTGTCTGGGATTTCACACCCCTGCTACGGTCACCCATTAGAAACCATTCCCAGGTGAGGGACCAGACAAAGCATGGCAAAAGGACCCCTATAATGACTAATATAAATGGATTTAAGTTTCACATTGTGAACAAGGTCTAAGGTCTATACAGGGGTGCTGAAGAGTAGGGTCCATTGGCAAATCTAATCCCAGATTCAGGAGGAGCAGTGTGTTTTTCATCCTGGCCATGGAACAGTGGACCACCTCTCTGCACTCAGCAGGGTCCTCGAGTGTACAGTGTCGTTAACCCAACCAGTCAACATGTGTTTGTTGGACTTGGAGAAGGTGTTTGACCCATGGGGTGTGCTTCAGGATTATGCAGTGCCGAACCTCCTGATACAGGCTGATTGGTCCATCTACGACCGGTGTCCAGTTTGGTGTGCATTACTGGCACTAAGTCGAACTCGTTACCAGGGCAGGTTGGACTCCGCCAAGGCTGGCCTTTGTCACCAATTCTGTTCATAAATTTTATGGACAGAACTTTTGGGAAAAATCAAGGAATAGAGGAGGTCATTTAATAGGTGAAGCTCTGAACTTGGTCTACATGCCTCCCCTTAGCTATGGTCACGAGCTATGGGCCACAACGGTTAAGAACAAGATCTTGGAAACAAGTGGCTGAAATGTGTTTCCTCCATAGGGTGTCCAGGCTCTCCCTTAGAAATAGGGTAAGAAGTTCTGTTATCCAGGAGGGCTCACGGTAGAGCCGCTACTCCTCCGCAATGAGAGGAGCCATTTGAAGTGGCTGGGGTATCTGATTTGGATGCCTCCTGGACACCTCCCTGTTGAGGTGTTCCGGGCACATCTTAATGGAAGTAGAACCAGGGGACACCACAGCACACATTGGAACCCTAGGAATGTCTTGGGATCCCTCCGGAAGAGGTGGATGAAGAGGTTTGAGAAAGGGAAGTCTGGGCGTTCCTGCTAAAGCTACTATCCCTGAAACATGATCTGGGATAAGCAGTCGAAGGTGGTGGATGGATGGATTTCATGTACTGTACTTCCTGACTTTGTTTTTAATAATTCAAATTTGGCAGGCTTGTTAACTGATAAACATAGATTCTTAAAGGTCCACTGTCATGTACTGCATGCTTTTTAGTATGTTATTAATGGAAAAAAACGGCAGCTGGTATGAACCCATCCGTTTTTTTTCCACCACAAAGCATGATTTTGACGTATATGGCTTTTTGTAACTCCCGCCATGAAAATCCTCTTGAGGGATTTGTTTTAGAGAAGAAGCAGGAAGTGTCGTACAGGGCAATAGCGCACTCAAGCGGTCTCGTGTGTTTCTACTAGTTTTACCTGCTGGAAGGTAGCTCGTTGTTCGTTCGTTTTAGCCAAAATGCTGGCTTGTTGTATTGCTGCATATTGCTCGAACACTCGGGAGGATAGATTCGCTCTTCATACTTTTCCAAAAGGCCCGGTTCATTGTGAAAAATGCATTGCACAGGTGCAAAGGACGAGGGCTTTGTGGATTCCAAATGACAGGTAGGTGTGTATACAGCTACTAAAGAAAATCCAAAACAATAGTTATGGGGGATGTAATCCGTAAATAAGGGGTGCTAAATGTTTCGATGTGTACATCAGAAGGCTTCCATGCAGCAGCTCCTGAAGGAAGGCCTCCCCAGGCCTTATGGATCACCACCGGCCTTGTTGACAAGGCCGAGCCGGCCTTCACAGCTTTGGCTGGGTTGGCTCGTCGCAGCGCCAGGCCGCCGTGGCTCATCTCCGCCACAGAGGTGAATAGAACGGGGAGGCGGTTTGGCCGCGGCGTCGTATTCCCTTGCAGGCAGCGTTGTTTTTATCACCGCTGTGGAGGTGGATCGGGTGCGGGGAGGTGGTTTGGCTGCATGCAGTTTGGCCGTGATCTGCATATCATCTAAATATGGCTCGAAATGATGGGGTAATATTGCCATGGTCACTTCACTCGGTTGTGAGATGTTCTCTTCTTCGAAAAGAGCTTCCGTGTCAGGAGGGGGGTGTTCATCTCCCATAGTAGGTAGCAAAGTGTTTTTTCAATGGCAAATGTCCCAGTGTGACGTCACAGACAGAAGATGCACACAATATGGCTACCATTTGAATGTCGAATGAGACTTCTGCAAATTTGACGTGCTCTCCTCTCATACTAATTTTTTTGTATAGACATTGAAGTGATTAATGTGATATGTATTTTTCATTCCAATATCTATTTTAGAATGTTTATAGGCATGACAATTGGGCTCTAAAAAGAATCCGAATAGTTCAGACATATATGTCTGTCATACTTTGAAACCAAAGAAGATGTCTGCAACATCTATAGTTTTAATTGCATCATTTCATGGGTTATCTCTGGGTGCTCCAGTTTTCTCTCATATCCCAAAAACATGCATTAATTGGAGACTCTAAATTTCCTCTAGGTGTGATTGTACGTGCGACTGTTGTCTGTCTCCATGTGCCCTATGATTGGGTAGCAACCAGTTCAGGGTGCACCCTGCCTTCTGCCTGATGACAGCTGAGATTGGCTCCAGCACTCTTGTGACCCTCATGAGGATACGTAGCTCTGAAAATGGATTGATGTATGGATCCATACATGTTGTCAGTAATGTATGCAATATCTCATACATTCTTTTAGAGGTTGTTGTTTGTATCACAGTAGCCATTTATGGCATTTTGGAGCAAGAAAACAATTGCACACACATGACATATGCCATTTGACTGTAGAAAGGTATTTTGTGGAAATATAAACATTTTTCACCAAACACATTTAAGGAGCATATTCTTGTGATGAAAACTAAACCTGATACCTTTAAAATTTGGTCTTATTCTAGCATCGTATCCAGATGTCCTCCCCATCAGTTTGTCCAGAAAGTCAGAGGGAGACATTGGGACCTGACGTGTTCTTGGAGCATGGTCAACCTCCTTACACTGACCCACACTGTTATAGAGGATAAAAAAGTCACAATTTTTGTCATGCAAAAATGTATTTTCCTAAAATATTAACAAATAATTCTCACACATTATACATCAATTACAGATAAAACATATTTAGTTCTCCAAGTACAATCATGATAACCAACATTAAAACACAGTTTAGTAGGCACATATTAGCTGGTGGTCACAAAAAATAAAAATCCATTAGAGGATTTATCCATAAGAGGTACATTGAATATTATTGTAAGCCACAGTCTACCATCTCTATCCACTCTGCAGTGTCCTCAAGGGTGTTTGGGAGTTCACCCAACAAGTCTACATGTGTTTTGTGGAATTGAAGAAATCTTTCAAACATGTCCCTCAAGGAGTCATGTGGGGGGTGCTTTGGGATTATGGAGTGCCGAACCCCCTGATACAGGTTGATTGGTCCATGTATGACCAGTGTCCAAGTTTGGTGTGCATTGCCGGCACTAAATTGAACTAGAATCCCGGATCCGCTGATACAGGTTGTTCAGTACCAGTGCAACCAGTGTCAGAGTTTGGTCTGCATTGCTACCAGTAAGTTGGATTTCGCCAAGACTGCCTTTGTCACCTTCTTCTTTTCCTTTAGTCCATTTAGTACAGGAGCTCCACTGAGGCAGACAAAGCAAGGCTTCAGAGAATAATCAAAGCAGCACAAAAAAAATCATTGGCTTCCTCTCCCTTCCATGACTGACATTTATTCCACTCGGTGTCTCAGCAGAGCTCAGAATGCAATGAAGGACACTACCCACCTTTGTTATCTTTGTTTGAGCTCCTGCCATCTGGAAGGCGTTACAGATGTGCAAAACCAAAGATTAAAAAAGTAAGGAACAGTTTTTGTCCCCAAGAGCCATCACCGCTCTGAACTTTCATCTTTCCTCGACCAACGCTATGAATGCAAAGACACTGATTTCAATATCTTGAGCAATACATTTTATACATTGTTTTGCATTTGTATTTCTCTTCTTATATTGCTTTTATGTATGCATTGACGCATGAGAGACTCTCCAATTTCTTTGTACAGTCGTGTTCATTCATTCAGTCATTCATTCAGAAGGGACAAATAGGTATTTTCAGACCCGAACTCGAACCTAGTGAGCAGACCATGCTTCATTGATTTGTGCTTATCATTGTGAGATTATTTTGGTTCAAACCAGTGGATTTATATAAAGTATCAATTATTGGGTTTCAGATAACGAGAAAATGTTTCCTCCTGCATGGCTATAGATGTCACAAGCATGTGACAAGGGGTTGGACCCAAATGCAGGACTCCAAGGCAGGGACATGATTTTCGAGGGGAGTTTCATTCAGGCAGAGGTCATGCACAGGTAAGCAGTCCAAAAAGGCAGAGGCACAAAAATACGTGGCAAAAATACAAAGTCCAAAAATCATGAAACGAGTCCCAATAACTACAAGGCAAAAACATGCAACATGAACAAAACAAAACTTGACTATAGTGACACAGGAATGCTGTAATGAAGGAAATACACCAACAAGACGCTAGCGTACTCACACAAGAATTCAGTCTCAAACAACAAACTGGCAACTAACAATACAACACACAAGGCTTATATGCATGGCTTAATTAGCGTCAATGAGGCCCAGGTGAGGTGCTGCTGTGGAGGCAACTGCACACAGGACAGGGGCCTGTCCACGCCCCTAACAATAGATTGTCACGATTATTTCACTGTTTGCAAGCGCATTCATGGGTTTCTTTGCTTTCATTTGCTGGCAGAATTAACTCAGATTTGACATCAAACATTTAAATTTGCAGCTATACAGTCACCAGTGGTGTTCATTCTTGTGTTTTAAATATTCTATTTTTGTCATGCCCTTCTACTATTAGTGAGGAAGTATCTCGTCTGCCATGTGGTTCCATCGCCTGTAGGCTTCGCTCTTGACCCATTCATTATCCCAATCCGGCAGCCCGAATTGTGTCCCTTTCGTGTGGGCAAGACCCCTGGGTTGTGGGATCATCTGGGATGACGATGAATTAGCTTAGCACCACCATGCTAGCCATGGCTGTCCGGTCTTTTTTCAGATGTTGTTGTTGGTAATCCACTTCAAGTTGGAGTGCCACAAAAATGTGCCGGCTCCTTGTTCCCATGGGAACATGGACTGAGTCCACCAAACTGGGGGGTGTCATCTTCATGTCTCATGTTCGCTACAGTTGGTAGTAATTTTCAAGAAAGCACGGCTGTGTGCTGTTAATTCAAAGGTTTACTATACAATCATTTGGAAGCATTTTGCAGATCACAAAACCTGCTGATTTGCAAATAGTACAATGAAACAGATTGGGAGGTGATGGTTGAATCTTCGATGCACAGTGATGGTGGAATACCATCCATCCATTCATTTTCTGAGCTGATTATCCTCACCAGGGTCGTAGGAATGCTGGAGCATATCACAGCTATCATCGGGCAGGAGGCAAGGTACACCCTGAACTGGTTCCCAGTCAATCACAGGGCACAGAGAAAGTAACAACCATTCACACTTACAATCATACCAAAGGGCAATTTAGAGTCTCCAATTAATGCATTTTGGGGGATGTGGGAGGAAACTGGAGTGCTTGGGGAAAACTCATGCAGGGATAGGGAGAATGTGTAAACTCCACACAGATGGGACCAAGATTTGAACCCCAGACCTCAAAACTCAGAGGCCAATGCTCTAACCAGTTGCGCCACCGTGCTGCCCATGCAATTATCGTGTAAAGTAATGCACAATTTCAGTATCGCCATACCATTTTTATTTTCATTTGTAAAAAAAGTATATTTTTGGTGTTGTTACTTTTAAAATTTACATATAGATAATCCAGTTTTACTTGCATGTTAAGTGCACAATGCATTGTGGGTAATTCTGACATGCCGAGTCATAAGTAGAGGGGCAGATTGCTGAAACAATTTTTCACTTGGTGAGACAAGCACCAAAATTGGCACGCAGATGCTTCAAAACCTCCTCTTTCAGAAAAGTACATTAGCCAACTTCAAAAACCAAATGGAAACCTTTTTTTCAAGATGGCCACCATTCATTCCAGCATTTTGATGATCTGTACATCAAAATACATGATTTTGGACACAAGGAATCTTATTCTGCAATCAAAATTTCAATATCATTAAGGTTTATAGTGATATGATGACAATTATAGAAATTACCACTGTCTCAGTAAAGTTACCCTGGGGTTATCTTTGTCATGACAGAAGTACAACAGACTGAAATGACTTGCTTAAATTTAGGCTGAATCTGTTTTACTCTTTGCATTAACAGGTACACAGTTGTGTGCACTACAGGGTGTTATGATCAAATTTGCATGGTCCCCGACATTCACCCGTGCAATGACATTTTGTCTGCTGCAGACAAGCCTGAGCAATGGGTACGAGGGTTGACCATAGAACTTCCCAGGCTTCCCCATGATTTTTCCAGCCCCAGTTGCCACGGCTTTCAGAATGCATTTTGCAGACTGTTGACTGCTCCCATATGCTGGCAGCTTGGTCGGTTTATCATTTGACATGTCAACAAGAAATGCACTAGTTGGTGGGATGGAATCATAGGATCTTTGTTTCCATGCAAACAAGTGCAGACTTGCCTCATCAACCTTGGTCGTGTTGCTGTGCTTGTTATACATAGTGACAAAAAACTTTTCAAGAATTTCAAGGTTGGCAAATTGTTTGGTAGGTGGGTACCGGCTGAGTTTGCTGAATACTGAGCTCACCTCAGGACAAACTGGCCACGTTTTCCATGCAGTTGTTTTGCCTCTACCTCGAAACGCTGAGACAACATCACAGCCAGTGAAGGCATAAAAGAAGAACATGCGACTAGATTTCTCAGGGCAAAGGTTTCTCACCAAGTCATGAATTAGGAACCATTTAATGGACTGCCCCTGACCAAATTCCACCCAAAACATTTCTTTATACTAGAAAGAAATACTTTTTATACTTGGCCAAGCAGTTGCACTGAAGGAGTTGAGCCATTGCCAGATCAGTTGTCGTTGCTCAAATCTAATCTGAGACTTTATGTCACCCCCATGCTCTATCATACATAGGTTACAAGTCTAGGTATCAGCAGCCTTTCTTTCAGCCTGGTTGAGTTCACATCAGGTATGTCTGTCCCAAACTGCTCAAGTTGCTCCTTGTATAGACTGACAAGTTCAGCAAGTATAACAAATATGGCTGGCTCATCAGTGTTGTATCTTTAATCAGTGACATAGGTAAGAAGTTTGTAGGGATTTGTGAGTTTGGACCCAACACTTGTTCATGACTCGAGGAAGATATGACCAATGATTAGAAAAAGTTAACAGCAAATTGATTTATTACAAAGGAATGTGCAGTACAGACGTCCGGGTCTTATCTAGGTATCTGCCACACACGAGACGTGTATCTTCTTTCAGGATAGCCAAAGAAGACAAAACCTGCCCAGTAACACAATGTTTTTATATGCATGGGTCCATGGTAAAAGTGGCTAGTAAAATAGTCTTCAGTTTAGAGAAAACCAAGGGGAAAAAAATCATTTTCTTAGGATGACTCAAGTGTATCTTTGTTCTTTTGGACAAAGTCAGCTCACTCTCTGTTATACAGCGCGGTCAAGCAAGAGCAAAGGTATTTCAGTTCTAGAGCCACTAACTCTCCACCACTCAATAGACCCAGTAGTCTACCATCATTGAGGTTAAGGCACATTCATTGAACCTCTCATTCAGTTGCATGGTCATGGCTTGCTGCGGCTGTGATGTTGGTTACTTCTTCTCACAAAGGAAACACTGTTCTATTTGCATACTAGCCCTTTGCATTTTTGTGTGAGTTTCATCAGGGCTGTTCTAAATTTAAGACGCTCTTTCAGTTACATGTTCAAGCTTGCTGTTCGTGAACATTAGGCGACATGTTTGATAGTACTTTGCATTGTTTCATCTCAATGTATCCTCAATGCCACCTACATCATCTAGTCAAGATGGGTCAACTTTTCTTGGTAACAGGTTGGTTGACTGAAATTGTGGTATGTTGGTGGCTAGCATGGAATAGCCACTAGAACTACATTCGTATCGCGTTGGAGGAGACTTCAACTCCTCTTTCGTGTCTGTCTCATAAAGGCAACACTTACCCCAGTCAGTTTTGGCTCCGCTACTTAATGGGTTGTTTGCAGACATCTTACATATACAGTTGTAGGTCGAGGGACTATCCTTTTACTGCCTAACTGTACAAAACATTTAAGCACATTGAAATATGGGATACGACTAGGTTCAGGTCTCTGTTTCCCTACACTTAGCCCGATCATTCATCCAACTCTGTTTGGATCTCGTGCGATCTGTAAATCTTCCGGAAAACTGACACCCCTTTACCCTTGGCTTGGCTCTCCCACACTGGCACACCATGTCCATTCAGGCACGGCTACCTAAAAACCACACTACAACTAACTACACTTCTAGTTGAGATGCATAAGGGTTAGATAGCATTTGGGACACTTATAGTTACTACTGTCTTAAGTTAGCAACTACAACTACAGTTCCTACACTACAAGCCAATGCTAAACCCCATGCTGAATTTCAGAGCAGTGATGTCACAAGTGTGCCCTGGTTGTGCATTAACATCACAGTCTTAAAGTGCCACTGTCATGAAATGCATGATGTTTAGTATGTTATTAATGGAAAAAACGCCAGCCGACATGGACCCATACATTTTTTTCCCCACCACAAAACATGATTTTGACGTATACAGCTTTTTTTAACTCCTGCCATGAAAATCCTCTCGAGGGATTTGTTTTCGAGAAGAAGCAGGAAGTGACCTTCATGGCAGGACTGCTCTCAAGTGGACTTGTTTGTTTCTATTAGTTTTACCTCCGGGAAGGTAGCTCTTTGTTCCTTCGTGTAAGCCAAAATGCCGGCCCATTGCATTGCAGGACATTGCTTGAACACTCGAGAGTTTGGAAGAGACCTGGTTCGTCGTGAAAAATGGATTGTACGGGTGCAAAGGCCAGGAGCTTTGTGGCTTCCAAATGACAGGTAGGTGTGTATACAACCATGAAATAAAAACAATAGGTGGGGGGGGTGTAATCCATAAAACAGGGTTGCTAAATGTGTCGATGTGTGCATCGAAAGGCTTCCATGCAACAGCCAATGAAGGACGGCCTCCGTAGGCCTTTTGGATTGCTACCGGCCCTGTTGACAAGGCCAGCCTGCCGCCGGCCTTGTCGGCTGGGGTGGGTAGGGTGGGGAGGTGGTTTGGCCGTGATCCACATGTCATCTAAATACGGCTCGAAACAATAGGGTAATATTGCCCTGGACACTTCACTCGGTTGTGAGATGTTTTCTTTGAAAAGAGCTTCCGTGTCTGAAGGGGCGTGTCCTACAGTAGGGGCCGCAGCATGTTTTCAATGGCGAATGTCCGAGGTGACGTCTCGGACAGTAAATGCAGCCAATATGGCGACCACTTGGATGTCGACTGAGACTTCCACAACTTTGCGCGTAGATGACGTGCTCTCCGCTTATATTTATTTTTTCATGTAGACATTGAAGTGAATAATCTTATATCTATTTTTCATTTCAATATCTATTTTAGAAGGTTTATAGGGATAACACTAGACCTTTAAGGTATCACAAGCTAAAAGCTTTAGCATTAAACTGTTTTAGTGTAATAAATGATTAGCAGTTGACGTGTAAACTTTGTCACCACAAAGCTTAGAAACGTGCAAGGTTTCAGTGAAAAACATCAATATATACAGTCATTCATAAGATGCCATTTTGAAAAATGGTTGCCATATTGAAATTTTCAAGGCATCATTGGCTATATTGTTTGTATGTACGTAAATACATTCATTTTATATTTGGACCATAAAGAAACCGTGTTAATTGGAGTTCCTCTACAAAAATGACAATTTGTCAACTTTACTTTGGTAGCCATCTTGAAAACTGGCAGCCTTCTTGAATTCTCTGTTGGCTAACATACTTTTCTTAAAATGTATTTTCTGAATGTCATTTGTGCCAATTTTGGTGCTTGTATCACCAAGTGAAAGCTTCTTATGAAATATTGAGATAATCTGCCCCACTAAAGTTGGTGATGGAGCTTAAAGGACTGTCTCACTGAATGAATTACAATGCATCCACCGATCCATTTTCTGAGCTGCTTATCCTCACAAGGGTCGCAGGAGTCCTGGATTCTATCACAGCTGTCATGGGAAGGAGGCATGGTACACCCTGAACTTGTTGCCAGCCAATCACAGGGCACATGGAGACAGGCAACAGTCACACTCACAATTACACCGGAGTGTCCAGAGAAAACCCACACAGGAATGGAGACAACATGCAAACTCCACACAAAACCCCAGTCCTCAGAACCGCAAGGCCAACATTCTCCAGCTGCTCCACCGTGCCGCAGGAATTGCAGTACTTATCTTCAATATTATATCCAATGAAAAGTGATAACTTTTATCTTCATTGTAGTCCGGATTGTGAGCTGGTTTAACGCGCTGCACGGCTGAGGTCACCTAAGTATATGCTTCTCCTCGCCTTTAATCACCCACAGCTATGGTAGTTACACAGTAATCTTGTCACCTTTTCTTGCTCTTCACATCAAAATTACAGTGGTGCGTGTGTGAGTGTGTGTTTTTGTATGGCCCCAATATCACACTGCCAATTATTTCCACGTTTTTGTACATTCACCTAGAAACGCAAACACAGACGCAAAGTTGCCTTAATGGAGCACAATGGGTCAGCCTCCAGCTATTTACAGTATCTATATGTCAGTTCAAAGTCACAAGAGAAGTGTACTAGGAAAAGTGTGTTTGTCTATGTTTAGGTACTTCCTGTCATTTCAATTCTGTACTAAGTTGCTGGTTAACACCAATATTTAAGTTATTGGATGTCTTTCTGCCCATCTGAAGGGACCCAGCTTTTCATTTACTATACACATCTTTAGTACTCTTGGCATGTGGGTGGCAAGTCATATGCCTCCTGCCATATATTTACATGTAGCCTCTAATGCTGTCATTGCTGTCCATAATTCCTTTTTCCGAAAGGTAGCCCAGAAAGATTCCTTGATCAGTCTATTGACCTCCTTCAGCTTTGACTCCCACTCACTTGCTGTCTTACCCTATGTCAGCTTTCTGCCACTCAGTCAACTCAGCTTCTTCATTTTTATCCAGCTCTCCAGCTTTGCAATAAGCACAACCTCCACGGCATCATTTGCATCCATAACATAACTCTGTAGCTGCTCATAACACTGTTGGCCAGATGAGAAAACTTTATGACACCAGGTCACACTGTACTGCTTGGTGAGGCTTTGCATTCCTCTCTCTATAGGCTTCTCTTTTGTCAGGTTTATGACCTCTGGGAGGAAAACAGTGCTCGGATAAAATCCACACAGGCACGGGTAGAACATGCAAACTCGACACAGGTGGGGTCAGGATTTGTATCATAGACTTCTGAACTTTGAGGTCAACGTTCTAAACCAGTTGCACCACCGTACCTCCTCTCTCAGTATTTATGTACCGGTAATTAATTTTTTATGTTCTGCTGCAATTTTTTCTAAAGCAATGTATTCTTTGATGAGATTCCAAATGCTTATTTGCAGCTGTATCACACAAATAAATTGTTAAAAAAATCATACATTGTGATTTCTGGATTTTTCTTTTTAGATTATCTCGCTCACAGTGGACATGTACCTAGGATGAAAATTTAGGACCCCTCCATGATTTCTAAGTGGGAGACCTTGCAATATAGCAGGGTGTTCATATACAAATTTTCTTCACTGTACCTTTTCTTAATAGAGATAGAGGTTGTCTGAGCTTTTGGAAGAATCTGTAATTAAAAAAATACACCAAAATGGTCAGAAATATCCATATACTTAATGTTAATCAATTGAATTTTAACATCCTGAGAGATGACCAGGTCCAAGATCTAACCTTGAGTGTGAGTTGGAGTCTTAATTTCTTGAGAGAGGTCAAATATGTCTCGTATGGCAGAAAGTTCCTTGGATGTTTTTTCATGTTATTGTCAACATGAATGTTAAAGTCCCCTGTTATGAAAAAATAGTTGTACTTAGTAAAAATAACTGAAATATTCTCCATAAATTTCCCATTGTATATTGGAGGTCTATAAATTATTAAAACAATAACCTTTGGGTCATCTTTAAATAAAAAACACATATGTTCGAAATAGCTAAAATCATCCAGTATAATTTCTTTCAGTTGAAATAATGATTTTAAAATAGCAGCAATGCCACCACCCTTTTTCCCTGTTTTACACTTGTTCATAAAATTAAAATTTGCTGGTGTTATCTCATTTAAATAGGTATTATATCTACTTCCTGTAAACCACATTTCCTTTAAAAGAGAAAGCCTAGATCATCAAATATGAGCGTTCATCTGAGATGTCACGCTGTGGCGACCCTTACGAGTTCCACAGTCCAGATCTATCCTCGTTGTTGGGCTAAGTGGCTGTCTGTCAGCACACTTCTGCCCTACATTTTGAGACATCGGTAAAGTGATTTCATTCCTCGACTGTCCATTTACGTCCACATACACTTCAAGACGGCAAATTTTTTATTCCAGAATTGATATCCTCCGCAGTAGTCTGTGATTGTCCTCAGTAGAGAAGGTCGGCATCTTGATGGCTGGTCTTGTTGCTAACACCAGGTTTGTGCTAATTGGTAGGCCTTCTTCTTTTTCTTTTGGCTTGTCCCGTTAGGGGTCACCACAGCGTGTCATCTTTTTACATTTAAGCCTATTTCGTGCATCCTCCTCTCTAACACCCACAGTCCTCATGTCTTCCCTCACAACATCCATCAACCTTTTCTTTGGTCTTCCTCCCGCTCTTTTACCTGGCAGCTCCATCCTCAGCACTCTTCTAACAACATACTCACTCTCTCACTTCTGAACATGTGATGAAACAACTAATTTTCCACAAAAAATTGTTTAAAAGGATGCAGGAGTCGCTGCTTCAAATTTTTTTTCTAAGAAAAACATGCTTATTAGCAAGAAAAAAATGTCAACAGTGGCAAAGCAAGCAGAGCTGGGAAAAAAGTGTCTGCACTGCATGAGAAGTGGGAGAGAAAAAGAGGGTGACTATATTAACAACTGGTCATTTGTAATAACGCTTCACAAAAAACATATATAAGTTACACTGTAGTATAAGTCACATTTGGGGAGGGGTGGGGAGGGTAATTTATTTGATAAAACCAGACAGCAAGAACAGACATATAATCTTGAAAACCTATTTAAATTAAAAAAAAAAAAGAATAGCGAACAATAGCCTGAATCGGTGCACGGTATGGTATTGTAACACTTTCAGCTAACATTACCTGACACATAAACGTCGAACTGAGAAAGTGCCTGGTATGTTAACGTAACATATTAACAGTTATTCAGATAACTAAAGCATAAAGAACATGGTAACAAGCTTACAAAACCATCAGTGTCACTCCAAATCAGTAAATCCAATAACATTTTAATCCTCTGTGTCACTTCTAAACAACTCCACCAACTTCAGTGATAGATGACGCGCCACTTCTTCTTTTTCTACTCATCGTCAATTGCAGTGAAAACTTTCCAATTCCGGGCTTTTTGAATCCTGACGGGGTGGTTTTGGTTGTCACTGAAGCCCAAACTTTGCCGAGCCATCCAATGACTTCCTGAAAAGTTGCATAGCACATTCACCCGGTTGCCGTGCATCTGTGCTCTCCATCCATTGATCACTCCTCTCACAGATTACACAAGACTGCCTTAAAGCTCCTATACACAGAGGTATCAAGTGGCTGAAGTATTTTGGTTAAGGCTGCAGGGAGAATGGCAGGTAAGGAGTGAAAAACTTATTTTTAAACTGTGTTGTGATAAGTGGCCAAATGGTATCCATCACAAGCGAACTTTGCATGCTCTAAAGAGGCCATCTGGATGCACAATGTAGAATTTAGTAAGCCATAAATTAATCTTTTCTTGATCCATCCACCCTTTCACATTCACGGCGACTGAACTGAGGGGGATTGGATTGTTGGCATGGTTTTCTGTTTGAAAATGACCATAAGTGGCATGTGTACAACACACTCGTAGCACCACTGGGAAATATGATTTCTAATGACCATTGTTAATACATTTCCCCACACTTGCCCTTTCTCTGTGACACTTTGGCCACCAGGAATGTCAAACGTGAGGTGGACTTCGCCCATGTTAATAATGTGATCAGTTACATGTTTTTCAAATAACTCACGGAAACTGTCGACCTTGACAGGCACCCATGTGTGAAATCATTCCTCTCACTGTGGCCACCTAGCTTTAGCCCGTGATTAGCTTTTTTTGTTTTCTTAATTTCAATTAGAGTAACCTCCGCTTTTCACACATCCCTTACAAGTTTCTCGCTCTCTCTGCAGCTCGATTACCATTTTCGGCAAAATATTATCCCGCTTCCATATTGTAATCTGGAGAATATGATTTTCTTTTTGATGCCATTTTTTGTTCAGTCCTTATCAGTTATTCAAGTTCCTGCTAATGTTGAAATGATGCATTTTTAGAGATATACAAGAAGCATGTGCAGACGCGCAGGTCTAGAATGTCCCGATGCCGTTGTCAGTGTGAAAATAATCCATCAATCCAATTTCTTAGTCACTTTTCCTAACGAGGGTCACGGGAATGCTGTAGCCAATCCCAGCTGTAATTGGGCAGTAGGCAGTGTAGACCTTGAACTGGTTGTCAGCCAATCACAGGTCACATGGAGACCGACAACAGTCGGACTTACAATTTAGACGTGCCAATTAATGCATGTTTTTGCGATGTGGGAGGAAAATGGAGTGCCGTGAGAAAACCCACGAAGGCACAGGGAGAACATGCAAAGTCCACACAGGTGGGCCGAGATTTGAACCCCCGGTCCTCAGAATTGTGAGGCCAATGCTCTACAGCTGCACCACCGTGCTTGCCTGTGAAAATTATGTGAAATGATATAATAATGTGACATATAAATTACTCTGGAGAACAAGTTGCACCCTCGGGCGAACTAAGAAAACAAACTGATTTATAGTCAAAAAAATATGGTAAAATGAAGATGATGATACCTTGATTGGAAATAAATATCTTCATATTTTTGGACTTTTTTTTTACTTACCTTGCTACTCTGAATGTTTGTTTTTTGTTTTTTTTTTTTCAACTAAAGCATTTGACTCAAAATGTTACCACTTGCAGATACAATACTGGTACCTGGTACAAATTTAGAGTCTCCAATTAATGCATGTTTTTTTGGGATGCGCGGGGAAACCCGAGTCCCCGGAGAACGCCACACAGGCAGGGCCGGGATTTGAACCCCAATCCTTAGAACTGTGCGGCCAACGCTCTACAGCTGCTCCTCCGTGCCGCATTTACATAAATAATAACAAATAAAATAAAAGTCCTTCCCCGATCACCTGTCTTCTTCAAAAAACAATGTGACACAGCTAAAAATTCTGCCACGTTACATAGATTTATGAACATATCTGTATTTTAAATAGGTTTGAAGTCGGGTGTTTCTCACCAGAAACACAAGCGTTAACTGACCTTAACTTTGTTATGTGACTATTATTGTGAACTCTTACCTGAGGAATAGCGATAGTCTCCAGATGAATAAGAAGACTCCAAAAGAGAAATCCTTCCTCCTCATTGCTCCACGGACGGACGTTCGGATGAATCTGTCCTGTCACCTCCGGAGCTTTCAGTACTGCAAACGCAGCTCAGAGCTCACCTTCAGTACTTTCAATGTAAAGAGTGCTCAAAATCGTGAAAAATCCCAAGCACGTGATTCTCTAATTTCACATTAATGAACGCCACAGCATAAAATTTGGATATGTATATCGGGTTAGAAAAAAAGGTTAATTCCCAAAAGAGGGACCAGTACTCGCTTGCTCTTCAAGCTTAGATCTGGGCTCAAATAGTGCCCTAAGTAAAGACAGAGGACCGCCCACCTCATTGAGTGACTGACAGTCCACGGAACCAGTCATCTTATTTCCCCAACCCGAATCTCATCTGAAAGTAGAAGCCCAGCGAGATGGAACCAATTCAACAAACAGAGAGGCATCATCTCTACAGTATGCGTCCCTATAGCCCTCCTTCCGGCTGCTCTGGTATCTTTCTCCTGTTCTTACCATTTGTTTCTTCCTCCATCTGGCTCAAACATACTTTCTCATTCTGCTCTGATGGGTATGATCACATTTAGACACATGTGGTTGATATTCCCAGTCGTAAAGAAACCAAAGTTTACGCAACTTTGCCATCTGTCCAAAGTGGGCGAGAGCAAAGGGAAGAAGTTGACTTTGTCAGCCACAATTCTTATTTGTGTTGAGTTAACTTCATTTTAAGAGAATAAAGAGTGATTGTCTCTCTTCTTTTTTCTATTTTTTTTTTCGTTTTTTTTTTTTTTTTTTTTAGAAATACAGACCCTGGATTGAAAAATACTCTTTCAAAAATGAGACGGAAGAGCTGAAGAGATAGAAATTAAGCTATAAAAAGAAATTCAGAAAGGCAATGTTTTGACACACAGTACAGTTTAACTTGCCCTTATTAGAGAGAGTAAAATAGAAATAATTTGAAATATTGTTTTAATCACCTGCATAACACTATTGGCGAGAGCGTTGGGCTCACAGTTCTGTGGTCCAGAGTTCAAATCCTGTGTGGAGTTTGCATTTTTTTCCCCGTAGCTATGGGCACTTTCTCCGGGCACTCCAGTTTCCTCCCACATCCCAAAAACATGCTTTAACTGGAGACTAAATTGCCCTGAGGTGTAAGTGTGAATGTGACTGTTGTGTGTCTCTGATGTGCCCTATGATTGGCTGGCATTTGGTTCAGGGTGTACAACGCCTCCTGCCTCATGATAGCTAGGATAGGCTCCGGCACTCCCTTGCGAGGATAAACTTAGAAAACTAATGGATGGATGATCAATAACTTTTTTTAAATAGATAGATACCTGATTTCTAAAGACATTTTGCGCATGTTTTATGCCGTCTCCAAAGGAAAAAAAAAAAAAAAAAGTTCTGACCCTGAAGAAGGCACTCATTGCCAAAATTATTTATACAACTTATGTAAACATCCATCTCTCCATAGTTAAAGCTGCTTATCCTCTCTGGGGTCATGGAGGTGCTTCATGGGGTCATGCTTCAGAGACGGACTACATCCTGAACTTCTCGCCAGCCAATAGCAGGACACATATAGAAATATATAAACAACCATTCACACTCACATTCACATCTACAGACAATTTAAAGTTTTCACTTTACCTATCATGCATGTTTTTGGAAAGCTGACTACCCATGTAGGCACAGTGTGGACATGCAAACTCTAATCAGGAAGGCCATATTTGAACGTGAGTCCTCATAACTTTGAGGTATATGTGCTAACCAGTTCACACCATGCTGCCCCACTTATTGAGACAATTCAATGGTAACATGTTGAACATATATATTTATCGTGTAACTCATTTTTTGTTCGGTCAAGACAGTCAATAATTCAACTATAAAGAAGGAGGTGACGAATCACAAATTTTGCAGGATTTTGAGCTCAGAAAAATGAGCCCAAGAAATTTTTCCAATTTAATTTGAAAACTTGCTTTCCACTATTGGTTAACCTAAAACCTGTTGAACTCAATTGAAAAAAAAAAATAGCAGAAAAGTAAAAAACAACTGACATAACATGGTTGCATCAGTGGACACACCGCGTATAAATCGGTGTCAGGGACATGGCCAAGCCACTTCCCTGAGTCGAGCTGCCTCTGGCAGCAGCCCCACACCTGCGCTGTATGGACGCTAATTAGGGCAGGCATATAAGCCTTGAGTTTGTTACTTTGAGGCGCCTCTCGCCCACGACTCCGCGGCGACGGGTCCATGGCCGCCTCTTGCTGGTGTCTCAGCAGTGACCCAACCAGATGCCTCTCACTTTTGTCTCAGTGGTGACCCGTCCAAAGCCCCCTTACGTTCCTGTCTCAGCGGTAACCAGTCCACGTCTGCCTCTTGCTCCTGTCTTTGGGGCGACTGGTCCACGGCTGCAACTCGCCCACGCCTCGGCGATGACCACTCAACAGCCTCCTCTCGCCCATGCCTCGGTGGCGACCCATCCGCGGCCGCCTCTCGTGCCTCTCTCAGCTGCGACCCATTCACGACGGCCTCACGCTCCTGTCTCAGTGGCAACCCACCCACGGCCGCCTCTTCCTCCTGTCTCGGTGGCGACCCATCCATGATCGCCTCTCGCTCCTGTGTCGGTGGTTAATTAAACCAGGCATATAAATGAAATTTTTCACTTTCATACACCAGTTCGTTGTGTCAGACACTGCATCATTTTGTGTGGGTGTGCAAGCATCTTGTAGTTTATTTCCTTCATTACAGCATTTCTGTGCCAATAGTCCTAGTCAAAGTCTTGTTTTTGTTCATGTTTCAAGTTTTGCCTCGTAGTTATCAGACCTCGTTTCTGAATTTTGCTACATGTTTTCTGCCTTTTTGAACTGCTTTTCCACATATGACCTCTGCCTGAATTAAAATACACCTGCAAATCATGTCCCTTCCTCAGAGTCCTCCATTTGGGTCCAATCCCTTGCTTCGTGCTTGTGACAAATCAGGATCTGGCTATACTCCAAATTAACCAATCACATGCTGCCCCACACATGATGTGGGTTTGTGAAAGTGAGAAATGCAATACAAAAATGTGGAGGACCCCAGTACAGGGAAGCAGGGAGGCAAGTTAAGAGTCAAGGAATCTAAAAAATGGCAAACCAAACATCTCACCCTATAGGCGAAGCCATGCATGCAGGCAACACATGCTGGATGAAGACCCGTTATATTTCACGAGCCTCAAACTCATGTGGCACCTCATTGGCGAACACATAAAAGCTGAAATTCCAAAGCCCCAAACACATGCGGCCGCTCTTGAGACTCCCAACCCCCACAAGAGCCTTATTCGACAAACACATCAAAGCTGAAATTCATGAGCTCCATACTCATGGAGCAGCTCAATGGCTGAACGAAGGTATGTCATAATTGCCAACCTCTAAACATCTGCGGCAGCTATTAAGACTCCCAATCCATGGGGAAGTCTTCTACAGCAAACAAATGCAACACAAGCTGTTAAGAACACACTCCCCACTTCACAAGGGTTCAATTCCAAAACCACAATTGCATCTAGCTGAAGCATTTTGCAGCCACCAATACATATTGAGAAAAAACGCTCACCTTTAAGCTGCCGGGGCCTGCAGTTCCATCGGTGGAGAAGGGCTCTGCAAATCCTATACGTGATGCCACCTGAAGCGTTTTATACGCTTGAGTCCAGGCAGCAAACGGAGGAATCATTCTCAGGGACTGAAGTTTGGGCTTATTTTTCTATTAAAATGTGTTACAGCCGTAAGCTACAGCTCAGATCATACACTGGAAAAAAGAAGAGCCCCCCCACATCAACCGTTTTTCAAATCTCCTTTCCTCGGTGGGCGTGGACAGGAGGTCCCCTTCTCATCTTTCCCCCAAACACCCACCCCTCTCCTTCTCAACTATGTCACCCCCTCTCTTTCTGGACCTGGGAAGTCTGTGGGCATTGAATACTTAGGTGTAATCAATCAATAAATGCAAATTTGTAACCAGGAGACCTGGTGATAACCCCAAGTGGCCACCCAAGAGGTGGCTCCTTGTAAAAGCCCCAAATGGTTCTAGAATTCCTTTGAAATAGACCTTAGAGGGTGGCACAGTTGCTCAGCTAGGAAGCGTTAGGTTCACAGTTCTGAGGTCCTGGGTTCAATCCTGGACCCGCCTGTATGGAGTTTGCATGTGGTCCCCGTGCCTGCGTGGGTTTTCTCCTGGCACTCCGGGTTCCTCCCACATGCCAAAAACATGCAACATTAATTGGTCACTCTAAATTGCCCCTAGGTGTAACTGTGGCACTGCTGTTGTTTGTCGCCATGTGCCCTGGGATTGGCTGGCAACCAGTTCTGGGTGTACCCTGTCTCCTGCCCGTTGATAGCTGGGATTGGCTCAAACACTCCTGCAACCCCCGTGAGGATAAGTGGCTAAGAAGATGGATGGATGAATAGACCTTACAGTTCCTTTGAAATAGAACTGCCCAGGGACTTTGTCTATCTTACCTTCCAAGCACAGACCTTAATTCTCCTCACTTAGGTTTCATCAAATCCAATGCTAAAATACGTAACACCACAAACTGAAACTGCTGGAACAGTTGAGGAAGTTTTGGACAATTTCATATAGCTAAAACCAACTTGAGGCAAATTACAGCACTCTAGAGATACACAATGATGGTCAAGAGCTCTATATCAAAGTGTAGTGAGTGTATAAAAAGTAAACCCCAAAATCCAAACAAAGTCTGTAATTTTAACCAAGAGTTAGTTTGAGCCAGACAGCAACATTTTTCTGATCTCATCAGTAAGAACGTCAACAATCAGATACCTCCACAACTCCTCACAGCTGATAAATGCAATAAGTTTGCCTCTTATTTTCGTGAAAATATTCAATCAATCAAATCAGCAAAATGAAAAAATTATACTACATCCATGCAAGCTCTAGACCCAATTCAAATCTTTCTTTCAGAACCAAGATTGTTCAGAAAGTTATTGTTAACCAACTCAGCAAGTTCTTGAATTTAACCTGAACATCTTCATGTCTGCTTCTTGTTGTTTCCTCAGAGCTACCGTCTTTAATCCGTACATCATGGCTTGCCTCACAACTGTTTTATAGACTTTTCCCTTCATCCTAGTGGATACTCTTCTGTCACATAGAACACGAGACACCTTCAGCCAACCGTCCATCCCGCTTAGCCCCGTTTCTTCACTTCCTTACCACACTCACCGTTGCTCTGTATTGTTGACCCCAAGTATTTGAAGTCGTCCACCCTCACTATCTCTTCTCCCTGGAGCTTCACCACCCCACTCAGTCACGCACATACATTCCGTTATACTTCAACTAATCTTCATTCCTCTCCTTTCTAGTGCGTACCTACATCTTTGCAATTGTTCCTCCCCCTCTTCCCTACTTTCACTGCAGATCACAATATCATCTGTGAACATCATGGTCCAACCTGCTGTGCTAAACCAAAATGCCTCAAGGGATCAATCAGCCTTCTGCTCATCAAGAACACAACACTGCATCACTTGCCAGTGCAATTGCAGAAGAAATCAATGCAAGCCGTCTGCCTGTACCAGAGCCTTCAGTGTTCAGTGCAGACCCAATCAGATATTAGGACTGGAAATTGTCATTTCAAACTCCGATCGGCAGGAAGAACATTGCTGTGAATGAAAAGGTCTACTACCTATCCAGATATGTTGGTGGACCTGCAAAAAAAGCTATTGAGAGTTATTTTCTGATTGGTACTGATGCAGCCTACCATTCTGCATGGAACGTTTTAGAAGAAAGATATGGAAGCTCATTCATAATTGCTAAAGCCTTTAGAGATGAGCTCACATCATGGCCAAAGATAGGACCTAAGGATTGTCTTGAGATGGGAGCGTTCTCTTTCTTCGAGGCTTTGAAGATGCAATGTGTGAGATTAAAGGACTTGAAATTCTGAATAGCTGTGGTGAAAATCAGAGGATATAGGCTCAACTTCCTGAATGGTTAACAAGCAGTTCCAAAGAAAAACCAGATGTTAAGGGTTGTGCATTTTGTAAGAAACTAAATCACAGCACTTAAACATGTCCAAAATTCACAGATAAGTCCATTTCAGAAAGAGTCATTTTTTTTTGCTAATAATAATAAAATGTGTTTCGGATGTCTGAAACCAGGACACCTTTCAAAGAAAAGAGGAATGTCTGCGACACATGCAAATAAATGCATCCAATATGTCTACACAAAGATCGAGTCAAAGAGGAGAGAAAGAAAGATCATTGTGGTGATGAAAGTGAGGAGAGTGGAGGATATTTAAAGGAAAAAGAATGGCCAGATAAGAGTCTACACCAACTTATGCAACATTAAGTGAGGCAACATCTCATCGGGTAATACAAGATACTTACAGTACCCCATACCTCCTCTGCTATGCCAGCATGGTTGTCGACAACAAGTAACCCAGAAAATGAGGTTCTCTTATATGCACTTCTAGACAATCAAAATGACACCACTTTTGTTTTGCAAGAAAAGGCTGAAATTTTGGACACACAGAAGGAGTTTGTGCAGTTGAAATTATCCAACCTGGCATGCAGAAGCACAGTTGTTTCTAGTTAGAAGTTAACTGTATTTCAAGTCACAGGCTTTTATTCATCAAAGAAGATTCCTCTCCCAGTAACTTACACAAGAGAATTTACTTCTGTCAGTCTAAGTCACATTCCTACACCTACATTCCTGCATTGGCCTACTAATAGATTACAAATGTTCTCAACCCCTGCTACCTAGAGAAGTTGTGACCGGCAAAGACAATGATCCATTTGCTCAAAGAACGGACCTCGGCTGGAGTATTGTGGGCTGTGCAAATCCCTGTGTTGACTATGGTGACATAATTGGAACCAGCCACTAGATTGTTGTGAGACAAGTAACACCCTGTCAGCAGTTACCTGTTCATCTGACCAGTGAAGTCCAATATATATGTCGAACACAAGTAAAGGAAGTCGCCACTCCGCCAGACCTGATAAAGGCTCTTGAGTCTGACTTCAATGAGAAGGGTGTAGAGGAGGCGTACTTCTCGAAGGACTATCTCCGCTTCATATCAGTAATGGAGGAGGGAATCAGAATCAAGGAAAATGGACACTGTGAAATGCCTTTGGCAACTTAAAGAAGGTAGGCCTAATCTGCCAAATAGAAAATAGATGCTCATCAGTAAGTCTGGACCTGAATTTGGACTTAGTGAAGTTCAAGGTGAAGAAGAGCTTTTCACCCAAGCAAGTGCTCCCAAAAAGGCCCATTGTCCACTTGACCATTCAGGAAAGTTCAGAGAAGCTGGGGGTCAATTCTCTCAAAAATTGCCCAAGTTTGTCTGCTTCTCCACTCACCTCCCTTAACTTGGCTTTAAGTTCAGAGTTGCACTGCAGGTCAATGAGCTCCATTTGAAGCACAGGAGGGGCATCTTGCACATCGAAGGAGAAGGTCTTCAAAAATTTGAAATGCGGTTCTGTGCATCTTGAAGACTGCAAATCTGTAAACAAATTCCTCCTGCAGCTTCAAAATGGCCTCGTACTTCTCAGCACTGAATGGTGTGCCTGCATCCACGAGTCCCTTGCATGCTGGGAAATGGAAAAGGTTAGCCTGAGAGAGCTGGGCCTACCATAACACAAGTTTTGTGCAGAATGCCCTCACATTGTCATAGGCAGCACTGACAAGTTTCCCCTGGCCTTGTAACCTCTTGTTCAGTACATTAAGATCATGTGTGATATGAACAAGAAGAGCTAAGTCCATGTGTCATTTGGGATGACTTACCATTGGAACAGCCACCCCATCCTTCTCCATGAAGGCCTTCACTTTTGCTCTCAACTCAAAAAATCTCTTCAATACATTTCCCCTGCTGAGCCAACATACCTCGGTGAAGTAGAGCACAGATACAGATCAGTCTTCTCACTATAATCCAAGCCTGGTTCTATTTCTGTCCAATCATAAATATTTCGTGCTGCCTGTTAAAATTGTCTCAAACACTTCCACTCCTGTACAGTTTGTTGTAGAATAATATTTGTGCGGGTGTCCATTCCTTGTGAAATGCATTTAGTTTGTCAGTCTGTCTTGGTCCTGCCACCACTACTACCATCTGAGTACAGTTAATCTTTGGTGATTTTGGCTGGTGTGGCCTGTAATAAATTTATCTTGTTCTATTTATCAGGCCCTTCTGTATTCTCGTACCATATGGTCACATGCAGTGAGTCACTTCCCATTTCATCTTATTGATGCTCAATCATGTCTTGAGCTGTTTGCAGCAAGAGAGCTCCTGTCCTTGTGGAAGTTTTGTTTGGAATGTCTAAGGTGTAATAATAGAGTGCTGAGTTTCTATTTTGTAAAACATTCAACTGTCCTCCTAGTAGTTTTTTTCTTTTTACTTCTATATTTCCTGTCAGAGATGGCAATAAGCCCAGTCCTAGTTTTAGCAAGCCATCTCTTCTCAACATATTTACGGGGCAATCTGGGACCATGAGCATTGTCAATATACATGACTCTCCCAGGGGGTCTAACACCCACACAGGACATTTCGGCGACTACAGAGAGCCTTCCCTGAGCTGTTCTGACAAACACTTCCCTTCTTGACATGGTGCATCCTGGAATGCTCTCTCCTACATGCTGTTTTACACACCCCTGTGTCACACAAAAATTTCATTCACGATCAGTTCCACCTCGGGTCTAGCCCTATCTAGTGCAGGAATTTCCCTTGAATTTAGTCCATTGTCTGCTTCTTGAGCATTGGTTGTGACATTTTTATGGGAAGATGGTTGCTCTAGTCATGCGGTGGTGGGTAATTTGTTTTTAGGGCAGTCACATGAAATATGACCTTTTCCCCGACAACACCACAAATAATTTCTCTTTGATCAAATTTGCGTCACCTCTCCATTTCTCTTCCCTTGCCTCTTCCGTGTATGTGACCACGTTTCCCATAAAGCTCCATAAAGTTCTCGTTCCCAACTTTTTTTTTCTCATTTTGTGGCACTCTTTTTGCATGTAGTGCTTGGTTAATGTACTGTTCCAGGCTTTGTCAACACAATGGCTTTCAATGTATTGTTTTATAAGATTATTTGAATAAGCATGAAGAGCATTTTTTAATTGCTCTTGATACACACTCCCTGGAGTGTGATCTTTAGGAATGCTGCTGTTTGCTTTAAAACGTGCAGTCATTCTGATTCTATATTCTTCAAGTGCCTCATCGTCTTTTTGTTTTGCTCTTCCAATGGCAGTATAATTTGCTCTTTGTCTAACTCGATGATCCCTGCTGCTGTGAGAAAGTAATTCGTTTTCATCTTTTGGATTCCAATCTCCCTTGCTGCTATGCCAATCTCCTTTTATTGCTGTCATCCACATTTGTTGTACTTCCACACCATTTAAGTGGGAAGACTTTCTCAAGTGTTCCATTCACTGGACGAATTCTGTTACATCATCTTTATGAGATGTGATACCTTCTATGGCCTTGGCTTTATCACATCATCTTGAGTCCAGGTTCTGTGTACCAAAATGGTACGTAGTTGATGATCTTGAATATTAGGATATCATGGGGTATGTTTCTTCAATACTTTCATCTAACTGTTCTATTTTTGGCATGAGGGAGAAAGTCTTTCCTCATGTTTTTGACCATTCCATTTTTGCTCATCCTGACCTAGTTATTCTCTCATTTGCTCCTCTATAGAGTGGAGGAGGTGAAGGGAGTAAGGGAGGATACAACACTGGATTCCCCAGAGCAGTTGATGTTTTAACTGGCGTGGTGGTGTATGTGTGTGTAACTCCCTGTCTACCTTCCTGCCTTACTCCTACTGCTCCTGTTTCATCATCTTCCTTTCCATGAAACATTGTTTCTTCTTTCTTATCATCTTTCTTTCTTGCCTGTTCCTGCTTTTATGTCCTTTTAGCAGTCCCCTCTTTTCTCTTTTAAGCCAGGAACATCCAAAACTCTGTATCTTCAAAGCCATGTTTGCTACATTTTTTGGATCATTTTTGTCCTTGGTTCCTATTTTATCCTCCAGGTTAACTATTTTTTGTGTGTTGAGCTGGCCAGAAAAGCCATATTTTGTTTTCCACAAATTTAAATTTTATTTTAGAAGAACATTGGCTTTCTATAAACTTCCAGTCCTTACAGCTTCATTTTTCTTTCAGATCCACAATATCAACGATTTTGGTATTTGTTTTTCCCACGTTGAAGCCAGCTAGGGCAGGCATGTCAAACTCAGTTTGGCTCTGGGGCCAGATCCAGACTTTCTGTTCTCAAGTTGGCCGGATCAGTAATAGAATGTCAACTCCAAATATTTTGCTTTGTTTTTCAGTACTAGGATTTATCATTCAGCCTACATTTGTAGCCCACTTTACATATTATAATCAAGGATGACAAGGGGTCTTTTCCAACCACAACACATTTATTCACAAACAATGAAAAAAAAAGACTTTCATGTTTGACGGTGAATATGTTAACAACTGGTTTATTTTAACAGTTGATTGAATGCAGTTTTACTCCTGAACCAACTCACCACACTCAACAAACTCAAGTGGTAGCTATGAAAAAAATATTTTTGCCTTAATTGTCATACTGCTTTAAAATAGATAAAAAAGAAATACCAAATAAAAAAAATAAATAAAATAAAGTTATAGCAATGCATGAGCAATAAGATTAGACTACATCAAACTACAACATAAAACAAACTACTAGGCTGGGCCTACTGAAGCTGAGAATATACTGAACAATAAAAATTGGTATTCATGTATTCATGAGTGAAAACAGCTTACGGCCATGTTACACTGAGAACACCTGATCTCTCAGATCTCGGAAGCTAAGCGAGTTTGGCCCTGGTTAGTACTTGGATGAGAGACTGCCTGGGAATACCAGGTGCTGTAAGCGTCTCTCCCCGGCAAAATGCAGAGGGGTTGTGCCAGGAAGGGCATCCGGTGTAAAACTGTGGCAAACAAATACGCGTGTAATTAACTTGATGTGCTGTGGCGACCCCTGACGGGACAAGTCGAAAGCAAAAGAAGAATTTATGAGTGCAAACAAATTTCATGTCATCCCACTATTTTTCTCTCTCTCACCGCACTCCTGCAGTCTACTTGCTGCTGCTGACTTCTGAAGCTTGGCATCTTATTGCCTTCACAAGCGTGTCGATATTAGGTGTGAAATCCTGAGTTGCAACACATTTAACAATGTCATTCAAGTGTTTATTTGTTAACCTTGAGCACTGCTTTGTTTTATTATTTTTGATTTCAGAGAATACTTGTTCACAAAGGTTAGTAGTCCTAAACATGGATAACGCTATTGCAGCCATGGGTGTTAATTTGGGGTAACCTGGCATGAGATCTTGATAAATGTATCCAATCCCACGGACCCAAATTTATCCTTCATAGCAGAATCACACTGCAAGTCAATAAGCTTGAGTTGAACGTCAGCTGACATATCAGAAGGCGTTATGTAAATGGCAAGCGAAAAAAGACAAATTTGTTCTCAAGTTCACTGAATACTTGAAACGTGTGCTCAAACTCTTGCAGCAAATCTGTTATGTTGTCTTTATATTTATCCAAATCCTTATCGGGATGGTCTGGTGCCTTCGTACGCAGAGCTGTGAGACAGGAGAAATGTGTAGTGTTACTGTTGGATAGCTGCAACTTTCACAGTAACAGTTTCATCTTGAACGCAGCCATGCTTCCGTAATATTGAGTGACAACTCTGTGACTGCCCTGCAACGTAGTGTTAAGTGTATTCGAGTGTTGTGTAATATCAACCATAAACGCAAGATCCTGCACCCATTCCTTGCTTTTAAGTTCCTTTACTGGGCGTCCCTTCTTCTCCATGAACTGTCCAATTTCCCCTCGTAGCTCAAAGAAGCGCTTTGCACCTCTGCTTAACCACCGCACATCAGTGTGGTATGGAAGCCCAGCATGAATGTCATTATTACTGAGAAATGTGTCAAAGTGACGGTGATTTAGACCGTGTGCTCTGATGAAATTGACGGTTTTCACAACCAGACTCATAACATGGTCCATTTGCAATATAATGCTTCCTGGTTCAAAATAGGGTAAAATGCCCAAAACTCTTTTCCTCCATTTGCGGTCTGTACTTTGTCACAGAATTTTGTGACAACGCCTGCCTTTCTACCGACCATTGATGGCTCACTGTTGGTAGCCAGGCTCACGGCATGGGACCAGTCTGCTCCCACCTTGTCTGGCCAAAATGTAGACCATGACACATGCTTCTTTTTCTTTTCCTTTTGGCTTGTCCCGTTAGGGGCTGCCACAGGATGTCATCTTTTCCATCCAAGCCCATCAATTGCATCTTCCTGTCAAACACCAACTGCCCTCATCTCTTCCCTCACAACATACATCAACTTTCTCTTTTTTCTTCCTCTCGCTCTATTCCCTGGCAGCTCCATCCTCAGCACCCTTCAACCAATATATTCACTTTCTCGCCTCAGGACATACCCAAGTCATTGAAGTCTGCTCTCTCGAACCCTGTCTCCAAAACATCCAACTTTGCCTGGCCCTCTAAAGAGCTCATTTCTAATCCAATCCAACATCCTCACTCCTAGCGAGAACCTTAACATCTTCATTTCTGCCACCTCCAGTTCTGCTTCCTGTTGTCTCTTCAGTGCCACCATCTCTAATCCGTACATCATGGATGGCCTCACCACTGTTTTATAAACTTTGCTTTTCATCCTGGCAGAGACTCTTCTGTCACACAACACACCAGACACCTTCCGCCAGCTGTTCCAACCTGCTTGGACGTGTTTCTTCACTTCCTTACCACACTCACCATTGCTCTGGATTGTTGACCTCAAGTATTTGAAGTCATCCATCCTCAATATCGCATCTCCCTAGAGCCTCAGTCAACCCCCCCACCCCTGTCATTCACACACATATTCTGTTTTACTTCAGCTAATCTTCATTTCTCTCCTTTCCAGTGCATGCCTCCATATTTCCAATTGTTCCTCCATCTGGTCCCTGCTTTGACTGCATGGCATAATATCATCTAAACATCATGGTCCAAGGGCATTCCATTCAAACCTCATCTCTCAGCCTATCCATTACCACAGCAAACAGGAAGGGGCTCAGAGGTGATACCTGAGGCAGTCCCACCTCCACATTAAATTCTTCTGTCACACCGATGGCACGTCTCACCATTGTTCTGCTGGCTTCATACATGTCTTGGACTATTCTAATGCATTTCTCTTGCGGTACCACAGTTCCTCCCTTGGTTCTCTGTCATAGGCTTTCTCTTGATCCACAAAGACACAATGTAGCTCCTTCTGACCTTCTCTGTACTTTCCCACTAGCGTCCTCAAAACAAATAATGCATCTGGGGAACTCTTTCTAGGCATGAAACCATACTGTTGCTCGCAGATACTTACTTCTGTCTTACGTCCGGCTAAACTGTCGAGATCCTTTTCTCCTTCTTTCATGTCTACCCTGGTTGTCATATGTCTCTTTTCTAGCCTTCGCCAACTCTACCTAAGCCCTACACCACATCTGAATGTATTCCTTTCTCCTCTCCTCAATCCTCTTAGTGTCCCACTTGTTCTTCACTAATCTCTTTCCTTGAATGACTTCCTGTATTTTAGGATTCCACCACGAGGTCCCCTTCTCCCTTTTCCTACCAGAAGACACACTAACTACTCTTCTGTCTGTCTCTCTGATCAACTTAGCTGTAGTAGTCCAGTCTTCAAGGAGCTCCTCCTGTCCATCGAGAGCCTGTCTCATCTCTTTCTGAAAGGTCGCACAATATTCTTCCTTTCTCAGCTTCCACCACACGGTTCTGTGCTCTACCTTTGTCTTCCTACCCACCACCAGAGTCGTGGTCCATACAACCAACCTATACTGTCGAGCTACACTCTCCCCGACTAGTACCTTATAGTCAGTAACCTCCTTCAGATTACATTTTCTGCTCAAAATACAATCCACCTGCGTGGTTCTACCTCCACTCTTGTAGGTCACTCTATGTTCCTGCCTCTTCTGGAAAAAAAGTGTTCAATACTGCCATTTCCATCATTTTTGCAAAGTCCACCACCATCTGTCCCTCAAAGTTTCCAAAGCACCCTAATCACTTTCCTTCCTGCCTCTCTGAATACCTTGGCAGTAGTATTCCAGCCTTCTGGGAGCTCTTCCTGTCCATCTAGTCTGTCTCACCTCTTTCCGAAAGGTCACACAACATTCTTCCTTTCTCAACTTCCACCACCTGGTTCTGTTCTAACTTTGTCTTCTTAATCTTCCTACCCGCTACCAGAGTCGTCCTACACACCACTATCCTATGCTGTCGAGCTACACTCTCAACCACCACGACCGTACAGTCAGTAACCTCCTTCAAATTACATCGTCTGCACAAAATATAATCCACCTGCGTACTTCTACCTCCGCTCTTGTAGGACATACTATGTTCCTGTCTCTTCTGGAAATAAGTGTTCAGTGCTGCCAATTCCTTCCTTTTTGCAGAGTCCAACACCATCTGACCCTAAATGTTCCTTTCCTGGATGCCATACTTACCCATCACTTCTTCATCGCCCCTGTTTCCTTCACTAACATGTCCATTACAATCTGCACCAATCACAACTCTCTCTTTGTCTGGGATGCTCAGAACTCCTTCATCTAGTTCCTTCCAGAATTTCTTTTTCAACTCTAGGTCACATCCTACCTATGGGGGAGAGCCAATAATCACATTATACATAACACCCTCAATTTCAAATTTTATCTTCATCACTCAATCTGAAACTGTTTTCACCCCCGATACATTCTTAGCCAGCGCTTCCTTTAAAATAACCCCTACTCCTTTTCTCTTCCCATCTACTCCATGGTAAAATAATTTAAACCGTGCTCCTAAACGACTAGCCTTATTACCTTTCCACCTGCTCTCTTGGATGCACAAATATTAACCTCTCTCTTAATCATCATGTCAACCAACTCCTGAGCTTTTCCTATCACAGTCCCAACATTCAAAATCCCTACACTTAGTTGTAGGCTCTGTGCATTCCTCTTCTTCTTTTGCCGACAAATCCGCCTTCCTCCTCTTAGTCTTCGACCCACAGTAGGTGAATTTCCACCAATACCCTACAGGTTAACGGTGCCTCGGGCGGGCATTGTTAACCCGGGCCACGACTGATCTGGTATGGTATTATTTAGATGAATGCTCATATTTGTTTGGCTCAGTATTACGCTGCATGCCCTTCCTGATGCAACCCTCTGCATTTATCCGGGCTTGGGACTGGCCTACAGCTTAGACTGGCTTGTGCCCCTTTTAGGGCTGCATTGTAGACCATGACACATGCAAACCTGTTAAATTGGGTTCAGCACACACATGGCACCATTTGAAGTGTCTGTGATTAACTCCAAATAAATTCAAGTGTACAATTCTCTCAATGAATCAAATCAATGTCCCTCAAGTATCAAAACACTTGACAGGATAATTGTTTATCTTTCTAATCCTTGAGCAGTCATATTTATCAATAAAACTAATTTTAACCCTTTTCCTTGTGAACATTTTTAAACTGTGTTAAATTACTGTGTATTATTGTTTCACTAATATTGCATTTTTATTCTAAAAGAAACTACTTGACGATCTTCACAAAATGTGTTTTACACAAACAACCTGATATAGATAAGATATTTAAAATGGTAAGCAGTGTCCAATCATGAAATTCTTCTATAGCTGGAGTTCTGCACAGCCTATTATTTGTATTGCTAATTATATAGGCGCTATCAGTTACAACAAACTAATATTAGCTGACATAAGCAAAACAAATTGTTAAAGCACAGAATCCAGAAGCACTTTTCCTCTTATAAGAAAAGACAACAATGATCAGTGATTTGGAGTTTTAGTAAAACTGATCAAAACCATTTTAGGTGACACAGTCACAGAGGGCCACAGAGAAAGAAGTAAGTGAGGTTTTACAGGAAATCAAGCAAAGAGTGACAGATGGGCATGTTAAAGATGACATGAAACATTAAAGATGACCTGCTCCTGCTCATCAACCCATCTTCACCATGCGAATGTGAAATATATGAATTAGACATTAGTCCCTTGATATTACAGAGATACGCATCATGAAACTTTTACATTTTCTGTCATCTGGTCACGACTCCATGCACCTCCTCCAATCAAACTACCAAAATTTGACAAGGTTATTTTTAGCATGCAATCCAATTAATCAGTAATATTGGATTGAAATGCGATACAATTTTAGCCAATTTGATTTGCCATCATGATGGTACGATGGTGAACATTTCTTGCTTTGCTTTTGCTTTGCTTTTCTTTGCTGACGAAATCATGTCTTGTATTCATTTGATTATCTTGTCTTTATACGAAGTTGGCAAAACGTTGACTGGCAACGTCAAGTACGAATGCTTTGACATACTCCTCGTCTGTGAATTTAAACACACAGCAGGACCCTCCCTCTCCACAAAGGCTGTCCATTCTTGTTGAAAACTTCGGTACTCATATTTTTTTCTTTGAGCGACCTTTGTCAAAGGTTTCCATAATTATTGTTCCACAGAATCGGCGCTTGACCGTTCTGCGCCTGTGGTTAGTTAGCGAGTCAGATTCCGTGGCATTCCCGTCCGAAAATCCATCCAAATATTCACGAGTATTTACAGCCATGGGTTCAAATCTGTATGGACGTATTCCTTCATCTTCCTGATCAACTGATGTTGCTATTTATATATTATATGCGGATGAGGATAAATCCGAGACATCAGCCATGTTCATCATTGTGTTTGTGCAGAGGAGGTGCACAGGAGACATCACTTCCTGTTTTTAATTCATGTGACTCACCAAAATGGCGGCGACCATGAAAATTCAGAATTGCCAATAAAAACACCATTAAATAATATCAGATTAATCTCCAATTTTCAAAGTACAGTGCATATGACATGACCTATTGGATTAAGGCTTTTCATTGTTCAGGCAGACTATTATTTTAAATACATGGCATACTTAGTCCGAGTGAGGCGCAGGTGAGGAAGAGCTGCCAGGAACAGTCCTGCACATGGCAGTGGCGTGACCACTACCCTGGCAGTTTCCTATAGTTTGCAGATCAGATCGGATTAATTTTGGACCAATCCTCTTGACAAAACTATAACGGCTGAGCAAAATTCCTCGGATATCTGTTGTGAATAGGTCTCGAATTTATGCCACACTATCGATCGCGATAAGGTTGAGGTCAGGACCTCAACTAGCTCACTCAAGAATGTGCATTTTCTCCTTCTGAAGTCACTCTGTGGTTGATGTCAAGGACAGGGTTAGGACCAAAAATTCCCACCTTCATAAACAAGTGGCAGTTCAGGAAGTGGATTTTAATTCCAGGCAGAGGTCAGTACACAGGCAAAAAGGCAACAGTATCCAAAAACGTGAGGAAAAAGGCAAGGTCAAAAAACAAGGCACAGTCTAAGCTTACTCTGAGTCAATGATGTGGAACAAGGAATGCTGGAATATGACAATAAGCTACGATGAACTGCAACAGACAGAATGAGACACGAGATATATAGGCATGGCGTAATTAAGGAAGACAAAGCACAGGTAAGGAGGGCTCTCAGGAGCACGCCCCCCCCTGAACCCCAGACTGGTGGCCATCCAGGCCACCAAACACGAGGCGTCTGGGTGGACAGGTCAGGAAGACGACCCGGACGCCAAGCACCAGGGTCCCCTCGGGGCGATTCGGGCAGACGACCTCTGTGAGGAACCAAACGGCGAAGCAGGAACCAAAACGAGGCAGGCCACTGCTCCGGACGAGAACCTCCCACGCCGTCGTTGCAAGACGACCAGGGATTGATTGCCAACGAGGCCAGGTCATGAAGCGGCTGGGAGCCATCTGGAGCGAATAGGATGATGGAGAGAAGGACCAGAGCAATGACCACCACCATCCCGTAGTCTCTCCAGCTCCAGGGTGGCTCCACCGAACTCCCCAGCTCCTCCTGGACAGGAACGTGAGAAGGCGGCGGCGCCAGTACCGCCCCCTCCTGGACAGGAACGTGAGAAGGCGGCAGCGCCAGTACCGCCCCTTCCTGGACAGGAACGTGAGAAGGCGGCGGCGCCAGTACCGCCCCCTCCTGGACAGCAACGTGAGAAGGCGGTGGCGCCATCACCGCCCCCTCCTGAACAGCAACGTGAGAAGGCGTTGTCGCCATCACCGCCCCCTCCTGGACAGCAACGTGAGAAGGCGGCGATGCCACCGCCCCCTCCTGGAGAGCAACGTGAGAAGGCGGCGCCAGTACCGCCCCCTCCTGGACAGCAACTTGAGAAGGCGGCGCCAGTACCGCCCCCTCCTGGACAGCAACCTGAGAAGGCGGTGCCAGTACCGCCCCCTCCTGGACAGCAATTTGAGAAGGCGGCGCCAGTACCGCCCCCTCCTGGACAGGAACGTGAGAAGGCGGCGCCAGTACCGCGCCCTCCTGGACAGCAACGTGAGAAGGCGTCGCCAGTACCGCCCCCTCCTGGACAGGAACGTGAGAAGGCGGCGCCAGTACCGCCCCCTCCTGGACAGCAACGTGAGAAGGCGGCACAAGTACTGCCCCCTCCTGGACAGCAACGTGAGAAGGCGGCGACCCCATCGCCATCGCCACCTCTTGGACAGCAACGTGAGAAGGCGACAGCAGCATCACCAACTCCACCTCCTCCTGGACGGGAGCGTGAGGCGGCTGGGGAACTGTCGCCACCTCCTCCTGGACTGGAATGTGAGAAGGCGACGCCAGTACCGCCCCCCTCCTGGACAGGAACGTGAGAAGGCGGCGCCAGTACCGCCCCCTCCTGGACAGCAACGTGAGAAGGCGGCACAAGTACTGCCCCCTCCTGGACAGCAACGTGAGAAGGCGGCGACCCCATCGCCATCGCCACCTCTTGGACAGCAACGTGAGAAGGCGACAGCAGCATCACCAACTCCACCTCCTCCTGGACGGGAGCGTGAGGCGGCTGGGGAACTGTCGCCACCTCCTGGACTGGAATGTGAGAAGGCGACGCCAGTACCGCCCCCTCCTGGACAGCAACGTGAGAAGGCGGCGACCCCATCGCCATCGCCACCTCCTGGACTGCAACGTGAGAAGGCGGCGGCAGCATCACCAACTCCACCTCCTCCTGGATGGGAGCGTGAGGCGGCTGGGGAACTGTCGCCACCTCCTGGACAGGAACGTATGGGCGTGCCCGTCGCCGACAGAGCAGGAATGGGGAGCGACCGCGTGTCGGTCGCCACTGCCACTCCAGAGCACGGATGAGAGGCGGCTGTGGAGACGTCGCCACCTCCTGGACAGCAACGTGAGGCGGCATCGGGTCGGTCCCCACTGCCACGTGAGCTTGCAGTGCATCCGTTGAAACAGCAACGTGGGCGTGGCGCGGTGGCGAATCCGTTTCCAGGGCAACGTGAACCTGAGTAGGCGGAGAGTCAGTCGAAACTGACACGTGGGCGTGTCTCGGGAGCGGGTCAGTTCCAAATGCCGCGTGAGCTCTGCTTGGAACCGCCAAAACCTCGACGTGGGAATGGCGAGGAGGCGGGTCAGTCTCCACAGCTACGTGCACCTGGCGAGGTGGCAAGTCTGTTCCCAGTGTGGCGTGCACTTGGCAAGGGGGCGGGTCGGTTTCCACGGCAACGTGAACCTGAGTCAGCAGCGATTCCGTCGCCGTCGCGATGTCAGCGTAGCACGGCTGGTTCGCCAATCCTTGCCGGACCTGGGCCGTGAGAGCCGCCAATTCGGCGCTCTGCCGCTCTATCTCTGCCTGCATTTCGCGGCGGAACGCCTCGTGATTTGGCGGCTCCTCCTCCCTCCTGGCTGGAAGCTTCGCTACCAGCTGCAGGTCTGCGGGTTTCGCCGTTGCCGGCGAGGAGTGGGAGGATGGTGTCTTAGTTGCCGCGCAGCGGGAGGCACAAGGGAGCGTCCGGCCGGGGCGTCTCCTCTGGCCACCACGCGGAGGTCCCTGGTAGATGGCCAAGCGGGTTCCCTCAAACGCATTGGTGTATTTGTATCCACCGGGCGAAGAAGTTCGGGTGCTGGGAACGCGGGGAGGTGGAGTGAACTGACTGGGATGAAAAGCCAGTACCGAGAGATGAAGAGATTCAAAATCCAAGTCATCAGAGTCGTACTCAGGCAGCCGGTCATACAAATCATGCTCCTCCTCATATTCCGAAAAGTCAGAGTCCAGAAAAATATGAGGAGCTGGACGGGTCGTGTTCGGGACGTATTCATACCTTGCTGGCGGAGCGTAAGACACGGGAGCGGAGGACATCAGAGAGCCTACCCGGATCAGACAGGCTTCATCCTCCGGCAGACGGTCTACCTTGCGTCGGTCCCGGCGATGCCGGGTCTTTCCTGCTGGGTCCTGTATTGGCCAGATCATTCTGTCACGTCCCATTGGAAACGAGAGTAGGACCCAAATTCAGGAACTCGGAAGACGCAAGGTAGTTCAAGAAGAGACACGTTTATTGTATGCAGAGGTCGGGGATCGAGCAGGCAGTCCGGTGCAGCAGCGGTAGTTGTGACGTCGGGCGAAGAGAACAGATGAGCGGACAGGCAGGAGTCGGTACACGGGGAAACAATCAACGCAGGGAGAAGTATCGAAGGAGTCAGGCTTACGGGGTTGGTCGGAGAACGGACGAGGGTCGGTACACACAGGTTCAATCAGGGATACGAGAGTGCTGGAACGGGACATGAAGCTCAACGAACTGACCGAGGACCAGTCGTCACCGGGTCCTATATATACAGGGGATGATCAGCCCGCATGAGGCGCAGGTGGGTGCCTCCCAATTAGCGCAGCCGCGCGGGCACCCGCACAGCTCGTGCTGAAGCGGCAGGATCATGACAGTTACTCCCAAAAATTCAACTTTGGTTTCATCTGTCTCTAGGAACGTTTGGCAGCACTGCTGTGGTATATTCAAGAGCGCTTTCGCAAATATCAAATATATATATTTTATGAGCAAACATTTTCTCCCTGATGTTCTTCCATGAATCTCATTGTTGTTTCATGTTTTACATTTGCAAGATATGTCATCATAGATGTCATCATGTGGCAGTGACTTCTATAAGTCTTCACCTCACACTCGATAGGGTTCTTTCTCACCTCATTGAATCTTATGTGTTGTACTTCTTGCAATCATCTTTACAGGATGGGGACTCTTTAGAAGAGAATCAACACCGCAGAATTTTCTGCATTTTGGTAATCATGGTACACAGTGCTTATTGAAAAGTGACAATTCTAAACTGTGTTTTCTCATGACCAGAGCAGCTTTAAGCCACACCTCCAATGTTTTCTCATTGATTGGACCCCAAGATATTCTGCCATCCATCTAATAGAAGAGCATTTATTTGTTCTGTCTGTCACTGTGCATTACTGGCATAAATAGATTTACAATGATACGTTATTTGTTATAAATGTTTCTTTTTTAGCATTTAAGTGAAATTTGATCATTTCCTGCAGCATTGCTGGGGAGGTCCCATTACCCTTCAGAGGCCATGAGGACTACAGTTGGGTGAAGTAGAAGTACATTTTAAATTAAAAAAAATTTAATTGTTTGGGTTGTACAAGTTTACCCAGACTGTTTATTTTCAATAAATATATGAACACATCCAATTGTTTATGTCAGGGGTGCCAACACATGTTTTGCCCAAGATCTACATTTTAAGCAGCAAGTCTCTCGCAATCTACGGATGGGGGGTATCACACAGGAGATGACAACAATTGATCAAAATCAAACAGGACAGAAAATATTTTCTTCCCTTGCTCCCTGACTGTTACATAACTTGCTATAGACAGTCTAAGCTGTTTGAATGTTGGTTAAACTATGACAGAAGTCACATCTGTCTTCACAAATAGGCCAAAGCCCGTGGCCCAAGGAAATTTTCTTTCTCTAATAGTATGCATCCTGAAGGACAGGGTGCTGATCAGAAATGTCATACTCATACAGGGTCACATTTCTTCTGATACTCTACTCTACTATAACTGGGACAAACTCTCTGATTAGCCAGATTTCTTTGAACGTACGAGGATAATGTGAGGACAAAGCTCCTTTGAAAATTTGCATGCAGACAATAGCATTTACCTCAAAGCACTTCTGTGCTCAGTCTCACACAGCCTGTAGCATGACTGTTGACTCTTTCTAAATCCATTTAAAGCACTAAACTGTCAGATTATATTTTTTCATCTCACTGTGCATGGAACTGTGCCAAAATCTTGTAGCTGAATTGATATGTGATGACTGCATGTTTTGATTTTTGTAATGGGCTTTATTTGGGGGGAGGGGGGCGTGATTAAATGCAAGCAATATGAAATTTAGGCAGGGGGATTTTGAATGGATGTGTTCATTACCTGATTTTTGATCACCTCACTGTGACAAAACAAATATATCTGAATCTTAATTTCCCTCATTGCAATTTTGCACATTAATGTAGCTCCATGAATAAAGAGAAAAGACAGCCATGCCAACTTGCGTGACAGCAAGGTTAACTAGACATAAATAGCATGAGAGGCTAAGGAGAGAGAAAAATTACAGCTCACAATGTCATGACAATGGGACAAGGTGTTAGACCCAAATGCATGACTCCGGGGCAATAACATGATGTCAATGGTCATTAGCAGGTAAGGCACAAAGGCACAAAAATATGTGGAAAAGTCAAGGTTGGATAACTACTAGATTAAAACAAGGTTTAAGGAGACTTGGCAGGGGTGGCACAGGAATGCTGGCCATGACAATGAGGAAAATACACAATGAACTGGCAACAAGCAATACCACCCAAAAAGCTTGAATCTTCTTCTTTTCCTTTTGGCTTGTCCCATAAGGGGTTGCCACAGTGTGTTATCGAAGATGAACACATATTTGTTTGGCACAATTTTTACGGCAGATGGCAGTCTCCCATCCAAGACTAACCAGGGCCAAACCTGCTTGGCTTCCGAGAACTGACGAGATCAGGCATTCTCGGGGTAGCATGGCTATAATCCCCCACAAAGCTTGAATATATTGCATAATTAGTGACAATGAGGGGCAGGTGAGTAGCTACTGCCGTAGGCCAAGGCACGATTCCCAGATGTGATAAAACAAACAAAAAAACAAAATACCAACCAGGGGTGGGCGGAAGGGGCCCCAATGGAGGCAACAAACCCCACTCCAGTATGTCTGGTGGCCTTACAGGCCACCCAAAGCATGGAGCTTCACTGAGCAATCCAGGAGGTAGGCTAGTACACCACACACCAGGGTCCCTATGGGGCTACTCAGGGGGACGTCCATTAGAAGGGTCCCAATGGCAAAGCAGGAACCCAACGGGAGCATGGGACAGCTGCGGATGACGAACCGCATGGCAGGAGCAAGAGGCGGTGGCTGCTGCTGGTCAAGCACTGCCAAGGAATCGGACAGAGGCAGCTTGGAGTTGAGCGCCGCCAAGACATGGATGAGAGGCCATTTGGGGTTGAGCACCGCCGAGGCAGGAGGAAGAGGCAGCTCGGGGTCATGCACCGCTGAGGCAGGAGTGAGAAGAGGTGGCTGCTGGTGGTCAGGTGCTGCCAAGGCAGGAGCAAAAGATGGCTGTTGGTCAGGCACCGCCGGGATGTAAGTGAGAGGTGGACAGCATGGGCCGGGCACTGCTGGAACAAGAGCACGTGATGGACATTCTGGGTCATGCGCCATGAGCACATGGTGGACTTCACGGGCCAGGCGCTGCCAGGCCCAGAACATGTGGTGGTTGTTGCAGGCTGAGTGGCGCCACTGAAACAAGTGTGAGGGGGTGGCTTCTGGTTGTAAGTCGCATGCCACTGCTAGAGAGCATGGCCGCTGGAGAGCATGAGCAAAGATTGGACGCCACGGGCATGGTGCTGACGGAACAGCAGCTAGAGGTGGACAACATGGGCCGGGTGTCGCTGGAACAAAAATGAAGCTCGTATACTCACACAGACTCATGCAGTCTCAAACAATGAACTGAGAACTAGCAATACAACACACAAGGCTGAAATACATTACACAATTGGCAACAATAAGGCACAATTGAGGAGCTGCTGCCGGAGGCAGCTGCACACAGGGGGGTGGCCTTGCCATGCCCCTGACACAGTCTTAATCACCAGAGTACAAGGGGGAAAAAGACAGGGCTAAAACATGTATGTCATGAATTGATTCATCCATCCATCCATCCATTTTCTGAGCCGCTTATACTAAAGAGGGTCACGGGATTGGTGGAGCCAATCCCAGCTGTCATAGTCAGGAGACAGGGTATACCCTGAACTGGCTACCAGCCAATCGCGGGGCAAATGGAGGCAGACAACAGTCACACTCACAATCAAACCTAGGGGCAATTGAGAGTCTACAAAGAACGCATATTTTTGGAATGTGGGAGGAAACCAGAGTGCCCAGAGAAAACCCACGCAGGCACGGAGAGAACTTGCAAATTCCCCATAGGTGTTGAAAGGATTTGAACCCTGTTCCTCTGAACTGTGAGGCCAACGCTCTACAGCTACTCCACCATGGCGCCTGAATTGATTTATTTTAATTATGAGGTCAAAGTCAAAGAAACCATGATTATCTTTTTGTTTACTGAACAAATCAGTTCACAAAGAATGCTAATAAAAACACTAAATGGGCTGTTGCTACTGAGAACTTGCATAGCAAATACTGTACCACCCTTAGGTTATAATCAACAATAGTCAGCATCAGTGAAAGCATGCATATCACAAGACAAGTACTTATTTGTTCAGCATACAGTAGTTTTGGTTTCATGTAATTATGCTTTCATCTGAAATTGTTCAATCTATGGAATATTAAACCATCACATAGCCTGGGTGTATCTCTGTGAAAGAAACATCATCAGAAACAAACAATTTGACAGACAGGATGCACCACAAAAAGAGCAAGCCCTTCATGCAAACGGTGTTGTGTAAGTGGATCGCAAAAGGTGACCTTGCTCAGAGGGGATGATGATCCTCATTCAAGAGATTCTACAACTGACAGTGAAATGTTGAACATGTTATATATACTGCTCACACGCATGTACAGTACATACAAACATGCGAAGACATCCACACAAGCAAACACACACACACACAAGCACAATCCATCCATAAAGACAGGGTGCATCATCTATCTGCCAGCCAGATTTTGATGATCCTTCGAAAAAAGACTCTAGCCACAGTCTATTTAAATTGTCATGAGTGATTTATTTGCACCCAACGCTAATACTACTGTACATCAAAGATTGACATGACCAGAAATCGAGGCTGAATCCAACATGCACAACTCACGAGACTTTGTCCAGTTCGGGGAGCGTATTTACTCAATCCAAGGTCGATACACAAGCAGGCACTCCAAATAGACAATAGTGTTAGAATCACAAGGCGAAGAGGCAAGGTTGTCAAGGAGGCAGGATTCGATACACAGGGGATCAAAGACAAGAACACGGAATTGTGGGAATGTGACATCAAGGTACAACGAAGGATCAGACCACACGGGTGGCAATATATATTGAGAGTTATCAGCACAGCAAGAAGCAGGTGGGTGCATCCGCTCAACGGAGCAGTTAAGCACTGGGTTGAGGAAGGACACTTTACTTTTAGTTGTTGCTTGCCAGATCAGGAGACCTTCCAAGAACTCTTTGGTTGAGGTCTTCTCATAATCAAACATTCATTGTGGATTTTCTAGGAATGATAGACCAGAAACAGATTTACTCATATCTTAATTCATTTTGAAAACTTGTTTTACCACTTAGAATGCTTTGTTTCAAGAACATGAATTGTTGTTTCAGACTTAACAAACCAAGTAGAGAGCCAATAAAACATTCTTTTATGAACTTTACAAATTCAGTGAGCTTTACATGTATTGTTTATGCACTCTCAGTCTTTTCCTGTGCAGTATAGGAGGCTTCTTCATCAATGCACATTATTATTAATGATTTGCAGGCTATGCCATTACACATTATATTACAATATTCATATTACTGCTCCTTTGACATGTTACTGTATTTCACAAATGTGCTTCCTCGGAAATTTAATTTCGATGTGTCTCTGAGGCCATTCATAGAGGCTCGATGAATCGATCACAAAAAAATGTTAGCAAGGTTGTCACCTGGTAAAATGATCCCAATTGCTATACTAAAAGATGCGGTATAATCACATTTGTTATATAAAAGTATTTGACACAGAAAAAGTCAATCTATCAACATGAACACGGATAATTTAGTGTAAATTAGTCCTTCCAGTTCAAAGAATTCATGACTGACAATGTGAACATTCTCATTGTCTTGTGGATGTGAAGTAGGACACTGAAATTCCCATAAGTGGGAATTTACTACATATATTAAAACATAACTAAAGGATGGTCCCCACCAGTGTGGATCCCTTCAGTACGTAGTCACTGGTACTGTTTATATGTGTGTGTGTTTTTCGGTCGTCTTGGCATTCAAGTAAACAAGAAATGACTTGCTAACATCAGAGAGTCTACTCTGGACTTTTCTTTTTCCACAATTCTCGTCAATTCGCTGAATCTTTTCACAGAGTTACTCGGCGGCGTTCTCTATGGAGCATTGTGTCGAAGACGGCACAGAAGCTCGCGATCTGGTACACAAGTTCAACTCCGTAGGAGAGGACACAAACTGGCACTTCCGTCGATTGATCTCGCAAATCCACACTCTAAAGCCAACAAAATGGATGAACTTTAGCTTCCGATCAAGACCTGCAAAGACTTTGGATGTTTTACCGCCCTGTGCTTCATGGAGACTTGGCCTTGTAGACACGTTCTCAACAGAGCCGTTACGCTACCCGGCTCTTTATCAGGCAGACTACCTCGGGGAGCTGGTGTGGAAAATGAAAGGTGGTGGAATATGCTTCTGTATGAATGAGAAATGATGCACAGACGTTACACAGCTCAGCACACACTGAAGCCCATTTTTGGGGTCGTTGTTGTTGAACTGTAAGCCTTTTTGTTTGCTGCATTAATTCACCTCTTTTATTCTCATAGGTGTTTTCATTCTGCCCCAAGCTAGTATGAATCCAGCACTGCTAACGCTCGCCGAGCAGGTAAACGAGATTCATAAAAATTTCCATTAATCACCCATCATTATCCTAGGAGATTTTAACACTGCTAAATTTAATCACGAACTCCTTAAACATAAGCGGTATGTAAAATATCTGACAAGGTAAAATAACACTCTAGACCAATGCTACACAGGGTTCTCTCGCTACTTAGTGCTTCACTTTATGTGGCTTCAATGCTTCACAGTTTTAACCAAAATAAATTAATAAACTTGGATAAATACAGCCTGATTGGCATATTGCGGGAAGACACATTGATACAAGGTGTGATTGGTCCCCGGCGCGACATAAACCAATGAGCATGTGTGGTTTTATCTCGTGATCTGATTGGCTGAGCATCCTCGAAGATTCACCCAGCATTTTTTGCAGTCACCTTGTCCCACCCTTTCCTTTGTCCTACCGTTCCACCATTTTCGTCTATGCTGTTGACTCTTTACGCAATAACCTCTCATGTTCACAGTGTCGCCAAAGCGTTGGGCTGATGCGAAAGTCCAAGAAGAAGAGGAAGATGATGATGATCAGTGAAAAAGTAAAGGTTTTAGATCTGATCAAAGATGGCTAAGTTACACTTTTTTGGTGTACCATTATGGTGTGAATGAACCCACAGTGCGCTACATAAGGAAGGATGAGGTAAACATCCGTAAAACCGTGTCAATAACTTTCAGTTAGGAAGCAAAACGTGTTGATTCTAAAAAACAAGAGGATTGTTTGAATGGAAGTTCCATTAGCTTTGTGGATCGCAGATTTCAGAAAAAAGGGAGTGAGTTTGGACACCAACATGATCATGACAAAGGGTAAAGCCCTTTATGATCAAATCCTGCCCGGTGACGATGATGAAAAGGCTGTAGAAAGTGCCAATGAACCTCAAGCCAGCATGAGTGCTGCAAGGAGTGATTCATCAAGTGATACCCGGCCTTGAAGTCTGGTACGCCACTCGAACTAGGACCATGGCGGGCAGGATCCGTTTGGACCCTTCCCATCCTGGCCACCTGCTCTTCCACCTCCTTCGGGTAAACGCTAAGGATCAATGCAAATCAAAACTAGCAGGCATTCAAACAGTTTTTCCCCTCTTGCTATTAAGTCATTAAATTCTTGATCAGCGAACCAACTATTTTTTGCCTTGTGACGTTGTTGGGACACACCCTAATATCCTGCTGCTCCAATCAGTATTACTATTAACAATATATATACACTGCAGACTATCACTTGATTCGTCACTTTAAACTGCTCCCTTTGCACAATTGCTATTGCACTGGTCTATAATGGTGAAGTGTGAACGGCTAAAGGCACTCTGTACAAGCTTAACATAATGTGGGACGTTGACGCACTCTACCTGCTCTCAACGCTGTAAGACTGCATCTTTGCACAACTGTGACTCTTATGAAGAATGGTTTCCTATTTCTCTTCATTCTTGTTAATTTGTTTGTTCCTTGTACTCAACATAAATGTCATACGAGGGCGGCACCAACCGTCGGAGAAAAATTCCTCGTGTGTTCTTACATACTTGTCCATTAAAGCTGATTCTGATTCTCTTAATGTTGGAATTTGTCATCCTTTTTCCTTCATGATATCATCCTTGTCATGAATCAATCATATCATCAATGAACCGCTTGTCTGTTAATTTGAGTCTTTGAAATTTCATCCAATGTTCGACATTGATTTTCTTTTGTTATTTTGAAATACAAAAAAAAAAAGGAAATGAATGTAATGAAAATGTAAATGCCCTTAACTCTCAAAATTTGTAAACATTTTTCAAATTTTGTGTGATGTTTTATTAAATTTCTTTAGCTTTGTACAAAAAGTTTCACTCTTCATAAAATGTTGTTCATACTTCTTGGTCATGATCATATTCCGAACTGCTCATCCTGTTCTGTTCCTGAAATATAGTGAAGAAAATGAGTATTTGAACACCCTGCTATATTGCAAGTTCTCCCACTTAGAAATCATTAGTGGGTCTGAAATTTTGATCGTAGGTACATGTCCACTGTGAGAGAGACGATTTAAAAAGAAGAATCCAGAAATCACAATGTATGATTTTTTTTAAATGATTTAGTTTTGTGATACAGCTGGAAATAAATACTTGAACACCTGTCTATCAGCTAGAATTCTACCCCTCAAATATCTGTAAGTCCGCCTTTAAAAGTCCACCTCCACTCCAAATATTATCCTGAATCAGATGCACCTGTTTGAGGTCGTTAGCTGCATAAAGACACCTGTCCACCCCACACAATCAGTACGACTAAATCTTGTAACATGGCCAAGACCAAAGAGCTGTCCAAAGACACCAAAGACAAAACTGTACAACTGCCCACGGCTGGAAAGCGCTACGGAGAAATTGTCAAGCAGCTTGGTGAAAAAAGGTCTACTGTTGGAGCAAGTCATTAGAAAATGGAAGAACGTAAACATGATGGTCAATCTCAATTGGAGTGGAGTCCCATGCAAGATATCACCTCGTAGGGTTTTAATGATCCTTAGAAAGCTGAGGAATCAGCCCAGGACTACACGACAGGATTTGGTCAATGACCTGAAAATAGCCGCGACCACTGTTTCCAAGGTGACTGTTGGTAATACACTCAGACATCACGGTTTAAAATCATGCATGGCACGGAGGTTTCCCCTGCTTAAACCAGCACATGTCAAGGCCTGTCTTAAGTACGCCAATGACCATTTGAATGATACAGAGGAGTCACGGGAGAAAGTTTTGTGGTCAGATGAGACCAAAATGGAACTTTTTGGTCATAATTCCACTAACCGTGTTTGGAGGAAGACCAATGATGAGTTCCATCCCAAGAACACCATCCCTACTGTGAAGCATGGGGGTGGTAACATCATGCTATGGGGGTGTTTTTCTGGACATGGGACAGGACGACTGCACTGTATTAAGCAGATGATGACCGTGGCCATGTATTGTGAGATTTTGGGGAACAACCTTTTTCCTCAGTCATTGAAAATGGGTTATGTCTGGGTCTTTCAACATGGCAATCACCCAAAGCACACAGCCAGGAAAACCAAGGAGTGCCTCCGTAAGAAGCATATCGAAGTTCTGGTGTGGCCGAGCCAGTCTCCAGACCTAAACCCAATAGAAAATCTTTGGAGGCAGCTGAAAGTCCGTGTTTCTCAGCGACAGCCCAGAAACCTGTCTGATCTAGAGAGGATATGTATAGAGGAGTGGGCCAAATTATCTCCTGCAGTGTGTGCAAACCTGGTGGACAACTACAGGAAATGTTTGACCTCTGTAATTGCAAGCAAATTCTAATTTACCAAATATTAACATTGGTTTTGTCACGTGTTCAAATATTTATTTGCAGGTGTATCACACAAATAAATCAATAAAAAAATCATACATTGTGATTTCTGGATTTTTCTTTTTAGATCATCTCTCTCACAGTGGACATGCACCTATGACTGAAATTTCAGACCCCTCCATGATTTCTAAGTGGGAGAACTTGCAATATAGCAGGGCGTTCACGTACTTATTTTCTTCAATGTCAGTGTTCTATTATTGGGTTGAAAAATTGTTAATTTACTTTTTATCTTTTAACTTCAGTATATTTATGAGTTCGCAATTTTGCACTTTGACTGAAAAGAGTGGCTTTTGAACTTTATCAGTTATTTGTTTTGCACAAGTATCAGTACTTTTAAGTACTGAACTCTAGAACTTTTGGCATTTCTGTATATAACTATCTGCATGTTCTCACAGAACTCTTCTAAACTGAATATATATTTTCAAAATACATATGCATTTTTTGCTTGATCAATGACTCCTGCAATACTGCATGCGGTTAAATTAGTGGTTATATTTTATATTAATATACCAAGATCCCCAAAAGGGGCACCTTGGTGGTGCAGCTGTAGAGCATGGGCCTCACAGTTTTGAGGACTGGTGTTCAAATCCCACCTACGCCTTTGTGTAGTTTGCATGTTCTCCCTGTGTCTCCGTGGATTTCCTCCGGAAACCGTGGTTTCCTCCAAGATCCCAAAAACATGCATTCATGAGAGACTCTAAATTTGTGATTGTGATTGATACTGATTGTGAGTGCGAGTGTTGTCTGCATCCATGTGTCCTCCATTTGGCTGGCAACCAGTTCAGGGTGTACCCTGCCTCCTGCCCGATGATAAATGTGACGGGCTCCAGCACTCCCGCGACACTCGTGAGGATAAGCAGCTCAGAAAATGGATGGATTGATCACCAAAATGACTTTGATCGACATAGGCCTATGTTTCATAAGTGCACTGGATAGGTTGATCTGTTGTGCTAAAGACACATTTGCTAGCCATTATAACTGCTTTTTATATGCCATGTCACAACGTAAATGATGCAGTCACAAAAAAAAAAGGTGCCCACTATATGTGCTTTACTCACATTTATTTCATGCTGTGATATGTGAAATTGGATGTTAAAAATGAAAATTAGATTAGAGCAACACAGGAATCCCATAATTTTACTTTCATTTCAATAAAATATAATGTACTTACCTATTTTGGGTCATCTGAAAATTTGCTGATTAAAGGTCATCCTTGTAGAATTCTTTGTCATGAAAATGTAAAGAAATCATTATATTACAGGGCATGTTATTCTGTCTGTTCCGGTTGTAAGGAGTGTTGTGAGCGATGTGTGGGTAGTTTGCCCTGGGCATCCCTCATTGCCACCATCCTCGTCTATATGGGCGTGGCCTTGTTCTGTAGATTTGGCCATGAGGCATTGAGTGGGACTGACAACATCCTCCAGAACTACTTTGAGGTCATCAGAACCCCTGGAGAAACATTGGATGTGTTCACCATGTGAGTGACAACTGTAACCCAAACCATAGCTGGATATATGGTCAAGATTGGACCTAAATAATTTAAGTTTACATTAAATAAATAACAATTTGATTATATTTAGTTTCAATGTTCCAGTATTACTGATCTAGATTTCCACTACAGTTTGAATCAAAAATGTCATTTTTAACCTTGTGGTGAATAAGTTAATAAAGACAAGTACAGTAATTTCAGTAGCTGGATAGTAGTGGCTGGAGCTTTCAACATGACAATGACCCGAAGCACACATCCAGGAAAACCAAGGAGTGGCTCCGTAAGAAGCATATCGAAGTTCTGGCATGGCCTAGCCAGTCTTCAGACCTAAACCCAATAGAAAATATTTGGAGGGAGCTGAAACTCTGTGTTTTTCAGTGACAGCCCAGAAACCCATCTGATCTAGCGAAGATCTGTGTATAGGAGTGGGCCAAAATCCCTCCTGCAGTGTATGCAAACCTGGTGAATTACAGGAGGAAACGTTTGACCTCTGCAATTGCAGACAAAGACCAATGTATCCAAGATTAACATTGGTTTTCTCAGGTGTTCAAACACTTATTTGCAGCTGTATCACACAAATACATTTTTAAAAAAATCATACGTTATGATTTCTGGATTTTTCTTTTTAGATTATCTCTCTCACAGTTGACATGCACCTAACAATGAAAATTTCAGACCCCGCCATGATTTGTAAGTTGGAGAACTTGCAATATAGCATGGGTGTTCAACTACTTATTTTCTTCACTGTAGTTCTATTACCTCAACTTGAAAGCACACTTCCAGATAAGGCTCATATTACAAGCATTCCTGGATAGACACACCCTTCCCTGACAGGTGTGGGAGTAAGTAAAAGCCACTCATGTTCTCATTGCATCCAAAGATCTGGAATCATGTTTTTGCTTTCTTGATGGACTCTTACACGAAAACAGGGACAGTTTACCTTCAACCTCGCAAAGCTGGTAAAGTAAGTATGCCGTTGGTTGAATTTATTGTGCTGGTTTATTGACCGTCAAGTAAAATGATGTTTTCTTTGTGGCATAGTCTACCTGGAAATACTGTAATATTCCATTTGTCTGTGAATATTGAAAGTATTTAGTTTCCGTATACAAGTGGTGGAGGAGCAGCTATTCTTCATTGGAAGAACATAGTGATTGAAAGAACACATTATTATACATTACCATTTTCCTAATCAAAATTATGACAGCTTTATCATTATTTATGGGTTTGCTGAAACAATTTAACTATAACACCTTTCATTCCTTCCTTTTTTGGTCAAACGAGTTCAAATGTTATTGCTATTGCGCAATAAAGCAAGTAGGAGCAAAGACCAAATAAACATGTTGAAACACAACCAGGTTTTGTGCTACAGATAGCACGGACAGACTGCAGATTCTAGTTACCAGTCAGAGAAAACACTTTATACTTCTATATACTTCTATATAAAGTAAGAAATGTAAAAAGTAACCAAATTTGTCCTCTCTCTTTTTCACCGTATACTTCCTCTTTCCCTTTAGAAATGGAAGCTGGTGTTGTTGTCACTGGTTCTACCAAGCAACAATGGAGTGGGTCGATTGGAGATTCAGTTGATAGGAGGTACAGTATATTGATCTTATCTCTCTCTCTCTTCATTTTTTTTTTTTTACCATAACGCACAGGTTCCAACACATTTTATTTGGCATGCATTAATCCTTGATAACATACGATTAAATTAATATATTCGGATCAGTGAATACATGCAGGTAAAAGATAACTAGACCTCCAGGATAGCAGATCTTGTGAGTCTCGTATATGAAACTTCAAACCTTGGTCCATCTTCCAGCATTTCTATCCATTTGTATACAGATGTGGCTTTACACATGGGATGGGACACAACAAAAAGATGGGCAAAATCTTGTTTGAGTCACAATTCAGATTTTTTTCTTTCAAATCTGGCCCACATAGGAACTTGGATAATATAGATCTGAATCTGACCTCAATCAAAAAAGTCAGATGAATCATATACAATGTATGCAAACATCACAGCATGGTCAGCAGTCATTTTGAGATACAGAGTAGAAAATAATATTTGAACACCCTTGTATATTGCAAGTTCTCCCACTTAGAAATCATGGAGGGGTCTGAAATTTTCATCGAGGTGCATGTCCACTGTGAGAGAGATAATCTAAAAAGAAAATACAGAAATCACAATGTATGATTTTTTCACGATTTATTTGTGTGATGCAGCTGCAAATAAATATTTGAACATCTGAGAAAACCAATGTTAATATTTGGTACATTAGCCTTTGTTTGCAATTACAAGAGGTCAAACGTTTCCTGTAGTTCTTCACCAGGTTTGCAGACACTGCAGGAGGGATTTTGGCCCACTCCTCCACACAGATCTTCTCAAGATCAGACAGGTTTCTGGGCTGTTGCTGAGAAACACGGAGTTTCAGTTCCCTCCAGTGAGGAGCATGAGCAAGATATGCTGAGATGGAAAAAGATGGCATGCTATGGGGATCCCTTACGGGACAAACCGAAAGAAAAAGAAGGAGAAGAATTAAATCATGGATGGATGGATGGATAGTTAAGATTTGGTACAAAACTCAATTCCCTCAATAAATACACAGGCATAGGTGGCAACTGGATGGTGATTATGTATATGTGTGTCAGAGTGCGTGGGTGTGCGTGTAGGTGTGTGTGTGTGTGTGTGTGTATGCGTGTGTGTGTGAATGCGTGTGTTTATGAGTGAGCAACAAAAATATGCATGTAGCAGCAGGGTGAGCATGCAGAAGATGAAAAGTAAATTTGACAGCTTAAATAGACCCTAGGATTGTGGAGATGGCGTTATGTAAGCTCACAGGATGCACGTTTTCTCTTATTTGCTCACACTTGCACGTGTGCCATATCTCGTATACACAATATATATGAGTCTAATAATTCTGTAAAATATAACATGAACATTTGAATGTTACTTCAACTAAGAGAACAAAATCAGCCTTGAATTACAATACTTCTTGCGAATGTGCTCAGATGTGAACAAAGAATTATGAGTGCTCAAGCTGCAGAAAGGAAGTAGCTCAGGGGATGTTCATTTGAAAGTTTTTATCAGTGATGGCATAAATGTGTCATGCTCCTGGTTTCCTGCCCAGGCTGGCGTGGCCAGCCAATCAGTCAGAGCACACCTGCACCGTGTTACAGTTGATGACGCCCAGTATAGATAGGACGGGGGGGACGACTTGTCCTTCGCTAGATCGTCGTCCTTGATGCCTCGTTCCCGCACTCCTGTTTGCCTGACTTCTGCTCTCCATGCACCGACCCACGCCTGTCCAATGACCACCCTCGTAAGCCTGCCGTACTATTACTTCTGATTGTTGGGACTGTCCGCCTGATCTCAGACCTTGGACCGAATAAAGGTTTCCTCTGTACTGTCTGCTGTCTATGGAGTCGTGCATTTGGGTCCACCCTCGAGCCCCGTTTCGTGACAGAACGATCTAGCCATAACATGGACCCAGCCGACTCCAAAGCCATCCGCCGTGCGCTGCAAGTGCAGGGCAAACGCCTGGGCGAGCAAGTGGCTGCTCTCCAGGGTACTAATCAACGGATCCATGAGCTCTGGCTGGAACCGTGGCTAGCTTCTCAAGCTAGTGCGGCTGCTACTGAGCCTCCCCGTGCCGGCATAACTCCGCTCTCATGACCAGAGCGGTTCTCAGGCGACTCCGGCAACGTCAAGCCCTTCCTGGCGCAGTGCGATCTCCACTTTGAGCTGCAAGCATCCGCTTTTCCCACGGACCGCTCCCGGATCGCCTTCGTCATTTCCCACATGACAGGGAGGGCGGAGGCGTGGGCCACTGCCGAGTGGAGTTGTAACTCAGAGATCTCCCGCTCATGGGCGAGCTTCGTCTGCGCGCTCACCCAGGTTTTCCAGTACGCGGCTCCGGAATGCCAGGCGGCGTCCTCGGTCATGACAATTCGCCAGGGACGTCGCCGCGTGTCCGACTACGCCATTGAGTTCCGGATCCGGGCTGCCGAGAACCGTTGGAATGAGGAGGCCCTCCATGATGCATTTTACCAGGGACTGTCCCCACAAATCCGTGGCCACCTCGTTGCCATGGATCTTCCGCCTTCACTAAACTCCCTTATCACATTGGTTCTCAAGGTGGACCAGCGCCTGACCATGAAGAGGCAGATGGAAGGCCTGAGGGAGGAGGAGACGGAGAGGCTCAGCCTGGTCGCTTCTCGGCCACCCGCGTTGTCTGCTACATAGGAACCCATGCAAGTGGAGGGGCTTGGCAGCCCAGCGGAGGAGCGCTTACGTCGGCGACGAGAAGGGCGCTGTTTCTACTGTGGTCGTTTGGGACATGTAATCGCCCGCTGTCCGACTCTGCCGAAGCGCCCCGACCATGGGATCTCGACGCCAGTGAGTGTGTGGTATACTGGCACTAAGTCGGACCGGTCGCTGTTGCACCTCACAGTCGGGACAGACGCTCATTCATGCGTAGTGACCATGTTCATTGACCCTGGTTTGGATGTGAACCTCATACATCCGCGGATAGTTGAAGCGTTGCGGGCGGCAACCTTTCCCACACAGCGTCCTCGTGTTGCTTACGCCTCCAACGGCATGTTCCTCTGCCGCGTAACTCACCGCACGCAAACTATACGTATGGACTTTCCGGAGGGGCACACAGAGTGTATTAGTTTCCACGTTTTCAATTCTAGTAACAGTGACATAATCCTGGGGAGCCCGTGGCTCAAGAGACACAACCCACACATTGATTGGGTCACGGGTCGGATTAGGGCATGGAGTGAGGACTGTCGCAAGCAGTGTGCCGTCGCCGGGGAGGACGGGGGGATCCAAGTTGCCGAGCTTAGCACCGCCGCTGAATTAGTCACAGTACCCTCTTGCTACCATGATTTGAGGGAGGTTTTTTCGGAGTCTAAAGCAGGAGCTCTGCCGCCGCATCGGCCGTATGACTGTGCCATCGAACTCCTCCCGGGTACCTCACCCCCCAGAGGGAAACTGTTCTCTTTTACAGGACCGGAGCACCAGGCAATGAGGGATTACATCGAGAAGTCCCTGGCAACAGGACTTATTTGACCGTCATCCTCACCAGCCTGCGCGGGTTTTTTTTTTCATTAAGAAGAAGGATTCTACCTTGCGACGCTGCATCGACTACAGAGGATTGAATGACATCATGGTCAAGAACAGGTATCCCTTGCCCCTGATAGCTACAGCCTTTGAACTCCTCCAAGGAGCCCGGATCTTCACCAAGTTGGACTTGCGCAGAGCATATCATCTGGTGTGGATCCGGGAGGGTGACGAATGGAAGACGGCTTTCAACATTCCCATGGGGCATTACGAGTATCTCGTGATGGCCTTCGGACTGACCAACGCCCCGGCTGTCTTTCAAAACTTCATTAACGACGTGCTTCGGGAGTTTTTGAATATATCAGTCTTTGTATACCTGGATGACATTCTCATCTTTTTGGCAGATCTAACCTCTCACATTCGACAGGTCAGAGAAGTGCTCCAGCGTCTGCTGCAGCACCAATTGTACATTAATGTGGACAAGTGTGAGTTCCATCAGGCATCCGTGTCCTTCCTGGGCTTCGTCCTGGCCGAGGGAGAGATATGTATGGACCCCGGGAAGGTTGACGCGGTGCGGCGTTGGCCTACCCCCGCCAACAGGAAGGACGTACAAAGGTTTTTGGGATTTGCTAATTTTTATAGGAAGTTCATAAGGAACTTCAGTTCTGTGGCCGCTCCTCTGCATGTGCTCACCTCTCCACACACCACATTCTCGTGGTCCGGGACCTGCCAGGAGGCCTTCAGCAGACTAAAGGCAAGTTTCACTGCTGCACCCGTTCTAATTGTTCCGGACCCAGATAACCAGTTTATGGTGGAGGTGGATGCATCTAATTCAGTAATCGGAGCAGTCTTGTCTCAGAGGAGTCCCAGAGATGTTCGGATCCACCCGTGCGCGTTCCTATCTCGGAAGCTGACCCCGGCAGAGAGCAACTATGACGTGGGAGATCGGGAACTGCTGGCGGTCAAGAGCGCGTTGGAGGAGTGGCGGCACTGGCTGGAGGGCTCGCAAGTACCGTTCGTTGTCTTCACGGACCACAAGAACTTAGAGTACCTGAAGACTGCGAAGCGGCTGAACGCCCGACAGGCCAGGTGGGCCCTATTCTTCACTCGCTTCCACTTTACTCTGTCCTTCCGCCTAGGCTCCAAGAACGGCAAGCCGGATGCACTCTCGCGGATCCACGAGGGGGAGCGCACGGAATCAGAGGCCGCTCCTATTCTGCCAGAGGCGTGCTTAGTGTCCCGCTTCACCTGGGCGGTCGAGTCACGGGTGAAGGAGGCCCTGGGAGAGACACCGCCGCCCGCGGATTGTCCGTCGGGCGGCCTTTTCGTCATCCCATCTCTGCGGGGAGACGTTGTCGCCTGGGCCCATACCAACAAGACGGTCTGTCACCCGGGTAAGGCAAAGACGCGTTCAGTGGTGGAACAAAGGTTCTGGAGGCCCAACCTCAGCAAGGACATAAGGGAGTTCGTCAACGCCTGCCCGGTGCGTGCGGCCAATAAGACTTCCCACCAACGGACCGTTGGTGAGTTGCGGCCCCTGTTCACCCCCTTTCGTCCATGGTCACACATCGCACTGGACTTCATCACCGGCCTGCCGCCCTCCCAAGGGAACACAGTGGTGCTGTCTGTAGTGGACCATTTCTCCAAGATGGTGCATTTCGTGCCGCTTCCGAAGATCCCGTCGGCCAAGCAGACAGCCCAGCTGGTGTTAGACGAGGTCGTCCGTTACCACGGACTACCCCAAGACATCGTTTCGGACAGGGGTCCGCAATTCAGCGCTCGCTTCTGGAAAGAGTTCTGCAACCTCATCGGCGCGTCAGCTCGTCTGATATCGGGTCATCACCCGGAGTCCAATGGCCAGATTGAGAGGATAAATCAGGAGCAGGAGACCGGTCTTCGATGCCTGGCCTCCAGGGACCAGAGCACGTGGAGCCAGCACATCAAGTGGGTGGAATATGCCCACAATTCTCTACCCTCCGCCTCAACAGGTATGGCTCCACTCCATGTCGTGCATGGTTATCCTCCGTCCCTGTTTCCTCCACTGGCCACAGACTCCGTGGTCCCGTCGGCCCTAGCCGTGGTGCGACGCTGCAAACGGACCTGAGAAGCAGCGCGGAGGACACTGCTGCGCATGAGCAGCGCCTACAAGGCCACAGTGGACCGCAAGAGGAGGGCCGCACCAGAGCTCAGAGTGGGACAGCGAATGTGGCTCTCCACCAAAGATCTCCCGCTGCGGATGGAATCCCGCAAACTGGCTCCCAGGTTCATTGGCCCGTTTCCGATTTCCAAGATCATTAACCCGGTCGCCGTCTCGCTGAAACTGCCCAGGTCGATGAGGGTGCACCCTACGTTCCACGTCAGCAGACTTCACCCGAATCGCACTTCGTCGCTGGCTCCTCCGCTCAAGTCCCCGCCGCCCCCCCGCACGGTCGACGGTGGGCTGGTGTATACTGTGCGTCGGCTGCTGTCTTCCCGCCGCAGGGGAAGGGGGGTCCAGTACCTGGTGGACTGGAAGGGATATGTCCCGGAGGAGCGCGCCTGGATCCCCTCCCGCTTCGTCGTGGACCGCGCCCTCATCAAGGCCGTTGAGGAGGGGGTACTGTCATGCTCCTGGTTTCCTGCCCAGGCTGGCGTGGCCAGCCAATCAGTCAGAGCACACCTGCACCGTGTTACAGTTGATGACGCCCATTATAGATAGGATGTGGGGGACGACTTGTCCTTCACTAGATCGTCGTCCTTGATGCCTCGTTCCCGCACTCCTGTTTGCCTGACTTCTGCTCTCCGTGCACCGACCCACGCCTGTCCACTGACCACCCTCGTAAGCCTGCCGTACTATTACTTCTGATTGTTGGGACTGTCTGCCTGATCTCAGACCTTGGACCGAATAAAGGTTTCCTCTGTACTGTCTGCTGTCTCTGGAGTCATGCATTTGGGTCCACCATCGAGTCCCGTTTCGTGACAAAATGGCTCCCAAAAGATAAAATAAACACCAAGACTGGATATTCAGGAGAGCAGTCAATTTGAAATCTATGCACTTAGTGAACTGACCCAAAAATTTCCAAGTGGCTGCCATGATGAGAAATGCTTCAATTCGCTAGTGATGAGAAGGGAGGGGTATTTGTGTCTGTGCTTATGTGTAATTATGGCAGTCAGAGTGATGACAAAAAAAGCATAGTTAGATTCAAGACGATTATACAAAAAACATTATGCAATCCTATTAGAAATGTTTCTGCTGACAAAATTCAAAAAAAGTTTTGAAATAATGTTCTTGGTCTGCATAACCAATTTGTTTCACAGTAATTGCTGGTGAAGAGGTACAGTTGCCTAATTTTGGTGAAGGTAGCATGGGCTCAGTTCCGACCCAATGACAGTGTGAATCTGAGCACGGAAGGTAGTCTGCATTTATGTGTCCTGTGACTGACTGGTGACCAGTTCAGAGTAGAGTCCATAGTCGTAGTCTGGCCAAGATGGATGGGGAGATGCCCGACTCAAATGTCACTACGCCACATTTAAAGGGAATGAGAGGAACCACTTTGATTGGTGGTGAATGAAATCAGCTTGTAAACACAGTGTATTTTATGTAGTTTTTCAAATTACCAACACTGATCTAAAAAGCCCCTGGCGCACAGTTGCAACAGCCTTGAAAATTGAGCCCACTGTGTTGAATGCCTCAGATGTTAAATGCTTTCAAGAAAATTGTGAATTATTATCCAACTTAATTCTACCTATGCATTTTCAAGATGGCTTACCTTCACTAAGGATCGCAGGTATGGTGGAGCCAATCCCAGTTAACTATGGGCAGGAGGTGGAGTACATCCTGAACTGGTTGCCTGACAATTGCATCGGACATACAGTGCCTTGTGAAAGTATTCGGCCCCCTTCGAACTTTACAACCTTTCGCCACATTTCAGGCTTCAAACATAAAGATATAAAATTGAATTTTTTTGTGAAGAATCAACAACAGGTTGGACACAATCGTGAAGTGAAACAGACTTCATTTGATATTTTATACTTTTTTAACAAACAAAAAAACTGAAAAGTGGGGCGTGCAATATTATTCACCCCCTTTACTTTCAGGGCAGAAAACTCACTCCAAACGTTCAGTGAGGATCTCTTAATGATCCAATGTTGACAGATGATGATAAATCGAATCGACCTGTGCGTAATCAAGTCTCCGTAGAAACGCACCTGCTCTGTGATAGTCTCAGAGTTCTGTTTAACGTTCAGAAAGCATCATGAAGACCAAGGAACACACCGGGCAGGTCCGAGATACAGTTGTGGAGAAGTTTAAAGCTGGATTTCGATACAAAAAGATTTTCCAAGCTTTAAACATCTCAAGGACCACTGTGGAACAAATCATATTGAAATGGAAGGAATATAAGAATAAGGATGGTCCACATTGCCGGCAGTAAATTTGACTAATTTCTGGTGAGGTTTCCACTTGTCAAGGCTGCCCTTTGTCACCAATTCTTTTCATAACTTTTATGGACAGAGTTTCTCTCAGAATATCCAATTGACCCTGGAGCAGTTCACAACCATGTGTGGTTGGGACACTGCTGGGATGTGAAGTGTAGTTTCCCCTTGTCTGGGCAGCAGGTGCAGGAAGACCTCTCAGAGACTGAAGTTTGACGTAATTTTTGTATTGAGAGGTGTCACAGATGCAAGCTACAGGTCCAAAGATGCATTGCATTGGAGAGCCGGGGGGGGGGGGGGAATCTACCCATTCAACCTTTGTTCCCTGCTTAGAAAACCTCCTGTCCCCTGGGTATGGTTGGAGCTTGGAGGTCCCCTTCTTGTATTGCTTCCAGGAACACACAACAACAAGGATCCCTAGTATTAACCCCAGTTGGTCACCCGTGAGGTGGCTAACTATAAAAGCCCCGAATAGTCATAGAATTCCTTTGAAGTACCATGACCTTGGGAGTCTGTCTATCTTAATTTTTAAGTTCAGATCTTAATTCTCGTCACTCAGGTTTTATCTAATGCAAAATAAACCACATACCCACCTTTAATGAGTTCCCAAAACTCATTACAAACACAGATGCAGCTAGTGACACTCTGTTGAAAGTAACAACCTAATATTCCCCCCACCAAAAAACAAAACAAAACAAACTATTAACTACAATTTGGAACTTGATCATTAAATCCTAAAACACACAGACTGTCATGTTTAAGCAGCCTTGGACATTTAAAGTATGGAGTAAAGGATGTAGTTTATTCTTGGTCAGCCAATTTACACTCACTTGGAACACCACAGGAACGCCAATTTGCAGCTGTATGTTAGATCATCTCTTCAAGCCATTGTTCAAATGAAATTACCTGTACTGTAGAAGTTGATTCAATAACAGACATCGGATGAATAAAGTACAATAATGTTACATTCTTGGGCAATTTATTAAAAATCCTGTTATCTCCACACCACTACCAGATGTCATTATGTGACAATGGCTTCAATGAATTCTCAATCACCAAAATGATTTTACACATCATTGCTGAGAAATTTCCCAATTTGTTTCCGATTCCTGGGAAATGGACACAAGTGAAATACCTGGCGAGAATCAGAAAACAATGTTTTTAATTTTTCCAAAAAAAGTTAATGGATATACAGAATCCCAATTTTTGCATTCATTATCAGGTACTGTTTTACTCATTACTTCCAAGGTGCAATTATCTGGTAATAGCACTGGTATAATCTGTAAAAGTGGTTTGGGACCCATGCAAACAATGCAATCTTTTGATATAGCTGTTGCTGCTTGTTCCACCATAAGAAGCCAATTATTATTCTGTCCCAAAATGACTGTTGTTACATGAAACCACTTATCAACCTTTAACTTTTGGATCACCCTTACCTTTTCCAATGTTGCTCTAGAAGAAAGGGCGCTAGCTGTTACCTCTGTACTTTTCGCAAAGCCTCAAAGTGAAGTGTGGATTACCGGAGAAGTAGACTCAGTGGAAAAAGACCAAACATGGATTTGCTCCTTCATTTTTTCATCAGTCACCAAAGTGTCCCAACTCGTGTGCATCAGATTATTCATAATTTACCACTTAATTTGACAAAACACTGCTCCTTGTTCTCCTATGTCAGATTTGACCATGGTATTATTATAAATTAAAATTTGGATCATCATCGCACGCATGAGAAACCAATTGTGGATCATTTACGTTCTGGATTTTTCGTGCATGGCATGACAACTTTATGACACCCCACAGATATATCGATATATTTTGAGATACTATAAATCTCCATCCAGCTTGTTAACCAGTCTTTAGCTCACCTCCCCAATCGGATCCTAGACTGAAATTACCTTTCTGGAATGTGCCAAATGAATCCAAGTCAACCTAATTTTTACAGCTGTGAGTGTTCAACAAAACCTGAAATGGACATTCCCACTTCGGCAAATACCAGTGCTTCTTTATGCTTCTCACCAGGATCCAGTCTCCTGGTTCCACCAATAAGATGTCCTGCTGATGTCGATATGTCGGGGTGCTCTGTTGGAAAGAGTTCTCTATCCATTTTGAGAATGCATCTATTATGACCAAGAAATGCTCTTTTTCATATTGTGTCAGGCAAATTCAATTTGACATTCATTAAATACCAAGTAATAAGAGAGAAGACCTGTTTTCTGTTGCTTGAGCTCAAAGAGTACAAAGACAAGTCAGGTACAATTCTTGAATGTTCTAAAGCAGTCTTCCTTGAAACCTCTCTTTTTATTAGATTTAGGAGGTCCCTAACAACAGTGACAAATCTAAAGGGTGGGGTCGAGCAAAAACGTGTTTGTGTGACTATGTGTTTACATGTTCTTGGAAAGTTACGATATGTAAACTAACAAATATGTACGATAACGACTTATGTGTTGAGCAAAGCGTTCTTTGCAAGCAGAAGCATTCTCTTCATTGCATCATATGTGTGATAAACATACATTTTGATTAATAATTCTCACTTTGGTTTAATTCAATAAAATTCACTCACTAAAATTCATTGCCACTATTTTGCAACAAACCAAAAATATCATTACAATCTTCAAATTATCCATCCATCCATCCATCCATCCATCCATCCATCCATCCATCCATTTTCTTAGCTGCATATCCTCACAAGGGTTATGGGAGTGCTGGAGCCAACCCAGCTATCAATGAGCAGAAGGCAGGGTACACCCTGAACTGGTTGCCAGTCAGTCACAGGGCAAGTATCGATACCATCAATAAGCGGGAATCACTCCCACGCTGCCTGTACCAAAGTCAGGCGTGTGTACCACTACACCATCAGTGACATTCCAATTTTCAAATTAATATTGACTAAAACAACATGTGGAGGCCAGTCATGTACACAAATTTGGAACACACTAGTGGGGGAAGTTGTTTTCCAGTATTGGAGTTGCTAAAGGATATGTTAAATGGCTCACCCACTTTGCATTGCCTTCTGTGGCCCAAGAGGATGTACCCATGACACACTGGTGTATAACCTCTGTACAGATAATTAACAGAGTAACTTAATACAACAGCATTCTTTTGTCACTCAAATTTGGTGGATCCAGATGTTGTTTACGATCTTCGACGGAGGTTACGTGTGTTTTATCTTTTTTTCCTTTCAGGGCTCTGTTTACAAAGCTTGGTCTTTTATTTGGTCAACTATATGGGTCTTATAATCTAGATCTATCCACTCAACAAGGTTTCCTGTAATAATTGACATTGATAAACATATTTTATCCCCAGCCCATATTTTAAATTCATTGTTTAAAAAGTACACATTCACCTTTGACCTTCAATTCCCTCAGGGTATTGAATAACATTTCATTGTCATTTAAAACTAGATTTAGATGAAGTATTTTCCATTGATTATTTTCGCACTCAGCCCCTTGTTCAATTGTATTAACAGTCCGCTGTCGCATGGAGATGACTGCCACTCGGCAGCGGGTCAGCCACCCCGCCAGCCACACTTCAGACCATACTTCTCCCACTTGCCATTCCCATTTGTGACCATTACGCACATGCAACTCACTCACCTCCAGCTAAACATTCACAACAAACGGACACTCTTTCCTCCTTGCATGTTCGCAACCCCTGTCACTATCCGCATACCTATGCAATCTCCAGTGGATCAGACATGCCACAACTCACTTGAATCTCGTGAAAACATCTCTGATGTCCCCAATATCACAACCCAACATCCTACAACTCCAACTGCTGAGGCAAGATTAGCCAGCCAAGACTACTAATGGTTTATGCATTCTCTGCAAAGCCACCATGCCCCTCCGTCATTCCACATGGGGACAACTATGGAGCCTCCATATATGTTTGCCTCCGTATCTCTTGCTTATCATTCTTCTTTAAAATTTTTCTCATTCTGATAATAATTTTCTAACTGTAATACCTACCTAGCAAAGTGCTTTCATGCCTATATATTTATTATTGTACTTAACAATATCAATTATCAATCAGAATACATACTCCCCAACAGGGGATGCGTCAGGAAGGGCATCCGGCATAAAAACTGTGCCAAACAAATATGAGCGTTCATCTGAGATGTCACGCTGTGGCGACCCCAAACGGGACAAGCCAAAAGAAACTTACTTACTATATCATGAAGAATACACATTCACACATTGTCTGCTTTTATTTCACCCCCCCTTCCCCGGGAGGACTCTTGTTCCAATTATAGGTCTTTTTTCTCTGCTTCTTATTTTTCATTACATTTGCTTCTCATAATTCAAACCACCATGAGACTCATGAAATGTTGTTCCTTGATACCCCCGTCGCATGCGGGCTACTCTCTGAAGGCACGCATAAAAAATGAAACTTATGTGGCAGCTCGTTGAGCCCCCAACCGACTCATCGGCGAAGACATTAAAGCTATAAGTTTAAGAGCTGCTATCTTATTTGGACCAATGCTCATTGTCTGGACAAAAACTAATCGTAATTTATCAGCCTCAAACTTATACAAAAGCTCATTGAGGTCCCCACTATGTGGGCGACTCACCCGGTGAACACATGCAGAACTCCAAAGTCACAAGTCCGCACAGCCACCAGTACATTTTGTGAGAAAATGCCCACCTAAAACACAGTCAGTAACTCGAGCAGCCCTGTAACCCTGTTCGTAACACCACCCAAAGTGTATTTTCCCCTTGTGTCTGGGCAGCAGGCGGAGGAAAAACTCTGGGAGACTGAAGTTTGGGCTAATTCTCTTATTGAGAGGTGTCACAACTCCAAGCTGTTGGTCCAATGATGCGTTGTGTTGAAGACCCAGGGAAAAAAAGCCCCTCCTTAACCTTTATTCTCTACTTAAAATCCCTCCTGCTCTGCTGGGCGTGGAAGGAGGTCCTCCTCTTGTGTTTCGATTAGGGATCCTCCCCTCTCCCTCTCACCTATTGAACGTATCCTCAATTGACCCCTCCGTACAGGGCACTGAACCACGCCTCCTGAAGTTACGTCACCCCACGTGTGCTAACCTCAGACAAACAATTAGCAAAAATGGCGGCGCAGGAAGAAAAGACTAGAGCAAAATTGTCCGATTTACCAGCTGATTTCTCACTCGCATTCTTAGCGAATAGTGAAATATCATTGAAAAGCAGACAGCAGGGCTTCAAGTATTTCAGCGAGGGGTATTTCAATGGTATTTACATGCATATCGACGGAGAAACCATTGATATTAGCGCGAGATCTTTCCGGAGTCAGAGTAAGACGGAGAAGCCACATAATATCATATATTATAACCCAGACAAATTCGTCATTGACAGTTTCCTATTTTCGTGTTACATATCACACTTGTGTGCAGAATCTGTATGTGTATCTGTATATCCGTTTGTGAACCGCCGTATGAAGGAAAAGAAGGCGAGGCTTGATTTACGAGTTGTTTCTCTCGTTTTCTTTGTGTAACGTCACGCGCTCCCCTCAATAATTACTCTTGAATTAGTGCCGAACCTACGCAAGTCCCGACCGAGTACGACAATCACTACTTTAGTGTCCTCAAACATCCTTCCTTCAGTCTTGGTGTCTCGGTGCACGTCGAAGGCTTTTAGGACTATTAGTCCGGTTTAGCTTAGCTAATTAGCCGCGAACAATGGGACATGTTTGTGCAGTCAGCTCATCGCAAAATATCGCTCAACACAGATCAAGTGTGACAATCATTCACACGTAGCTATATTATGCAAGCGAAGAACTGCTAATTCATTTATATGAGACATGTATTGAAAATCAAATATAGGGCATACCTTCGTGCTAAAAAACAAAGTTTCCTATTTTCGTGTTACATATCACACTTGTGTGCAGAATCTGTATGTGTATCTGTATAGCCGTTTGTGAACCGCCGTATGAAGGAAAAGAAGGCGAGGCTTGATTTACGAGTTGTTTCTCTCGTTTTCTTTGTGTAACGTCACGCGCTCCCCGCAATAATTATTCTTGAATTAGAGCCGAACCTACGTAAGTCCCGACCGACCAAAAAAGGACCTACTGTCAATTTCCTCAATTTAACGATCATTCTGTGGTCACAAAATGTGTCATGACCTAAAGAGTAAGATCCCAGATACCAGCAGCCAAATTGTAATTCCTCCACAGGGTGACTACGCTCTCCCTTAGAGATAGGGTAAGAAGCTCGGTCATCTGGGAGAGGCTCAAAGTCGAGCCTCTGCTTCTCTGTATTGAGAGGAACCAGATGAGGTGGCTGGGGCATGTGATTCAGATGCCTCATGGACGCCTCCTTGGTGAGGTGTTCCAGGGATGTCCCATCGGAAGGAGACCCTGGGGTTGAACAGGACACGCTGGAGAGACTGCATCTCCCGGCTGACTTGGGAATGCCTCAGGATCCCCCCAGAAGAGCTTGATGAAGTGGCTGGGGAAATGGGTGTCCCTGTTAAAGCTACTGCTCCCACAACTCGTCAGATAAGTGGTACAAGTGAATGAATGAAAAAAAAAACTATATTTTTCTGTTCCAAATTCTTGTTCCTGATAGTTTAGTGCATTAAAATACAATCACTGTAATGACTTATTATGTACACATTCTCGATGACGAAGTGAATCCAAATATTCTCAGGAAATGTCAGGTTGTTTTGTAAAATTAATTACAAAAAAGCTAATTCAATATAAAGATTCCATCCATCCATCCATCCATTTTCTGAGCCACTTCACCAATCGTAGGCCAAATATATTTTAACTATTCACACTCATGTTCACACCTATGGGAAACTTAGAGTCATCAATCAAGCTACCACGCATGTGAATATGAATGTGAGAGGAAACTGAACTACTCAGAGAAAATCCACGCAGGCATGGAGAGAACACACAAACCTAACAAAGGTGGGACCGGGATTTGAACCCCAGTCCTCAGAACTGTGAGGGTAATGCTCTACAACTGCCTCACCTTACTGCCCATTATCCATCCATCCATCCATCCATCCAATTTCTTAGCCGCTTATCCTCACAAGGCTCTTTGGAGCCTATTCCAGCTGTCAACAGGTAGAATGCAGGGTACACCCTGAACTAACCAGACATGCCACCGTTCTGCCAGACTTCCATATGTGTTCCATATTTTAGCGCCATAAAACTGAACTTTGCAGTGTTTGATTCTGACTCTGGGCCCAATCTCTGAGGGACTCAGAGCCCAAGAAAGTTTCTATGGCTCTAATAGAGAGAAATGTACTTTGGCACCAGACCATGAAGAGGCTTGAACACAAGTAGAACTGTTTTCAAGTACTGTATATTCTCTTAGTAAGAAGAAGCCAAATCACTTGGCCAATATGGTTGTATTTCCTGGTTATAGTCAGGACTTGAGCAGCAACACTTTGGCTGTTCTTTGTCTCCTTGCAAAGAGCTAAGACCCAGTGGGAAGAGCAGAGGACACCACCTGAGAATGCACACTAATTCTGCAATGTTTATTTTCATCATATGTATATTGCAGGTGGTGGTGGAGGAAAAGAACATGGTGCCGGCTTGAGGAGACAACATCAGCCTCAAGAAAGCAAGGTCAAAGTGGTTCGACTATCTGAGCTTATTAGTGTTCTGAGACTCCCACCAAATGCTGAAGCGTGTCCCATGGTACCTGTAGCTATCATATAGATATATTTCCACATAGTGTAATATTAATGAACAATTGTTGATTAGAAATGCTACTTTATTGCAGGAGAACATGTCAGCCTTTTGTGTGGAATCACAGGAGAGAACGATGGTGTTTGCTACACAAAAAGATGACTGTGTGGACTGGGTAGAGAAACTTTGTCAAACAACATTTCAGGTTGAATCATAAATATATACATGTAGAGTGATTTAGTGCTGTCTATGCGTTATGTTTTTTTTTCATCTCTAAACCAAAAGGTTTTAGGTTATGTTCATGTGATATTTCTCTTTCCCCAGAAGAGCACTGGATCAGGCACTAATCAGCTTCACATGGAAGAAAATCAGATTTATGTATCAGGATATAACGGTAACATCATCTACTGTGTACTTCATGTTTTCCCAACATAAGACTAACAAAACCTCTTTCAATCAATGTAGCATGATTTGAAATGAAATATTTTCTTTCAACACAAAGTCTCCAATAGGCAGTTAGGGGACAAATAGAAGGGTCTGGGTAACTTGTGCTCATAAAGATAAAAATGTAATCATGTATGAAAATAAAATTTTGCACGTTGACACGCAAAACACTTTTGACAGTGTTTTTGTACTAATTTTTCCAGCCACAGATTTCTGTGTGGTAGTGCAAAGGACAGATGCAGCAACACGCTGTGGACTGCAGGGTGCATACTGGCTACAAGTTGGACAAAAGGCCCTTCTTCTGAAAGATACTCAAAAGGCGAATATTGTTGGACAATGGCCATATGAACTGCTGAGGCGATATGGTAAAGATAAGGTAAGGGTTTAAAATATCAAAATAATTAATACAATTATGCGGGATTACCATCAATTTTGGCGGCATGGTGGATGACTGGCTAGCATATCTGCCCCACAGTTCTGAGGACAGAGGTTCAAATCCCAGTCCCACCTTTGTTAGGTTTGTGTGTTCTACCTCTGCCTGCTCGGGTTTTCTCTGTGTACTACTGTTTCTTGCCACAACTGAAAAAACGTGCATGGTGGCTTGATTGATGACTCTAAATTGCCCATAGGTGTGAATGTGAGTGTAAATGGTTAATTGTATGTGCCCTGTAATTGGTTGGCCACCAGTTCAGGTTCTACCCCACCTCTCACCATAAGACAGCCCGGAATAAGCTCCAGCACACTTGTGACCCTTGTGAGGATAAGTGGTTCAGAAAATGGATGGATAGCATACATTTTCATTGCAGACTACATGAACATGTTATTACAATATTACTTCCACTTAACTTCTATCTTCATGAGAAAAATAAAGAGCCACATGAACCACAACCAATTCTGTGATTGAAAGTTTTTTTTAGCCATCTATAATACTTACCCAAAATTTAAGTATGATCTGTTTTTATTAGGTTTTGGAAAGAAATATTTACATATATTCAGTAATTTTATCCTTCATGATCGTTAAGAATCAGGACAATGTTCTACAGTGCTGATTGCACAACTGTTTGTGCCAGTGGCGTGGATATTCTACTCCCTTGCGTGAGTCTGCTCCTGTCAGCAGCCTCCTCATCTGCGCGACGTTGGTTTTAATTTTGTCATGCATTTAATCCTTGTGTGTATTGGCCCAGCTGGACAGTTCGTTGCGTGAGTACACGGGCTTCTTGTATGTGTTTGATTTGCCTCGTTGCCACGTCTCAGCATTCTTGTGCCCCCACAGTCTCGTCTTGTTCCAATGTTCTGAACCTCAACCTGGTGTTAAATCTCCATTTGAATCAGATCTTTGCCTTTGTTTAGCATTTGTTTGCTGCTCATGGCAGTTTGAATTCTGATTTACTTTTATCTCCAGCAGCTCCTTCTCCAACTCTGGAAACGGAAATACTTTCCCAGCATTTACATGTATTTTTTCTTGTTTGTAGCTTCTCCTTGGATTCCTTTTGGCATGTCTCTTTTTAGTTTTGTTTATGTCAAACATCCAAGGTGGTTCCAGTTTCCTTACTGTTCGGCAACTGTGATCACATTCTTCTAAAATGAAGAAAATAAATTTGCCATTTCATACAACATTCTCTTACTTTGGCTTTGAGAAGTGGCGGTACAAGAAATACATTTTGACACTGATCCTTCTATCCGTAAACGCAGTTACATATAGGGCCCATTGGCCATTGGCCTTACTATATACTTTAGGTAGATTAGAAATTCATGGACAGTGTTGCAAGAGTTGGTTGAAAAAGTAACTTACTTTACTGATAACTTGATGTCATCAGTAACTAGGTTAACCATTCTGAAAAAAGTAACTTTAAATTTACTTTTACCACCTGTGAGATTGTAGGAATATCACTTATCCACGGTAAAAAGAAAAGACGTATACACTCAAAGGTACCCATTACTTAATAATATAGGCAACACAAGTTACAGAATAATATTACCAACATTTTATCATTCAGACAGTGATGACTCAAAAGTACAGTGAAGAAAATAAGTATTTGAACACCAAGTTCTCCCACTTAGAAATCATGAAGGGGCCTGAAAATTTCATCGTAGGTGCATGTCCTCTGTGAGAGAGATAATCTAAAAAGAAAAATCCAGAAATCACAATGTATGATTTTTTCATGATTTATTTGTGTGATACAGCTGCAAATAAATATTTGAACACGTGGGAAAACCAATGTTAATATTTGGTACATTAGCTTTTGTTCCCAATTACAGAGGTCAAACGTTTCCTGTAGTTGTTCACCAGGTTTACACACACTGCAGGAGAGATTTTGGCCCACTCCTCCACATAGATGTTCTCTAGAACATGTTTCTGGGCTGTCGCTGAAAAACACAGAGTTGCAGCTCCCTCCAAAGATTTTTTAATGGGTTTAGGTCTGGAGATTGGCTAGGCCTTTGATATGCTTCTTACGGAGCCACTCCTTGGTTTTCCTGGCTGTATGCTTTGGGTAATTGCCATGTTGAAAGCCATAACCCATTTTCAATGGCTGAGGGAAAGAGGTTGTTCCCCAAAATCTCACAAAACATGGCCGCGGTCATCTTCTCCTTAATACAGTGTCGTCGTCCTGTCCCATGCGTAGAAAACACCCCCAAAGCGTGATGCTACCACCCCCATGCTTCACAGTAGGCATGATGTTCTTGCAATGGAACTAATCATTTGTCACCTCCAAACACGGTTAGTGGAATTATGATCAAAAAGTTCAATTTTGTTCTCATCTGACCACAAACCTTTCTCCCATGACCCCTCTGTATCATCCAAATGGTCATTAGCAAACTTAAGATGGAGCTTGCCATGTGATGGTTTCAGCAGGGGAATCTTCCGTGCCATGCATGATTTCAAACCATTATGTCTTAGTGTATTACTAACAGTCACCTTGGAAATGGTGGTCCCAGCTCTTTTCAGGTCATTGGCCAAATCCTGTCGTGTAGTCCTGGGCTGATTGCTCACCTTTCTCAGGATCATTGAGACCCCACGAGGTGATATCTTGCATGGGGCTCCACTCCGACTGAGATTGACCATTATATTTAGCTTCTTCCATTTTCTAATGATGGCTCCAACAGTGGATCTTTTTTCACCAAGCTGCTTGCCAATTTCCCCCTAGCCCTTTCCAGCCATGTGCAGTTGTACAATCTTGTCTAAAAAGGAAAACCCAGAAATCACATTGTATGATTTTTTACGATTTATTTGTGTGATACAGCTGCACATAAATATTTGAACACCTGTCTATCAGCTAGAATTCTGACCCTCAAAGATCTGTTAGTCCGCCTTTATAAGTCCACCTCCACTCCATGTATTATCCTGAATCAGATCCACCTGTGTGAGGTCGTTAGCTGCATAAAGACGCCTCTCCACCGCATACCATCAGTAAGACTCAAACTTGTAACATGGCCAAGATCAAAGAGCTGTCCAAAGACACCAGAGACAAAATTAGAACTCCTCACGGCTGGAAAGGGCTACAGAGAAAGAAGGTTATGGTTTAGGCAGGGGAACCTTTCGTGCCATGCATGATTTCAAACCATGACGTCTTACTGTATTACCAATATGCACCTTGGAAATGGTGGTCCCAGCTCTTTCCAGGTCATTGACCAAGTCCTATCGTGTAGTCCTGGGCTGATTCCTCACCTTTCTCAGGTTCAGTGAGACCCCACGAGGTGATATCTTGCATGGGGCTCCACTCCGATTGAGATTGACCATTATATTTAGCTTCTTCCATTTTCTAATGATTGCTCCAACAGTGGATCTTTTTTCACCAAGCTGCTTGCCAATTTCCCCCTAGCCCTTTCCCGCCATGTGCAGTCGTACAATTTTGTCTCTGGTGTCTTCGGACAGCTTTTTGGACTTGGACATGCTGCAAGTTCGAATCTTACTGATTGTATGGGGTGGACATGTGTCTTTATGCAGCTAACGACCTCATACAGGTGCATCTGATTATGGATAATACATGGAGTGGAGGTGGTGTTTTAACAGGTCTTTGAGGGTCAGCATTCTAGCTGATAGACACGTGTTCGGATACTTATTTGCAGCTGTATCACATAAATCTTTAAAAAAATCTTACATTTGGATTTCTGGATTTTTCTTTTTAGATTATCTCTCTCACAGTGGACATGCACCTACGATGAAAATTTCAGACCCCTCCATGATTTCTAAGTGCGAGAACTTGCAATATAGCAGGGTGTTCAAATACTTATTTTCTTCACTGTTACTATTGTTTGAAAAAATAACTTTATTCTGATTCATTTTGTATAGTCTTATTTTGGTCGTGACTCAAAATGGGAAATTTTGTCATAACGTGTCGGAACAAAACGTCCTCATTGTTCAATGTGTGAACATTTCACCCGTCTTGTAAACAATGTCACTATTCCCAATGCAAAGATATGTTAAATGGAGATGAGTCTTTCAGATTGCCCTCAAGGAATTTTGTCCCAACTGCCAGATTCACCAATCAGACATTCATTAAACAGGACAAAAAAAGAAGCAAAAACACCAGTTCAAGTCTCGCGAGGAGAGAGGAGAGGAACTGTCTCGTACCACTGCACTCTGATTATCCTCTCCTCAGCACTTCTATTTATTTAGTTTTAGGACGCCCCTTATTTACATGGATGTTACAAAAAGGAGACGACAAGCAAAACAGTTTGAAACAAGCTGTACATGTATGTTCATGTGCGTGTGCATGTGTGGAAGATTGCTGAATACATGTGTGGTCATCATTTCTTTAACAGGCAGCAGTTCTAACAGTTCTGATCATTAGATGTTTTTGTTCTTGCTATCTCCTGCTAGGAAGCTGCCACGTTATCTAGAGCAGAGCAAAGCATTTCTTTATTGGAAGCAGATGTATGATAATTATGATCACACTTATTCCTATATTTCCCCCCTGTTTATCCTACATTTGCTATCATGTTTTCTAGAGCAGAGCAGAGACAGTAACTGAATTGGAGCAGAGCAAATCATTTCTTTATTGCAGTCAGAAGCAGTTACTTAATAGTATTTACAATTATTTCTACATTATCCTCCTGTTTATCTGACATTTGCTCAAATCCTTAAATCATCTAATAGATCACCCTTTCGGCTTACACTCGGAGGAGAATATAGCACTAATTACTTGTAATCTTCTGGACCAGAGAACAGGTCTGGAAGAGAAGTCATAACGTCATCATCGTGGTCAACAATATCATTGTTATTAGTCTGTTGTGCCAATAGTGGATATATTTCTGCCAATTTTGAATTTGTCGGGGCAATAGCAGTGGTTATAAGTTGGTTAAGTGATGCCTTTATGCAGGGAATACAACAACATCCACACAATGCAAGAATAGCTGTAAACAGCGATAGAAACTAGGACAGAGAACACCAAATTTTTAGATTTCCAAAACTTTTTTTTTCCCCACCACTCAGACCTGGGTGATGTGTTTACACCAAAGTGCTCCTTCATCTTGTGGTTCAGGGTGCGGAGGCCTTGAATGGCCCTTGCTCGTGACCCATCAGGTGCTGTGATATTTGGAATAAACAACACTGGTCACTGAACATCGAGCAGTCGCCACCCTTCTTGGCCAGGATCATATCATCCGCGATGGGGTTCTGGAACGTCATGAGTGAGGTTGCAGCTGGTTGTTCCCTTACGGCAATAAAGCCTGCTTCCGTATAATTACCTAGTTTCTGAACATTGTAATGTATGTAGTTGATTCTGTCAACGTTTTTATTCAGAGTTATCCATAACAAGATGGATTCCCACCCTGCAGCAATCTCGTTAACCAACTTATACACATCTGGTATGCAGTTGGGATGCCATTTGCATCAATGTATGTCAGATCTCCATCTTTCCAAGAGGACCTTCGCCTTCGGGAGAACCCAAGGGGAGGTCCAAAGATGGATGTGGCCAATTGTATATCCTCTGCTTTGGATGGAAACACAGTCACAGATAAGAGCAGCGATACCAGTGTACACGTTCCTGCTGCATTTATCAGTGTGTCATACAACTTTTGACCAAAACACCACCACAACAAATCACTGCATGACTCCCGCATAGTTGTTTACCAATGTTATTTGAAATGAGGTTGCGCCTCTTTATCTTATGTGTGGTAGGCATAGTTGACTGAGTATAATTATTGGTTCTGTTGTTATGTATTTTTGTCAGCTTTACAGGTGTCCAAAAGTAGCATATGAACAAAAATATCATTACGGCTGTCAATATTGCAGCCCAACATGCTATCATATTATTTAGCCATTTTGAAGTCATGTCGACCAAGTCACCCCTAAATGAGTCAAGTGTCTCTTAAATCTTCACCAGCCTTCATGTATTTTCAGATACTATAAATCTGCACCCACCGTATGTTGGTCTTTGCTCACCTTTCCCGTTGGGTGACTCAGCTGAGATGACCTTTTACAGTGTGTAAGGTGTATCCACGTGTTTCTTTCTGCTATTTTGTCCATGTCATTCAGCTCTTGCTCAGTCTACGCCAGCAGTGATACTAGTGTACACGTTCCTGCTGCATTTATCAGTGTGTCATACAACTTTTGATCAACACACCACCACAACAAATTGCTGCATGGGAGCAGTGGGGCAGTTTGCAGATGGATATCATGACACCATGTTTTGTTGAGACTTCCCGCCTTAAAATCTGTCCCTGTAAAGCTAACACAGGAGATATCAGCCAATGCAACATTAGTAGATGATATCAGTTTATCATTTACTGCCTTAGTTGTTGGATAAACACTTTTCTATTTCTGACAAGTTGTGTTTGGAGTTGTTTTAGTCATTACCTCCAGGGTACATTGTGTTGGGATTTCTGTTGGAATGACACACATTCGTGGCACAGTGCCCATGCATGTAATGTAACTATACTTTACCTTGTTAGCTGCATTCTACATGAATAACAACCAGTTTTCTTTCCTATTTGTAAAAAAGATAATCATCATAATGAAAAAATGTTCCTCAGGGTTTTCAGTTAAAATACTCCTTCCATAGTATACGTACTCTTTTGTATGGCATTCGGGTCTAAGGTAGCATTAAATTGGCAAATGGTGAGAAGAAAGTGGGGGTTTCATTTAGCATAAGCCCAAAGAGGGAATCCCCAGCAGTTAGACTGTGCCAAGGAATTGAATAAGTGCTGAACTGATTCACTGGTAGGCACACATGGAGTCCTCCTCTCATGCCTCGGTGACTCCCACATAGTTGTTTACAATGTTATTTGAAATGAGGTTGCGCCTCTTTATCTTATGTGTGGTAGGCATAGTTGACTGAGTATAATTATTGGTTCTGTTGTTATGTATTTTTTGTCAGCTTTACAGGTGTCCAAAAGTAGCATATGAACAAAAATATCATTACGGATGTCAATATTGCAGCCCAACATGCTATCATATTATTTAGCCATTTTGAAGTCATGTCGACCAAGTCACCCCTAAATGAGTCAAGTGTCTCTTAAATCTTCACCAGCCTTCAGGTATTTTCAGATACTAGAAATCTGCACCCACCGTATGCTGGTCTTTGCTCACCTTTCCCGTTGGGTGACTCAGCTGAGATGACCTTTTACAGTGTGTAAGGTGTATCCACGTGTTTCTTTCTGCTATTTTGTCCATGTCATTCAGCTCTTGCTCAGTCTACGCCAGTGTTCGGGTAAAACTGCATGTACAGTAGATGTTAATTCATAAACAGACATAGGATGACCAGACAAATGGCAGTAATAAGTTTAACTTGTTACTTTTTTTTTTCTGATGGTGTAGTGCAGGGATGTCAAACTCATTTCTCTTGCGGGCCACGTTATAGTTCAGGTTTCCCTCAGAGGGACATTTCGAGTGAAGGCAGCGTGGGATCGATTCCCGCTCAATGATGGTGTCGACATCTGCACTGCGACTGGCTGGCGACCAGTTTGGGGTGTAGTCTGCCGCTGCCCGAAGTGAACTGGGATTGGCTCCAGCTCTCTCTCCGAATAAATGCAGAAGGGTTGCGTCAGGAAAGGCATCCGGTGTAAAAAAATCAAAAAGACAGTTACTGCCGCACCACCATGAAAATGGCACAAAAATGGCTTTACACATCAATGCTGATAAAATTCCCAATTTGTTTCTAGTCCTATCAAATTGATGCATGTGAAATTTCCTCGTGACACGCCATTAGAAAACTGTTTTTTTGTTTTTCAAGAGAAGTTAATGGAAACACAGAATCCCCCAACTTTTTTTTTTTGCATTCGTTATCAATTAATAGCATTGGTATTGTCTCTGGATCTGTGCAAACAATACACTCTTTTGGACACGTTTTTTGTAAGTAGTTCTCCAATTTGTTTTGTTTTTATTTTATTTTATCTATTTTTTTGGAGTGGGACCTTGAGTGGTTCCCACAGGTACCACTCGAACAGAAAAATGAAAATAACGGGTAGCGTTTTCATCTAACACCCAACAGTAAAATTTAACTGTTTAGTTGCCATTATGACAGCAGTCTCACTCCAATGTGTAACCGGACTACAGCGACCTTGGCAGTGGGAATGAGAACAGCTATCTTACAAGTGGCCAATAAAAACTAATTAGTTTTGTTTGTGTTAACAATGGTTTCAAAAGCAAAAACTTTTCTACAATGAACAAATGACCTCAAGTACCCCTTTTTGCATTTTTTTAAGATGTTTGGGGTTGTTAATAACTCCTGAAAGGGACCCACTTCTGTGTTGTTTTTTCCTTCATTATTCGTCTATCTCTCATTGTGTGGAAAATATTGGTAATTTGTATGGTCTCCCAAACAGTGTTTTGAATGGAATGAGACCCTTACCTGCTTGTAATGTATGTATACTTGGACTAAATCTATCATTGTGTCCAAATTGCCCCTACATGTGATTGTGAGTGCGGCTGTTTGTCTCCATGTGACCTGCAATTGGCTGGCAAACAGGTCATGGTGTACCTTGCCTCCTGCCCGTTGACAGCTGGGATAGGCTCCAGCCCTCCCTGTGACCCTTGCAAGGATAAGCGGCTAAGAAAATGGATGGAGGAATGAATGGATGTCTTGCTTGAGGAAACTGACCACGTTTTGGATGCAGATTCCCTTGTGGATTATGTCACACACAGATCAAACAAGCCCTACAAAAAAGGTTTTTTGCATACAAGTTAAATCCATGGATCATGTAATGCCTTTGTACCAGGGCTGCCATTCCCCTTCTTGAGACCTGAGACTTCCCATGGCTCAAGATTGCCGCCCACTTAAAAAATTTTTTTGGTAGAATTTTTTTTTTTGTATCTGTGCTGACATAAATCCCATTTTGTAATGTAGTACCTTATTTTTTCCACATTTTTAGTTCTTCTGGTAAGCTTTGATGTTGCATTTTGTTTAACACATCATCTGAAAGTATGTCTTCATTTGTTACATGGTCAGCTAATCCCATAAAGGTTTTGGCTGCTGCTTCTTTTGCTGTTTTATCTCTCAATCCATTTCCTAATGATTCTTTGTCTGTATTTGATGCGTGCACTACACATTTACATATGGCTATTTCTTTTGGTAATTGAACTGCTATGAGCAAATTTTGTAGTAGCTCTGCATGTGTCACTGTGTTCCCTGTAGTTGTCACTATTCCTCTATTTTTCCAGTATTGTCTGTGTAGATTGTGATACCACTGTGAATACAGCAGCATCTGGTCTCAGATTGTTTAAGACTGTCCAAAAAGATATTGTCTGTACAGTTCAGTCGTCCCAATCCAAATATGGTTCTTTTTCTGTCTAATCAGGAACATTTTGTACTACCAAAACAAATTGTCCCAAACTCTTCCATTGCCGTTGTAATGATGATTGTGGTGGTGTCCATTCCTTGTGTAGTGCATTTAGTTTGTCAGTCAGTCTTGTTCCTGCCACCACGACTGATGTACCATCTGAGTACAAATTATCAATCATGATTTTGTCTGTGGTGGGCTGTTATAAGTTTACAGTATCTTACACTACATAGTCCGATGCAATGAGTCACTTCCTCCATCATTTTGTGGTTGTTCAATCATGTCTCGAGCCGTTTGCAGCAAGAAATCTCCTGCTCTTGTAGGAGGTTTGTTTGGAATATCTAAGGTGTAATATTCGAGTGCTGGATTCCCATTTTGTTAGATATTTAACTGTCTTCCCAGTAATTCCTTTTTTAATTTTTACTTCTATATTTCCTGTCAGAGAGGGAATTAAGACCAGTCCTAGTTTCAGCATGCCATCTCTTCCCAACAAACGTATGGGACAAATTAAAAAGCTGCATTTTGGGAGCATTAGTTGTGACATTTTTGATGGGGAGATGGCTGCTCTCTTCCTCATCTGCGGCCACAATTATTAAATGTTTTCCATACAGCTCCATAAATTTCTCCTTTCTCTGTCAGAAAGGTGTAAATTTTCTTTTTCTTATTTTGTAGCACTTTCTACGTATAGTGCTTGGTTAAGGTATTGCTACAGGCCGCCAGTCAGTTTGTCAATCCAATGTTTTTCAATCATTTTATAGGATTATTTGAATTCACATGGAGAACATTTTTTTAATTGCCCTTGATACACACTCCCTGGGGTTTGATCTTCAGGAATGCCACTGTTTGCTTTAAAACATGCAGTCATTCCGATTCTATATTCTTTAAATGGTTCATTGTTTTATTTTGCTCTTCCAATGGCAGAAAATTTTACTTTTTTTCTAAATCTAGCAGAAGTGCGCGATATTAACCCTTGAACTCCCTGCTGCTGTGAAAAAGTACTTTGCTGTCATCCAAATTTGTTGTACTTCCACACCATTTAAGTGGTAAGATTTTCTCAAGTCTTCCGTTCCCTGGACAAATTATGTTACATCAACTTTATGAGATGTGATACCTTTAATTGCCGTTTTCACATCATCTTGAGTCCAGTTGTTTTTTGTTTTGTTTTTTTTGTGTGTGTGTTTCTCTATTATTTTATCCTGCAGGTTAACTATATATATATAATATATATATATATATATATATATATATATATATATATATATATATATATATTATATATATATATATATATATATATATATATATATATATATATATTTGTGTGTATGTTGAGCTGGCCAGCAAAGTCATATTGTGTTATCCACAAATTTAGATGCTTTATTTTAGTAGGACATTTGCTTTCTACAAACTTCTAGTCCTTGCACATCATTATTGTTATTTTTTTTCAGCTATTTTGCTATTTTTTTTTCCCCTGTTGGAATCAGTGGTTCACCTCGAGTGACTATACTGACTTCCCCCTGAACAGGGTGACAATTATGTTCTGTTTGAGGTAATTCTCAAGCTTCTACCACAAGTGGTGGAGAATTCTTACCTCTTTATCCTCAAACAGTTGTTACTCAATTTCCTGTTCAAATGAGGTAGCGGACCTCCACTCACACTTTTACACATGCACACGTTTCACGGAGCTCACATACAAGACACACCTTGCCCTTTTCTCAGTTTTATAGACTAATTAGTCTACTCAATAGTGACTACTATTCTCGAGGTTTGGTTCTGCCACAGTGTGGGTGTGGGAGTTTCCTACTCACCAGAGATCTCTTCACTTCCTTCGGCTTCTCGTCAACCCTCAGCCTCCAGATGCAAAGTCGAGGCCCAGTCCCGGAAAGGGTCTCAAATGCCGTGGCCATGGTCTTTGCCTGGACGTCGACTCGGCCCGCGGAAACCTCCGGTATCTTGAGATTCGGCTCGAAGGACCAAGTAAATGTCAGGTTTACCAATCAGACATTCATTAAACAGGACAAAAAAGGAAGCAAAGACACCAGTTCAAGTCTCGCGAGGAGAGAGGAGAGGAACTGTCTCGTATAATTCACCACTGCACTCTCTGATTATCCTCTCCTCAGCACTTCTATTTATTTAGTTTTAAGACGCCCCTGATTTACATGAATGTTACAAAAAGGAGATGACAAGCAAAACAGTTTGAAACAAGGTGTACATGTTTTTTCATGTGCGTGCGCATGTGTGGAAGATTGCTGAATACATGTATGGTCATCATTTCTTTAACAGGCAGCAGTTCTAACAGTTCTGATGATTATATGTTTTTGTTCTTGCTATCTCCTGCTAGGAGGCTGTCACGTTATCTAGAGCAGAGCAAAGCATTTCTTTATTGGAAGCAGATGTCTGATAATTATGATCACAATTATTCCTACACCAACCTTCTTTGCAGAATTATTTCAATTCTGGCATATATGGGTGTTTTCTAGCATGAACTGGCCATTTGAAGTTACACCACAGCGTCTCAATTGGTTTTAAATCCAGACTATGACTTGGCTACTCCAAAATATTATTTTATTACTTTTTTTTTTTTTTTTTTGGGGGGGGGGGACTTGCTGGTGTGTTTTGGATTGTTTTCCTACTGTATAATCCAGGAGCACTTGAGTTGGAGGGCACAAACTGATGGCCGGACTTTCTTCTTCAGGATCTTCTGGTGTCCAGCTGAATTCATTGTTCCATCAAACACAGCAATTTCTCCTGGCAGAAAAACAGCCTCAGACCACCATGCTTCACTTTTGACATAATGTCCTTCTTGCCAAATGCTTTGTCATTTTTACACCAGATGTAATAGGCTGCACACCCTCCAAAAAGTTTTCTGTCCACAGGATGTTTCTAGAAAATTGTTGAGGATCATCAAAATGCTTTTTGGCAAATGTGAGATGTGCCTTTCTATTTTGAGCTGACAGTAGGGGTCTGTCTATCTATCTATCTATCTATCTATCTATCTTCTATCTATCTATCTATCTATCTATCTATCTATCTATCTATCTATCTATCTATCTATCTATCTATCTATCTATCTATCTATCTATCTATCTATCTATCTATCTATCTATCTGTCCGTCGTCCGTCCGTCCGTCCGTCCGTCCGTCTCCGTCCGTCCGTCCGTCCGTCTCCGTCCGTCCGTCCGTCTATCTATCTATCTCTATCTATCTATCTATCTATCTATCTATCTATCGATCTATCTATCTATCTAGCTATCTATCTATCTGTCTATCTATCTATCTATCTATCTATCTATCTATCTATCTATCTATCTATCTATCTATCCATCCATCCATCCATCCATCATCTATCTATCTATCTCTATCTATCTATCTATCTATCTATCTATCTATCTATCTATCTATCTATCTATCTATCTATCCATCCATCCATCCATCTATCCATCTATCCATCCATCCATCCATCCATCTATCTATCTATCTATCTATCTATCTATCTATCTATCTATCTATCTATCTATCTATCTATCTATCTATCTATCTATCTATCTATCTATCTATCTATCTATCTATCTATCTATCTATCTATCTATCTATCTATCTATCTATCTATAAATATTGATCGATAGAGGGGGCATGGTGGAGTGACTGGTGAGACCGTTTGCCTCATGGGGTTTGAATCTCATCCTCGCCTGCATGGAGTTATAGCTTCTGCGCTTGTGTTTCTTGCACTTTTAGTTTCCCTTTCTCCTTGTATGTAATATTCTTCTTTTGGTTATTCAATCAAGTGTACGCAACCTAACCACATTTTGGGGTCCTTTTTCTCTCAACGTTATGAAACACAATCACACCTAGGTGCAACTTAGAATCTCCAATTAATGCACGTTAAAAGGATGTCGAAGAAAACCGGAGGGCCTGGAGAAAACTCATGCAGGCACGAGAAGATGCAAACTCCACACAGGCAGGTCTGGGATTTCAACCCTGATCTTCAAAACTGTGAAATAATATAGACGCTCTCACCAGCCTTTCACCAGGCCGCCTAATCAGCATTCATCACTGCATTCTGTATGATTCTTCTTGTTATAGTTGCACTTCACTCACATGCTAGTAAACATTTATTGTCTTAAAACAATAAATAGTATGAGTTTGTCATAATTTAGTATTGTTGTATCTTTTGATCTTTTGTTGAGCAAGTACTCCATTTGAAATTATACACTAACTTGTAATGTTTTGTTTTGCTTTTACCAGGTGACATTAACCATTGAAGCAGGAAGACGATGTGACAGTGGTCCTGGAACATTTACCTTTGAAACACAACAATCTGAGAAAATTTTCAACCTGATCAAAAGCACCATCAAGCAAAGGACTTTAGCTGTTATATCAGGCAACCTTCACCAGGAAGTAGACAAAGCTTTAGGACCAAACATTCAAACTTATTCCTCTCTCCCAAAAGTAGAAGCTATGACCAGTATGGCTTCCATTCTGGAAAACTGCAGGACACAAGGAAAAACATTTCAAGTCGCAGAAAACAGCATGGGATGTCAAGATGATTCCACTCATTCATTAGAAAATAAATCAATACAACCAGCTCCAATCACACGTCTGCCTCTTCCAGTGGTCCCCAAACTGGCCAGTCCCCCTGGGTGTCTTCATGCTAGTCAATCTGAAGTTGAATATGCCAACCCAGCTGACTGCATCCAAAATATACCAAAACCTCAAGCTACCATGTCTCATGTGTACATAGACCCTGCAAGTGTTCTTCCCCTCCATCCTCCAACTTCAAAAGAAACTATAAATACAGTTTCCAACTCTTACACACCACACTCTTGCTTCATTGTCAATCACCCAGAGTCTGTTTATTCAGAGGTGTACGATAAAGTCAGTCTGGACAAGAATGAATCAAATGCAGAGTGGAGTGAACAATATAATATAAATTTCACAGAGGATGAACCAATTTATACTGTACCTGTGAGCAAGGAAGATGATTCTGATCAAGCTGAAACCAAACCAGATTCATTTTCCCACCTCTATGCTCAAGTGAATAAAACATCATCATCTATTCACTTTGCACACCCACCTCCCCCATCTTCGCCATCTTTAGCCAACAGCATGGCTGCTTCCAAAATTTCTGATAGCTCTGCTGATGATGTCATCTATGAAAACCTGGGCATCATATAATTCAGATGAATATGAAAATCTACATTAAGGCATCTAAAGCAAGTCCTGGGACTGAATAGGCTAACTCCAAAATTATATGTACATGCCTGGTCCACATTTTCATTTTCAGATGTGTATACATTTATATGTATTCTATCAATGTATCTATTTTTAGCCTTTTCAATAAAAAATTCCAACAGAGTAAACCATGAATGAATATCAATTGATCTCCTGGTGTTTATGGAAAGAAATTTCATATTGAAATATCGTACCACACACACAGAAACACACACCGATGACAATACAACATGTTATGTTGGCTTTTCTCTTTCACTTTATTGGCATAAATAATCGTGCAGAAATCATGCAGAAACCTGAGTAAAAATACAAAAGCCTACCAAGCGTGTTACCAAGCTATAGACCCATCTTGAAGCTCCCTTTCATATGCAAGAATGTTGAGAAAGCCATTTTTAATCAACTCAGCAATTTTTTGAATTAAAATGGACTTTTTGACAAAAGGCGTCCGAACTCATCACAGTACAGTATCTGCTCTTAGCAAAGTGCTAAATGATATAAGGTTGAATACTGACTCAGGAAAAGTGTCAAATTTGATCTTGTTGGATCTCAGTTCGGATTTTGATATGGTAGATAACAATATAGTGCTGAACAGGTTGGAAATGTGGGTAAGTCTAGATGCAACTGTCCCGAAATGGTTCAGGTCTTACCTAGAGGAAAGGAGCTACTTTATAACCATTGGAAATGCTCGATCTCAACTAATCGCAATGACCTACTGGGTTCCCCAAGGGTCAGTTTTTGGACCCCCCCCTTTTAAGCCTCTGCATGTTTCCCTTGGATCAAAATTTTCAGAACTTAAATTTTGACTATCATAACTATGCAGACAACACATAGTTGTATTTAGCAGTGTCTCAAGATGACAACAATTCAACTGAGGTGTCATTTTCTAAAGCAGATAAATAAGTGGACGAGCCAAGATTGTTTTCAGCTAAACCACAAAAAAACTGAGACAATTGTTTTTGGCAATAAAGATAAGAGAATTGCTGTTAATAAACTCCTGGACTCTCTATCTTTAGAAACCAAAGACCAGGTCCCATACTTCAGTGTTTTGAGAGATTCCGACCTGACTTTTAACACATAACTCAGAACAAATCAGTCACAAAAGCTGCCTTTTATCATTTGAAGAAAATATCTCGAGTGAAGTCTCGCATGTGTCAAGCAGATCAGGAAAAGCGCAACTATTTTTTAATCTTAAGTCGACTTGATTTTTTTTAATGGTCATTGACAGGACTCACTAAAAAGAGCATTAAGCAGCCCCAGCTCATTCAGAATGCTCCAGCTAGGGTTCTGACCAGAACAGAAGAGGTCATAACATGTAACTTCAGTTCTAAAGTCTTTACACTGGCTTCTAGAAATCACTAAATGGTTTAGGTCCTGAATTCATGAAAGAAAAACTTCTGGAATACATACCGAGTAGTGCTCTAATATCAACAGACTCAGGTCAAATAGTGAAACACAGAGTCCAAAGCAAACATGGTGAAAAATCATTTAGCCATAATGCTGCTCACAAATGGAATAAGTTGGTAGCCGAGGCGACTTGAGTTGAGGCTGCCAAGTGTGAACGTTTTTGAATCCATGTTGAAAACGCTTATATTTTTTTCATGCTTTTTAGAGGTTTTGAACTTTTTAATATTTCTTGCTATGTGAAATGTTTTTCACTCTACTTTTTATTTTCATTTTTTATTTTAGTATTATTTTTAAAATTTTCCCCCTGTTTAAATGTTTTTGTTTCTATTGAGTCAAATGCTTTTAATCATTGTAAAGCACATTGATTTTTCTTGCGTATGAAATGTGGTATATAAAAAAAATTGTTTTGCTTTGCTAAATTTGAGTGTCATGTATTGTCATCCATTTGAACAGTGAACTAATGATTTGTTGTTTTATATATTTTATTTATGATGAATTAAATTATAATTAATTAACCTGTTATTTTAAAGTTTAAATACATTCAGAATCATATGTCAATTACCAGTTATTTCAAGAGACCAAAAATAAATATTATTATTAAATCAATGGACCAGATAAAGGAATGGAACTCCAGGGTTGGCCACAGTTTATCCACACTCGCCTTGGACCTGACAACTCAGGTACTGATAAATTGCAAGAACCTTCATCTGTAAAACCTAAATGAAACCTAAATTTCCTGCTATTTGCTGTTTTACGATGCCAAATAAGAAATAGGTAGATAAGAGAGATGAAGTGGTCCTAGTATTTGGTGCATGGAATAGCTATTCTTTTTCATTTTTTCTCCTTTTTTCCCCCAGAGTCTGCTACACAATTGACACACATGAAGTGAAAGACTCCTTTCAGAACGATCAACTTATAAATATGTATGGTCCCTTATTGATATCAGGAGCTACATCTTGCTGGCCATTCGAGAAAATTACACGCACAAACACACACGCATACATCCATCAATTTTCTGAGGCAGTTATCCTCACAAGGATCACGGTAGTGCTGGAGCCAATCTGAGATAGGGCAGGAGGCAGACTATACCCTGAACTGGTTGCCAGCCATTCTCAGGGCACATAGAAACAAACAACCAGTTTCACAATCAGATGTATTGGCAATTTAGAATCTCTGATTTAGTCATGTTTTGGGGAGAAAACTGGAGTGCCCAGAGAAAACCCACACAGACACAGGGAAAACAAGCAAACTCCACACAGACGGGGCCAGGATTTGAACCCTTGTCCTCAGAACTATGAGGCTGACTTTCTAACCAGTTGCTACACCCTAATATACATTATGTCTCCTATGTATGAAGACTTATGGGACACTTTCCTGAATGTGTGCTTCGGGCCATTGTCATTTTGAAAGACCCAGCCATGACCCGTCTTCAAATGCTCTGACTGAGGGAAAGAGGTTGTTCCCCAAAATCTCACAATACATGCCCGCGTTCATCCTCTCCCTAATAGAGTGCAGTCGTCCTGTCCCATGTGCAGAAAAAAAGCCCCAAAGCATGATGCTACCACCCCCACGCTTCACAGCAGGGATGATATTCTTGGGATTGAACTCAACATTCATCTTCTTCCAAACATGGTGAGTGGAATTATGACCAAAAATTTCCATTTTGGTCTCATCTGACCACAAAACTTTCTCCCATGACTCCTCTGTATCATCCAAATGGTCATTGGCAAACTTAAGACGGGCCTTGACATGTGCCTGTTGAAGCAGGGGAACCTTCCGTGCCATGCATGATTTCAAACCATGACGTCAGTGTATCACCAACAGTCACCTTGGAAACAGTGGTCCCAGCTCTTTACAGGTCATTTACCAAATCCTGTCGTGTGGTCCTGGGCTGATTCCTCACCTTTCTAAGGATCAGTGAGACCCCATGAGGTTATATCTTGCATTTAGCCCCACTCCAACTGAGATTGACAGTGATGATTTGCTTCTTCCATTTTCTAATGATTGCCCACGATTGCTTTTTTCAAAAAGCTGCTTGCAAATTCCTCCGTGGCAATTTCTAGCCGTGTGGAGTTGTACGATTTTGTCTCTGGTGTCTTTGGACACCTCTTTGGTCTTGGCCATGTTACAAGTTTGAGTCTTACTGATTGTATGGGGTGGACAAGTGTCTTTGTGCAGCGAACGACCTCACATAGGTGCATCTGATTCAGTATACTAAATGGAGTGGAAGTGGATTAACAGATCTTTTAGAGTCAGAATTCTCGCTGATAGACAGGTGTCCAAATACTTAATTGCAGCTGTATCATACAAATCTATTGTTAAAAAAAATCATACATTGTGATATCTGGGTTTTTCTTTTTATCTCTCTCACAACGGACATGCACCTACGATGAAAATTTCAGACCCCTCCATGATTTTTAAGTGGGAGAACTTGCAATATAGCAGGGTGTTCAAATACTTATTTTCTTCACTGTATATGTTCCATAAGCGACTAAGAAAATGGATGAATGGATAAAGTTATAAATATATAGTAATCCCTCATTTTCTTATGGTTCATTGAGAGCAGAATCACCCGGGAAAAGTGAAAAAACGCAAAGAGCGGGGATGTATGTTTATGTGAGTACCAGAAACTTTAAAATATGTAAACAGCATTTGTACTTTCCGTATTTGTATTTTATATTATTATAATTATATATATTTTATATTTTGTACAAAACAGGTATTTTGTTCAATCTTAGATTATGAAACCTTATGAATATAACATACGTAGTAAATTGTATTTTTACGTTGTAAAAATTTACAATATAAATTATCCAACACTTATAGTATTATAGTAAACCCTCATTCTTCGCGGTTAATTGATACAAGAACCAAATCAGTTCTGCTGGGCCTGCCGTGTGGGTACCAGAACATAAAATTATTCAAGAGCACAGTATTTATACAGTGAAGAAAATAAGTATTTGAACACTGTGCTATATTGCAAGTTCTCCGACATAGAAGTCAAGGAGGGGTCTGAAATTTTCATCGTAGGTGTATGTCCACTGTGAGAGAGATAATCTAAAAAGGACCACCTGTCTATCAGCTAGAATTCTGACCCTCAAGGACCTGTTAGTCCGCCTTTAAAATTCCACCTCCACTCCATGTATTATCCTGAATCAGATCCACCTGTGTGAGGTCATTAGCTGCGTAAAGACACCTGTCCCCCACATACAATCAGTAAGACTCAAACTTGTAACATGGCCAAGATCAAAGAGCTGTCCAAAGACACCAGAGACAAAATTAGAACTCCTCACGGCTGGAAAGGGCTACAGAGAAAGAAGGTTATGGTTTAGGCAGGGGAACCTTCCGTGCCATGCATGATTTCAAACCATGATGTCTTACTGTATTACCAATATCCACCTTGGAAATGGTGGTCCCAGCTCTTTCCAGGTCATTGACCAAGTCCTATCGTGTAGTCCTGGGCTGATTCCTCACCTTTCTCAGGTTCAGTGAGACCCCACGAGGTGATATCTTGCATGGGGCTCCACTCCGATTGAGATTGACCATTATATTTAGCTTCTTCCATTTTCTAATGATTGCTCCAACAGTGGATCTTTTTTCACCAAGCTGCTTGCCAATTTCCCCCTAGCCCTTTCCAGCCATCTGCAGTCGTACAATTTTGTCTCTGGTGTCTTCGGACAGCTTTTTGGACTTGGACATGCTGCAAGTGTCACGGACGAGACTCGGGGGTGGACCCAAATGCACGACTCAGGTGAGAGGTAAGCAGTGCGGAATAAGCCTTTATTCGTTCCAATGTCGGTTACCAGGGAGTCAGTCCAAACAAGCAGCAAGATCAGTAACGGCAGGCTTACGGGGTAGGTCGGGAGACAGGTGTTGGTCGGTACACGGGAGGTAGACGTCAGGAGTACGGTAGTGCGGGAACGAGGCATGAGAGGCAACGATCTAGCAGAGTCTCTGTCGTTCCCCGGGTCCTATATGTACTGGGTCTAATCGGAGGTCATGAGGCGCAGGTGTGACCCTTCCGATTAGACGGCCACGCCCAGCCCTGGCTGGAATCCAGGATCATGACAGCAAGTTCGAATCTTACTGATTGTATGGGGTGGACATGTGTCTTTATGCAGCTAATGACTGCACACAGGTGCATCTGATTCAGGATAATACATGAAGTGGAGGTGACTTTTAAAGGCGGACTAAGAGGTCTTTGAGGGTCACAATTCTAGCTGATAGACAGGTGTTCAAATACTTATTTGCAGCTGTATCACACAAATCAATTGTTAAAAATATCATACATTGTGATTTCTGGATTTTTCTTAGATTATCTCTCTCACAGTGGACATGCACCTACGATGAAAATTTCAGACCCCTCCAAGATTTCTAAGTGGGAGAACTTGCAATATAGCAGGGTGTTGAAAGCAGGGTGTTGAAATACTTATTTTCTTCACTTTATAATTTCAATTTGTATTGGATTTTTTTGAGGAGAATATCTGTGAAGAAACGGCTATGAAACTTTGTGTGTGTGTGTATATATATATATATATCCATTATCCATTATCCAGGCAGGCGTGTTGTACTTTGGTCACTATATTGTCATGTGTTTCCACCAATGAGTGGCATCTTCTGAGGAGACGTCCCCATGACCCACCATCGAGCTGGAACAAGCCAACAACGAGGGAAGGGCTGGAGTTAAACTATCAACAACCAGTAACACATATTGTGTTTCCTCCAATTGTAATAAATCTCATCATTGTACAAGGATTTTTGTCGTCTTGATTTCCCTGGCAAGACAACTTGGCACCCCAGATGGACCTCATCCTGGTTCCTAGGAGAAAACGGACGAGAATTGTACTGAGCAACTTTCTTCACACACACGAATATTTGAGAGGGAAGGATTCTGTCCACATTTCTAGAGGAGCTACTTCAAGGTCCCAAGGAACTCAAACCTTCATTTGAAACAGTAAATTTGATTTCAAAATTCATAATAAATAATGACGGGAATATTTCATAGAATTGGAGAAATTTATGACTTCTAACGTGATATGTGTAGCCTGCGGGACACTATGTGCGTTTTCATCGCAATTGCTTTACGTCATTGTTAGTAATTTGCAAGTCCTCAACACTTTCCATGATTAATATCACTCTTAATGTCACTGAGCCGCCAATGACACACCCACTATGGAGGTGCCGCGCTGCTCCTCCTGCCATTCTTACAGCAGTCTGCCGCAGCTCCCACAAATACCAAATTGGTCTCCAGTTTTGCATTTCCAAAAACACACTGACCAAATTTCTCATTCCATATTCGCCAATCCCTCTCCATACTGGTGAAGTCCAGGGAGACAGGTACTCCTCCTCTGAATGGTTTGTCACGGTTGGACATTAGGGCACCTCATGGTCAGCCACAGTGGCCTACACTGGCACCGATTGCTCACACTGTTGTTCCACCTCCGACTCCGGTACCTTGCTCAATGCTCTCAATGTCAAAAGCAAAATTCCCACAAAGATTGGGGATGGTCCTGACATTAGATCTGAGAAACCATTACCTCCATAGAGGGGCACCCCAAGGGTCAGGTTGCAAAGCACTTTCCTTTGGCCATATGTTCCGGGGTATCCATGCATACGTCTTACCATTCCCTCAGGGAGTCGGGGCACCTTCACCAAACACCATTTGCTCAGGGAGTCGGGACACCTTGACCAAATAACAATTACCGACCACCCCCATCCATTTCTTTGGTTTCTCCCAAAGTGGTAAACGTTACCCGCTCTGGTTCCCCACCCCACGGAGATTTTAACACTCTCCAATTCCTCATTCCACTGTCACATCAACATGCAGACTGGATGCCCGAATTACACACTGGCAATAAGGTTGGAAATTCCTGGCAGAACTTTGTTCCCGACATGGTGTCTAAGGCCGGTTTAAATGGTTCCTGTTATGCTTCCACCCTATTTCCCTGCTCGCCGTCTGATGCATTGCCGGTTAATCCTCGGCTATTGGACAATTCCTCTGTCCTGTGCATGCTGCACGCACTGACTTGGGCACATTTTGATAAAACAACCAGAAATGTCTGGCTTGTGGTCAACTCTCTTCCCGAACCCTGCACAAACCTGTCACCAGCGTCCACTTTTCCTCTCCAGTCCCCAATCTCATTTTCTTTTTCCGTCCTAATATACAAGACCGACGTTTTTGGGCCATTGTTCTTCTTTGTATTCACACCATCTTGGCCAGTCATTTCAATTCCACGGTGGTGGTGAATTCTATCCAGTATTTCCCAAACCTTGCCTCCCTTTCCATGATGTGGCCTTCTGCCATGGAAGCAGGTTCCCTGCGAAAATATGTCTGGATTTGTGGTAACGACATATTTCAGGTCCTGCCCCCACTTTGGTCTGGCACATGTGCTTTGGTAGATTTTACCCTGGCTAAACACAGTACCTTTGTGTTCTTTTCATTGCAAAAGCATTTCACATCCTTGATGGCTCCATCACCACGTTTTATTTTATGATTTAATTTAATACCTTTCGATGATGGTGAGATGTGTTCTTGGCCTGGGTCTTGTAATAGTAGCTCAAATCTATTTGTAAGTCTGATGTCATTGTTTTGCATTGACTCATGTTGTTTTTTTTCTGGCTCTTCGTTGTAATGACCGCTCACTCGTGGGTTGAGGAAACGTAGGTGGATTCCTTGGTGATCTGCTGGTGTTTTGTACTCTCTTTTAGATGTCCCACATATTTCAGTTGTGCTACCAGTAAATTCCAGGGAGAATTGCTGGAGGATCTGTTATTGTTTCCACAGTCCACATCTCTCCTCATTGTAGAGCTAATTGGCTGTCTCTTGGCACACTTCTGCTCAACATTATGAGACATCGGTACAGTGGTTTAATCCCCCGACTGACAATTAACATCCACATACACGTCAAAATGGTGGATTTTCGTTTCCAGGTATGACATTCTTTGCAGTATTCCTTGATAGTCATCCGTGGAAAAGAAAGGCATCTTGACGGCTGGTCTTGTTGCTAACACCAGGCTTGTGCTTAAATAGCAGGCCACGCTAAGGTAATTATGAAAGGGTATCCGAAAATATAGGCATATGGCAACAACTGACTATCCAAAAGTGCAGAGCCACAGATTGAAAAGTATCCAGGAGTCCCTATTGCTATTTTTTATTAGAAAAACAACCTTATCAGCAAGAAAAAAAAAATATATATAAACAGAGGCAAAGCAAACGGAGCAAGGGAGACTGCACGAGAGCAAGAAGGAAAGAGAGTTTGACAACAGTGGAGTCAATATTTGCCGCCTTTCAGGCAAGACTCAAATTTCAGCAATAAACCAAGTAGTTTTCTTTATTAAAAATTGAAAGCAAAGTCGCCTCAAACCCTTTGAGAAATTTGAAGGAAAATGAGTGACACCCACTGGCATATGGGAGTGGCTGCATCTGCATAATCACCTTACCCCAAATTAAAAGTTTTGTTTGATATTTTGCACAAATGCTGTTAGCTAATTTTACCACGCCAAAGACGCTGCTGATTTTTATCGGCCAAATTTAAATGTCTACAAGTTAAATATCTTTGTCTACCAAATGTGCTTGTCGTTACGTCAGAACAAACTAAAATGTTACACAAATGGACAGTGAATATTATTAGCCACCAAATAATGTTGAAAAACTGTTGGTTGGATAAACCATGATGTGTATGACAATGCATTTGCTGCGAATTAAGGGTATTTAATTGCACTGTTTTAAACCACCAATAATTCTAAAATGAAATCCAATTCTAGAGACATGGTAAATTTTTCCGCTTCTTGGTCTAAAGACAGCCTTTTTTCTTTTTCAAAAGGCTAGACCCTTTTATTCTTGTGGCTATTTCATCTCATTTCATTCTTTATACCGAATGCTACCTCTTATACGTACAATGTTCTCCCTAGATTCATAGCCCAGTGTCTAAAACCCAATCATATGACTCATTGTGTGTGATATATCGTGTGAAATGGAACAATAGAGGATAAACTAAACTTAAAAGGATAACCTTTGTTTTGTTAAAGGTAGCCCCTCACTGACATGAACACACACGCACAGACACATACAGATGCTCGCACGCACACAAACGTCCTATTTTATGACACAATGATATGCTGCTAATTCCAGAGAAGTTTAGGGTTCAAAATTAACAACCGGCCTCACCCTGCATTAAAACTATCATCCTAGAAAATTATCCCAATTTTTAATAAATATACCTATCATTTGATCCTGTTTTTTCCTCCTGTAACTGTATTGTAATACTGTTACCTTTTTTTCTATTCTGATGACCCAATCCCGTTACATGCATTCCGCTATGTATTCCCAAAGCATGGTTATATTTTATTTGATAAACTATAAAGGATGTGTTAATGCATAATGAGAAAGACTATAGTTAACATATATACACACAGCTCACCTTCATGTGAACATTCAGGTTTCTTTTTACACTAGCAGTGTTATATTGAAAACCCAGTGTGTGAACCCGTTTCCCATATTCCATGACCATATGAGTGAGTATTACTTTAAAGGAATGTTTCCATCTAAATGTTGAATAGGATATTATTTGACTTCTGTAATCATACAGGTGTTAGGCTTTGGAGGCTGTACCACTCCATATATATTGAACCAAAGAGTCATATTTACTGAGAGAGCTGCATCATTTGTTTGATGAGGAATTTGAACCCATTTATCAAAGCTCTGGTACTTCTGGTGATGGTTTAATTGAGCACTGGAGTGATAATATTGTACATTCTTGTTTTTTTCAGTATCCACATCATGTTGTTTTGAGAAATTAAGGCACAAATTCAATGGTTTCTTTCACAAGTACACAAGTGTAATATTTTATTTTATTTATATATGCAAGCAAGTTTATATCTTTACAAATAAAAAAGCCAGTGTCTGCCCAAGCAGGTGGCACAGATATGTAAAAAAAATTGGGTGTGAATCAAAGAAAGCCTGCTACTAAGCAATGAAAGTGGTGTACAAAATGTTTACTATGGAAACAAATAAAATAAAATTCCCTACGTCCAAAATGTCCAACGTAGATGTTTGTGTATATACTTGACAATCATGATCAATCAATCACTTGAGTTGCACACTCATATCAGTTTTTAACTTTGGAGTGCAGCTCATAACGGTCAAAATCTAAATTAATTCTAGAACAGAGCCAATTTTCGATGTTCATCCTGTAATTCAGAGTTGACGATTTGAGCTGCAGAACTCACACTGTAGCATTCCAGGTAGATAGTCAAAATAAAAATAAAACTTCACAGAATGACAGGGATCACGTTCTATGCTTTTGAAGATTTGTTTCATGCTGAAATCACAGACAACAAAAGCCAGGGAGAGAAGAGTAGTCAAATTAAGCACTGGACTGTGGATAGACAAGAAGGACGAGGAATTAACATGTGTCAATACAAACATTTTCACAAGGAGATTCAAACAAATGGAGCACAAGCAGCTCACATCCTCTTCCACTTTCCAACTCCAGTTGTGCCATTCTTGAGTCACACTGAAGATTTCCAGTTTAGGAAAAAATGTCATAGTTTTTTTTTAACCACGGAAGAACCAGTCATCACTGCCAAAAGCAATTTTCTCCCCTTTTTGACTATGACTGATTTAATGACAGCATGGTTTCATGAACCGAGATGAAGAAACTCGTCAAGATTTCAAGTTTGCCAAAAGTTAAGAGTTCATCAAAAACTTCATGTGCTAGAAAGAGGCAAAGGATGTGGGCTGCAGTGGGTTGGTGGATAATGGGCGTCCAGAGCAACAAATTGTATCATGACTGCAAATCTCTTGAAAAACAAATAAAAATATTAATCATACCACTTCAGACTTGCAGTTCTATCATACACTCGTTAGTCAAAACTTAAGGTTAAGGACTGATATTTAATTAATTTTGTTAAACTGGTACCATGTATTGCTCTGGTGGTAAACAACTAAATATGATAGCTAGCTTAGCAACACCATTAGCAACTAGGACTTCAATAATGAAAGCTAAAAAGAACAGAACAGAATATCATTAGTGGAAAATATTTTTGTACTGCTTAAGCATTAAAATTATGACCATTGAATGCATAACCATGCCACAAACAACAACTAGATTCACAGTCTTTTTTTAATTAACCTAGAATAGGTTTTTCTTAATTTTTCTGAATTATTCCATTTTCATCATCGTTACTTTTTCAGGTTATACTAATGCTGCAAGACTATACAAAGATCCCACAAAAGGAACTTCAATGCACATACATCAAGAATAAGAGCTCACCATGGTCAATAACTGCACAAAACACTTTTTTTTGTTTCTGAGGTTAAAAACAGTGACAAGACTTCCATTGTCAGGCAATGAAATTTTATGAAATGAATACTGTTAATGTAAAACCGGACCCTAAAAAATACTGACCATATTCAGCCAAGACACTGCAAAACATTGTAACTGTCTGGTGAACGCTCCCTATGGTGTCTCATGCAGGCAGCATTAACACATTGTCACGAACTTTCACTGCTTCGAAGTTAATTTAGTTTAGGTTTGACTACATTCAATCATATCACATTGGTTTTCTACAAGATGGTGTTTTTATGCTTATAAAGATTATTGGGAAAACAAATTACATCTGATTTTTGCTTTATTTTCAAACATAACACAAGTACAATGTTGAAAACATTACACCCAATTCACTACAATTTGTGGAAAATGGTAATGTTATTTTACCATATCACAATGTGTCAAAATAGGAACGGCATTTGTCTTACCCAGCTCAAGAGTTTAAAAATACTTGCACGCATGTGTGTGTGTTCGTGTATGTGTCTGTGCTGTAAATACAGTTCTAATGGTGAAAACCTGAACAAGGAGACTAACCTTCACCTTTCGGTAAATTGCTACCTATCAGAAATCATTTTCTAATCATACGTACTCTTTTTATGTATATATTATACAGAATACATGTAAATGGGGTGCATATTACTGCTTAGACAAGCAAAAGACATTAATTCAACTATATAAGTGCAATCCATTGACCATATTTAGACACCTTTTTGTAATTATAGGATTTGACAAAAATAGGATTAAAAGTTCCTAATAAAACAAAGAGATGCTAAAGTGAACAATAAAAGAGCACAGTTATGAATCAGAGTGATGCCAATGATGGGGTTGTGTGTATGTCTGTGTTTGTTGTGTGAGTGTATTTCTTGCTGGTTTTCACATCATCAATCCATTTATCCACAAGTGTTAAACTCATGGCCAGCGAAGGCAAATGATGTGCGTTGACTTCCTGTTTCTTTCCAAAATATCAAAATTGTAAATTGTCTTCTCTTGTAATATTGTTTAGATATTGGAAGTATTTTTTCAATCAATCACCCTTTTAAAAGAAATTTGCATGAGTTGAAAACATGCAGGCTTCTGATTTCAAAACTAGTTGTCCATCAATTTGTTGTGTGAAGACAAATATAGGAGGCAATGATTTATTTATATGGGTACACAGTCATAATGGCCCACAGAAGGAAGTCATGACTACAATGTGACCCATGACAAAAAAGAGTTTGACACCCTTGCAATCAATCAATCAATCAATCAATCAATCAATCAATCAATCAATCAATCAATCAATCAATCAATCAATCAATCAATCAATCAATCAATCAATCAATCAATCAATCAATCAATCAATCAATCAATCAATCAATCAATCAATCAATCAATCTGTCATCTTTATCTCTGTGATATCAATAGCTATTAATCTTTCATCCACCTCTACTGGCAGGTAAAAACTCTCATTCCCTTAGAGCATATTAGTAGCACACAAACATTTTACTAAACAGTTTGAACCACTTAATAGAAACAATACATGCCTTGTGATAGCAGTCAAATGAACCTGCAATATTGATCTTCTTCCATAAAAAGGTTCTGTGGCATACAATATAAAGGTACTGACATCATACGAAATGATTACTTTTTGAGCTAACAGCATTTTCCCTCTTGTGACTATTCTGTCCACCTCATGTCAAGTAAAGGCGCTCAAAATACTCTGTATGAGACTTGTGTCTCTAAAATTCTTTAACTACAAAAACATCCAGTTACAACTGAAAGCTACCTCAGCCCAAATAAACAAACTGAATTAAATAAACAAACAAACATGCTCAACCTGATCTAGAAGCCACTACTACTCAACCCGATACCAGCTGTCTCTTCATGATACCCAGAATGAGTTGTCTGTTCTAGTGAGAATCTGGATTTTCAAGACAAAAGAGCAATTTTGGTATAATTAGAGCCTGGTATAGAAATGAAAACCATAGAATCAAACTCTCACGATGACTGATATTAGCATTTTTTTTTTTTTTGTGTGTGTGTGCGTGTAGTTGTATGTGTAGAATCACATGAAATTGTGAATGTGATATCAACCCACACAAATACATTTGCCTTTTGCAGGTACCACAATATTAAAATGACATATGAATAATTCTGGTTAAAAAAAAGTGGTAAAAATTCCAAAAAGTCAGAAAAATGTCTTAACAATATGACAGTCACATGGCATTTTAAAAGACTTTGATCTGCTAAATTGTGCTGTTTCTGGAGGACAAATCACATGTTTACACAGACAGTTGTCTCAAATGACTAGCCGACTTCTTTACAAATTGTGAATTTAACAACTCAAACATTATGCACAGAGTATAAATAACAAAAATTGGACTTATCTCCCATCAATTATCTGGCATATATTGTCACCTTATGCCCAAAATATGTTTGGATTCATAAAATGAATTAACTGTAAAACATTCTTCAGCATGTTTAGATCAAATAAAAACAGAAGAAACCACAACCTATTATGCAAATTACCATTTTTGTTGTATACTTGTTTTTACTGAATCGGAAGCGTGAATATGCTATTGTATAAGAAACAGCGCATAAAATTGGGCACCAGATAAGTTAGGAAAAGATTTGGACAGGGATGAGAAGTGAGTCAAGTTACCCACTTATACTCATTTAAGTACAAACTTCCTCAGAACCATATTTACTTGCAATACCAGTCACCATAATGTGACTAAATGACATAGCACAGCATGACACCACTATACAACGTTGCCTGCACAACACTGACCATTCAGCCACATCTATATGTGTGAGTTTGTGTGTGTGTTTGTGTGATCGTATCTTGTGAATACCCACTCTCCATGAATAGATGATCTGAAAGACAATTAAATCTTTCTCCAGCTGATTGTTGCTTTAGTGTGTCATGCGTGCAGTGGATATTTGTGAAGTTGGTTTATTTGTACCGTAGTTAGTTTATGTAGAGTGCTTAACATTTTTATTGGACCACCACCTCATTGTAAGGACTCTGCTACATTAAAAAAAACATTAACAGTTAATACATGAGTCTGCTAAAGGCCTTAAACATTTTTGTTAAAGCTAAAGTACAATTATTATTGTGAACTGAATTTTCAAATTTAGCTTTAGAAGAAAAATCAATAACATCGTAAAGCACATTATAATTTGCTGATTAAGATGCCAACTGAATGTTATTAGTTAGAAGTATAGATATTTGAGAATAATTGTGTCCGTGGTTGTGTTAAAGTTATGGTTGATGAATTTCCGAGTTCTCAGAGAAACCCATTGGGCCGTTTCGAATTTGGGCATGAAAAGATTCATTCCGTTTGAAATTAGTCATTTATGTAAAAATACTAAATTGCAGAAAGCGCACTGCAATTAAAATTGTCTACATTTAAGCAGTTCATGATGCTGGAAGGAATTTTCTCACCATGATAACAGTTGGTCTTCTAAAAATGTTAAGCACTGCACATTCATACAGGATTACCAAAAAATATCAGTCAACTAACATGACCTACCAAGGAAAGGTCTTCATTCCTTGGGATTTGTTTTCTTTTTGGGCATATGATCTTTTGCCTTGAATTTTATATGTGTTTTTTCTTTCTGTGAATTATTTGGTTCTTTCTTTATTCTATTCCAAACTGGTTAGGTTATGCACTGTCACAATTTTTCTGTCCTTAAACAGCATTTGTATTTGTATTTACTAAATGTGACTGGATTGTTGAGGGTTTCCCATCTGAAGGTCTAATTTGATCACAAACTACTGCTGGTGAATTTAATGATAATCTCTAATCTCCCATGAGATGAGATGGAATTTTAGCCAAACCCAAGGTTAACTTTCACTTAATGTGGTCGATGTTTAGCGTATAAGCACACTGTAGATCATTAAGGCAAGATCAAGAAGATCAAAGGAAAGATATCAGTTTTGTTTTTTTCTTCACGATCTTTGTTGCCAACCATAGATCTGTATACGTGTTGTTAACTGGTGTGTAATATATAATATGTGATCATATCCTTCCATCCATGACTGTTTGCTGGAAGTTTGTGTGTGGGGGGAAAATCGTTTGACGTAAGTGAGTGCATTGTTTCCCATCTCATGTTTATGTGTAGGCATTGAGACGCTCTTTGGAACGTGTAGAGTGGATGTCATGCAGTTCCTGCTCCTCCTTCGACTTGATATCTTCATATTTCTGCATCCTATTGGCATCCTTCAGGTATCCCCAGTTCGCAGCCAGTGCCATCAGAAAATGGACCTAAAAGGGACCAGAAGAAAGAAGGAAGAATGCACATGCACTTTTTGTATTAATGCTGAGAGTACAGTGAAACCTCTTGTTTTCATATATTACATATATTTCTATGTTTTTTTTCCCCAGTTTTAATACATCTGGTGGGTTTTTAAATGCAATACATCTGCTTGTTATTATAGTGAACAAGTACAATCATCAGGTTAAATATCAGAAGACATTAGCAATATAATAAAATAATATTATATCTGAAACCACCCGGGAAAAATATTACCATGTCAGAATTTGGTACAGTTGACCAAAACAACGGAAAGAAAATGATTCACGAGCTGAAACAATCAACGAGCTGTGTTGACTGAAAACCATTAGACTTTTTCAAAGTTACTTTGATGTTTGTGCTAACTGATTTATAGCAAATAATGCTCAATCAGTTTGGCAGATTTCCAAAGTAGCTACATTAAGTTTTTGAAAAATGGATGCTTCCAATTTAGCAAAGTTTAGCCACATCTCAAATCATCCTTTCATAATGAAGATTGTTGGTTTGTGGTCTTTGAATAGGATGGCAGGATTCCTCCCACTTGTATTTTTATCCTTCGCCAGTTTATTTTTATCTGGTTATTGCCTATGGCACAAAACTGTGTTCTTAGTCACTAGTTTCAGACAATGCACTTGTGAGTTTTCTGTTATATCAATTAGATTAAGGTTGAAATAATATGCCTGCTAAAAGGCTAATGAAAAAATATCTCTGTTATTCAATGTTATGGATCAAAACTTGGCATGTGTGGTGTTAAAAGTTAATTGGCAGAATCTTCAATTAACCTACCAGTGTGCCCTGTGTTAGGGTTAGGGTTAGGAAGCTGCAGTAATTTATCCATCCATTTTCACTACCACTTGTCCTCACTCGGGTCATGGGCAGGGTAAAGCCTATGCCAGCTATCTTCAGGCAAGAGGCAGGGTACATCCTGAACTGGTCGCCAGTCAATCACAGGACACATATAAACAAACAACCATTTGTACTCGCAGTCACAGCTATGGGCAATTTAGAGTTCCCAATCAACCCACCTTCCATGTTTTTCGGCTGTGGGAGGAAAACGGATTACCTGGGGAAAACACCGGCATTGGGAGAACAACAATTACAACCTGGATCCACTGTGAGGCAGATGTTCTAGCCAGTTTTCCTACTGTGCCATTCCAGTGTGATTTGAACTCTCAAACTTTCTGAATGTTCCACAGATATAATAACCTATACACCAACAGGGGGCCTTTTTGAAATACTAGCAAATCTGTCTTATCTGAATCAAATAAGCAGAATCTTGAATTTCACAAGGCGGAAGAAAAAATACAGCATCTCCCAAATTGCATAGAAATGTATTTTATTCATCCATATTAGGTGACCTACAGTCCATATATGAGATGTAGCAGGAATTGTTAAACACTGAAAACTGGTGGTCTGAAATCAATGTGTGAGTGTGTGGAGGTTTCTCTGGTAGGAATGCCAACCTCCTATGAATCTAAGCAGAAATACACAGGTGTAGAAATAGAAGGAGTGTGGAGAAGTTTAGCTTTTTAGATGATGCCTGACAAAATATTAATTGAGAGGACTGATAGGATTAACAGCAATAAATTGAGTAGTTTGCCATCTGAATGTACATTATGAGAACAGTGGCATAAAGATGGATCTCTGAAAGGACAGAATCACACCATGAATCCTGATATTTGCAAACCTTGGTGACTCACTCACACTACAGAGTTCTTGCCAAGACCCCCTACATTCCTTCCACTTATGGTGGCTTCAAATGGAAGCTTGATTTAGTCATTTGAATAATTGCCCATATAATCTCCTCCAAGAAAAGAGTGAAACAAAATAGATAGGATAAATATTAATAAAGTGACTGTACTGCTGCACTAAAGTGACTCGCTTGGATTGGAGGTGACCTGGAGCATATCCCAGTTGACTTTAGTTGAGAGGTAGTGAACATGTCTTTGTGCTCACCATTGCAATCACAGCAGCACCTGCTCCAGCCAATGCACACACAAACAGATGGAAGGTCAAGTCCAGCTGCAAAGTCACAATGAAACTCAATATTAATGAATATTCTTCTCATGCATGTCATATTTTTTATTAAACCTTGCAGCAGCTTACTTCGTTAGATTCACACATCTTGAAAAACTTCTCAGATCCTGTGCAAACCTTCTTTTCCTCTGATATGGTCACAGCCCCTTGAAAAACAGAAAAATTAAATTGTGCTTTATGTGCATATCATTTATAGTTGAAGCCAGAAGTTTCCATACACTGTGAAAAAAAGACATTTAGGTTTTTTTTGTCTGAAGTGAAATCTAATGACCCTAACCCTAACCTCTCCTGTTTCAGGTCAGTCTGGACATCCAAAATTATTTCATTTTGTTAAAGGTCAAGTGTCATGAAATGGATGATTTTTAGTACAAAATTAATGAAAAAAAAACCGGCAGCCGGTATGGACCCATCCGTTTTTTCACCACAAAACATGATTTTGACGTATACGGCTTTTTGTAACTCCCAACATGAAAATCCTCTGAGGGATTTGTTTTCGAGAAGAAGCACGAAGTGACGTACAGGGCAGGAGCGCCCTCCAGCGGACTCGTTTGTTTCTATTAGTTTTACCTGCAGGAAGGTAGCTCGTTGTTCCTTCGTGTTAGCCAAAATGCCAGCTTGTTGCATTGCTGGATATTGCACGAACACTCAGGAGGATGGATTTTCCCTTCATAAATTTCCAAGAGACCCGGTTCATCGTGAAAAATGGATTGCACAGGTGCAAAGGACGAGAGCTTCGTGGGTCCCAAACAACAGGGTGGCGCGTATACAGCTACTAAAAAAAAATAACAGTTACCCACTTAATCCGTCTCTCATAACGTAATAAAAGGTCCGCGTATGTATGACAGGGGTGCTAAGTCTGTCAATGTGCGCGTCGGACGGCTGCCGCTCGGGCTCGCGGACGGGAAAGGCTGCCGCGTCAGGCCCGCAAACGGCAGCGGCAAAGAACAATGCTGCTGGCAGTGGCGCACTCAGCCGCGTGTGACAACAACGCCGTTAAGCGGCCCGGTTCGGTGGTGTTGTTCATCATGGATGGCAGCGGCTATGAACAACGCCGCGGACGGCGGCGGCTATGAACAACGTTGCCGGGGTGGCTCACTCCGTTATGAGGTGTTCTCTTCTTCGAAAAGAAATTCCATGTCAGAAGGGGCGTGTTCGTCTCACATAGAGGGTCCACCGCGTGTTTTCAATGGCGAATGTCCCAGTGTGACGTCACAGACAGGAGATGCAGCCAATATGGTGACCACTTGAATGTTGAATGACACTTCCGCAACTTTGCACATGGATGACGCACTCTCCGCCCATATTTATTTTTTCATACAGACAAAATGAATAATGTATTTTTCATTACAATATCTATTTTAGAATGTTTATAGGCATGTCACTTCAGCTTTAAAAGCCTTCAGATACAAAAATAAAAACATTAGAAAATAAAACGTACAATTTAAACAGCATTGACTGCAAGAAATATCACTGAAAGAGGAAGTACTCTAAAACACATGAGAAAAAAGAAGAGATTTAACTTGAATCAGGACATTCACACTTGAGGCTGCCATCACCTCAGTTGGCAACTTATTGCATTTTTTTGCAGCAAGACATCTGAATGCTGCTTCACCATGTTTGCTTTGGACTGTGCACTCCATTATTAGACCTGAGCACTCAATCTCAGAGCCCTACTGGGTTTGTATTTCATTATCATTTCTTTCATGTATTCAGGACCTAAACCATTTAGTGATTTATAGACCAGTAGCAGAACTTTGAAATGTATTCTAAAACTGAGTGGAAGCCAGTGTAAAGACTGTACAATGGAGTTATATGCTCTGACCACTTTGTTCTGGTCACAATCTGCACTGCAACATTCTGAATTAGCAACAGCTTTTTAATGTTTTATTTGGAGAACCCAGTCAGAAGACCATTACAATAGTTAAGTCTACTCGAGTTAAAAACATTAATGACCTTCTCCATGTCTGCTTGACACATGCAAGCCCTCACTCTAGATATGTTCTTCAGATGGTAAAAGTTTTAGTAATTGGTTTGATATGAGTTCAGGTTGGAGTCTATCACAACATCAAGGTTTCGGACTTGGTCTTTGCTTTTTAAAGATAGTGAGTCCAAGTCTTTACAAACAGCAAAACCAATTTTGCTCATCCAGTTATTTATCTGCTTTAGACTGTAGCACAACACCTCAATTGAACTGGAGTCATCTGTACACAGTGCTACATATACAGTACCTGTGTGTAATCCACATAGTTATGATCGTCAAAACTAAGGTTCTGAAAAATTTAACCGAACGATACCATATACAGGCTGAAAAGGAGGGAACCAAGAACTGACTCTTGAGGGACCCCATATGTCATTGCCATTTGTTGAGATTGAATACTTCTAATGGTAACAATGAAGCTCGTCTCCTCCAAGTAAGACCTGAAACATTTAAGGAATGTTCTATAAAGTCCAGCCACGTTTCCCACCTGTTTAGCACTATATTGTGATCTACATTATCAAAAGCCACACTGAGATCCAACAAGATCAAAATTGACAACTTTCCGGAATCAGTATTCAATCTTATATCATTTAGTACTTTGAAAAGAGCAGATTCTGAACTGTGATTAGTTCGGAAACCTGATTGAAATTTGTCAATTTAAAGTCAATTTAAATTAATAAATCCAATAAATTGCTGAGTTGATTAAAAAATATTAATTAATTATCAAATGTAATTATTATTTTCTTTGAAGTCAAAAGTTTACATACATTTCCTTAGTATCGAGTAGCATTTCCTTTGAACTACATGACTTGGGTCAAACGTTTTTGGGTAACCTTCCACAAGCTTCTGACAGTACTCTGCTGGAAACCTGGCCCATTCTCTCTGACAGAACTGGTGTAACTGAGTCAGGTTTGTCAATTGACTCGCTTGCACATGCCATTTCAGATCTGCCCTCAAATTTTCAATGGGGTATGCAGGTCTTATAAGGAATGCACGTCTTATAAGGAATAGTTCCTATAAACAGAAATCTCTTTTACTTTCTTCTTTTTGCTATGTTGTTCCTTGTTCTTTGTTCCTATTGTCGTACCAGGAAAGCACTGACTGCTGGATAAAAAAATCCTTGTGTGTTCTTACACACCTGGCCAATAAAGCTGATTCTGATTTAGATCAGGGCTTTGTGATGGCCACTCCAAGACATTGACTTTGTTTTCCTCAAGCCACTTTTGAACCATTTTGGCTGTATGCGTAAGGTCATTGTCCATTTGGAAGACCCGTTTGTCCCAAAGTTTTACCTTTGAATGTCTTGTGTGGGAACACCTCAAGAGTGTCACAGGTCCCCAGCTGAACCTACTACAGTTTGCCGATCGAGCTCAGAGGTCTGCGGATGATGCCGTCAACATGGGTCTGCACTTCATCCTTAAACATCTCGACAGCGAGGTAACCTATGTGAGGATCGTGTTTGTGGACTTCAGCTCTGCGTTTAACACCATCAACCCTGAACTTCTCTCCTCCAAGCTTCTCCAACTCGATGTCTTACCTGCCATCTGTCAGTGGATCCACAACTTCATGTTGTCCCTCAAGGCACCCAGTTGTCAAACTCCAGAAATTTGCAGGTGACACCACAGTCATCGGCCTCATCAAAGATGGCGACGATTCTGTGTATCAACAGGAAGTGGCTTGACTGGAGCTTTAGTGTAGCCAATGAAGTGTGTCTTCTGCTCATATCTAGTCATGACTGTATGACTCGTGTTTGAACCATGCCAACCAATCAGTTAACCTTAAGTGAATCTTGCTGAAATGTTTACTAGAGACCAGGACATAGGAATGTGCTAGTTATTAACAGATAGAATTGGTTCAGTCATTATGATGCAGATATTTTGTGATGCTCTTTATTTTACGATGCGATTCTCTTGTGATGCGCTTTAATTTCATTTCATACTTTTGTGATGCGGACCCTTCTGATAGTATAAGAATGCTGCAAGTCCTCTGTATCTTTGCACTTGTGATCTGCTACAGCCATTGTCTGTAACTCATTTGTGCCCGGAATATTCTGTAAGTAAATGCTTCGAAGAAACTGTTCATCGTCTCCAACCTGGATTTGGATAACCAACATTCTCACTACCCGAAATTAAATGAACACGCAGAGGAAAAAGCGTCCTCCAACAATTGGTGACCCCAACGTGATTTCGGAATGAGGTGTTGGTTGACAGACAGAAAATTGGCCGGCCAACAATTGACAAGGTGAGAGGACATTTATCCTCCAAAAGGGATGTGTTTGTTAACTGGTGTTGAGGTCCGTGTCAGGTGTCAATTATACTTTCTGGCTGGTTGAACAGTGGGGAAATTGTGGACACCCTTGCGTCCCACCAAAATGGTTGAAAAACCCTGGAGTGCGTGGGCGTACCACTCTAAAAAGGGTTTAGAAGTGCCCTGTGTTCGGAGGTTGTGCCGACACAAAAAGGTTGTAAATCCCATGACTGGCAGACAGACCAGTAGGTTGAAGCCAGTCCAAAACTTTCTGAACCAAGAGGTTGTCTCGTTCTTTTTGGAGAATCCTAGAGACTAGAATTCCTCATTCGAAATCAAAGGACAAAGTGTACACTATAAAAATAAATTAAGAAGAATAACCCAGATGAACAGTGAAATACGCAATTGCAATTTTATATTAGGAGATGCTGTTTAGTTCTTTCAAGAATCCTAGAAACTAGAATTCCTCAAATAAAATAAGATTTTAAGAGTACATTTAAAAAAAAAAGTTTGAGTGCTTTTGTTAAATTAAGGTTTGAGTACTTTAGTTTGAGTGGTATTGAGGACTTTTGAGAAAATAAAAGGTTTTAGCACTTTTGATAAAAGATGATCTAAATCAAAATGCAGGGAGAGCTTGATAGGGAAAGTGAATGGTTCGATTTACAGCAAATACCAAACCATTCTGAACAAGTGGTACTAAGTGAACAAGTGAGGAATGCATGGGATGTGTATTTGTGTTTTGTCATTAATTTGTGTAATATGAATTTAATGAGTATTTGTTTTCTTTTGTATATAGTTTTTATGGCTTATTTGGCATATGCGGCATATTTTGGCATCAAGCCATCGAAGCATGCCTGAAAAACAACGAGAGAATGAGAAAATAATTGAAAGGATGGATGAGGAAATACTGTGAGAATGGAAGGCTTCCTCTAATGGTTTCAACTGCATGTTTGGTGACATTAATGAGAGAAACGGAAAAAGCTTGAGCTAAAAAAGCGGCGGCTCTAAAACTGGAAGTAGAAAAACTAACAGGTCGTCTCCAAAAGGTAGAAAGGTTCGAGAGAGAATGCTAAGAAAGTTGTGTAAATGAAAGCGAGAGCAAGGATGATGCCGATGGGATGTGCATTAAAGTTGTCCCGTTTGGCTCTCAAGGAAGAGAGTGTTGGTCTGGTACAAACTGTTCATCGTCTCCAGCCTGTATTTGGATAACAAACTTTCTCACTACCCGAAATTAAACTGACACGTGGAGGAAAAATAGTCCTCCAACACCAACACACCCTGGCATTGAATACTCTAACAACTGTAGATAGGATTGTGGACTTTTGGAGGCATCCTTCACCACAGCTGCCACTCACGCTGTCCAACTGTCTTGAGTCAACCGTCGAGACCTTCAAGTTCTTAGGAATGACCTGAAATGGGAGACGAACATCAACTCCATCCTCAATAAAGCCCATGTACTTCTTGGGGCTTCTGAGGAAGCACAGCCTGTCACTAAAAGTGCTGAGACAGCTCTACACAGTGGTCATCGAATCAGTACTGTGTACCTCCCTCACAATCAGGTTTGCGGCTGCTACAAAAAACGATGAACTTCGACTGCAATGGACAATCAAAACCTCTGAATAGCTTGTTGGCAACACCCTGCCAACCCTTGAAGACTTACGCGCCACTCGAATTAGGACCAGAACAGGTAGCATTCTTTCAAGCTCTCCACAGCCTGGCCACCAGCTCTTCTCGGTCTTTCCGCCAGGGAGGAGGTGCTGATCAATGCAAAACAAAACTAGCAGGCATTCAAACAGTTTTTTCCCTCTTGCAATTACGTGATTAAAATTTTGAACGGCGAACCTACTATTTTCTGCCTTGCACTGTTGTTGGGACACACCCTCACACCCTTCTTGTCCGATCAGTATTAGTATTAGTAATATATATTGTAGACTATCGCATGATAAGTCACTTTAAACTGCACCCTTTGCACACTTGTCGTTGCACTGGTCTATAACGGTGAACCACAAACGGGTAAGGGCACACTTTATAAGCTTAACATAACCCCCATATGATCTTGAGATTATAAAGTTGAGGGGGGGTTGACGCACTCTAACTGTTCTAAATGCTGGAAGACTCCATCTTTGCTTAACTGTAATTCTTGTAAAAAAAAAAAAAGTTCCCTATTAATTGTATGTATTGTGTTCTTTGTTCTTATTAGTATGTTTTTCTACTCTGTACTCAACATGAATATCATACCAGGGCAGCAATGACTGCCGGAGACAAATTCCTTGTTACATACTGGGCCATTAAAGCTGATTCAGATTGTGATTCTTGCAAACTGTAATCTGTTTTTTTAAGGTTTCTTTAGGAGAAATGGCTTCATTGTTGGTGAGTGGCCTTTCAGCCCATTTTGATGCAGGACTGGTTTCACTGTGGATAATGACACTAGCTTCATTCAGTATCTTTACAAGGTGTTGAGCCTTTGTTCTGTGATTGATTTGCACATTTTGGACGAAAACACATTTATCTCTGGGACACAGAGCCTGTCTCCTTGGTGAGCAGTGTGATGAATGCACAATCTCATGATGGTTATATTTGTTTATAACAGATGAACATGGCACCTTCAAGCATCTAGAGATTCACGATCCACTGTACTTTCTGATTTCTTTTGATTTTCCCATGATTTCAAATAAGGAAGCAGTGTTTTAGGTCTGGCCTTAAATAAATCCCCCAAGTGCACTGTCAATTAACTCACATGTTGTAAGTTAACCTATCAGGATTTTCCAAAGCCATGACCACATCCTCTGGGCTTTCCCATGTTCTTTGAAGACAGAGTACTTTTTGTGTCTGTAAACTTTTGACCTTGAAGAAAGTAAAATGAAAATATCTCAGAAATTGTCTCATTATTGTGGAATTTAACAAAATGTAATAATTTTAGTGATCTTCACTAACCTGAAACAGGAGAGATTTAGTCTGATTCAACTTCAGACAGTGGGATGAAAAAAATGAAATGTTTATTTTTGCACAGTATATGTAAACGTCTGGCTTCAACTATATGGATACATAGAATGGAGCCTCCAACATCAATCACAGTCTGTTCTGTGCCACTGGTTGACTTCCATTCATCAGTCCATTCTATGTACTGCTTATCTGTACCTGGGTTTGTGGGTGTGTTGAAGTCTATCCCAGCTATATTTTTGGCTAGAGGTGGGATAACTGAACTTGCATAACACAACGTGGGATGTTGACAAATGTATCTCTTAGCTGTTCTAAATAAAGAAGACTTTACATCTTGCACATCTGTGACTCTCATCAGGAATAGTTCCTACAAACAGAAATGTGTCTTGTTCTTTGTTCTTGTTACTTTGTTGTTCTTTTTTCTGAATGTTGTACCAGGGGAGCACTGACTGCCGGAGAAAAATTCTTTGTGTTTTTACAAACTTGGTCAATAAAGCTGATTCCGATTCTGGTCACCAGTCAATCATGGAGGGCAGACAGACAAATAACCAGTCACTCTCATATTCATATCTATGTCTTCAATTAACCTACCGTGTATGTGTTTGAGAATCTGGGAGGAAATTTGAGTAACCAGACCGACACAGGCAAAGGGATAAGATAAACATTTTGCATAGAGAGTTCAAGTTTGAACCCCAGGACTTCAGAACTGTGAGGCGGATGGGATAAACCAGTTGTACACTGTGCAGCCCTGGTAAACTTCCATCTTTTTTCTAATTCCAAAACAATTTTAAACCATTCCCATGATAAAACCCTTATTAGTTATTTTAGGTAATATTTTATTACTCTGAACTGGAGGCTATTCCAGCTATCTTTGAGTGAGACGGGGGGGGGGGGGGGGTACAATGTGAACAGGTCAGCAGCCAAGCACAGGCCAATAACAAACATTGTAATAGGACATTATAAAAAATCTGCCAAGCTACCTACATCTTTGATGATGAGCGAAGAAGGTTATAAGGTTAGGTTTCGTGTTTACAATGTACAGTGAAGTAAATGAGTATTTGAACACATTCCAATATTGCAAGATCTCCCAGTTAGAAATCATGGAAGGGGTTTGAAATTTTCATCGTACAGTAGCCTTTGTTTGCAATTATAGAGGTCAAACGTTTCTTGTAGTTGTTCACCAGGTTTCCACACCCTGCAGGAGGGATTTTGGCCCACTCCTCCACACAGATCTTCTCAAGATCAAACAGGGTTCTAGGCTGTCGCTGAGAAACACACCTGAGTTTCAGCTCCCTCCAAAGATTTTTGATTGGGTTTAGTTCTGGAGAATAGCTAGGCCATGCCAGAACCTTGATATGGTTCTTACGGAGCCACTCCTTGTTTTTCATGGCTGTGTGCTTCTGGTCATTATCATGTTGAAAGACACAGCCACGACCCATCTTCAATGCTCTGACTGAGGGAAAGAGGTTGTTCCCCAAAATCTCACAATACATGGCCGCGGTCATCCTCTCCTTAATACATTACAGTCGTCCTGTCCCATGTTCAGAAAAACACCCCCAAAGCATGATGTTACCACCCCCATGCTTCACAGTAGGGATGGTGCTCTTGGGATGGAACTCATCATTTGTATTCTCCAAACATGGTTAGTGGAATTATGACCAAAAATGTTCATTTTGGTTTCATCTCACCACAAAACTTCCTCTCATGACTCCTCTGTACCATCCAAATGGTCATTGGCAAACTTAAGACATGTGCTGGTTTAAGCAGGAGAACCTTCCGTGCCATGCATGATTTCAAACCATGACGTCTTAGTGTATTGCCAACAGTCACCTTGGAAACGGTGGCCCCAGCTCTTTTCAGGTCATTGACCAAGTCCTGTCGTGTAGTCCTGGGCTGATTCCTCACCTTTCTCAGGTTCAGTGAGACCCCACGAGGTGATATCTTGCATGGGGCTCCCCTCCCATTGAGAGTGACCGTTATGTTTAGCTTCTCGTTTGGCTTACCGAAGACATGAACAGTGAGCAGGAAAACATTCGACAACAATATTACACAGCAGTGAAGATGCCCAGGTAATTCCTAGAAAAATAGCAAAGATCCCTGCAACAACATTGTTCCTCATAAAATACATGGTCAGGTTTTCATGAAATTCAAATTCCCACTTACAATACCAACTGATGCAATGTGTCTGTAACCCTAACCCCAACCACAAAAAAGAACTTGGTTAAATTCCAATTGGTTTAACCATTATGGGTTTTGACTTGAAGGTTATGATTGTATATAACGAGAATTTATGAATCGTATATAACTAGAACTTATGGATGGTCAAATTCGATTACTGTAAGGAATGCATGTTTCCTAGCAACCATCGGTGCCACATGTGAGCCTTCTCAGGATTAATTATCTGAGCCAGAACGAACCTTTGAGATATAAAGTATGCATTTTTCATTGACCCAACCACTTTCAAGTGTTACATACCAAATTGGCGCAGGTCCAGGCAGAGGTTGGCTCCCTCAACCAGGCTGGTGTTCTTGCACATGGACCAAACATTGAAGAACATGAAGACTGGCAGGCTGGTGAATGCTGTGACACCCAGCCACACCAGGAAAAACAAGTAGGCCAGGAACATCAGCTGAACAGAAAGAGGGCAATCAGTAACACAAAACTAAAATAATAAATTGTCTTTTCTTGCCTATAGGAGAAGATGATCAATATGAAAAGTCTTAAGTCAACACTATTGTTTAGGTTTGTTTTGTTTTAAAGGGTATTTATTTATTTATCCATTCATTTATTTATCTATCCAACTGCTCATCCATTTTCCTAGCTGCTTATCCTCACAAGGGTCGCAGGGAGTGCTGGAGCCTATCCCAGATGTCAATGGGCAGGAGCCAGAGTACACCCTGAACTGGTTGCCAGCCAATCGCAGGCAACATATGGACAACAGTCGCACTCACAATCACACCTAGGGGCAATTTAGAGTGTCCAATGAATGTTGCACATTTTGGGATGAGAGTGCCCGGAGAAAACCCACACAGGCACGGAAGAGCATGCAAATTTCACACAGGGAGGGCCGGGATTAAACCTGGGTCCTTTACACCTCCGTCACTGTGCCGCATGAGCTGTAGCCTATCGCAGCAAATATCATTAAGGTCCTATGGAGATTGAGTAAATTTGCCATTTGAATCCTGTAAGGTTGTATTTAATATTTTTTCTTTCCTGCATTAAATTTGATTTGCAAGCCATTTTATGCAGCCCTATGGAGGCACAAGCCAGTGAAATCTGTAGGCCGGTCCCAAGCCCGTATAAATAGGATAGAAGAAAGACACACACGAAGCTCTTCTTCAACAGCTCTCAGTCTCTCTCTGTTTTTAGTTTTTATAGCAGTTAGGCTTGAAAAGCTCAGGTCACACAGATATGTTGTGGAAAATGGGAGCAATGTCAGAACAGCTTTGTTGGCCAGAATGGGGAACTCCTTGGCAGCAGTCAACCAAAAACTGTCCAAAGGAAGATCAGCGAATCTTAGTTCCAAGGCTCTCCTCCTCCGCATTGAGGGGAGCCAGATGAGGTGGCTGGGGCATTTGATGCCTCCTGGGTGCCTCCCTGGTGAGGTGTTCCTGTTTCACCTGAAGTATACCACGGGGACATTCCAGGACAAATTGGAAAGACTATGTCTCTCGGCTGGCTTGTGAAAGCCTCAGGATCCCCCTGGAAGAGCTGGATGAATTGGCTGGGTAGAGGGAATTATGGGCACCCCTGCTAAAGGTACTGCTCCCTCAACCCGACCTCAGACAAGCGGTAGAAGATGGATGGATGAATGGATGGATGGATAGATGACAGTTGGTTTCTAAGTAGGTCGATCGGCTGTTTTGGATGTTCATCTTTGAGTTGTTTGATTTACATTCTCTAAATTGTTTTCTTGTTTTTTCTTGTAGGAAACGTCAGAAATCATTTTGACTGCAATTACAGCTTTCCGTTTCACAGGTTCTTTTTTTTTTTTCATCATTTTTTGTCATATCTGTTGAAACAAATCACTCTGACCAGACAGTTGTAAGTAAAATGATCTGTGAAAAAAAATGTATAAATTCATTAAAAATGAGTAAACATGCCCAAGAAATAATAATAATAATCGGTGTGCACTTGCGGACACACTTTCACAGCATCTGGCTGACCTGTTATCTTGGGTTTCAGGAGCTTTGCTGAAACCATAGAGGAATATCCACCTCTGGGAAGTAAAATCATGTCCATCCATTCTTGGCCAACAATTGGGCATAATTCTGGCAAACAGAAGCATAGCTAAATAATCTGTGCAGCTATTGAGGCTTCAGAAGTGACACAGAGGTTTTTCACCTCTTTTGTTGTCTTTTAATTGGTTTCATGTTCTAAAAAATAAAACTTTGAACTGCTAACATGTACTTATAGTCACACCACATTACCACTAAGTCATGCTCCCAAAGTCATCGCCAGGTTGCTTGTAGTGAAAATACTATCATTGTATTACAAACCCAATTCTAATGAGGTTTGGACGTGGTGTTAAACATGAAGAAAAACACAATACACTGATTGGCAAATCATGTTCTTCCATTATATAATTTAATACAGAAAGAAGGCAGTATAGTTAATGATCTAATTGGCCAATTTTATTGTTTTTAGAAAAAAAATAATTAAGTTAGAATTTTATGGCTGCAACATGTTCCAAAAAACCTGAAACAGGGGTACCTTTACCACTGTGTTGCATCCTTTTTTTTTTTTTTTTTTTTAACAACATTCAATTAGCGTTTGGGATCTGAGGACACTAATTGTTGAAGCTTTTTTAGGTGGAATTCGGTGGTATATGTATGTAGTATATGTTTCCCCAAAACCTGTACGCACCTTTCAGCATTAATGGTGCCTTCAAAAATGTAAAAATTACCCATGCCTTTGGCACTAACACAGCACCATACCACCACATTTGTTGGCTTTTGAACTTTGCATTCATAACAGATGGTTCTTTTTATCTTTGGCATGACATCCACAATTTCTCAAAACAATTTGAAATATGGACTCGTCAAACCACGGGACACTTCTCCTCCTTGCATCCTTGCGGCAAACTGTATTCACTGACAATGGTTTTCTGAAGTGTTCCTGAGCCCATGTGGAGATATCCTTTAAACACAGATGTCGGGTTTTGATGCAGTGCTTGAGGGATCAAAGGCCAGTGGCAATCACTGTTGGTTTTCGGCCTTGTCGGTTACATGCATTGATTTCTCATAATTCTCTGAACCTTTGGCATTATAAGAAAAAGATTATGAAATTCCTAAATTCCTTGTAATTCTATGTTGAGGAACATTGAAAATTGAACTCTTCAACTGTTTTATCACAAATTTATTTAAAAGAGGTTAACCTCGCCCCATCTTTGCTTGTGAATGACCGAACAATTCAGGGAAGCTCCTTTTACACCCAATGATGTCACTCACTGGTTCCCAATCAGTCTATTGACCTGTGGGTTGTTCCAAAAAGGTGTTTGATGAGCACTCTTCAACTTTCTCCATCTTTTTTTCCTAGATTTCCCAGCTTTATTGGAACGTGTTGCAGCCATAAATTCTGACTTAATGATTATTTGCAAAAAACAATGAAGTTTATCATTTTTAACATTAATAATCTTGTCTTTGTAGTGTATATGATAAAATATGGGTTGAACATGATTTGTAAATCAGTGTATTCTGTTTTTATTTAACACAGAGTCCCAAGTCAATCTCAGGAACTCATTGAATTCCAGTGAGGAATTTTGAAAGGATGGCACCTGTGGAACAACTCCAGTCATGAAATATCCTTGCTCCTAAATATTCCACAGTCGACCGTTGTTGCATTAAAGTTATGTGCAATCAATTGGGAACTATAGCAACCCAGCCATGTAGCTGAGGGCCACTTAAAGTGATATTGTGGGGTCAGGCGATGCTGAAGTTCATAGTGTGGTCACCATCTTTCTGCTGAGTCAATTGCTACAGACGTTCAAACTTTCCTGTGGCCTTCAGATTAGTCCAAGAACAGAACCATGCACAGAGAGCGCCATGAAATGGGTGTCCATGGCCAAGCAACTGCATCCAAGCCATACTAACATCACTAAATGCAGTGGAGACACATTCTTGAAAGTGACAAATCAACCTTTTCCATTTGGCAATGTGATGGATGAGTCAGGGTTGGGCCATTACCAGGAGACCAGTACTAGTGTGACTGCATTGTGCTTAGTTTGAGGTTTGGTGGAGTGGGTATTATGGTGTCGGGTTGTTTTAAAGGAGCTGGGCTTGGCTTCTTAGTTCCAGTGAAAGAAACTGAATGCTTTACTGTGCTGAGAGATCTTGGATAATTCCATGCTCCCAACTTTATGGGGGGAGTTTGGAGCTGGCCCCTTCCTCTTCCAATATGACTGCACCAATGCAAAAAGTAAGGTTTCATATAAACATGGATGACAAAGTCTGGTGTAAAAAAAACTCGACTGGCCTGCTTAGAGTCCTGACCTCAACCACATACAACGCCTTTAGGATGAATTACAGGGGCAATTGAGAGTCAGGCCTTCTCGTACAACATCATCTCACAAATGTGCTTCTGCAAGAATGGTCAAAAATTACCATCAACAGATTAACAAAACCTTCCCAGAATAGTTGAAACTGTAGATGGACCAGCATCATATTGAACCCCATGGACGAGGGATGGGATGTCACTTACGTTCATACTGTTAGTGAGTCAAGGTAGGTGAGCAAGTACTTTTGGCAATATAAATGGTAAATGGTCTGCACTTATATAGTGTTTTATATACACTATTGCAGTTCACAAAGAACCTTACAAAGTCTCACATTCTCCCATTCACACACCAATGGTGGTCTGCTGCCATTCAAGGTGCCGCCAAGTCCACTGAGAGCAAAGTTGGGTTCAGTAGCTTCCCCAAGGACACTTCAATGTGGAAAATCAGAGCTGAGATTCAACCCATTCGGTCACTGGACAACCTGCTCGATCTACCGAGTCAAAGCCACTCTTTATGTTCTCAATTATTCTATGAAACAGCTATGCAGTAATTCTGAAGTGACATTAAACAGCGCTTTTACAAAAAAGAGTTTGCATCCAATAGTGCTGCAATTATTAATCAAGTATCCCACTTAAAATTCTGTCAAATAATAAGCTTATGGATGAAATATATTTTAGTTTGTTAAAGCGCAAGAGCATTTCATTTAATAATGAAGAACCAATTGGTTTCCTCCTGTAGATACAGTGAAGAAAATAAATATTTCAACACCCTACTATATTGCAAGTTCTCCCACTTAGAAATCATGGAGGGGTCTGAAATTTTCATCATAGGTGTACAGTATGTCCACTGTGAGAGAGATAATCTAAAAATAAAAATTCAGCAATCACAATGTATGATTTTTAAACAATTTATTTGTGTGATACAGCAGAAAATAAGAATTTGAACCTCCGAGAAAACCACGATTAATATTTGGTAGAGTAGCCTTTGTTTGCAATTACAGAGGTCAAACGTTTCTATAGGTGTTCACCAGGTTTGCACACACTGCAGGAGGATTTTGGCCCACTCCTCCACACAGATTTTCTCTAGATCAGACAAGTTTCTAGGCTGGCGCTGAGAAACACGGAGTTTCAGCTCCCTCCAAAGATTTGCTTTTGGGTTTAGGTCTGGAGACTGGGTAGGCCACACCATAACCTTTATATGCTTCTTACGGAGCCACTCCTTAGTTTTCATGGCTCTGTGCTTTGTGTCATGTCATGTTGAAAGACCCAGGCACGACCCATCACCCATGCTCGGACTGAGGGAAAGAGGTTGTTCCCCAAAATCTCACAATACATGGCCGCGGTCATCCTCTCCTTAACACAGTACAGTCGTCCTGTCCCATGTGCAGAAAAACACCCCCAAAGCATGATGTTACCACCCCCATGCTTCACAGTAGGGATGGTGTTCTTGGGATGGAACTCATCATTCGTCTTCCTCCAAACACAGTTAGTGGAATTATGACCGAAAAGTTCAATTTTGGTCTCATTAGACCACAAAACTTTCTCCCATGACTCATCTGCATCATCCAAATGGATGTATCTTATTTGGTCATTGGCAAACTTAAGACGGGCCGTGACATGTGCTGGTTTAAGCAGGGGTACCTTCCGTGCTATGCATGATTTCAAACCATGACGTCTTAGTGTTTACCAACAGTTACCTTGGAAACAGTGGTCCCAGCTCTTTTCCGGTCATTGACCAAGTCCTGTCGTCTAGTCCTGGGCTGACCCAAACCCTAACCTTTTAAAGGATCATTGAGACCCCACGAAGTGATATCTTGCATGGGGCTCCACTCCAATTGAGATTGACCGTCATGTTTAGCTTCTTCCATTTTCCAATGTTTGCTCCAACAGTGGACCTTTTTTTACCAAGCTGCTTGGCAATTTACCCCTAGCCCTTTCCAGCCACGTTTGTCTCTGGTGTCTTTGGACAGCTTTTTGGTCTTGGCCATGTTACAAGTTTGAGACTTACTGATTGTATGGGATGGACAGGTGTCTTTATGTAGCGAACGATATCACACAGGTGTATCTAATGGCCCCATCACACCATGACGTTCTGGCCAGCGTCCTATAGCGTTTGAGGAAACGTTGGTAGTCGCCCATGGTCGCCGGGATAGCCCCAGAGTAGTGTTGTTTCCACGCCAGTGAACGTCAATGATCGCTGGGAATCGGCAGAGAACGCCGGTCCGGAAAAAAAGTTTCGAACATGCACAAAAGTTCTCACCGAGACCAGCGTTCATCAACGTTTAATTTTAAACGCTGCAGAACGTTCAAGAACATCCGTGGAACGTTTTACTAAGGTTCGCCGAGCGTTGCACGTGTTTGCCTATCGTTAGTCAGTCGTAACTATAGCTTTACTTGGTTGTTACTTAATCGTTTGCTTTGCAGTGAATGACTCACTGGCAACCTGTCAACGCCCATTGACCAATCCCCTAGCGCACACAGCGTGTAACCAAAGTGAAACAAACGTCGTTTGGTGTCCATTGAGCGTCATTCGAGCGTTTCCCAAACTTCCATGCATATGGGTATATAAATCGATGCTTTGTAAAAGCAAGGTCCATTTAATATTAAGCTACAGTAGAGAGCACCTACTATGGAAGATCCAGAAAGCAGCAGTTCATTTTCGTGGAAAAACTCCACCAGACTATCCTCAACAGCCCGGTCCAGGATCCTGCAATCCTTTCTCTGCTTCTTTTGTCTCTTTGTCGGACCGTCCTCATTGGGGTTTGCAAGGTGTTTAGAGTCCCCAGGAGGTGCGTGACTTCCCGGACGTGCTCTTCCTCCTGCTGTTGTTTTTCCTTCAAACACATTGCGCGCGATGAAAGAGGCTTAGCTTTCTTACTAGCAGCGCTAGTTACTGAAGTCCGCGCCCTAACTTTTTTTCTTCTCGGCGGCATGATGCTCACTGTTCTAACTCACGTATGTACTCATGTACCCTGCTGCCTGCCCGAAAATAGCAGGGATAGGCTCCAGCCCTCTCACGACCCTTGTGAGGATGTTGCACATACTTTTAAAAAAAAAAGAAATATGTACTTAAGAATGACCCATTGGTTAGTTCTTCTGCAAGAGCAGGGGTGCCCAAACCTTGTCACCCCAAGATCTACTTTTCAAGTAGCCAACCTCTTGTGATCCACCGACGGTACTGTGCTGACTCTATTGTTGCTAAGATGGGGGGCGCACGGATGTTTCGTCACCGCAACTGCCATGAAAAAGCAAAAAAATGTGCAGAAAATAGGAGGCCAACTCGCCAGCTTGCTAGAACGTACCTTTCTGTGCACTTGTGTAGTGACACATGTCACGAAAGGCCAAGATTGGTCAAACTGACTGTCAGTCAATTGACGTGAGCAACCAAAGTATTGGCCACACCTAAATCAAGTGACAAGATAGACGGATGATGGCTGATGTATTTTTTTTTTTGGGCTCACGGTAACGCGTTCGAACTGTTTATTAAAAACCCCTGCCCTAGAGCGTGTCGATCATGGTGGGACGTGTCTTAAGATTATAGGTAGCAACTCAACATTATCAAAAATAATGTGGGACACTTTGTTCTAATGCTGATCATTAAGACCAACAGCATTAGGTTGCCATCATTCAAAATTTTTTATAGAGAAGCAATCTGTGACATATGTAGCTGACGAAAGAGCAACAAAGTGTTTGTTTCTCAGTCCTTTGGTCAAAGTAGCAAGTAATTTCAAGTCAATGGGTTCAAGTCCAAGGGAATTTACTAGTCATTGCTTTCCAAGTCCAAGTCAAGTCTAAAGTCATCAAATTCATGACTCCGTTCCAATTCTTGACTTGAGTCCTCACCTCTGTTCATGATTATGGTAGTGATCTCGGCTCTCTCTATTTTATATCGTCATTTCATATGGAGAAATTACAGCACCTTTTGCAATAATGTTATCCTCTCACTGCTTGCTTTTTTTTGTCCTCTGGCTTATTCCAAAAGACATCAGAGACCTGTGTGGTTGCGGGTGTTATTTCCAAGGATGTACTGTACATTGGAAAGCCTTGACCCATTGCTTTGAAAATTGCAAATGCGAAGTCAAATGTCCTGTAATGTGGACAATAACTAAGGCTACAGCTAAAATTGCCTGCCATTACTGTACTGGACTTTATGTAAATCTCATTCAGAGTCCTGTTGGATTCCCCAAAGAAAACAACTTTGACAGGAGAATCTATCAATACATAAAAAAGTTCATGGAACCCTTTCTCAGCCTCTAAAAGTAATTTCATGTCAAATTTGAATATAGCTTTTTCAATGCAAGTACAGTGTTTCAGAAATATCCTTTTTTTTCTTTTTTTTTTTTTACCACGTTCATTCATGCGTCACTTGTTCCCTGCTGGACCTCTTGCTGTTTGCCTACCAAACAAATAGGTCTGTGGATGACGGAGTCAATATGGGGCTCACTTAATCCTAGAACATCTCAATGGCGTGGGAACCAACATGGGGATCCTGTTTGTGGACATTAGCTCTGCGTTCATCATAAACATCCCCAAACTGCTCTCCTCCAAGCTTCTCCAGCTCAGTATCTTGGCTGCCATTTACCAGTGGATTTACAACTTCCTAACGAGAAGGACAAAGCATGTGAGTCTGGGGGACACTACCTCTTCTACCAGCATCACCACCATCGCCATCACTAACACAGGAACACCCCAGGGTTTTGTGCTCTTGACACTCTTCTTTCTTCATGAAAAACTGCACCTCGACGCACCCGGCTATCAAACTCCTGAAGTTTGAAGACAATACCACAATCATCAGCCTCATCAAAGACAAGTCTGTATAGCAATAGGATGTGGAGAGGCTGGAGCTGTGGTGCAGCCAACATAACCTGAAGGTGAAGACGCTCAAGACTGTAGAGCTGATCATGAATTTTAGGAAGCATCCTTCACCACAGCTGCCCCTCATGCTGTCCAACTATGGTGTGATAACCATCAAGACCCTCAGGAACTTGGGAATTACAGTCTCTCAGGGCCTTAAGTGAAAGTTCAACATCAACTCCATCCTCAAAAAGCCCCAGCTGTGGCTTCTGAGCAATCACGGCCTGCCACAGCAGCCATTCAATCAGTATTGTGTTCCAATTGTGACCAATACTGGCTACTCATGTCCCTGAGTAGCATCTGCAACATTTGCACAATTGACATTGTCCCAGATTATCACACTACTCGTCACTTTAAACTGCACACAATTCCTGAGGTCTCTGCATCCGTTGTACAATGGTATTTACAACGACTTTTGTTGTATTAGTCATTTCAAACTGCTCTGCATCTTTTTGCTCGTTGTCAAAGAAAAAAAAAAAGACCATTACCCATCATTAACTGAATACTGGTAATTGGTCAGTGACTGTGTTTTTTATTTCTTTATGTCTCAAAAGTATTTTCTTTCAATTGTCTGTTGTCAGACTTGATACAGATGATTCTGATTCATAATAGAATACCATGAGGTAAAATTGTTGACTCCTGTTATGTCTCTTCAGCCACATCAAAGATTTCTTACAAATGCTGTCAGGCAGCGTCCACAAGCTGTAATCTTGAACTCTCCATACAGATCCCTAATTGCGCCAGTGGTGAAAAATGCCTCCACCAGCAACAGCACTCCAAAGACAAAGAATCCAGCTGCAAGCCCATAGATGATGTACTTCAGGATGTCAATGCTGTGGAGAAAATAAAGATCAGTTTTTTATTCTCAATCAAAGAAGAAATGCCATTTCAAGTGGAAGTGAAATCTTTATATTTTGATAAAAGGTGGAAATGTTTTCCAATCAAATTAGAATGGAGGTCTTATGTTTTCCATGTAAAGCAATAGAAATGTAAATGATACCTGGATTCTGACAAAGCAAATTTGGAGCATATCTAAAATGAATGTATTCATCATCAGTCAAACACAAATTAAGAGTTAAACTACAGTATTTGTCAAAAATCTGTTATATCCAGCATCTTGCAATGCTACACCTAAAGGATGGATGAAAGATTATTGCTTTAGTGCAGTACGCACACATTTTTTTTTAATTGTAGAATACATTATAACAATGTATTAGTATGGCATATAGAAGAACATTTTGCTTAATTTTATAGAAATTGTAAGCATCAGCAAAAGGACGGTGTTTATATTTGTATTTGATATAATTGTATTTTTTCCATCCCTACTGGCCATTACTGTATTTTCTGTTGTGGGAAGTCCATCTTAAGAGGTGAATGCAGCATTTTAAAATTTTGTAATCCTCCATTCCACCACTGATGTACCAAACATAACTTAACTTGACTTACATAACTTTACCTAAACATAACTTTTAAATCAGATGGTTTCTCTTAGTCTCTTACAAAGGAGTGTTACGACCACATAGTCTGTGTTTTTTTATTAAAGTATTATTCAAATAACCTATTATCCCATGTATGGCTTTGCCCATTCATCTCTGACTTCTACTGAAATTACTGTACTAGTCTTTATTAACTCATTCACCACAAGGTTAAAAATGACATTTATGATTCAAACTGTAGTGGAAATCTAGATCAATAATACTGGAACACTGAAAGAAAATATAATCAAATTGTTATTTATTTAATGTAAATTTAAATTATTTAGGTCCAATCTTGACCATATATCCAGGTATGGTTTGGGTTACAGTTGTCACTCACATGGTGAACACATCCAGTGTTTCTCCAGGGGCTCTGATGACCTCAAAGTAGTTCTGGAGGATGCTGTCAGTCCCACTCAATGCCTCATGGCCACATCCACAGAACAAGGCCACGCCCATATAGAGGAGGATGGTGGCAATGAGGGATGCCCAGGGCAAACTACCCACACATCGCTCACAACACTCCTTACAACCTGAACATACAGAAAAACATGCCCTGTAATATAATGATTCCTTTACATTTTCATGACAAAGAATTCTACAAGGATGACCTTTAATCAGCAAATTTTAATATGACCCAAAATGGGTAAGTACACTATATTTTCTTGAAATGAAAGTAAAATTATGGGATTCCTGTGTTGCTCTAATATAATTTAATTTTTTTTTAACATCCAATTTCGCATATCACAGCATGAAATAATAGTGTGCACCTCTTTATTTTGTGACTGCATCATTTACATTGTGACATGGCATATAAAAAGCAGTTATAATGGCTGGCAAATGTGTCTTTAGCACAACAGATCAACCTATCCAGTGCACTTATGAAACATAGGCCTATGTTGATCAAAGTCATTTTGGGGATCCATCCATCCATTTTCTGAGCCGCTTATCCTCACGAGTGTCACGGGAGTGCTGGAGCCTGTCACATTTATCATCAGGCAGGAGGCAGGGTACACCCTGAACTGGTAGCCAGCCAAATGAAGGACACATGGATGCAGACAAAACTCGCACTAACAATCTGTATCAATCACAATCACAAATTTAATGTCTTAAATGAATGCATGTATTTAGGATCTTGGAGGAAACCACAGTGCCCGGAGAAAACCCACAGAGACACAGGAAGTACATGCAAACTACACACAGGCGCAGGTGGGATTTGATAACCAGTCCTCAAAACTGTGAAGCCCATGCTCTACAGCTGCACCACCGTGGCACCCCTTTTGGGGATCTTGTTATATTAATATAAAATATAACCACTAATTTTACCACATGCAGTAGTGCAGGAGTCATTGATCAAGCAAAAAATACACATGTATTTTGAAAGAATTTATTCAGTTTAGAAGAGTTCTTTGAGAACATGCAGATAGTTATATACAGAAAGGCCAAGAGTTCTAGAGTTCAGTACTTAAAAGTACTGATACTTGTGCAAAACAAATAACTGATAAAATTCGAAAGCCACTCTTTTCAGTCAAAGTGCAAAATTGCAAACTCATAAATATACTGAAGTTAAAAGATAAAAAGTAAATTAACAATTTTTCAACCCAATAATAGAACACTTACATTGAAGAAAATAAGTACTTGAACGCCCTGCTATATTGCAAATTCTCCCACTTAGAAATCATGGAGGGGTCTGAAATTTCAGTCATAGGTGCATGTCCACTGTGAGAGAGATGATCTAAAAAGAAAAATCCAGAAATCACAATGTATGATTTTTTTAACAGTTTGCGTGACACAGCTCCAAAAACAGGTATTTGAACACCTCTCTATCAGCCGCCTTTAAAAGTCCACTTCCACTCCATTTATTATACTGAATCAGATGCACCTGTGTGAGGTCGTTAGCTGCATAAAGCCACCTGTCCACCACATACAATCAGTAAGACTCAAGCTTGTAACATGGCCAGGACCAAAGAGCTGTCCAAAGACACCAGAGACAAAATTGTACAATTCCACATGGCTGGAAAGGGCTTACGGAGAAATTGCCAAGCAGCTTGGTGAAAAAAGGTCCACTGTTGGAGCCATCATTAGAAAATGGAAGAAGCTAAACATAATGGTCAGTCTTAATTGGAGTGGAGCCCAATGCAAACTATCACCTCGTAGGGTCTCATTGATCCTTAGAAAGGTGAGGAATCAGCCCAGGACTACACGATAGGACTAGGTCAATGACCTGGAAAGAGCTGGGACCACCATTTCCAAGGTGCATATTGGTAATACAGTAAGACGTCATGGTTTGAAATCATGCATGGCACGGAAGGTTCCCCTGCTTAAATCAGGACATGTCATGGCGCTGAGCTGGGCCGCTTTACAGCGTTGTCGTCGGACGCGGCTGAGTGCGGCATTATCGGCAGCGTTGTTCAGACCACGATGGCTCATCTCCACCGTGGAAGTGGATTGGACAGTGAGGCAGTTTGGCCGTGATCGCATATCATCTGAATATGGCTCAAAACAATAGGGTAATATTGCCCTGGTAACTTCACTTGGTTGTGTGATGTTCTCTTCTTCGAAAAGAGCTTCCGTGTCATAAGGGGCATGTTCGTCTCCCATAGTAGGGGCCACCGTGTGTTTTCAATGGCGAATGTCCGGGGTGATGTCAAGGACAGGGGTTGCAGCCAATATGGTGACCACTTGGATGTCGTCGAATGACACTTCCGCAACTTTGCACATGGATGACGCGCTCTCCGCTCATATTTATTTTTTCGTATAGACATTGAAGTGAATAATGTAATGTGTATTTTTGCATTACAATATCTATTTTTATGTTTATAGGGATGACACTTGACCTTTAAGTTTTCCAGTGACAATTTGGATGATCCAGAGGAGTCATGGGAGAAGGTTTTGTGGTCAGATGAGACCAAAATGGAACACTTTGGTCATAATTCCACTAACTATGTTTGGAGGAAGATGAATGATGAGTTCTATCCCAAATACACCATAGGACTGACTTCACAATAGTTTTGAAAAGTCAGATGGTAATGAGTCGAGACAGCTCGTTGATGGTTTCAACTGCTGAACAGTTTTCTCGAAAGTTTGTTGGTCAACTGCATCAAATTTTTACAATTAAAAGAGTTTTCTCTGGGAGGCTTCTGGGTTGCTGTGGTTGACAAGCTTACCCCCCGCCCCCCAAATCAGATAGCTCCAGAAATTGTAAAAGCTGAAAAATACAGTGAGTTTTCGGGTTATTTAAAAAAAAAAAAAAAAACTCTCTGGGAGGCTTGAAATGTAAAATCATTTTATCTTTATGCTGATTTGTGCTGACCTTTGAGCTGATGAATTGTATTTTTTCACTAAAATAACGCGAAAACTCACTGTATTTTTCAGCTTTTACAATTTCTGGAGCTATCTGATTTGGGGGGGGGGTTAAGCTTGTCAACCACAGCAAACAGAGCACGAGTATTGTTGAGGTTCTTATTGATGATTTCAGAAAAGTGTTGCTGCCTAAGTCTTGGTTACAATTAAAGACAATGTCTGTAAAGGTCATAGTCACTTTGGAGTTTAGTTTTTCTCCACTTGCGTTCTGCTTTCCTACACCCTGAATTAGAGCTCTTGATCATCATTAAGCTCCTCCACGGTGTTCTCGGTCGCCTCAGGATGGTCTTAGTTTTAACAGGAGTGAAACCATTCATGGCATTTCTGATTTTCAAGGTGAAATTGTCCAAACGTTCATCAACTGTCTCAGCATTCACAGTCTGTGGCACAGCCACAGTCTCCATAAACTTAATGGCAGTACTCGCATTTGTGTACCTTTTCCTAATAGAGCTAGAGGTTATTTTAACTTTTGGAAGAATCTGCAATAAAAAAAAATACATAAAAATGGTCAGAAATAGCCATATCCTTAATGTCATTCGATAGAATTTCAATATCCTTAGAGATGATCAGGTCCAAGATGTGACCTCGAGTGTAAATTGGACTCTTAATATGGTGAGAGAGATCAAATGTGTCTTGAATTGCAGAAAGATCTTTGGATGTCCCCAGTTATGACAAAATAGTTGTACTCAATACAACTGACTAACAGCAGTTCTGAAAAATCCTCCATAAAGTTTCCGTTTTATCTTGGAGGTCTATAAATTATTAAAACGATAACCTTTGGGTCACCTTTTACGAAAAAAAAAAAACAGAGATTCAAAAGAGCTAAAATCACAGAGTATAATTTCTTTATATTGAAATAATGATTTGAATATAACAGCCATAACACCACCTTTTTTTCCCTGTTCGACACTTGTTCATAAAATTAAAATTTGCTGGTGTTGCTTCATTTAAAATGGTATTACAACTACGTTCTGTTCACCACATTTCATTTAATAACAAAAGGTCCATATCCTCAGTTGTAATGATGTCATTAATCGACATTGATTTGTTACCCATTATCCTCAAATTAAAAATAGCTAGTCTCACAGAGATAGCTGGAAGACAATGGTTCGATAGACTCACATTTTATCCTCAATAAGTTGGAGGTTCTATATTTTTTTGTGCCATACAGTGAAGAAAAGCTAGAAGAAAAGTATTTGAACACCCTACTTTATTGCAAGTTCTGCCACTTAGAAATTATGACGGGGTCTGAAATTTTCATCGTAGGTGCATGTCCAATGTGAGAGAGATAATCTAAAAACAAAAATCCAGAAATCACAATGTATGATTTATTTAACGATTTATTTGTGTGATACAGCTGCAAATAAGTATTTGAACACCTGTCCATTGGCTAGAACTGCGACCCTCAAAGACCTGTTAGTCTGCCTTTAAAAGTCCACCTCCACTCCATGTATTATCCTGAATCAGATGCACCTGTGTGAGTTCGTTAGTTGCATAAAGACACCTGTCCACCCCATATAATCAGTAAGACTCAAACTTGTAACATGACCAAGACTAAAGACACCAGAGACAAAATTCCCAGAAAGGGCTATGGAGAAATTGCCAAGCAGCTTGGTGAAAAAAGGGCCACTGTTGGAGCAATCATTAGAAAATGGAAGAAGCTAAACATGACAGTAAATCTCAATTAAAGTGGAGCTTCATGCAAGATATCACCTCGTGGTGTCTCACTGATCCTTAGAAAGGTGAGGAATCAGCCTAGTACTACATGACAGGACTTGGTCAATTACCTGAAAAGAGCTGGGACCACCATTTCCAAGATGACTGTTGGTAATACACTAAGATGTCATGGTTTGAAATCATGCATGACACGGAAGGTTGCCCTGCTTAAACCAGCGCATGTCAAGGCCCATCTTAAGTTTGCCAATCACCAGAGGATACAGAGGAGTCATGGGAGAAAGTTTTGTGGTCATATGAGACCAAAATTTAACTTTTTGGTCATAACTCACCGTGTTTGGACGAAGATGAAGGATGAGTTCCATCCCAATAACACCATCCCTGCTCTGAAGCATGGGGGTGGTAGCATCATGCTTTGGGAGTGTTTTTCTGCACATGGGACAGAATGACTGCACTGTATTAAGGAGAGGATAACCGCGGCCATGTATTGTGATATATTGGGGAACGACCAATGTCCCTCAGTCAGAGCAATGAAGATGGGTGGTGGCTGGGTCTTTCAACATGACAATGACCCAAAGCACACAGCCAGGAAAACAAATGAGTGGATCCGTAAGAATCATATAAAGTTTCTGGCGTGGCAAGCCAGTCTCCAGACCGAAACCCAATAGAAAATCTTTGGAGGGAAGTGAAACTCCGTGTTTCTCAACGACAGCCCAGAAACCTTTCTGATCTAAAGAAGATCATAATGGAGGAGTGGGCCAAAATCCCTCCTGCATTGTGTCCAACCCTGGTGAACAACTACAGGAAACGTTTGACCTCTGTAATTGAAAACAAAGGCTACTGTACCAAATATTAACATTGGTTTTCCAAGGTGTTCAAATACCTATTTTCAGCTGTATCACACAAATAAACCATTAAATATTCATACTTTGTGATTTCTGGATTTTTTTCTTTTTAGATTAGCTCTCTCACAGTGGACATGCACCTATGATGAAAAATTCAGACCCTTCCACGATTTCAAGTCAGAGAATTTGCAATATAGCACGGTGTTCAAATACTTATTTTCTTCACTGTATGATAAGATTTGTGTACCTCTGTGTGCTTTCTTTGGAGGCAACAATGGACAAAACAAAGAACAGTTAAAACTGCATTTGTGTGGTCAGTGTTTGTGTGGAAAACACAACTATTTATGCTCCAATGCATAGGCATGCACCACACCACATATGGAATCACTCTTTTGGAATGCTAAAAAGGGGGAGAACCATTAACAGTCTAGAATTGAAATTCCAATTTTCCATTTTACCGAGTAGTTGTGGAGTTTAACTGTGGAGTTTAACTCCACAACGACTTTACAACTGAATCTTCAATCCCATCACTCTTACAGACTCCTATTTGGGCTATGAGACAAATGAGTCACCTGGTACTAATGGTTCTTGCTGGCTAAGCAGAACACAATTTTGGTGGTTGCTGAGGCAAAAATTCAGAGGAGGAGTTTGGTGAGGCCTTGGAGAATGATTATGAAAGGCTGACAAGAAATTCTGGTCCACTATCTGGGATCTCTGGAGGAATGCACTCGCAATACGGTGTGTAGTAGGCATGGGTGCTGCTGACTTAAACTCACTAGGTTTTGAGTCTGGGCGAATACTTCTGCAATGATCTCAATTCTATCAACATGCCTTCCCATGAGGAACTAGAAGATGGAAAATCTGAGGTGGCACCTCCTATCTTTGGGATTGAGTTCACAGGATTGGTTAAAAATCCCGTCTTGCTCCTCAGGGGCAGGCTGGGATGAAATCTATCTGAAATTCCTAAAGGCTCTGGATATTGTGGGATTGTCCTGTTTGACACGTCCCTGCAACATTACATCAGAATCACAATCAGCTTTATTGGCCAGGTGTATAAAAACATACAAGTAATTTTTCTCCAGGAGTCGTTGCTGCCATGGTACGACATCTAGAAGAAAAACAACAAAATAACAAGAACAAAGAACAAGAGACATTTCTGTTTATAGGAACTATTCCTGATAAAAGTCACAGATGTGCAAGATGTAAAATCTTCATTTTGAACAGGTAGGCGATAAGAGTGTGTCAACATCCCACATTGTGTTAAACTTGTACCGTGCCTTTACTTGTTCATCTTTATAGTCTTTAGAGTGTTCAACACCAGGGTGTGTTGACCACACCAAAGCTCAAGTCTCGCCACTTCCTGTCAATATGCAGCCTTGTCACTGTCTTTGATGAGTTCATTGACCGTGGTGTTATCTGCGACTTTTTACACTCAGATGCCACGAGGTGCAGTTGTTTGTGTAGAGCGGGAAGAGCAGAGGGGAGAGGACACAACCATGGGGGGTCCCATCATGGGTCGACATGTACGTTAGAGTGGACATCTGAATAGGCACACCCGCATGCTGGTCACCTATTTAAAGAAGGGGGAACGAAGGATGTGTTCCAACTATGGGGAGCCAACTCTTTAGTTTCCCTGGTAAATTCTATTCAGGGTTTAGTTTCCCTGGTAAATTCTATTCAGGGGTTCTGAAAAGGAAGGTCCATCAGGAAGTCGAATCCCAGATTGTGTGATTGAGTGGTATAATTTTCGTCCTGGTCATAGAACAGTATATAAGGTCTTCACCCCGAGTAGGCTCCTTAAGGGTGCATGACAGTTACCCCAGTCTACATGCGTTTGATGATTTATTTATGATTCATTTCAAGTGAAAATTGGAGAAAGCCAAAGTTGCCATTCGTCACTGATTCTGTTCATAACCATTATGAACAGAATTTGTAGGCAGTATTACATCTCTGCTTTTTACAGATAAATTGGCATTGTTGGTTTCCTGAAGCTGCAATCTTAAATGCTCACTGGAGCGGTTTGCAGTTAAGTGTGATGTGGATGGGATGAGATTCAACACCTCCATATCTGAGACCATGATGCTCAGTCAGAAAAGGGTAGAGTGCCAACTCCAGGTCTGGTGTGTGTTCACTAGTGAGGGAAGAATGATACTGAAGATTGACAGGAAGATTGGTATAGCATCTGTAGTCATGCTTAGTCTGTGTTGGTTTTTCATGGTAATGAAGGAGCCGAGCGGGAAGACAAAGCTCTTCATTCACTGGTCGATCTGAGTTCCTCACCTATGGTCATGAGCTGTGGGTCGTGATTGTAATAACAAGATCCTGGATAGAACCGATTGAAATAAGTTTCCTCCTAAAGCCACTGTGCCCGTGACCCAACCTCAGATAAGCAGAAGGAGATGGATCGATAGGTACGAGTAGAATCCAAACACAATACACCAAATCACAGTAGTTATTAATGTTTTTTAATGGCCAATGTCACAGTTTGAGTGAAGCAGGAGAGTAATAATACAGTTTGATAAGTACGGACGAAAAGTCTGTACATATGGGAAATGTTCTTGGGGTTGGACATCTCTTCTTTTTCCTTTTGGCTTGTCCCGTTAGGGGTCGCCACAGTGTGTCATCTTTTTCCATCTGTTCAATAGATCTTTTTCCATCTTTTTCCATCCAAGCCTATCTCCTGCATCTTCCTCTCTAACACTAACTGCCGTACAAAAACATTTATAGGAACATCACTTGCTACTCTTTTATGTTGAATTCCCTGTGACCCCATCGACAAAAAAATGCCACGGTACGGTAAATTCCCCCTGGATTATTTTGTTCCTTCTTTTGGGAAGGGACAGCAAGATAGCGCAGCTGTACAGTGTTGGCCTCACAGTTCTGAGGTCCAGGTTTTGATCTCGGCCCCGCCTGTGTGAAGTTTGTATGTTCTCCTTGTGCTTGTGTCACCTTTACTTGCTGCACATCCTTCCCATCTCTATCGCTCTGTCTGGGCAACCCGTGGAGATCCTTTTCTCCTTCTCTCATATCCAACCTGGTGTACATGTCGTCATATGCCTGTTGTTTATCCTTCGCCACTTCTACCTTTGCCCTATGTCGCATCTCAATGTATTCCTTCCGCCTCTCCTCAGTCCTCTCCATGTCCTACTTATTTTTCACTAATCTCTTACCTTGGATGGCTTCCTGTATTTTGGGGCTCCACCACCAAGTGTCCTTCTCCCCTTTTCTACCCAGAAGGCACCCCAAGTTCTCTCCTGCCTGCCTCTCTGAGTACCTTGGCAGTAGTATTCCAGTATTCCATTTCAGTGGAGTGAAGTACATGCTCTTCAGTATTAACATTATGAAATAAATCCATCAATGCATCCATTTTCACACACATCCACATCCAGAGTCGCTTATCCTCACGAGGGGTGCAGGAGTGTTGGAGTCAATCGCGGCTGTCATCGGGCAGAAGGCAGGGTAGACCATGAACTGGTTGTCTGCCAAATCCTGGCATGTGTAGACAGACAACAATCACACTGACAATCATACCTTGGGGGAATTTAGAGTCTCTAATTAAAGCATGTTTTGGGTTTTGGGAGGAAACCAGAGTCCCGAGAGAAAAGCCACGCAGGCACGGGGGGAACATGCAAACTCCACACATGCGATGCTAGGATTTGAACCTCGGTCCTCAAAACTATGATGCCAATGCTCTTCAGATGCCCCACAGTTCCACCTTAGGGAATACATTAAAAAAAATAAAATAATTTAGATGACTGCATTTACATTTACTTTGTAATTATTAATCATGCTCTTGGATTTGTAAACCATGAGCACAGTCACTATCTGGGTAAGTTCAAAAAGTGCTCAATACATCTAAATTTCCATACAAATTAACATTGTCACTAATTGGATAATTATCCTCCTCTTAGTACTGTGGTTAATGTCTAGTAAAGTTGAGTTCCAAAACATTTTGTTGATTCTGATTATTAAGTACCGTTGGCCGCAAAATCATTTATTTTCATAATTCTTTTCTTCTCTTCTTTCTTCTTGTTTTCTTAGACAATTGGATCTACAATGAAAACAACACTAAATACAACTTAAAGTAAAGTTTTCTGGACCATATTTCACAGAAGACCTATTAGAAGCCCAAAAAGAGAGACTAAATTAGGATCACTTCCAAGATGGAGGAAGGAGACTACTTGAATGCTGTAGTAATTCACATGTTTGTAATTTCAGGTGAATATAGCTTCAATGAGTTTGACTAAATGTAGTTTGAAAGATTGTACAATGGCGCAACTGTAGAGCGTTGACCTCACAGTTCTGAGGACTGGGCTTCAAATCCTGGCCCCTTGAGTGGGTTTTCTCCGGGCACGCCAGTGTCCTCCCGCATCCCCGAAGCATGCATAAATTGGAAACTCTAAATTACCCAAAGGTGTAATTGTGAGTACGACTGTTGTGTGTCTCTCTGTCCTCTATGATTGACTGTCAACCAGTTTAGGTGTACCCTGCATCCTTCCAAATGACAGATGGGATAGGCTCCAGCACTCCACCGACCCTCCTGAGGATCAGTGGCTCAGAAAACGGATGGATGGATGAATGGTGTGAGAAAGTTAAAAAGGACAGTCAATCTGTGTGATTTCTTTCCGACAGTCCTGTTAAGTTAGATGCAGATGAAATCATGTCATAAAGTGACACCTATTGACAGGTAACTGTTCCCAGAGGCCTCACAAAATTAAAGGTCCACTGTCATAAAATGCATGATTTTTAGTATGTTGTTAATGAAAAAACGGCAGCCGGTATGGACCCATCCGTTTTTTCACCACAAGACATGATTTTGACATTTATGGGTTTTTGTAACTCCCACTATGAAAATCCTCTCGAGTGATTTGTTTTCTAGAAGAAGCAGCAAGTGACGTACAGAGCAGTAGAACATTCAAGCGGTCTCGTATGTTTATACTAGTTTTACCTGCTGGAAGGTAGCTCATTGTTCGTTCGTGTTAGCAAAAATGCTGAGTTGTTGCATTGCTGGATATTGCTCGAACACTCGAGAGGATGGATTTGCTCTTCATACTTTTCCAAAAGACTCAGTTCGTCGTGAATTTTTTTTTGAAAAAAACAGGTGCAAAGGACAAAAGCTTTGTGGGTTCCAAATGACAGGTAGGTTTGTATACAGCTACCAAAAAAAAAAAAAATAGTTGGGGGGGGGTGAAATCCATAAGTCAGGGGTGCCAAATGTAACGATGTGCGCATCTGAAGGCTTCCGTGCAGCAGCTGCTGAAGGACGGCCTCTGCAGGCCTTGTGGATCACCACCGGCCTTGTCAACAAGTCCAAGCCGGCCTTGTGGATCGCCGCTGACCTTGTCGACAAGGCCGACCCAGCCTTGTGAATCGCCGCCGGACTTGTCAACACGGCTTCGGCCAGGTTGGCTCGTCTCCGCCACGGAGGTGGATCGGGCGGGGAGGTGGTTTGGCCGAATGCGGTTTGGCCATGATCCGCATATCATCTAAATATGGCTCGAAATTATGGGGTAATATTGCCCTGGTCACTTCACTCGATTTTAAGATGTTCTCTTCTTCGAAAAGAGCTTCCGTGTCAGAAGGGGCACGTTTGTCTCCCATAGTAGGTGGCACAACGTGTTTTCAATGGCGAATGTCCCAGTGTGACGTCATGGACAGAAGATGCAGCCAATCTGGCTACCACTTGAATGTAGAATGAGACTTCCGCAACTTTGCGCATGGAGGACCCGCTCTTTGCTCATATTTATTTTTTCATATGGACATCGAAGTGAATAATGTTATATGTAATTTTCATTCCAATATCTATTTTAGAATGATGATAGGCATGACACTTGGGTTTTAAGAATTAGCAGTTTTTAAAAAAATAATGGTAATAATGCCTCCACTTGTGACATTTTTTTTGACCATATTATATTGCTGTAAATACATTTATGTTTTTCCTCACTCATTCCAAATTCTATTTTGTCTTTTTCACTCCGTCAAGTCAGCGAGTACGAACTTCAGATTCCCTGTAAACATGAAGAATATCACCATTGGAACCTTTTCATTATCACTATTTTCACAAATGTACTGGGTCTTTCAACTCTGATTGTCCAAACACTCCTTTTATTCTTTGAATGTGGGATCAGGGATTTATTATTGCACTCTCTATTAAGGCCTCCTGCCTGAAGATAGTTGGGATAGGTTCCAGCGCTCCCATGACCGTTATAAGGATAAGTGGCTCAGAAAATTAATGGATGCATGAATGGAAATGAAAGAAGTGGCAAATTGTGGTAAAATTTTGCTCATTTTCCTTTGAATTCTTCAGGTTGTGACAATTGACCCCTCCGTGGATGTTGCGCAATCCGCGTCACTGACCAATCAGAGGCCAGAGATCTGCATAATCTCGGACTCAAATCTCAGACAATGCTGGCTGGATGGTCCAGTATAGCTTCTGTTGGCGTTTTATCGCGTCTTTGGGTTCTTTAACAATAGATATAGTTAAGAGGTGTAGTCACGGACTTTATAATAGTCACGACAGGTATCCTGAAAGGCTAGTTGGTGGAGTTCAATTCGTACCCTTTCCAAAACCGAAGACCCAGTACGAAAAATGTCTTTGATGGATCAAACTTTGTGTAAGACCCCATCATCAACTGAATCCATCTAAAATCAACCGGAACAGAAGACTGAGTACGAAAAATGTCTTTGATGGATAAAACTTTGAGGAAGACCGCATGATCAACTGAATCCATCAACCGGAACAGATATGTTTGCACGAAGGTAAACCCTAAATTTGATTTTCAATACATGTCTCATATAAATGAATTAGCAGTTCTTCACTTGCATTACATAGATAAGTGTGAATGATTGACACAATTGATCTGTGTTGAGCGATATTTTGCGATGATTTGACTGCACAAACGTGTCTCTGTTCGGCGCTCCCGAGCGAAGCTAAACCGGACTTTGTTTTTTAGCACGAAGGTATGCCCTATATTTGATTTTCAATACATGTCTCATATAAATGAATTAGCAGTTCTTCGCTTGCATAATATAGCTACGTGTGAATGATTGTCACACTTGATCTGTGTTGAGCGATATTTTGCGATGATCTGACTGCACAAACATGTCCCATTGTTCGCGGCTAATTAGCTAAGCTAAACCGGACTAATAGTCCTAAAAGCCTTCGACGTGCACCGAGACACCAAGACTGAAGGAAGGATGTTTGAGGACACTAAAGTAGTGATTGTCGTACTCGGTCGGGACTTGTGTAGGTTCGGCACTAATTCAAGAGTAATTATTGAGGGGAGCGCGTGACGTTACACAAAGAAAACGAGAGAAACTACTCGTAAATCAAGCCTCGCCTTCTTTTCCTTCATACGGTGGTTCACAAACGGCTATACAGATACACATACAGATTCTGCACACAAGTGTGATAGGTAACACGAAAATAGGAAACTGTCAATGACGAATTCGTCTTTGGGTTATAATATATTATATTATGTGGCTTCTTGGTCTTCCTCTGACTCTGGAAAGATCTCGCGCTAATATCAATGGTTTCTCCGTCGATATGCATGTAAATACCATTGAAATACCCCTCGCTGAAATACTTTAACCCTGCTGTATGCTTTTCAACGATATTTCACTGTTAGCTAAGAATGCGAGTGAGAAATCAGCCGGTAAATCGGACAGTTTTGCTCTATTCCTTTCTTGCTGCGTCGATATTTTTCCTAATTGTTTGTCTGACGTCAGCGCACGTGGCGTGACGTCACTTCAGGAGGCGTGGTTAAGTGCCCAGTACGGAGGGGTCAATTCATAGGCCTAATGTAGGTGGATGTGGCCATGACATCCATTTTCTTAACTGAGTGTGAATGATGGTGTGGTTATCTGTCTATGATTCACAATATGGTGGCTTGTCTTGATGAGTGTTATTTGTTATATATAGCAAACTTTATTTAATTTTATAGTGAGCCAGGATTGGGGTCACTAAGTTTATTCTAGTGGCAACTACAGCTTCTGAATTCACAGCTTTTAAAATAGCTGTGGATGGGTTTAAAGGTCTGGTTCCTCATTCCACAATCTTTTTCTGTAATGTCTTTTATTTAATAATAAATAATAACAGGCTTATTCATTTCAACTGATGTTTTTTTTTTATTTTTTGTGATGTAATGTTGATGTAAATTACATATTGAAAATCAAGACCTTCCAAAACCTGAAAGTATTTTTTATTTTGACTGATTGACAAGACAGATGTTTGACAGACAACTGCAGTGGTTGCTCAATACTCATTCTGCCCCACAACCACCCATTCATTATACTTCAATAATACCCATCCACCAACCCATCCATACATCCATCTTTTTTCTTTTGGTTATCTGAGGTTAGGTCATGAGAGCAGTAGCTTTAGCTGGGAGGCCCAGACTTCCCTTTCCACAGGAACATCATACAACTGCTTCAGACTCGGCTGTGAACCTCTCTAGTTGGAATTGAAGATCACAGATTGATGAAGTCAACAGAACCACATCATCTGAGATGAAATACTGAGGTCATCAACCCGGATCCCATCTACATCTCAACTGTGCCGAGAAATTCTGTGCACAAAAAACTGAGTCAGTGACAAAAGGCAGCTTCCATGGAATCCAACCTTCACCAGAAAAACCCCCACTTACTACCAGTAATGCAGACCAAACTTTGACACTGGTCATACCTATATAATAGCCTGTATCAGGGGTTCGGTACCCCATACTACTGAAGGACTCCAACAGGAATTGCCCTAAGACATACTTGAACAATTTCTCCAACTCCGCAAAACATGTTTTGGATGAACTCCCATGACTGCTTGAGGACTCTGTCGAGGATATAGAGCTGGTCCACTGTTCCACAGCCAGAATGAAAACCAGAATGCTCCTCTTGAATCTGAGATTTGGCTTCTTGAAGGACCCTCCTCTCCAGGAACCCTGAATCGACTTTAATGGGGGCGTGTGATCCCCCTGTACTTGAAACACACCATCCTTCTCAAGTTTGGGGACCACCACACGAGTCTGCCAATCCAGAAGCATTGTCCCTGATATCCACATACTGTTTCACAGGTCTGTCAACCAGAACAGCCCGACAACGTCCATAGCTCTTAGTAACTCTGGGTGAATCTCATCCCAACCCCCAAGGGCTTGTGATCGAGGTCCTTTGAACCATTTCAGCGACATCAACCCTAGTGATAGGAGCACCTGCCTCAGCAACGTCAGACTCTGCTTCCTCATGGGAAAGCATGTTGGTGGAATTGAGGAGGTCTTCAAAGTATTCTCCCCAATGGCTCACAATGTCCCAAGTATAGGTCAGCAGTGCCCCATCCTCAGTATACACAGTGTTAATTGTGCATTTGTTCCTCTTCTTGAAACGCCAGATGGTAGACCAGAATTTTCTATGAAGTCATCCAGAAACCATTCTCCATGGCCTCACTGAAATTCTCCTATGACAGAAATTTTGCTTCAGCGACCACCAAAACCTGCCCAGCCGGCACCCATCAGCTGCCTGAGGAGTCCCATAGCCCAAAAGGAGTAATAGGACTCCTTCAGGTAGAAAGCATCCCTCACCGCTGATGCCCAACAACGGGTTTGGGGATTGCCACCACAACAAACACCAACTACTTAATGATACAGTTCCGGTTACCATCTCAACAACAGAGGTGTGGCACGTGGGCCATTCAGACGTCGGTGAAGTTCTGCTACCCTCACAATGTGTTTAGGCCTGCCAGGTTGGGCTGGCATCTTTGCCCACCATCCGAGCAAATTCAACACATAGTGGTCATCAGTTGACAGCTCCGTCCTTCTCTTCACCCGCAAGACATTAGGCCGCAAGTCAGATGGCACGACCACAAAGTCACTCAACAAACTGAGACTTCGGGTGTCCTAATGTCAAGTGCACATATGTACACCCTTATGCTTGATCATTGTGTTCACAATGGGTTTGTTTCAATAGGTGCAGGCCTGTCCATCAGGTGCTCACCTTCAAGCCCCACCTCCAGGCCTGGAACCAGAAGGTGGCCCCGATGACCCGCATCAGGGCAAGGGAAACGCATGTCTATTTATTGTATTCACAGAAAGGGGGTTTTGGAGTCATGCTTTGTCTGATCCCTCACCTAGGACCTGTTTCCCATGGGTGAACCTACCAGTGTCATGAAGCCCCATACAACTTTGCTTCGGAGAATATATACACAAATTCTTCCACTACAACAAGGTGATGGCTCATGGAGAGGTCTTCACAAATTGTAGTTTCAAATTGTAAAGCTAAAGAACCACGCCTGCAAATGCAGTTAAACAACATACATACTTATATGGAAAACCTAAATATAATGGAAACAAAATGAACATTTGCTTCTTTCTTAGAAAAGAGATGTGTTTTCATTTGTGTGAGTAATCCTGCTCATGTTTAATTGAGCTGCCTTGTTGTCATGCAAGCAGGGGTGTGGCAGGAGGCTGCTGACCCACTTTGCCTCTAGCGTCATGGCAACAGTACAGCTCATCAAGCATTGCAGCAATGCAATACTGATATACATTTTCCTGCACAGACTCACAGGCACAAATCATGTCACTTTCCTTCATGGTGTATTTTGGAGATATCAATTGACAATGTTTCATGTCAAAATAAGAGCCATTGAGGTGGAAGCATTGTATGTAAACAATTTGTATTGAATGGCTGGATATAAGATGTCAGTTACAATTGAGCATATTTACAAAAACATATTAGCATAAAATCCATTCAGCCATTTTTAGTAAAGGCTATGACATTTGTTGTCTCGTAAGTGATGCAGTTCAGAAGCAGATGGAGGCGACATAAGACAGTATGCTATAAATGTGTTATGGAGGTATGTGGAGGAGAATTTTTTTTTTTGTGGCATCTTTCTATTGTCTACAGATGTCCGTAACCAGATATATCCATGTATATTAATGTTGTTGTAATAAACATAGTGTGTGTACGGAGGTGGTTGTTATTGCATGTTCTATAGCTCAGCTATGTTACAATCCTTCTTGTATTTTCATGTTTGGTTTTGATAAGCAGGCAAGACCCATTGACCTGATGAAAACTGGGGCATACTAAGCATAAATGTCCATATACAATCCATAAAAATGAGGGTGTTTCTTTGTTTTTGAGGAGGTACAGCATCGATAGTGGAATAGATTTTCATCATTATTGGTGACCCTATGTCAATTATTTACACAAGATAAAACCTGCTATACATATGTCAGTGTACTTCATACCTTTGGTTTTTTTGCCATTTTTTATAAATACTGTACACCGAGCGCTTGAGAAATATTGTAATAACAGGGTGAGCTGCTGTACTTTGTGGACCCTGTTGTGGACCCTGTTGTGGACAATACAGATGAGAGAAGCATGCTAACATGTTGATAAAGCTTCAGACTCTGCTTCCTAGCTTTCACCTGACTATTCTAGGCTTCTTAGCCAAAAAAATGCCTTTTGTTAATTTGTTTTCTGAAATGTAATTGTGTTTTGGCTTTCATTAATTAGTTTTCTGAAATGCAAAAATGTTTTCTATTTTGTTGTTCTCTGAAATGTTAAAGGGTTTTAGTGTGTGTTAATTTGTTTACTGATTTATAAAAGTGTTTCACAATTTGTTATATTGTTTTGCACTTCAAGGCACCGTTCTGACTTCACTGTGGTTGATGGTAAATTTAATGTTTTGCATATTCATTTGTATATTTCTCTGACGGACAACTCTGAGCAATAAAATCCACCTGATGCTGTAGAACAGGGGTCACCAGCGCAGTGCCCGCTGGCGAATGGTAGCCCACGAGGACCATATAAAGCGCCCATGAGGTATGTTATAAAAATACCATAGGCCACAAATTGTTACCATTATTTTTGTTTTAAATTCTGAATCTGACTTGCTTACATGAATTAAAATTTTAAAATACCTGTAATGTCATTTACTACAATACATTAAAACAAACATATTTTATGTATGTGTAATGAACTGAGTCTGAAATTTGATCGGTGCTCAGCCTCAAAAAGGTTGCTGAGCCCTGCTGTAAAAGCTTTCTGCAGACCATGGCTAGACTGTAAGATGTGAGTACAAAACAGTCGGGAAACTTATGCAACTAAATTTCCTGTATTTATTTTTACTGATACTCTCTAAAATATTTAGTTTTTTCCAATTGACTTCTATAGGTCACAAAGTTAAAAAAAGATTTTAAATGATGGATGATTTTTTTTTTCTTTTGAACACAGGTATGTCCATTTTTTTTTTTTTTTATCCATTAGAGCATACTGTAAACATAGTTGATTTACTTGTGGACAGAAGATGTTCAATAGGTCATTATTGTCATTATTATCATTTACTTTGAGGCATCTGATTTGAATAACCCTGGGCACCTCCTTGATGAGGTGTTTTATGGAGCCTTGGGGGCAACCAAGGACATGATAGAGAGACTACATCTCCATACTGCCCTTGTTAGCATTTGTGATCCCCCATTGAAGAGCCGGACAAAGTGGATGTGGAGAAGGAAGTTTGGGGTTTCTTGTTTAGCTGCTTCCTCCACCTCATGACTCTGGATAAGTGGGAGAAAATGGTTGGATGGGTTAATGAACTACCACTGTAAATTTACTAAAATTATGCAGTATCCTCACAAGAGTCACGGGATTGCTGGAGCCTATCCCAGCTAACTTCGGACAAAAGATGGACTACACCCTGAATTGGTTGACAGTCAGCCACAAGGCACAAATAAACACGATAACCCAAGTGGGACTCAAATCCACACTGGCAACACCAAAGTCAGGCGTGTGCACCACTACACCAGAGACAGCTAACCAGTCAGAGATCAAGAGCCACATTTCTTACTGTGTTACGGAAAAAATCCACAACATACACAAGAACATCATTCCCTCCTCACACAAATACATTTGCTCAGACAGATTTATTGTAAATGTCAAAGACCAACATGTTGAGAAAAATCAACTTCTGCCAAGTACCAAGGCCAGAGGCCAGTAATTAAAAAAAAATATATATAATTTCAAATTGCATTCACAATTACCATAATGAACACAAGAAAAGCACACACGAAAACAAGAATTTTGATATATTTTTGTGCTGTTAACCTTTCTTGCTTCAAATCCCGGCCTGCATGTTCTCCCCTTGCTTGTGTGGGCTTTCTCCGGGCACTCTGGCTTCCTCCCACATCCCCAAAATCATGCATTCATTGGAGACTCTAAATTTCTCACAAGGGTAGTGGAAGTGCTGGAGCCAATCCCAGCTATGATCAGGCAGGAGGCAGTGTGCACCTTTAACTGGTTGTGACACAATCACAGGGCAAATAGAGACAGAGACCAGTCGCAGTCACAATTACACCTAAGGGGAATTTAGTGTCTCCAATGGCCAGGATTTGAACCCCAGTCTTCAGGACTCTGAGGCCAACGCTCCAACAAGTTGTGCCACTGTGCCGCCGCCATTTATTCAAAGTTTTATTCATTGAAGCTTTTCATTGAGGGTTGAGTGGATTACACTCTATCTGGATTTTGAGAATATTTTAATGGTTAAGGGTTAGTGATTGTTAGAGGTATGCATGCCTGACTATGATGCAGGCAGTGTGGGATTGATTGTGCTCAGAGATGGTGCTGATATATACCCTCCGACTGATTGGCGACCAGTTTAGGGTGTATTCTGCCTTTTTCTCAAAGTTAGCACAGATAGGCACTGTCTCTGCTGCGCCCCTTGTGAGGAGAAGCTGTTTTTACAATGGACATGGACATGAATATTTATGGTTGTCTCACAAAAATCAGAAGTAATGTGGACATAAAGATTGACTATGGAATTGCATTGAAATATGTATGAATATTCCTGGAACTTGTCGATGTAGTTAAATGTGAGGGTTTTGTTTGTTGGTTTGTTGGAATATGTTGGAACATATTGAATACTAGATTTAATAAAATGTAACTATCCATCCATCTTCAACCTCATTTCTGAGGTCGGTCGTGGCGGCGGTAGCTTTAGCAGGGACGCCAATACATTCCTTTCCCCAAGTACTTCATCCAGCTCTTCCGGCATGACCTAGTCTCTCCAGCGTGCTTTGGGATGTTTCCTAGGCCTCCTTCTGATGAGACATGCCCAAAATACCTCACAAGGGAGGTATCCAGGAGGCATTCGAATCACATGCCCCACCCACTTTATATGGCTCCTTGCAATGCAGAGGAGCAGCAACTTCTTACCTTATCTCAAAGGGAGTGCCCAGGCACTGCAAAAGAAACTCATTTCGGCTGCTTGTACTTGGGATTTTTTTCTTTCAGTTATGCCCCACTGCCAGTAACCCTGGGTAAGGGTAGGAACGTAGATCGACCGGTAAATTGAGAGCTTCGCCTTTCAACTTAGCTCCTTCTTTTCCACAATGGGCCGTACAAAGTCCTTATCATTGCAGATGCTGTACCAATCTGCTTGTCGATCTTGTGTTCCATTCTTTCTTTACTCGTGAAGAAGACCCTAAGATACTTGAACTCCTTCTCGTATGTTAGGAACTCATCCCCAACTAGAGAGGGCGCACCACCCATTTCCGACTGAAGACCACGGTCTCAGATTTGTCGGTGCTGATTCTCACTCAGCTGCAAATGGCTCCAGTGAGAGTTGGAGATCATAACTTGATGAAGCCAACAGAACCAAATCAACCTAGAAAAGCAGAAATGCAATTTTTTTTTGTGTGTGCATCTTGTTCGGCTGTTAGGTCAAATAGAATGAGAATCTGCATCCCCTTTATGCCGTAAGAGTTTTACTGTGTCACAGTGGAATTTTTGAGCTTCCTCTGTGATCTCTTCATATTTTAATTTAAGTTTTATTGAGAATCTGAGTCAATCATTCTAACAGAACAGAGTTTCTCGAGAGCTGAGAGAGATAGTGTATTTTAGCTTTGCATTAGATAAAACCCAAGTAATGAGAATTCTGCTCTGAGCTTAGAAAGTAAGAAAGACAATTTCCTTGAGTATTTCTACTTTAAAGAAACTTTAAATTCTACCACAAAGGAACTCTATGGCCATTTGGGGCTTTTACAATAAACCACCTCATGGTTGGAAACTGTGGTTATTACCAGGGATCCTGGTTACAAATCTGAATGTATTAGTTTATTGCACCCAAATAGTTAATGCCCACAGACTTCCTGGGGCCACAAAGTGGGGGACGTGCCATAGGTGAGGAGAAGCAGGGAGCATTCCTGTTGGAAAGATGAGAGGGGCACCTCCTGTCCACGCCCAAAGGAGAAGGAGAATTTTTAAGCAGAGAACAAAGGTTGAGGGGGGATCTCTTCTTTTTTGCCAGAACTCCAACGCAAGACATGATCGAACCTGTAGCTTGCAGCTGTGACACCTCTTAAAAGAATAAAAAAAAAAAAAAAAGTAGCCCAAAATGTAAGTCTCCGAGTTTTTAGTGAATGTTTGTAGTAGTCTTGACAACAGACTGACCAATTGTGGTTAACCCTAGATTGGCTAACCCTAGATTGGAGGCTCAAGGTTATTGTGGAGTTTTTATACAACAAATACGGACAGAGGACAATATACATGTTCATGTATAAGACCAAGGTCAACTAATAGAGGAGACCTCATTGAATGGTTGAATCTAGATTACAAAACGTATATAATTGACCTGATGGCAGACAAAAATCGAAAACAGAGCTCCTCCACAGGAAAACCAGATAAAGCACATGTAGCATCCACCAAAGATAATAAACAACATAGGGCTCCCTCAAATTTGAATGTCAAAAGGACAACAACCCATTTGACAAGTCATTGTGAGAAATTAGCTGGCATACCACGAAAGAATTGGTATAACAGTGAGGAGACAGATGGCCGGCCCAAGTTGGCCCCTTAAAAGGGGTAAAAAAGTAACTTAGAGGATTTAAAGAAATGCCAAACTACAGTAATCTCTCATTTTTCACGGTTCATAGGTACCAGAACCACCCGCGAAAAGTGAAAACCCGTATGTTTATGTAGGTACCAGAATAATTAAAATATGTAAAGTTTTTGTACTTTGCATATTTGAGACAAAAGACAAAAAAATCAAGACAAAAAGAGGTATTTAGTTAAATCTTTAATTAGAAAACCCTTATAAATGTAAAATATACAGTATTATAAATGTATAGTATAATTTACATGATAAAACACTTACTGTATTAGATCACTGTATATTTATCATTCATCACTCAAAGACTTCTGCTGGAGCTGCAGTGTGGGTACCAGAATGTTTAATCAACAGTAAAACATTTATACTTTGCCCACTTGAGACAAAAATTACATAACAAGTGTCTAGTTAAACAATAAAAATAAAATAAAAATATTATAGCAGTACAGAAAGTCACAAACAAAGCAAATGCGTGATATTCTCGTGAACCACCAAATGCCCACAACACTTTGTTTTGACATCTGCCGCTGTGACATCTTTCCGTTCTGCTGAGGCTGCCGTGTGGGTGCCAGAATCTTTAATCAACAGTACAGCATTTATACATTGCCCACTTGATTCAAAAATTACAATGCTACAACTCTCTAGTTAAACAATAACAATAAAATAACTTTTATTGCAGGACAAAAAAGTCAAAAACAAAGCAAACGCGTAATCTTCTCAAGGAGCACTAACGATGGCTGTCCCTCTAATAAGCTCATTTCTATTCCTATCCATCCTGCTCACTCCTAGAGAGAACCTCAACATTTTCATTTCTGCTACCTCCACCTCTGCTTCCTGTTGTTTCTTCATTGCTACTGGCTCTAATCTGTATATCATGGCTGGCCTCACCACTGTTTTATAAACTTTGCCCTTAATCCTAGAGGAGACTCTTCTTTCACATAACACACCAGACACCTTCTAGCAGCTGTTCCAACCTGGAAGGACCCTTTTCTTCACTTCCTTACCAAATTCACCATTGCTCTGGATTGCTGACCCAAAGTATTTGAAGTCATCCACCCTTGCCATCACTTCTCCCTGGAGCATCACTCTTTCCCCTCCACCCCTCTCATTCACGCACATACAGTGAAGAAAATGAGTATTTGAAAACCCTGCTATATCGCAGGTTTTCCCTCTTAAAAATCATAGGGGGTTCTGACATTTTCATCATTGGTCCATGTCCACTGTAAAAAAGATCATCTAAAAAGAATAATCCAGGAATCACAATGTATGATTTTTGTAATGATTTATTTGTGTGATACAGCTGCAAATAAGTATTTGAACACCTGTCTATCAGCGAGAATTCTGACCCTCAAAGACCTATTAGTACGGCTTTAAATGTCCACTTCCACTCCATGTATTATCCTGAATCAGATGCACCAGTGTGAGGTCGTTAGCTGCATAAAGACACCGATCCACCCCATACATTCAGTCAGACTCAAACTTCTCAATGGTCCTTAGAAAGGTGAGGAATCAGCCCAGGACTACACGACAGGATTTGGTCAATGACCTGGAAACAGTTGGGACCACCGTTTCCAAAGTAATACACTAAGACGTCATGGTTTGAAATCATGCATGGCACGGAAGGTACCCCTGTTTAAACCAGCACATGTCAAGGCCCGTCTTAAGTTTGCCAATGATCATTTGAATGATAAAGAGGAGTCATGGGAGAACATTTTGTGGTCAGATGAGACCAAAATGGAACTTTTTGGTCATAACTCCACTAACCGTGTTTGGAGGAAGACAAATGATGAGTTCCATCCCAAGAACACCACCCATACTTTGAAGCATGGGGGTTGTAACATCATGCTTTGGGGTGTTTTTCTGCACATAGGAAAGGACGACTGCACTGTTTTAAGGAGAGGATGACCATGGCCATGTATTGTGATATTTTGGGGAACAACCTCTATCCATCAGTCAGAGCATTGAAGATGGGTGGTGGCTGGATCTTTCAACATGAAAATGACCGAACCACACAGCCAGGTAAACCAAGGAGTGGCTTTGTAAGAAGCACATCAAGGTTCTGGCCTGGCCTACCCAGTCTCCAGACCTAAACCCAATAGCAAATCTTTGGAGGCAGCTGAAAGTCCGTGTTTCTCAGCGACAGCCCAGAAACCTGTCTGATCTAGAGAGGATATGTATAGAGGAGTCAGCCAAAATCCCTCTTGCAGTGTGTGCAAACGTGGTGAACAACTACAGGAAATGTTTGGCCTCTGTAATTCAAACAAAGGCTACTGTACTAAATATTAACATTGGTTTTCTCAGGTGTTGAAATATTTATTTGCAGTTGTATTACACAAATGAATCATTAAAAAAAATCACAAATGTGGTTTCTGGATTTTTCATTTCAGATTATCTCGCTCACAATGGACATACACCTACAATGAAAATTTCAGACCCCTCCATGATTTGTAAGTGGGAGAACCTGCAAAATAACATGGTGTTCAAATACTAATTTTCTTCATTGTATATTCTGTTTTACTTCAGATAATCTTCATTCCTCTCCTTTCCAGTGAATTCCTCCATCTTTCTAATTTTTCCTTCACCTGCTCCCTGCTTTAACTGCATATCACAATGCAGGAAACCTAACCCTAACCCTATCATCTACAAACATTATGGTCCAAGGGGATTCCAGTCTAACCTCATCTGTCAGCCTATCCATTACCACAGCAAACAAAAAGGGGCTCACAGCTGATCCCTAATGCAGTCCCACCTCCACCTTAAAGTCTTCTGTCACACCTACAGCACACCTCACCACTGTTCTGCTGCCATCATACATGTCCTGTTCTATTTTAACATATTTCTCTGCCACACCAGACTTACACATGCAGTTCCACAGTTCCTCTCTTGGTACTCTGTCAAAGGCGCTTTCGAGAACCACAAAGACATAATGTAGCTCCTTCCGACCTTTTCTGTACTTTTCCACTAGCATCCTCAAGGCAAATAATGCATCTGTGCATCTTTCTAGGCAATAAACCATACTGTTGCTTGCAAAAATAGTGGCACAGCTGAAAATTCGTAATTGTCGATAAAAATCTTCTCAAAACACTATTAAATGAGAGAGGATTTAACACCAGATTGTCAAGATTACATATTACATGGCCTATTGGATACATTGTTCCTCCAAACCACCAGAATTTTCCTTTAAAGGGATGTATGTTGTGTCTTTTAGCTTTGCATTAGATAAAACCTGAGGAAGGAGAATTAAGGTCTGAGTTTAGAATGTAAGATGGAAAAACTCCCTGTGTAATTCCATTTCAAAGGAACTGTAAGGTGTACTTCAAAAGAATTCTATGCAATTTGGGGCTTTTACAGTTAGCCAATTTACGGGTGACCACCCGGGGTTATTACCAGGGTCCTGGTTATAAATCTGCCATAGGTGAGGAGCAGAAGGGAGAGTCCCCGGAGGAAAGATGAGAGGGGGACTTCCAGACCTCGCCCAGGGGAGAAGTAAGATTTTACATCAGAGAACAAAGGTTGAGGGGTGCTGTCTTCTTTTTTGCTGGCGTCAGAGTTAAGTTTAAATCTCAACTATCCCCTGTAATCTCCTGTTCTTATGACTCCCTGGCTGTCATTGGCCTTACCCCATCAAACAGTGCCCCCATCTTACCACCAAGTGGTGTTGTGCAGTTAAAATCTGGAAGGCCAGAGAGCCGGGAGGGGGAAAGGCAGGACTGCCAGGCACTACTGCTATGGAGCCTAACCCCTCCACCCATGACCCACTTTCCCACAGAAATGGGTGTATGTGGTACATTGAAAAGAAAATGGGCATGAATGTGTGTAGTGAGTTTAAAATATGAGGGGACAGACAGAGCCAAGGGGCAGGGATCAGAAAACAGCACAAACCTCCTGGAACCAGATCCTATGCCCGTAGCCTCCCCGACCCCGTGTCATCCCCCAGGACCCTTTTGACATTATTATGTGCCCAGGTGTGATAAGTGAAAAAACATGTAAAGTGAATAGCGTGTATGTGTGCTAAGTGTGTGATTAAGAGGCACAGCTCCTGCAGGTCAGCCCCATGAATCTGGATAATCACTGAAGAATCATCACCATCCCCAAGACACGACCGCCGGCACCTATTACCTGCCCCTGAGTGTGGAAGGTGCCTCCACCCACCCTCAAACCAGACCAGGCAGGGACAAATCAGGTCCCACAGCCTACAGGGGACCACCAACAGTTAATCATGTGTCCCAAAAACATTATTGTTGAATTGTTGTTGTATTGTTTTGTATTTGTTCAATTTTATGTTGTTCGTAGTTACTAAAATAAAGGGGTATATATTATTAATGTCAAAATCTGGATTATGACAGATTGGTAGTACGTACTTGGAGTTTACTGAGATCCTGTAGATTCTAGACTTTGCCACCAAGCCATTAAGGTGAATGTGATTATTGCATTCTTAAAGGATTTATGGCATTTAAGATTAGTGGAAATACAGTGATGGGAGTTTCAAGAGTTTAATATTGTTTCAGTCTATTTGCTCCAATTCTAGCGAAGGACCCCACTCCTCATTGTGATGCAAACATTTGATAGATATTTTATTTGGTTAGCTAAATAATGACGTTTAAAGTTGGGAGCATTAAGGCCTCCCTCCTGTTTGCTTTTCTGAAGAGTGAATTGCCTGATTCTTATATTTTGAATGAAGGTTGATTACAGCAGAGTCCAAGGTTTGAAACCATTTAATTGTGTTCTTAAATGGAATAATTGCAAATAAATTTATTTATTTATTTTATTTGAGGTAAAATTTTCATTTTTATTGTAGCTATTCTAGCCAGTAATGATATAGGCAAGTTATTCCAGTCTCTTAAGTCAGCTCATATTTTTTTCACCAGCGGTATGTAACGGACAGAAAATAATGGCTAGGTTCCTGTTAATAAAGAAGAATGTAATTTGCATATGGATTGATTTTATGTTCCGTCACTTGTGAGGAAATACATGTAATATTAACACTCTGACGAACAGCTACAATAAGAACAGAGAAGTTGATGAATGAAGAAAATGAGAGAGAAGGAAGAGTAGAAGAAGCAAGTGTGAAGGACAAGGAAGTGGCAATGATTAGCAAGGGGAAGTTCGAAAGGCCCTACAAAGGATGGAAATGGAAAGGCAGTTAGTCCTGATGAAATACCGGTGGAGGTATGGAAGCAATTTGGAGAGGTGGCTGTGGAGTTTTTCACCAACTTATTCAACAGAATACTACCGGGTGAGAAGATGCCTGAAGAATGGAAGAAAAGTGTACTAGTTCCAATTTTTAAGAACAAAGGGGAGTAAGTATCTGCGAGCAACAGTATGGTTTCATGCCTAGAAAGTGTACCAGAGATGCATTATTTGCCTTGAGATGAATTGATTGCCCCTCTAGTCACTTGAGTGTCCAAGGCATGGGGCCACAAGGCCGATGACATGACCACAAAGTCGATCATCAAACTATGACCTAGGGTGTCTTTGTGCCAAGAGCAGCATTGGACACCCTTTACGCTTGAACATGGTGTTCGTCATGGACAATCTGTGATGACAGATAACAGAACACTGCTTGGATTATGATTGGGGGCGGGGGCGTTCCTCCAATCACGCTCTTCCAGGTCTCACTCTCATTTCCCACATGAGCATTGAAGTCCACCAGCTGAGCTATGGAGTCGGCATTGGGAAAGCTCTCTAGCACCCTGTCTAAGGATTCCAAAAAGGGTGAATATGATGAACTGCTATTTGGTGCATAGGCAACCAAGACAATCTTCAGGACCCGCCCCCGCAACCGAAGGCGAAGGGAGACTACCCACTCGTCCATTGGGGTGAACCCCAATGTACAAGGGCTGAACCAGGTGTCGGTAAGTATACCCCCACCTGCTCGGTCCCTCTCACTGTGGGCAACTCCCGAGTGGAACACAGTCCAAACCCTCTCAAGAGGACTGATACCAGAGCCCATGCGGAGTGTAGAGGCACATCAGACTATGTCGCCTCACACACCAGCTCGGGCTCCTTCCATGACACAGAGGTGACTTTCCACAACCCTACAGCTAGCTTCTGTAGCTAGGGATCAGATTGCCAAGGTCCTTGCCTTCGGCCATTGCCCAGCTCACACTGCACCTAACCCCTATGGCCCCTCCCACAGGTGGTGAGCCCAGCGGAAGAGGGACCCATTTTCCCTTTCAGGCTGTGCCCAGCTGGGCCCTATGGGTGCAGGTGTGCCCTGCCACCAGGCGCTTGCCTTCGAGCCCAGCCTCCAGTCCAGGTTACAAAGACGGGGCCCCACTGACTCAGATCCAGCAAAGGAAACTTCACTCCTTTTTTATTTGTCATCTTTGGGATTTTTTTTGTCGCGCTTTGTCTGGTCCCTCACCAAGGGCATGTTTGTCATGGGTAACCCTAGAAGAGGTGTGAAGCCCCTGAAAATTTACATCCTCAGCTCATTGGGACACACAAAACCCTCTTACACAATGAGATGATGGCTTCCACGTGGGGATAAAATTACCATTTCAAAAAATGTACATTTACATTTTTTTATTGGTTGTTTATTTTGATCCCAGAATGAAAACAAACATTTCTCAGTTTTAAACATTGGGTAACATGGATTACACCACACAGGAACCAGATGATGCAGAGATAAAGTAGCATTAAGAAGTATTTACCCCCTTCCTGATTTTTTTTTTTTTTTTGCATATGTATCACACAAAAAGGTTTCAAATTATCAAACCAATTTTAATATCACTCAGAGACTTCTTCTTTTCCTTTTGGCTTGTCCCTTTATGTGTAGCCACAGCGTGTCATCTTTTTCATCTAAGATTATCACTCGCATCTTCTTCTTGAACACCAACTAACCTCATGTCTCCCCTCACAACATCCATCAACCTTCTCTTTGGTCTTCCTCTCCCTTCTACCAATAAACTCACTCTCTCGCCTCTGGACATCGAAGTCTTCTCTCTCGAACCTTGTCTCGAAAACATCCAACTTTGGCTGTCCCTCTAAGGAGCTCATTTCTAATCCTATCCAAACTGCGAATTTAACCTACTGCATATCCTTCTCATCTCTACCCCTCTGTCTGGCCAACCTGTAGAGATCATTTTCTCCTTCTTTCGTGTCCAACCTGGTGTACATTTCATTATATGCCTCTGGTTTAGCCTTGGCCACCTCTAACCTTTGCTCTACGTTGCATCTCCATATATTCCTTTCGCCTCTCCTCAGTCCTCTCAGTGTCCCACTTCTTTTTTGCTCATCTCTTTCCTTTTATGATTTCCTGTATTTTGGGGTTCCACCACTAAGTCTCCTTCTCCCCTTTCCTACCAGAAGACACACCAAGTACTTTCCTGCCTGCCACTCCTTGGGTGTCATAGTCCAGTCATCGGGGAGCTCCTCCGGTCCATCAAAAGCCACTCTCAGTTCTTTCCAAAACATTCTTCCTTCCTCAGTTTCCACCACATGGTTCTCTGGTCAAAGTTGATCTTCTTTGTCTTCCTACCTACCACCAGAGTCATGCTATACACCATTATCCTCTGCTGTCGAGCTACACTCTCCCGTACCATTACTTTACAGTCAGTAACCTCTTTCAGATTATATCGTCTGCACAGAACATAATCCACCTTTGTGCTTCTACCTCTGCTATTGTAGGCCACTCTATTTTCCTGCCTCTTCTGGGAAAGACTGTTCACTCCTGCCATTTCCATCCTTTTTGCAAAGTCCAGCACCATTTGTCCCCTCAAAGTTCTTTTCCTGGATTCCGTACTTACCCATCACTTCTTCATCACCCCTGTTTGCTTCACCAACACGTCCATTACAATCTGCACCAATGACAAGTCTCTCTCTGTCTGGGATGCTCAGCACTACTTCATCTAGTTTCTTCCAAAATTTCTCTTTCAACTCAGCCTCATCACTCGATCTGATATTCTTTTCACCTCCAAGACATTTTTAGCTAGCTCTTCTTTTAAAATAACCCCTACTCAATTTCTCTTGCATCTATTCAATGGTAAAGTAATTTAAACCCTGCTCGTAAACTTTAGCCTTATTAACTTTCCACCTGGTGTCTTGGATGCACAATATAGCAACCTTTGTCCTGATCATTATGTCAATTAATGCCTTAGCATTTCCTGTCATAGTCCCAACATTCAAAGTCCCTACACACAGTTGGAGGCCCTGTGCATTCCTCTTCTTCTTCTGCTGACGAATCCACTTTCCTCCTCTGCTTTGTCTTTGACACACAGTATTTGAATTTCCACAGATGCCCTGCAAGTTAGTGGTGACGGGGGTGTGCGTTGTTAACCTGGGCCACGACCGATCTCGTATGGTATTCTTTAGATCAGTGGCCCTAACCACCGGGGCGTGGATCGGTAAAGGTCCATGGATCAATTGGTACCGGACAGCTGAAGTAATAATTAATTAGTTCCGTTGTATTCATTATCCGAGTATGAAAAATCTTTTATTTTGAAAAATGACTGGATTCTCTGGGTTACATCTCGGTCACTTGAGCGCCAAATTTACCTCCCCCCAAGATAGAAAATACAAGTCTTTGGAAAATTTCTTTCAATTGGGAAAACGCCCAGTGAAGAGATCGAAGAAGAGCCTACAACGAGCTTGCGCCTTTTTGAGGAGTTTTGTGTACAGTTCAGTCGTCCCAATCTTAATCTGGTCCTTTTTCTGTTCAATCAGGAACATTTTGTACTACTAAAACAAATTGACAAACTAAATGCACTACACAAGGAATGGACACCACCACACACATCATTACAACAGGAGTGGAAAAGTTTGGGACAGTCAGTCTTGTTCCTGTCACCAAGACTGATATACCATCTGAGTACAGATAATCATGATTTTGTCTGGTGTGGGCTGTTATAAGTTTATCTTATACTACATTGTCACATGCAATGACTCACTTCCTACGTCATTTTGTGATTGTTCAATCACGTCTTGAGCCGTTTGCAGCAAGAAATCTCTTGTTCTTGTGGGAGGTTTGTTTGGAATATGTAAGGTGTAATAATAGAGCGCTGGATTCCTATTTTGTAAGATATTTAACTGTCCTCCCAGTAATTCCTTTTTTTTCTTTGTACTTCTATTTTTCCTGTCAGAGAAGGAATTAAGCGCAGTCCTAGTTTCAGCAAGCCATCTCTTCCCAAAAAACTTATGGGACAAATTAAAAAGTTGCATTTTGGGAGCATTAGTTGTGACATTTTTGATGGGGAGATGGCTGCTCTCTCCCTCATCTGCGGCCACAATTATTAAATGTTTCGCATAAAGCTCCATAAATTTCTCCTTTCTCTGTCAGAAAGGTGTCAATTTTCTTTTTCTTATTTTGTAGCACTCTTTCTCCATGTAGTGCTTGGTTAACGTATTGTTACAGGCTACCAGTCGGTATGTCAACACAATGTTTTTCAATCAATTTATAGGATTATTTGAATTCACATGAAGAGGATTTCTTTTAATTGCCCTTGATACGCACTCCTTGGCGTGTGATCTTCAGGAATGCCATTGTTTGCTTTAAAACATGCATTTATTCCAATTCTATATTCTTCAAATGATTCATTGTTGTTTTAGTTTGCTCTTCCAATGGCAGAAAAAATTGCTTTTTTTTAAAGTCTGGCAGAAATGCGCAATATTAACCCTTGAACTCCCTGCTGCTGTGAGAAAGTACTTTTCTGTCATCCAAATTTGTTGTACTTCCACACCATTTAAGTGCTAAGATTTTCTTCCGTTCCCTGGACGAATTGTTACATCAACTTTATGAGATATGATACCTTTAATGGCAACTTTCACATCATCTTGAGTCCAGCTTTTTTTTTTTGTTGTTGTCATTTTTTTGGGTGTGTGTGTGTTTCTCCTTTTTTATCCTGCAGGTTAACTATATATTTTTTTGTGTGTATGTTGAGCTGGCCAGCAAAGTCATATTGTGTTATCCACAAATTTAGATGTTTTGTTTTAGTAGGACATTTGCTTTCTACAAACTTCTAGTCCTTACACATCATTATTATTATTATTTTTTTCAGATGTTGTGTTTCAACTATTTTGCTATTTGTTTTTCCCCTGTTGGAGTCAGTGGTTCACCTAGGGTGACTATACTGACTTCCCCCTGAACAGGGTAACAATTAAGTTCCGTTTGAGGTAATTCTCAAGCTTCTACCACAAGTGGCGGAGAATTCTTAGCTCTGCATCCTCAGTTGTCATTCAATTTCCTGTTCAAATGAGGTAGCGAACCTCCACTAACACTTTTACACATGCACACGTTTCACGGAGCTCACGTACAGGACACACCTTGCCCTTTTCTCAGTTTTATAGACTAATTAGTCTACTCGATCTTCTTCTTTTCCTTTCGGCTTGTCCCGTTAGGGGTCGCCACAGCGTGTCAACTTTTGCCATCTTCGCCTATCTCCTGGTACTCTTTCTAGGCATGAAACCATACTGTTGCTCGCAGATACTTACTTCTGTCCTGAGTCTAGCCTCCACTACTCTTTCCCATAACTTCATTGTGTGGCTCATCAACTTTATTCCTCTATAGTTCCCACAGCTCTGAACATCCCCTTTGTTCTTAAAAATGGGAACTAGAACACTTTTCCTCCATTCTTTAGGCATCTTTTCGACCGCTAGCATTCTGTTGAATAAGTTGGTCAAAAACTCCACAGCCATCTCTCCAAATTGCTTCCATACCTCCACTGGTATGTCATCAGGACCAACTGGCTTTCCATTTTTCATCCTTTGTCGTGCCTTTCTGACTTCCCCCTTAGTAATCATTTCCACTTCCTGGTCCTTCATCTTGCCTCTTCAACTCTTCCTTCTCTCTCATTTTCTTTATTCATCAACTTCTCAAAGTATTCTTTCCATCTATTTAGCACACTACCGGCACCAGTCAACACATTTCCATCTCTATCCTTAATCACCCTAACCTTCTGCACATCCTTCCCATCTCTATCCCTCTGCATTCCTCTTTTTCTTCTGACGCTGGATCCGGTTTCCTCCTCTTCTTTGTCTTCGACCCACAGTAACTGAATTTCCACCGACGCCCTGCAGGTTAGCAGTGCCGGGGGCGGGCATTGTTAACCCGGGCCACGACCGATCCGGTATGGGATTCTTTAGATGAACGCTCATATTTGTTTGGCACAGTTTTTACGCCGGATGCCCTTCCTGACGCAACCCTCTGCATTTATCCAGGCTTGGGACCGGCCTACAGATTGCACTGGTTTGTGCCCCCATAGGGCTGCATTTTAGTCTACTCGATAGTGACCAGTATTCTCGAGGTTTGGTTCTGCCGCAGTCACCCAGACGCGCATTCACTCATTCCTCATGACTGTGGGAGTTTCCTACTCACCAGAGATGTCTTCACTTCCTTCGGCTTCTCGTCAACCCTCAGCCTCCAGGCGCAAAGTCGAGGCCCAGTCCCGGAAAGGGTCTCAAATGCCGTGGCCACGGTCTTTGCCTGGACGTCGACTCGGCCCCTGGAAACCTCAGGTATCTGGAGATCCGGCTCGAAGGACCAAGTCAATGTCAGGTTCACCAATCAGACATTCATTAAACAGGACAAAAAAGGAATCAAAGACACCAGTTCAAGTCTCGTGAGGAGAGAGGAGAGCAGCTGTCTCGTACAATTCACCACTGCACTCTCTGTTTATCCTCTCCTCAGCACCTCTATTTATTTAGTTTTAAGACGCCCCTTATTTACATGGATGTTACAAAAAGGAGACGACAAGCAAAACAGTTTGAAACAAGCTGTACATGCTTGTTCATGTGCGTGTGCATGTGTGGAAGATTGCTGAATACATGTGTAGTCATCATTTCTTTAACAGGCAGCAGTTCTAACAGTTCTGATGATTAGATGTTTTTTTTTCTTGCTATCTCCTGCTAGGAGGCTGCCACGTTATCTAGGGCAGAGCAAAGCATTTCTTTATTGGAAGCAAATGTATGATAATTATGATCACAATTATTCCTACAAGATGGATGCAGATGCATCTCTTATACATGGAAATAAGATGGTTATCCAGAGGGAAACGCTCACAAGAGTGTTCAAATTACAAGAGCCGCTGCAAAGATTTCTCTCATTTCCGACTTATCTGTGAACAGGGGTTTTCTGGAGCGACAGCAACCAAAACAAAACAACGTAATGGATATAAACAACACACTTCGGGTGTCATTGTCTCCCATTACCCCCTGATAGGACCATCTCGTTGCACAGAAAGAAGCCCAGGGCTCCCTTTGACTTTGCGTTATGGTGAGTTGAAATTTGCATGCATTTTCACGTTCAAACTGACAAATTTATTTCAGCTGTTGAAAAATAACATTCATGGAGTGTTTAATAATCAAAAAAAGTTTAACTGAACGGTATATTTAGACAAAAGAGAAAGAAAGTTAGAGTGGCTGGTTCATGTTCTTGTGTATTTTTCACGTTTATTTAATTTATTTCATTGTTATATTCTTATTTTATTATTCATTATTTTCTATATTGTATTCGATACTCAATACAAACAATCTACTATTAAATGTTCTGCCATTTTTATGCCAGCTGTTGGGGCCACACACTTTTCAAAAAGTTTTATTTTTGACTCATCAGTCCACACAATCATTCGCCATCTTTTGAGAATCATCAAGAAGGGATTTTTTTTGGCAAATGCGAGACAAGCTTTGTATTCTTTGTTGACAGCAATGGTTTGCGCCTGGGAACTCTCCCATGGATGCCCTTTTTGGCCAGTCTTTGTTATGGTGGAGTCATATAACTTTTACTGAGGCCAACGAGGCCTGCAGGTCTTTTGATATGTTCAAAGTTTAATTTTGACCTCCTGGATGAGTCGTTGTGACACTCTTGGAGTAATTTTAGCTGGTTGTCCACTCCTGGGAAGGTTTGTCACTGTTCCCAGTTTTCTCCATTTGTGGTTAATGGCTCTGATAATTGTTTGCTGGAGCCCAACAACCTTCGAGAGGATTTACAACCTTTTCCAGACATATGGATTTCAGTCACTTTTTTGTCCTTTCTTCTTGAATTTCTTTGGATCGTGGCGCGATGCCTTGGTTCTCGAGATCTTGTAGCCTATTTCACATCCTCTGACAGATTCTATTTAAGTGAATCTTTATTCAACAAGTATGGTAGTAATCAGGTTTGGGTGTGTCTTGTGAAATTAAACTCGCCTTTCTCAAATTTGTTGTCAGTCACAGGGACTTTGTGAGGTGGCAATTAGATTTTCACAGAGGGTCAGAAAGGTTTGATTTTTTGTGTGTGTCTTAATAAATTCAATTGTCATTTTAAAAATGCATTTTGTATTTCCTTGGGTTGTCTCTAAGTCAGTGGTCCCCAAGCTTTTTATAACTGCGGACCGATCAATTGTAGGCTCTTCTTTGATCTCTTCACTGGGCCTTTTCCCAATCGAAAAGAAATGTTCTAAAGACATGGTTTTTCTAGCTTGTGTTGATAAATTTGGCACTCAAGTGACCGAGATGTAACCCAGAGAATCTGGTAATTTTTCAAAATAAAAGATTTTTCAGACTTGGATATTGAATACAACGGAACTAATTAAGTATTACTTCAGCAGCCCGGTACCAGATGATCCACGGACTGGTACCAGTTCGCGGCCCAGTGGTTGGGGACCACTGCTCTTCGTGTTATAAATTAGTTTGGTGATGTGAAACCTTTGTGTGTTCTAAATATGGGGAAAAAACACAAGAAATCAGGAGGGGGCCGAATACTTTTTCACAGCACTGTAAGGAGATACATCAACGTGAGTAAAGTTTGATGCTGTTTTCAGGCTCTCTCTCGCAACTCCTTCTAGTTTTTTTTTTTTTTTTTTTGTCTGACAAATGATACCCACAGTGACCGACTCCTGCCCAATGACAGCTGGGATTGGCTAGAGTCCTCCCATGACCCTCATGAGGATAAACCATCTCAAAATCACTGTCACTCCCTCAGGAGTCCGACATTTGGGTCCAACCCCATCTCCCATGCTTGTGACATTTTTCACTCTTTATTTGAGGAAAATAAAATCACATTCGGAGACACAAAGAGGGAAACTGCTATTTGTTTGTCTTCTGTGCTGTTTCCCACTCTCACCCCACCCTGCCAACACTCACTCAATGTGAGTGTGCTAAATCGATTTATATTGACTACATCTTCTCTCCATTAAGTTATTCACTGATAGTGGTCAAAATAATGAAATGGGTATGTGGATTATACACAAGGTAATTTTTCTTTTGTAAATCTGGTCAGCTTGTTTACACATTTAACTGAGTACTCATGCAAACTGGTCAAAGAATCAGTTTATTGTAAGTGAAATTATTCCCTGTTGAGAAGAGAAGACTTTCTGGCACCATCATAGAGAACAACTCATCCTTAGTTGTCCTGGAAAACTTTTTTCATGGTGATTTTAGGTGCTGAAAGTTTTTCACATTTGTTTTTCCAGCTGCATGAGATGTCTGGAGTGTCTTGAGTTCTCTGACTGATTGATTTATATTTCAGGTGAGTGGGAAATTTCAAGTCTCTTCCCTATGAATTACAATCCTTCCAATGCATTTTCATGAACAAAGATTATATGCAAAGCTGTGGGAACTATAGAGGAATAAAGTTGAAGACTAGAATACTACTGCCAATGTACTCAGAAAGGCAGGTAGGAGAGTACTTGGAGTGCCTTCTGGTAGAAAAGGGGAGAAGGAGACTTGGAAAATACAAGAAATCATTCAAGGAAAGAGATTAGCGAAGAAGAAGTGGGACATGGAGAGGACTGAGGAGAGGTGGAAGGAATACATTGAGATGCGATGTGGGGCAAAGGTAGAAGTGGCGAAGGCTAAACAAGAGGCATATAACGACATGTACACAAAGTTGGATACGAAAGAGGGAGAAAATGTTCTCTACAGGTTGGCCAGACAGAGGGATAGAGATGGGAAGCATGTGCAGCAAGTAAAGGTGATTAAGGATAGCGATGGAAATATGTTGAATGGTGCAAGTAGTGCACTGAGTAAATGGAAAGAGAAGTTAATGAATGAAGAGAATGGGAGAGAAGGTAGAGTTGAAGAGGCAAGCGTGAATGACCAGGAAGTGGCAATGATTAGTAAGGGGGGAAGTTAAAAAGGCACTGAACAAAATGAAAAATGAAAAACAGTTGGTCCTGATGACATACCAGTGGAGGTATGGAAGCAATTTGGAAAGGTGGCTGTGGAGGTTTTGACCAACTTATTCAATAGAATACTAGCAGGAGAGAAGATGCCAGAAGAATACCTGAAAAGTGTGCTAGTCCCCATTTTTAAGAACAAAGGCAATGCTCAGAGTTGTGGAAACTATAGAGAAATAAAGTTGAAGAGCCACACAATTAGGTTATAGAAAAGAGTTATGGAGTCTAGACTCAGGATAGTAGTATTTGTGAGCAACAGTATGGTTTCATGCCTAGAAAGAGTACCACAGAAGTATTACTTGCCTTGAGGATATTAATGGTACAGACAATGAGCTACATTGTGTCTTTGTGGGTATAGAGAAAGCCTATGACAGAGTACCAAGAGAAGAACTGTGGTACTGCATGTGGAAGTTTGGAGTGGCCGAGAAGTATGTTAAAATAGTATAGGACATGTATGAGAGCAGTGTACAGTGATGAGATGTGCCGCAGGTGTGACAGAAGAATTTAAAGTGGAGGTGGGACTGAATCAAGGATCAGTTTTGAGCCCCTTGCTGTTTGCAGTGGCAATTTATAAGGTGACAGATAAGGTTAGACTGGAATCCCCTTGGACCACGCTGTTCGCAGATGACATTGTAATCTGCAGTGAAAGCAGGGGACAGGTGAAAAAACAGTTAGAAAGGTGGAGCCATGCACTGGAAAGGAGAGGAATGAATAAAATACAAATAAACTGGTATGTCTAAATATGTTGATTGTGCCTTATATTAAAGACCAGGGGTAGCTACCAGTCAGCGATGAGGAGCTATTTTTATACAGATTAACGGCAAAGAGCCACATCATAAACATCACAGAGCCAAAGAACCATATCATAAACATGAGAAGAACACACATACCTTTGCTCTGCTAGATTTATTGTAAATGTCACACACCAACGTGATAAGAAAAACTGATTCCAACAGAGTACCAAGATCACAGACCAGTTATTTAAAAAGAATAAAATTTTGTGCGCTATCACACAGACAAACTACCAATTCAACCAAGTCTGGTTTTGTATGGCACAATTCTCATGTAATGCAACACTAAAATACTCACGATTGGAGGCCTGGTGCAACTGTGAATCAGTCGACATGCAAATGTCCGATATTCTCTGTTGAACTGTCCGCCGGGACAGTTGAAGGCTTGGTACCACTTGTTTAAAGGTCAAGGGTTGGCAAACGGATGATTTTTGGTATATTATTAATGAAAAACCCACAGCCAATATGGTCCCATGTTTTTTTCACCACAAAACCTGATTTTGAATTATACAGCTTTTTGTAACTCCCGCCATGAAAATGCTCTCAGGGATTTGTTTTTGGGAACAAGCAGGAAGTGACATAAAGGACAGCGGCGCTCCCTTGTGGACTCGTTTGTTTCCTTTATTTTTACCTCCGGGAAGGTAGCTCGTTGTTCCTTTGTGTTAGCCAAAATGCCGGCTCATTGCATTTCTGGACATTGCTTGAACACTTGGAAGAATGGAATTACACTTCATAAGTTTGAAAGAGACCTTGTTCATTGTGAAAAATGGATTGCACGGTTTCAGAGGTCGAGAGCTTCGTGGGTTTCAAATAACAGGTAGGTGTGTATACATCTACTATAAAAAAATAATAGTTTGGGGCGGTCCACGTAAATGGATCTCTCTCATAACATAGCAAAAGATCTGCGTATGAAATGTGTTGATGTGCGCATCGCCCAGCCAACAATGTCTCAGCCTTGACTCAATAGTGTTCATCGCGTACTGCGGCGACTTTGAACATACCCCCTAAAAGTATCATAACTCGGCTCCACCTCCTCCTTATATGCCACCACGGGCTACGAAACTCAGCCACACCGGCTGAGGCACAGCGTTCGGCGGTCACAGCTTCTGCGAAGGCTGCGCGTCGGGCTTTGCGACAGGGGCGGCTCTGAAGAACCCAGCCGAGAATGCATAAAGGGCTCGACTGTGAACACGCCCCTAAAGCAGCACCGCTCGGCTCTGTCATAAGCCACACCAGCCGGTTGTGATTAGCCGCAATGGCTCATCTCCACCACGGAAGTGGATCGGACCGGATGCGGTTTGGCCGTGATTGGATATCATCTGAATATGGCTCGAAACAATAGTGTAATATCACCCTGAGGGGTCGAAACAATAGTGTAATATTGCCCCGGTAACTTCACTCGATTATGTGGTGTTGTCCTTTTCGAAAAGCGCTTCGGTGTCAGAAGGGGTGTTGGAAAAATCCGAATATCTCTGTTGTTCGGCTTCCATAGTACTAGGCACTGCGCGTTTTCAACGGCGGAAGTGACGATGACGTCAAGGACAGAGGACGCGACTAATATGCCGACCACTTGGATGTTGAGGGACACTCGATTGCGCAACTTTGTGCATGGATGATGCGTTCTCCGCTCACTTTTTTTTTTCGTATAGACATTGTAGTGAATACTGTTATATGTATTTTTCATCACAATATCTATTTTAGAATGTTTATAGGGATGACAGTCCCACTTTTAGGTTTTTGTTTTCAGGACCCAAGAGTTCAGTCACTGAGGCATTTTTTTCATAAATTACTCTTCAAATTATGACTTTTTGACCCTTGCAATGTTCCAAGCTACTTGATATGATGCAAGCATTCGTTTCATGATGGTTCATTATTTTTTTTAAAAACTGCATCTGCTTTTCTCTGTGATTTTTCAAACTGAGAAACTTGACTAACTCAGACAACACAGAGGCACAAAAACGCCAGACTAAAGACAGTATCAAAAAACATGAAACGAGGTCCAATGACTATGGAACAAAATAAGAAACTTGACAAGACTTGGAAAAACTAAAAGGGCACAGACTCACTATGACAATGATAGCGCTACACTAGACTAACACTCAATAGTGGAGAATCCAACATGCAATAAATGCTACACAACGAACTGGCAAATGCCAGTGACAAAACCTCAGTTTAATTGCTTGGTCTAATTACAGTCGAATGACAGCAGCTGTGTGACAGCTGTCAGAGGTGGGGACGCCCAGAGCAGTGGCCCAGCCACGCCCCTCACAGCAATCCCCAGGCCACGCCCATGACAATGAACTCTTTCGCTCTGGTTAAAACATCCTGTGTTCATCCACATATTTCCGTTTAGCTGTGCATTTTTCCCTGGCATCCCTGCTGCGATCACGTGATCATGGTCAGGAAACATCTTCTCATCCTGCTCAGGGCTAACTCTTGTTCCACAGCTGAGCTGGGTGGCAGAAACATTACAGGAACTCTTCCCCGAACGCGATTGCACTTTTTTGTACTTCTCAACCTCCCGCTGCACACACTGCAGGGTCCGGTCTCACTTATCCATCAATGCACACGCGCACACACACTGAGCTTGTTGTCCCAAAACCTGTGACAACCGCAATAAACTCACGCAAATACCATAATAAACATAAGCAATGCTCGCTCGCAACTACTGTAGTGAATTCAAGGAAAGCACGTGCGTGCATGCGTATACAGATAAACATAATTTGAATATGCTTTCGTACCTTCACGAGAGCCTCATAAAAGGAGGCAAAGAGCCGCATCCGGCACGAGAGTTGCAGGTTTTCCACCTCTGCTATTGACAATATAACTAATATAGTCAATCTGGAGAAGCATGTCCAGCAGCTGTAGAGCTTTGGCCCCGCAGTTCTGAGGACCGGGGTTCAAATCCCGTCTGTGTCTGTGTGGAGTTTGCATGTTCTCACCGTGCCTGCATAGTTTTTCTCTGGGCACTAGGGTTTCCTCCCACATTACAAAAAGATATGAATTAACTGTATTTGGAAACTCTAAATCGCCCCTAAGTGTGACTGTGATTGCAAATATTGTCTGTCTCCATATGCCTTGGGTTGCAACCAGTGCATCGTCTACCCGGCCTCCTGCCCGATGACAGCTTGGATTGGCTCCAGTACTCCCCCTTGTGAGAATAAGCAGCTCAGAATATAGATGGATGGTTCAATCATGCTAATTTAACAAGAACTGCAAATCCTATATACAGTATACATAGGTTTGTGGTAGAGACGTTAGGAGTAGCAAGGTACACGGTTGAGTGTTTTGGAAAGTGTAATACATTATAGACATTTCTCAACAGTGAATCAGAATAATCTGTTGGGTAATGTATACAGTCCAGCAAGGGAAAGTTGAGCACTTACTTAGAGTGCAGTTTGTGCATGACCTTAATTTCTTTGTCTTTCTTCTTCTTTCTTAATTCAAATTTCGGGTCTCTCCAGAGATGCTTGAATTGGGCTTAAGCCATTGCTCGGGCTGGGCCATTCAATCTGTATTGAAGGTAACATTTCAGCCTTGTCTCAGGTTCTGAGAGCAGGTTTTCATCCAGGATATCCCCGTACTTGAACCTTCTCTCATCTCCCGACTGCATCTCTGGAGCTCAGCTACAGTATACTTTGCACTCTTTGATTTGCACTTTTGATGCTGTATGTTGATGAGATGGTTTTCGTCAGAATAACTTGCTGTTCTCTGCCAGTCTGTTTTTTAAAAAAATTCACATTTGATTGTTCAACACCAGAAGTGGTGCAACAGGCGTTACAGTGAAGAAAATAAGTATTTGAACAACCTGCTATAATATATGACTCCAATTGAGATTCACTGTCATGTTTAGCTTCTTCCATTTTCTAATGATTGCTCCAAAAGTGGACCTTTTTCACCAAGCTGCTTGGCAATTTCTCCATAGCCCTTTCCAGTCATGTGGAGTTGTACAATTTTGTCTCTGGTGTCTTTGGACAGCTCTTTGGTCTTGTCCTTGTTACACGTTTGAGTCTTACTGATTGTATGGGGTGGACAGGAGTCTTCATGGAGCTAACGACCTCACACAGGTGCATCTGATTAAAGATAATACATGGAGTGGCGCTGGACTTTTAAAGGCAGACTAACAGGTCTTTCAGGGTCAGAATTCTCGCTGATGGACAGGTGTTCAAATACTTATTGGCAGCTGTATCACACAAATGATTTAAAAAAATCGTCCACTGTGTTTTCTGGATATTTCTTCTTAGATTATCTCTCTCACAGTGGACATGCAGCTACGAGACCCTGCCAAGATTTCTAAGTGGGAGAAGTTACAATATAGAAGGGTGTTTAAATACTCATTTTCTTCACTGTATTTAGGTCTGCCCTCTCTGCATTCATGGACATGTTAACATGTATAAATTATGTGATAATAGCACACAATTTGTAATTCCCCCATATTGTTTGTCATTCTCTGTACAAGCATATCATGGTAATAATAATAATCACGAATCAAGGGGCCATTTTTCTTGTGTTTATAAGAAATCCATGGGAGACAGATTATAGTGAGTCTATGGACAGTCAAATTACGGGATACTACAATAACAGACAGAAGGTGAAAACAATACTATTCAACGGAGCATTCAAACTTGTCATTTGGCCAATGCCAGATGGGCTGGGGAAAAGTCTGCTATCCGCACTCCACTTGAAGTTAGAACAGTCCAAAAAAATGAGGGTAGAGAGTTTACATATAAAAAATGACTGGCTCCTGTATATTGTTGTAGGAGATGCAGTAGCACTGACTGCATTTCACTTCTCCTTCTCCATCTTGGATTTCAATACACAAGGATAAGAAAGAGTGAAGACGAAATGAAAACGGCAAACAGGTAGAGCATAAAATGTGAGAGGTAAAAAAATAATGATGCTGGTGACACAAATAACTTACAGTCTCATTAAATCATAATTACTACCAAATAATTTTGTGACAAAATGATTCTGATGCTTTTTAAAATTCTGTTTGCCTGTAGTTAACATGCAGTTGAACATGATGCAGTCTATCGAACTGGGAAAGGAAGGGGATCTCATGTGGACGGAGGCTAGGCAAAATGTATACTGTATTGCTAGTGTTAAATTATGTTCCTAGTTCGACAGAAATGAACAATAGCAAAAGCTTTTACAATGAAAAACAAATTCCTTCCAGAAAAACAATAAATCCAGAAATCCAAACAATCAAACAATAAGTGTTTCTCTGGAATTAGTTGTATTCACTTCAATGCAATGATAAATGTAGCTCAAATAATACAAATTCAAACCAAAAATGATTTTAATCATTGGTTTAATCTGCGTGATCTGAAACTGTTCATTGTCAAGCTCTCTATGTTAGAAAGAAAACAGACACGCCCATTTTGACACACAATCAGATGGAATAATAATGAACTAAATAAGCCCTGTGATTTAAAAAACAAAAAAGGTTAAAATAATGAAACAAAATGTATGTTATGTGGTTGAGATGGGAAAAAAAAATATGATTCAGAGCAGTCAGACTGGAAAATACGAAGTGAAAACAGAGACCTGGAGCAACATACTGTCGGGATAGAGAGATAAAACCCAGAAAACTAATTTGAAAACTGATAAACAGTCCTAGTGCTCATGTAAACCAGTGAGGGGCTTTAGACACAGAAAATGGAGGGAAGGCAGGGGAGAGGGAGACAGACAGCCAAAAACGGGAGACATGTAGAGAGGGGAGGAAAAGACGGTCAGACAAGCGTGAAGCACCAACAATAGAGGTTAACAATGAAAACCCCAATTGAGTCCTTATTACCGCCTCCACTTTGTTTTTACCTTTTTCCCTTCACTTTCCACATCTACTTCCTTCATCTCCCCTTCCATTTATCCAACAATGGATGGATCTAAAGAAACGCCCATCCAGCCTTCCTAAGCCATTTCATCTCAGCCTCAATCTGCTTCATTATCCGTTCATCAAAAGACAAGGCAGAATATGGCTGCATGTTCTGCAGAATAATCAAGAGCAGTAACTCAATGATTACGGTCCCAAGTAAATAATGAGAAACTGTTTCAGAGTAAAATTATTATTAACACAACACCTTTTTGACTTTGAGAATAAATATATACAGTACATATGTTTGTCTCTAAATGCAGTACATGTTGTTTCCAAAACCAAAAAAAGCCACTTGGAAAGATGGATGAACAGCACAATGAAAGCATGGCACACAGGTAAGATATAATTTATACATTTCATGCTTCCTACCTTTCTGGCTTTGTGATTCATCCATGTTTTCCTCCATTGTCGTGGGGTTAGCGTCACTTTGTCTTATTATCGAGTGAAACGGTTTAAAGCTCCTTGCTAGCGTTCACCACCCCGCGCTTGTGCGTGTGTGGGGGAGTCTGTGTGTGCACGCGCGAATGTGTTTTCCCCTTCCTTCAGATGATGGAGGATCAGAGTCCTTCTTTCAGCACTGTCTCTCCTCATCTTACATTCTACTATGTTTGGACCTATCGCCACTAGCTCCTCTTTATATACAGCGGTCGTGTATATAGTGCGTATTATATTGAGTATTCTAATAAATATCAATATTTTGATTTTAGCCCTGTGATTGGCTGGCAACCAATTCAGGGTGTACCCTGCCTTTTCCTCGATGACAAGTGGGATTGGCTAGAGCACTCCCGTGACCCTCGTGAGGATAAGCGGCTCAGAAAATGGATGGATGGATATTTTTATTTTAACATTTTTTTGATTGTAATTTTCCATGTAATATCAAATATGTGAGAAATGATAAGCTTGTGGATTCCTCTTCTGTTCCTTTCGGCTTGTCCCGTTAGGAGTCGCCACATCTATTTCATCTATTTCGATTTTAGCCTATCTCGTGCATCCTCCTCTCTAACCCTAACTGCCCTCATGTCTTCCCTCACAACACCATCAACCTTCTCTTTGGTCTTCCTCTCGCTCTTTTGCCCGGTAGCTCCATCCTCAGCACCCTTCTACCAATATACTCACTCCCTCGCCTCTGAACATGTCCAAACCATCGAAGTCTGCTCTCTCGAACCTTGTCTCCAAAACATCCAACTTTGGCTGTCCCTCGAATCAGCTCATTTCTAATCCTATCCAACCTGCCCACGCCGAGCGAGAACCTCAAAATCTTCATTTCTGCTACCTCCAGTTTTGGTTCCTGTTTTTTCTTCAGTGCTTCTTCTTCTTCTTCTTCTTTTCCTTTCGGCTTGTCCCGTTAGGGGTCGCCACAGCGTGTCATCTTTTGCCATCTTAGCCTATCTCCTGCATCTTCCTCTCTAACACCAACTGCCCTCATGTCTTCCCTCACCACATCCATAAACCTTCTCTTTGGTCTTCCTCTTGCTCTTTTGCCTGGGAGCTCCATCCTCAGCATCCTTCTACCAATATACTCACTCTCTCGCCTCTGAACATGTCCAAACCATCGAAGTCTGCTCTCTCGAATCTTGTCTCCAAAACATCCAACTTTGGCTGTCCCTCGAATGAGCTCATTTCTAATCCTATCCAACCTGCTCACTCCGAGCGAGAACCTCAACATCTTCATTTCTGCTACCTCCAGTTCTGCTTCGTGTTGTTTCTTCAGTGCCACCGTTTCTAATCCGTACATCATGGCTGGCCTCACCACTGTTTTGTAAACTTTGCCCTTCATCCTAGCAGACACTCTTCTGTCACATAACACACCAGACACCTTTCGCCAGCTGTTCCAACCTGCTTGGACCCGTTTCTTCACTTCCTGACCACACTCTCCATTGCTCTGTATTGTTGACCCCAAGTATTTGAAGTCGTCCACCCTCGCTATCTCTTCTCCCTGTAGCCTCACTCTCCCCCCTCTACTTTTCTCATTCACGCACATATATTCTGTTTTACTCCGGCTAATCTTCATTCCTCTCCTTTCCAGTGCATGTCTCCATCTTTCCAATTGTTCCTCTGCATGCTCCCTACTTTCACTGCATATGACAATATCATCTGCGAACATCATGGTCCAAGGGGATTCCAGTCTAACCTCATCTGTCAGCCTATCCATTACCACTGCAAACAGGAAGGGGCTCAGAGCTGATCCCTGATGCAGTCCCACCTCCACCTTAAATTCCTCTGTCACACCTAAGGCACACCTCACCATTGTTCTGCTGCCATCATACATGTCCTGTACTATTTTAACATACTTCTCTGCCACACCAGACTTACGCGTGCAGTACCACAGTTCCTCTCTTGGTACTCCGTCATAGGCTTTCTCTAGATCCACAAAGACACAATGTAGCTCCTTCTGACCTTCTCTGTACCTTTCCACGAGCATCCTCAAGGCAAATAATGCATCTGTGGTACTCTTTCTAGGCATGAAACCATACTGTTGCTCGCAGATACTTACTTCTGTCCTGAGTCTAGCCTCCACTACTCTTTCCCATAACTTCATTGTGTGGCTCATCAACTTTATTCCTCTATAGTTCCCACAGCTCTGAACATCCCCTTTGTTCTTAAAAATGGGAACTAGAACACTTTTCCTCCATTCTTCAGGCATCTTTTCGCCCGCTAGTATTCTGTTGAATAAGTTGGTCAAAAAACTCCACAGCCATCTCTCCAAATTGCTTCCATACCTCTACCGGTATGTCATCAGGACCAACTGCCTTTCCATTTTTCATCCTTTGTAGTGCCTTTCTGACTTCCCCCTTAGTAATCATTTCCACTTCCTGGTCCTTCACTCTTGCCTCTTCAACTCTTCCTTCTCTCTCATTTTCTTCATTCATCAACTTCTCAAAGTTTTCTTTCCATCTATTTAGCACACTACCGGCACCAGTCAAAACATTTCCATCTCTATCCTTAATCACCCTGACCTGCTGCACATCCTTCCCATCTCTATCCCTCTGTCTGGCCAACCTGTAGAGATCCTTTTCTCCTTCTTTCGTGTCCAACCTGGTGTACATGTCTTCATATGCCTCTTGTTTAGCCTTTGCCACCTCTACCTTTGCCCTACGTCGCATCTCGATGTACTCCTTTCGCCTCTCCTCAGTCCTCTCAGTATCCCACTTCTTCTTCGCTAATCTCTTTCCTTGTATGACTCCCTGTATTTTGGGGTTCCACCACCAAGTCTCCTTCTCCCCTTTCCTACCAGATGACACACCAAGTACTCTCTTGCCTGTCTCTCTGATCACCTTGGCTGTCGTCGTCCAGTCTTCCGGGAGCTTCGGTTGTCCATCGAGAGCCTGTCTCACCTCTTTCCGGAAGGCCACACAACATTCTTCCTTTCTCAGCTTCCACCACATGGTTCTCTGCTCTACCTTTGTCTTCTTAATCTTCCTACCCACCACCAGAATCATCCTACATACTACCATCCTATGCTGTCGAGCTACACTCTCCCCTACCACTACTTTACAGTCAGTAACCTCCTTCAGATTACATCGTCTGCACAAAATATAATCTACCTGCGTGGTTCTACCTCCGCTCTTGTAGGTCACTATATGTTCCTCCCTCTTCTGGAAATAAGTGTTCACTACAGCCATCTCCATCCTTTTTGCAAAGTCCACCACCATCTGCCCTTCAAAGTTCCTTTCCTGGATGCCGTACTTTCCCATCACTTCTTCATCGCCCCTGTTTCCTTTACCAATATGTCCATTACAATCTGCACCAATCACAACTCTCTCGCTGTCTGGGATGCTCAGAACTACTTCATCTAGTTCCTTCCAGAATTTCTCTTTCAACTCTAGGTCACATCCTACCTGTGGTGCATAGCCGCTAACCACATTATACATAACACCCTCAATTTCAAATTTTAGTCTCATCACTCGATCTGATACTCTTTTCAGCTCCAAGACATTTTTAGCCAGCTCTTCCTTTAAAATAACCCCTACTCCATTTCTCTTCCCATCTACTCCGTGGTAGAATAATTTAAACCCTGCTCCCAAACTTTGAGCCTTACTACCTTTCCACCTGCTCTCTTGGATGCACAGAATATCAACCTTTCTCCTAATCATCATGTCAACCAACTCCTGTGCTTTTCCTGTCATAGTCCCAACATTCAAAGTCCCTACACTCAGTTGTAGGCTCTGTGCATTCCTGTTTCTTCAGTGCCACCGTCTCTAATCTGTACATCATGGCCGGCCTCACCACAGTTTTTTTTAACTTTGGCCTTCTCCTTAGCGGATACTCTTCTATCACACAGAACACCAGACACCCTCCGCCAACTGCTCCACCCCGCCTGGACCCGCCTCCTCAGTTCCTTACCACACTCTCCATTACTCTGTATTGTTGACCCCAAGTATTTGAAGTCGTCCACCCTCGCTATCTTTTCTCCCTGTAGCTTCACTCTTCCCCCTCGACCCCTCTCATTCACGCACATATATTCTGTTTTACTTCAGCTAATTTTCATTCCTCTCCTTTCCAGTGCATGTCTCCATCTTTCTAATTTTTTCTCCGCCTGCTCCCTGCTTTCACTACAGATCACATCACAATATCATCTCTGAACATCATGGTCCAAGGGGATTCCAGTCGAACCTCGTCTGTCAGCCTATCCATTACCACTGCAAACAGGAAGGGGCTCAGAGCTGATCCCTGATGCAGTCCCACCTCTATCTTGAATTCTTCTGTCACACCTAAGGCACACCTCACCATTGTTGTGCTGGCATCATACATGTCCTGTACTATTATAACATATTTCTCTCGCGCACCAGACTTACGCATGCAGTACTACAGTTCCTCTCTTGGTACTCTGTCATAGGCTTTCTCTAGATCCACAAAGACACAATGTAGCTTCTTCTGACCTTCTCTGTACTTTTCCACTCGCATCCTCAAGGCAAATAATGCATCTGTAGTACTCTTTCTTTGCATGAAACCATACTGTTGCTCGCAGATACTTACTTCTCTCCTGAGTCTCGCTTCCACTACTCTTTCCCATAACTTCATTGTGTGGCATCCTCCATTGTTCAGGCATCTTTTCGCTCGCTAGTATTCTGTTGAATAAGTTGGTCACACCCATCTCTCCAAAGTGTTTCCATACCTCCACCGGGATGTCATCAGGACCAACTGCCTTTCCCTTTTTCATCCTTTGTAATACCTTTCGAACTTCCTCCTGCTAATCATTGCCAATTTCTGGTCCTTCACACTTGCCTTTTCTACTCTTCCTTCTCTCTCATTTTCTTCATTCATCAACTTCTCGAAGTATTCTTTCCATCTATTTAGCACTCTACTGGCGCCAGTCAACAGATTTCCATCTTGATCCTTAATCACCCTTACCTGCTGCACATCCTTCCCATCTCTATACCTCTGTCTGGCCAACCTGTAGGGTTCCTTTTCACCTTCTTTCGTATCCAACATGGTGTACATGTCGTCATATGTCTCTTGTTTAGCGTCGGCCACCTCTACCTTTGCCCTACGTCGCATCTCAATGTACTCCTTTCGCCTCTCCTCAGTCCTCTCAGTGTCCCACTTCCTCTTCACTAATCTCTTTCCTTGTATGACTTCCTGTATTTTGGGGTTCCACCACCAAGTCTCCTTCTTCCCTTTCCTACCAGAAGACACACCAAGTACTCTCCTGCCTGTCTCTCTGATCACCTTGGCTGTAGAAGCCCAGTCTTCCGGGAGCTTCTGCTGTCCATCGAGAGCCTGTCTCACTTCTTTCCAAAAGGCCGCACAACATTCTTCCTTTCTCAGCTTCCACCACTTGGTTCTCTGCTGTACCTTTGTCTTCTTAATCTTCCTACCCATCACCAGAGTCATCCTACACACCACCATCCTATGCTGTCGAGCGACACTCTCCCCTACCACTACTTTAGAGTCAGTAACCTCCTTCAGATTACATCGTCTGCACAAAATATAATCCACCTCTCGTGCTTCTACCTCCGCTCTTGTCGGTCACTCTATGTTCCTCCCTCTTCTGGAAATAAGTGTTCACGACAACCATCTCCATCCTTTTTGCAAAGTCCACCACCATCTGTCCATCAAAGTTCCTTTTATGGATGCCGTACTTACCCATCACTTCTTCATCGCCCCTGTTTCCTTTACCAATATGTCCATTACAATCTGCACCAATCACAACTCTCTCGCTGTCTGGGATGCTCAGAACTACTTCGTCTAGTTCCTTCCAGAATTTCTCTTTCAACTCTAGGTCACATCCTACCTGTGGGGCATGACCACCAGCCACATGATACATAACACCCTCAATTTCAAATTTTTGTCTCATCATCGATCTGATACTCTTTTCACCTCCAAGACATTCTTAGCCAGCTCTTCCTTTAAAATAACCACTACTCCATTTCTCTTCCCATCTAATCCATGGTAGAATAATTTAAACCCTGCTCCCAAACTTCTAGCGTTACTAATTTTACACCTGCTCTCTTGGATGCACAATATATCAACCTTTCTCCTGATCATCATGTCAACCAACTCCTGACCTTTTCCTGTCATACTCCTAACATTCAAAGTCCCGATACTCAGTTGTAGACTCTGTACATTCCTCTTTTTCTTCTGACGACAAATCCGGTTTCCTCCTCTTCTTTTTCTTTGACCCACAGCAGCTGAATTTCGACCAACACCCTGCAGGTTAGCAGTGCCGGGGTGGGCGTTGTTAACCCGGGCCACAACTGTTCCGGCATGGGATTCTTTAGATGAACCCTGATATTTGTTTGGCACAGTTTTTACGTCGGATACCCTTCCTGACGCAACCCTCTGCATTTATCCGGTCTTGGGACTGGCCTACAGATTGCACTGTTTTGTGCCCCCCATAGGGCTGCATTAAGATTGTGGAAGTCTTGTGAAATATTCAACATGACATTTGCACTATAATATATAAAGAAAACAGGTCTCAAGTATCCTCAGTAACACATGGCTTTTACAACGCTACTACATGAAAAATGCTAAACATTTGTGATATTCTATGCATTGCTTCTAACATCAAATTCTCCAGGAAATTTGTGATCTTGTGGCTCGCAGATTTGCTATGTTCATTGTTTATTCAACCACACTTAATCAGCATCGGTTGCATGGTTTGAGTGAAGCGTAGGAGTCACACAATTACCCAAAAACTTGATGAGCAAATATTTGTGGAAAATGGGCACACACAGCAATTAAGAAATATTTTATTTTGGTTCAAATTTGCAATAATGTGGCAAGCGGAATTTTTTTTCCCTTTTTCATATTTTATTCAAAATTAAATGAGCGAAACAATCCAGCTCTGCCCCAGAATGAAAATTATTTATGCTTTGTCAGCAAGATATATAGAGTTCTCTCTCATGATATCACAGTTTCACAATGCATTGCTGATGGTTTTTGATTGTTAAAAATTAGGTTGGAATCAATCAGAGTACCAAGGTTTCAGACTTGGTCTTTGGTTTTTCATGATAGGGATTCCAGGTGTTTATTACCAGCAATTCTCACTTTTGTTGAGACTTAGTTGAAGACAATTTTGGCTCTTCCTGTTATTTATCTGATTCAGACAGTGGCACAGTACCTCAATTGAACTGTAGTCATCTGGAGACATTGCTTAATATCAATGTGTGTCATCTGCATAGCTATGATAGTCAAAATAAAAATTAGAATTTTTCCCAAGGGTCGCATATACAGTCTGAACAGGAGAGATCCAAGAACTGACCCTGGAGGGACCCATTAGGTTATTGCCATTTCTTGAGAGTGAGCACTTCCAATGGTCACAAAGTAGCTCCTTTCCTCCATGTAGAACCTAAACCATTTAAGGACCGTTCCATTTAGTCCTACCCAAGTTTCCAACCTGCTCAGAAGTATACTATGGTCTACTGTATCAAAAGCCACACTGAGATCCATCAAGACCAAAACTGGCACCTTTCCTGAGTCAGTATTTAAACTGATATCATTGAGCACTTTGATAAGAGTAGATTCTGTACTGTGATGAGTTCGGAAACCTGATTGAAATTAGTCAAAAAAGTCAATTTAAATTCAAGAAATTGCTGAGTTCATTAAAAATAACTTACTCAAGAATTTTGGCTATGAACGGGAGATTTGAGATGGGTCTATAGCTTGCAAACATAGAATTATACAGTGCTGTTTTTTAGAAGAGGCTTTACAGCAGCTACTTTAAAGCTCAAGTGTCATAAAATGGATGATTTTTAGTATATTATTAATGGAAAAACCCAGAGCCAATATGATCCCATGTGTTTTTTCACCACAAAACATGATTTTGACGTATACAGCTTTTTGTAACTCCCGCCATGAAAATCTTCTCAGGGATTTGTTGCCAAGAAGAAGCAGGAAGTGACGTAAAGAACAGTGGCGCCCTTCGTGGACTCGTTTGTTTCCATTAGTTTTACCTCCCGCAAGGTAACTTGTTGTTCCTTCGTGTTAGCCAAAATGCCGGCTCATTGCATTGCTGGACATTGCTTGAACACTCGGGAGAATGGAATTACCCTTCATAAGTTTGACAGAGACCCTGTTCGTTGTGAAAAATGGATTGCACGGGTGCAGAGGACGAGATATTTGTGGGTTCCAAATAACAGGTAGGTGTGTATACAGCTACTAAAAAAAGAAATAGTTTGGGGCGGACCACGCAATCGGTCTCTCTCATAACGTAGCAAAAGATCCGCGTGTAAAATGTGTTGATGTGCGCGTCGCCCAGCCAACAATGTCTCATATATATATATATATATATATATATATATATATATATATATATAGCAGGGCAGGACAATGTTCAGCCACACCGGCTGAGGCGCCGCGTTCGGCGGTCACATCTTCCGCAAAGGCTGCGCGTCGGGCTTTGCGATGGGGTGGCTCTGAAGAACCCAGCCGAGAATGCGTTACTCAGTTGTGTGCGACCATGAAGCGCGCCGGCTCGACTGTGAACACAAAGCAGCACCGCTCGGCTCCGTCATAAGCCACACCGGCCGGCTGCGATGAGCCGCGATGGCTGTTATATGTATTTTTCATTACAATATCTATTTTAGAATATTTATAGGGATGTCACCCCCACTTTTAGGGCTTTGGGAAACTCGCCAGACTGAAGTGAGCAATTCATTATTTGCTGCAAATCAGGTAGCACTGACTTCACAATAGTTTTGAAAAGTCAGATGGTAATGAGTCGAGACAGCTCGTTGATGGTTTCAACTGCTGAACAGTTTTCTCGAAAGTTTGTTGGTCAACTGCATCAAATTTTTACAATTAAAATAGTTTTCTCTGGGAGGCTTCAGATGTAAAATCGTTTTATCTTTATGCTGATTTGTGCTGACCTTTGAGCTGGTGAATTGTATTTTTTCACTAAAATAACGCAAAAACTCAATGTATTTTTCAGCTTTTACAATTTCTGGAGCTATCTGATTTGGGGGGTGGGGGGGTGTAAGCTTGTCAACCACAGCAAACCGAGCACGAGTATTGAGGTTCTTACTGATGATTGCAGAAAAGTGTTGCTGCCTAAGTCTTGGTTACAATTAAAGACAATGTCTGTAAAGGTCATAGTCACTTTGGAGTTTAGTTTTTCTCCACTTGCGTTCTGCTTTCCGACACCCTGAATTAGAGCTCTTGATCATCATTAAGCTCCTCTGCGGTGTTCTAGGTCGCCTCAGGATGGTCTTAGTTTTGGCAGTACTCTCATTTATGTTCCTCTTCCTAATAGAGCTAGAGGTTATTTTAACTTTTGGAAGAATCTGCAATTAAAAAAATACTTAAAATGGTCAGAAATAGCCATATCCTTAATGTCAATCGGTAGAATTTCAATATCCTTAGAGATGATCAGGTCCAAGTTGTGACCTCGAGTGTAAGTTGGACTCTTAATATGGTGAGAGAGATCAAATGTGTCTAGTATTGCAGAGAGACGAAAATTTAACTTGGTCATAACTCACCGTGTTTGGACGAAGATGAAGGATGAGTTCCATCCCAATAACACCATCCCAACTCTGAATCATGGGGGTGGTAGCATAATACTTTGGGGGGGGGGGGGTTCTGAAAAGGGTCAACTGCACTGTATTAAGGAGAGGATGACCGGGGCCATGTATTGTGAGATTTTGGGGAACAACCTCTTTCCCTCATTCAGAGCATTGAAGATGGGTCGTGGCTGGGTCTTCAACATGACAATGACCCAAAGCACACAGCCAGGAAAACAAAGGAGTGGCCCCGCAAGAAGTATATCAAGGTTCTGGCGTGGCCTAGCCAGTCTCCAGACCTCAACCCAATAGAAAATATTTGAAGGGAGCTGAAACTCCGTGTTTCTCAGTGATAGCCCAGAAAGTCTGATCTAGAGAAGATCTCTGGGTCAAAATCCCTCCTGCAGTGTGTGGAAACCTGGTGAACAACTACAGGAAACGTTTGATGTCCGAAAACAAAGGCTACTGTACCAAATATTAACATTGGTTCTCTCAGGTGTTCAAATATCTATTTGCAGCTGTATCACACAAATAAATCGTTAAAAAAGATCTTACATTGTGATATCTGGATTTTTCTTGTTAGATTAACTCTCTCACAGTGGACATACACCTACGATGAAAATTTCAGACCCCCCCCATGAATTCTAAATGGGAAAACTTGCAATATAGCAGGTTGTTCAAATACTTATTTTCTACACTGTAACTCTTTGGCCAACTTTCTGTCCCTTGTAATTTCAGGGATGAAAAATGCCTGATCTCAATAGGGGTCTGAGTTGTTCTGGAAAAGACCCGGTAAATATCAGTCAGATTTACAGATAGTCTTCATGGGTGGAGGAGGGCCCTTTCGCATCTTAGTGGATGATGGTTCCAGTCAAGGGAGGATGGGAGGAATATCTCGGCGTTTTATGCACTGGACTCCATCATTGACAATGGTCTTCATCTCATCCATCAGACCCAACATTGCATTCAGGCTGTGAGAGGGGGAGCCAACATCTACTGCAGATTTTTTGGATGTCGTAGTCATAGAGGTTAAATTCTGAGGTGTGGATGTCTCCAATGGGGCAGGAAGATGTGTGGGAGATTTAAACTGCTGGCATCATTTGCTCATCTGATTGTTTGGATGACCCAAATGAATCTGTGTCCACCTTGCCTCTCTTTATCTCTTAATCCTACGATTATTGGGAATAACTGGATTCTTTTGTCCTTGATTTTTGGAAACATTTTCTTTACAGGGTGGTGAATGACGCACACAGTACAAAATGTTGGCAGCCAATAACTTAACCCCTTGTCTATTTAAGCAGAAACCATCTGCTTTGTAAAGATTTTTACACTACCAAAAAAGGCAGAACTTGTTGATTAAACTCTCGGATAGTGCAGTGCACACCTTGCTTAACCACCTATTCAATTGACAGAGCCTCGAGAAACGATTATCTCCAGATCGTACAAGTGGGAGAGGTCCGCTTATAAAAACCTCAGCATCCAGCCCTTGCACTTTTGTTGGGAGATCAATGAAATCTCGCCTCAGTACCTCTGATTGCTGCTTGAGAACATCCAGAGCCTCTGTGTGTATACTAATCGATTTCACAGTTGGGTGCTGATCAGTGATCTCCAGGATTTTTTGAGAGATATCAGACTACGTGTCATTTGTAAAACATAGTACTTTGGTGTTCTTCTCACTGCAAAAGCTTTTCACATCCTTGATCCTAGTTTGATTCCTGGCAGAGGAAAAGCACAAGTGGCAAAAGGCAAGTTCCAAAATCATGAGAACAAGCGTTGGCCTCACAGTTCTGAGGTCCCGGGTTCGATTCCAGATTCGTCTGTGAGGAGTTTGCATGTTCTCTTCATGCCTGCATGGGTTTCCCCTGGCCACTCCAGTTTCTTCCCACATCCCAAAAACATGCAACATTAATTGGACACTCTAAATTGCCCCTAGGTGGGATTGTGAGTGCGGCTGTTTGTCTTTATGTGCCCTGCAATTGGCTGGCAACCAGTTCAGGGTGTACCCTGCCTCCTGCGCGTTGACAACTTTGATAGGCTCCAGCATGCCCTGCGACCTTTGTGAGGATAAGCGGCAAAGAAAATGGATGGATGGATAATTAGAGCCAATGAGGGGCAGGTGAGGAACTGCTGCCGAAGTCAGCCGCACATGGGGAAGCCACTTCTTCTGTGACAATCACAGACAAATGCCTTTTTTTAAACCATTCCTGGTCTTTTACGCCTGACAATTGAGGTTTAGCATTAATATTTAATGTCAGTAATCGTTAAGCAAATTGGATGGTTCTTATCTTATATTTAAATATGGAAACACTTTGCTCTGTTCTCGGTTCTTGGTGATATCACGACTTCTTGTGGTTTGTGGTGCTCAAGCGATTATATCGAGATTGTGTTTGCAATTATTAGGAAACACAGTTCACCAATGTTTGGAGTATTAGCCCACTAATGGGGACCATGAGGGGAAAGGGGATGTGGGTGAAAATTAAAAGCGAGGTGGATATTTTTAGTCAATGCTTGTCATTGGCTTCCATTCATTTGAATTGAACCTGCACATAATGATCATTGATAATAAATGCAAGCTTCACTATTTGATCTACAGTAACAGCATCCATCGATTTTCTGTTCCGCGTATCCACACGAGGGTCACGGCAGCGCTGGAGCCAATCCCATCTGTCATCGGGCCAGAAGCAGGGTACACCCTAAACTGGTTGCCAGCAAATCGCTGGGCACATGAAGCCAGACAACAGTCCCACTCACACCTAGGGGCAATTTAGAGTATCCAATTAATGAGATATTTTGGGATGTGGGAGGAAACGGGCACATGGAAAACATGCAAACTCTAGGCATGGGCAACCGAGATTTAAACCCCAGTCTTCAAAACTGTGAAGCCGACACTCTACAGATATGCAACCATATCATCTGACAGTTACATTAAAAATTAAAAGTACAGCAGTTCCTCTACTTATGAAATTAATCCATTATGGAAGTTGTTTCATAACGTGAAACGTGTAATGTAAATAGTGTTGTCCATTCCAAACCCCCCTTCGCTGCCAAAAATATGCATTCAAAGTGTACATCATGTAAAGAATTATTAAAAATGATGTTTGTTTGGTCCACTGTTCCACGGCCAGGACGAAAACCACATTACTCCTCCTGAATCTGAGATTCGACTCTAACTTACCCTCCTCTCCAGCACCCCTGAATAGACCTCACCAGGGAGCCTGAGGAGTGTCAACCCCCTGGAGTTGGAATACACCCTTCGGTCCCCCTTCTTCAAAAGGGGGACCACCACTCCAGTCTGCCAATACAGAGGCACTATCCCTGATGTCCATGTGATGTTGCAGAGCCATGCCAACCATGACAGCCCCACAACATCCAGAACCATTAGGAATTCTGGGCGAATCTGATTTAAACCCTGGACCCTGCCACCAAGGAGGTTTTCATCACCTCAGTGACTACAACCCCTGAGATAGAAGAGCCGCCTCAGAGAAACCAGACTCAACTTCCTCATGTGTTGGTGGAATTGAGTAGGTCTTTGAATCATTCTCCTGACTGACTCCCAACATCTCGGGTTGAGCTCAGCAGTGCCCCATTCCCACTATTCACACTGTTGACGGTGCACTGCTTCCCCCTCCTGAGATACCAGATGGTGGACCAAAAATTTCCTCAAAGCCGTCTGGAAGTCATTCTCCATGGCCTTACAGAACTCCTCCTATGCCCAGGTTTTTACCTCAGTGACCACCGAAGCTGCATTCTGCTTGGCCAGCCAGTACCTATTAGCTGCCGAGGGAGTCCTCACTGTTGTTGTCCGCCAATGTTTTTGGGGTTGCCGCCACTACAGGCACCGACCACCTTACGGTCACAGCTCCGGTCGGCCACCTCAGCAACATCTTCCATTCGGACTCAATCTCCCCCGCCTCCTCTGGAACATGGCCAAAGTTCTTTCAGAGGTGGGAGTTGAACTTCCTTCTGACAGGGGAATCTGCCAGCCATTGCCAGCAGACCCTCAGAATATGCTTGGGCCTGCCACGTTGGACAACAAATGTCAGACGTCATCAAAAAGATAAAATGATTTTACATCATAGGTCACCGAGGGAAAACTCTATTACATTGTCAGAATTTGATACAGTTGACCAAAAAACTGTTGAGAAAAGAGTTCAGCAATTAAAACCATCAACAAGCTGTCTCAACTCAATGCTATCAGATTTTTTTCATAACTATTGTGAAGCCAGTGTTATCTGATTTGCAGCAAATAAGAAATTATTGTTTTTTTGTCAGGGGCATGGCCGGGCCAGTCCCCGGTGCACGTCTGCCTCCGGCAGCATCTCCTCACTTGTGCCTTATTGCCTCTAATTATGCCATATATTTAAGCCTTGTGTGTTGATCTGGTCATTTATGTCCATTTGGTCAAGCAGACAGTTTTTTTTTTTTTTTTACAAATAAGAGAGATGTGAAAAATTGGCAGCATATTGCAATAAAATTGTTTATTATTTAAGAAGTTAATGGGAAGCATGAAGAGGCTGTTTGAATGTCTGCTGGTTTTAGTTTGCAATGCTTGATTATGCCTATCTGAGGGAAGGTACTAGAATAGGTGAAGACCAGGATGTGGAGGGCCCAAGAGGATTTTGCATACTCGTAAATTGGTCCTGGAAGTGTGCAAATCCTCAAGAGTGTTTAGGTGGGTACTGATATTTTTTTTTGAAAGTTTTTCAAATGTTTTGTGAATAGCATATCCCTTCATTTAAAAAAAAAAAAAAGTACCTCTCGTGTAAATGGGTAGAGAAATAAGTAAAACATTCTTTTGTTTTCAATAAACATTGCCTTTGATGGACCATTGGTTTATGTACCATAATTTCTCAAAAATAATGCACAATTTTTTCCCCAAAAAATTTTCAAAAAGTCAAGAGTGCATTATATTTAGATATGGATGAAAAATTAAAAAATACAATCACATTTTATAGTCGTATACAGGTACATAAGGTTAGGGTTACATATACATATACATTTTGATATGATATTTGATGTCTGATGTTACACATTTTTATAAATTATAATAATGTGCGCCACCAACCTGAACCATGACATCCTCGGGGTGAGGGGGTGCGAGCATTTTACAATCGTTAACGTAGCATATTTGTTGCTGCTGCACCAAATATCAGAAACGACAGCCAGTTTGCTTTAACTTAAACGAAGACAAAAAATGTCAACTACAAGGGCTAGTTGTGCAGCCACTTTAAGACAAATGTTACCTCACTCTGGCCAATGACGCGCCCAAACCCGAAGCAAAACAACATGAGCTAACTGCTAACACTTAACTAATAAAACTACGGAGTAATGGGCACATATAAAAACAAAACAGGAGAGCACACAAAATTAAAATGCTTGCTTCTTTTAAGGGTCTATTATGCTAATTTCTACATAGTTTGAGGTCTCGTTTTGATTGCGACCTGACACTATGAAGAGCTGCGACAGATTGTAGTTATGAGCACACTTGATCTTCCCCTGAAAGTGTGACAATAATTAGGAATAAAGGGAACCCAGACTCAAAAAATGTTTCCTAACAAACTCCATGGATGGTACAGAGGATGACATGTTGTGGGAGCAAGATGGGATCAATGTTCATGAATGCAGGAGGCAGCAGAACTGGACCAAGTCATCAATGATGAGTTTGACAGCGATGCACCAAAGATAGCTATGATGGATATTTTTTAGATTGGAGATGAGTCAGATGCTTATTTTGAAGTCTTGGCCAAGGATTTGTATGGTTGTGTATAAATTGCACTATGTACTAACATTTTATGCACAAATATTTAATGCAAAAAATGTTGAAAGTGTTAAATATTTTAGTTTATTTATTTAAGACTGTAATACGTGTTATCAACAGTATTAATAAAATTTCATGCCATTGTTAAACATTTATTTTAGTTGGTTTAGGGATTCTGTTCTGACAATTGCAGGGCCACGACAAGCGTGTCCTGTGGCCTGTCCTGAGATATATATTACCGCTGCATCAGTACATGCACAAAGATGATTATTAATTAGCACTTTTTGAAAAACAATACAAGTACAAACATTAAAAATACAAACCCATCAAAATAGACATAGATAATTCCCAATATTTGGAGAAAACGTTGTACATTGGTAGAATGTTTTTCCTGATATTTTAGGTCAACTTTGGGGATGCGCATTATACTTCAGGACACATTATTTTACACATTATTTTATATATATATATAATATATATATATATATATATATATATATATTTGTATATTATATTATAGTATATTATTATATTTTATATATATTTATATATAACATATATATTTATAATTTCATTAATATATTATATTTACATTATTATACATACACATTATTGTTCCCATTATTAAAGGTCACATATTTTACTAAATGTATTTCTCCGAATACAGCACAGTGTAGCAGTCACTGATGGTGTAGTAGTACACACACCTGCCTTTGGTGCAGGCAGCGTGGGATCGATTCCCACTCAGTAATGGTGTCGATAGCTGCCCTGCGACTGACTGGCAACCAGTTCACGGTGTAGTCCGCCTGTTGCCCGCAGTTAGTTCGGGGATCCTCTGGCTTTCCTGTGACCCTTGTGAGGATAATAGATGGATGAATAGCACAGAGTTCTCCTCTCTCAGCCAACAAGCTGTCTACAGCGATTCCGCCTTGGAATGTCATCAGTGACATAGCAGATAACTGTTCATGCATACCTTCAAACCCTCTCTGTGTCCAATTGCGTAATTTTTTGTACGTTGCAATGAATGCAGTGGATTCTGTCTAGGTTTTTGTTGGTTGTACACCACCAACAGACGAAGGACTTAAGTCCTGCTGCCATTTGATCAGCCAATTTATACTCACTTGGAATACCATGAGGTGCATCATTGGCGTCGCTGTATGTTGAATCACTTTGTCTACTTCATTCAGGTGGTGTTGGTCTATGCCAGTGTTTGGATAAAACTGTGATAGATTTTAATTCATAACCAGACATGGGGTGACTAGACAATGGCAAAATTAATGTTATCAAAGCACAATAACCTGTTTTATCTTTTTTGGGAAATTTGTCAAAAAGCCCGTTATCTCGGCACCAACACCAGATGTCACTATGTGACAATGTTTTAAATGAATTAATGATCAATCGCAAACATTTTTCCAATTTGTTTCCGGTTCCTGTCAATTTGACACATGTGAAATTACTCAATGTTACGTCATTAGAAAACAATGTTTTTTGTTTTTCAAAGGAAGTTAATGGATAATGGTTCGTGGTTAAAGGGCCACAGTCATCAAGTGGATGATTTTTAGTATGTTATTAATGAAAAAACAGCAGCCAATATGGCCCCATGCATTTTTTCACCACAAAACATGATTTTCACGTATACAGCTTTTTGTAACTCCCGCCATGAAAATCCTCTTGAGGGATTTGTTTTTGAGAAGAAGCAGGAAGTGACGTGAAGGACAGAAGCGCCCCCAATGGTCCTGTATTTGGCTCCATTCATCTTCCCTTCAGTTTGAATCATCTTCGCTGTTCCTGCTGAAGAAAAGCAGGCCATAACCATGAGTTTGCCACCACCATGTTTGACAGTGGGGATGGTGTGTTCAGAGTGATGAACTGTGTTGCTTTTACACTAAACATATCGTTTTGCATTGTGACCAAAAAGTTCGATTTTGGTGTCATCTGACCAGAGCACTTTCTACCACATGTTTGGCATATCTACCAGGTTGCTTGTGGCAAACTTTAAACGAGACTTTTTATGGATATCTTTGAGAAATGGCTTTCTTCTTGCCACTCTTCCATAAAAGCCAGATTTGTGCAATGTACAACTGATTGTTGTCCTATGGACAGACTCTCCCACCTCAGCTGTAGACCTCTGCAGTTCATCCAGAATGATCATGGGCCTCTTGGCTGCATCTCTGATCAGTCTTCTCCTTGTTCAAGGTGAACGTCTAGAGCAGGGGTGTCAAACTCAAATTCACAGAGGGCAAAAATTTTAAATTGAACAAAGCTGCAGGGCAAGGTTGAACAAATGAACCTTTTAATATGGAACCAAACAAGTGTGTAATACTTGTAATACCGGCGGGCCAGCTCTCATATTAATTTGAAATTGCCTTGCGGGCCAAATATAATTACACCGCGGGCCAGAGTTTGACACTTATGGTCTCGAAGGGGCGGCTAGGTCTTGGTTTATTTGCAGTGGTCTGATACTCCTTCCACTTCAATATAATTGCTTGTACTCTGCTCCTTGGGAAAACCTTTTGTATCCAAATCGGGCTTTAAACTACTCCACAAGAGCATCTCTGACCTTACGTGTGTGTTCCTTGGTCTTCATGATGCTCTCTTCACTTTAAATAGAACCCTGAGACTACCACAGACCAGGTGAAATTTACAGTGCCTTGTGAATGTATTCGGCGCCCTTGAACTTTTCAATCTTTCGCCACATTTTAGGCTTCAAACAAAGATACAAAAAAAGAGTCAAAAATCAACAACAAGTGGGACACAATTGCGAATTGGAACGAAATTTATTCAATATTTTATACTTTTTTGAACAAATAAAAAACTGAAAATTGGGGCGTGCAATATTATTCAGCCCCTTTACTTTCAGTGAGGCAAACTCACTCCAGAAGTGAATGATCAAATGTTGACAGATGATGATAAATACAATCCGTGTGTAATCAAGTCTCCGAAGAATGAATTCTCTTGTGTACCAGAAAATATTGAAGGAGAATGTCCCGCCATCAGTTCAAGCCCTCAAACACAAGGCTCTTATCTTATTATTATTGCTGCCAAGGGTGGCACAACCCGTTATTCGGTTTGGGGGGGAAACTTTGAGAAGTTGAATGAATGAAGGAAATGAGAGAAAAGGAAGAGTAGAAGAGGAAAGTGTGATGGACCACGAAGTGGCAATGATGATGAGTAGTAAGAGAGAAGTTAGAAAGGCACTAAAGAGGATGAAAAATAAAAAAGGCAGTGATGACATACCTGTGGATGTATGGAAGCAATTTGAAGAAGTTGCTGTGGAGTTTTTGACCAACTACTACGGGTGGGCGAGAAGATGCCTGAACAATGGAGGTGTGCTAGTTCCCATTTTTAAGAACAAAGGTGATTTGCAGAGCTGTGGGAACTATACAGGAATAAATTATATGGGGCACACAATTAAGTTAAGGGAAAGTGTCTAGACTCATAACAGAAGTATTTATCTACGAGCAACAATATCAGTTCATGCCTAAAAAGAGTAGCACAGATGGATTATTTGCCTTGAGGATGCTCGTGGAAAGTACAGAAGGTCTGAAGGAGCCACATTGAGTCTTTGTGGATCTAGAGAAAGCCTATGACAGAGTACCAAGAGAGGAATTGTGGTACTGCATGTGTAAGTCTGGTGTGGCAAAAAAACATGTCACAGTAGTACAAGATTCAGATTTTCCACCCAATGGGTTTGACATAGATTCAAACAATGGGCAAAAAAGGTCTCATCATACACAGTGATCTTCATGAAGAGGGTGCACTTTGACAATTCCAGGAACTCAAGAATCAGTTTAGATTTACCAATCAAGACTTTTGATGATTTTTGCAACTGAGACATTACCTTGAGAAAATAATGAAAAAAAAGAAACAAACTACAAACATACTAATCCAAGTATGGCTAAGATATTCCTTATTGCTTATAAAGCAGACCCAGGGGATAGAAACATAGCTAAAATTTATAGAATACTACAGGAGTAGACATGATTACATACATATTAGATACAGTCAAGAAAAGTATTTGAACATCCTGCTATATTGCAAGTTCTCCAACTTAGAAATCATGGAGGGGTCTGAAAGAGAGAGAGAGAGAGAGAGAGAGAGAGAGAGCGAGAGATAGACAGAGAGAGAGAGAGACAGACAGAAAGAGAGAGAGAGAGAGAAAGACAGAAAGAGAGATAGAAAGAGAATTTAAAAGGAAAAATCCAGAAATCACAATGTATGATTTTTTCAACGATTTATTTGTGTGATACATCTACAAATAGTGTAAGTATTTGAACACCTTAGAAAAATGTTAATATTGATGCAGAAGCCTGATTGAGATTGACCGTCATTTTTAGCTTCTTCCATTTTGTAATGATTGCTCCAACAGTGGACCTTTTTTCACCAAGCTGCTTGGCAATTTCTTCGTAAGCCCTTTCCAGCCATGTGGAATTGGACAATTTTGTCTCTGGTGTCTTTGGACAGCTCTTTGGTCCTGGCCTTGTTACAAGTTTGCGTCTTAATGATTGTATAGGGTGGACAGGTGTCTTTATCCAGCTAACAACCTCACACAAGTGTAGCTGATTCATGATAATACATGGAATGGAGGTGGACCTTTATAGGCGGACTAACAGGTCTTTGAGGGTCAGCATTCTAGCTAATAGACAGGTGTTCAAATACTTCTTTCCAGCTGTATCACACAAATCGTGAAAAGAAAATCATACATTGGGATTTCTGGATTTTTCTTTTTAGATTATCTCTCACAGTGGACATGCACCCACACTGAAAATTTCAGAACCCTCCATGATTTCTAAGTGGAAGGACTTGCAATATAGAAGGGTGTTCAAATATTGATTTTCTTCACTGTAAAAGAGAAATGGGAAAAGGAAAGTAACGTTAAACTGCAAGTGGAAACTTTGAAAAAGATAATCTTCAATCAGTGGAAAAGTACTTCTGCTCTATACTAGAGAGAATATTGTGTGAAAAAAATGGAGTTAAATTTTTTTAAAGATCCAGCTCAGAGGATCTCGCTGAATGCAAGTACCTCCTGCTGGAGAGATTGTGGAGAGAATAAGGCGACATATTTTCATGTGTTCTGGGACTGTCCAATTATTTTAAAATTCTGGAAAGACAAACAAAATACCTCCGGGAAGGTAGCTCGTTGTTCCTTCGTGTTAGCCAAAATGCCGGCTTGTTGCATTGCTGGACATTGCTTTAACACTCAGGAGAATGGATTTACTCTTCATAAGTTGGCAACAGACCCGGTTCATTGTGAAAAATGGATTGCACGGGTGCAGAGGACGAGAGCTTTGGTTCCAAATGACAGGTAGGTGTGAATACAGCGACTAAAAAAAATAATAGTTTGGGGCAGAGCACGTAATCGGTCTCCCATAACGTAACAAAAGATCCGCATATGAAATGTGTCGATGTGCGCGTCGGATGGCGTCAGGCTAATGCGTCGCTTCGCCAGTGAAGGCTGCGCTTCGGGCTCGCGGACGGCTGCGGCTCTGAAGAACAGGCACCAATGCCTCACTCAGCTGCGTTCGACATCAACAAAGTAAAGCGCCCCGGTTCCACCATTAGGGGGTTGTTCATTGCTGCAGTATGCGATGAACAACCCCCTAAAGCAGCACAGCTCGCCTCCATTATAAGCCACCATGGCGCCAAAAATTAGCCACATCGGCTGAGGCGTCACGTTCGCCGGTCACGGCTTCGGCAAAGGCTGAGCGTCAGGCTTGCGGACAGCGGCGGCTGTGAAGAACGCAGCCGACAATTGTTTACTCAGCCGCGTGCGGCAACAACGCAGTAAAAGCACCTTGGCTCGACGGTGTTGTTCATCGCATACTGTGGCGGCTATGAACAACCCCCTAAAGCAGCACAGCTCGACTCTGCAACACTCAGCCGCGTGCAACGACAACGCAGTAAAGCGCCCCGGCATGACGGTGTTGTTCATTGCGTACTGCGGCTTTGAACAACCTCCTAAAGCAAAATGGTTCGGCTCCGTGATAAGCCACCTCGGCGCCGAAAATGAGCCATACCAGCCGGCTGCCATGAGCTGCGATGGCTCATCTCCACTCCGGAAGTGGATCGGATGGGGAGGGGGTTTGGCTGTGATCGCATATAATCTGAATATGGCTTGAAACAATAGTGTAATATTGCCCCGGTAACTTCACTCGGTTGTGTGGTGTTCTCCTTTTCGAAAAGAGCTTCTGTGTCAGAAGGGGAGTGGTCGTCTCCCATAGTAGGGTTCAACGCGTGCTTTCATTGGCGAATGTCCGGGTGACGTCATGGACAGAGGATGCAGCTAATAAGCCGACCACTTGGATGTCATAGAATGACACTTCTGCAACTTTGCACATGGATGACGCGCTCTCCACTCACATTTATTTTTTCGTATAGACATTGAAGTGAATAATCTTATATGTATTTTTCATTACAATATCTATTTTAGAATGTTTATAGGGATGACACTTGACCTTTAATGTTCCACTCATAAATTCCAAGGTACAACTATCTGGTAATAGTGTCGGTATAATCTGTAAAAGTGGTCTGGGACCCATGCAAACAATACAATCTTTTGAGGAACCTTTTACTGCTTGTCCCAACGTTAGTAGCCCATCATTATTATGTCCTGAAATCCATGTAGTTACTTGAAACCAGACATCAGCGTCCAGCCTTTGGATTATTCTTACTTCATTTCATTTTGATTTGGGGAAGGGGTACTAGTAGTTACCTCTGCGGCATCAAGGCTATTTTTGCGTTCGGAAAGAAGCAAAGTAAAGTGTGAGTTACCAGAGGCAGAGGTATGGAGAAAAAGCCCCAACATATATTTACTCCTTCATAAGAAGGGGATTTCAAAGGTACAGTGAAGAAAATCTGTATTTGAACACACGGCTATACTGCAAGTTCTCCCTCTTCGGAATCATCGAGGGGTCTCAAATTTTCATCGTTAGTGCATATCATCTAAAAGACAAATCCATAAATCCCATTGTATGATTTTTTTAACAATTTATTTGTGTGATACAGCTGCAAAAAAGTATTTGAACACCCCTCTATCAGCGAGAATTGTGATCCTCAAAGACCTGTTAGTCCGCCTTTAAAAGTCCACCTCCACTCCATGTATTATCCTGAATCAGATGGACTTGTGTGAAGTTGGTAGCTAGATAAAGACACCTGTCTACCCCATACAATCAGTAAGACTCAAACTTGAAACATGGCCAAGACCAAAGAGCTGTCCAAATACACCAGTGACAAAAGTGACAACTCCACAGGGCCAGAAAGGCCTTCAGAAAAATTGCCAAGCAGCTTGATGAATAAAGGTCCACTGTTTCAGCAATCATTAGAAAATGGAAGAAGCGAAACATGACGGTCAATCTCAATCAGAGTGGAGCCCCATGCAAGATATCACATTGCGGAGTCTCAGTGATCCTTAGAAAGGCGAGGAATCAGCCCAGGACTACACGACAGGATTTGGTCAATGACCTAAAATAAAAAGAGCTCGGATTGAAATCACGCATTGCACGGAAGGTTCTCCCTCTTAAACCACCACATGTCAAGGCCCATTTTAAGTTTGCCAATGACCATTTGGATGATACAAGGGGTCATGGGAGAAGGTTTTGAGATCAGATGAGACCAAAATGGAACTTTTTGGTCATAATCCCACAAACCGTGTTTGAAGGAAGATGAATTATGAGTTCATCCCAAGAACATCATCCCCACTCTGAAGCATGGGGTTGGTAGCATCATGCTTTGCGGGTGTTTTTCTGCACATGGGACAGGACAGCTGCACTGTATTAAGGAGAGGATGACCGCAGCCATGTCTCGTGAGATTTTGGGGAACAACCTCTATCCATCAGTCAGCGCATTGAAGAAGGGACGTGGCTGGGTCTTGCAACATGACAATGACCCGAAACACACAGCCCGGAAACCCGAGGAGGGGCTCCGCAAGAAGCACATCAAGGTTCTAGCATGGCCTAGCCAGTGTTCAGACCTAAACCCAATAGAAAATCTTTGAAGGGAGCTGAAACTCCGGGTTTCTCAGCGACAGCCCCAAAACCCGTCTGCTCTAGAGAAGATTTGTGTGGAGGAGTGGGCCAATATCCCTCCTGCAGTGTGTGCAAACCTGGTGAAGAACCACAGGAAAAATTTGACCTCTGTAATTGCAAACAAAGGCTACGGTACCAAATATTAACATTGGTTCTCTCAGGTGTTCAAATATCTATTTGCAGCTGTATCACACAAATAAATTGTTTAAAAAAAAATCATTCATTGTGATTTCTGGATTTTTCTTTTTAGATTATCTCTCTCACAGTGGACATGCACCTATGGTGAAAATTTCAGACCCCTCCAAGATTTCTAAATGGGAGAACTTGCAATATAGGAGGCTGTTCAAATACTTATTTTCCACCGTATGGTTTCCATGCCTAGAAACAGTACCACAGATCCACTATTTCCCTTGAGGAGGCTTGTGGAAAAGTACAGAGAAGGTTAGAAGGAGCTCCATTGTATCTTTGTAGAGCTAGGGAAAGCCTATGACAGAGTACCAAGAGAGTAACTGTGGTAATGCATGCCCAAGTCTGCTGTGGCGGAGAAATATGTTAGTATAGTACAGGGCATGTTTGAGGGCAGCATAACAGTGGAGAGGTGTACTTTAGGTGTGACAGAAGAATTTTAAGATGGAGGTGGGACTGCATCAGGTATCAGGTCTGAGCCCTTTCCTGTTTTCAGTGGTAATGAATAGGCTGACAGACGAGGTTAGACTGGATTCCCCTTGGACTATGATGGTCGCAGATGAGAATGTAATCTGCAGTGAAAGCAGGGAACAGGCGGAGGAACAGTTAGAAAGATGGAGGTACACACTGGAAAGGACAGGAATGAAGATTAGCTGAAGTAAAACAGAATATATGTGTGTGAATTAGAAAGGCGGAGTAGGAAGAGTGAACCTCCAGGGAGAAGAGATAGCGAAGATGGACGACTTCAAATACTTCTGGTCAACAATACAGAGCAATGGAGAGTGTCGTAAGGAAGTGAAGAAATGGGTCCAAGTGGGGTGGAACAGTTGGCAGAATGTGTGTGGTGTTCTATGTGACAGAAGAGTATCCTCCAGGATGAAGAGCAAAGTTTATAAAAGAGAGGTGAGGCCGGCCATGATGTACAGATTAGAGACGGTGGCTCTGAAGATACAACAGGAAGCAGAACTTGAGGTAGCAGAAATGAAGATGCTGAGGTTCTCGCTTGGTGTGAACAGGTTGGATAGGATTAGAAATGAGCTCATTAGAGGGACAGCCAAAGTTGGATGTTTTGGAGACAAGGCCCGAGATAGTAGAAGGGTGCTGAGGATGGACCGGCCAGGCAAAAGAGCGAGAGGAAGACTAAAGGAAAAGGTTGATGGATGTTGTGAGGGAGGACATGAGGACAGTGGGTGTTAGAGAGGAGGATGGACAAGATAGGCTTAGATGGAAAAAGATGACACACTGTGGCAACCCCTAACCGGACAAGCCAAAAGAAAAAGAAGTTGAAATACTTATTTTCTTCACTGTACTTTGGTGGTGTTCAAAATAATTTGGAAGCTTTTGCTCATTTTGTACAGCTGTAAAATCTGTTGCTGATGTCATACTAATTCAGATGTGCCAAAAATAGGCATCCATTCATCATTTTCATCAACCACCAAAGTCTGCCATCCAGTATATATCAGATCATTTGTCAGATACCATTTATTTTGTCTCTAAGTACTGTGTCTCGTTCCATCATCAGTCAGGCTTGACCACAACACAACTATAGTACTAACTGAGTTTACTGGAACACACAATTGTAAGCTAAATCTAAAAATTGATTCACACACATAAGAACTCACCTGTGGCGCATTTCGTTTTGGAAGTGTCTAAGGTTTTTCATTGAAGGACAACATTCCGAGGCCCCACAGATGTCTCATAAGCAGGAAGAATGTTATGATTGTCACAATTCCACATCCTTCCACCCCGGAACCCAAAAACATTAGGTGAGGAATTTTGTCTAGGTGTCCCTATAGGTTTGGAGTCTTCATGTTCTTCACTGGCCTTCAGCTATTTTCCAGATACTATAAATCTGGACCCAGCATGTACCGAGACTTTTGCTCACCTCCCCAACGGACCCAAGGCTGAAATGACCTTTTTACAATGTGTCAAATTAATGCAATCCTCTTTGGTCTTCCTCTAGCTCTTTTGCCTGGCAGCTCCATCCTCAGCACCCTTCCACCAATATACTCACTCTCTCGCCTCTGAACATGTCCAAACCATCGAAGTCTGCTCTCTCGATCTTATCTCCAAAACATCCAACTTTGCCTGTCCCTCTCATGAGCTCATTTCTAATCCTATCCAACCTGCTCACTCTGAGCGAGAACCTCAACGTCTTCATTTCTTCTACCTCCAGTTCTGCTTCCTGTGGTTTCTTCAGTGCCACCGTCTCTAATCCGTACATCATGGCCGGCCTCACCACTGTTTTGTAAACTTTGCCCTTCGTCCTACCAGAGACTCTTCTATCACATAACACACCAGACACCTTCCGCCAGCTGTTCCAACCTGCTTGGATCCGTTTCTTCACTTCCTTACCACACTCACCATTGCTCTGGATTGTTGACCCTAAATATTTGAAGTCCTCCACTTTCACGATCTCTTCTCCCTGTAGCCTCACTCTTCCCCCTCCACCTCTCTCATTCACACACATATATTCTGTTTTACTTCGGCTAATCTTCATTCCTTTCCTTTCCTTTCCAGTGCATGTCTCCATCTTTGTAATTGTTTCTCCACCTGCTGCCTGCTTTCACTGCAGATCACAATATCATCTGCGAACATCATGGTCCAAGGGGATTCCAGTCTAACCTCATCTATCAGCCTATTCATTACCACTGCAAACAGGAAGGGGCTCAGAGCTGATCCCTGATGCAGTCCCACCTCCACCTTAAATTCTTCTGTCACACCAAAGGCACACCTCACCATTGTTCTGCTGCCATCATACATGTCCTGTACTATTTTAATGTACTTCTCTGCCACGCCAGATTTACACATGCAGTACCACAGTTCCTCTCTTGGTACTCTGTCACAGGCTTTCTCTAGATCCACAAAGACACAATGTAGCTCCTTCTGACCTTCTCTGTACTTTTCCACAAGCCTCCTCAAGGCAAATAATGCATCTGTGGTACTCTTTCTCGGCATGAAACCATACTGTTGCTCGCAGCCTCCACTACTCTTTCCCATAACTTCATTGTGTGGCTCATTAACTTTATTCCTCTATGACTCCCACAGCTCTGAATATCGCCTTTGTTCATAAAAATGGGAACTAGAACACTTTTCCTCCATTCTTCAGGCATCTTTTTTCCCGCTAGTATTCTGTTGAATAAGTTGGTCAAAAACTCCACAGCCATCTCTCCAAATTGCTTCCATACCTCTACCGGTATGTCATCAGGACCAACTGCCTTTCCGTTTTTCATCCTTTGTAGTGCTGTAGGAATAATTGTGATCATAATTATCAAACATTTGCTTCCAATAAAGAAATGCTTTGCTCTGCCCTAGATAACGTGGCAGCCTCCAAGCAGGAGATAGCAAGAACAAAAACATCTAATCATCAGAACTGTTAGAACTGCTGCCTGTTAAAGAAATGATGACCACACATGTATTCAGCAATCTTCCACACATGCACACGCACATGAACAAACATGTACACCTTGTTTCAAACTGATTTGCTTGTCGTCTCCTTTTTGTAACATCCGTGTAAATAAGGGGTGTCTTAAAACTAAATAAATAGAGGTGCTGAGGAGAGGATAATCAGAGAGTGCAGTGGTGAATTGTACGAGACAGTTCCTCTCCTCTCTCCTCGCGAGACTTGAACTGGTGCCTTTGCTTCCTTTTTTGTCTACTTTAATGAATGTCTGATTGGTGAACCTGACAAGTGCCTTTCTGACTTCCCTTACTAACCATTGGCACTTCCTGGTCCTTCACACTTGGCTCTTCAACTCTTCCTTCTCTCTCATTTTCTTCATTCATCAACTTCTCAAAGTATTCTTTCCATCTATTGAGCACACTACTGGCACCAGTCAACACAATTCCATCTCTATCCTTAATCACCCTTACCTGCTGCACATCCTTCCCATCTCTATTCCTCTGTCTGGCCAACCTGTAGAGATCCTTTTCTCCTTCTTTCATGTCCAACCTGGTGTACATGTCTTCATATGCCTCTTGTTTAGCCTTTGCTACCTCTACCTTTGCCCTACGTCGCAGCTCAATGTACTCCTTTCGCCTCTCCTCAGTCCTCTCAGTGTCCCACTTCTTCTTCGCTAATCTCTTTCCTTGTATGACTCCCTGTATTTTGGGGTTCCACCACCAAGTCTCCTTCTCCCCTTTTCTACCAGAAGAAAGACCAAGTACTCTCCTGCCTGTGTCTCTGATTACCTTGGCTGTCGTAGTCCAGTCTTCCGGGAGCTTCTGCTGTCCATCGAGAGCCTGTCTCACCTCTTTCCGAAAGGCCGCACAACATTCTTCCTTTCTCAACTTCCACCACATGGTTCTCTGCTCTACCTTTGTCTTCTTAATCTTCCTACCCACCACCAGAGTCATCCTACACACCACCATCCTATGCTGTTGAGCTACACTCTCCCCTCCCACTACTTGGACTTGATGACATACCTGTGGAGGTATGGAAGCAATTTGGAGAGGTGGCTGTGGCGTTTTTGACCATCTTATTCAACAGAATTCTAGTGGGTGAGAAGATGAATGAAGAATGGAGGAAAATGGCTACTTTCCATTTTAAAGAAAAAAGGCTTTTTGCAGAGCTGTGGGAACTATAGAGGAATAAAGTTGATGAACCACAAAATGAAGCTATGGGAAATTGTACTGAAGGCTAGACTCAGGACAGAAGTATTTGTGTGCAACAGTATGGTTTCATGCCGAGAAAAAAGTACCACAGATGCATTATTTGCCCTGAGGATGCAAGCAGAAAAGTACAGAGAACATCAGAACGCTCCATTGTTTCTTTTTGGATTTCGTGAAAGCTTATGACAGAATACCAAGAGAGGACTGTAGGTCCTGCAGGCAAGTCTGGTGTGACAGAAAAATGTGTTAGAATAGTACAGGACATGTAATCGGTGGAACTGCATCAGGGATCAGCTCTGAGCCCCTTCCTGTTTGCTGTGGTTATGGGTAGGCTGACAGATGAGGTTAGACTGGAATCAACTTGGACCATGATGTTCACGCGTGACATTGTGATCTGCAGTGAAAGTTAAGAGCAGGTGGAGGAACAATTACAAAGATGGAGGGATGCACTGGAAAGGAGAGGGATGTTATTAACCGAAGTTAGACAGAATATATGTGCATGAATGAGAGAGATGGAGGAGGAAGAGTGAGACTCCAGGGAGAAGAGATAGCAAGGGCGGATGATTTCAATTACTTTTGGTCACCAATCCAGAGCACTGGTGAGTTTTGTAAGGTTGTGAAGAAACAGATCCAAGCACACACACACACACGGTCCAATGCAGGGATGTAATTGGAGATACTTTTTGCTAGCCAGAAGGTGGCACTACTCTGTTGCACCACACAAACCAAGAGACAGGATGTGCATCATGTCTAAAGATTGATATCTCTCTTAACAATGTGATGCCAGGAAAATTTTCCGGGGTGGCCAATGTGAGAGCACCTCTGTCGTGTTGCTTTCACACCAAGATACAGTACAGGATGTTTACGTTTGGTTGAATCCAGCGCCATTTTTTTTCCTTTCATGTCCTGAATTTCTTTCATAACTCGAGACACATATTTTCCAGGGAGGCTTTCCGTAACCTGAATCTTTCGTTAGTAGAGACTTTCATAAGTTGAGATACTACTGCATTGTTGACTTATTTTAAATGCTCTGGTACCTACAAAAACATTAATCCCCCACATCTTTGCAGGCTATCACTTTTCTTGGGTGGTTCTGGTCCCAATTAACTGTGAAAAATGAGGGATTACTGTACCATCCTTTGAATCATTTAATCTGACTTTATTTATTTTCTTGCTTCTTCTTCTTTTCCTTTCGGCTTGTCCCGTTAGGGGTCGCCACAGCGTGTCATCTTTTGCCATCTTAGCCTATCTCCTGCATCTTCCTCTCTAACCCCAACTGCCCTCATGTCTTCCCTCACCACATCCATAAACCTTCTCTTTGGTCTTCCTCTCGTTCTTTTGCCTGGGAGCTCCATCCTCAGCATCCTTCTACCAATATACTCACTCTCTCGCCTCTGAACATGTCCAAACCATCGAAGTCTGCTCTCTCGAATCTTGTCTCCAAAACATCCAGCTTTGGCTGTCCCTCTAATGAGCTCATTTCTAATCCTATCCAACCTGGTCACTCCGAGCGAGAACCTCAACATCTTCATTTCTGCCACCTCCAGTTCAGATTCCTGTTGTTTCTTCAGTGCCACTGTCTCTAATCCGTACATCATGGCCGGCCTCACCACTGTTTTGTAAACTTTGCCCTTCATCCTAGCAGACACTCTTCTGTCACATAACACACCAGACACCTTTCGCCAGCTGTTCCAACCTGCTTGGACCCGTTTCTTCACTTCCTGACCACACTCTCCATTGCTCTGTATTGTTGACCCCAAGTATTTGAAGTCGTCGACCCTCGCTATCTCTTCTCCCTGTAGCCTCACTCTTCCCCCTCCACTTTTCTCATTCACGCACATATATTCTGTTTTACTTCGGCTAATCTTCATTCCTCTCCTTTCCAGTGCATGTCTCCATCTTTCCAATTGTTCCTCTGCATGCTCCCTGCTTTCACTGCATATGACAATATCATCTGCGAACATCATGGTCCAAGGGGATTCCAGTCTAACCTCATCTGTCAGCCTATCCATTACCACTGCAAACAGGAAGGGGCTCAGAGCTGATCCCTGATGCAGTCCCACCTCCACCTTAAATTCCTCTGTCACACCTAAGGCACACCTCACCATTGTTCTGCTGCCATCATACATGTCCTGTACTATTTTAACATACTTCTCTGCCACACCAGACTTACGCATGCAGTACCACAGTTCCTCTCTTGGTACTCTGTCATAGGCTTTCTCTAGATCCACAAAGACGCAATGTAGCTCCTTCTGACCTTCTCGGTACTTTTCCACGAGCATCCTCAAGGCAAATAATGCATCTGTGGTACTCTTTCTAGGCATGAAACCATACTGTTGCTCGCAGATACTTACTTCTGTCCTGAGTCTAGCCTCCACTACTCTTTCCCATAACTTCATTGTGTGGCTCATCAACTTTATTCCTCTATAGTTCCCACAGCTCTGAACATCCCCTTTGTTCTTAAAAATGGGAACTAGAACACTTTTCCTCCATTCTTCAGGCATCTTTTCGCCCGCTAGTATTCTGTTGAATAAGTTGGTCAAAAACTCCACAGCCATCTCTCCAAATTGCTTCCATACCTCTACCGGTATGTCATCAGGACCAACTGCCTTTCCAGTTTTCATCCTTTGTAGTGCCTTTCTGACTTCCCCCTTAGTAATCATTTCCACTTCCTGGTCCTTCACTCTTGCCTCTTCAACTCTTCCTTCTCTCTCATTTTCTTCATTCATCAACTTCTCAAAGTATTCTTTCCATCTATTTAGTACACTACCGGCACCAGTCAACACATTTCCATCTCTATCCTTAATCACCCTGACCTGCTGCACATCTTTCCCATCTCTATCCCTCTGTCTGGCCAACCTGTAGAGATCCTTTTCTCCTTCTTTCGTGTCCAACCTGGTGTACATGTCTTCATATGCCTCTTGTTTAGCCTTTGCCACCTCTACCTTTGCCCTACGTCGCATCTCGATGTACTCCTTTCGCCTCTCCTCAGTCCTCTCAGTATCCCACTTCTTCTTCGCTAATCTCTTTCCTTGTATGACTCCCTGTATTTTGGGGTTCCACCACCAAGTCTCCTTCTCCCCTTTCCTACCAGATGACACACCAAGTACTCTCCTGCCTGTCTCTCTGATCACCTTGGCTGTCGTCGTCCAGTCTTCCGGGAGCTTCGGTTGTCCATCGAGAGCCTGTCTCACCTCTTTCCGGAAGGCTGCACAACATTCTTCCTTTTTCAGCTTCCACCACATGGTTCTCTGCTCTACCTTTGTCTTCTTAATCTTCCTACCCACCACCAGAATCATCCTACATACTACCATCCTATGCTGTCGAGCTACACTCTCCCCTACCACTACTTTACAGTCAGTAACCTCCTTCAGATTACATCGTCTGCACAAAATATAATCTACCTGCGTGGTTCTACCTCCGCTCTTGTAGGTCACTATATGTTCCTCCCTCTTCTGGAAATAAGTGTTCACTACAGCCATCTCCATCCTTTTTGCAAAGTCCACCACCATCTGCCCTTCAAAGTTCCTTTCCTGGATGCCGTACTTACCCATCACTTCTTCATCGCCCCTGTTTCCTTTACCAATATGTCCATTACAATCTGCACCAATCACAACTCTCTCGCTGTCTGGGATGCTCAGAACTACTTCATCTAGTTCCTTCCAGAATTTCTCTTTCAACTCTAGGTCACATCCTACCTCTGGTGCATAGCCGCTAACTACATTATACATAACACCCTCAATTTCAAATTTTAGTCTCATCACTCGATCTGATACTCTTTTCACCTCCAAGACATTCTTAGCCAGCTCTTCCTTTAAAATAACCCCTACTCCATTTCTCTTCCCATCTACTCTGTGGTAGAATAATTTAAACCCTGCACCCAAACTTCTAGCCTTACTACCTTTCCACCTGCTCTCTTGGATGCACAGAATATCAACCTTTCTCCTAATCATCATGTCAACCAACTCCTGTGCTTTTCCTGTCATAGTCCCAACATTCAAAGTCCCTACACTCAGTTGTAGGCTCTGTGCATTCCTCTTTTTCTTCTGACGCTGGATCCGGTTTCCTCCTCTTCTTTGTCTTATTTATTTTCTTGCAAAAACTGGAAAGCAAAGAAAGTTAGTCTTTCATTGTAATCAAATGTTTGGAATACTTGATTTATTCCATCCATCAGTTTTTTGAGCTGCAAATCCTAAAAAGGGTCACAGGAGTGCCGGAGCCCACAGAGCGCATGCACATGACATCAACATTTTCACAACACCATATTGTCAGTCAAACAGAGCTGCTCGACATTGTGGGAGACATTGAACCGTCAGAGAATATTTACAATACCAGAGACCTGTTGTGCTGTTGGTTGTCACAACAGATGAGACAAATATACAAAGACATCATTCTATGGAATACCACCTGAAAAGACAAGAAAATATTGATGGATTTCGTCAATGAAACATGATGTATGGTGCCCAAACAAATACACATGACTGTGTAGCGATAACTTCATTTCAGGGAGGAATTATTCCCCTCAATCTCAAATTACCAAAAAGTATTTATAATGCCAAGTTGGCTCATTTGAGAACAATGCATGTTAAAAAAAAAAAGAAAAAAAAAACATCTGTCGCAGAGGTTTTCAGAGGTTAAGTGTGACCGTAATCGCTCTATGTACGTTCCATGGAGATGACTCCATCTTCTTTATTTGTTTTTCATAGTTAATGAATGAGAGTATGTGTAAAACCAGGGGTCATTTATTTAAATGTTGGTATTTGTATTGAATACTAGCTAAAAAGAGCGATGGATTCCAGCAAAGGTTAACGTGTCGCCGAACAAACGTCTGCGTTCACAAGCCGTCAAAACCGTGACTATGTGGGATTTATTCCTGATGAGAACAGCTCCAGAAACAAAGTATTTGTGTGCGTCCAGACTTATATACACTTTCAAAATTTCCGTGTAAATCTTGACTACTTACTCACCAGATCTATGTGTTGATCCAGTTGTCCAAGACAAGCAGAAGCGAATTAATGGTCCAACTTCTTATCGACAAAACATCGATTTCGGCATTAAATACGGGTCCTCTATGCCGAGTTCATCTAATTTTTCCACATACCTTTGTCTATTTTCACCTTCTAAATGTCTGAAGGTATCGGACAAGACTCTGAGCTTCGTGCTACAAGACATATTTCCGTGTCGTCTCCAATCGACTTAGCATTGAGCAATGCTTAGCTTGACCGGCAATATGCCAACGTAAACAAAAGTCATGTGATTTTATGACGTAGGTGCTCGAGGTCTATCCCAGCTATCATTGGGCAGGAGGCAGGGTACACCCTGAACTGAAATTGGGGAATATGGAATTCTGATGAAAGATATACTGCAAGGTTACAAGGACACAAACACAGTTGACGAAGTGTCTACAATGGTCTATCCCAGCTATCATTGGGCAGGAGGCAGGGTACACCCTGAACTGGTTACCAGCCAATTGCAGGGCACATGGAGACGGACAACAGTCGCACTCACAATCACACTTAATGGCAATTTAGACTACAATTAATGCATGTTTATGCGATGTGGGAGGAAACCGGAGTGCCTTGAGAAAACCCATGCAAGCACGGGTAGAACATGCAAACTCCACACAGGTGGTCCGGGATTTGAACCCCGGCTATGAGAACTGTGAGGACAATGCTCTCGCCAGTTCCAGCACCATCCAACTTAAACATGAATCGATACTTGAAATTGTTTAAATTGTGGGACCTGAACCTTTAAGGCTTGTGGAAGAGCGCATGTACAACTAAATGTGAACATTCTCAACAAATACAAGGCTGTATGTTCGAAGGTAAGTGAGGGAGAAGTATCTACTCTGAGTTTGACTGAATTATTATCAGTGCTTTATACATTGCAGGAGAACAACTTTCACTTTGTTAGTGTATCACTGACATGCTAAATGAAGTGTGTCATCTTGTATGCCGAAGAGTCATCATTGGGATTAGTAAATGCGCGATGTCATCCAAGAGAAATGTATATTTGCCCATTTGTATCAATTTAGACTTTTAAGACAGAGCACTGGGTTTGATTACAAGCCAAGTCAAATGAATACACCCACTCACTTATAAATACTACAATGATATTACTTGTGATCTTTCCAAGTAAAATGTACTCACCCGGCTTTACATGCGCAGTACGATTCCACAATTTTATCCTCTTGGATTTCAATATGAAGTTTTTGAGGCATCAATTTTTTTTGCATCGATCGCAAACATTTCACTGTTACTGACATTGCATCCTGCTCTGTCCAAAATCTTGATTACATGTACATATCCTTACGTGAAATAGTTGAGACCTCTCTGTAGAACTTTCTTGGACTAGTCTGATTCATTGAGCAATAAACATACCCCAATATTATCTGCAACACGCAATAGAGAATCGACTCCAAACATGTTCTGTTCAATTGCCATTTTGAAAGCTTGTGGAACATAGCTAAGGGGGCGGAGCTTAAGATCGCCATCGGAAAGGTCCATTCAAACCCTGCTCCTAAACTTCTTGAATTACTACCTTTCCACCTGGTCTCTTGGATGCACAATATATCAACCTTTCTCCGAATCATCATGTCAACCAACTCCTGATCTTTTCCTGTCATAGTCCCAACATTTAAAGTCCCTACATTCAGTTGTAGGGATTGTGCAGGGCTCTTCTTCTTCTGCCAACTAAGCCACTTTCCTCCTCTTCTTTGTCTCACAGTAGCTGAATTTCCACCGACGCTCTCCAGGTTGATGGTGCCGGGCGGGGCCATTGTTCACCGGTATGGGTTTCTACCCCCACTCTTGTAGGTCACTATATGTTCCTGCCTATTCTGGATAAATGGGTTCACTACTGGCATTTCTGGTATGGGATTCGTATGATGAACGCTCATTTGTGTTTGGCACAGTTTTACGCCGGATGCCCTTCAAGATGCAACCTTCTGCATTTATCTGGGTTTGGACCGCGATGTGAAGAGTCCTTTACAATGTTAGTAGCGCTGCTGTGATAGCAGGAGTTGGCAATATCCTCTCGGGATGGCAGACAGCAGCCAGTGATCTTCTGGGCACTGTTGATCACTAATTGCAGAGCTTTCCTGTCCGCTGCTGTACATCCAGCATACCACACTGTGATGCAGTATGTAAGGATGCTCTCCACGGCGGTTCTGTAGAAAGCCAACAGTAGCTTAGCTTCCAAGTTGTTCTTCCCGAGCACTCTCAGGAAGTGGAGTTGCTACTGGGCCTCTTTCACCACCGCCGTGGTATTTACAGTCCAAGTGAGTTTGTCTGTGATGTAAACGCCCAGAAATCTGAATGAGTGGACCCTTTCCACACACTCCCCATTGATAAGCAGTGGGACCGGGTCCATGCCGCACTTCCAGTCCAGGATGATTTCCCTCATCTTTCTGGTGCTCAGTGTGAGATTGTTTGCAGAACACCAGCTCGACAATTTTCCAATCTCGTCTCTGTACGCAGACTCATCTCCTTTTGAGATGAGCCCGACCACGGTGGCATCATCAGCAAACATGATGATGTAGTTGCTCGGATGGGCTGGTATGCAATCATATGTGTACAGAGAGTATAGCAGAGGGCTCAGTCCTCAATCTTGGGGGGGACCCAGTGCTCAGGGTGATTGAGGAAGAGGGATGTGGGCCAAGACTGACAGACTGTGGATGGTTTGTGAGAAAGTCTTTAATCCAGCAACAGATGGAAGGAGATAGTCCAAGGAGGGAGAATTTTTCAACAAAATGCCTGGGATGATGGAATTAAAGGCTGAGTTGAAGTCTATGAAATGCATCCTGACATTCAGTTCCAGGTGGCTCTGTGCAGTGTGGAGAGCTTTTGGGATAGCATCGTCAGTGGACCGGTTTCCTCTTTAGGCAAATGGGTAGGGGACGAGTGAGGGAGGGAGTGAGGCCCTTATGTGGTGTGGAACCAGCCTCTCAAAGCACTTCATGATCACAGGTGTGAGTGCAACGGGCATGTAATCATTTTGACTGTCAATGGCTAATTTTGGGGGGATGGGAATGATTATTGCAGATTTCAGGCAGGACGGAATGGTTGATTGTTGTCGGGAGCTGTTGAAGATTTTTGTGAAAACATTGGTCATCTGATAAGCACAGGATTTTAGTACCTTCCCCGGCAGTCCGTCTGGCCCAGCAGCTTCCCTGGTGTTTACAGTCCCGAGCACACCTATCACTTCGAGTTCTTGAAGCGTCAGTGTGCTGCTGATGGGGGGTGGTTGTGATGAGCCTGAATTTGATCTGTCCGTCTCAAAACGGGCAAAGCAATGGTTTAGTTTCACTGCCAGCGAGGCGTCTATATGTCCGCCATACATGTTGTTATTTCTGTTGTTGTTTGTGATGTGCTGTAATCCTTCCAAAATCTTTTTTTTTATTGTTTTCTGTGAAGCACTCCTCAATATTTGTTTTGTAGGCCCCGTTGGCCACTCTGATGTCTCTCTTTAAATCGGCTTTGGCAGTGCTGAACTGTGCCTCGAGTGTTCCTCAACATCCAAGTAGCCACCATATTAGTCGCGTCCTCTGTCCTTGATGTCATCGTCACTTCCGCCGTTGAAAACGCGCAGTGCCTGCTACTATGGAAGCCAAACAACAGAGATATTCGCATTTTTCCGACGCCCCTTCTGACACGAAGCTCTTTTCGAAAAGGACAACACCACACAACCGAGTAAAGTTACCGGGGCAATATTACGCTATTGTTTCGAGCCCTCAGGGCAATATTACACTATTGTTTCAAGCCATATTCAATCCCGTCCGATCTACTCCCGCAGCGGAGATGACCCATCGCGGCTCATCGCAGCCGGCTGGTGTGGCTTACGACAGAGCCGAGCGGTGCTGCTTTAGTCACAGTCGAGCCAGGGTGCTTTATGCGCGCACACGACTGAGTAACGCATTCTCGGCTGGGTTCTTCAGAGCCGCTCCCGTCGCAAACCCCTACACGCAGCCTTCGCAGAAGCTGTGACCGCAGAACCCGGCGCCTCAGCTGGTGTGGCTGAGTTTCGGTGTCCGTGGTGGCATATAAGGAGGAGGTGGAGACTAGCTATGTTGCTTTTAGGGGTATGTTCAAAGTCGCCACAGTACTCGATGAACACTATCGAGACATTGTTGGCTGGGCGAAGCGCACATCGACACATTTCATACGGGGATCTTTTGTTACGTTATGAGAGAGACCGATTACGTGGTCAGCCCCAAACTATTATTTTTTTTAGTAGCTGTATGTGCATATCAACACATTTCATACGCGGATCTTTTGCTACATTATAAGAGACCGATCATGTGGTCCGCCCCAAACATTTTTTTTTTGGGAGCTGTATACACACCTACCTGTTATTTGGACGAAGCTCTCGTCCTCTGCACCCGTGCAATCCATTTTTCACAATGAACAAGGTCTCTTTCAAACTTATGAAGGGTAATTCCATTCTCCCGAGTGTTCAAGCAATGTCCACCAATGCAATGAGCCAGCATTTTGGCTAAAACGAAGGAACAACGAGCTACCTTCCCGGAGGTAAAACTAATGGAAACAAACGAGTCCACTAGGGGGCGCCTCTGTCCTGTACGTCACTTCCTGCTTCTTCTCGAAAACAAATCCCTCGAGAGGATTTTCATGGTGGGAGTTACAAAAAGCTGTATACGTCAAAATCATGTTTTGTGGTGAAAAAACACATGGGACCATATTGGCTGTGGGTTTTTCATTAATAATATACTAAAAAAGCATTCGTTTGATGACACTTGACCTTTTATATACGTCCAGGGTTTTATCTCCTCTGGTGAGACACGTCAAATATTGGACGAACATCCTTGCTTTTTTTACACTGCCTCCGCCTTCTCCATTGCTTGCTGAGAGCGGCTATTCACGTAGATCACGGTGGTCTCGCGATGTCCTCCAGAATATTGTTTTCCTTTTGATATTCCTTAATTATTGATAGGTTTTCCTTCAGTCCCAGATCAATCTGGTCCTGGACCTGGATATGTGACCGAAACTTTGCATGGATCCACAAGTAATGCAGAAATAATAAAAAAGAAAAATAACCAAGCTGAAGAGCTCAGAGCCGCTGCATCCATGCGCGTCGCCATGTTTCTCAAAATTGGAAAATCCAAACAAAATCTGTAGGCTGCTTCATCTCCCTTTGAGATCAGCCTGACGACTGTTATGTCATTGGCAAATTTGAGGAGGATGATATTATTGTAGACTGGGTTCCAGTCAAATGTATAGAGACAGTACCCGAGGGGGCTGAGGACAAAACGATGTGCGAACTGGTGGGAGTCGAAGTTGGGGGTAAGACCAGATTTCCAGTGTTACATCACAGTCTCTCAAGTTTGCCACACCTCCTGAAGTCTGTTGCTGGCAGGTTGGGACTCTACTCCTGTTGTCTGTCTTGGCATTTTAATGACTTTTTTCACTTCATCTTAAGCCATGCTGTAAAGAGCTCTATCAACTGGCCTTGACGGCAGTGTCATGGGCCCTGAGGAGTGAGTGGACCTGGCTGATCATCGAGGGTTTTTGGTTTGGAAAAATCCCAATTCTTGTCTCCATGCACAGTTTACATACATAATATGGTCCAGTACACCCCTGTGTGTGTTTCCATGTCCTGGTGTTCAAATGGGTCCCAGTCTGCGTGTTGGATGCAAACGTGATGTTCACTGAGTGCAGTCTCTGGCCAGGTTGTTACAGTTTTTGTGGTGAGCCTGGATCAGTGTTTCAGGGCTGTTTTTGTCGGGATGAGCAGCAGGAAGATGTGGTCTGACTCCCCAACGTGGGGGAGGGGTGTGGTTCTGTAGTCCTGTTTAATGTTGAAGTAAACAAGGTCTGAAGTGTTTCCACCTCTTGTTCGCATTTGCCATGCTTGTGGAAGTATGGACGTGTAGTTTTTAGACTGGTCTTTTGATTGATATTTGAGACAGTTATAAAATAATATTTGGCAATAAAACATTTTCTGAAACAGTTACAAAGTGTCTTTCAATAATCATTTTGTTCTTGCACAAATAATCATTCATGTATACAAAGAGCCCATTTTTCTTGTGTGTGTGTGTGTCTGTCCGTGTTTGCATGTGCATGTGTCCGTGCGTGTGTGTAACAATTCAGAAATGTGTCTAAATGGACTGGACAGCAACACAGAGAATGGACACCAAAGCAGAGTGAAGCAGAGGGAGTAGATAAAATTTATTCAGTAGCAGATGGATGGATTTTGTTTATATTCTGTTTTAAAAAGTATTCCCAATTGAGTCACATGGGATTTTTTTTTCACTATAGTAACTAGGTCCATGCTTGAAACTTAAGAATTGAGACTTACTTGCAGATTGCCAAAAGAGTATTTCACCTACTTCCACATTTGCCAGATTGCATTCAGTAAAATTTCATTTTGCACAGCTGTCAACACATGCCAGTTATGTTATTGACAAACCCAGCAGAGGGGAGCAGAGAACTAAAAACAGGAATAGGTGGCGCAAGATGAATGGCCTGTTATTACCTCCCTATTCGACTTAAATACTTACTGCTGAAATGAGGGACATTCCGGGAAATCGTTAGGTGAAAACCCGAAGAAAGCCCACAAGGCTGTATTTTAGGTCTAGCTTGGAATAATCAAGAATCACTGCAGTGGTCGATTTTACAGTCAAAAAATTATAGTGGTGAGTGTATCATGCCACCAAGAATAAACCAAAATAAAAAACAAAATTTAATTTTTCTGTTAAAATTCAACATGTTTCACCATTTCATTTCAGGTCATTTCAGTGGCTTGTGTGTTTGGGAGTAAAATAAGCTCCATCTGCTGTGTGTAACTTAATCTTGAAAAGTGTTCATTGTAGTTACAGCCCCCCCGCACACACACCAGGTCCTCCGAACTATGAGGCCAACGCTTTACAGCTGCACGACCGTGATGCCTTATCTAAATACAACTTAGTTTTCTATGCAACAACAACTTCCATACAGTGAAGACCAGCTCAACTGGAGATATAATAGGCACTATCTGCACTCTGAACCCTGCACGTCATCTTTCTCATTTTCTACCTCCTCACCTTGGTGTGGTATTGGCCAACCTCCTCCAATCCCTGGTCGGTCACCATTAGCTTGTATATCAGCAGATTTCTTTGACCCTTCTCTCTCTCCTTCCACCTCACTTTTTCCATCACACTTAGGTGTTCATTTTCTATATCTCTTTGGTGAGAAAAATCTCCAAATCTTCTTCTTCTTCTTCTTTTCCTTTCGGCTTGTCCCGTTAGGGGTCGCCACAGCGTGTCATCTTTTGCCATCTTAGCCTATCTCCTGCATCTTCCTCTCTAACCCCAACTGCCCTCATGTCTTCCCTCACCACATCCATAAACCTTCTCTTTGGTCTTCCTCTCGCTCTTTTGCCTGGGAGCTCCATCCTCAGCATCCTTCTACCAATATACTCACTCTCTCGCCTCTGAACATGTCCAAACCATCGAAGTCTGCTCTCTCGAATCTTGTCTCCAAAACATCCAGCTTTGGCTGTCCCTCTAATGAGCTCATTTCTAATCCTATCCAACCTGGTCACTCCGAGCGAGAACCTCAACATCTTCATTTCTGCCACCTCCAGTTCAGATTCCTGTTGTTTCTTCAGTGCCACCGTCTCTAAAACGTACATCATGGCCGGCCTCACCACTGTTTTGTAAACTTTGCCCTTCATCCTAGCAGACACTCTTCTGTCACATAACACACCAGACACCTTTCGCCAGCTGTTCCAACCTGCTTGGACCCGTTTCTTCACTTCCTGACCACACTCTCCATTGCTCTGTATTGTTGACCCCAAGTATTTGAAGTCGTCCACCCTCGCTATCTCTTCTCCCTGTAGCCTCACTCTTCCCCCTCTACTTTTCTCATTCACGCACATATATTCTGTTTTACTCCGGCTAATCTTCATTCCTCTCCTTTCCAGTGCATGTCTCCATCTTTCCAATTGTTCCTCTGCATGCTCCCTGCTTTCACTGCATATGACAATATCATCTGCGAACATCATGGTCCAAGGGGATTCCAGTCTAACCTCATCTGTCAGCCTATCCATTACCACTGCAAACAGGAAGGGGCTCAGAGCTGATCCCTGATGCAGTCCCACCTCCACCTTAAATTCCTCTGTCACACCTAAGGCACACCTCACCATTGTTCTGCTGCCATCATACATGTCCTGTACTATTTTAACATACTTCTCTGCCACACCAGACTTACGCGTGCAGTACCACAGTTCCTCTCTTGGTACTCTGTCATAGGCTTTCTCTAGATCCACAAAGACACAATGTAGCTCCTTCTGACCTTCTCTGTACCTTTCCACGAGCATCCTCAAGGCAAATAATGCATCTGTGGTACTCTTTCTAGGCATGAAACCATACTGTTGCTCGCAGATACTTACTTCTGTCCTGAGTCTAGCCTCCACTACTCTTTCCCATAACTTCATTGTGTGGCTCATCAACTTTATTCCTCTATAGTTCCCACAGCTCTGAACATCCCCTTTGTTCTTAAAAATGGGAACTAGAACACTTTTCCTCCATTCTTCAGGCATCTTTTCGCCCGCTAGTATTCTGTTGAATAAGTTGGTCAAAAACTCCACAGCCATCTCTCCAAATTGCTTCCATACCTCTACCGGTATGTCATCAGGACCAACTGCCTTCCCATTTTTCATCCTTTGTAGTGCCTTTCTGACTTCCCCCTTAGTAATCATTTCCACTTCCTGGTCCTTCACTCTTGCCTCTTCAACTCTTCCTTCTCTCTCATTTTCTTCATTCATCAACTTCTCAAAGTATTCTTTCCATCTATTTAGCACACTACCGGCACCAGTCAACACATTTCCATCTCTATCCTTAATCACCCTAACCTTCTGCACATCCTTCCCATCTCTATCCCTCTGTCTGGCCAACCTGTAGAGATCCTTTTCTCCTTCTTTCGTGTCCAACCTGGTGTACATGTCTTCATATGCCTCTTGTTTAGCCTTTGCCACCTCTACCTTTGCCCTACGTCGCATCTCGATGTACTCCTCTCGCCTCTCCTCAGTCCTCTCAGTATCCCACTTCTTCTTCGCTAATCTCTTTCCTTGTATGACTCCCTGTATTATGGGGTTCCACCACCAAGTCTCCTTCTCCCCTTTCCTACCAGATGACACACCAAGTACTCTCCTGCCTGTCTCTCTGATCACCTTGGCTGTCGTCGTCCAGTCTTCCGGGAGCTTCGGTTGTCCATCGAGAGCCTGTCTCACCTCTTTCCGGAAGGCCGCACAACATTCTTCCTTTCTCAGCTTCCACCACATAGTTCTCTGCTCTACCTTTGTCTTCTTAATCTTCCTACCCACCACCAGAATCATCCTACATACTACCATCCTATGCTGTCGAGCTACACTCTCCCCTACCACTACTTTACAGTCAGTAACTTCCTTCAGATTACATCGTCTGCACAAAATATAATCTAACTGCGTGGTTCTACCGCCGCTCTTGTAGGTCACTATATGTTCCTCCCTCTTTTGGAAATAAGTGTTCACTACAGCCATCTCCATCCTTTTTGCAAAGTCCACCACCATCTGCCCTTCAACGTTCCTTTCCTGGATGCCGTACTTACCCATCACTTCTTCATCGCCCCTGTTTCCTTTACCAATATGTCCATTACAATCTGCACCAATCACAACTCTCTCGCTGTCTGGGATGCTCAGAACTACTTCGTCTAGTTCCTTCCAGAATTTCTCTTTCAACTCTAGGTCACATCCTACCTGTGGTGCATAGCCGCTAACCACATTATACATAACACCCTCAATTTCAAATTTTAGTCTCATCACTCGATCTGATACTCTTTTCACCTCCAAGACATTCTTAGCCAGCTCTTCCTTTAAAATAACCCCTACTCCATTTCTCTTCCCATCTACTCCGTGGTAGAATAATTTAACCCTGCTCCCAAACTTCTAGCCTTACTACCTTTCCACCTGCTCTCTTGGATGCACAGAATATCAACCTTTCTCTTAATCATCATGTCAACCAACTCCTGAGCTTTTCCTGTCATAGTCCCAACATTCAAAGTCCCTACACTCAGTTGTAGGCTCTGTGCATTCCTCTTTTTCTTCTGACGCTGGATCCGGTTTCCTCCTCTTCTTTGTCTTCGACCCACAGTAGCTGAATTTCCACCGACGCCCTGCAGGTTACCAGTGCCGGGGGCGGGCGTTGTTAACCCGGGCCACGACCGATCCGGTATGGGATTCTTTAGATGAACGCTCATATTTGTTTGGCACAGTTTTTACGCCGGATGCCCTTCCTGACGCAACCCTCTGCATTTATCCGGGCTTGGGACCGGCCGACAGATTGCACTGGTTTGTGCCCCCATAGGGCTGCATTAAGAAAAATCTCCAAATACTATTTTTAATCTTCATGTCTGTAAGATTCAAAATAATTTCACAGCATTTCACACTTGGTAAATCAGCATTAGCCTTTCCACAGATATCATAAGACCCAGTTAATATTACATGTATGGTTAGCAAAACAGCTCTTCACCCTGAATTATATTTTCTCAAAATGAGCACTGCAACTATACTAACACTATGCTTTCATGTTAATTACATTTCTTGTTAGATAGACATATAGATAGTTGCTCAATTTTTCTGTCTTTGCACCTGTGTCTTTTTTTCCTCCTTATTCCAGAGTCATCGCTCAATGACTTTTTCAAATCGGTGTCTTACTGTGCCGCCGCTAAAGCCACTCACTCCCGGGGTGTCATTATCTCATGCTGCATTCACTGTGGTCAGACATTGAAGTTTCTTGATGATAAATGTCAAATTTGTTGCTGAAAATTGAGGCAGCAGAAGTGGTGGGAAGACTTTCTTTAAAAGCAAAGCAAAGCAAATTTATTTATATGGCACATTTCACACACAAGGTATCACAATGTGCTTTACAAGGATTTGAATACAGCTCTTTCTTTCGGCTTGTCCCGTTAGGGGTCGCCACAGCCTGCCATCTCAGATGAACGGTAATATTTGTTTGGCACAGTTTTTACGCCGTATGCCCTTCCTAACTCAACCCTCTGCATCCGGGTTTGGGACTGGCCTACAGATTGCACTGGTTTGTGCCTCCATAGAGCTGCATTGGAAATACTCTAAAATACATGAGAAAAAAAAAAACAAGTTTTACACATTTAGGGCTGACGTCATCTCTGTTGGAAACTTATTCCATTTGTGTGCAGCATAATAGCTAAATGCTACTTCACCATGTTTGCCTTGGACTCTGCGCTCCACTATTTGACCTGAGTATGTTGATCTCAGAGCTCTACTGGGTTTGTATTCTGGAAGCAAGTAAGTATTCTCGACCGCATCCATATAGTGATTTATAGACCAGAAGCAGAGCTTTAAAATCTATTCTAAAAGTGAGTGGAAGCCAGTGGAAGGAATTTAGAATTGGAGTTATACAGTTTTGTTCTGGTCACAACCACCACCGCAGCATTCTGAATGACAGCCTCCTAGCAGGAGATAGCAAGAATAAAAACATCTAATCATCAGAACTGTTAGAACTGCTGCCTGTTAAAGAAATGATGACCACACATGTATTCAGCAATCTTCAACACAAGCACACGCACATGAACAAACATGTACAACTTGTTTCAAACTGTTTTGCTTGTCGTCTCCTTTTTGAAACATCCATGTAAATAAGGGGCGTTTTGAAACTAAATAAATAGAGGTGCTGAGGAGAGGATAATCAGAGTGCAGTGGTGAATTGTATGAGACAGTTCCTCTCCTCTCTCCTCGTAACACTTGAACTGGTGTCTTTGCTTTCTTTTTTCTCCTGTTTAATGAATGTCTGATTGGTGAACCTGACATTTACTTGGTCCTTCGAGCCGGATCTCAAGATACCTGAGGTTTTCAGGGGCCGAGTCGACATCCAGGCAAAGGCCATGGCCACGGCACTTGAGACCCTTTCCGAGACTGGGCCTTGACTTTGCATCTGGAGGCTGAGGGTTGACGAGAAGCCGAAGGAAGTAAAGGCAACTCTGGTGAGTAGGAAACTCCCACACTCATGAGGAATGAGTGAATGCGCGTCTGGGTGACTGCGGCAGAACCAAACCTCGAGAATACTAGTCCCTATTGAGTAGACTAATTAGTCTATGAAACTGAGAAAAGGGCAAGGTGTGTCCTGTACGTGAGCTCCGTGAAATGTGTGTATGAGTAAAGGTGTGAGTGGAGGTTCGCTACCTCATTTGAACAGGAAATTGAGTGACAACTGTTTGAGGATGCAGAGGTAAGAATTCTCTGCCACTTGTGGTAGAAGCTTGAGAATTACCTCAAATGGGACATAATTGTCACCCTGTTCAGGAGGAAGTCAGTATAGTCACCCTAGGTGAACCACTGACTCCAACAGGGGAAAAACAAATAGCAAAATAGTTGATAAATAGTAAAATAGTTCAAACAGAACATCTGAAAAAAAATATATAGAATAATAATGTGTAAGGACTAGAACTTTGTAGAAAGCCAATGTCCTACTAAAATAAAACATCTAAATTTGTGGATAACACAATATGACTTTGCTGGCCAGCTCAACATACATAAAAAATATATATATATAGTTAACATGCAGGATAAAATAACAGAAACACACACACACACAAAAAAAACCAGCAACAACAAAAAAAGCTGGACTTAAGATGATGTGAAAACGGCCATAAATGGTATCACATCTCATAAAGTTGATGTAACATAATTCATCCAGGGAACGCAAGACTTGAGAAAATCTTAGCACTTAAATGGTATGGAATTACAATAAATTTGGATGACAGCAAAGTACTTTCTCACAGCAGCAGGGAGTTTGAGGGTTAATATTGCGCACCTCTGCTAGATTTAGAAAAAAAAGCAAATTGTTCTGCCATTGGAAGAGCAAAATAAAATAACAATGAACCATTTGAAGAATATAGAATTGGAATGACTGCATGTTTTAAAGCAAACAGTGGCATTCCTAAAGATCACACTCCAGGGAGTGTGTATCAAGGGCAATTAAAAAATGCTCTTCATGCAAATTCAAATAATCCTACAAAACAATGGATTGAAAAACATTGGGTTGACAAATCGACTGGCAGCCTGTAACATTACGTTAACCAAGCACCACATGCAGAAAGAGTGCTACAAAATAAGAAAAAGAAAGTTGACACCTTTCTGACAGAGGAAGGAGAAATTTATGGAGGTTTATGCAAAACATTTAATAATTGTGGCCGCAGATGAGGAAGAGAGCAGCCATCTCCCCATCAAAAATGTCACAACTAATGGTCCCAAAATGCACATTTTTAATTTGCCCCGTACATTTGTTGGGAAGAGATGGCTTGCTGAAACTAGGACTGGTCTTAATTCCCTGTCTGACAGGAAAAATAGAAGTAAAAAGAAAAAAAGGAATTACTGGGAGGACAGTTAAATATCTTACAAAATAGGAATCCAGCACTCTATTATTACACCTTAGATATTCCAAACAAACCTCCTACAAGAACAAGGAGATTTCTTGCTGCAAATGGCTCGAGACATGATTGAACAACCACAAAATGATGGAGGAACTGACTCATTGCATCGGACTATGTTGTATAAGATACTGTAAACTTATAACAGCCCACACCAGACAAAATCATGATTGATAATCTGTACTCAGATGGTACATCAGTCGTGGTGGCAGGAACAAGACTGACTGACAAACTAAATGCAGTACACAAGGAATGGACACCACCACACACATCATTACAACGGCAGTGGAAGAGTTTGGGACAATATGTTTTGGTCGTACGAAATGTTCCACATTGGACAGAAAAAGAACCAGATTTTGATTGGGACGACTGAACTGTACAGACAATATCTTATTGGACAATCTTAAACAATCTGAGACCAGATACTGCTGTATTCACGGTGGTATCACAATCTACACAGACAATACTGGAAAAATAGAGGAATAGTGACAACTACAGGGAACACAGTGACATATGCAGAGCTACTACAAAATTTGCTCATAGCAGTTCAATTACCAAAAGATATAGCCATATGTAAACGTGCAGTACACACATCAAATACAGACAAAGACTCATTAGGAAATGGATTTACAGATAAAACAGCAAAAGAAACAGCAGCCAAAACCTTTATGGGATTAGCTGACCATGTATCAAATGAAGACATACTTTGAGATGATGTGTTAAACAAAATCCAACAACAAAGCTTACCAGCAGAACTAAAAATGTGGAAAAAAATAAGGTACTACATTACAAAATGGGATTTATGTCAACACAAATTCTACCAAAAACATTTTTAAGTGGGCGGCAATCTTGAGCCATGGGAAGTCTCAGGTCTCAACAAGGGGAATGGTAGCCCTGGTACAAAGGCATTACATGATCCATGGATTTAACTTGTATGCAAAAAAACTTTTTTGTAGGGCTTGTTTGATCTGTGTGCGACATAATCCACAAGGGAATGTGCATCCAAAACGTGGTCAATTTCCTCAAGCTACACATCCATTCATCCCTCCATCCATTTTCTTAGCCGCTTATCCTCGCAAGGGTCGCAGGGAGGGCTGGAGCCTATTCCAGCTGTCAACGGGCAGGAGACAAGGTACACCCTGACCTGGTTGCCAGCCAATTGCAGGTCACATGGAGACAAACAGCCGCACTCACAATCACATGTAGGGGCAATTTGGACACAATGATAGATTTAGTCTAACTAAACATACATTACAAGCACGTAAGGGTCAAATTCCATTCAAAACACTGTTTGGGAGACCATATAAATTACCAATACTTTCCACACAATGAGAGATAGACGAATAATGAAGGGAAAAAAACATGCAAGTGGGTCCCTTTCAGGAGTTATTAAAAACCCCAAACAGCTTAAAAAATTGCAAAAAGGGGTACTTGAGTTTCATTTGTTGATTGTAGGAAAGTTATTGCTTTTGAAACCATTGTTAACACAAACAAAACTAATTTGTTTTTATTGGCGACTTGTAAGATAGTTCTCATTCCCACTGCCAAGGTCGCTGTAGTCCGGTTACACATGGGAGTGAGACTGCTGTCATAATGGTGACTAAACAGTTAAATTTTGCTGTTGGGTGCTGCATGAAAACGTTACCCATTATTTTCATTTTTCTGTTCGAGTGGTATCTGTGGGAACCACTGAGGGTCCCACCCCAAAAAAATAAATAAAATAAAAACAAAACAAATTGAATAACTACATACAAAAAATGTGTCCAAAAGAGTGTATTGTTTGTACAGATCCAGAGACAATACCAATGCTATTAATTGATAACGAATGCAAAAAAAATAAATAAATAAAGTTGGGGGATTCTGTGTATCCATTAACTTCTTTTGAAAAACTAAAAAAAAACATTTTTTTTAATCGTGTGTCACGAGGAAATTTCACATGCATCAATTTGGTAGGAATGGAAACAAATTGGGAAATTTATCAGCATTGATGTGTAAAACCATTTTTGTGCCATTGTCAAGGTGGTGCGTCAGTAACTGTCTTTTTGATTTTTTTTTTTCCTGACCCAACCCTTCTGCATTTATTCAGAGAGAGAGCTGGAACCAATCCAAGCTAACTTGGGCAGTGGCAGACTACACCCCGAACTGGTCGCCAGCCAGTCGCAGTGCAGATGTCGACACCATCCTTGAGCGGGAATCGATCCCATGCTGCCTTCACTCAAAATGTCCCTCAGAGGGAAACCCGAACTACAACGTGGCCCGCAAGAGAAATGAGTTTGACACCCCTGCACTGCACCATCAGAAAAAAAAAAAAATGTAACAAGTTACTGTGCTTTAATAACTTTATTACTGCCATTTGTCTTTTCATCCTATGTCTGTTTATGAATTAACATCTACTGTACATGCAGTTTTACCCAAACACTGGCATGACTTCAAAATGGCTAAATAATATGATAGCATGTTGGGCTGCAACATTGACAGCCGTTAAGATATTTTTGTTCATATGCTACTTTTGGACACCTGTAAAGCTGACAAAATTACATAACAACAGAACCTATAATTAGACTCAGTCAAATATGCCTACCACGCATAAGATAAAGAGCCGCAACCTCATTTCAAATAACATTGGTAAACAACTATGCGGGAGTCACCGAGGCATGAGGGGAGGACTCCATGTGTGCCTCCCAATGAATCAGTTAAGCACTTTGTCAATTCATTGGCAGTCTAATTGCTGGGGATTCCATCTATTGGCTTATGCTAAAGAAAACCCCCATTTTCTTCTCACCATTTTCCAATTTAATGCTACCTTAAACCCAAATGCCATACAAAAGAGTCCGTATACTATGGAGGGAGTTGAATTATTTTACCGAAAAAGCATGAGGAACATTTTATTTTATTTTATTTTATTTATTTTTTTACAAATGGGAAACAACTGGTTGTAAATGCAGAGGGTTGGGGCAGGAAGGGCATCCGGCGTAAAACTGTGCCAAACATATATGAGCGTTCATCAAACAACTTCCATAACTGATAGGTCGTGGCCCAGGCTAAACCCCCACCCCCCCCCTGGCATTGATAATCTGCAAGGTATAGGTAGAAATTCAGATAATGTAGGTTGAAGACAAAAAAGAGACGGAAAGTGACTTAGTCAGCAGAAGAAGAAGAGCCATGCACAATCCCTACAACTGTGTGTAGGGACTTTGAATGTTGGGACTATAACAGGAAAAGCTCAGGAGTTAGTTGACATGATGTTTAGGAGAAAGGTTGATATATTGTGCATCCAAGAGACCAGGTGGAAAGGTAGTAATTCAAGAAGTTTAGGAGCATGGTTTGAATGGACCTTTCCGATCCCGATATTAAGCTCCGCCCCCTTAGCTATGTTCCACATGCTTTCAAAATGGCGATTGAACAGAACATGTTTGGAGTCGATTCTCTATTGCGTGTTGCAGATAATATTGGGGTATGTTTATTGCTCAATGAATCAGACTAGTCCAAGAAAGTTCTACAGAGAGGTCTCAACTATTTCACGCAAGGATATGTACATGTATTGTGCATCCAAGAGAGCATGTGGAAAGGGAGTAAGGCTAGAAGATTAGGAGCAGGGTTTAAATTATTTTACCATGGAGTAGATGTGAAGAGAAATGGAGTAGGGGTTGTTTTAAAGGAAGAGCAGGCTAAGAATGTCTTAAAGGTGAAAAGAGTATCAAATCGAGTGATGAGGCTGAAATTTGAAATTGAGCATCCCAGAGAGAGAGAGAGTTATGATTGGTGCAGATTATAATGGTGTTAGATAGTAACATGTTGGTGAAAGAAACGGGGGAGATGAAGAAGTGATGGGTAAGTACGGCATCCAGGAAAGGAACTTTGAGGGACAGATGGTGGTGGACTTTGCAAAAAGGATTGAAATGGCAGTAGTCAACAGTTTTTTTCAAAAGAGGCAGGACCATATAGAGACCGACAAGAGCGGAGGTAGAAGCACACATGTGGATTATGTTCTGTGCAGTAATCTTAATGTAATCTGAAGGAGGTTACTGATTGTAAGATAGTGGGGTGAGAGAGTGTAGTGCGGCAGCATAGGATGACTCTGTTAGCGGGTAGGAATATTAAGAAGACAAAGGTAGAGTAGAGAATCAGGTGGTGGAAGTTGTGGAAGGAAGAATGTTGTGTGGTCTTTCGGAAAGAGGTGAGACAGGGTCTAGATGGATAGGAAGAGCTCATGGAAGACTGAAATACTACTCCCAAGGTACTCAGAGAGGCCGCCAGGAGAGTACTTTGTGTGCCTTCTGGTAGGAAAGGGGAGAAGGAGACTTGGAAAATATAGGAAGTCATAAAAGAAAAGAGATTAGTGAAGAAGAAGTGGGACATGAAGAGGACTGAGGAGAGGTGGAAGGAATACAGTGAGATGCGATGTGGGGAAAAGGTAGAAGTGGCGAAGGCTAAAAAAGAGGCATATGACGACATGTACACAAGGTTGGATACGAAAGAGGGAGAAAAGGATCTCTACAGGTTGGCCAGACAGAGGGATAGAGATGGGAAAGATGCACAGCAGGTAAGGGTGATTAAGGATAGCAATGGAAATATGTTGACTTGTGCCAGTAGTGTGCTGAGTAAATGGAAAGAATACTTTGAGAAGTTAATGAATGAAGAGAATGGGAGAGAAGGTAGAGTAGAAGAGGCCAGCGTGAATGACCAGCGTGACTGACCAGGAAGTGGCAATGTTTAGTAAGGGGAAAGTTAAAAAGGCCCCAAAGAAAATGAAAAAAGAAAAACAGTTGCTCATAATGACATGCCAGTGGAGGTATGGAAGCAATTTGGAGAGTTGGCTGTGGAGTTTTTGACCAACTTATTCAATAGAAAAGTAGCAGGAGAGAAGATCCCAGAAGAATAGCGGAAAAGTGTGCTACTCCCCATTTTTAAAAACAAAGGCGATGCTCAGAGTTTTGGAAACTATAGAGGAATAAAGTTGATGAGCCACACAATGAAGTTATGGTAAACAGAAGTGGAGGCTAGAGTCAGGACAGAAGTAAGTATCTGCGAGCAACAGTATGGTTTCATGCCTAGAAAGAGTTCCACAGATGCATTATTGGCCTCGAGGATGTCTGTGGAAAAGTACAGAGAAGGTCAGAAGGAGCTACATTGTGTCTTTGTAGACCTTGAAAAAGCCTATAACATGAGCAGAACAGCGGTGAGGTGTGCCGTTGGTGTGTCAGAAGAATTTAAGGTGGAGGTGGGACTGCATCAGGGATCAATGCTGAGCCCCTTCCTATTTGCGGTAGTAATGGAGAGGCTGAAGGATGAGGTTAGACTGGAATCCCCCTGGACTATGATGTTCTCAGATGATATTGTGATCTGCAGTGAAAGCAGGAAGCAGGGGGAGGAACAATTGGAAAGATGGAGGCAAGCACTGGAAAGGAGAGGAATGAAGATTAGCTGAAGTAAAACAGAATATATGTGCATGAATGTGAGGGGCAGAGGAGTAGGAGTGAAGCTCCAGGGAGAAGAGACAGCGAGGGTGGATGAATTCAAATACTTGGGTTCAACAATACAGAGCAATGGAGAGTGTGGTAAACAAGTGAAGAAACAGGTCCAAGCGGGGTGGAACATCTGGGAGAAGGTGTCTGGTGTTCTATGCAACAGTCTCCGCTAGGATGAAGGGCCAAGTTTATAAAACAGTGGTGAAGCTGGCCATGATCTACGGATTAGAGATGGTGGCACTGAAGAAACAACAGGAAGAAGAACTGGAGGTAGCAGAAATGAAGATGCTGAGGTTCTCGCTTGGAGTGAACAGGTTGGATAGGATTAGAAATGAGCTCATTAAAGGGACAGCCAAAGTTGGATGTTTTGGAGACAAGGTTAGAGAGAGCAGACTTAGATGGCTTGGACATGTTCAGAAGCGAGAGAGCGAGTATATTGGTAGAAGGGTGCTGAGGATGGAGCTGCCAGGCAAAAGAGCGAGAGGAAGACCAAAGAAAAGGTTGATAGATGTTGTGAGGGAGGACATGAGGACACTGGGTGTTAGAGAAGAAGATCCACGAGATAGGCTTTGATGGAAAAAGATGACACGCTGTGGCGACCACTAACGGGTCAAGTCGAAAGGAAAAGAAGAAGAAGAATCATTGTGGGTGTGCTGATGTAGCTAAAATATAATCTTGGGACAGGCCACAGGACACACTTGCCCTGGTCCCTGTAAGTGTCAGAACAGAAACCCTCAAAAAAACTAAAATAAATGTTCAATGATGTCATTTAATACTGTTGATAACACATATTAGTGTCTTAAATAATTTTTTAACACTGTTTGACTTAAACATTTTTTTTATTTAATATTTGTGCATAAAATGTTCGTGGATAGTGGACTAAATCCTCATTACACATCTTTGGCCAAGACTTCAAAAGCAACATCTGGCTCATCTCCAATCTGAAAAACATCCATTGTGGCTACCTTTGGTGATTTGGTCCAGTTCTGGTGCCTCCTGAATTCATGAACAGTGATCCCATTTTGCTCCCACAACATGTCATCCTTTGTGCCATCCAAGGCATTTCTGAGGAAACAGTTTTTGAATCCCAAGAGTTTAGGTCCTCCAGTGTAGCCTCTCGCTATCAAAACAACATGAGGTCAAACTACATACAAACAAGGGTAATGGGCACATTTAAAAAAAAAAAACAAAAAAAACCCATCATTTCAATTGTGTGCACTCTCCCAGTCTTTTTTTAATGTGCTCATTATGCTCGTATTACGGAGTTTGAGCTCATGTTGTTTTGATACACACTTGAAGCCATTGAGGTGAGCTATCGTTGTTTCAGACTGCGGTGCTACTTCCAGGTTGGCGGCGTCATCGGCACAAGTAATAATACGTTTCTTTTAAAAGCAGCTGCACAACTAGCCGTTGAAGTCGACATTTTTTTTTTGTCTTGGTTTAAGTTAAAACAAACTCACGGGAAGTCGTTTCTGATCTTTGGTGCAGTAGCAACAAACATTCCATGCGAATGTTCGTGAAATGCAAGCTCCCCAAGGAGGTCATAGAGTTCAAGTTGGGGGCACACATTACCGTATTAAATATAAATGTGTAACATAAGAAATCGAATATCATATCGAAATGTATATGTATACTTTTTTTTTTTACCACACCAACTACCTGAATACAACTATACAATGTGATTGTATTTTTTATTTTTCATCCATACCTAAAAATAATGCATCCTATTAACTTTTTGAAAATATTTTGGTGCAAAATTTGCACATTATTTTTGAGAAATTATGGTAAATCTAGAAGCATCTCCATCGTCCAGGGAAAACTGTCAAACCAGCACTTTCATATTGGTAAAGAAACAATTCCAACTGTCTCCGAGAAGCCTGTGATGAGCTTAGACCGGTGGTACAATGCCAAGTCGAGCAGCTCAGAAAGGATGTAGCCAGTGGCCTGGAAAAGATCGACAGAACCCTGCTTCCTGGGAAGTTGAAGCTCTGGTGCTTGCAGTACGGGTTACTTCCACGACTCATTTGGCCACTAACCCTCTATGAGATCCCATTCTCAAAGGTAGAAAAGCTGGAAAGACTGATCAGCTCGTTTGTGAGGAAGTGGCTTGGCCTTCCCAGGTGTCTCAACAGCATTGGGCTCAATGGTAAAGGGATGTTACATCTGCCCATTTCCAGCCTGGCAGAGGAGTGCCAAAGTAAGACTGGAAATGATGCTACTAGATTCCAGCCATCTGCTGGTAGCCCAAACTGCCCCTATCGTGGCCACTGGGAAGAAGTGGACACCGGTGGCTGCAACAGAACAGGCAAAGGCAGCACTCAGACACAAGGACATCGTTGGCCGAGTGCAGCAGGGGAGTAGTAGCCTTGGGATTGGGGCCAGGAGACCAGTATGGAGAAAGGCCACTCCTGCTGAGTGGCGGATGCTGGTGGTCCAGGAGGTACATCGAGAAGAGGAAGCACAAAGGCGCGCCCAAGCTGTGTCACAGGCTAAGCAAGGCCAGTGGTTGGCCTGGGAAGGAGTGGAGTCAAGGAAGATCACCTGGAAAGAGCTGTGGGAGATGGTTGCATTCAGGGCAAGCTTTAACATCACAGCTGTATGTGACGTCTTACCTTCACCAACAAGCCACCAGATAGCGGATAACTGAACAGTGCACGAGACTGGAAGCTGCTGGCAGACCTGGATAAAAAGCTGCTTTCCATCCGAGATTGCAACTAGCACCCTACCACCAGATCTACTGCTTTGGTCTGTCTCTCGCTCTCGCTCGTCTACGTCATTGAGCTCACAGTGCCCTAGGAGGGGGCAGTCGAGGAGGCATATGAGTGGAAGCAGCTGAGGTATGCAGGACATGCGTCCGAAGTGCAACAAATCACTAATGTATACACGAAGAGCTGATGTATCACCCCACATATATTCTCGATCTATCAATTTCTATAGTTCACTATTAGTCCCTCCACATTCCAGTTGTATAGCTGGGTTCACGATCCTTGTCTTGCATGCTTCTTCTTCTGTCGTTTATTTCGTTTACAGGGTGTAGCGCTACAGTCTCGTGCAACATCCATATTTAATGTGTCTTTGATGTAGATCCAGAATTAAGTACTTTTCTTATCAGAATCTGAATCCGAATCAGCTTTATTGGCCAAGTCTGTAACAACACACAAGGAATTTGTCTCCGGCAGTTGGTGCTTCCCTGGGACAAGATTCATGTTGAGTACTAAGAAGAAGAACAAACAACTAAAAAGAATGAAGAACAATAGACAATCAATTAAGAGGGAACCCTTTCTTCACAGTCACAGGTGTCTAAAGATGTACAGCAGTTGTCTCAACCTGACGGTCCACGGGACTTTTGAGGCCCGTGAGATAATATTTTGTGGCCCCCACCTTAATATGAAAGTTTAATGTTCGTGCGGCCCTTGAGTTTTACATGAATGGCACATTTATAGTGTTGTGTGCAAAGCCAATCAATCATGGTGGGGTAAATGGCTCTCGGGCACGTGCAAGCAGAGAAATGTTTTTCTGAGAGAAATTTACAGCAGAGTTGCCATGTAGCGTTTTACTAGTAGTTTTGTACACAACTTGTTAACGCGAGCATCTTTATGTATCTTTTTTCATTCATTCATTTTACAAGCCGTTTTCCTGACCAGGGCTGTGGTGGTGCTGGCGCCAGGTATCATCGGCCAAGAGGTGGGCTACACTTTGAACTTGTTGGCAGCAAATCGCAGGGCACATGGAGACAGACAATTCGCACTCACAATCACACCTAAGGACAATTTTGAGTCCCTAATTAATGCATGTTTTTGTGGATGTGGGAGGAAACCGGAGTACCCAGAGAAAACCCACGCAGGCACGGGAGAACACTCCACACAGATGGGGCCAGGATTTGAAACCCGGACCTCGAACTGTGAGGCCAAGGGTCTAACCAGTTGCACCACCACGCTGCCTCCTAGTTTATCTTAATGTGCTTACAGCGCTGTGCACCCACAGCAACTCTGTCAACTGCCACTGATCCTCACCAAGGTGAAGCAGGACAACATCACACATCACAGAGGCAACCAGAGAGGTCAGTATACTCTAAGGAACATTGCCTACCTATAGCGCAGAGACTTTAAAGTGCATGGTGAACAGACTGGAGACCAGGACTCAGATTTAATCGATAACAACACCAGTAGACAAATGGTCAAGGGAGTTAAAGAAGGCTTTGCAGAGGCAGAGGGGATCAGAGCTGTGGTAAGATCATCAAACCGGGGGCCTTGAGAGACATGCTCGTGAACAAAGATGAATTGATGGCGGAGGTGTGGAAGCAATTTTGAGAGGTGGCTGTGGAGTTTTTGACCAACTTATTCAACAGAATACTAGTGGGTGAGAAGATGCCTGAAGAATGGAGGAAAAGTGTGCAAGTCCCCATTTTTAAGAACAAAGGCGATTTGCAGAGCTGTGGGAACTATAAAGGAATAAAGTTGATGAGCCACACCAACCACCTTAGCCAACCTAAGTTATGGGAAAGAATAGTGGGGACTAGACTCAGGACAGACATAATTATCTGCGGGCAACAGTTTGGTGTCATGCCTAGAAAGAATACCACAGATGCATTATTTGCCTTGAGGATGCGAGTGGAAAAGTCCAGAGAAGATCAGAAGGAGCTACATTATGTCTTTGTGAATGTAGAGAAAACCTAGGACAAAGTACCAAGAGAGGAACTGTGCTAGTGCCTGTGTAAGTCTGGTTTTGCAGAGAAATCTGTCCAAGACTTGTATGAGGCCAGTAGAACAGTGGTGAGGTGTGCTGTAGGTGTGACAGAAATTTTTAAGGTGGAGGTGGGACTGCATCAGGGATCAGCTCTTAGCCCCTTCCTGTTTGCTGTGGTCATGGATAGGCTGACAGATGAGATTAGACTGGAATCCCTTTGGACCATGATGTTCGCAGATGACATTGTGAGCTGCAGTGAAAGCAGGGAGCAGGTGGAGGAACAATTTGGAAAATGGAGGTATGGACTGGAAAGGAGAGGACTGAAGATTAGCCGCAGTAAAACAGAATACATGTGCGTAAATGAGACAAGTAGAAGGGGGAAGAGTGAGGCTCGAGGGAATTGAGATAGCGAGGGTGGACGACTTCAAATACTTGGGGTTGCAGGGATTTGCGAGTTTGGACTCTACGTGTGTTCATGACTCGAGGAAGATATGACCAATAATGAAAAAAAGTTGACAGCAAATGGATTTATTACAAAGGAATGTGCAATACAGACATCCGGGTCTTATCTAGGTATCTGTCGCACACGAGACGTGTGTCTTCTGGCAGGATAGCCCAAAGAAGAAGACCAAAGCTGCCCACTAACACAAGGTTTTTATATGTATGGGTCCATGATAAATGAATAATAATAAAGAATAATGATAAGTGAATAGCATGAGTGTGTGCTCAGTGAGTGATTAAGATTAAAGCTCCTGCAAGTCAGGTCCATCAGGATGGATGGCACTGACAAATAGGGCCACCACTTCCAGACCCGTAGCACCACCCCCAGGAAACCACCCCTTCCCACACACACACCCCTGCTGGCACCCAATCCCCAACCCCTGAGTGTGGTAGGTGTACTCCCACATCCCTACCCCCAAACTAGCCAGGGATAGCAAAAATGACCACATCAAGCCCCACAGCCCACATGGAAGCTCCCTGCACCCTGGGAGGAAGAAGAGGGGGTGAGTGCAGAGGGACACATGAAATGGAGAGAAGAGAGAAAGCCAGCTTGAGGAGCAACAAAGAGGGCCCGCTGCCCGTACCAGCAGACAAATTTCGTTTGTGATCATTGTTACTTTGGGAAAATTGTTTTATACTGTACAATGTATGAAGGAATCTCTGAAGCCAAATTGAAAACAGGAAAGCCCAGTTTACTTTTTCATTAGCTTTCTCTGCATCAAGTGACATAATAAATGTGTCTTGGTGTTTATGCTGTCAAATGCATCAAGTGACATAATAATTGTGTCTTGATGTTTGAGCATCAAGTGACATAATAAATGTGTCTTGGTGTTTATGCTGTCAAATACATCAAGTGACATAACAATTGTGTTTTAGTGTTTATGCTGTCAAATGCTGATTGTGTGTGTTTCTTTCGGCTTGTCCCTTTCGGGGTCGCCACAGCGCATATATATGCGAACCCACAACCCCTGGTTTACCAAACCAGTGCTCTAACCACTGAGGTACGGGGCCTCCAGTGAAATGCTGATTACATTTAGTAAACATCTGACATTACTTGTGGAACTTATATGTTTATAAAACCTATCTGATGAGAGTGAATTATCGTTGGGAGTACCTTTTTAAGCAAGGGCTTTTGAGATAATCTTGATATCTACATTAATCTGTGATAAGGGACAGTGATTAGCTGAAAGAGTGGGGTCTTTACCAGGTTTTAGTAATAACTTAATTGAAGCTGTATTCTATGGCGACTAATTTGACCATTATCATTTATCTCCTTGCAGCCCTATGGGGGCACAAACCAGTGCAATCTGTAGGCCGGTTCCAAGCCCGGATAAATGCAGAGGGTTGCGTCAGGAAGGGAATCCGGCGTAAAAATTGTGCCAAACAAATATGAGCGTTCATCTCAAGAATCCCATACCGGATCGGTCGTGGCCCGGGTTAACAACGCCCGCCCCCGGCACTGCTAACCTGCAAGGCTTCGGTGGAAATTCAGCTACTGTGCGTCAAAGACAAAGAAGAGGAGGAAACCGGATCTATCGTCAGATGAAAAAGAGGAATGCAAAGAGCCTACAACTGAGTGTATGGACTTTGAATGTTGGGACTATGACAGGAAAAGCTCAGGAGTTGGTTGACATGATGATTAGGAGAAAGGTTGATATACTGTGCATCTAAGAGAGCAGGTGGAAAGGTAGTAAGGCTAGAAGTTTGGGAGCAGGGTTTAAATTATTCTACCACGGAGTAGAGGGGAAGAGAAATGGAGTAGGGGTTATTTTAAAGGAAGAGCTGGCTAAGAATGTCTTGGAGGTGAAAAGAGTATCAGATCGAGTGATGAGACTAAAATTTGAAATTGAGGGTGTTATGTATAATGTGGTTAGCGGCTATGCCCCACAGGTAGGATGTGACCTAAAGATGAAAGAGAAATTCTTGAAGGAACTAGATGAAGTAGTTCTGAGCATCCCAGACAGCGAGAGAGTTGTGATTGGTGCAGATTGTAATGGACATGTTGGTAAGGGAAACAGGGGCGATTAAGAAGTGATGGGTAAGTACGGCATCCAGGAAAGGAACTTTGGGGGAAAGATGGTGGTGGATTTTGCAAAAAGGTTGGAGATGCCTGGAGTGCACACTTATTTCCAGAAGAGGGAGGAACATATAGTGACCTACAAGAGCAGAGGTAGAAGCATGCAGGTGGATTATATTTTGTGCAGACGATGTAATCTGAAGGAGGTTACTGACTGTAAAGTAGTGGTAGGGGAGAGTGTAGCTCGACAGCATAGGATGGTAGTGTGTAGGATGACTCTGGTGGTGGGTAGGAAGATTAAGAAGACAAAGGTAGAGCAGAGAACCAGATGGTGGAAGCTGAGAAAGGAAGAATGCTGTGCGGCCTTTCGGAAAGAGGTAAGACAGGATCTCGATGGACAGCAGAAGCTCCCGGAAGACTGGGCTACTGCAGCCAAGGTGATCAGAGAGACAGGCAGGAGAGTACTTGGTGTGTCTTCTGGTAGGAAAGGGAAGAAGGAGACTTGGTGGTGGAACCCCAAAATACAGGAAGTCATACAAGGAAAGAGATTAGTGAAGAGGAAGTGGGATACTGAGAGGACTGAGGAGAGGCGAAAGGAGTACATCGAGATGCGACGTAGGGCAAAGGTAGAGGTAGCAAAGGCTAAACAAGAGACATATGAAGACAGTTACACCAGGTTGGACACGAAAGAAGGAGAAAAGGATCTCTACAGGTTGGCCAGACAGAGGGATAGAGATGGGAAGGATGTGCAGCAGGTAAGGGTGATTAAGGATAGAGATGGAAATGTGTTGACTGGTGCCGGTAGTGTGCTAAATAGATGGAAAGAATACTTTGAGAAGTTGATGAATGAAGAAAATGAGAGAGAAGGAAGAGTTGAAGAGGCAAGTGTGAAGGACCAGGAAGTGGCAATGATTACCAAGGGGGAAGTCAGAAAGGGACTACAAAGGATGAAAAATGGAAAGGCAGTTGGTCCTGATGACATACCTATGGAGGTATGGAAGCAATTTGGAGAGATGGCTGTGGAGTTTTTGACCAACTTATTCAACAGAATACTAGCGGGCGAAAAGATGCCAGAAGAATGGAGGAAAGGTGTTCTAGTTCCCATTTTTAAGAACAAAGGGGATGTTCAGAGCTGTGGGAACTATAGAGGAATAAAGTTGATGAGCCACACAACGAAGTTATGGGAAAGAGTTGTGGAGGCTAGAGTCAGGACAGAAGTAAGTACCTTCGAGCAACAGTATGGTTTCATGCCTAGAAAGAGTACCACAGATGCATTATTTGCCTTGAGGAGGCTAGTGGAAAAGTACAGAGAAGGTCAGAAGGAGCTACATTGTGTCTTTGTGGATCTAGAGAAGGCCTATGACAGTGTACCAAGAGAGGAACTGTGGTACTGCATGCGTAAGTCTGGTGTGCCAGAGAAGTATGTTAAAATAGTACAGGACATGTATGAGGGCAGCAGAACAATGGTGAAGTGTGCCTTCGGTGTGACAGAGGAATTTAAGGTGGAGGTGAGACTGCATCAGGGATCAGCTCTGAGCCCCTTCCTGTTTGCAGTGGTAATGGGTAGGCTGACAGATGAGGTTAGACTGGAATCCTCTTTGACCATGATGTTTGCAGATGATATTGTGATATGCAATGAAAGCAGGGAGCATGCAGAGGAACAATTAGAAAGATGGGGACATGCACTGGAAAGGAGAGGAATGAAGATTAGCCGAAGTAAAACAGAATATATGTGCGTGAATGAGAAAAGTGGAGGGGGAAGAGTGAGGCTAAAGGGAGAAGAGATAGCGAGGGTGGACGACTTCAAATATTTAGGGTCAACAATCCAGAGCAATGGTGAGTGTGGTCAGGAAGTGAAGAAACGGGTCCAAGCAGGTTGGAACAGCTGGCGAAAGGTGTCTGGTGTGTTATGTGACAGAAGAGTCTCTGCTAGGATGAAGGGCAAAGTTTCCAAAACAGTGGTGAGGCCAGCCATGATGTACGGATTAAAGACGGTGGCACTGAAGAAACAACAGGAAGCAGAACGGGAGGTGGCAGAAATGAAGATGTTGAGGTTCTCGCTTGGAGTGACCAGGTTGGATAGGATTAGAAATGAGCTCATTGGAGGGACAGCCAAAGTTGGATATTTTGGAGACAAGATTCGAGAGAGCAGACTTCGATGGTTTGGACATGTTCAGAGGCGAGGGAGTGAGTATATTGGTAGAAGGATGCTGAGGATGGAGCTGCCAGGCAAAAGAGCGAGAGGAAGACCAAAGAGAAGGTTTATGGATGTGGTGAGGGAAGACATGAGGGCAGTTGGGGTTAGAGAGGAAGATGCAGGAGATAGGCTAAGATGGCAAAAGATGACACGCTGTGGCGACCCCTAACAGGACAAGCCGAAAAGAAAAGATCATTTATCTCCTTGACTGTTTAAAAAAAAAAAAAGAGGGGCAAGAATTAGCCAAAAATGTTTAATGAACTCAACAGGGATTTACTGAGCCGCTTATCCTCACGAGGGTTGAAGGAGTGGTGGAGCCTATCCCAGCTGTCATCGGGCAGGAGGCTGGGTACAACCTAAACTGGTAGCCTGTCAATCGCAGGGTACATGGAGACAGACAATAGTTGCACTCACAATCACTCCTAGTGACAATTAAGTCTCCAAAAAATGCATGTTTTTAGGATGTGGGAGGAAACCAGAGTCCTCGGAGAAAACCAATGCAGGCATGGAGAGAACATGCAAACTCTACAGAGGCGGGGCTGGGATTTGAACTCCAGTCCTCAGAACTATGAGGCCAATGATCTCTAGCTGTACCACCGTGCCGCCCACTTTTCTTTTAAGATTGACATAATTCTCTGATAGTTAGAGGAGCATTGAGGTTGTCTCTTGCTCCGACATTTAACTGAGGAATGTTTAAATCCTAAATTAAAATGTCCATTACTTTTTGTTCTGGGCTCTTCAAAGTTGCGGATAGGCTGCTGTAAAAATAGTACTCAATTTTATTTATTTCCTGCGGTGACTGTGTGGAGTTGCCATTGATATTTTGTCATGTCATTGTCACTATCCAAGCCACTTATCCTTAGAAGGGTTGCAGGAATGCTGGAGCCTTGCTAGCTTCAGGCAAAAGGCGGACTACACTCTGAACTGGTCGCAAGTCAGTCAAAGGGCAGATTTCAACACCATCAATCGATCGCATGCTGTCCGGACCAAAGGCAGGCGTGTGTACCACTACACCATCAGCGACTCCTTGTTGATATCTTGAATAGCTGTAATTAATTACTTTTTTTTAATCAGGTTGAACCTGATAGGAAAGGAATTATCCCGATTTATTATTTTGCACAAAGTTAGTGAAACTTAACTGTTGAAGGAATCCACTCTTTTGGCTAAAAATGAAATCAAATTGATGTTTTGCATTTTTAAGTTGATTTTTAAGTGTAGAGGATTACTTGCATACTCTTTTCTTTCTTGCTTTTCTTTTTGAATATCATATTATTCTACCTCTCAAAGCACCTTTTCCGGTTTCCCACAACAGAGATGGAGATAAGGTTGGAGAGTCGTTGAATTTCAGAAACTCATCCCATTCCTTCCTGACAAAAGAATCAAAATCTTGGTCCTTTAATAGGGATGTGTTGAAGCACCATGTTTGTGGGAGTCCCAGATGTGATCCAACTTTTAGATCAAGAGAAATTGGTGTGTGATCATTCATAACGATTGGATGTATTTTCACAGTCACCCTTTGAACAGCTGAGAAATATATCAATTCTTGAGAAAGACCAGTAAACTGACAAGAAAAATTTGTATTCTCTTTTTATGGGTTTTTTCAGCCTCCATATGTCAACGAGACCAAAATTATCCATATACTGTCTTAATGTATGAGAACATTGTGGCTTATTGCTATTTGTAAGATTCGAGTGCTCTATTTGTGGATTTAATGTACGACTAAAGTCTCTTCCCTCCTATAGTAATTATAGGATTGTCTGACAAGTTCAACAAGTGTAAAGAGCATGTGAAAAAAGGGTGTATCATCTTTATTTCAAGCGTATACACTGACAATTGCTTAAATCTTATAGAATAATGTGGCCTGTTTATTTCAATATCAGCCATTCGGATACACAACTGTACTATTTATTCTAAAACGTAATCTATTATGGACGAATATTGAGACTCCTCTTTGTCTAGAGTTATAGAAGACTAAAAATAAAAATTAGAATTAGTGAGGCATTTTTCTTCTGATTTAGTCAGGTGCGTTTCTTCTCATAGGAGTAAAATATGTTTTTAATTTGGTGTTATAATCCATAATCTTCATTGTTGTTGGCTCTGATTGAACGTCACTGACATTCCAAGACCCAAAAGTCAAGTGTGATGTAAAATGGATGTGTGCATCACAATCTTATATAGATTTAAAAAAGTATCAAAAAACCTAAATGATTTTTTAAAATCTATATTATTCTCAAATCTTGGAATGACGACGACACATCTATTTGATCATTGAGCAAGCATATATCGTCAATAAAACATTAATTTATAGAGGTCATGCACCTATGTCATAAAATCACGTGACTTTTGTTTACCTTGCCATATTGCCGGTCTAACAAAGCATTGTTCAATGCTAAGTCGGTTGGAGATAGTGTTTGACATTTAGAAGGTGAAAATAAATGAAGGAACATGGAAAAATTAGATAAACTCAGTGTAGAGGACCCGTATTTAATGCCGAAGTCGATGTTTTTGCCAAAAGAAATTGGACTGTTAATTCGCTTCCGCTTGTTTTGGACAAGTGGATATACACAAGTATCTGGTGAGCAAGTTGTCGGGATTTACACGGAAAAGTATGAAAGCGTACAAAAGTCTGGACGCATACAAATACTTAGTTGCTGGATCCGTTCTCAGTCAGGAATAGACCCAACATAATGACGAGGAGACGGCTCGTGAATGCAGAAGTGTTCGGCCACACGTTAACCTTCGCCGGAATCCATCGATCTTTTCAGCTAGTATTCAATAAAAATACCAATATTTATATGAATGACCCCTGGTTTTACAGAAACTCACATTCATTAACTATGATTGAAAAAAAAGAGGACAGAGTCGTCTTCACAAATTTAAACAGAAGCGATTGCGGCCACACTTAACCTCCATAAGCCTCTGCAACAGACATTTTTTTTTAATACGCATTGTTCTCAAATGAGCCAACTTGGCATTATAAATCCTTCTTGGTAACTTGAGATTGAGAATAGTTCCCTCCTGAAAGTGATCGCTGCACAAGCATTTCCGTATTTTGGTTGGGCACCATACATCATGTTTAATTGCCAAAATCCATCGATATTTTCTGGTCTTTTCAACTGGTATTCCATAGAATGATCTCTTTGAATATCTGTCTTGTCTGTTGTGACAACCAACACCACAACAAATCTCGGGTATCGTAAATATTCTCCTCCGGTTCAATGTGTCCCACAATGTCGAGCAGCTCTGTTTGACCAGCAATATGGCGCGGTGAAAATGGTGATGTCACATGCACGAGTTGTAAACAGTATAAGGTCTACAAGATATTTCAGTCTCAATTAATCTTCAGTGAACAAATAATTTGCTCTTCTCCAGAAGCTTGGAGCTCTGGAAATTTAGGCTGTATCCTGTGAAGACATACAAATTCTCTCATCACATAGGTAAATAGCCTCAACCCCCCGAATACACATGTACACACATATGAACCCAGCATGCTGTAAATCATGAGACCACCCATGACCGGGAAGACCACCATGTTGTCCAGTACACGGGTGCATGCTTTTGATCACCAGGTCTGAGAACACACATAAAACCTATAAAAAGTGGGCAAACACACACACCTATGCAAAGCTATAATACTGTCACACAGAGAGAGAGACACAGTCACACACATGGCCACTAATGGAGTCCTGGTTTTATGTTTTTTTTTCCTAATGACTTTGAGTGCACTGAGATGTGTGTGTGTGTGTTTGTGAGTGATTGAAAAAAAAGTGTTGGGGCACAAAGAAAGAGCCAGAGAGAGAGAGCAAGAGAGAGAGACAGACATACAGACAGACAGGTAGTCACAGAGACAGAGACTTATTTTGGTTTGGAGGGAGAGAATGGATCGAGCACAATTGAAGCTGTGTGTGACATGATGTAAACTAATGGGCTGACTGATTGAGGCACACACAGTAGGGGGTTGTGTGTTCGGATGGGGATTAACATAGAACACAAGGAAGAAGTGCAGGGCTAATAAATTCAAATGGTGCAACCGGAACAGCTGAATGTTAGAACAGCTTGTACTGAAAACAGTGTTAAATGGTCATAGTTCAATAAGTAAAAAATATGACTATCTTTAATACAACATATAAATGATCACAATTTGAGTCATATAAAATTTCTATTCTGCCTGCCATTTGCTAGATCCAGTTGCATGCAACAGCTGCTGTAGGTGGTACGACTGTGATATGGCTGAAATAATGGTGACATTTGTATAAAAGAAAATGTTTACAATTCTTACCTAAAAAGTAATTATTTTTAATACAATGACTGACGAACCATTGTTTCTGTCTATGTGTAGTGGGTCTAACTTTGCATTGTGTATTTCGGATGGATAAATGAGAAGACACACTTTTCCTGGTTTCAACTTGGTTTAATCTTCTCCCTCTCTCTTGGAAAACCCACGAACAAGAGGAAGTAGGTTTCTCCCATCACACAGTAAGTGCGGCTTCAAAAGAAAATATGCAGCCTACTTCTTGTGTTTCTCAGATCTTCCATTTGCATGTAACAGCATTTTGAGCCTTACAATGATATATGATATATGAGTGTTCATCAGACGAATTCCATAATGGTTAGGGCGTGGCCCAGGCTTCCTACACCCACACCCGGAAATGTTAACCAGCAAGGCTGGCAGGCAAAAGAGCGAGAGGAAGACCAAAGAAAAGGTTGATGGATGTTGTGAGGGAGGACATGAGGACAGTTGGTGTTCGAGAGGAGGATGCACGATAAGCTTAGATGGAAAAAGATGACATGCTGGCGAATTGTTCAGGGTGTACCCCGCCTCCTGCCCCTTGACAGCTGGGATAGGGTCCAGCACTCCCCATGACCCTTGTGAGGATAAGCAGCTCAGAAAATGGATGGAGGTAGTGGAACGGAGAGTGTTTCTCGACAACACAGAATGATGGTGTGTAAAACGACTCCGTTAGTGGGGAGGAAGACTAAGACGACAAAGGCAGCGCAGGGAACCAAGTGGTGGAAAGTTAGAAAGGAAGAGTGTTGCACGGGTTCTTTTTTTAATTATTCTGATGTTTATTGAAAATGCCTTTGGGCAGAAAAGTGTTTTCAGTGACAGACAGAGGGACTGAGTGGACAATGGGCATAGGGGTGTGAGCTACAGCAGCACAATAGTGAGAGTCTAGATCAGGGGTGTCAAACTCATTTTAGTTTGCTGGCTATCTTCACCCCAATTAGATCTCCACTGGGTTGGACCACAATATTTTTGGCCTTAAAACTTTTCAAAATCTTCCCCATTGTTTGATTTCAAACAATTACGAGTACTTTCAGAAAATATTCACATCTATTCATTATTATTTTATTGCAAATGAGTCATCTGAAATTTGTCACCCAAAATTACTTCGACAGTTTTAAGTTAAGTTATTAAGTTATATTATAAGGTTTTGACTGAAGTTTTGTAATATTAAAACATTTCTGCAGGAAGTATTCATTTTCACAGAACTGTAGTGTGAACATGGGAGACCATTTTATATTATTGTGGTCGTGATATTTGGCATCATTTGGCCCTCACAAGTCCACCATTGTCATTTAAGTATTTCCAGTTCACCTTCCAGTGGACAAAATCTGCAACAAAAATTGCTTTTATTGATAAATAGTGAACGTGTTCTCCATCCCCACTGGCTACAGTAGAGCCACTGACTGGCCAGTTCTGGCCAGCGGGTGTATGGTTGATATTGCTGGTCCAGATATTTGCACACAAGTAACACAAGTTCTTATTTGTTGATGGGGGGGAGACACGCTGTGAGGGACATGCAATAAATAACCAAGAGAACAAAGATGAAACAGGGCAGAAAAGTGCAAGACAGGACAGGATGTAGGAAATGAGCAATGCGGTGCTACTGACACATTAGTGCAGTGGGATTTTTTTAAAGTGTCTAAACACCTATAGTAACCTGGGATTTGATATATTAATATAACCTGTGTTACTAGTCCCAGCACCAGCAATTAAAGAAATAAAAGATGATGTCTATCAAACATTTTAGTGAATTAATGTCCCCATTGAGCAGGGGAGCCAACCAGGGGAACTCCCTCTATCCCACAGGACTTAGGGAGGTCCCCAGCCCTACCTAAATCCTCCTCACATAGCACGACCCATCAGCCCTACGACCCTGGAAAGCATGGTGACCTCAGCCACCAATAAGGCCCACCACAGGGGCCATCTTCCCCCCAAAAATGGTCATAGCCCACCAAAAGCAACCCTACATTAAGTGCCTGTTGTGAGCTAGGACAGGCGAGGTAGCAAAGAGAGAGGAACGGTAGCACTGGACCACCCTAAAAGGTGCACCACATGATTGACATATAACGGGATGCACGTCTTGTCGAACGGAGTTGTTTGGATTTTGAAATCAGCGACGACTTTTGACACCTAAGTCCCTCCTGTACAGTGGCTGGCACTATATATCACAATGAGTTGTAATCTACATTTATTAGGAAAAGATGGATCACCACAAAAGATGATGATTTGCCCCAGAGACAGTTTTTGGTCATTCGAAAGTAAAATTTTACAGTGGTGTCCTCATGAGTCACTGTATAAAAACACTTGTGTGTTCAAACAGGAGATTGTTATCCGAGCAGCCACGTGTATCAAGCTAAAGTTAATATTAAGTTATATTTTATGGAAATACAAAAAACACATCCCCCAGTACATGTGGTGTTTCAATAAGCAGCTAGTGCAGTGTGGCAGTCTCTCTTGCCCGCTGGCATACAAACAAGGGAACATGGACAAGTTACATCTCATGACATCTGCACATGACCTGTGTCAGCTTTCAACAGCAATTACACATGAATGTGTACATTTAATTCAGGTTGCTGCTTGTATTGACATTTCTCCAATGATTTTAGATGATCTTATTTCATCCAAAATGTATTAACAACAGGCTACCTCAAAATGCTTTTAAGACAAACTAGTGGAGTGCTTTGTGATGGGCTGGCAACCAGTTCAGGGTGTACTCCATCTTCTGCATGAAGATAGCTGTGATAGGCTTCTGCAGTCCCACAACCCTTGTGAGGATAAGCAGCTCAGAAAAATGGATGGATGGATCGTGGAGTGCTTTCAAAGAAAACTTCAGGAGTGGAGGGTATCACAAAGCTACTGTTAATGAGCTTTGTTTAGAAAGCATAAATACTGTACTTCAAGTTAATTCTACCTTTATATTTCAGAGAGAAACAAATTTATTATAATAGTTTGTGGAGCCCAAGAAATAGTCTTGGCCACTTCCCAGCCCAAGTGAAATGTGAATACTCACTGCCCACCCTATTACAGTTGTTGCCATATCCTTGACTAGCAACCATTTTACTTGTGCCGTGATTGGGTGTGGTGGGGCATAATGCATTCAAATTGATGAGACTGGAACCAAGAATTTGCATGTTTACTAGTGTGTTCAGGGTCATTGTCTTGTTGAAACACCCATTTCAAGGCCATGTCCTCTTCAGCATAAGGCAGTGCTTCTCAATTATTTTCTGTTACACCCCCCGAGCAAGAAGAAAAAAAAGTATGTCTTAATTTGTTACATGGTCAGCTAATCATATAAAGGTTTTGGCTGCTACTTCTCTTGCTGTTTTATCTGCAAATGCATTTCCTAATGATATTTTGTATTTGATATTCCTTTTGGTAATTGAACTGCTGTGAGCAAATTTTGTAGTAGTTTTGCATGTGTCCTTGTGTAATGCATTTAGTTTGTCAGTCAGTCTTGTTCCTGCCACCACAAATCATATACCATCTGAGTACAGACAATCAATCATGATTTTGGCTGGTGTGTGTTGTTATAAGTGTATAGTATCTTATACGACATGGTCACATGCAATGAGTCACTTCCTATTTTGTATTTTGTCATTTTGTGGTTATTCAATCATGTCTCGAGCTGTTTGCAGATAGAGATCTCCTGTTCTTGTGGGAGGTTTGCTTGGAATATCTTAGGAGCAATAATAGAGAGCTGGATTCCTATTTTGTAAGATATTTAACTGTCCTCCCAGGAATTACTTTTTTTCTTTTTACTTCTATATATCCTGTCAGAGAGGGAATTAAGCCCAGTCCTAGTTTCAGCAAGCCATCTCTTCCCAACAAACGTATGGGGCAAATTAAAAGTTGCATTTTGGGAGCATTGGTTATGACATTTTTGATGCGAAGAGGGCTGTTCTAGTCATGCGGTGGTGGGTGTTTTGTTTTTAGGACTGTCATGTGAAATGTGACCTTTTTCTCAACAGCAGCAAATAATTTCTGTTTGATCAAATTCGCATCCCCTCCCCATTACTCTTCCCCTGCGTCTTGTTCGTCTCTGGCCACGATTATTAAATGTTTCATATAAAGCTCCATAAAATCTCCTTCCTCTGTCAGAAAGGTGCCAACGTTCTTTTTCTTATTTTGTTGCACTCTTTCTGCGTGTAGTGGTTGGGTAAGGTATTGTTAGAGGTTGCTAGTTGGTTTGTCAACCCAATGTTTTTCAATCCATTGTTTTGCAGGATTATTTGAATTCGCATGAAGAGCATTTCTCTAGAGTGTGAATTTCAGGAATGCCACTATTTGCTTATAAACATGCAGTCATTCCGATTCTATATTCTTCAAATGGTTCATTGTTGCTTTATTTTGCTCTTCCAATGGCAGAAAAAAAATAGCTTTTTGTCTAAATCTGGAAGAAGTCCTCTACATTAACTATTGAACTCCCTCCTGCTCCCTGCTGCTGTGAGAAAGTACTTTGCTGTCATCTAAATTTGTTGTACTTCTACACCATTTAACTGATGAGATTTTCTCAAGTCTTCCATTCCCTGGACGAGTTATATTACATCAACTTTATGAGATGTGATACCTTTTTATGGCCGTTTTCACATCTTCTTGAGTCCAGTTTTTTGTGTGTGTGTGTTTCTTATATTATCCTGCAGGTTAACTATATGCATTGTGTGTGTGTGTGTGTGTGTGTGTGTGTGTGTGTGTGTGGTGTGTGTGTGTGTGTGTGTGTGTGTGTGTGAGTGAGTGTGTTGAGCTGGCCACCATAGCCATATTGTGTTTTATTTTAGTAGGACATTGGCCATCTACAAACTTCTCTTCCTTACACATTTTTTTCCAGATGTTCTGTATAACCTATTTTCTATTTATCAAGTCTTTTGCTATTATTTTTTTCCCCTGTTGGAGTCGGTGGTTCCCCTATGTTGACTATACTGACTTCCTCCTGAACAGGGTGACAATTATTTTCTGTTTGAAATCATTCTCAAGCTTCTACCACAAGTGGTGGAGAATTCTTACCTCTCCATCCTCAAACAGATGACATTCAATTTCCTGTTCAAATGAGGTAGCGAACCTCCACTCACACTTTTACTCATGCACACGTTTCACGGAGCTCAAGTACGTACAGGACACACCCTTTTCTCAGATTTAGTGACTAATATGTCTATTCGACAGGGACAGTAGTATAGTATACAGTATAGTATTCTTGAGGTTTGGTTCTGCAGCAGTCACCCAGACAGGCATTCTCTCATTCATCATGAGTGTGTGAGTTTCCTACTCACCAGGGATGTCTTTACTTCCTTCGGCTTCTCATCAACCCTCAGCCTCCAGAAGCACAGTCGAGGCCCAGTCCTGGAAAGTTGGAAAGGGTCTCCAGTGCCGTGGCCACGGTCTTTGCCTGGACGTCGACTCAGCCCCTGGAAACCTTAGGTATCTTGAGATCCGGCTCGAAGGACCAAGTAAAGGTCAGGTTTACCAATTAGACACTCATTAAACTGGTAAAATACGAAGCAAAGACACCAGTTCTAGTCTCGCGAGGAGAGAGGAGAGGAACTGTCTCATACAATTCACCACTGCACTCTGATTATCCTCTACTCAGCACCTCTATTTATTTAGTTTCAAAATGCCCCTTATTTACATGGATGTTACAAAAAGGAGACGGGTGAGCAAAACATAGTTGGAAATAAAGTGTACTTGTTTGTTCATGTGTGTACTTGTTTGTTCATGTGTGTGCAAGTGTGTGCATGTGTGTGGAAGATTCCTGAGTACATGTGTGGTCATCATTTCTTTAACAGACAACAGGTGCTCCTGGTTCTAACAGTTCTGGTGATTAGATGTTTTTGTTCTTGTGCTCTCTCCTGCTACGCGGCTGCCACGTTATCTAGAGCAGAGCAAATCATTTCTTCATTGGAAGCAGATGTATGACAATTAAATTCACAATTATTCCGACAGAACTGGCCAGAACAGGACAGAGCAGGGAAGACGCGGCTTCGCAGGGCACATCGACCGTGATGCCGCCTGCCTGAGGATCAGCCATCTCCTATCCGGGTGGGCTCCATTATGTCATCCTCTCCTACCTTTGCTCCCCCACTTCCTGTGTGCCGTGAGTACGTCTCAACTACAACCCACTCACCACCGCATCTGGTTTTGGGTTCAGATTTTTCGGATTACGAGGAAGATTTAAAATTATATGACCGACTGCCTGATTCTGACTTCGACAATGAACTTGAACTTTCACTCCTGGTGATGAGTCTTGAGCAGTTTGTTTCGCGGTCCCATGCTTCCCGCTCCTGTGTGCTCTCACCCGGTGAGTCCAACTCATCTTCCTCTAAGCCTTTTTTCGGAACCCATTTGGTCATCTATCCAGGCCCTCCGCATGGCGGCAAGAGGAAAAGCCCAAGCTGGGTGCCCCCTTGCGCCTCCTCCTGCACAGCTGCTAAGACAGCAAAGCCACTGCAGACAATCGCCCAGTCCGTGCCAACAATCAAGCCACAGAGTCATCCCGCTTCCGCTCCAGCAACAGCCGAACTTCAGCCAACCTCCGCTGGCGCTTCGCCGCCAACCAAGCCCGCCCCAGCGATGGCCGAGACTCAGGCGACTTCCCCCGGCGCTTCGCTGGCAACGGAGCCGGTGGGTTCCAAGTCGACAATCTTTGAAATTGTGGATCCTATGGCTAGGATTCAGCGACCATTGGACATTCTCGTCCCAGGATTGCCACAGCTGTTTCGAGTCCATGCGGCAGTGAAGAGCGACCCACTGTCGAGCCAAGCCTACGCCATGGTGCCGACTGAGCCGCTGCCGAGCCACTCCCACGTTGCGGTAGCAGCCGACCCTCTACTGAGCCAAGGCCGCATCACGGTGGCAACTGACTTCCTGGCAAACCACACTCACGTCGTGGTAGCAACCTACTGAGACAAGCCCATGTTGCGGTGGCGACCGACCTGCTTCCAAGCCACGCTCACGTTGTGGTGGCGACAGATTTCCTGGTGTACCATGCTCACGCTGCAGTTGCAACTGACCAAGCCAAGTCCACGTCGCAGTGGCGATTCAACCGCTTCTGTGCCACGTCCACATCACAGTGGCGACACACTCACGTCCCTGTCCAGGCGGTGGCGACGGCTCATCGGCCACCTCACATTCCTGTCCAGGTGGTGGTTAAGGCTCGTCAGCCGCCTCACGTTCCTGTCCAGGCGGCGGCGACGTCCCACGTCCCTGTCTCGACGGCGACCGGCCTGCGGCCGCCTTCCACTCCACGCCTCAACAGCAACTGATCCTCGGCCACCTGAGGCTCACACTACTGTCTTGACAATGGCCGGCACGCAACCTCCTCACACCCCTGTCTCGACAGCGGACGCCTGCCTCTCCTGCTTCGATGGCGATCCATCCTCGGCTGCCTGATGACCACACTTGAAGGGCTACCAATCCCCGGCTGCCTCCCGACCTAGCCTCGGTGGCGACCAATTCACGGCCGCTTCACAACCAAGCCTTGGTGGGAACCGATTCCCGTCCGTCTGATGACCACACCACAGCAACAATCGCCGCTCCCCTTCATGGATGTTAAATGGTGGAGTGGAAGGTTTTGCGGCTTGGTTGGTGCGTGGAGTGGAAGTGTCTATTTCAAATCTACAGTAAAAACTATTTAGGTTATCGGGTAGCCTGCTCTGGTTTTCTACCGGGGGAGAATGTTCCTTGTAGTTAGTAAGCGATTGTAATATTTGCCATACTGATTTGGAGTCATTAGCGCTGAGATGTTTTTCCAGTTTAGCTGCATAGTCCCTCTTTGCAATGTTAATTTCTTTCGTCAGCTGGTTTCTAGTGCAATTGTAGAGGGCCCTGAACCCCACTAAGGTATGGAATCTCTTTAGCCTGGTGGAGTTGCCCAAGTATGTCTGAAAACCACGGCTTGTTGTTATTGACCATGCGAAAAGTTTTAGTTGGAACACACACCTCCTCACAAAAAACTGACATACGTGGGAACAATATCCGTCAATTCATTCAGGCTTTGCGCAGAATTTTCAAAGACATTCCAGTCTGTGCAGTCAAAGCAGCTTTGAAGTTTTGATTTTGATTTGATTTTGTGAGGGGGGGGGGGGGTTGCATGCGCGCATCGCTGTAAATAGTATCCGGGAAGTGTTGTGTGCTTACATGTATATATCCATCCATCCATCCATCCATCCATGCAAACTCCACACACGGAAGTCCGGGATTGAACAGCTGCACCACCATGCCGCCTCATAAAGTGTGTTGTTGCTTATACAGTATTAGCACAAGAGGCTATATCTCAGCAGCTAATAACCAGTAATGATTAGATGCATGCAAATTTCCCCTGCTGGTGAACGAGCCTCAACTGCCACAGCCACAGCTGTATCCTGTCAAGTTAACCCCATGGGAGGTTAAAGAATCAGAAATTTGGGTGCGTTTTCTCAGTTTTGTTGCACAACACATCTGCATTTTGGCTTAGCTAGAACAAATGGTCTGTAATGCTAAGCACCGGAGACGTCAGGGGTGGAGTCAAGGATGTTTCTTCCATGTTTGGCTGTGAAAGCTGGCACACATCCAGACTTTGCTTGGATTTCAAAAATGTTCTTTTTTTAATTTTTTTTTCAATTAATGTCCAAATTATATGTAATAATAATATTATTTCACTTTGGAGGATTTATTGTACAATTGAAATTTGGCGAGAGTCTTCCTTAAATGAAATGGCTATTTCTAACCATTTTTGTGTATTTTTGGAATTACAGATTCTTCCAAAAGTTCAGACAACCTCTATCCCTATTCAGAAAAGGTACATAAATGAGACTACTGCCACTAAGTTTATGGAGACTGTGGCTGTGCCACAGACTGTGAATGTTGACACGGTTGATGAACTTTTGGACAATTTCACCTCGAAAATCACAAATGCCATGAATGCTGTCGCTCCTGTTAATACTAAGACCATCTTGAGGCGAGCTAGAACACCATGGAGGAGCACAATGATGTTCAAGAGATGTAAATTGCAGTGTAGGAAAGCAGAACGCAAGTGGAGAAAAACTAAACTACAAATTGACTATGACCTTTACAGACAGTGTCTTTGTAATTTTAACCAAGAGTTAGTGTCGGAATAATTGTGAATATAATTATCATACATCTGCTTCCAATAAAGAAATGCTTTGCTCTGCTGTAGATAACGTGGCAGCCGCCTAGCAGGACATAGCAAGAACAAAAATATCTAATCATCAGAACTGTTAGAACCACGAGCACCTGCTGCCTGTTATAGAAATGATGACCACACATTTACTCAGCAATCTTCCACACACATGCACACACACATGAACAAACAAGTACACTTTGTTTCCAAATATGTTTTGCTTGCAGTCACCTTTTTGTAACATCCATGCAAATAAGGTGTGTCTTGAAACTAAATAAATAGAGGTGCTGAGGAAAGGATAATCAGAGAGTGCAGTGGTGAATTGTACAAGACAGTTCTTCTCCACTCTCCTCGTGAAGTTGAACTGGTGTCTTTGCTTCCTTTTTGTCCAGTTTAATGAATGTCTAATTGGTAAACCTGACAGTTAGAGCTAGACAGCAACATTTTTTTTAAATCACCAGTAAGAACCTCAACAATAGGAAAGGTGTCCGTTTTGGTCTTGTTGGATCTCAGCGCTGCTTTTGATACGGTAGATCACAATATACTGCTAAACAAGTTGGAAACGTGGGTAGGACTGACTAGAACGGTCCTTAAATGGTTTAGGTCCTACCTGGAGGAAAGGAGCTACTTTGTGACCATTGGAGGTGCTCGGTCTCAGTGAATGGCAATGACCTATGGGGTCCCTCAAGGGTCAGTTCTTGGACCTCTCCTGTTCAGTCTGTATATGCTACCCTTGGGTCAAATTCTTCAAAGCTTTAATTTTGACTACCACAGCTATGCAGATGACACACAGTTATATTTAGCAGTGTCTCCAGATGACTACAGTTTAATCTGGGTATTGTGCCACTGTCTAAATCAGATAAAGCCAAAATGTTCTTCAACTAAATCACAACAAAACTGAGACAATTGTTTTTGGCAATAAAGAAAAGAGAATTGGTGTTAGAAAACACCTGGACTCTGTCTTTAAAAACAAAAGACCAAGTCCGAAACCTTGGTGTTCTGATTGATTCCGACCTGACTTTCAACAATCATATCAAATCAATCACAAAAATTACCTTTTACTTCTTGTATGTGTCAAGAAGACTACGAAAATCTTATCCATGCTTTTATCTCAAGTAGATTTGACTACTGTAATGGTCCTCTGACTGGACTCCCCAAAAAGTGTATTAAAAAGCTACAGCCCATTCAGAATGCTGCAACTCGGGTTCTGACCAAAACAAAGCGGTCAGAGCATATAACTCTAATCCAAAAGTCCTTGCACTATCTTATGGTCAGCTTTAGAATAGATTTTAAAGTTCTGCTACTGGTCTATAAATCACTAAGTGATTTAGGTCCTGAATAAATGAAAGAAATGCCAACGGAATACAAACCCAGTAGCGCTCTGAGGTCGACTGACTCATGTCAAATAGTGGAGCGCAGAGACCAAAACAAACATGGTGAAGCAGCATTTAGCTGTTATGCTACACAAAAAAGTAATAAGTTGCCATCGGAGGTGAGATCAGCCCCAGGTGTGAATATTTTTAAATCCAAGTACAAAACTCTTCTTTTTTCTCATGCTTTTTACAAAATATCTACTTTTTGATAATATTACTTGCACTGTATGCGGGTTTAATTGTGTTTTTTTATATTTTGTTTGTCATTTTTATTGTTTTTATGCCGTTTTAAATGTTTTATATCTCTTCGTTTTCAAATGCCTTTAATCATGTAAAGCACATTGAGTTACCTTGTGTATGAAATGCACTGTACAAATACATTTGCTTTGCTTTCCTTTGCTTTGCTAACTGTAGGCACACATGCATCATCTACTGTGTGCTGTCACATTTGTATTTGCATTGTTGGACAAAGGGTTCCATAATTGCAAGCTGATGTGAAAGGGGAAATTATCGACTGTGTTTTTTGTTCCCAATTGAAGAAATTGGGTGGGATGATTATGTTTAAAATGGATTTTGTTATTTTGAAGTTTTAAGTTATAAGGCAGCATGTCTTTGTTGCAACTTCATACAAATTTGACTTATCAGTTGAGTGGTGTGAGCAGGATGACTGCGTTCATCAGGTGTCAATCCAAAATGTCCCCGTATCATTTTGCTGGCATTTGGCTTTGGAAGTAATTCCATTAATGACACTCAATTTTCTGTGACTCTGGAGTTACCGGCACACCGTTAGAAAAATTAACTTGGTGCGTGTGAGCCCTGTATATCAAAAACGCATACGCTCATGCCCATATATGCGCACAGACAATCCGATAAAATGTCCCTGCCCTTGACTATGTCTTTTTGCCTTAGAGACCATGATGGTTTTCGTGTGTGTTTTCACATTGCGGAAGGTTTTTTTTTTTTTTTCTGTGATCGTGTCGATATGTGCCCTGTGACTGACTGGTGACCAGTTCCAGGTGTAGTCCGCCTTTAACCCAATGTTAGCTGGGAAAGGCTCCGGCAAACCCATTTGTGAGATGATGTTTTTTTTGCCAAGATTGCCCACCCTAAGTACTGGGATCGCCACTGACCCGTTGTACACGTGTGCAGAAACACCTCAAGAGATGTTGGCGGTCCTGCTGGCTGCACTCTGGTACTTAGGGTGGTTGACAATGGTCAACACTGTAGACTCTACAGTACCTGAGCCAATCGCGATGCAGAAAATGATGCAGGGTATCATTTAGCAAATCAGGATACAGAACACAATGCACTTTCATATGATGAGGAAAAAAAGAAGCTTACTACAAAATTAACAAAAAATGTGTAATTGCGAGTCTGCGTGAAGTGACCCGCATTGGACCGAGGGAACACAGTACACAAATAATAATAATAATAACAATACAATAACGGATAACCCAACAATGTTTTCTTCTCTATTCAAAATACACACTTGTGCCCTTCAAACTGGAATTTCGTATACATATGAGGTGCTTTTATTCTTGCTTCTTCCTTGCTTGAAGTTGTCAAAGATAATAAAAGGGAATGATTAAAATCTCCACTGACCAATATGAGGACTTTGGGATCACAAATGCCTGACCTCACCCACATTTGGTACAAGGGCTGTTTAAAAGTACAAAAGCAACTGTTGTTTTTTTTTTTTAACAGCCAAAAATGTGTCCATTGCAAATAATACGTGCTGTGTACCCAAAGATAGGGACAATTTCCCAGTCCCATTTAGTTGTCCCTCTTGCTTCAGTTTTTTTTAGTGTTGACTCTCATTCCTCCATATTGGTGGCATTTCTCGGGGACACAGGTCCTCTGAGAGTTCCATTACAGACAGTCCAGAAGGGCTGACTTTTTCTGCTCAACAAAAACTGGGCTGTTTGCAAACCTGCTGCACTTAAAGGGGAAATCCACTGGTTTGCATTAACAATGTATCCAATAGGTCATGTAATATGTACACTATTTTGACAATATGTTAAATCCTCTTTCATTTAATAGTGTTTTGAGAAGATTTTTCTTGTCACAAATTTTCGGGGGCGCTGCCATTTTCGCAAATCACATGACGTATGTGTGCGGATGTGACGTGCAGCAACAAAGGCTCGATTACATGGGACACCATTTATGCCCAGCACTGATTTCTCAAAATTTTCCTCATCTGATGAAGAAATAGCACTATCGGTTGATCTAGAAAGCAGAGGAATACTTCCATACACAGCTGTGAGCGGATTGGCGGCTCAGTTTATCTGGAAGGCGGAGGAATACTTCTATACGGATTTGAACCTGTGGCTGTAAATAATACTACCGAGCGGTGGAGCCGTGGGCTGAGCTCCGCCGAGTGGCAGAGCCCTGAGCTTGCGTCCTCGTGAGCGAGCTACGTCGCTCGGCTGTATAAGTTATGTTGAATATTCATATGGTATTTCGGAAGGAATGATGCACAGTCAGTCGGTGGAGGGAGCTCCACGGCCGGGCGAGCTCACGGCTCCGCCGCTCTGTTTGGAAGTCCCAATCAACCGATACTGCTATTTCTTCATCAGATGAGGATAAATCCGAGAAATCAGCACTGGGCATAATGGTGTCCCATGTAATCGAGCGTTTGGAACGGCACGGAACACGTCACATCCGCCCACATAGGTCATATGATTCACGAAAATGGCAGCACCCCTGAAAATTCGTAATTGTCGATAAAAATCTTCTTAAAACACTATTAAATGAGAGAGGATTTAACATTACATTGTCAAGATAGAGTACATAGTACATGACCTATTGTATTTATTGTTAATGCAAACCACTGGATTTCCCCTTTTAAGGTGCACCAAGCGCCTCTGTCCTCCAATGAATGTCATGGCCTGAATTGGCGATAAGTCCCATATACACTACATACAGTGAACAATAAATGTCATGTTAACAATAACAGTGCCGTCATTGCATTATTGCAGCACAATGACAATGCAATGGTATTAATTACAAATACAATTTTGAAGGAGTGTAATTTTTTCAAAGGCTACACCAAACTGAAGAAACTTTGTAGCTTTTGCAGTTCAGCTAGTGTTCCTTTTTAGCTTATATCAAATAATGTGAGATTTCTCTGGCGGGTATCTTGCGCTACATTTAATATACAGTACTGTACAATAGCTTGTTGCCTGGAGCTTGTACCTTGCCTTACTACATTTCTCAAGTTGCTTGGCTTATATTGTTTTTAATGGCTCATGGCCAAGGCAGTCACCCCGATGAATGGTTTATTGTTTTTTTTTTTTTGTTTTTTTTTTTTTTTTTGGGGGGGGTAGAATACAGTACTGTGTATCTGTTAAATCTGCCCCCCTGCCCCCTCTTAAATTGATATTTCACTATATTCTAAAGTTCATGTTAACATTTGTTAACACACAGTGGTAGCTCAGTTTGTAATTACATTTCCTCCTGATTTATTTTAAAATGCAATAAACCTATATTAACCCTTACGGGAAATAGAATGAGAAAACAAATATGGGTAGATATGGCGCCCTCTTATGAGGACAGGGGAACCAGAAAACGTGGGAGAGGAAGTAAGAGAAGGCAGGAGTGGAAAAGGGGAGGGGTCTGGAAAAAGTAACGGCTGCCAGATGTTTTTGCATTGTAAAGAGAACTTCTATGGCACATTTAGTCATTTAATATGGTCACCAGTCCAGTCCAGAAAAAGACGAACAGGAGAGTGGTATTTCTGGGATGATGACGTGAGAAAGCTACACAATGACTGCGACATTTATAATCCAATATGGTTACTAATGTCTTTGCAAAGTCTGTTTTGGTGAATAAACGTTTGAACAATCTTAGAGTTGCATAAATTAGACGTGTCTACATCATTGTCATAATACATACGGCACTTGGTCTCAAAAAATATCCTGTGCATTGCTTTTGGGGGGCTACAATGCAGCACGATATATTATGCTATTGTTTGTGATTGTTTAGGTTGTTTAGAGTATTTGGTCAGCAAATTAATTGGATGGATGCAACACATCGATGTGTACTACACCACTGTGCAAACTACAGTACAACCCTTTCTGTAAATGGCATTACTGTATGGATGCATGTATACATTATTAATTATTTGTTCAGGTTCTGAAAAAATGTAACCAATATCCCTACACTATATTTTTGGTGAAAATGTTCATGTTTCTGACATGCGTACACCGACGCATGCACTCACACACGCGCACAAGTATGTGCGTGTGCACGAGAGAGAAGGAGAGAGAGACAGAGAGAGAGAGAGAGAGAGAGAGAGACAGAGAGAGAGAGACACAGAGAGAGAGAGACAGAGAGAAAGTGAGAGTATGTTTTTGCATTAATCTTTGCAACAAATGGTCAGGAAAATGTCGACAATTTTCTGTTGTCAAGCCCTTCTGAGATATTTTTTGAAAAACTTCAGTAGTGACAGCAAGATCATCTATCACACTGTTTAAATGCCAAGTCTGTCGTCCCCGTTGTTGTTTTGGCGGTGATGTACTCTCGCCTGCCCAGACTAAACTCCTGTGCATGTTAATGTGCATGTTGTCACATTTTTATCATTTACTAAATGGCTGACTATGGAGTTGTTATTTTTAAAAAAAATTACTTTTAAGACACATTTTTACATTTTCAGACTACAAAACATCATCAACCAAAAAACATTGTTTTATCTTAAAACTGAATAAAAACACCCCAAAACAAAAGAACTCACAAGACGAAAAGAAAAGTGGAAACAGTGACTTTTTTGTTTTTCATGTTAATTATGTAAATTATCCAAGGGCAAAAGCCTCAACCAGAATGTATACATTTGCAGAGGGAGGTCACTTAAAGGTCATTAGTGTCCGACGCCAGTTCTTTCACCAATTATCTGTTCTCCAGTCTACCTTCAGCCATTACGTCCAATGTCAGTTTTTGTCAAGAAGTGAAGAATCCTCTCAACCGCTCCTCTTTTTTCTTCTCTCTGGCAACATACCAATTATTTTGCCAGGTACTGTAAGTCCTTATCAATAGATGACTGAGTGACAGGTCCATCAGATATAGTGACAACGTGACAACCAGGAAGCCAATAATGGTACTCAGGTACGAGTGAGTGTTGTTGTCAGTATTACTTCTGGTTGGTATTATTCACCCATCCATGCAGCAGTTTATCCAAAAGTCTTGTGATTTAAGAGTGTTCTCGGAGTGGCTCAATGATTAAGAGGCCCAATAGTCTATCCAGGTGCACCTGTAAAAGTCAATTCAGGAGTTAGAGTGAAGAAAATATGTATGTGTACATCCTGCTATATTGCAAGTTCTCCCACTTTAAAATCATGGAGGGGTCTAAAATTTTCATCGTAGGTGCATCTCCAATGTGAGAGAGATAATTTAAAAAGAAAAATCCAGAAATCACAATGTATGATTTTTTTAAGGGTTCATTTGTGTGATACAGCTGCAAATAAGTACTTGAACACATGTCTATCCGCTAGAATTCTGAGCCTCAAAGACCTGTTAGTCCGCCTTTAAAAGTCCACCTCCACTCCATGTATTATCCTGAATCAGATGCACCTGTGTGAGATCGTTAGCTGCATAAAGACAACTGACCCCCCCATACAATCAGTAAGACTCAAACTTGTAACATTGCCAAGACCAAAAATCTGTCCAAAGACACCACAGACAAAATTGTACAACTCCAGACACCTGGAAAGGGCTACCGAGAAATTGCCAAGCAACTTGGTGAAAAAAGGTCCATTTTTGGAGCAATCATTAGAAAATGGAAATAAGTTAAAGATGACGTTCAATCTCAATCAGAGTGGAGCCCCATGCAAGATATCACCTCGTGGGGTCCTAATGATCCTTAGAAAAGTGAGTTATCAGCCCAGGATGACAAGACAAGACTTGGTCAATGACCTGAAAAGAGCTGGGCCCTCCGTTTCCAAGCTGACTGTTGGTAATACACAAAGACGTCATGGTTTGAAATCATGCATGACACAGAAGGTTCCCCTGCTTAAACCAGCATGTCAAGGCCCGTCTTAAATTTGCCACTGACAATTTGGATGATACAGAGGAGTCATGGGAGAAAGTTTTGTGGTCAGATGAAACCAAAATGGAACTTTTTGGTCATAATTCCACTCACCGTGTTTGGAGGTGACAAATGATTAGTTCCATCCCAAGAACACCATCCCTACTGTGAAGGAACAGGGTGGTAGCATCATGCTTTGGTGGTGTTTTTTTGCACATGGGACATGACAACTGGACTGTATTAAGGAGAGGATGACCGCGGCCATGTATTGTGAAATTTTGGGGAGCAACCTCTTTCCTTCAGTCAGAGCATTAAAGATGGGTTGTGGCTGGGTCGTTCAACATGACAATGACCCGAAGCACACAGCCATGAAAACCAAGCAGTGGCTCCATAAAAAGTATATCAAGGTTCTGGCGTGGCCTAGCCAGTCTCCAGACCTAAACCCAATAGAAAATCTTTGGAGGGAGCTGAAACTCCGTGTTTCTCAGCGACAGCCCAGAAACCTGTCTGATCTAGTGAAGATGTGTGTGGAGGAGTGGGCCAAAATCCCTCCTGAAGTGTGTGCAAACCTGGTGAACAACTACAAGAGAAGTTTGACCTCTCTAATTGCAAACAAAGGCTACTGTACCAAATATTAACATTGGTTTTTCTCAGGTGTTCAAATACTTAATTGCAGCTGTATCACACAAATAAATCGTTAAAAAAATAATACATTGTGATTTCTGGATTTTTCTTTTTTATTTATATATATTTTCTCTCTCACAGTGGACATGCACCTACGATGAAAACTTCAGACCCCTCCATGATTTCTAAGTGGGAGAACTTGCAATATAGACGGGTGTTCAAATACTTATTTTCCTCACTGTAAATATGAAGCCACATGATGTTATAAAAAGGACCACAATTTATTGGCAGACCATGAGAGAACGCTGAGGAAGTACTCACATCCATGAAAAACGAAGTAATTGCATCCATGAAAAAGAATATTCCAGATGTCTGGAGAAGGATCCAGTCGCTTAATAAACTTATTCTGTTAATTACCAGTTTGGCTTTAATACAAATATTCATCGGCTACCTGATTTATCTCACTTTTGTTGTAAAAATGGAATGGAACTTCTGTGAGTTCCCACAACACTCTAACACAGTCGCACAATAACAATCAGGTAGGAAAGTGACCAGTTAAGTCCTACGCAAATGACACAGCATCATCAGGAAGATTCAAGAAATGAAGCAAATCTTCTGATTGCTAAATGCAACAGCACCACCTGAGCTCTGCTAGCATTATTTTATTTTATTTTATTTTATTTTATTTTATTTTATTTTATAGGTTTTAAGATTTCCAGTCAGTGTAAAAAAACATATGGCATGTCATCAGATATTTAAAGGTCAAGTGTCATCCCTATAAACATTCTAAAATAGATATGACATTATTCACTTCAATGTCTATACAAAAAAATAAATGTGAGCGGAGAGCGCGTCATCCTTGCGCAAAGTTGCAGAAGTGTCATTCTTTGACATCCAACTCGTCGCCATATTGCCTGCATCCTCTGTCCGTGATGTCACCCAGACATTCCCCAATGAAAACACAGGGTGCACCCGACTATGGGAGACGAACACGCCCCTTCTGACATGGAAGCTCTTTTTGAAAAGGAGAACACCACACAACCGAGTGAAGTTACCAGGGCAATATTACACTATTATTTTGAGCCTTATTCACATTATATGCGATCACAGCCAAACCGCCTCCCCGTCCGATCCACTTCCACGGCAGAGATGAGCCATTGAAGTTCATCGCAGCCGGCTGGTGTGGCTCATTTTTGGCGCCAAGGTGGCTTATCATGGAGCCGAGCCGTGCTGCTTTAGGAGGTTGTTCATCGTCGCAGTACGCGTTGAACAACACTGTCGAGCGAGGGCGCTTTACTGAGTTGTCATTGCACGCAGCTGAGTAAGGCAGAGCCGAGCCGTGCTACTTTAGGTGGTTGTTCATAGCCGCCACAGTATGCGATGAACAACACCATTGAGCCAAGGTGCTTTACTGCGTTGTCACCGCACGCAGCTGAGTGAGTCATTGGCGCTGCGTTCTTCAGAGACGCCGCCGTCCGCGACCCCGAAGCGTAACCTTCGCTGGTGAAGCGACGCAGCAGCCCGACGCCGTCCGAAGCACACATCGTCACATTTCGTACGCGGATGTTTTGTTACGTTATGAGAGACCGATTACGTGGTCCGCCCCAAACTATTATTGTTTTTTGTAGCTGTATACACACCAACCTGTCATTTGGAACCCACAAAATTCTCATCCTCTGCACCCGTGCAATCCATTTTTTCACGACGAACCAGGTCTCTTGCAAACTTATGAAGAGTAAATCCATTCTCCCGAGTCTTCAAGCAATGTCCAGCAATGCAATGAGCCGTCATTTTGGCTAATACGAAGGAACAATGAGCTATCTTCCCGGAGCTAAAACTAATGGAAACAAACGAGTCCACTTGGGGGCGATTCTGTCCTTTATGTCACTTCCTGTTTCTTCTCGAAAACAATCCCTCGATAGGATTTTCATGGCGGGAGTTTCAAAAAGCTGTATACGTCAAAATCAGGTTTTGTGGTGAAAAAACGCATGGGCCTTTATTGGCTGCCATTTTCTCATGAATAACATACCAAAAATCATCCATTTCATGACAGTGGCCCTTTAACACCCATAAAAATCCATGCCATTCCTAACTACCCAACAATGTGCTCAAATATTTTCTTTTGATGTAGCATTATAGTGTTTATTTTGTGTGTTAGAAATACGCTTTCAAAGTATCAAAATATATTCTGACATATAAGACATAGCTGAAAAAATAAGACAGCTCATTTTAACATGAATATAAAACTGTCGCAGAGGGCGCTATCACATGGATATATTCAAACATGATGTCGTCATGTTTTTTTTTTAATCAATGGGGGGCGATTGAGTCCCACTGCAATTTCAGGTTAATGATATTCATACCACAATACAATATCTTTGACGTTTGGCCCACAGAGGAATTCGCAAAGTAACAATACATTTTAGCCGACATCATTGACTCTGATAGTTCAGTTTGGGCAGCTAATTTTCGAGTTAAAAACAAGAGATTGGCCAACAAACGAGTGTTGCTTTGTGTGCACTGTGTGTGTTGCGCATAACAATCTGGTGATGCCCCTCGTGAAAAGCAATCAATGAATCAGATCAGATTGTAAGATTCTGAGAAAAATACACGAGGAGTTCATACCCACCCAAAGCCGTTTGGATACCGCCCAAAGATGGATTCTTGGGGAAACCCTAAAAGTCACTACTTACCTTAGCACGCTACTGAAAGACAGTAAGGGCTTAAACACAAAATGTAAATGATGCTCGTAGTGAACGTGAATCATGACTTGACATTGTATTGTTTAATAGCAGTGTAATGTGAGTGCTGCGTCATAACGAAAATAAAAAAGAACTAATTAATTTGATACTGATTTTGTTTCAGTTTCCACAGACAACCATTTGGCAAAGTCATTTTTTTTAATTGTTCTTTAGTTGATGTTGATTGTCTGCCAAATAAGGTTAGAACTGCAACTGTAACACAGCAGCACCCGTTAAAACTCCAAAAGGTGTAATAGTCATTTCAAATGTTTACAGTTTTTGGAAATGTTTTGTTACATATGAATAGACAGCATTTGTTACAGGCATTTAGGCGTTTTTGGACTGGGGGATCTGATAAGATCAAATAATGCAGTCAAATAGCATAATTATGTTATTTTAACTTTTAAAACGTCAAAACGGCCACATTGAGGTCTGTTAAAAAAAACGGCATCAAATAATTTAATGGAACACTTTGAATTATCTCGTTCCTAAATGTGTTATAAAGAAAGCATTCTTTGTATGTGAGTGTGCAATAAAAACAGAGGTAATTCCTGCAAAAAAAAAATGGGAATAGAAATACGTTTGTACATAAATATGATAGATATTTTATTATAGAATTGTAGGCTTCTGTGTCATTCAACTATAATGTGCTAATGAAAATAAATTATTCCATGGGCAATAATGCCACAATATGTATTTGTACGTGATGGGTTTTAAATGTAATGTGGCGTCAGATATGCTTCATCCAATACGAGGGATTGTAAAACATTATTTCTGAAATCAAAATAATGAGTATTTTAGAGGCACATTGTTCAGCCAAATGATAACTAGTAAAAAAAAGGAAAAAAGTTCATCTTGTATCACTTCCCATGTAAACAGGTGGTAGTTTATTAAATTCATAACACAGATTACACTTAGTATTATTTACACTCCCACCACGTTTTACACTTCACAACATTGACACCTTGTCATCACGGTGACGTTACAACATGTATATACATTCCAGCCCCAGAGAGAACCAGAAAGACAAATGAATTGCAGGTAGACTTTACAACTTCACAAACACCTTCTTCTGGAATAAAACATATTAAGTGAATGGCTTTTGGCAGTCAGTGGAGTTGTCCAAACGTCTACATTGCACATAAACATATCGAGTTAAATAAAAATGAGAGCGAAGTGAACTCCCATTAATACAGAATGCTTGTGGCCCAGAGGGCGAATGGTTCAGACTACAGTATATCTTCAGTTACTTGTGTTCACTTTTATTACCTAAAACCTATAACTCACAAAATGAGATCCAATACGACCCGATGTTTTAGTTAAACATCCTCGTGATACCACGCTTACAAATTACTGGATTATAAGTGATGTATGTAAACGACATACTGTAGTGCACAAAGGTTACTCGTTCCGACCGCGATCAGTATAAAAGTATTAAATATCTCACTTGCCTTTTCGTTCATGCGTGGAGTGTTTCATTTCATTGTTAATTGAGGTCACAATTAAAATAGTCCGGATTTTGCATTTCAAACATATACAGACGGTAAAGAGCAGAAAACTGAATAATGTTCTAGTTGTTTCTTTTTCACTTTACTTGTGTGGCTCGAGGTGACGACTTGATAGTGCATCGAATCACGTCACGTTCGCCCCCCTGCTCCGAGGAAAGATCGAGCAGCGGAGAACGGAGTGCAAATCGATATGCGGGATGGAGGCTACTGTTTGAGTTCCAGAGCCCAGACGTGCTGAGGCCATCCTGTTCGCCCTTTGGGTTTCTTGTCGCTCAGTGAGGATGACGACGACGACGAGCATGATGACGATAAAGCTGTCTTGGGGATATCCACCTAATGACATAAAAAAAATAGTAATTGACAGAAAAACAATCACAACCGCAGTTCCTCAGTCTAGACGAAGTATTGTGTTCATACTGATGATACATATTTTCATCTATCCACCGATTTTCTGAGCCGCCTATCCTCACGAGGGTCGCCGAAGTCCTTAAACCAATCCCAGCTGTAATCGGGTAGGAGGCAGGGTAGACCCTGGTCTGGTTGTCAGCCAATCGCAAGGCACAGACAAACAGTTGCACTCAAAACCACACCAAGGGGCAATTTAGAATCTCCAATTAATGCGTGTTTTGGGGATGTGGGAGGAAACCGAAGTGCGTTGAGAAAATCCACGGAGGCACGGGGAGAACATGCAAACTCAACACAGGCAGGGCCGGGATTTCAACCAAAGTTCTCAGAACTTTGAGGCCAACAATGTAAACCAGTTCCTCCACCGTGCCGACACACATGATACTCTTGAGGAAATGACAACAATGCGAATTCACATATTTTTCCTTTTTATACGACTCATTGTCAAAAACATAACTCAATTAAAAAGTCACAATGTTGATTCATAATAATTCATTGTTTTCCACGCAATTTAATACGGTTCAAGCTTTTGCATGTCAATGAGAAATACAAAAGAGCAAAACTAGTTCACATGACCATGAAATATAAAAAATATTTAAAATAATAATAGATCTCTCAGACAACAAAGAAGTGCAATCTCTCTCTCTCTCTCTCTCTCTCTCTCTCTCTCTATATATATATATATATATATATATATATATATATATATATATAATCCATTGAAATGAATGGGCCTCCATTCAATGAATAGGAAATGGAAACTCTGGTGGAGGCCCGCAGCGGTCCTGACGTGCAAATGGGTCGTCCGAGACTTTCCTATTCATTTGAATGGAGGCCCATTCATTTCAATGGATATATATATATATATATATATACAGAGAGAGAGAGAGAGAAGAGAGAGAGAGAGAGAGAGAGAGAGAGAGAGAGAGAGAGAGGAGAGAGAGAGAGAGGGCCAGCCGTTAAGCGTTGGCCTCACAATTCTGAAGAGTGGGATTCAAATACCGCACTGCCTGTGTGGAGTTTCTTCGGGCCCTTCGGTTGATTGGAGACTGAATTTCCCCTTAGTAAGATTGTGAGTTCAACTGTTGTTTGTCTGTGCCCTGCAATTGGCTGGCAACCAGTTCAGGGTGTACCCTGCTTCCTGCCCGATGACAGCTGGGATAGGCAACAGCACTCCCGCAACCCCCGTGAGGATAATTGGCTCAGAAAATGGATGGATCGTTTACTTTGTTTATCCGACTATTTCCCACGTAGCAATAAGAGTATTTTAAGTGTACATTATATATTGCGGCTTGATTGTCCACATCCTACTGATCATTTTGCTCTTAATTCTATTTGAAGCATAACATCAAAGATGTAGATAGCTTTAAAATACCACCGTGATGTGTTCACGAAAAAATGTTTTATGCACACCGCTGCCGAAGAAATACTTCGGTTTACATTTCCCGAGAGCACGCTTCAAATATTCCGAGCCAAAAGATTTTAAAAATAGATTTAAACGCATGTTTGAAAAATATAATCACCCCTAACCCATATTTTTATGTGCAATTACACAAACGAATGAATTGGTTCTGTTTCAATCGTTTTGTCACAAATTCAACCGTGTGTATATAACAGCACAGTTACCAAAAAATATAGAGGTCTATATATATTTATATATATTTCGCTGCATTCACTTCAACAATTTTCATCACGTTTATTTGTAAAGACACTTGAATTCTGCAAGACTGCGCATCCTTTCCAGCTACGGCTGTCATACTACTCAAGCAGAACGGGAAAGTGCTGCTTAACATATAGACCACCTCGCGCCATCCCACTACGCCATTTAATAATAATAATAATAATAATAACTATTACTACTACTACTACTACTACTACTACTACTAAAAATAAATAATAATAATAGTAATTATTATTAATAATATAATAAATAATAATTACTATTATTATTATTATATTATTAATAATAATTACTATTATTATTATTTATTTTTAGTAGTAGTAGTAGTAGTAGTAGTAGTAGCAGTAGTAGAAGTAGTAGTAGTAGTTGGATACTTTTTTCTGTACGCAAATATTTCACGGGATGTTCTCTTGTCCACTTAACGAATTCCACACTGACCTTAAATTGAAATAAATAATTTAAAAAAACTGAATTATTTTAGTTCAGTCTGATACGTTACATTGGATAAAACCAACTTGTATGCATACCAAAATGTCGTAAAGCACAATTTCAACCTTATGGACAAGTTTAAGGAACCCGCCATTTGGTCCAGTTCTGAATTCACTCAAGAGTTAACCCCTTAATTGTTAATGGATCAGCGGAGTAAATCCTTGGTGCTCACACTCAAGTTGATATGTGGGGTATTTTTTTCCCCTCCTTACTTGCGTTTTGGCACTGTGGCGAACCCGTGTTTGCGTGCAGAGCTGCGCTTGACAAAATGTGTCACCACTTTGTGGCAATTCCACATTTGAATTTGGAGAAAACGTTTTCCAATATTTTGTAATTGTGTGCCACAGTTTCTTTATTGCACAGGACACATTGATTAATTAACATTTGTTTCTGTTTCTAGATCATCCATCCATGATTTTTCTGAGCCGCTTATCCTGACGAGCGTCGCGGGAGTGACAGTCCCAGCTGTCATCGGGCAGGAGGCAGGGTACACCCTGAACTGGTTGCCAGCCGATCACAGGGCCGATATAGACAAACAGTCGCATTCACAATCACACCTCTGGGCAATTTTGAGTGTCCAATTAATGTTGCATGTTTTTGGCATGTGGGAGGAACCCGGAGTGCCAGGAGATAACCCACACAGGCATGGAGAGAACATCCAAACTCCACACACCGGTCCTCAGAACTGTGAGGCCAACGGTGTACAGCTGCCCCACCGTTCCGCCTGTTTACATACCGTTTCTGTCTATTCGTGAGTCGTGCAATTATTTCAATTTATTGATATACATTTGGCAATTGTCATAATGGTGAATCTATAGGCCACAATGTTATTAGATGACAGCGATCCATTTACTTCACATATTTGCACAATAACTCCACCATGCGCTGAATTAACTGCACGTACAAAAAATAATTAGTCGTGAAATATGTTGAAATGTCTGACCACTAAATCTTGAGCGGGTGCATATGGCCAGAATCCGGCTCAAATATTAGCGAATAATCTGACCGCCTGGGAGGAAGAAATAATGAAAGACCCGTCCTGGGAATATACTGAACTCCAAGATGTCTGAGAATTGCAAGCCATTTTCTGGACTGCTTCATCATTTCGGGCACATGTTGATTGCGTGAAACATTTTGTACTCTGGCTCAATTGCTCAGCATGAGTATCGTTTGTTGCCTTAGTAGTTTCTATTTGTTTCTTATGCGTGTTTGCATTCTGTTGATTTGGTGTATCTATAAATTCAGTTTTTAGCTCGTGTTTTTCTTACCAAGAGGCCCATGTACTGTGTACAGTCTCGATTTCATTATAAATTCATAAGAAGTGTGTGTGAGTTAAGATTGTTGCACATAGATTTTCCCCCTTTCTTATGGATTGTCAGAAATTGTAATTTGCGTCTGCTTTACACTTGGACTATTTGTTTTTTCCACTAGTACTTTTCTTGTTTGCACCGATATTAAGTTATAAAACAATAAACACGTTTGCTCCATCGCATTTATGTTTTTAATCATCACACAAAATCTATTGTGTTTGAGTCTGCCTTTAATTATTAGATGACTCGTTTAGGCCAAGAGTATAGTTTATTTTAATTGTCAGATGTATAAGTTAAATACAACAATTAATGCGGCGTTAAGTTTTGCTGTAAGGTATTCAACTTATTGATCTATCTATTTTTGCAGGCCTGAAAAAAAAATGTTTCCTTTTCGGTTGCACGTGAATAAATGCGGTAAACTGACGTAATTTCCCCGAGTTTATCGTGAAAATATTCCAAAAATATGTGTTAGTTTAACAAATTTTTCCGCATCGTATGCAGCCGATGTTGGAAGAAGTCGATTCAAAGGCGTTATGTGTTATTGTTGCTTGTCGGTCTTACCGTGTCCCTCTTCCTGCGCTCTTCTCGCGCATCTGTCTTCTTCAGTTCGGCCTTGAAGGCCTGAGTCTCTCCGTGCTGGCCGTCCTTGTCCAGAATGTCCATCAGGTAGGAAATGTAGCTCGTGGCCAGCCGGAGCGTCTTGATCTTGGACAACTTAGTGTCCGCGGGGACGTTGGGGATACACTCCCTCAGTTCGGCGAAAGCCGAGTTGATACTTTGAGTCCGCCGCCTCTCTTTGCGGTTGGCCGTGGGTCTCCGCTTGACTATCCGCGGATGTGTGTGCTGGTGATGCATGCCCACTTGCGCCCCGTTCACCGAGATTGCTCCAGTTCTGGGGACTAATGCACCGTGTCCGTAGCGGTGATGGTGATCATCCAGGCCACCGACGGTCGCGGTGCCACTGTTGCCATGGTAATCGGGGCTGTAGGCCGGCGCGAGGCCGTACTCTGTAGGTGACATATCCGCGTGACTAAAAAGCCAGCTGGTGAAGTAAGAAGGCGCTCCCGTGTCCTCGTGACACCGAGCTGCTCCGGCAGCATGTAGGGAGTACTGGTGGCTGTCGTGGTGGTGCATGACCGGATGGTGAGGAAAGCCTGACACTAGACTCATCGTGGCACTCAAACACGCACACACGCAAAACGCACACGCTGTCTCTCTCACGCGCACGTACGTTAACACTGAAGCTCACACTGAACCTTCAGGGATGCTGCAAAAGTGTTGTTTAAGGATTGTCTACAGCAGATCTTTTCATGTGCAATAGTACCAACATCGCGAGAAGAATTCTCCTTCGAGCCAAAAAATGTGAGAGGCACGAGAAAGAACTGGGCTAGTTCCATCTGCAGCTGGCCGTAGGCCGCCTACCGCTGTCCTTTACAATCCCTGCCTCAACGACATTATTCCTTTAACCTCCAATCCGACAACAACAAAAAAGAAAAAATCGTTCTCTGAGACTGGTAATCTTCTTCAGGTCTCGGTCAATGACAGCATTAGACCTTTTTTTATGTCCAAGCACGATCAGTCTGAGTGCAGCAACCGACTCAACACTACTGCCTCCAGCTGATACTGATCCCGCACGGAGAAAGATTTGCAGAGAGAGAGAGAGAGGGGGGGGGGAGTGGTCCTTGAACACTGTGGATTTATCCTACCAGTGCACCTCAACTCTGTATGGTTGCATATCTGGTAAACTGCTGTAGTTGACACTTCTTTTCCTGAAAAAAAAAAATAATAAAATAATAAAATAAAAATGCACGTTGATTTACCTCACGATGGAAAGGTGGTGGACTGGTGAGAGTGCCTGCCTCACAATTCTGAGGACTGGAGTTAAAATCCCGGCTCGCCTGTGTGGAGTTTGCATGTTCTCCTCGTGCTTGAGTGGGTCTCCGGTTTCCACCCACATCCAAAAAAACATGCATTGATTGGAGACTCTAAATTTTCCTTCGGTGTGATTTTGAGTGTGGATGGTTGTTTGTTTCTATGTGCCCTGCGATTGGCTGGCAACTAGTTCAGGGTGTACCCCACCTCCTGTCCCATGATATAGGCGATAGGCTCCAGCAATCCCGTTACCCTTGTGAGGATAATGGATGGGTGGAATTTAATACATTCAAATCACGTGCAACCAATGTACATGTTTCAATGAAGTAAATTCAAATTAGTTTTTGACTGTGTTATGCAGTATTTTAGAAAGATATAATGTCATATTGATAGTGGGTGTCACGTGGTGACCTGATCGGTCCCTGGTCAGTTTTTAGAAGATCATGAAAGAATGTACTGAATTTAATTAGAAAATGAAATTAAGAAAAACACCATCAATAATTTAAACAGTTTTTGTACTGCCCCACCACTGTCTGGAATAGCAACTAAGAATCGCTTCTCTCTCTCTCTCTCTCTCTCTCTCTCTCTCTCTCTCTCTCTCTCTCTCTCTCTCTCTCTCTCTCTCTCTCTCCTCTCTCTCTCTCTCTCTCTCTCTCGAAACTACTCACTAAGTCGTCATCAATACTCAAAGGGGATGAGAGATACTTTTCTCCGCCCAGGGGGCAACATTCCCCCCTCCACTGGTCCCACCCGCAGGGTCTATGGACTTGGGGCGGGCTGAGTAGGTCTGCTGGCACACATGCACAGCAGCGCCGTGTAACCATATGAGCTGCTGGCTCAAAGGTGATGATATATGATCTTGACATTGGAATGCGTACACAATTTACAATCATTATGCAGCCAACTAGTTTCGCATCCGTGAGGTCTTGGCGGAAAGTATTTGTTTGAAAATATTTTATTATAAAGCCAAATGATCCACGAGACCTTTGTAAATCTGGTTGGTTCTGGGGATTGAGTTTACTCACAGGTCATCATCAAATCATCTTGTACACAGTCAAAGTGTCTATTTCCTTTAATGAAAAATTTTATCAATAAAATTAATGTTTCCTGATACAACAAGAAGTTGAGTTGAAACCTTCAATGAAATGCTTATTTTGGGGTGTTTTCCTCCGGTTCATCTTGGGCCAATGTGTCTAAGAAAAGAAGTAAAAGCCAGCTCGTCTCGGGGACAAAAAGCCAGTACTTAGAAGCTCCTCTCCTCCCCCTATTGTATATCTAAGGGTTCCAAAAGTATTTTAAATAATACACGAACCCTATACCTTTATTAATATTACAATCACAAGGCTGTGCGTTTTCACAGTTGTGTAATTACAAAATGATGTCATACCAAACCCTCAGTTTCATCACTTTGTTTCTCTGTCATTGTCATCAATTTATACGCACTAAATTCAGCTCAGTAATTTAATTGAAAATGAGGAAGCGTGGTAAATACATAATTCGCATAGCTTTTATATGTTGCAAACGTCTGTGACATTTTAGTAGTGGTAGAAATAATAATAATAATAATAATTATAATTATAATAATAATCAGCCAAAGTGTTCTATTTTTCAGGTTCAGTGATAAACTTAATTCCATAATAACGAGCACAAAGACGTTAGAAAGACAAGCGTATTTTCTTCATCAACGTACCTATATTTAAAAATGGACTCCTCAAACTGAATCCATTTCTTTTTTTAATTTCTATTATAATAAACTAATATTATACATACACAGTGTAATTTCTATACATCACTTACTAAAAATGAAACTATACAGTTTATTGGAGTTTCCCTCTGCAAAGTGGAGACAAATGGGAAATAAGCCTACATGCGTTTTTGGTAACCATAGGGGAATCTTGAACGGCTCCAAGTATCCTCCGTGTTACAAAAAAGGCTCCCTGTGAAAAAAAAAAAAAGTCTCAGATGGTCTAACTCATAAACATACTGAAATGCGCCGAAAAACGATTTCAAGCACAAAAAGTAGGCGTTCTAGAATTCTAAAATTAATTCACATGAACGTTCATGGATAATTCAATCACTGTCGAGCCATTCCCGGCTTAGTGTTCTGAGCATAAATGCACGCAGGGTATATAAAAATATCCGAAAATATTATAAAAAAATATTCCACGAAATCAGTGAGTGACACTCACCGACGGCGTGTATTAAGTTCCCACTCACGCTGTTTTAAAATGTGAGAATGAATTGTTGTCTGTCTCTTTATGCGCCCTGTGACTGAATTGCGACCGGTCCTGGGTCAAGTTAACTGGGCAAGCTTGCACTCCCCCGCGACTCTGAACTGGATACGAAGTACGGAGAATGCCACAAACGGACGAAAGTCTCTGTATTTGACGCCACTGTACAATAGGTTCCGCTGAACACAGTTTCTCACTGGCGTCTTTCCACAACCTTAACTAAAGAATAAGTTGTATTGAGTGTGTAAATGACACAACTAAGACAGTTTCCTCGGTTCATAAAACATACCTAAAACATGCATGTCTCGAAAAGACGTTAGTTTTCCCACACACATATTTTTCATTTGGAAGTCTACAACTTTATTTGGACTCTCGAATTAGATCCCCCCCTCCCCCCACCAATTTGCTTAATCAAAACGTTCTATCAGTTTTTCACTTTTTGGTCAAAAACAATCCATAATAAAAATAGCATGAATGGAATGCATGCAAACAAATCCAATATTTATAGAAGTGTATATACTATCCTGCCAACTCTGTTTAATAAATTCTTGTTAAATGTATTGATGGAACAATAATGAATAATGTGCCACAATCGTAACACTTTTTTTTTCTTATTTCATTTGTGTGCAACTTCAGAGTAAAAAAATATTGAGTGTGACTGGTATATTCTACATCCTGCAAGTTCTAGTCATATAAAGACTCCCATCACTTTTGATGTTTTTTGGTTGATTTGTGAGTTACACATTAATCAACACTAAAATCATGCTATAGTGAGAAGGAAAATCAAGAGTATAGGTTAATGCAGGGTAAACAATTATTGAGAAGAGAGAATTGCAGTTGCAGTTTGTGATTGCAGATTGTAATTGGTCATAAATTATAGCTACAGAGTATAACAAGTTTTGAAGTAATGGGATTATTCCTCCTGTGTTGTGTGGGAGATCAAGAGCACCAGAGGCAGACGAGGTTGTAGAAATTGTGAGTAGGAATTCAGTGACCAAGGCCCATGGTTTATATTTGTTTAAGTGTTGAATGGGACTGCCAAGTGTGTGTGTGTGTGTGTGCGTGTACGTGCATGGGTGTGCGCATGTCAGCCTGCACTGTGTAATCCATCTATGTGAATGGGAGCTGTTGCAGTAATTTAGATCAGTATGTGTCTCCTGATAATGATACATAATTAGACTGTAGGTCAGTCGGTCAGACTCCTGATCTCGCTCCCCCTCTCTACCTTTCCCCCACTTAGGCGCTTTCCCTCTCTTTTTTACGATCATGGACAGACCTCTACCCAAAACCCTCTCCTCTGATCTCAGCCATTCTTTCTTTGTATAAACAAACCTGATGGCGTCCTACTCTGTGTGTGCAAGAGCAAAGGTGAGAAAGTTATGTTTCTCTGGGTGCCTGCATGTATGTCAGGCTGGGTGATGACGTACAGGTACATTTGATTGCCACGGACGTTTCTTCAATGTAAAGTACTGTAGTACTCATGTTGCTTTTCTGGATTCAATTCTGTAGAGTCCACAACTCCTCACGCAATTGATGAAATCCACTTACTGGTATAAACTTCATTTAAGTCTGTGCATATCATCAAAAGGTTTGCGCCATAATGTCTGTGGCAATTGGTAATAAAAGATTATTACTCCTTCAGTACCTGTATAACAGCTAATATTTAATAAAAAAAAACAATATTGTGTCAAATTTTCAAAACATCTCCCATGCGAGAACAGCACACTTAAAGTCTTACTTTTAAAAAAGTTATTGATGATTTTAAATTGCAGACACTCACACTCAAGTCAACCTTGACTGAAAGAGCAAATGGGTGTGGACCATTAAAATACGAACACTTGTTATATATTCTTTTTCAATGGATTAGACAAGAGTGCAGAAGAATAAAGATAGGAACTGTTTCATAACAATCATGTGAGTTGCACTTTTTACGTTTTGGCCTTCAAACTGAAAATACAAATGCATAAATAATCCTAACTTCTCATTAAACTAATAACATTGGCTTTATTCAATTATAATAATGGTAAAGACATACCATAGTTCCGACCAGGCCTGGGCTTGATGACCGAAAATCCACATCAAGATATAAATCAAATCCATTCATAGTAATTGTATATCTTAAATCAAAATGGGAAAGAAATTTGTGGAAGTATATTTGGATGGGTTGTATTGAAAATAAGAAAAGCTAAAGGGATTTTATGTGTATACATATACATTCAAATGCTCTTAGCCGCTTATCCTTACAAGGGTCGCAGGACTGCTGGAGCCAATCCCAGGTATCTTCAGGCAGGAGAGGGGTACACCTAGAAGTGGTTGCCAGCCAATCACAAAATAAACTCTCACTCAATATATTTCCAAAGGTGCGATGGATTTGAAAATTTCACCAGATGTAGAGAGCAACCCAAGTAATCCATGCATACAAAGAACGTTCAACAAACAAGATCAGAAATCAATTTATGTGGGATAAATTATACAGGGAAAACGTATTTAACACACCAGCTTATCTACAATGCTTTGGACAAAAGCATTTGTTGACAATGAAAGTTTCAAGACGGCTACTGAAAAGATGTACTAGTCACATGTATTGCTCTGGTGCGATCTTGGGACATCAAGACAAGCAGAGGTTCAATGGGGCTCTTTTATGGCCCTTGAGTGCCAGTTCTTTCTGTAGATTTGTGATTGTATTCAAGTCAGGTAAATGGCTGGGTCATTCTAGCAGTTTTACATTTGTTTTTCTTTGAATCCCATTTTGTGGCATGGTGCCGCAACTGTGTTGGCCTCATATTTCTGAGGGCCGGAGTTCAAATCCCGGGGTTTTCTCCTTGTACTCTGTTTTTTTCGCACATCCCAAAAACATGCATTCATTGGAGGTTCTAAATTGGTGTGAGGTGTGACTGTGAGGGCGAGTGTTGTCTGTCTATGTGCCCTGCAAGTGGCTGACAACCAGTTCAGGGTGCACCCTGCCTCCCTCCTGATGACAGCTGGGATTGGCTCTAGCACTTCCATGACCCTCTTGAGGATAAACAGCTCAGAAAATGGATGGATGGGTGATTCCAATTGAGAGTTTCCTTGGTAGCATGTTTTGAATCATTATCCTGCTGAAATGTGCACCTTCGTTTGATTTTCATCATTCTCGTAGATGGCAGCAGATTTTTGACAAGAATGTCTCAGTAAATTTATTCTTTCATTCTTCCTTCAATCATATGAAGTTTACCATTACTATTTTCTGAAAAGCACCACTCCACCATTATGTTCCCACCTCTGTCCTTCACTGTTTGGTATGGTATTTTTCAAGTGATGTGCCATGCCATTTTTCTTCCAAATGTACTGTGAATTATAGTATGTCATGGGTGTGTCTGTCCCCGATGCGGTGCACACCTGTGTCTCGTCTTTGTGATTACGGCACACGTATACAGTATATTGCCACGCGTGCGGTCTGGTGTTTGCCAGATCGTTGGACTTCATGTCACTTTCCCACAACCCTTTGTCTATGTCCTTGCTACTCCGTGTACTGAACCTTGCCTCGTTCTCTCCCGAACTGTACCTGGGCTCGTGAGTCGTGCATTTTGGGTTCAACCTCGTATTCTGGCTCATGACAATTGTATCCAAAGAGTTCAATTTTACATTAATTTTCCTAGTATTTATCTAGTTTGTCCATATGTTGTTTAGCAAACTTTGAACAAGCTTTGACTTTATTTTCTTCAGCAATGGGGTCTTGCATGATAAGCGTGCATACAGGCCATGTTGGCGAAATGGTTTACAGCAGGGATCTGGAACGTTTTCGACTGAGAGAGCCACAAATTTCAAATATTTTAAAACGTAATTTCAAAAGGGCCATGCAACATTTAAAAAACTAAATTCAGGTGTATTTGCGCATTTATGTAGAACCAACACATTTAGAGTACAATTAAGTCTCATAATTGATTGAAATAACTTGATGATGCCAACCAATAATGACAAACATACTTCTTACAATTAATGCGACTTAAGGTGCTTCTTGTTTTTGCTAATGGCTTGATAGTCTGTTTCATACTTCTTTTTGTTTCGGCTTGTCCCGTAAGGGGTCGCTACAGCGTGTCATCCTTTTCCATCTAAGTCTATCTCGTGCATCTTCCGCTTTAGCACCCAGTGTCCTCATGTCCTCTCATACAACAGCCATCAACCTTTTCTTTGGTCTTCCTCTCGCTCTTCTGCCTGGCATCTCCATCCTCAGCACCCTTCAACCAATATACTCACTCTCTCCTCTCTGAACATGTTCAAACAATCTAACTCTGCTCTCTCTAACCTTGTCTCCAAAACATCCAACTTTGGCTGTCCCTTTAATTAGCTCATTTATAATCCTAGCCAACCTGCTCACTCCAAGCGAGAACCGCAGCATCTTAATTTCTGCTACCTCCAGCTTTGCTTCTTGCTGTTTCTTCAGTGCCGCCGTCTCTAATTCGTACATCATGGCTGGCCTCACCACTGTTTTGTAAACTTTGCCCTTCATCCAAGCAGAGACTCTTCTGTCACATAGAACACCAGACACCTTCCACCCCGCTTGAACCAGTTTCTTCACTTCCTTACCACACTCTCCATTGCTCTGTATTGTTGATCCCAAGTATTTGAAATCATCCACCCTCGCTATCTCTTTCTCCTGGAGCTTCACTCTTCCTCCTCCGCCCCTCACATTCATGCACATATATTCTGTTTTACTTTACTTTAATCTTCATTCCTCTCCTTTCCAGTGCATGGCTCCATCTTTGTAATTGTTCCTCTGCATGCTCCCTGCTTTCACTGCTGCCCGCGCACACGCTCACACACACACACACACACACACCACACACACACACCACACACACACACACACACCACACACACACACACACGCACGCACGCGCAAGCACCCACACGCAGACACATTCACACACACGCACACACACACACACACAGACACAGAGGAAGCGAGAGGCGCTGAAGAGGGGTTAATGAAAACTGTCTTGTTGATTTGATGTGAAGCGTCCTCTCGCATTGGAAATAACATGATGACGATTATTATTATTATTTTTTTATTATTATTATTATTACTATTATTATTATATTATATTATATTATGGCAGCACGGTAGCGCAGCTGGTAAAGCGTTGGCCTCACAGTTCAATCCCGGACCTGCCTGTGTGGAGTTTGCATGTTCTCCCCGTGCCTGCGTGGGTTTCCTCCCACATCCCAAAAACACGCAACATTAGTTGGACACTCAAGGTTGTCCGTAGGTGTGATTGTGAGTGTTGTCTGTCTCTATGTGCCCTGCGATTGGCTGGCAACCAGTTCAGGGTGTACCCCGCCTCCTGCACGTTGACAGCTGGGATTGGCTCCAAGCACTCCCCACAACCCTTATGAGGATAAGCAGTAAAGAAAATGGATGGATATTATATTATATTATATTATTATATTTTATAACAAGCAAACGAAACACTACAAGGTTGAAAACTCTTCTTTTTTCTCAGGCTTTTTAGAATATATCCACTTTTTGACCATATTACCTGCACTGTATGCAGTTTTAATTGTCTTTTTTAATTATTTTTGTTATTTTTATTGTTTTTATCCCATTTTAAATGTTTTATCTGTTTATTTTCAAATGCCTTTAATCATGTAAAGCACATTGCGTTACCTCGTGTATGAAATGCGCTATACAAATAAATTTACTTTCCTTTGCTTTACAATGATGCCTATGATAGAGGCTCCGGCAGGTCCAATATACAAGCCGTTTGATCTTAAAAATGTTGATTGTCTTACTCCTAACTTATCGTCTCTCTTCTGGTGGTAATGCGTGGCTGTCTAGTTTTGTGGAAACTTTACATGGGTATACACTCTGCATGGGAGACTGGAGACAAGCAGCATCTCGATCATTCACGAGTATTGAACACTGAGAAATCAAGACAAGTGCAGGTATGCTTATCATACCCAATGGAACCATATTGAGAGCACATTTCCAGCACCCACTTCTTTCCCCTATGTTAAACGACCCACTTGAGCACTTGACTAACTGGACTAAACTTTGGACTGAATCGACTGGACAGTCTGGTTAGGAAGAGGCTATGTTGAGGACTGGGATCCTGGCAGGTCTCCCTGAATCAGTACAGACCACTCTTAAAGCTGACCCTGACCTCCTGTCCGGAGATGAGCCTAGATTTAGACGACACTTAGTGCATCACCTCAAAATTTATTTAAGCCAACAACAGGGTAATAATGAAATTACTAAACAACTTCTTAAATTACAAGTAGCACAGGTCATAAAGGTCCAAAACCACACCAGACGTAATTTTTTGGCAGACACAACCACCTAGACAGGCAGGTGGGTTCAAGGGTAATAGCCGGGGTGTATTACGCAGGAAGGCGTGGAGGGGCCGGGGGACAGTGCAACATCAACGTGATCAAGGGTGTTTTGGTTGTGGTTCTCTTGATCACTGGATTAAAGACTGTCTTATAGCTCCTCCACCTCAAGCTTCAATGCAAGGGCGTGGTGGCTGGTCCAACAACTGAGGGGGTCAAGGCAGAGGCAGAAATGACAGCTTTGGCAGCCCACCCTGGCAGCAGAATGGACAGCAGCAGGTTGGACAGTACCACTAGCGGTGCCCAGGAAGCCAGGGGTTCGGCGGTTCAGCTGCCATGATTCCCATCTCTGTTGCGGGGCGAAAAGTGAACACTCTCGTTGACATAAGGGCAACACACTCCTCACTCAACATCTCGCTCCCGGACATTTATATTGTCACAACACACTGTGCAATTGATGGGCTTCTCAGGGACTCAACAGGCCCTGCAATGGACTCAACCCCTACCGACAATCTTGGCTGGACAGACCTTCCACCATTCGTTTTTACACTCACTACAAACACCAGTGGCAGCTGACACCATCTGCCACTCTGGACAATGGCTTATGACACCTGTGGAGTAAACCAACTCCAACTGTGGACATTTATTGAGCCCGACTTGAACCAGAAACACCGCTCAAACCTCGTCTCATACATCAATTTCTGTTGTGGAAGCCCTGGTTAAACACTCTTGGGGCTTACCTGCCTCCACTAGATCCATACCATTGCACACTATATTACAACCACATCCACGATCTAGTACACATGGAAAACTTTGCATGCATATAAGGTGATGCTAGGGACATTACATCCGCACATACATACACAGCAAGAGAGGGTGTAGGAGCATCCTGCTCTCTTAGACCAGATCAAATGACATGGTTCAAAATGCAAGAAGAGTTAGTACCCCACATTTCACTCCCTCTGTCTCCAGGACACGAGGCCTGGCACCTGGGACCTATGGCGAAACGACTGACTCAAATGACTGACTGAGAGGACACACCACTCCCTAACGTACAGCTCTCCAAATCTACAGATGCATACCGCATCATTGTTCATGACGCACCTCCGACAACTAATATCACCATATTAGAACATGAGACCCTAACTAGAGAACACAGACGTGACTACTGCAAACAAACTGCCTAAATTAGTTTGGTCCTCTGGACCCTTTGATGTTGGACATTGTACTAACACACCAGACAATAAAATCACTGTTTTTCTGGGATATCATTTTACAGACCTCAATATCCTTGACCCGCAGCTAGTAACCAGGGGATGGAGGACACTATCACTGGCCTGTGGAATTCTGGAGTCTTGGAAACATCCACCTCCTCCTGGTGTACACCACTCAGGCCAGTTTTAAAAGCAGATGGTAACACTTAGTGTATGGCACATGATTTGAGAGCCGTTAATGCTGTTAACGACCACACCATTGTTACCTCTACCAGACCCCCACAGAATGTTATCTACCATCACACCTGGTTTGAAATACTTCATAGCGATTAATTTGGCAAATGCATTCTTCTGTGTCCCACTCGCACTCGAGTGTAGACACTTGTTCGCATTCAGATATCAGGGACACAATTTGCATTAAACCAGGTTGCCACAAGGCTTCCAAAATACACCTGGAATTTTTAATCAATGTTTGAAATCATTGCTGCAGGCTCTAGATCTCCCAGACGGATGTAAACTCCTGATGTATGTTGATCTCCTGTTGGCAGCCCCAACAGCAGAGTTGTGCTTTTCTCTAACTAAACTTGTTTTGCTTCATTTGCATGAGCTAGGATTCAAAGCTTCCAGAAATAAACTTGAGTGTTGTCACAAATCGGTGACCTTCTTGGGCAGAGTGGTGTCCTCTGAAGGATCCACTATGTCCTCGGAGCATTGTTCTTCTATTATACAGATTCTCTTCATCCACGTGCTGATCTCTCTGTCCAACCTTTGAATAACAGCAGGGTCCTGTTCACTGATGGTTGCTGTTACCATAAGCCAAATGGCTCTTTGGCTGCGGCGGCTGCCGTAGTGGAGCAGCAGGTCTCAGGTGAATTTGTAACTGTTTCCTTTTCCATACTAGCATCTACTCCCTCAGCCCAGGAAGCGGAAGTGCTTGCACTGGAAGTGGTGGTCGGACAATCTGTCACTGTCTAGTCTGACTCAGCTTATGCTGTCTCGGGTGCTGTGTAGGACCTGTCTGCCTGGAAATTGAATTATTTTAAAACAGCTAAAGGTACTCCTTTTGCACATTTGGCACTGATCCAATGATTAGATGAAGCCCTGGCCAAACCTTCGGCGGTGGCTATCTACTTGATCCCTGGCCACTCCAAATCAACTTCAACCACAGCCCTCGGCAATAATGCTGCTGACTTGGCTGTCAAGCAGGCTGCGGGCTATGTCCCACAGATGCTTGTCCAATTATCTGACAAATCCCCTCCTGACCTGCCCAAACCTCCGTCTCTCAATGAATTGGTTAAAATACAGCACAAGGCCTCTCCTGAACAAAAAATATTTTGACCAAAACTCACTCTATGGCTCATATTGGCCCCAGAGCCATGATAACCAAACTTTGCATGTGGTGGCATCCTAAAATGTCTGGCTTGTGTCATGCCCACTGTTGTGACTGTAATATTTTCCACCTACACAATGTTCACCCCACACTTAGACCGTTGTCAGGTTCATTTGGCCCATCCACCTGGCCCGGTGCGGAGCTGGTCATGGATTTCACAGACATGATCACTCCTGTTCAAGGTAAGCGCTACCTTCTTGTTTTTGTTGACACCTTTTCCGGATGGCCTGAAGCCTACCCCTGCGCTCGCAAAGATGCCATGTCGGTAATAAAAGCTTTGGTGAACCACTGGATTCCAATGTACGGTTTATCTGCTCTCATCCGCTCGGACGACGGTGCACATTTCACATCCACACACCTAGCTACTGTAGAAAAGTGGTTAGAGTTAACTCACAAGTTTGGTTGTATTTATCATCCCGGCAGTCAAGGTTCAGTTGAACATATGAATCGCATGTTGAAGGAAAAACTGGCTAAAATGTGTACCTCTTCCGGCATGAATTGGGTTCAGGCTCTTCCCCTTCCTCTAATGTCTGTGAGACAAACTGTGTCTCGCCCTACTGGTTTCTCTCCTTATGAACTTCTTACAGGTCGTCTGACGCCTGGCCCTTCCTCCTCACTCCAACCGCTGGAGGAAGGCTGTGTTTCCCAAGTTTTCTCATAAACTGTTTTGGACACAACTGCATTCTTTTGCTTCTAATTTCCCTTCATAGATCCAGGACACTCTTCCAACACCACCTCCTGCACTTGATCTTTCTGAGTGGTCATCTGTCTACCTTAAACAACTCCCGTAAGTGGTCAGAACCCGTTTGTCTGGCCCCCACAAGGTGACTGCTCGTACCTCCAAAGCCGTCCACTTGGAGGAAAAAGGAACTAAGTGGATTCATTAATCTATACTTCGCCCTGCTATAGAATCTTAATTGGACTTTTATTTTATTGTTTGTTGTTGTTTTATTAGCCATGATTCCTACAGATGGTCCGATTGCTTTTCGGACCAAGAGAGGGAGAGCACGAATCTATGGCATTCTTATTATTGGTGTTATTGTTTTTCTTGGTATTTTGATCTAGGAGATTGCTCAAAAATACCCCATATCTACACCCACATCAGTGCCAGCTGTTAGCACAACCCACTCAGAAAATATTTATCACAGAGAAGAGTTGTACTATAAACAAAGCCCTATCTGTTGATGAGTGGTTTAGGGTTTTGACGGGCGTTAGCGGAGTAAAGAATAATTGGTTACTATTGGCAGAACAAGCGGCGAATAAAACCCCGAGTGACTGTGTTGTATAAATGGGACTTAGACCTTTGTTCCGTGTTTTTTTCTTCTTCTGTCGACTCCACCTGTGTTCTAGATCTTATGAAAATTCATGTGCCAACTAAAAATGAATTCAAAATTTGGGATACTGCTCACCCGGTAACACCAGCCCAAAAAACAAACCCGTGTTTAATCGTGTTGTGGTGTGCCACAACTTCACCTATATTTTCCTTAAAGATAATGGTGCCCCAATTGACAATTGAGACCCAGGAAACACGTTTCTTCCAACCTGTCAGCCATACTGATGTGTGGTGGTGGTGAGGAGGGAACCATCTCTTCGACCGCTTCCTGCACAACAGTACGGGCAGATGTGCATTCGTAATTTTACTTTTGCCTATTTTCGTTGTTCCTGTCACCCTATATGATCTGGCGATTGCTCCTGAACACTTCAATGAAGCTCTTGGCCTAATACACCGTTCACGTAGGTCCAAGTCTACCTACCTGATGATTTTATTGTTATCGCTCCCCTGAAAACGATACTAAATTTCCACCGCTTCCTGATTGTCATGATGTTGACATGCCTTGTGATTGCATTGCCCTTCTGTTCTACTGATACTTTTTGCGTGATATTACTTTTTTTTAGAAATGTTTTGCTGTTTTTGAGTTGTCTCGTACTGTCCTGCAGGTTTAAAGCTTATGGGTGTTCTGAATCATGAGACTATGCACTTGTTAAAAGGTATGCTTGGACGATTAGAGAGGGTTTTGTGCTTTCCATCTTTCTTGAAGGGTTACTTTGGGAATTTTCGTGATTGTTTTTGTGATCTATTTTATAGGTCAAGAGAAGGAATGAAGACTATTTTACTTTTATTGCACTTTTATTATTTGCTTAAATATGACCTTATACATTTAATCAACAGATAAAGTGTTGTCCATTTGTTAATCAGACATGTATGTGTTGTGGAGCTGGTGGTTGTCCTTGCTCTTTGTACGCAGAAAACCGGCTGGCGCCATACTCCTCTCCCAGGCATTGCCGTGGAGACGAACGACACCAGATAAGGAGCGGAAAGTTACCATCCCGGCCCAGGATCTGACTGTGGGAGGGAAGCCACTTCTACCATGGATCCATACATATAAAAACCGTGTGTTACTGGGCAGCTCTTGTCTTCTTCTTTGGCTATCCTGCCAGAAGACACACGTCTCGTGTGCGGCAGATACGTAGCTAAGACCCGGACGTCTGTACTGCACATTCCTTTGTAATAAATCCATTTGCTGTTAACTTTTTCTAATCATTGATCATATCTTCCTCGATTCGTAAACACCCGTAGGGTCTAAACTCGCAAATCCCAACAGAATGCATTATTTCATTTTACATTCATTGTAATGGGAAAACGTGCTTCGGTTTTCGAACGTTTTGATTTTCAACCAGCCTTCTGGAACGGATTGTGTTCGAGAACCAAGGCACTACTGTATGTATATATATATATATATATATATATATATATATATATATATATATACTGTAGTATATAGTATATATAGTCTTTTTCATACATCGTCAGATTAAGCTTCACGCAGGTGTTGAGATTTCCATCCGTTAATCATAATTCAATTTAATTTTCCATCATGCTGGTAGGATGGTGAACAGTTCTTTGTCAAAAGTGTTTCCATAATTAGTTGTTCCGACACGATCAGTGTTAGACCCTTCTGCATCTCGACTACCACGCAAAAACTACAGCAACCCACTAGACCAAACTGTCTCTAGTTATTTGTGTTGCCTCCCACACCTAACTACGGCAACCCCACTTGGACAAACCTTCTCTGACAGAAATCACATGTACAATATGTCTTTATGAGGGCTTCGGGAGCCATATGCAACCACCAAAAGAACCAGGTATGGCTTCCAAGCCATAGTTTCCCAACCTCTGCTTTACAGTTTTCCTCATGACATTACCTGCTAATTCCATCTCTTTTTTGATGGTTTACCCAGGTGGTCCTTGGCTCTGAGACAAAGTCCTCTGATTATTATTTGTACTCTGTCGGAAATTTTTCTTGGAGGACTTGATCGAGGCACATTTAGGGGGGTAGTATTAGTCTTCCACTTACAAGTTATGGCTCACCAGAACATTCAGAAGCTTAGATATCCATCTTTAACTTATAGCATTGTTAAGTTTTGCAGCAATTATTTTGGGATGGTCTTGAGACAGCTCTTTGTTCTTACCCATCATAAGATGTTTCAGTGAGATGCTTGGCTGAGCAGTTCAGGAGGCCGGCTAGGACACCAAGCACCAGTAACATTACAGGAGCACTAAGGCAGACGTCTGTGAGGAGGGTCCAAGTGGCAAAGGAGGATCCAATCAGGAACAGGTGACAGTTGTGGTTGAAGCACAATCGAGGTATGGGTGTGAGGCACCAGCTGCTGCTCGAGCGCCACTGAGGCATAGGTAAGAGGTGGCAACTGCTGCTGCTGCACAAGCACCGCTGAGGCTTGGGCGAAAGGCAGCGGTTCCTCGTCGAGCACTGTTGAGGCATGGGCGAGAGGCGGCAGAAGATACTGGTCGGGCACAGGCTAGGCATGGGTGAGAGGCGGCTGCTGCTACTCGAGCGCGACCAAGGCATTGCTGAGAGGCGAGGCCTGCTGCTGATCAGGTACCGCCAAGGCATGGGCGAGAGGCTTGTTGGGCAGCGCTGGAGCATCGATTAGAGGCAGCGGCAGCTGGATGGGCACCACTGAGGCATGGGCGAGAGGTGGTGGCTCCTGGTTGGGCAGTAGTCCGTGATAACCCTCAGTGGAAAAGGGAGGCATCTTGATGGCTGGTCTTATTGCTCACACCAGGCTTGTCTATCTATCAATCTTTGCTTCTGTCGCAGTCACCCAGACGTCCATTTCACTCATTCCTCACGAGTGTCTGAGTTTCCAACTCACCAGAGATCTCTTTACTTCCTACAGTGAGCGACTTAAATGAAATGTTCATGAAGGATCTTATCTATCTACAGGGAGGAAGGTTTTTGAACACCCTGCAATTTTGCAAGTTCACCCAATTTTGTCACGTCCCATCGGAAACGAGAGTAGGAACCAAATGCAGGAACTCGGAAGACGCAAGGTAGTTCAAGAAGAGACACGTTTATTATATGCAGAGGTCGGGGATCGAGCAGGCAGTCTGGTGCAGCAGCGGTAGTTGGGACGACGGGCGAAGAGAGCAGATGAGCGGACAGGCAGGAGTCGGTACATGGGAGACCAATCAACGCAGGCAGAAGTATCAAAGGAGTCAGGCTTACAAGGTTGGTCGGAGAACGGACGAAGGTCGGTACACACAGGTTCAATCAGGGATACCGGAGCACACGAATGGAACATGAAGATCATTACGAACTGGCGCCGGCCAGTTGTCATCGCGGTCATATAAATCCATAGCATGATCAGGCTGCATGAGGCGCAGGTGTACACCTTCCAATCAGCGCACCTGCGCAGACACCCGCACAGCTCGTGCTGAAGCGGCAGGATCATGACAGTACCCCCCCCCCCCTCAAAGGCACGGCTCCCAGACGTGCCTAAACGAAAAAACAGACAATAATTAACACAGGCAGGGGTGGGCGGAAGGGGGTCCGGAGGAGGGCACGCCCCCCCCTGAACCCCCAGACTCCATCCAGGCCACCAAACACGAGGCGTCTGGGTGGACAGGTCAGGAGGACGACCCGGACGCCAAGCACCAGGGTCCCCACGGGGCGATTCGGGCGGACGACCTCTGTGAGGAACCAAACGGCGAAGCAGGAACCAGAACGAGGCAGGCCACTGCTCCGGACGAGAACCTTCCAATCAGCGCACCTGCGCGGACACCCGCACAGCTCATGCTGAAGTGGCAGGATCATGACAAATTTGAAATCATTCAGGCGTCTGAAATTTTAATTTTAGTGCATATCCACTGTGAGTAACGTAATCACAATGGATGATTTTTAAAAATTGTGTATTAGAATGTTACTGCTGTAAATAAGCATTTGGACACCCATCAAAATCAATGCTTTTTTTTCTTTTCGTACAGTAGCCTTTATTTGCAATTGCTCAGGTCAAACGTTTCCTATAGTTTTTCATCAGGTTTTCACACAAAGCTGCAGAGATTTTGGCCCATTCCTTCACACAGATCTTCTCTCGGTCAACTAGATTTCTGGGCTGTCGCTGAGAAATGCAGAGTTTGAGCTCCTTTGGAAGATTTTCTATTCGATAAAGGTTTGGAGACAGGCGAGGCCAATCCAGAACCTTGACATTATTCTTACAGAGCCTTGGTCATCCTGGCTAGGTGCTTTGGTCATTGTCAATTTGGAAGACCAAGCCACGACCCATCTTCAATTTTCTATCAGAGGTAAGGAGGGTGTTCCCCCAAATCTCGCATACATCCTCTCCCTAATAGTGCAGTGGTCCTGTTCCATTGTGCTTTAAAACACCCCCAAAGCATGATGCTTCCATTCCCATGCTTCACAGTAGCGATGGTGTTTTGGGGATGGTATTTCTCATTCTTCTTTCTCCAAACACAGATTCAGACCAAAAAGTTATATTTTGGTCTCAAGTGATCACATAGCTTTGTTCAATGACTCCTCCCTATCATCTGAATGGTCAGGGTGAAACTCGAGATGGGCCTGGATGTATGCTGATTTAAGCACATTGCCTCGGGATCCCTCCAGAAGAGCTGGATGAAATGACTGGGAAAAGGGAAGGGTATTCCTGCTGAAGCTATTGCCCCCGCGACGTGACCCAGATAGGCGGTAGAAGATGGATGGATGGAAAGCTGAACAGAGTTTGGGATGAATAACCAGTTTCCAGGTGAACTCAATGAGTGACACAAACCTTTGTACCCTCTTATGAACAATTAATGGTAACAAGGAATATCCAGATCACTAGTTGGGCAGCATAGACACACCAACAACATCTGGACGGAGTGGGCAAATTTATCCCAGAAATCGTCCCTTTATTGTGTTGGTGCACACAACCACTCCTCCTAGAGCTCATTCTTCCCATTGATTGAGTACACCCACAACTTCTTCACCAGCTCCATTGCTGGTATGTCCCCTGCCATGGCTTCCTACTGTAACGAAGATGACATCCTGCACCCCAGAGAATTTCGCTCATGTTCCCACGGGAATGTAAGGCCAGGAGAGAAACATTTGTTGCAGCACAACACCAAGTGGATTACCAACCAGAACATCACAGAAAAGACTGGACAGCCATGGGGGCATTGTTGTGCTAAATTCATGAGAGGCAACCCTACTGATGGACTCTCAACCAAGGCATGTCATGCTCACTCAAAGGAATACAATTTGGGCCACCTGGTCAGGACAATGAATGGGTTGAGAGCGACAAATACAGGCGATGGACCACCATGGCAGATGTGTGTCCTCCTCCACAACACTGGATGAATTTGGCAAAAATGTAATATTGTGAACACAACAGTGAGCACAACTGATGACTGGATAGATCTAAACTATGTCTAATGTTGAATTTGTTGTCAACTACGCCAACCAAAAGAAAAAAAATATATATCTACTAAAATGCCATTACAAACAGTGAGATCTACTGTCAGTCTGAAATTATAATCCGTGAACCTTAGTCATGGAAGTTACAGGTGAGCATGGGACAAGTCAATGCTCAGGGTAAAATAGTGTCATTATCTGAAATCCAATAATTGATAGTTTACATATCCACTGTTTTAAATGTAATTAATCCTAAAATGAAAGTAACAATCAGAGATTCAGTGTCTGGTGTCCTGTTCAGGCTTGACAAGGTGGTGAAACAGAGAGGGTGAGGTATGTGAAAACCCCTGGAGCAGAATCACGCTTTGTCTTGGGCCCGTCTGGGTTTTTCTTGTTCTTCTGGTTCTGGTTCTTCCTCTGGCCTCTGGTCTGGTGTTCAGTTCTCCCTGGGCTCGTGATTTTCACCTCCTTTGTCCCACCTGGTACAGCCGAAAGGTCTCACCTTCCCTGAGGTGACACGGAGATTTTGGAGAGCAGCCTCGGTGAGCACTTGTCCTCCGGGTGAACCCGTAAACTCAACCCGCCTCCCTGTCAACACTCGTGAGTCCAGCTTTGCAGTCTACTAAAAGTAGAGAATGGTGCATATTTGGGTTTCATTAAAGAGAATATGAATCCCCGCTATGTGGCTGGCCATTCTTCGCTCACAAAGCACGTATCATATCATAACCCAATTTCCTAAGCCACTGTTCGTCTGTCTTTGTGTTGTGTATTGTCTTGCATTGCTGTGTTGTAGATTACCCTGTTAGATTCCATTAACATTTCTATAAAAACCCCTGTGACCACTTCCACTGGCTGCCACCTGTCCATGCCACTGCCTGCAAACACACCCACACAAATTGTGTTTTTGACATACTTCATACAAACCACATAATATTTTATTTTTTTATTTTTTTTTAGGAAAAAAGGGAATTACACGTCCAATTGCACATTCTACTCACAGATATGGGTCATTTCCCTTGTTTTCTTTTAACTTATTGTTGTCTTTAATACTTCTTGTTCCCTTCTTTATAGAGGCCCCTGCACTCCCACATACCGAATGCTCAAGGAACCCTCCCTGCCCCCACCATATGTTACCTGTTCTTGTATGTTTTAAATGGTTCATATATGCCGTTGTCTTCCATTTCAAGGTTTTTCTATGCTTAACTTATATACTCTACTACATGTTCAATATATCAATACATAACAGCTTCTAACAACTTCATATAAACTGCTACACAGTAAGAAAGTTCACATAAGACCAATGATATTTTGGACTTGGGCATGGTGGAACAGCTGGAGAGTGTCGGCCTCACAGTTCTGAGGACCGGGTTTAAATCCTGGCCCGGCCCGAGTGGTGTTTGCATGTCCACCCCGTGCCTGCATGGGTTTTCTCCAGGCACACTGGTTTCCTCCCACATCCCAAAAACCTGCATTGATTGGAGACTCAAAATTGCCCCTTGGTGTGATTGGGACTGTTGTCTGTCTCCACATACTCTGTGATTGGCTGGCAACCAGTCCAGGGTAACAGCTGGGATTGGCCCCAGCACTCCCACGACCCTCTTGAGGATTAACGGCTCAGACAATGGGCAGGGCACATACAAACAACCAGTCGCACTCACAATTACAGCTCTGAGCAATATAGAGTCTCCAATTAATGCATGTTTTTGGGATGTGGGAGGAAACCGGAGTGCCCAGAGAAAAAGTCACGGGGAGAACATGTAAACTCCACACAGGTGGACCCGGGATTTTAACTTGGTCCTCAGAATTTAGAGGCAGACGCTCTAACCAGTTGCCTCACATCGCGCCAAATATTGTTTCATGGATTGTACAGTGAAGAAAATAAGTATTTGAACACCCCGCTATATTTCAAGTTCTTCCACTTCGAAATGATGGAGGGGTCTGAAATGTTCATCGTATGTGCATGTCCACTGTGAAGAGAGATAATCTAGAAAGAAAATTTAAGAAATCACAATGTCAGATTTTTTCAATGATTTATATGTGTGATACAGCTGGGAATAAGTATTTGAACACTAGTCTATCAGCTAGAATTCTGACCCTCAAAGACCTGTTAGTCCGCCTTTAAAAGTCCACCTCCACTCAATGTATTATCCTGAATCAGATGCACCTGTGTGTGGTCGTTAGCTGCATAAAGACACCTGGCCACCCCATACAATCAGTAAGACTCCAATTTGTAACATCGCCAAGACCAAAGAGCTGTCCAAAGACACCACAGACAAAATTAAAATTGTACAACTCCACACGGCTGGAAAGGGCGAAGGAGAAATTGCCAAGCACCTTGGTGAAAAAAGGTCCACTGTTGGAGCAATCATTAGAAAATGAAAGAAGCTAAACATGTCAGTCAATCTTAATCGGAGTGGAGCCCCATGCAAGATATTACTGCGTGGGGTCTCAATAATTCTTAGACAGGTGAGGAATCAGCCCAGGACTACACGACAGGACTTGGTCAATGACCTGAAAAGAGTTGGGATCATCTTTTCCAAGGTGACTGTTGGTAATACACTAAGATATCATGGTTTGAAATCATGCATGGCACGGAAGGTTCCCCTGCTTAAACCAACACATGTCAAGGCCCGTCTTAAGTTTGTCAACGACCATTTGGATGATACAGAGGAGTCATGGGAGAAGGTTTTGTGGTCAGATGAGACCAAACTGGAACTTTTTGGTCATAATTCCACTAACCGTGTTTGGAGGAAGACAAATGATGAGTTCCATCCCAAGAACGCCATCCCTACTGTGAAGCATGGGGGTGGTAGCATCATGCTTTTAGGTATTTTTATGCACATGGGACAGGACGACTGTACTGTATTAAGGAGAGGATGACCGCGGCCATGGATTGTGAGATTTTGGGGAATAACCGCTTTCCCTCAGTCAGAGCATTGAAGATGAGTCGTGGCTGGGTCTTTCAACATGACAGTGACCCGAAGCACACAGCCAGTAAAACCAAGCAGTATAAAAGTATATCAAGGTTCTGGTGTGGTCTCGCCAATGTCCAGACCTAAACCCAATAGAAAATCTTTGGAGGGAGCTTAAACTCTGTGTTTCTCAGAAACAGCCCAGAAACCTGTCTGATCTAGAGAATATTTGTGTGGAGGAGTGGGCTGAAATCCCTCCTGCAGTGTGTGAAAACCTGGTGAACAACTAGAGGAAAGGTTTGACTTCTGTAATTACAAACAACGGCTACTGTATCAAATATTAACATTGTTTTTTTCGGGTGTTCAAATACTTATTTGCAGCTGTATCACACAAATAAATCACTAAAAATCAGATGTTGTGATTTCTGGAGTTTTCTTTTTATATTATCTCTCTCACAGTGGACATGCACCTACGATAAAAATTTCAAACCTCTCCATAATTTCTAAGTGGGAGAAATTGCAATATAGGAGGGTGTTCAAATACTTATTTTCTTCACTGTAAATGCCGTTTGTTCACAGCCAAAGAAAATTAATATGATCAAATATATGATGAAATTATGAATTGATCTCTCCTTCAAACAAGAAACTTATTTGGCAAAATGTTTTTTAAAAAATGCCTATCCAATTTAAATTTTAGTCCTTTTCAGCTAGTTATGACAGCAGACAAGAAGTAGTCTCAAAGCTAATTCATTGTAAACAACTGTTTCCACTAAATAGCACAATAATTGACCCAGACGGCTGATAAATACTGATTCATTCAACTATGTTAAACAAATTACAAACAGTTTATGAATTTGCTATTATTGTTGATCCAATTTTGATTCACACTCTTTTTTGCCAGTCAAGATACCTTGTCTTTGCTTGACTCCAATGGCCTGCACCACCCCCATCTCCCACCCAGTCTACACCTTTTTGGACCCCGGTTTACATCATCTGCACAAAATATAATCCACCTGCGTGCTTCTACTTCCGCTCTTGTAGGTCACACTATGTTCCTGTCTCTTCTGAAAATAAGTGTTCACCACTGCCAATTCCATCCGTTGTGCGAAGTCCACCACCATCTGCCCCTCAAAGTTCCTTTGCTGAATGCCGTACTTACCATCACTTTTTCATCGCCCCTGTTTCTTTTGAGAACATGTCCATTGAAATCTGGACCAATCACAACTCTCTCCCTGTCCGGGATTCTCAGGACTACTTCGTCAAGTTCCTTCCAGAATTTATCATTCAACTGGTGGTCACAGCCTACCTCTGGGGCATAGCTGCTAACCACATTTTACATAATACCCTCAATTTCAAGTTTCATCATCATCACTCAATCTGATACTCCAAGACATTCTCAGGCAGCTCTTCCTTTAAAATAAGTCCTAGTCCATTTTTCTTCCCATCTACTCCATGATAAAATAATTTAAACCCTGCCCGTAAAGTTCAAGCCTTACTCCCTTTAAACTTGCTCTCTTGAATGCACAATATATCAAGTTTTTCCTAATTCTCATGTCAACTAACTCCTGAACTTTTCGTGTCATAGTCCGAACATTCAAAGTCCCTACACACAGCTGTATGGTCTGTGGATTTCTCTTATTCTTCTGCCGACTAAGGCACTTTCCTCCTCTTTTTTCTCTTCAACCTCCGTTATCTGAATTTCTACCTATGCCTTGTCCATTAACATTTCTGGGTGCGGGCGTAGGAAGCCTGGGCCACGACCTCACTGTCATGGAATTTGTATGATAAACGCACATATATGTTTGGCAAACTTTTACACTGGATGCCCTCCCTGATACAACCCTCTGCATTTTTCCGGGCTTGGGACCGGCCTACAGGTTGGACAAGGATGTGCGCTCCATCGGGCCAGTACAAAGAGTTCAAAGGACTTCATGACCACATATGTCAATGCAACAGGCCTGTAGTCATTAAGATCTGAGACTTCTGCTTTTTTGGGGACCGGTATAATGGTGGAGCGTTTGATGCAGGTCGGTACTTCACCCAGTTGGAGAAACCTGTTGAAGATCTTTGTGAAGACAGGAGTAAGTTGGTCTACGCAGACTTTGAGGCAGAATGGGGACACAAAGTTTGGGTCCGGCACTTTGATAGTGTTTTGTTGTTTGAAGATCTGTCTAACGTTGCTTTCATGAATGTTAAACGGTGGAGTGGAAGTTGGTGCGAGTGGTGGGCGCGTGGTGTGGAAGTGTCTATTTCAAATCTGCAGTAAAAGCTATTTAGGTCATTTGTTAGCCCTCTCTTGTTTTCTACCGGAGGGAACGTTGCTTGTAGTTAGTGACCGATTGTAATCTATGCCAAAGTGATTTGAAGTTGTTTTATTGAAAGGATCGGTGCTGGTCGGTGCTCAGGAGACAAAGACGACACTCAACAAAAGACCAACGTTCCCAAATGCTACTTAGCCTCAATAACTGGCATATTTATTTCGACCAAATCCAAGTTCTCAAAACACAGTTGACATTGCGTGAAATCAATCATATGAGCCCTTTACCTATGCCGAGAAGGTGGAGAGCCGTTCACCCAGGTAGAGGTCCGCTTGTCAACCAGCTGGGCGTCCGTACGAAACCCGCAGCAGACTCTACCTGTTTGTACTCTGCATCTCTCTATTATATTTTTCAGTTGCATGCGAGAGAAGGACGGGTGGCCTACCCGTCCCACCTGGCGCCGCAAGAATTGTAGCCGATTTACTATTGACACCTAAGAGTGTCCTTCAGGCTTTGAGAAACATCTTACGCAGCCATAACTGTCAAGACATCCCACAACAATGTTCGTCTTTGGTATGCATGTGAACAAGATAGTGAAACGGTCAAGACAAGACGTCTTGACCGGAAAAACAAGTGAGTGAAAAACAGGTGATTGAAAAACAACTTATATAACCATGGTTGCACAATACATTCGGGTATTCGACGGTTATGGGAAGCATCACTAATTAACACTCCTTTCAGAAGTCATTAAAAACCTTTAGTATGAGTACTTTCACTGGTGCCGACTGCAACTCAGGCCATACCTCTCCCTCCTAGTGAGGAAGACATTTTTCCAACAATACAAGTGGCAAACCCAGACACATGAGCCGGCATCAAACTATTTTAGTCTATAGGACTTGGAGGATATCAAGAATACCATTGAAACGTTAACTCCCCACAGGGCTGACGTCACGCAGTTTGTTGAAGAGATCGAGAATTTAAGAGAGTCCCACCACCTCATTGGAGCCCAAGAGACGAAAATGGCATCCTTGCCTATAATAGTCGTGAATTGGCTCACAGAGTTCAAGGACTAATTGTAAGAGCAAATCAACATTTTAAACCGAGGGCAAATAACACAGAAACATGCAGTCAAACAAAAGGATGATCCAAGAACTCACCCGCATTTGCTGAGACCGAGGACCCCCAATGGTCACAAAGTAGCTCCTTTCCTCCAGGTAGGACCTAAACCATTCAAGGACTGTTCTATTTAGTCCTACCCACGTTTACAAGCTGTTCAGCAGTATATTATGATCTACCATATCAAAAGTCGCGTTGAAATCCAACAAGACCAAAATTGACACCTTTCCTGAGTCAGTATTCAACCTTATATTATTTAGCACTTTGATAAGAGCAGATTCTGTACTGTGATGAGTTCAGAAGCCTGATTGAAATTTGACAAAATGTCCGTTTAAATTCAAGAAATTGCTGAGCTGATTAAAAAGAACTTTCTCAATAATCTTGGCTTTGAATGGGAGATTTAAGATGGGTCCATAGCTTGCTAACATGGAATCATCCAGTGCTCTGTTTTTTAGAAGCGGGTTAACAGCAGCTACTTTAAGAGCTTTGGAAAATTCACTAGACAGAAGTGAGCAATTGATTATTTGTTGCAAATCAGCTCGCACTGACTTCACAATAGTTTTGAAAAACTCAGATGATATTGAGTTGAGACACCTCGATGGTTTCAACTGCTGAACAGTTTTCTCTACAGTTTTTTAATCAACTGTATCAAATTCTGACAAGTTAATAGAGTTTTCTCTGGGTGGCTTCAGATGTAAAATCTTTCTATCATTTTGCTCATTTGTGCTGACATTTGACCTGATGGATTGTGTTTTTTCACTAAAACGACAGGCAAACTCATTGCATTTGTCAGCTGTTATGAGTTCTGAATCCATCTGATTCAGGGGGCGGGGGTTGTCACCTTGTTAACCACAGCAAACAGAGGACAATTATTGTTGTTGTCTTACTGTTGATTTCAGAAAAGTGTTGCTGTCTATCTCTGACTAACTCTTGGTAATAATTACAAAGACACTGTCTGTAGAGGTCATAGTCAATTTGAAGTTTAGTTTTTCTTCACTTGCGTTCTACTTTCCTACACTCCGATTTAGATCTCTTGACCATCATTGTCATTGTAAAAAAGCTAATTCTGAATTTTAAATAGAGGAGGCAACATAATATTAACTTTAAAACTGTTTGGGACCATCATTCAGATTTCAATATGCATTGCTAAAGATATTCTGCAAGCAATAAATTCAGTTTTACTCCAAGAAAAAAAAAGGGGAAATAATTGTGGAATTAAAAAAAAATAAATGAAACAAAGTTGGAAGTGACCTTTAAAATTTATAATTATTTGGTTTGGTTAGCAATGTATTTTTTTTGTTTGTTGACATTTTCACTGTAAGTTTGCAAAAACAAAATTCTTAAAAATATTCTGATAGGAATGTAAATGCTGTAATCTGAATCTTTTAATGAGCCATGTAATTTCAATGGATGACACTAATTTGACCGCAGTGCATACGTATGATGTTGCTCACAGTGGTCAAAGGGAGCACTCATGGGCTTTGTGTGTTGGCTGAGACACGTAAAAAAATAGAGGGAACATTGACGTCAGCCTATCATCCATCTCGTCGGTTGATTCAGGTGTGGCAAATACATCGATTGCACGCACATAAAGGTGCGTTCTCGCAAGGTGACCTCCTATTTATGGTCCCTCTTTTGATCTCTCTTACTTCCCCACCTCCTTGGTAGATCGCGAGAGGCTGGCTGCTTGAAAAGTAGTTCTTGGGGTAAAAAAACGTCTGCCCACCCCTGCCTAAAACAATACCCCTTAAACCCCTATGCATATGAGGGAATAAAGCCTGTAATAAAAATAATGGAAAAGGCAGGAGAAAGTATACCATGCGACAAGTCGCCTTGGAATACATCAATAACCATGTCAAAGTGGAGGGAAAAACTATTGCTTGGTCATAATAGATGCATTTTCAAAATGGATTGAAGTTTTTCCAAGAAAACATCCAGATGCTTTCACAGTGGCTAACGCACTCTGTAAAGACATCATACCTCATTATGGCATACCGGAAATAATTTGTGATAATGGAGCTCATATTGTCAACCAAATTGTTAAAAAGATAGAAATGATGTTTCACATTGATTTAGAAAAAAAACCCACATTGCGTCTACCACCTTCAAACTGCAGGACTCATAGAAAGAATGAATGGTACAATGAAAAACAGACGTTGCATTGAGGAAACAGGGAGGATGTGGATACAATGTCTAGATTGAGGTAAATTGTCTATTGATATAACACACACTCATCCGTGTCTCTCTCTCTGGTGCAGGGTGAATGCAGGCGCTCCCTTGAGCTGCTTTTACATCCCCAAAATCAAAACCGTCACCCCTACTATCCACCAAAGCTGCAACCAGGGAGCGGCTTTGCCCATTTCTGAGGCAGGTAACACTTACCAGAGCAAAATCAAATAACCAACGACAACCTAACGCTAGTGACAAGCTAACGATACCGACGAGCTAACTCTAGGGAAGAGCTAATGTGAGAGACCACCTGATGCTAGTGACGAGCTAACGCTAGCGATGAGTAACGCTAGCGAGGCCTACATTGGACCACATAGTTGAAGACTACAATGAGGACCGTGAGGATTTAGAGGATTTAGAGCAGGGGTGTCAAACATACGGCCCGCGGGCCGGATCCGGCCCGTCTGGTGGTTTGGTACGGCCCGGGGAAGAAAGCTGCATTGTATAAAAAAAAATATGAATTTTCTTTAAAGTTTGTAGTTCTTGTATTATCCGCAAGGGGGCGGAGTGTTTTAGTACGTGCAGACAACATGAAAGCAACACTGTGGCGGAACTAGGACCACCTTGACCTGGTAAAATTGAACGTCTGTACAGCGCCTATTGGCGACAATTGCATTATCTACTTTTCCGTTTGCTTCGCACCCTCATCAGCAAAATGTCTTTGTCAAAAAGGAGAAAAGTAGACACAGAGTGTCAGACTTTTCAAGAAAAATGGACATGTTCTTATATGTTCACGGAGGTGAATGGGAAACCCGTGTGCCTGGTGTGCCAGCAGCAAGTTTCGGTGCTTAAAGAATACAATATTCGGCGCCATTACGAAACTCAGCATGGTGAAAAATACAACAGTTTGCATGGAGAATTGAGAAAACAGAAGGTAAATGAAATGATGGCGCGTCTGAAGAAACAGCAATCTGTTTTCACCCGGAGCCGAGAAGCCAGTGATGCTGCGGTGAAAGCCAGCTACCTAATTGTGAGCCAAATAGCAATGGCATCAAAGCCGTACAGTGATGGAGAGTTCATCAAGAACTGCTTGCTGACGGCTGCTGAAATTGTGTGTCCTGAGAAGCGACATGCTTTCGCCAATATAAGCTTGACAAGAAATACCATGGCAGACAGGATTTCGGAACTCTCTGCAGATTTGGACCACCAACTAAAATGCAAAGTGGGGTCATTTGTGGCATTTTCTGTTGCGATTGATGAGAGTACTGATATCACGGACGACGCTCAACTGGCCATATTCATTCGTGGAGTTGACAAGACTTTGAATGTCACAGAGGAGTTTCTCGAGCTGGTGCCGATGATCGACACCACAACAGCTGAGGACATTTTCAGCTCCGTCGTTGGAGCGCTGGACAGAGTCGGAGCGGACTGGTCACGCGCCGTAAGCCTGGCTACTGATGGTGCGCCGTCAATGATCGGTAAAAAGGCAGGTGTTGTGACAAAGTTCAGAGATAAAGTACAAGCCGCAAATGGGGGAGGTAATTTTTGGACATTTCATTGCATTTTGCATCAGGAGGCATTATGCAGCAAATCGCTAAGAATGGATCACGTCATGGAGGTGGTTGTCCGAAATGTTAATTTCATCCGAGCCAGAGGTCTCAATCATCGTCAATTTGACAGCTTTCTCAGTGACTGTAACATTATCCATGGTGTGCCTTATCACACGAACGTACGATGGTTAAGCAGAGGTGCTGTGCTAAAGCGCTTCTTTGATTTACGTGATGAAATCGGACAATTCATGGAGAAAAAAGGTAAACCTGTTAAGGAATTACAGTGCCATCTGTGGCTGCAGGACCTTGCGTTTATGGTTGACATCACTGAGCACTTGAATATTCTTAACAAAATGTTGCAGGGACGCAAAAAAATCGTAACACAGTATTATGACAGCATACGTGCATTCAAGTTAAAGCTCAGGTTATGGGAGACGCAGGTGGCAAGCGGTGACCCTGCTCATTTTCCCTGTTTAAAAGATATGTGCGCAGCAAGCGTTAATTCTGACGTGAAACGGTACAAAGAGAAGATTTCAGGGCTGTTGATGGAGTTTGAGAATAGATTTCAGGTTTTTGGCGAACTCGAAACAGATTTTGCAGTTTTTCGCTCACCATTCACAGTCAAAGCTTCTGATTTGCCTGTTGCCATACAACTTGAAATCATTGATTTGCAGTGTGATGTAGAACTGAAGGACAGATTTGCCTCTGTAAGCTTGGACACATTTTACAAGTACCTCCTACCAGGCTATCCCGCATTGACAGCACTAGCTGCTAAAACATTGTCCATGTTTGGGACAACCTACCTTTGTGAGCAAGTTTTCTCACTAATGAACATTAATAAAACAAAGCTGCGCTCAAAGCTCACACATAAGCATTTGAATGAGATTCTGAAATTGGCTGCTTCTCAGGACATGATGCCTCATATTGATGCACTTGTGCAGGATAAACGATGTCAAGTTTCAAGGGCAAATTCCAAGCAAGACGAATAATTGCTGTGAAAGTTATTCATTTGTTCAAATTGCTTTCCAGATGTTGAAAAACAGTGTTTTTAAGTTCCACAAGGCTGGTAATAAATGTTTTTGGAACATTGTTACTATTTCTGTGATCAGTTTTATGTACAACACATTTAAATATATGTTTAACTCTGTAAAAGTGTTGTTAAAATTGCACATACTTTATTTATGTACTTATGTTATTCTCTTGTTCATAATATATTGTTCATAATGTAAAAGGAAAATTCTGTTAATAAACATTTTGATAATTTACTCATTCTTTGCACTAATTATTAGTATTAGTGACTAATACAAAGGAAAAAAGTGGGCTTATTGTTAGTTCTATGTAATTTTGCAATGAGTTTACTGGTCCGGCCCGCTTGATCTCAAATTAAGCTGTATTCGGCCCGCAGACCAAAGGGAGTTTGACACCCCTGATTTAGAGGATGCTGGACAAGTGGACACCAGCTCGCATTAGCTCTTCAACTTGCTCCACTCCTGCCGGGTGAAACACTGCAGGGACGTTGTGATTTAAATCTCTTTCATCCCTCTTTTTCTTCTATCTTCATATGGGTTTGGACCCTTACTTGAACTTAGCATAGGCAGTATGTGAATTGTGTACTGAAAACTACTTTACTTTAATTGTGCTTTCATATTTTGCTTAAATATGACCTTATACATTTAATCAACAGATAAGGCGTTGTTCATTTGCTAATCAGACAAGAATGTGTTGTGCAGCGCGGCCATGGTCCTTGATCTTTGTACGCAGAAACCACCTGGTGACAGTCGAAATACACCAGATAAGGAGCGGAAAGTTATTATCCAGGCCCGGGATCATACTTTTGGGTGGCAACCATTTCTACCATTGACCCATACATACAAAAACCTTACAGCTTAGACCATCTTGTCAGAAGACACTTGTCTCGTGTGCAGCAGATGCCTAACTAATACCCAAACATTTGTATTGCACATTCCTTTGTAATAAATCCATTTGCTGTTAACTCATCTAATCATTGGTTATCTCTTCCTCGAACCATGAACATGCGTAGGGTCCAAATCGCAAATCCCTACAGTATCTTGTGTGTTGACTTTGTTTATTTGACTGTCTTTTTTTGACTATCTGCAGCCATGTGGGGAGCACAAGCAAGTGCAATCTGTAGGCCGGTCGCAAGCCCGAATAAATGCAGAGGGTTGCATCAGGAAGGGCATCTGGCAAAAAAAACTGGACCAAACACATGAGCTTTCATCAAACGAATACCATACTGGATCAGTCGTGGCTCAAGTTAACAATGTCCACGTCGATGGGAATTCAGCAACAGTAGGTCAAAAACAAAGACGAGGAGGAAAGCGAAGAAGAGGAAGGCACAGAGCCTACAACTTAATGTAGGGACTTTGAATTGGGACTATGACAGGAAAAGGTGACATGATGATTAGAAGAAATGTTGCTGTATTGGGGCTCCAAGAGACCAGGTGGAAAGTTAGTAAGGCTAGAAGTTTAGGAACAGGATTTAAATTATTTTACCATGGAGTGGATAGGAAGAGAAATGGAGTATGGGTCATTTTTAAGGAAGAGCTGGCTAAGAATGTCTTGGAGGTGAAAAGATTATCAGAAAGCGTGATGAGGCTGAAACTTGAAATTGAAGGTGTTATGTTTAATGTAATTAGTTGCTATGCCTCACAGGTAGGATGTGACCGAGAGTTGAAAGAGAAATTCTGGAAGGAACTAGATGAAGTAGTTCTGAGCATCCAAGACAGAGAGAGAGTTGTGATTGGTGGATATTGTAATGGACATGTTGGTGAAGGAAACAGGGGCGATGAAGAAGTGATGGGTAAGTACAGCATCCAGTAAAGGAACTTTGAGGGACAGATTGTGGTGGACTTTGTAAAAAGGATGGAAATGGCAGTAGTGAACGCTTTTTTCCAGAAGAGGCAGGAACATATAGTGACCTACAAGAGCGGCGGTAGAAGCACACAGGTGGATTATATTCTGTGCAGGCAATGTAATCTGAAGGAAGTTACTGAGTGTAAAGTAGTGGTAGGGGAGAGTGTAGCTCAACAACACAGGATGGTGGTGTGTAGGATGACTCTGGTGGTGGGTAGGAAAATTAAGAAGACAAAGGTAGAGCAGAAAACCAGATGGTGAAAGTTGAGAAAGGAAGAATGCTGTGCGGCCTCCCGGAAAGAGGTGAGACAGGCTTTCAATGGACAAGTGGAGCTCCTGGAAGAATGGACAACTACAGCCAAGGTGATCAGAGAGACAGGAAGGAAAGTACTTGGTGTGTTGTCTGGTAGGAAAGGGGAGAAGGAGATTTGGTGGTAGAACCCCGAATTACAGGAAATCATACAAAGAAAGAGATTAGCAAAGAAGAAGTGGGACACCAAGAGGACGAATGAGAGGTGAAAGGAATACATTGAGATGCGACGTAGGGCAAAGGTAGGTTTGGCAAAGGCTAAGCAAGAGGCATATGACAACATGTGCATCATGTTGGACATGAAAGAAGGAGTAAAGGATCTCTACAGTTTGGCTAGACAGAGGAATAGAGATGGAAGGATGTGCAGCAGCAAGGGTGATTAAGGATAGTGATGGAAATGTGTTGACTGGTGCCAGTAGTGTACTAATGTGAAAATATTTTACCGTGTCTCCAGCACATGGAGCCATCATTTTCTTGTCAGTTCTAGTTAATTAAGTTTCTCACTTGCATAAAGAGATCAAAATAAATTAAGGCTTGGTCCAAAAGACATTAAACATGGCGAAACATAGAAACGAAACTTGACCTGATATGTCTCCGCCATGCAATGACATGGAACAAGGCTGTTACGCAAGTTGACGCTCGTGAAAACACATACATACATGTATATGCACGACAATCTGGCAACAAGTGCCATGAAAAACAGGGCTTAAATGCACAACATACTCAGGAGGAGTATGAGGAAGTGGCACAAGGCCACGGCCGCTGCTGTCAAACAATGGTGTCAACTATTTTTGTTTGCAGCCTCCCACTTTTTAATGTGCCTGTTATGTTTGTTTCTATGTAGTTTGAGCTGTTGTTGTTTTGATAGGCGATTATGCCATATCCAGCACCCGACTTAACTCTGTGCTTGAGCTGCAGCGAATGCACATGCGGCTGTAGAGAACCATGCCCCTCACATATTTTATTATGTAGTGTAAAAATGTTTGAATCGGCGGGAATTTTTAGGGTTGGTCGTGAAATCGGAATCATAAGGTTTTTTTTTTTTTTCAGCCTCACCAAACTTGCATAAGGTTTGAAGAAACAAGTTAAAATTTTTCACTTCATAAGACATGATGAACATTTTCAAGACAAATAATACACTTCAAGCTGACACGTATTTATTTTACCAAGCCGCGCAGAGCCAAGGGTGAAAGAGCCATATCTGGCTGCGCTGCCAGTGGTTGCCGACCCCGATCTAGAGAAAGCCTATGACAGAATACCAAGAAAGGAAATGTGGTACTGCATGCGGAAGTCTGGTGTGACAGAGAAATATGTTAGAATAGTACAGGACATGTATGAGAGCAGCAGAAGAGTGGTGAGGTGTCCTGTAGGTGTGACAGAAGGATTTAAGGCGGAGGTGGGACTGCCTCAGGGATCAGCTCTGAGCCTTTTCCTGTTTGCTGTGGTAGTGGATAGGCTGACAGATGAGGTCAGACTGGAATCCCCTTGGACCAATGATGATCGCAGATGACATTGTGATAACCAGTTAAAGCAGGGAGCAGGTGGAGGAACAGTTAGAAAGATGGAGGCACGCACTGGAAAGGAGAGGAATGAAGATTATAGTAAAGTAAAACCGAATATATGTGCATGAATGTGAGGGGCAGAGGAGGTAGAGTGAAGCTCCAGGAAGAAGAGATCGCGAGGGTGGACAACTTCAGATACTTTGGGTCAACAATCCAGAGCAATGGCGAGTGTGGTAAGGAAGTGAAGAAACGGTCCAAGCAGGTTGGAACAGCTGGCGGAAGGTATCTGGTGTGTTCTGTGACAGAAGAGTCTCTGCTACGATGAAGGGCAAAGTTTATAAAATAGTGGCGAGGCCACTCATGATGTTCAGATTAGAGACAGTGGCACTAAAGAAACAACAGGAAGCAGAGCTGGAGGTAGCAGAAATGAAGATGTTGAGGTTCTCTGTCGGAGTGAGCAGATTAGATAGGATTCGAAATGAACTCATTAGATGGACTGGCAAAGTTAGATGGAGGAGGTAGCAGAAATTAAGATGTTGAGGTTCTCGCTCGGAGTGAGCAGGTTGGATAGGATTAAAAATGAGCTGATTAATGAGACAGCAAAAGTTGGATGCTTTGGAGATAAGATTTGTGAGCAGACTTTGATGGTTTGGACATGTCCAGTGGTGAGAGAGTGAGTATATTGTTAGAAGGGTGCTGAGGATGGACCTGCCAGGTAAAAGAGCACGAGCAAGACCAAAGAGGTTGATGGATGCTGTGAGGGAACATATGAGGTGTTGAAGAGAGGAAGATGCAGGTGATAGGCTTACATAGAAAAGATGTAGCAACCCCTCATGGGACAAGGTGAAAGGAAAAGAAAAAGGAGTCACAATTGAAGACTATGCTGCATAAAAAAACTGTTGTCTTAAATGAACACTTTCATGGATGTTTTTTCACCCAAAAATGAATCACGTTCAATATCCCATAAGGCTTTGTGAGCAGTCCCTTCTGCCATCTGATTGGTAAACTGTAGTGAAATGGCAGGTGTGATAACAGGGGCGATGAAGAAGTGATGGGTAAGTACAGCATCCAGTAAAGGAACTTTGAGGGACAGATTGTGGTGGACTTTGTAAAAAGGATGGAAATGGCAGTAGTGAACGCTTTTTTCCAGAAGAGGCAGGAACATATAGTGACCTACAAGAGCCTGGATTCCGTACTTACCCATTTATTCTTTACCCTCTATTCCATCACCAACATGCCCATAACAACATGCACCAATCACAACTCTCTCTCTATCTGGGATGCTCATAACTACTTCGTCAAGGTCCTCCCAGAAATTCTCCTTCAACTCAAGGTCAGTCACATCTACTTGTGGGGTATGCCTGTTAATCACATCATACATAACACCCTCAGTTTTAGGTTTCAGCCTCATCATGCGATCTGATCCACTTTTCACCTCAAAGACATTTTTAGCAAACTTTTCTTTTAAAATAACGGCCACTCCATTTCTCTTCCCATCCACACCATGATGAAATAATTAAAACTTTTCCCATAAACGTCTAGCCTTACTGCCTTTCCACTTGTCTCCTGGACACACATTATATCAACCTTTCTCCTAATCATCATGTAAACCAAGTCTTGAGACTTTCTTGTTGTAGTCCCAACATTGAAAGTCCCCTCATTCAATTCTAGGCTTTGTTATGTCCTGGTCTCTTATGCAGAAGAACCCACTTTCCATTTCTCCTTCTAGTAGAGTAGAGTAGCTGTTTTCTACCGGCGCCCAGTAGCTTAATGGTGCCGGAAGTGAACGTTGTTCACACAGACCAAGACTGATCTGGTATGCAATTCTTTAGATGACTGGTCTTATTTTTTGGGGAAAGTTTTAAGACAGATGCCCTTCCTTATGCAACCCTCTGCATTTTTGCAGGCTTGGGACTGGCCTTCAGTTTGCAGTGTCTTCCACCCCCATAGTGCTGCATCACTTTAAGAGTAATTCAGTAAGGGCCTTTACTATAAAAGTGGACCAATTCATTGCATTGAAAAAAATCAAGTTTTTCAAGCACCCATCCTTGGGTAAGTTTTAACGATATGACAGAATACAAATACCTGTATGTGCGTTCAAAGTACAGGTGTTATTAACATCAAATGTGATTTGCATTGTTAAAAGTCATACTCAAACAAGCATCTTAAATTTTGCAAGAGGTGATGAAACAAAAGCAAAAACAATTCTTACCTCTTTTGTCAAAGTTTACCACTTCTGTCGGCCTTTACCCAAAATGATGAGCTCTGGTTCATGTGATGGTATGTATCTGGCTCGAATGTCTTCTGTTTTACCATTTAATTTTCTTCAAAGAAATAAAATGGTTCTGGTTACTCGATGAACGATGTAAACATACATATTTTCGGATCAATATATACCAATAAAGGACGTTTACAACAGAGTGTAGCACTACATTATATGATAGCATTTATTATAAACAGTAAACAGGTTCTATCAAACACGCTGCGCCAATCTAACATTATCACACCTGCCATTTCACTACAGTTTACCAATCACATGGCAGAAGGGACTGCTCACAAAGCCTTATGGGATATTGAACGTGATTCATTTTGGGTGAACAAACATCCATGAAAGTGTTCATTTAAGACAACAGTTTTTTTTATGCAGCATAGTCTTCAATTGTGACTCCTTCTTTTCCTTTCGCCTTGTCCCATGAGGGGTTGCTACATCTTTTTCTATGTAAGCCTATCACCTGCATCTTCCTCTCTTCAACACCTCATATGTTCCCTCACAGCATCCATCAACCTCTTTGGTCTTGCTCGTGCTCTTTTACCTGGCAGGTTCATCCTCAGCACCCTTCTAACAATATACTCACTCTCTCACCACTGGACATGTCCAAACCATTAAAGTCTGCTCTCAAATCTTATCTCCAAAGCATCCAACTTTTGCTGTCTCATTAATCAGCTCATTTTTAATCCTATCCAACCTGCTCACTCCGAGCGAGAACCTCAACATCTTAATTTCTGCTACCTGCTCCATCTAACTTTGCCAGTCCATCTGATGAGTTCATTTCGAATCCTATTTAATCTGCTCACTCCGAAAGTGAACCTCAACATCTTCATTTCTGCTACCTTCAGGTCTGCTTCCTGTTGTCTCTTTAGTGCCACTGTCTCTAATCTGAACATCATGAGTGGCCTCGCCACTATTTTATCAACTTTGCCCTTCATCGTAGCAGAGACTCTTCTGTCACATAACACACCAGATACCTTCCGCCAGCTGTTCCAACCTGCTTGGACCCGTTTCTTCACTTCCTTACCACACTCGCCATTGCTCTGGATTGTTGACCCAAAGTATCTGAAGTTGTCCACCCTCACTATCTCTTCTTCCTGGAGCTTCACTCTTCCTCCTCCGCCCCTCACATTCATGCACATATATTCGGTTTTACTTTACTTTAATCTTCATTCCTCTCCTTTCCAGTGCGTGCCTCCATCTTTCTAACTGTTCCTCCACCTGCTCCCTGCTTTAACTGGTTATCACAATGTCATCTGCGATCATCATTGGTCCAAGGGGATTCCAGTCTGACCTCATCTGTCAGCCTATCCACTACCACAGCAAACAGGAAAAGGCTCAGAGCTGATCCCTGAGGCAGTCCCACCTCCGCCTTAAATCCTTCTGTCACACCTACAGGACACCTCACCACTCTTCTGCTGCCCTCATACATGTCCTGTACTATTCTAACATATTTCTCTGCCACACCAGACTTGCGCATGCAGTACCACATTTCCTTTCTTGGTATTCTGTCGTAGGCTTTCTCTAGATCGGGGTCGGCAACCAGTGGCAGCGCAGCCAGATATGGCTCTTTCACCCTTGGCTCTGCGCGGCTTGGTAAAATAAATACGTGTCAGCTTGAAGTGTATTATTTGTCTTGAAAATGTGCATCATATCTTATGAAGTGAAAAATTTTAACTTGTTTCTTCAAACCTTATGCAAGTTTGGTGAGGCTGAAAAAAAAAACCCTTGTGATTCCGATTTCACGACCAACCCTAAAAATTCCCGCCGATTCAAACATTTTTACACTACATAATAAAATAGTGAGGGGCATGGTTCTCTACAGCCGCATGTGCATTCGCTGCAGCTAAAGCACAGAGTTAAGTCGGGTGCTGGATATGGCATAATTGCCTATCAAAACAACAACAGCTCATACTACATAGAAACAAACGTTACGGGCACATTAAAAAAGTGGGAGGGTGCAAACAAAAATGGTTGACACCATTGTTTGACAGCAGCGGCCGTGGCCTTGTGCCACTTCTTCATACTCCTCCTGAGTATGTTGTGCATTTAAGCCCTGTTTTTCATGGCACTTGTTGCCTGATTGTCGTGCATATACATGTATGTATGTGTTTTCACGAGCGTCAACTAGCGTAACAGCCTTGTTCCATGTCATTGCATGATGGAGACATATCGGGTCAAGTTACGGTTCTGTTTCGCCATGTTTAATGTCTTTTGGACCAAGCCTTAATTTATTTTGATCTCTTTATGCAAGTGAGAAACTTAATTAACTAGAACTGACAAGAAAATGATGGTGCCATGTGCTGGAGACATGGTAAAATATTTTCACATTAGTACACTACTGGCACCAGTCAACACATTTCCATTACTATCCTTAATCACCCTTGCCTGCTGCACATCCTTCCCATCTCTATCCCTCTGTCTAGCCAAACTGTAGAGATCCTTTACTCCTTCTTTCATGTCCAACATGGTGAACATGTCGTCATATGCCTCTTGCTTAGCCTTTGCCAAACCTACCTTTGCACTACGTCGCATCTCAATGTATTCCTTTCACCTCTCATTCATCCTCTTGGTGTCCCACTTCTTCTTAGCTAATCTCTTTCTTTGTATGATTTCCTGTAATTTGGGGTTCTACCACCAAATCTCCTTCTCCCCTTTCCTACCAGATGACACACCAAGTACTCTCCTGCCTATCTCTCTGATCACCTTGGCTGTAGTAGTCCAGTATTCTGGGAGCTCTTCCTGTCCATCTGGAGCCTATCTCACCTCTTTCCGGAAGGCCACACAGCATTCTTCCTTTCTCAACTTCCATCACCTGATTCTCTGCTATACCTTTGTCTTCTTAACATTACTATCCACCACCAGAGTCATCCTACACACCACCATCCGATACGGTTGAGCTAAACTCTCCCATACCAGTACCTTACAGTCAGTAACCTCCTTCAGATTACATGGTCTGCACAAAATATAATCCGCCTGCGTGCTTCTACCTCTGCTCTTGTAGATCACTTTATGTTTCTTCCTCTTCTGGGAAAAAAAAAGTGTTCACTCCTGCCATTTCCATCCTTTTTGCAAAGTCTACCGCCATCTGTCCTTCAAAGTTCTTTTCCTGGATGTCATAATTACCCATCAGAATCAGAATGAGAATCATCTTTATTTGGCCAAGTTTGTAAAAAAAACACCCAAGGCGGACGGTGCTGCCCTGGCACGACATACAGAACAAAGAACAACAAAGCAACAAGAATAAAGAATAAGAGACATGTCTATTGATGGGAACTATTCCCTATAAAAGTTGTGCAAGATGTAAAATCTTCTTCATTTGGAACAGGTATTAGATAAGTGTATCAATGTCCCAAATTGTCTAAAACATGTACACAGTCCCTTTACCCGTTTGCGGTTCCAGTAATTAATTATTAGTAGTAATTAGTAGTAATCAGTGCAATGTGGAGTGTATCACTTCTTTGACACCCCTCTTTCCTTCACCATGTCCATTACAATTTGCACCAATCACAGCACTCTCTCTGTCTGGGATGTTCAGCACCACTTCTTCTGGTTCCTTCCAGAATTTCACTTTGAACTCTAGGTCACATACTACCTGTGGGACATAGCCGCTAATCACATTATAGTTAACACCCACAATTTCAAATTTCAGCCTCAACACTCGAACTGATACTCTTTTCACCTCCCAGACATTCTTTGCCAGCTCTTCTGTTAAAGTAACCCATACTCTACTATGAAAATATTTATTCATAGCTAGAGAGGGAGAGAGATTGCTATAGATCTACAATGCTTCTCTGATAATGCTGTCTGTCTGATACATCTTTTTGCCCATGACATGAATCCTGCTGTGCAATTCCATTAGCACATTCGGTATGAACAATATTTCTTTCACACACCAAACAGAGCAAGTGCCAGTTTGGAAAAGGAAGTCTGGGGTATTAAACATCAATATATACCATGATATACTTTGATTTTGTTACCCTTAGCTGTCAAACGCAGTCATCACAATCTATGACATACATATTTTGTTTTATTAATATATTCTTCATTTGTTCACTACAACACACACACACGCACGCATGCACACTTTTGAGCCCGTGAATGAACACATTTAGATGAAAGCAGTGGTTTTATCTCCCCTCAGCAGGAAAATAGTGGCTACTCTTGACACATTACTCACACACACACACGCACACACGTACACACACACACAGTGTAGTTGATGAGATGTGTGGCAGATATATGGTTTGGAATGTTGAGAATAAGTGAATAACCCAAAGCTTTTCCACTCTCACAAACTTTCTCTGTGGGTGGGGATATGTTTAAAAGGGGGAAATTGGCAACTAAGTAGTGAACAGAATTGTCAGAGAAAGAGGCATCGACTTGTGAGGGTCATGTGACCACAATTGCAAAAACTCAATTTATTCCCAAGTCTTGATACACTTAAAATTGTCATTACACTAGCACAATAATGTATCAATCTGGTAAAATATTATTTTGGTAACAAGGGCACGACAACACTTCACTGGTAAAACTCAAACTAAATGATAGTTAATCAGAATCAGTTTTATTGGCCAAGAGTGTAAAAACACACAATGAATTTTTCTCCGGCAGTCGGTGCTGCCCTGGTTAGACATTCAGAACAAAGAACAAGGAACATCATAGCAACAAGAACTAAGAACAAGAAACATTTCTGTTTAAAGGAACTGTTCCTTATAAGTCATGCAAGATGAAAAATCTTCTTCATTTAGAACAGGTAAGAGATAAGTGTGTTACGTCCCACATTCTGTTAAGCTTGTAGAGTGCCTTTACCCATTCGCGGTTCGTGTTATAGACCAGTGCAATGTCAATTGTGCAAAGGAAGCAGTTTAAAGTGATGAATATATATATAAATATATATTAGTAACACTAATACTGATTGGACTGCTACCCATACCCTGTGTATACTCTGTATATATACTCTACTGTGTATATGTCAGAGCCAAAGACAGAATAACGATAGATCATTCCTTATGATGAATATTTAAAAATTGAATAAGTTAAAGATAAAATGAGATAATATTTCACTCAATTAAAGGATGCAAACAGATTTTTGTTTGTTTCTTTGTTTTTTTACAGCTTTTATTTCAAATAGACAGGCTTCAGTAATCCGTTGACACAATAAACTTCAAAAGAAAATACATTGTTGTGTATGGTTTCAAGATGAGTTAGTTTTAGAACTGAGCTGTTGCAAACCTTAAATCATATGTTAAGCATATTTGTTTTTTAGTGTGTGTGCTTATGTGTCAAGTGGCCTGTGGATGATCCAGACAGGACATAAAATCTGGGTGGGCTTCGATTTGCCTTCTGTCTCCACAACTCAACATCATTCGCAACAGTCACCTGAGACTCATAAAAAAGAATAAAAAAAAGAAAAAGAAACAGTTAATTAGCCACTCTTAAGTCAACTACACAACTGTGTGGGTGTGTGTGTGTGTGCGCATGTGCATGTGTGTGAGGAGGGAGGTGGGGTGCATATGTGTGCATGTGAGGGTGCGCTGTGCAGGTTCCTGTGTAATTATATATGTACATTTGTGTATTGCAGTTAAGTCCCTGTTTGGGGAGATTAGATTTTCCTAGCATGATATTTTTTACTGTATCATTTTATAGTGTCGTTGGCACAGTGGATCAGCTGGAAAGCATTGGCCTCACAGTTCTGAGGTCCCGGGTTCAATCCCGGCCCCACCTGTATAGAGTTTGCATGTTCTCCCCATTCCTGCGTTTTCCTGCCACATCCCCAAAATCATTCAACATTAATTGGACACTAAATTGCCCCAAGGTGTTATTATGAGTGCGGCTATTTGTCTCAATGTGCCCTGCGATTGGCTGGCAACCAGTTCAGGGTGTACCCCGCTTCCTGCCCGTTGACAGCTGGGATAGGCTCCAGGACTCCCCGTGACCCTCGTGAGGATAAGTGGCTAAGAAAATAGACGCATGAATCTTATTGTGGCGGCACTGTGGAGCAGCTGTAGCGGATTGGCCTCACAATTCTGAAGACTGGGGTTCAAATCCCAGCCCCCATGTGTGCAGTTTGCATGTTCTCCCCGTGGCTGCCTGGGTTTTCTCTGCGCAATAAATTACCTGTAGGTGTGATTGTGTGTGCGACTGTTGTCTTTCTCCATGTGCCCTGCGACTGACTGGTAACCAGTTGATGGTGTACGCTGCCTCATGACCAATAATAGGGTTGGCTCCAGCACTCACTCGACCCTTGTGAGGATACATAGCTCAGAAAATGGATGGATGGATAGTCTTACTGTAAAAGAAAATTGTATTAAAAATAATTAGATTTAATGATAACATAATTTTTTGCGTGGGGTAAATGCCCAAAATACTTAATGTGCATGTTTTTGTTGTTACTCAACCACAAATATGACATTGAATGTCCCCTTCCTCCATTTATTTTATTTTATTTCATTTTCAATGGACATAAATACCACTGCAAAGTACATCTGCCTCACAGTTCTGAAGACCCGGTTTCAAATCTAGTCTCAACGGTGTGAAGTTTGCATGCTCTGTCCATGCCTTCAAAGGTGTATTCCGGGTACTTCAGTTCCCTCCCACATTCCAAAGATGTGTATGGAATGTTAATTGGAGGCTCTGATTTGCCCAGAGATGTAAATGTGAGTGTGAATGTTTGATCATTAATATGTACACTGCGATTGACTGGCAACCACTTCAGGGTTTAGCCCGCTCCTCACTGAGTGTCAGATGTGATAAGCTCTAGTGTGCCCATGACACTAATGAGGATAAGCAGTATTGAAAACAGATGGCAGGGAAAATCAGAATAAGAATCATCTTTATTTGTCAAGTACTGTCAAAAATAAATAAGGAATTTGTCTCTGGTAGTTGGGGCTACTCTAGTATGACAGACTGTCAATTAACAGAAAATGCTTTTGAATCGTAAAAACACAAAAAAAAGTCACTGAGCAATAAAAGGTTATCAATATATGTGGTAATTGCTGGTATATTTTGGGGGTAAGAGGAAGGGAGGGGGAGCAATTGTACAAAATGATACAATTCAAGCTCTTTCAAATGAACAATAATCTGGTACTGTGACCATTGTACAAATGGTGCATACTTCAAGAAATACATGCAGTTTAAAGTTACTAGGATGAGTCACTAAGATTTTAATTGAACACAGACTTCTCGAGCATGAGTGGACGGTATTGGTCAACAACAGATATGTATGTAGTGCAGAGTGGCAAGACTACTGCAGAGACTTCACGAAGAATGTATAATTGGCCCAACAGAGATCAGAATCAGAATAATCTTTATATTTCCAATTATGTCATAAACACACAAGGAATTTCTCTGGTAGTTGGAGCTCCACTAGTATGACAACACACAATTACTTTTGAGATAAAAAAAAAAAGAGCTGTCATCAGGCAGGAGGCGGGGTACACACTGAAGTGGTTGCCAACCAATCGCAGGGCACTTAGAGACAGACAACAGGAGCACTTACAATCACACCGAGGGGCAATTTAGAGTCTCCAATCACTGCATGTTTTGGGCATATGGGAGGATACCAGAGTTACTGGGGAAACCCCACACAGGCACGGGAAGAACATGCAAACACAACACTGGTGGTGCTGTGATTTGAACCCCGGTTCTCAGAACTGTGAGACCAACACTCTAACAAGTTGCTCCAGCGTGCCCAATGATGGTACACTTTCATTTATTTACAGTATTTTGACAATTGACCTGTCGTCAGTCAACCTCGTTACACCGGTATATATCAGTCTGCCTGTTTCCAGAGATACTTACCGAAGTATTGTACACTCCCCTTACCTACCTCTCACACATCTTACGCCAGTAAGGCTTGCAATTTGTGTCAGGGTCCACCGAGACATGAGCAAGAATTGGTTGGTGGTAAGGCTTTGCCGAGACATGAGCAAGCGTTGGCTGGGGTTTGTTGGGAATTATGGTGGCATATGTATTAAGTGTCCAGGTGTCATGCAATTCACATTATTCCTCAAAGATAGCCAGTTATTTCTTTCGTCAATGGATCAGCCACTAAACCTAATTTTGTTGTGTCCTGCCTGTCAGTGACGACCCTGGCTCAACTGTAGGTATTTAACTGGTCTAGATTTGTTTTGTGGACTTGGAGGAGGCATTCAACTGTGTCCCTCGGAGAATCCTGTGGGGGGTTCTTCTGGAGAATGGGGCACCGAAGCCCCTGATACGGGGTGGTCAGTCCTTGCATGATTGGTGTCAGAGTTTCGTCAGCAATAAGTCGAATTTATTTCCAGTGAGAGTTGGACTCTGCCAACAGTGCCTTTTGTCACAAATTTTGTTCAGAACTTTTATGGACAGAATTCCTAGGCACAGCCGAAGCATTTGGTGGCCTCAGCATTGCATCTCTGCTCTTTTCCATGATCGTCAACGCTCAGTGGAGCAGCTCACAGGCGAGTGTGAAGTGGCTGGGATGAGGATCAGCGCCTCCAAATCTGAGACCATGCTCAGAAAAGGGTGGCATTCTCTCTCCAGGTCAGGGATGAGATTCTGCCCCAAGTGGAGGAGTTCAAGTATCTTGGGGTCTTGTTCACGACTGAGGGAAGTATGGAGGAAGTGATCGGCAGGGGGATCAGTGCAGGGAGGTAAGTCTCAATTTACCAGTCGATCTACATTCCTACCCTCACTCATGCACACAAGCTGTGGCTTGTGACCAAAAAAAAAAAAGATCCCGGATACAAGCGGCCGAAATTACTTACCTCTGCTATCTTCCTTAGAGATAGGAAGAGAAGGTCAGTCATCTGGGATGGGCTTAGTGTCGAGCCAAAAGGAGCAAGATGAGGTGGCTGGGGCATCTGATACGGATGGCTCCCGGACACCTCCCCGTTGAGGTATTCTGGGCATGTCCCACGAGAAATAGACCCCGGGGAAGACCCAGGACATGTTGGAGGGAGTATGTCTCTTGGCTGGCCTCTCGGGATCTGACGAAAGAGTTGGATGAAATGTTTGGGGAGAGGGAAGTCTTGGTGTCCTTGCTAAAGCTACTGCATCCATGACCCGACCCGGATGGATAGATAGATAGATAGATAGATAGATAGATAGATAGATAGAGATAGATAGATAGATAGATAGATAGATAGATAGATAGATAGATAGATAGATAGATAGATAGATAGATAGATAGATAGATAGATAGATAGATAGATAGATAGATAGATAGATAGATAGATAGATAGATAGATAGATAGATAGAATTTCAGAAAATTATCATACCTCCTCAACATGACAAAGTACTTAACCTCCTTCTGGTGGATGATTGTAATTGATTCATTGGAGCAATTTTGCTGCAATTGATAAAATCCTTCATGAACATTTTGTTTAAATAGTTTACTGTCGGAAGTAAAAACATCTCTGGTGAGTAGGAAACTCAGACACTCATGAGGAATGAGTGAAATGGACGTCTGGCTGAGTACGGCAGAAGCAAAACCTTGAGAATATTTGTCCCCATCGAGTAGACAAAGTAGTCTATAAAACAGAGAAAAGGGTGACGGGTGTCCTGTACGTACTTAAACTCAGTGAAACGTGTGCATGTGTAAAAGTGTGAGAGGAGGTTCGCTACCTCGTTTGACAGGAAATAAAAAGTGACAACTGTTTAGGGAAGGAGAGGGACGAATTCTCCGCCACTTGTGGTAGATGCTTGAGAATTACTTCAAACAGAAAGTAATTGTCACCTTGTTCAGGGAAGGCAATATAGTCACCCTAGGTGAACGACAGACTCCAAGATGGGAAAAAGAAACGGCAAAATAGTTCGTACCGAGGATATGAAACAAAAATGAACGTCTGAGGACTGGAAGTTTGTAGAAAACCAACGTCTTTCTAAAATAAAACATCTATCAAATAGGAAATGCACACAAAATGATGGAAACAATGCAGAACAAAAAGGGAATTTAATAATCAAGTTCAAGAGTTCATAGACCGCACTTCTGCTAGATTTAGACAGAGAGCAAATTATACTGCCATTGGACGAGCTAAACAAGAGCAGTCATCTTTCCATCAAACTGTCACAACCACTGCTGCCAGATTGCCCTATACATTTGTTTGGACGAGATGGCTTTCTGAAACTAGGCCTGGCCTTAGTGCCATCTCTGACAGGAAATATAGAGGTAAAAAGAAAAAGGGAATTACTGGGAGGACAGTTGAATGGCTTATAAAATAGAATCCCAGCACTCTATTATTACACCATAGTCATTCCAAACATCCAACAAGAACAGATCTCTTGCTGCAAATGCACATGATTGAACAGCCACAAGATGAAATAGGAAGTGACTCACTGCTTGTGCATGAAGTATAAGATAAACTTATCACAGCCCACACCAGTCAAAATTATGACTGATTTTCTGTACTCAGATGGTATATTAGTAGTGGTGTTAGCAACTGAGTGACAAACTAAATGCAGTACACAAGGAACGGACACCACTACACACATCATTGTACAAACAAACTGAACAGGATTGGAAGAGTTAGGGACAATTTGTATTGGCAGCACAAAATGTTTCTGATTTGACAGAAAAAGAACCAGATTTGTATTGGGACGATTAAACTGTACAGAAAACTGCCTTATTGAACAGTGTTAAGCATTGTGAGACCAGATGTTGCTGTATTCGCAGTAATATCAAAATCTACACAGACAGTACTTCAGAAATAGAGGAATGGTGGCAACAACTGGGAAATTAGTGGCACATGCAGAGCTACTACAAAATTTGCTCACAGCAGTTCAATTAAAAAAAGTGAGGAAAAACAGTACTCTTAACTCATCATCAAAGCTCTTTCAAAATGGGTAGAAATATTCCCAGCTAAACAACCTGATGCACTAACAGTAGCTAAAGTATTATGCAAAGACATCATCCCAATGGAACACACTTTGGAAACAACGTGGTCGACAAAATGGGACTCATGTTCCACATTAACTTGAACCACTACTGTTCTTACCATCCACAAAGTGAGAGAATTAATAGTATGATCAAGAACAGATTGAAGAAATGCATGGAAGAAACACAGACCATGGACACAATGGATAGATTTAGGCAAACTATACATACATTACAAGCATGACAGGTCTCATTTGATTCAAAACACTGTTTGGGAGACCATACAAATTACCATTATTTTCCACACAATGAGAGATGGACAAATGATGAAGAAAAAAAAACTCACTCAAGTGCGAAGGTCCCTTTCAGGAGTTATTGACAACCCCAACAGCTTTAAAAATAGCAAAAAGGAATATTTGAGTTCATTTGTCTATTGTAAGAAGGTTATTGATTTTGAAACCATTCTTAATACTAGAAATTAATTTGTTTTTATTGGCCACTTGTAAGATAGTTGTTCTCATTCCCACTGCCAAGGTCGCTGTAGTCTGGTTACACAGGGGGTAGTGCTATTTAGAACCCCACCGTCTCAACCCGGTGAAAAAAACAACCTGACCGAGGTATTTAGGGGAGTGAGACTGCTGTCATAATGGCGACTAAACAGTTAAATTTTACTGTTGGGTGTTGGATGAAAACAGTTATTTAGTAAATCAGTTATTTTAATTTTTCTGTTCGAGCGGTACCTATGGGAACCACCCAAGATCCCAGAAAAACAAATTGGATAACTACATAAAAAAAAAATAAAAAAAAATTGAGTTCATTAAAATGACATGGGAGATCCGTAAATATAAAACCACATTCTTGTGACAATAATCAGGCCATTACAGTTGGAGTTGGAGAAAAATGGTTTGAAATGGCAACAGGCATTTCCGGGCAAAATATTAATTGGCTCCTTATAGTAAAACAAGCAGCAAAAACTTCTTCAAAAGATTGTGTTGTTTGCACGGGTCCACAGATTATACCAGTGTTACTACCTGATAATGAATGCAAAAAAATAAAGGGGGTTGGAGGATTCTATGTATCCATTAACATGTTTGAAAAAACAAAAAACATTGTTTTCTAATGACGTGTCACCAGGAAATTTCACATGCATCAAATTGATAGGAACTAGAAACAAATTGGGAAATTTATCAGCATTGATATGTAAAAAATTGTTGTGATTGATAATTCATTTAAGCCACTGCCTGCGCGGCCACGCTAATTGGAAGGCACACACCTGCGCCTCATGCGGGCTGATTATCCCCTGTATATATATCACCCCAATGACGACTGGTCCTCCGCCAGATCGTTGAGCTTCATGCCCCGTTTGAGTACTCCTGTATTCCTGATCGTCAACCCGTGTGTACCGACCTCCGCCTGTTCTCCGACCGACCCCGTAAGCCTGACTCCTTGGACAATTCTGCCTTCCTTGATCGATCTCCCATGTACCGACTCCTGCCTGCCTGCTGACCTGCTCTCTATGCCCGACGTCTCAACTACCGCTACTGCACCTGGCTGCCTGCCCGATCCACGACCTAATAATAAACGTTTTTCCCCGAACTACCTTGCATCTTCCGTGTCCTCCTGCATTTGGGTCCTACCTCCATTCCGATGGGTCGTGACAGTTACTTTGCTTTAATAAATTTATCATTGCCATTTGTCTATCCATCCTATGTCTGTTTATGAATTAACATCTACTGTACATGCAGTTTTACCCAAACACTGGTATAGATTGGGGAGGACCTCAATGACATGGCCAAAATAGCAGAAACATGTGGACACACCTTACACACTGTAAAATGTTCATCTTAGCATATTCACCCAAAGGGGAATGTTAGCAAAGCCCAGCATATGGTGGGTGCAGATTTATAATATCTGAAAATACTCGAAGGCTGGTGAAGTGATTAAAAGACACCTAAGTCATTTAGGGGTGATTTGGTCGACCTGACTCCAAAATGGCTAGAAAATACGATAGCATGTTGGGCTGCTACATTGACAGCTGTAATTATATTTTTGTTCATATGGTACATTTGGGCACCTGTAAAGCTGATAAAAACACATAACAACAGAACCAATAATGAGACTCAGTCAACTATGCCTACCACGCATAAGATAAAGAGGCGCAATCTCATTTCAAATTACATTGACCTGCATGCTACCCGAAGATAGCTCGGATAGGTTCAAGAACGCCCACAACCCTTGTGAGGATAAGCAGCTCAGAAAATGAATAAATGGATGGATGGATGGATGGATGGATGGATGGACAGCTTTTGCTCAACAACACCATGTTTAATCATTTCAATGTTTGGGTGAGGTATTTTTATGTTTCTTTTCCATTAAGTAAAAACAATGACACTAAAAAAAATAATAATAATACAAACATAATGCTTAAAACTTTTTCTTTTTTAATGTTAAACATTTCAAGTTAACTACATTGCACCTGAGGATTTTTGGTCACATCACTAATATTATCCATGTTACACAGCATTTGTAATGTAAATGAGAGTTTAAATACTTTAAATAGTCTGTATACTACTTGCTTACGGCCATGCTACACTGAGAATGCCCAATCTCATCAGATCTCGGAAGCTAAGTGGGTTTGTCCCTGGTAAGTATTTGGATGGGAGACCCCCTGGGAATACCAGGTGGTATAAGCTTCTCTCCATGGCTAAAATGCAGAGGGGTTGCGTCAAGAAGGGCATCCGGTGTAAAACTGTACCAAACAAATATGCTTTCATCTGAGATGACACACTGTGACGACCCCTCACGGGATAAGCCGAAAGGAAAAGAAGAAGTCCGTATACGACTTCTGTTACATTTAAACAATCTCTGAGTTAGAGCTGGGCTGTCATCGGAGACAGTTTCATTTTTGTTCAATTATCAGGGTAATGAGGACAGTAAGAGGAAAGGAATGTTGCATCAGTCATATAAATGCATATCCTCCCTCTCAAATAAAAAGATGCCAAAATTTGTAGAACATAGAAATGCATTGTACAATCCACATATTTTAGGCAGAGCATTTTATTTGTATTTTATTCATTTCTTTTTAACTATTTATTCAATTACAGCACCACACGTCTGAGAGGAATGCTATTCCAGTTATATTGTATGTCACATATGTATAACACAATAAAGTTACTTGAACTTCAACTTAAAGGAAGACTTTGTCAAAACTAATCAGAATGGGAGCACACATTAAAAGTTAGTAGATGAGAGTTCAGTGTTTCTTTTAATGCCAGACTTATCCACAGATTTCAACGATCGGGCATTGCCGTAAATAGTAACTGGGAAGTGTTGTGTGCTTACACGTATATATCCATCCACCCAGAGCCAACAAAGCGAGTGTAACAACGAGTCAATGCTCCGTGCTATTACTACTCCAACCATTGAGCAAACAAAACAAAAATATCAATGTGGAATGTTCAAGCGTTTGAGCCAGAATGCACACAGGTGGGAGGCGATGTGTCGGGAAGAGCATGGTGTTGACGACGAACAATAACAGTCCCATTATATGAACCGTGAAGATTTGATGCTTTTGTGAGGAGTTGGTTTCAATGTAGAGATTATACAGCAGACGTGGCCAGACTTTTTTTTCCTTCCCCAAATTGTACTTTTCAAGCACTACGTTTCTCGCGTTTGACCAGTGGCGTGGATGGGGATGGGGGAGTGGGGGGATGGTTGCATGTGCACATCACCGTAAATAGTAACCGGAAAGTGTTGTGTGCTTACACGTATATATCCATCCATCCATTTTCTTAGCTGCATGATCGTCGCAGGAATGCTGGAGCCTATCCCAGGTGTCAATTGGCAGGAGGCAAGTTTACACACACGCAGACACAAAGAGAACATGCAAACTCCACACACTGAAGTCCGGGATTGAACAGCTGTGCCACCCTCATTACATATGTTGTTGCTTATACAGTATTAGCATGAGAGGCTATAACTCAGCAGCTAGTAACCAGTAATGATTAGATGCGTGAACATTTCCCCTCCTGGTGAAAGAGCCTCAACTGTGACAACCACAGCTGTATCCTGTCAGGTTAATCCCATGGGAGGTTAAAGAAGGAGAAATTTGGGTGTTGCACAACACATCAGCATCCTGGTTTAGCTAGAATGAAGGGCCTGTAATGCTAAGCACCGGCGACATCAGGGGCGGAGTCAAGGATTTTTCTTCCGCGTTTGGCTGTGAAAACTGGCACACATCCAGATTTTGCTTGGATTTCAAAAATGTTCATTATTTTCAATGTTTTTTCCAATTAATGTCCAAAATGTATGTAATAATAATATTACTTCACATTGGAGGGTTTTTTGTTCATGTGAAATTTGGGGAGAGTCGTCCTTTAAATATGCAAAATGAATAGTAATAATCTTAATTTAAAAAAAGAATAGAAAAGCACTTCTGTAGTCAAGAAGATAGTAGAAAAGACAAGAGCATATAAGAGTGTATGATGTGTTTAACTGGCAACACAGGATATACCACAAAAAGGCATCTTATTTTGAATGAAAGCAATGAAAATCAGTTTTCAAAGAAACAAAGTACGCTAAACAATATAACACAATCCATTACCCTGTTCAGGGTCATGGGGAAACTGAAGACTATCTCAGATTATTTAACGTGAGAGGTGGGGTAAACAGGTACCCTCGATTAATCACCTGTCAGTCACAGCAGAGACACAAAGGGACAACTAACACTGACACTAACATTTACAACTACAGGCAATTTACACCTTCCACTGTACGTATCCCGTATGTGGACTGTTGGTGTCAGGAAAAACATAGGGTTGGACTCAAAGTAAATGAGTCTGGAGGTAAGATACAGTTTGAGCAGGAAATTTATTCCGTCGGATGTCGTTACCAAGGCAGGTCCAGGAAAGCAACAGAATCAGAATCTGCTTTACTGGCCAATTGTGTAAAAACACACAAGGATTTTTTCTCCGGCAGTTGGTACTGCCCTGGTATGACATTCAGAACAAAGAACAACAAAGTAACAAGAACAAAGAACAATAGACATTTCTGTTTTGGAACGATTCCTTATCAGAATCTCAGATGTGCAAGATGAAAAGTCTTCTTCATTTAGAACAGAAAGGAGAGAAGAGTGTGTCAACGTCCCACATTGTGTTAAGTTTGTACAGAGTGCCTTTACCCGTTCACAGTTCCTGTTATAGACTAGTGCAATGACAATTGTGCAAACTGAACAGTTTAAAGTGACGAATCATGCAATAGTCTACCAACTATATAACTAATACTAACACCGATTGGCGGGTCTGAGTGTGTGTCCCAACAATGGCACGAAGCAGTTTGCTGATCAAGAATTTAATGACTTAATTGCCAGAGGGGAAAAAATTGGTTGAATGCCTGCTAGTTTTAACTTGCATTGATCTTTAGCACTTTCCCAACGGAAGGACCTGGAAGAGCTGGTGGCTAGGATGCGAAGTGTCCGAAAGGATCCTGCCCGCTCTGGACCTCGTTCACATTGCGTGCAAGTCTTTAGAAGTGGCTAAAGTGGTGCTGACAATCAATTCAACGGTTTTGATTGTCCATTGCTGTCCGAGTTTCTCCTTTTTTTGTGGCAGCCCCAAACCAGACTGTGATGGCGATACACAGTCTTGATTGAATGATAACTGTGTAGAACTGTCTTAGCAGCTCTTGTGACAAGCCGTGTTTCCTCAGAAGCTGCAAGAAGTGCATCCTTTGCTGGTTTTTCTTGAGTATGGAGTTGATGTTCATCTCCCACTTCAAGTCCTCAGAGACCGTAATTCCCAAGAACTTGAAGGTCTGCCATACAAGGAAAGAGATTAGCAATGAAGAAGTGGGACACTGAGAGGACTGTTGAGAGGGGAAAGGAATACATTGAGACTGACTGTCCCTGTGTTCCCTGCCATTGGCTGGCAACCATTTCAGGGTGTACACTGTCTCCTGCCCGGTGACAGCTAGGATTGGCTCCAGCACTCCCACAACCCTCGTGAGGGTAAGCGGCTTAGAAAATGGATGGACGGGTTGATGAAAAATTAAGCATGTTGTGCAATACATCATTTACGAAGTTCTGAAACAGAGAATTTGTGAGCCCAACAATCATCACCACGTATCCGTAGTGACCTGTCGGTGTGTTAACTGCAGTTTTCCCCTAATCCCCCTCCCTAGTCCTGACAAGATGATACACATTTCTTAAAACCAGCTTTGTGAATAACTTGGCCCCTTCCAGGAGCCCTCGCAGTACATGCATTCCGAGGAAGCTTGACCTCAAAGGTTCTGAGACCTATGCGCCTGACGAGGAACAGGTTCAGAAGGTTGGCATCAGAACCTGAGTCAATGAAAACTTTTGTATGTGTTGACTGCTACAGAGTGCTTAGTGTTACTTGTGGTAGGGAGCGGGCTGAATCCTTCTTAAGTAGATCAAGACTCACCGTAGATGGAGCTTTGTTAGCGGTGACGTGGCAGTGAACCACGATGTGGCCCAACTTCCCACAATAGAAGCACCGTCCTTCCCTCTACCGGTGAGCACGTTCTTCTGGAGAAAAGTGGAAGCGGCCCAGCTGTATGGGATCAGATACCCTGCATTTGCCTTGCCATAGCATAATCAAGTAATTCACCACCTTTCACTCTGGAATGGCATCTTGGAACACCTGCTCCATTATCCTCATGAACGGCGTCACAGTCCATCCTTCTGCGCATCTCGTCAGCTGGGAAATGAATACAATTTTTTCCTTTTCTGTGGGAAAGGCGGATGGCTGCAGCTGAAAGTGGAGCTCACACTGAGTAATAAATGACTTGATATTTCCAGAGTCCCCCAAGACTGCTCCGGGAGAGTGGTTATACAAAGGACAGTTGTGTGTGAGAAATGTACTGGCATGGTGGATGACTCATGGAGAAATGGAAGTCCTGTTGCTTCCTCAGGTGTCACACAGTTGACTCCCTTCTCCAGGATCAAGCTGTGCAGGGTATCGAACTGTAAGGTTACCTGGAAACTTTGTCTATTTACCATGTTGAAGAGATAAATGTGGATGTTCTTAGGCACTATTGCCACCTATTCCTTAGATTTGTAATGAATACAGCCCCACAGGTCGTGTAACATAGTTCTGGTTTGCCTGAGACTATTTAAGAGCTGTTTCCTGCCTGGACAGGACCATGGTATGCCAAACTCATGCATTCATTGGTAGGCCATGTCTTTCAAGTGTTTTGCTAGTATATGTCAGAGGAAAATTGAGTTCATGGTATACCTGCTATGATCTGATCTCAAAGTTGGCCTTCCCTGGTGTTGCTTCGCCTATCGCCTTAGCTCTCGCTTCAGTAGAATGGATTGATTCAAAGTCTGCATCACTGCAGATGCTGCACTGATCCGGTCTCCCTGTGTATTCGTCCCTCACTCAAGAACAAGGCCCCAAGATACTTGGGCCAGGATCTCATCCCCTACCTGAAGAGGGCACACCACCTTTTTCTGAGGACCATAGTCTCAGATTTGGAGGCACTGATTTTCATCTAAGCCACTTCACACTCACCTGCAAACCTCTCCAGTGAACGTTGGTGATCACGCCTTGATGAAGCCAACAGAACCACATCCTCTGCAAAAAGCAGAGATGCAATACCGAGGCCACCAAACACGACCCCCTCTATGCTGTGGCTGTGCCTAGAGATTCTGTCCATAAAAGTTATGAACAGAATCGGTGACACAGGGTAGCCTTGGAGGAGTCCAACTCACCGTAAAAGTGTCCAACTTACTGCCAGAAACACAGACCAAACACCAAACCTGACACCAGTCGTACAGGAACTGAACAGCCCTGATCAAGGAGTTTGGTATCCCATACTCCCAAAAGACCCCCCACTGGACTTCCCGAGGGACACAATCGAATGCCTTCTCCAAGTCCACAAAACACATGGAGACTAGTTGGCCGAAATCCCATGTTCCCTCAAGGACCCTGGCGAGGGTGAAGAGCTGGGAACCTGTTCCACGTCCAGAATGAAAACCACATTGCTCCTCCTGAATCTGAGACTCCACTTCCTGATGGACCCTCCTCTCCAGCGCCCCTAAATAGACCTGACCCGGGAGGCTGAGGAGTGTGATCCCCCTGTAGTTGGAATACAACCTCACCCTTCTTAAAAAAGGGGGTCCACCACCTCAGAGTCCCAATCCAAAGGCACTGTCCCTGATGTCCATGCAATGTTGCAGAGGCGTGTCAACCAGGACACCCCCACATTATTCAGAGAATTTAGGAACTCTGAGCGAATCTGATCCCCCTGGGCCTTGCCACTGTTGAGCTTTTTACCATCCATCCATTCATCCATCCATCATCTCACACTTTTTAACCACATCTGTGAATTCAATCCCAGAGGGAGGAGAGCCCACCTCAGAGAACCCAGACACTGCTTCCTCATGGAGTGGCACGCCAGTGGAATTGGGGAGGTCTTCGAAGTATTCTCCCCACCGACAAAATCCCAAGTGGAGGTCAGCAGCGCCCCATCCGCACCATACACATTGGTGATGTTACACTGCTTCCTCCTACTGAGACATCGGACTGTGGATCAGAATTTACTTGAAGCTATCTTTAGGTGATGCTCCATGGCCTAACTGAACTCCTCCCTTGCCCGGGTTTTCACCTCATCGACCACTAAAGCTCCATTCCATTTCGCCAACTAGTACTCTTCAAGTGCCTTGGAATTCTTGCAGGCCAAAAAGGCCTGATAGGACACCTTCAGCTTGATGGCATCCCTCACTGTTGGTGACCACCTATATGTTTGGGGATTGCCGCCTTTGGTGTCTCTCACAATGGGGAACTCCAGAGTAGAACAGATACACCCCCCCCCCAAGAGGAATGGAACAAGAGCCCAATTGGTCCAAGGAGTAGTGTCCAACTATATCAAGTCACAACACCTCAACCTCACACACCAGCTCGGGCTCCTTGCCCGCCAGAAAGGTGACATTCCAAATCCCTAAACCCAGTTTCTGTAGCCGGGGATCGGATCGCCAATATCCCTGCCTTCAGCCACCGTCCAGCTCTCATTAGACCTGAACCTTATGGCCCCTCTCACAGGTGGTGAGCCCATGGGAAGGGGAACCCACATTACTCTTTCTGGATGTGCCTGGGCGAGCTCCATTGGTGCAGGCCCGGCCACCTGGTGCTCGCCTTCAAGCCTCGTCTCCAGGCCTGGCTCCCTAGGTGGGTCCTTGTGACCTGCGTCTGGGCAAGAGAAACCTAAATCCATTGTTTTTGATCATCATAGGGGTTTATGGAGCCCTGCTTTGTCTGGGTGACCCTGCCAGGGGCGTGAAGCCCCAGATAACTTAGCTCCTAGGATCATTGGGACACACAAACCCCTCTGCCATGATAAGGTGATGGCTCAAGGAGGGGCTTATAATTTTTTACATCTTATAATTGTGTTTATTAATTACTACAAATCACTTAAAAGCACATACTAGGACTGAAACATGTTCAGCACATACTAAAAAACAAGCAAGACACTACCAGTCTTCCTCCAGTATCCTTGAAGAACCTACTCAGTAGCTCCTAATATGATTTGATCATCATGAATTTCCTCACTGTTGGACTGTTAGTGTTTTCACTAAATTAAACATGTCCTTTTGAGATATTTAATTGGGAAATTGTATGTAATTCACACTACACATCTACAAACCCTAACCTAACCTTCTTACTAATGCTAGCTGACATTAGGACTAGCTATTTCGATGCCTTAATTGCCTCATCAAACATTTTGTTGTCCAGTCAGATTTTGAGGCTGGATGAGGGTGACACACAGACAAACTGGCAGCACAATTACAATAATAACACTACATCTACTACCGCCCCTTTATGCTTGTGTGCATGTGTGTGTCTGCAGCTTTAAACTATTACCCAGGGATGGGGGAGTTCTATTTTTTTCTCCTTGAGACCCTGACCTCGTTGGTGTTTTGCACACACACCGACCTGCACGCACACACACACACACACACACACGCATACATGCACACACATCACACATGCACGCACACATGCACATCCTGTGTTTAGTGACTCCAGTAAAGCGAAAACAGTCCATCCAGGGCTTTAAATCCTACATCCTGTTCTGAGCCACTTTCATTATTCCCTGAATACTTCTATGTTCTGTAATTACTCTTTGTTTTTAATTCAAGAACATTTATTTTTTACCAACCTGCGATTAGCTCGTTACCTGTTCAGGGTGTACACCGTCTCTCGCCTGTGATAGCTTCCAGCTCACCTGCACCCCTAAACCTAAATTTAAATATGGCCCTATTTTCATAGAACGGGCAGCATGGTTGGGCATCTGTAGAGCATTGGCCTCGCAGTTCTGAGGACCGGGTTTCAAATCTGTGTGGACTTTGTACGTTGTGCCTGGATTTTCTCCGGGCACTTCGGTTTTTTTCCACATTCCAAAGACATGCATTAATTGGAGAATCTAAATTGCCCACGGTGTGATTGTGAGTGCAACTGTTGCCTGTCTAGATGTGCCCTGTGATTGGCTGGGAACCAGTTTCGGGTGTATCCTGTCTCCTGCCGATGACAGCTGGGATTGGCGCCAACCCTCCCGCGACCCCTGTGAGGATAAGCGGCTCAGAAAATGAATGGAAGAAGGGATGGATTTCATAGACAGCGCATCTGTGCAAGCTGTATGTGTTTGCTAGTTTGCCAGATTGGTCAGTGCCAACTGGGAGTGGCGTCGCAACAAGGATGTGTGTGTTTGCATCTTATGGCCCTCCCCTTGAGACTTGTCGGGGCATTTAGGTCGAGCTTGCAACCTCCTTGTGACCTGAGTGGTTGGTGGTGTCCTCCTTGTTGGGTCCACTGCTGGACAGGCTCACCGAGTTGACCCCTCCCCAGCTCTCCAGTTGGGGGTCACCCTTCCTTTTTTGTATGGGCTCAGGAAGTCCATACACCAGTTGACTAACATGCATGTGATATAGTGTTCATTCATTACTAAGTTTAAATGCCTGTGCTGGAATCACCAATAACCACACAGGTTATATTAAAATATCAACTCACAGATTCTGACAGGTGTTTAGAGACACACATGTACACACACAAAAAAGAATTCCACCGCACCACTCAACAGCAACACTACCTTGCTCATTTTCCTACATCCTGTCCAGCCCTTTTCTATCCCCTCTTATCTGCTTCACTTGGTTAAATATTGCATGCCCCACCCCCGACCCCACCAATCTCCAAATAACTGTTGTAATGTTACATGTCTTCAAATGTGTCTCTATTGTTATCCTGTGCTTTTCACCTTTCGTCACCTTGTCCAATCTGTCCTTGTCTTCCCCCTAAAACTTTTTTTCTGTCCAGCTGCATTTTCAATTGGAGCAGCGGGATTATTTTAAACCCCTCTGTTGCACACCAAAACCGTTTCAGCACAAAGGCAAACAGATCCTTCTTGTCCTTTCGGCTTTTCCCATTAGGGATCACCACAGCGTGTCTTCTTAGATGCACGCATATTTGTTTGGCACAGTTTTACAGCGGATACCCTTCCTGACGCAATCCCAGTTCATTTAGCCAGGGAAAGAAGCTCAAAGCACCTGGTATTCCCAAACGGTCTCCCATCCAAGTATTAACCAGGGCCAAACCCACTTAGCTTCGGAGAATTGACGAGATCGGGCATTCTCAGGGTAGCATGACCGCAAACCAAGGAAAATACATCCACCATTATTAAAAGCCATTCAGCTAAATAGGACAGGTTCAAAGATTAATCCATTAATACATTTTCTTCACCGCTTATCCTCAGGAGGATCGAGGGGAGTGCTGGAGCAAATTCCAGCTGTCAATGGGTAGGAGGCAAGGTACACCCTGAACTGATTGCCAGCCAATCGCAGGGCACATTGAGACAAACAGCCACACTCACAATCACAGCTAGGGGCAATTTAGAGTGTGCAATTAATGTTGCATGTTTTGGGGATCGTTCGAGGAAACCCATGCAGGCACGGGGAGAACATGCAAACTCCACACAGGCGGGTCAGGGATTGAACCTGGGACCTCAAAACTCTGAGGCCAACGCTTTACCAGCTGAGGCACCGTGCCGCCTAAAAGATGAATGAATTAATTACTTGATTAAGCAATGTATACGCCGACTTACACATGCCTGCGAAATTACAAAACTCAGTCTAAGACGTCTCCATGTAGAGTTGCGGCATACGCCAGCCATAATTTACCCATCATGAAAATAGAGCCCTAATTTCTTAGCATCCAAGGTACAATGAAGAAAATAAGTATTTGAACACCCTTCTGTATTGCAGGTTTTCCCACTAAGAAATCATGGAGGGGTCTGACATTTTCATCATAGGTGCATGTCCACTGTGAGAGAGATAATCTCAAAAGAAAAATCCACAAATTGTCATGTATGATTTTTTAATGATTTATTTGCGTGATACAGCAGCAAATAAGTATTTGAACACCTGAGAAAACCAATGAAAATATTTGGTACAGTAGCCGTTGTTTGCAAATACAGATGTCAAACATTTCCTGCAGTTGTTCACCAGGTTTGCACACACTGCAGGGGGGATTTTGGCCCACTCCTCCACACAGATCTGCTCTTGATCAGACAGGTTTCTGGGCTGTTGCGGAGAAACACGGAGTTTCAGCTCCCTCCAAAAATTTTCTGTTGGGTTTTGGTTTGGACACTGGCTAGGCCATGCCAGAACCTTGATATGCTTCTTACAGAGCCACTCCTTGGTTTTCCTGGCTGTGTGCTTTGGGTCATTGTCATGTTGAAAGACCCAGCCACGACCCATCTTCAATGCTCTGACTGAGGGAAAGCGGTTATTCCCCAAAATCTCACAATACATGGCCGCGGTCATCCTCTCCTTAATACAGTACAGTCGTCCTGTCCCATGTGCATAAAAATACCTAAAAGCATGATGCTACCACCCCCATGCTTCACAGTAGGGATGGCGTTCTTGGGATGGAACTCATCATTTGTCTTCCTCCAAACACGGTTAGTGGAATTATGACCAAAAAGTTCAATTTTGGTCTCATGTGACCACAAAAATTTCTTCCATGACTCCTCTGTGTCATCCAAATGGTCATTGGCAAACTTAAGACGGGCCTTGACGTGTTGGTTTAAGCAGGGGAACATTCTGTACCATGCATGATTTCAAACCATGACGTCTTAGTGTATTACCAACAGTCACCTTGGAAACGGTAGTTCAAGTTCTTTTCAGGTCATTGACCAAATCCTGTCGTGTAATCCTGGTCTCATTCTTCAACTTTCTAGGGATCATTGAGACCCCAGGACGTAATATTTTGCATGGGGCGCCAATCTGATTGAGATTAACCATCATGTTTAGTTTCTTCCATTTTCTAATGATTGCTCCAATAGTGGACCTTTTTTCACCAAGCCGCTTGGCAATTTCTCCGTAGCCCTTTCCAGCTGTTTGGTGCTGTACAATTTTGTCTCTGGTGTCTTTGAACAGCTCTCTGGTCTTGGCCATGTTACTAGTTTGAGTCTTACTGATTGTATGGAGTGGACAGGCATCTGATTCAGAATAATACATGGAGTGGAGGTTGACTTTTAAAGGCAGACTTTGAGGTCTTTGAACGTCAGAATTCTAGCTGATAGACACGTGTTCAAATACTTATTCCCAGGTGTATCACACAAATAAATCATTAAAAAACCGTAATTGTAATTCCTGGATTTTTCTTTTTAGATTATCTCTCTCACAGTAGACATGCACCAATGATGAAAATTTCAGACCCCTCCATGATTTCTAAGTGGGAGAACTTGCAATATAGCAGAGTGTTCAAATACTTATTTTCTTCACTGTAGCTCTCTTTCAAGCAACCCCAGACAAAACGGGATGCATGTGTGACAACATGAGGGTACGGGATGGACATACATAACAGGCCAAAAATGCCTTGGAACCCCAGCAAAATTAGTAAAATGTGAGTCAGGCAATTATAACTGACAGTTTGTAACAGATGTAGTAGGCAGATCATAAATTGGAGGTAGTCACGATTGAGTCTTATCAAACAAAGTACAGTGTATGTGTCCCCTCGCACTTATGGTGACCTTGCAGAGAGGCTCAACAAAGAAGCTTCATCTGAACTCTGCCAGGGTCAACAAAAGTGTTCCAAAGCTCTCCAGTGTCCACATTTCATTGGACGAAAGCATCTGGGATTCCATCCAAACATGAAGGGAAGGTACTGGCATCCTTGGTCAAACGAGAATTATAGTGTACCTTTGTGCCTCCACAACTCAGCCACCCTGTGCCACCATGGCCTGTAACAGATATCATGACAGACCATGCTAAAATTTAGAAAGACAACCGAAAAATGCCCAAAATTCCGTGGCACACGAGCATACTGGCTTGTCATGACCACCACTAACATCATTGTAAATGTAGCCTAATCAGGATAGGTACTACAGAAAACAGATGAATTTACCAAAGCAACCACAAAGCTGTGTTGGTTCAATGTCTTAAGTCATGTTGCCCGATTCATGTCATATTTTGGTGAGTCTATTAACTGTTTTTGTTTGTTACTTTGAATCTTTTTTTGGGGGGTGGAGGGGGTAATTTTATGTTTTGAGTTTTCCCTTTTTTGTTTCGATTTTTTAAATATATATATATATATATATATATATATATATATTTTTTTTTTTTTTTTTTTTTTTTTTTTTAAGCTGTTGTTCCCCGGTCTTGCCTCCCTGCCATCCTGACCTGGGTCCACCACCTGCCTGTATTCCATCACAACCAGACCCTACAAGTGTGTCATGGACATCTTAAAACTGATTACAACAATGTCTGGAATAAAAACCTAAAAGTTATGAAATTAATATGTTAGGTTCTATTCCCCAGTGGTTCCTATGGGAGACATAATTTTAAGAATTTACTTGGGTGATGCCTTGGGAGTAATAAAATGATTTGCCTCCAATCAATTACATATGAATTTGTGATTCCATCTTCGTGTGCACTGTTCAGATCTGTGGCATTCCACCTTATCAGGCTTGCAATGAATTAAGTATTGGACTCCAATTAACAATGCAGAACACTCAGGAACAGAGATTGTATAATAATTTTCTGGAGAAGCCACGTTGCTGAAAGAAGCTGGTTCTGAGAGGGTAGACGTGGGGAGGGTCAGCAGTAAATTTTATAATGTTTGAGAAACTGGAGAGTGGAACTGGAAATAGATGAAGCAACAAGGTGATGAGGGACACTTGGAAGGAGACGAAAGGTTGGTGAATGTTTTGGGCATGAGATCAGGTCATGGTATCATGTCGGTATGTGCAAGATGCCTTGAAGAGCATGGTTCGGTTGTTTTGAAATCCTAGTACAAAGATCGAGCCAAAGGAATTCAAAAGTAAAGGGTGAGTAGCAGACAAATGCAAAATTTCATTTATTTATTTCCATTGATCATTTTTTTAGCTAATTATTCTCACAAGGGTTGCGGGAGTGTTGGAGCCTATCCCAGCTGGCAACAGGCAGGAGGCAGGGTAGACCCTGAACTGGTCGCCAGCCAGTCAGAGGGCACATGGAGACAGACAACAGTCACACTCACAATCACACCTAGGGGCAAATTAGAATATTTTGTTGAATGGTTTTTGGATGTGGGAAGACACCAGAATGCCCAGACAAAACCCATGCTGGCATGGGGAGAACATGGAAACTCCACACAGGTGGGGCTGGGATGGAACTCTGGACCTCAGAATTGTGAGGCCAACCCTTTACAGCTGCTCCACCGTGCTGCCCATTTATTTATTTATTTAAAAATACCACGGCTTTCGCCTGAAGTCATTTGGGATAGGCAGTTCACCCTCCACTCTAGTGAGGATAAGTGGGATAGAAAATGGACAGACACATGTGATATTGAGTATTGTAGTTTATTTTGCAACAAATCAATGCAATCAATTGAAAAATGCAATTGTGTAATCAGTGATTGTACGAACGTAGAGCTCAGAGGAGGAGGAGCCGGAGGAGGAAGGGATCAGTGTAGGAGCAGTAAATTCAATGATGTCTGAGATATACATATTGCAATCTCAAGTTCCCATGAGATATCAAAATACTTTTGAGGATATTGAAAAGGGGTCCCTGATCAGAACCCGAATGGTGTTCTGTTACTGGACTTCTGTGCTTGTCATGATCCTGCCGCTCCAGCACGAGCTGTGCGGGTGTCCGGGCAGGTGCGCTGATTGGAAGGTGCACACCTGCGCCTCATGCAGCCTGATTATGCTGTGGATTTATATGACCGCGATGACAACTGGCCGGCGCCAGTTCGTATGATCTTCATGTCCCATTCATGTGCTCCGGTATCCCTGATTGAACCTGTGTGTACCGACCTTCGTCCGTTCTCCGACCAACCTTGTAAGCCTGACTCCTTTGATACTTCTGCCTGCGTTGATTGTTCTCCCGTGTACCGACGCCTGCTGCACCGGACTTCCTGCTCGATCCCCTACGTCTGCATATAATAAACGTGTCTCTTCTTGAACTACCTTGCGTCTTCCGAGTTCCTGCATTTGGGTCCTACTCTCGTTTCCGTTGGGACGTGACAGTGCTCATCACGGATTGTCCATAACAAACACCATGTTCAGGCATGGTGGTGAGTTGGCTCCGATGGTGGGGGAGATACCTAGGACCTGTTTGCCATCGGTGACAACTTTGGACTTTGCTCACGTCCCGGAGGAGGCAGGGGACATTGACTCCGAGTGGACGATGTTACGCGCCTCCATTGCTGAGCCGGCTGACCGGAGTTGTGTGCGTAAGGTGGTCGGTGCCTGTGGTGGCGGCAAACCCCGAACACGTTGGTGGACACCAACAGTGAACAATGCTGTCAAGCTGAAGAAGGAGTCCTTTTGGGTATTTTTGGCCTGTGGGACTCCCGAGGCACCTGATAGGTACTGGTTGGCCAAGCAGTATGCAGCTTTGGTGGTCACTAGGGCAAAAACTCGGGCATGGGAGGAGTTCGGTGAGGCCATAGATAACAACTGCAAGACGGCTTCAAGGAATTGCTGGTCCAACGTCCGGCGTCTGAAGAGGGAGAAGCAGTGCACTTTCAACACTGTGTATAATGGGGATGGAGCACTGTTGACCTCAACTCAGGATGTTGTGAGTCGTGGGGAGAATACTTCGAAGACCTCAATTCTACCAACACACCTTCCCATGAGGAAGCTGAGTCTGGGTTCTCTAAGATGGGCTCTTTTATCTCTGGGGTTGAGGTCACCGAGGTGGTTAAAAAGTTCCTTGGTGGCAGGGCACCGGGAGTGGATGAGATCCGCCCGGTATTCCTAAAGGCTGTGGATGTTGTGGGACTGTCCTGGTTGACATGCCTCTGCAACATTGCATGGACATCGAGGACGGTGCCTCTGGATTGGCAGACTGGGGTGGTGGTCCCCCTTTTTAAGAGGGACCGGCGGGTGTGTTCCAACTTTCGGGAGATCACACTCCTCAGCCTCCTTGGTAAGGTCTATTCAAGGGTGCTGAGAGGGGTTCGTCAGGAAGCCGAATCTCAGATCCAGGAGGAACAATGTGATTTTTGTCCTGGCTGTGTAACAGTGAACCAGCTCTACACCTTCTGCAGGATCCTCGAGGGTGCATGGATTTTTGCCCAACCAGTCTACATGTGTTTTGTGGACTTGGAGAAGGCGTTTGACCGTGTCCCTTGGGGAGTCTTGTGGGGGGTTCTTTGGGAGTATGGGGTACTGAACCCCCTGATGCGGGCTGTTCGCGCCCTGTATGACGGCTGGCAGAGTTTGGTCCACATTGCTTCCAATAAGTTGAATTTATTTCCAGTGAGAGTTGGACTCTGCCAAGACTGCCTTTTGTGATCAAGTTTGTTCATAAATTTTATAGACAGAATTCCTAGGCTCAGCCGAGGTGTAGAGGGTGTCCAGTTTGGTGGCCTCAGAATCGCATCTCTGCTTTTTGCAGAGGATGTGGTTCTGTTGGCTTCATCAAGCCATGATCTCTAATGCTCACTGGAGTGGTTTGCAGCCAAGTGTCAAGCGGCTGGGGTGAGAATCATCACCTCCAAATCTGAGACCATGGTCCTCAGTCGGAAAAGGGTGGTGTCCCCTCTCCAGGTCAAGGATGATATCCTGCTCCAAGTGGAGGAGTTCAAGTATCTCGGGGTCTTGTTGACGAGTGAGGGAAGAATAGAGTGGGAGATCGACAGATGGATCGGTGCACCGTCTGCAGTGATGTGGACTTTGTATTGGTCCGTTGTGGTAAAGAGGGAGCTAAGCCGAAAGGCAAAGCTCTCAATTTAACAGATGATCTAAGTTCCTACCCTCACCTATGGGCACGAGCTGTAGGTCGTGACCAAAAGAACAAGATCCTGGATACAAGTGGCTGAAATGAGCTTCTTCCGCAGGTGACCGGGCTTTTCCCTTAGAGATAGGAAGAGCAACTCAGTCATCCGGGAGTGCCTCAGTGTGGAGCCGCTACTCCTCCGCATTGAGAGGAGCCAGATGAGATGGCAGGGCATTTGACCCAGATGCCTCCCAGACCCCTCCCTGGTGAGGTGTTCCGGGCATGTCCCAGTGGAAAGAGACCCTGGGAACGACCATGGACACGCTGGACAGACTATGTCTCTCGGCTGGCCTGGAAATGCCTCGTCATTCCCCCCGAAGAGCTGGAAGAAGTGGCTGAGGAAAGGGAATTCTGGGTATCCTTGCTGAAGCTACTTCCCCCATGACCCGACCCGGAGAAGCAGTACAAAATGGATGGATGGATGATCTTTTGTGTGTCCAACATAACCTGGCAGTGAACTCTCTAAAGCATAGGTGTCAAACTCGGGCCCGTGGGCCACATCTGGCACGCGGATTTGTTCAATTAAAAATTTTGGGCCACTGTGAATTTGAGTTTAACACCCCTGCTCTAAAGACTGTAGAGATGATTGTGGACTTCAGGAGGCATCCTTCATCACATCTGCCCCTCACAGTGTCCAACTGTCTTGTGCCAGCCTTCGAGCCCTTCGAATTTTTGGATATTTGTCTCACAGGACCGGAAGCGGGAGACAAACATCAAATCTATACTCAAAAAATCCCATTAAAGGATGTACTTCTTCTGAGGATGCATGGTCAGTCAAAAGAGCTGCTGAAACATTTCTACACAGTGGTCATCTAATCAGTACTGTGTACCTCCATCACAGTCTGGTTTGGGGGTTGCCACAAAAAAGGTCAAACTTCGACTGCATTCCATTGCATTCAATCCATTCCGCTGAATGGATTGTCAGCACCACTCAACCCACTACTGAAGACTTGCACATCACTCAAACTAGGTCCAGAGCAGGCAGGATCCTCCACATCCTGGCAACCAGCTCTTCCAGCTCCATCCATTGGGTAGGCGTTACCGATCATGCAAGTCAAATCCAGCAGCCACTCAAGCAGTTTTTTCCCTCTGGCAATAAAGTCATCAAATTGTCGATCAACAAAGTACTATTTTCTGCCTTGTGCCGTTGGTGGGACACACTCTCATATCCTGCTGGTGAATCAGTATTAGTATTAGTAATATATTCCATAGACTATCGCACGACTCATCATAAACTGCTCCCTTTGCACAATGGACCTTTCCAGTGGCGATCTTGAGCTCCCCACCCCCACCCCCATCCCCCATAGCCATGTCCCAAAAGCTTACAGAAAGGCGACTCAACAGAACATGTTTGAAGTTGGTTCTCTATCGCATATTCCCGATAATATTGCGGTATGATTTTTGCCAAATGGATCAGACTTGTCCAAGAGAGTTCTACAGAGAGGTCTCAACTATTTCACGCAAGGATATCTACACGGAATTAAGATTCTGGATGGAGCAGGATGCAATATTAGAGTTACAGCGAAATGTTGGCGATCGATGCAAAAAAAGTTTGATGCCTCACAAACTTCATATTAAAATGCAACAGGATAAAATAGTGGAATCATACTGCATATGTAGGGCAGGGTAAGTACTTTTTATTTGGAAAGATCATGAGTAATATCATCGTAGTCTTTATAAGTGAGTTAGGTTCGATTTTCTACAAGTGCATTCAAACAATGGTGATTAACTCAGTCAGTACCGTAGTCACCAGATGAAAAAGTTTGACTTGGCTCGGAATCAAACTCAGTGCTCTGTCTTAAAACTCTGATGTGATACAAATAGGCAAGTAGACATTTCTCTTACATGACATCGTGCATTTACATATTACTAAACCCACTCTTAGGGATAAAACATTACACACTCCTTTCAGCAGGTCAATGATACACTAACAAAGTGAAAGTTCTTCTCCTGCAATATAAAAAGCATTGATAAAAATTAAATCAAACTCAGAGAAGATACTTCCCCCTCTCTTACCTTTGAACATACAGCCTTGTTTGTTGATATTGTTCACATTTAGTTGTACGTGCGGTCTTCCGCAAGCCTTAATCCATCATAGACACTTCGTCAACTGTGTTTTAGCCTTTGGAAAATGAATCATCTGGGCCCCTTGTAACCAAGCAAGATATCTTTCATCAGAATTCCATGTTCCCCAAGCGCATCTGAGGAAAATTTTCTTCAGAACATTAACTTTTCCAAGTGCACGCTACTGACAACTAGGATTGCTTTTGGGACAATATGGCGACAGGGGCATGTCAAGCCAGGCGTTAAGACAATGCAGTTATCTGATTGGTAATTATTGTATGAGTGATTGACAGGTCGGAAAGGTCCATTGTACTGGTGTATAACGAGAACTACGAAAAAGGCACTCTGTGTAAGCGTAGAATTGACGCACTCTTAATTGTTCTAAATGAAAAAGACTGCATTTTGCACATCTGTAACTGAATGTCTCTTGTTCTTTGTTCTTGTTTGTTGTTTGTTCTGAATGTCGTACCAGGGTGGCACCGACTACCGGAAACAAATTCCTTGTGTGTTTACATAACACACATGGCAAATAAAGCAGAATCTGATTCTGATTGCACTAAATTCCCCATTGGGAAAGGTCTCCCAAGCGATTCCAAAGGGAATTTAGTGCCATGCTGTTAGTTTGGGAGGCCTTTTCCGTGTTCTTACTGGTAGTTTTAGGGTCTCCATTAGACAACCCAGACTTAGGCTGGTCATTGTGTGTACCTTGTTACGACATATAAGTTTGGTGTGAATAAGAATTGTGGTCATCCATCCATCCATCCATCCATCCATCCATCCATCCATCCATCCATCTTCTACAACTTTTCTGGGTCGGGTTCTGGGGGTAATAGCTTTCGCAGGGCTATCCAGATGTCCATTTCCCAAGCCAATAAATCCAGCTCTTCCAGAGGGTTCCCAAGGTGTTCCTAGGCCAGCTAAGAGACAAAGTCTCTCCGGTGTTTCCTGAGTGAACCCAGGGGTCTCTTTCCAGTGGGACATGCCCGAAAACCCTCACCGGGGATGTACTCAGGAAGACATCCAAATCAGATGCCCCACCCGCTTCTTCTGGCTCCTCTCAATGTGGAGGAGCACCGGCTCGAAACGAAGCACATCCTGGATGACCGAGCATCTCACTTTATCTCTAAGGGAGAACCCAGACACCCTGAGGAGGAAACTCATTTTGGCCGATTGTATCTGGGATCTTGTTTTTTTGACCCGAAGATTCTTGAACTCCCTCTCTGAGGGTAGAATGTCCTCCTCGACCTGGGGAGGGCATGTCACCATTGTCCAACTGAGGATTTGTGGTCTCAGATTTGGATGGGGGGGGATTCTCATCCGAGCTGTTTCACACTCGGAGGCGAAACTCTTCAGTGAGCATGAGACATCAAGGGCTGATGAAGCAAAAAGAACCACATCATCTGCAAAGAGCAGAAATATAATGCTGCGTACACCAAACCAGACACACTCTACACCTCAACTGTGGCTAGAAATTCTGTTCATAAAATTTATTTAAAAAATTGGTGACAAAGGGAAATCTTGGCATTGTCCAACTCTCATCAGAAACAACTCTGACTTATTGCTGGCAATGCGGACCTCCAGTGAAGAAAATAAGTCTTTGAACACCCTGCTATATTGCAAGTTCTCCCACTTAGAAATCATGGAGGGGTGTAAAATCTTTGTCGTAGGTGCATTACCACTCTGAGAGAGATGATCTATGAAGAAAAATCCAGAAATCAGAATGTATGATTTTTTTTTAACAATTTATTTGTGTGATACGGCTTCAAATCGATATTTGAACACCTATCAACTAGAATTCTGACCTTCAAAGACCTGGTAGTCCGCCGTTAAATGTCCACCTTCACTCCGTGTATTATCCAGAATCAAATGCCCGTGTAAGGTCGTTAGCTGCATAAATACACCTGTCAACACCATACAATCAGTAAGACTCAAACTTTGTAACATGGCCAAGACCAAAGAGCTGTCCAAAGACACCAGAGACAAAATTGTACAAGTCCACACGGCTGGAAATGGCGATGGTGAAATTGCCAAGCAGCATGGTGAAAAAAGGTCCAATGTTGGAGCCATCATTAGAAAATGGAAGAAGCTAAACATGACAGTCAATCCCAATTGGAGCGAAGCTCCATGCAAGATATCACCTTGTGGGGTCTGAATGATCCTTAGAAAGGTGAGGAATCAGCTCAGGGCTACATGACAGGACTTGGTCAATGACCTGAAAAGAGTTGGGACCACTGATTCTATGGTGACTATTCGTAATACAGTAAGAAGTCATGGTTTGAAATTATGCATGGCACGGAAGGTTCCCCTGCTTAAAGGCCGATATTAAGTTTGCCAATGACCATTTGGATGATACAGGGAAGTCATGGGAGAAAGTTTTATGGTCAGATGAGACCAAAATGGAACTTTTGGGTCATAATTCCACTAACCGTGTTTGGAGGAAGATGAATGATGAGTTCCATGCCAAGAACACCATCCCTACTGTGAAGCATGGGGGTGGTAGCATCATGCTTTGGGGTGTTTTTTTGCACACGGGAGAACTGCGCTGCATTAAGGAGATGATGACCGCAGCCATGTATTGTGACATTTTGGGGAACAACCTCTTTCCCTCAGTCAGAGCATTGAAGATGGGTCGTGGCTGGGTCTTTTAACAGGACAATGACCCAAAGCACACAGCCAGGAAAACCAGGGAGTGGCTCCGTAACAAGCATATCAATGTTCTGGCATGGTCTAGCCAGTCACCAGACCTAAACACAAGAGAAGGGAGCTGAAACTTTGAGTTTCTCAGCGACAGTCCAGAAACCTGTCTGATCTAGAGAAGATCTGTGTGGAGGAGTGGGGCAAACTTCCTCCTGCAGTGTGTGCAACCCTGGTGAACAACTACAGGAAACGTTTGACCACTATAATTGCAAACAAAGATGACTGTCCCTAATATTAACATTGGTTTTCTTAAGTGTTCAAATACTTAATTGCAGCTGTATCACAAAAATAAATCGGTAAAAAAAAAAACCTCATAAATTGTGATTTCTGGATTTTTGTTTTTTGATTATCTCTCTCCCGGTGGACATGCACCTGCAATGAAAATTTCAGACCCCTCCATGATTTCTAAGTGGGAGAACTTGCAATCCAGCAGGGTGGTTAAATACTGCTCTTCTTCACTGTATCTCTGGTACCAGTCAGTATCAGGGTATGGTATCTCATATAATCAAAGACGTCCCCACAGGACTCCCTGAGGAATACGGTTGAACGACTTCTCCAAGTTGATGAAACACATGTAGATTGGTTGGGTGAACACCCGCTCACCCTCGAGGATCCTGCCGAGCATGTTGTCCACAGCCAGGACAAAAACCACATTGCTCCTCCTGAAACTGAAATTTTACTTCCCGATGGGCCCTCCTCTCCAGTATCCCTGAAGAGACCTTACCAGAGAGGCAGAGGAGTGTATGTAGTTGGAACATACACTCCGGTACCACTTCTTAAAAAGGGGAACACCACAACAGTCTGCTAACCCAGAGGCACTGTCCCCGATGTCTATGAGATGTTGCAAAGGTGTCAACCACGACAGCTCCACAACATCTAGAACCATATAGGAACTCCAGGTGAATACCATCCACCCCCAGGCCCCTTCCACCGAGGACCTTTATTATCACCTGGGTGACCTCAACACCGGAGACAGAAGAGCCCATCTCAGAGAATCTTGACTCTGCTCCCTAATGGGAAGGCATTTCTGTGGAATTGAGGAGGTCCTCAAAGTATTATCTTCTTCTTTTCCTTTCAGCTTGTACCGTTAGGGGTCGCCACATCGTGTCAACTTACTTTCCTCTGTCTCCACATTGGAGATCAACAAGCTGCTTTGGATTCATGGTTTGCGGTTCTTGTGGACCTGACTCGGGATATGGGATTGGTCGACTGGCCACTGCCTCTTGTTTTGTTCCAGAGATACCCGATATGTTTCGTCGGGACTCGGTCCGGGGCTACCAACTTTTAGTTGTGCTCTCCAGCTGCGGTGTTCAAACTCTGGCCGTCTCCTGCTTATGCTTTGGCGACGCCCAACCTGTGACCATCACAACGCTCTCCAGCAATGGCACACAACTTACAGCTGCTGCCTCTCATTTCTGTTTCGGTGGCTTCCGACCAGCATCCACTCCTTCGTTCTTACTTCAGCGGTGACTGCCGGCCCATGACGTTCAACATGTGCCCATGTCTCGTCCGCACTCGGCCTGCAATGTTCACCATGACAGCTTGTCCTGGCAGCGCCCGGCACATTGTCCACTATTTGCTCATGTCTCATTGGCGCCCGACCTACAACGTCCACCACATGGTCTTGTACCAACAGTGCCCGGTCTGTGCTGTACACGATGTGCTCATGTCTCATCGTTGCACGACCTGCAACGTCCACCACATGGTTTTATTCCCATGGCGTCCGTCTCATGGTGTTCACCACAAGCTTATGCATCGGCAGAGCCTGACCTCCAGACGCCTCTCGCCCATGTCTCACGTCTCACACCTCGGCAGTACTTGACCAGCAGCAGCAGCCTCCTCTTAACCGTGCCTCGGCAGTGCTCAATCAGCAGCAGCAGTCGTCTCTCTAACACGCCTTGGTGTTGCTGGTCGAGATGGCGGCCAGGGTTGATGTATCTTCGTTACAGTGTAATTTGCCACCGTCTTTAGATGTCAACTGTGCAGCCGCAGTGGCAATGATTAGGTCGGCTATATGAGCCTCTGCATTTTCAGGATCAGAGTCACTTTTGTCTACCAAGTATGTCAAAATCACACTAGGAATTTGTCGCCGGTAGATCGAACCGATCGAGTATGACAACAGTCATTTGGCAGAGACGATTTACAGAGCAAAAGAAGGTTGCCCCTAATCTGGAAATGCTGGTACTTTTTTGGGGCGGGGGGAATTGTGCCAAAAGATGCAGGGTCCTCACAATTAGAACAGTTTGACATAGTGACATAATTGTAAGATGAAATGAACACTTTGCAAAGAGCACAGATACTTCAAGAAATTTATGCAGTTTAAAGTGACAAGTAGTGTGATAATCTGGGACAATATCGATTGTTCAAATGTTGCCGATGCAACTCCGGCACATGAATGGTCAGTATTGTTCAACAGCAGATATGGAAATAGTGAATTATCAGAATCAGAATCAGAATCTGGTGAGAATACTGCAGTGAGTGCACGAGTAATGTATTATTGGCCCGGCAGAAATGTGACAACAAACCCAAGACAAAAAAAGTGAATGCATGTTATGAAGGAATTATAAATTTACTGTGTAAAAACTGAATGGCAAGAGGGAAAATGCTCTTAGAATGTCTGCTTGTTTGAATTTGCATTGTTTATTTGCGCCTACCTGAAGGAATAATCTGGAAGAGGTGGTGACCAAAATGTGGAAGGTCCAAAAGTATATTGTGTGCATTTGTTTTAGTTCTGACACGGTCTATATCCTCAAGAGTTGGTAGGGCAGAACTGACAATTTTGACTGTGACAGTTTTGATTGTTCGTTGGTGTCGGAGTTTGTCCTTTTTTGTCTTCTTCTTCTTCTTTTCCTTTCGGCTTGTCCCGTTAGGGGTTATCACAGCGTGTAATCTTTTTCCATCCAACCCTATCTCATGCGTCTTCCTCTCTAATACCCACTGTCCTCATGTCTTCCCTCACAACATCCACCAAACATTTCTCTGGTCATCCTCTCACGCTTTTACCTGGCAGCTCCATTCTCAGCACCCTCCTACAAATATACTCACTCTCTCGCCTCTGCACATGTCCAAACCATTGAAGTCTGCTTTCTCGAACCATGTCTTCAAAACATCCAACTTTGGCTGTCCCTCTAAAGAGCTCATTTCTAATCCTACCCATCCTGCTCACTCCGAGCGAGAACCTCAACATCTTCATTTCTGCCACCTCCAGTTCTGCTTCCTGTTGTTTCTTCAGTGCCACCGTCTCTAATCCGTTCATCAAGGCGGGCCTCACCACTGTTTTGTAAACTTTGCCCTTCATCCTAGCAGAGACTCTTCTGTCACATAACACACCAGACACCTTTCGCCAGCTGTTCCAACCTGCTTGGACCCGTTTCTTCACTTCCTGACCACACTCACTATTGCTCTGGATGTTGACCCCAAGTATTTGAAGTTGTCCACCCTCGCTATCTCTTCTCCCTTTGGCCTCATTCTTCCCACTCCATCCCTCTCATTCAAGCACATACTGTATATTCTGATTTACTTTGGTTAATCTTCATTCCTCTCCTTTCCAGTGCACGCTTCCATCTTTCTAATACTTCCTACACCTTCTCCCTGCTTTCACTGCATATCACAATATCATCTGCGAACATCATGGTCCAAGGGGATTCCAGTCTAACCTCATCTGTCAGCCTATCCATCACCACAGCGAAAAGGAAGGAGCTCAGAGCTGATCCCTGATGGAATCCCACCTTCACCTTGAATTCTTTTGTTACGCTTACGACACACCTCACCACTGTTCTGCTGCCCTCAGACATGTACTATTCTAACATATTTCTCCACCACACCAGACCTCTGCATGGAGTACCACAGTTCGTTTCTTAGTACTCTGTCATAAGGTTTCTCTAGATCCACAAAGACACAATGTAGCTCCTTCTGACCTTCTCTGTACTTTTCAATTAGCATCCTCAAGGCAAATATTGCACCTGTGGTGCTCTTTCTAGGCATGAAACCATACTGTTGCTCACAGATACTGACTTCTGACCTTAGTCTACCCTCCCCTACGCCTTCCCATAACTTCATTGTGTGGCTCATCAACTTTTTTCCTCTATAGTTGGCACAGCTCTGCAAGTCCCCTCTGCTCTTGAAAATGGGAACTACCACACTATTCCTCCATTCATCAAGCATCTTTTTGCCCACTAGTATTCTGTTGAATAAGTTGGTCAAAAACTCCAGAACTACCTCTCCAAATTGCTTCCGTACCTCCACCGGTATGTTATCAGGACCAACTGCATTTCCATTTTACATCCTTTGTAGTGCCTTTCAAACTTCCTCTTTGCTAATCATTGCCACTTCCTAGTCCTTCACACTTGCCTCTTCTTCTCTTCATTGTCTCATTTTCTACATTCATCAACTTCTCAAAGTATTATTTCCATCTATTCAGCACACTACTGGCACCAGTCAACACATTTCCATCTCTATCCTTAATCACCTGCTGCACATCCTTCCCATCTCTATCCCTCTGTCTGGCCAACCTGTAGAGAATCTCTTTCTTTGTATGATTTCCTGTAATTTGGGGTTCTACCACCAAATCTCCTTCTCCCCTTTCCTACCAGATGACACACCAAGTACTCTCCTGCCTGTCTCTTTGATCACCTTGGCTGTAGTAGTCCAGTATTCTGGGAGCTCTTCCTGTCCATCTAGAGCCTGTCTCACCTCTTTCCGGAGGGCCACACAGCATTCTTCCTTTCTCAGCTTCCACCACTTGGTTCTCTGCTCTACCTTTTGTCTTCTTAATTTTCCTATCCACCACCAGAGTCGTCCTACACACCACCATCCTGTGTTGTCAAGCTACACTCTGCCCTACCACTGCTTTACAGTCAGTAACATCCTTCAGATTACATCATCTGCACAGAATATAATCAATCCACCTGCATGCTTCTACCTCCGCTCTTGTTGGTCACTATATGTTCCTGCCTCTTCTGGAAAATGGTGTTGACTACTGCCATTTCCATCTTTTTTGCAAAGTCCACCACCATCTGTCCCTCAAAATTCATTTTTTGTAATGGCACCAAATCACTGTGATGGAAAATACAGGACTGATTTGGTGACTACAGTGTAGAACTGCATTCACAGCTCCTGTGGCAGGCCTCACATATGTCGGTGCGCTGTCGAGGTGTTGTAGAATGAAGTTCAGTTCCGTAAACCTGTATGCTTAGTTCACAAACTGAAGGAGTCCAGCAGGGTCTGTGATGCCCTTGAGGTGGTCCATCATGAAGCGTTCAAAGGACTTCATGACCACAGATGATTGTTATTCAGAACCGAGTTTCCAGGTTTCTTGGGACTGTGATGATGGTGGACCATTTGAAATAGAATGGTATTTAGTAAGGTTCCAGAAAGCGATTGAAGATCTGTGTGGGCCGCACAGACTTTGGGGCAAGATGGGAACACAAGCTCTGGGGCTGCCACTTTGTTGATATTGTGTTCTTTGAAAATGCATCTCACATCCTGTTGGTGGATAGTGCTTACGGCCATGCTACCCTGAGAATGCCCAGTCTTGTCAGATCTTGGAAGCTTGGCCCTGGTTAGTATTTGGATGGGAGACCACCTAGGAATACGAGGTGCTGTACGCTTCTCTCCCCGGCGAGAATGCAGAGGGGTTGTGCCAAATAAAAATGCCTTCATCTGAAATGACATGCTGTGGCAACCCCTAACGGGACAAGGAAAAAAAGAAAGAAGAAGGTCCTGTTGATGGATCGTCAACGCAGAAGTCAGAGGAGGTGAGTGTCGGTGTGAAAGTCTCCTTTTTAAGTCTGCAATGGAAGGTGTCCAAGTCATTGACTCGTCTTTGTTTTTTTTCTTAACTTGGTGGGTTTGGTTGCTTGTAATTTGTTTGTGATTATAATGCTTGCTTGACTGATTTAGAGTTGTTAGCGTGAAACAGTTTTTCAAGTGTTACTGCATAGTTTCCTCTTTGTAATGTTAATTTATATAGTCAGCTTGTTTCTGTCTAGTTTGGAGGTCATGATATGCACTTTGATAGGCATCATGCTTAGTTTGGCAAAGTTGCTAAAGTTTGGGAGTGAACCAGTTTGTTGTTTTTGAACATGCGAAATGACTTTCTTGAGACAAGTCTTTTCATAGAAACTGATATCGGTTGTGACATTGAATATCAAATGCTGCTAGCTGAGTTTTTCGACAGATTTGAAGGTCTATCTTTGCTTCGTTGATCCACTTTTTCACTGGCCAGAAAGGGTTGGGATGCGACATAGGTGAGGTGAAGAATGGAGTATCCCCTCAGCTAAGATGAGAGTGGGACATCCTGTCCACACCCACGGGGGAGGAGGATTTTTGAAAGAGGAGAACAAAGGTTGAGGGGATTTCTTTTTTTTTTTTTTGGTAGTCTCGAGAATGCTACAGACGATCGGACTAGCTTGCATCTGTGACACCTCTTAATAAAACAATTTAGCCGATCTTCAGTCTCTGAGAGTGCGTCCACCGTTTGCTGCCTGGACTGAAGAGGAAAATACACTTCACGTTTGGGAAAGATTTTTATTTTTTAAGGCTTTATGTGAGGTGTCTCTCGGGGGTCCCATAGCTCAGTGGTTAGAGCAATGGTTTGGTAAACCAGGGGTCGTGAGTTTGTTTCTCACTGGGGCCCCCACTCCACAAGAGGGGTTGTGTCAGGAAGGGCATCCGGCATAAAAAACTGTGCTAAACAAATATAGGCGTCCATCTGAGATGACACGCTGTAGCGAACCCTAACAGGGCAAGCCAAAACAAAGTTATGCTCGGTGTCACTCATCAATGGTGCGATTTCATTATTGAGGAGTTCAAGGCGAGCATCTTTGACAGATTCTGCATACCCAAGACAAGGTCCCCAGTTATGTTACTGCCGAGTACTTCGAGTGATCTAAGATTGGTCTTGTCTGGGACTTTCTGAAAGTTGTGCTATGATTGTATTGTGTGTGCTGTAGGTGTTTGAGAACACCTACTGCACATACTGTGGAAGCAGTGATCGAATCGAGCAAAAATGTTGACAGCATCAGTCACAACAGTGATTCTCAGTCTAACATCTTTTTAAAGTCCCACAGACACCTAAAACATAAAATTTAGTAAGTTTTTTAACCAAAAAACAATAATCTGGAATGGACCCATCCATTTTTTTACAGCAAGTCAGAATGTTGCCGTATATTGTTTTTTCATCTCCCACCAAGGAAAGTCTCTTGGATTTTGTGTTGAGGAAAAAGTCAGTTTTTTGCAGGAGCAGGGTCGAGTGTTTATATTGTTTTTTTTACCAATGGTACCGGCAAAAAATTACCATTTATTTTCAGCGTTTTAGCCAAAATGCCAGCTTGTTGTATTGCTGGATTTTGCTTGAACACTCGGGAGGACGGATTCACTCTTCAGATATTTCCAAAAGACCCGGTTTGTCGTGAAAAATGGATTACACAGGTGCGAAGGACAAGGGCTTTGTGGGTTGTAAATGACAGGGAGGTGTGTATAGAGCTGTTAAAAAAATAGTTGAGGGGACTAATTTGTCTCACAGTTTATATCATGTGTTACAGTACATGATCATTTTGAATAAATCCTCTTCGTCAAACCAGCAAGATATAACAAAGCACTTGTATTGCATTTAAGAAAATTTAATCACACGCAATACAACGTGTAACGTGAGCTAACTAGCCAAACGACATATAGTCACCACACGAACTCGAACAACCTGTCCAAAAGCAATGATAACATAAAATTCCGTCCGCGTTTGACGACATAATCATTTTCTCAGAACGTAACAAAAGACCCACGTCATATTGGTGGTGTCCGTGTACTTGTCCGAAAGCGGCAGGATGAATAAAAAGCTCAGTTTGCATCCGACAATGTAATCCTCCTCTCAGAACGGAACAAAAGATTCACGTCATATCGCTGGTGGCTGGCATTACCGCCATTTCACCCGACGCCGAGGTGAGTTGGGCCAGGAGGCTTGCTGGCCCGTCTGTTGGCGGGGAGGAGAACTCATCCCCCTTGCCATTACCTTGATAAACAGTTAATTTACGATTCCATTGTAACACACTACTAATCTTTTCAGTTTCCTGTCACATCTCTATTGGGCCAATTATTTATTATTCATGCACTAACTGTAGCACTTTCGCACTAATTGCATATCTGTTAATGACCAATACTGGCTACTCATGTGCTTGATAGTTACTATTATCTGCTTACATTTCTTGAAGTCTGCGTGCTATTTGCACAATGGTCACTGTACCAGACCTTTGTCCTATTTGTCATTCTAAAATGCTCTAAATTACTAAAAGACTGCCTCAATTGTACAATATTCACAAAAATAAACGTAAATTAAAATAAATAAATAATGCTGGACCAGCGCGGCACAGTGGCGGAGCATTGGGCTCACAGTTCTGAGGACCCGGGTTCAATCACGCCCCAATCTGTGGGGAGTTTGCATGTTCTCCCCGTGCCTCCGTGGGTTTTCTCTGGGGACTCTGGTTTCCTTCCACTTCCCAAAAAGATGCATTAATTGGAGACTTGAAATTGCCCCTAGGTGTGATTGTGAGTGCGACTGTCATCTGTCTCCATATATGTGATTGGCTGGCAACCAGGTCAGGGTGTACCCTGCCTCGTGCCCGATGACAGCTGGGATAAGCTTCAGCATTCCCGCAACCCTCGTGAGGATAAGCGGCTAAGAAAATGGATGAATGGAAGGATCAGCATTACCACATAACCAGTAACATTTCACTGCTCAGTGACTCTGGATCGTGTTTTTATGGATTGGTGACTCAAAAATATTTTGTTGTTCTGGTTGAGTGGCTCCAACTTTCAGCTTGTCCCGTTAGGGGGCGCCAAAACATGACATCTCAGATGTGTGTGTTTTCTTTCGGCTTGGCACAGTTTATACACCGGATGCCCTTCCTGACGCAACCCCTCTCGAGAGTGGAGGCCACGGTGGGATACGAACTCACTACACCTGGTTTTTCAAACCAATGCTCCAACCACTGAGTTATGGGGCCTCAAAAAGTAACTAAGTTTCTTTCGACTTGTCCCGTTAGGGGTCGCCACAGCGTAACCTCAGATGAACACTCATATTTGTTTGGCACAGTTTTTACGCCAATTGCCCTTCCTGACGCAAGCCCTCTCGGGGAGTGAAGGGCCCAGTGGGATACAAACTCACAACCCCTGGTATATCAAATCAATGCTCTAACCACTGATCTATGGGGCTCCAACTACCAGAGACAAATTTCTCGTGTTTTTGACACACTTTGCAAAGAAGAGGATTGATTCTGATTAAATAGGGTGGTCCAAGTACATTACCAGAGTTGCTAGATAATGTTGCAGTTGTTGGTTTTGTTTCTAAAGAATAATGATTAAAAGTTTCCCTACTCATGTCTCAGTCAGTTTCTTTCAGCTTGTCCATTTCGGGGTCGCCACAGCGTGTCATCTCAGATGAACGCACATATATGTTTAGGACAAATTTTTTTCGCCGGATGTACTTCTGAAGTAACCCTTCTCAGGGAGTGGTGGCCCCAGTGTGATACAAACCCACAACCCCTGATTTACCAAACCAGTGCTCTAACCACTGAGCTACGGGGCCTCCCTACTCATGCCTCAGTACCGTAGCTAAACTTTCTGAGGAACAGCTTCAGTGAAAACCCTAGTAGATTTAGCATCCATGCCTAAATACGAGCTGTTATAATTTTACAAATTATTGGCTTTCCATGTTTTGTTTGCCTGTCTGTGTACAGCACAGCTGCACTCCCATGAGTCTTATGTACTACATAGAGCCAGGATTTGTGTCTGCAGGCTACATGTTAATGAACACTAATGAAGAAAAATGATCCCTTTAGCTTCAAGCACTCTGCAAGACCAAGACAAAGATGAACACACTTGACGTGTATCTTGTCAGTGTGTGAATGGCTTCCCAGTGACATTTTGGGTCGAACACATAAGAGACGAGGCAACTAATGACTGAGGCTGTGCTCCATGCAGCACAATAGCGTACAGTGTGTGTGCGCGTGTGTGTGCGTGTGTGCGTGTGTGTGTGTTCGTGGGTGCGTGTGCGTGTGTGTGTGATGGTGGTCTGGCCATTTTTTCATGGCCCTAATGAGGTAACCAACAACATGCCAGAAGCCTTGGTGGAGACAGTGCATCCACACAGTCAGACACACATACACAGTGACAGAAGCAGTCTAAAGATAGTACTTGAGTTGTCAAACTTTAGCTGAGTGAATAATAAGGTCAGTGGGAGTTAATCGCGCCAGCCCAAACTTATAACGAAAGTTTATAGTGATGCTCAAATGGACTACATTTTGTCATGTAATGTATTCTTCATTGAAACTCATATCCATTTTCCACACCACTTATCTTCCCAAGGGTTGCAGGAGTGCCTATCCCAGCTAACATTGGGTGAAAAGTAGAATCCACCCTGAAGTGGTCACCAGTCAGTCGCAGGGATCTTATCAAAACTATCACTGAATTGGAATCGATCCCACACTGCCTGCACCAAACTCAGGTGTGTGGACCACTACACAATTTGTGACCTTCAGTGAAACTCATTTGTATAAACCTTGTATTTGAATAGGGTTCAGACAGACTGTTCATTGACATACTGCTGATTTTGGTCCGTTACTGAACCATGACTGCAATCGAACACATCAAGTTGGTTGCATTGTTATTGCTATTCCCATGTTGCAAAGGTACTGCTGATTTGCACTCAAAGTTATTAGTGACTCTGCTTCCAACTCTTCACACAGGTACAGTGAAGAAAATAAGTATTTGAGAACCCTGCTATATTGCATGTTCTCCCACTTAGAAATCATGGAGGGGTCTGAAATTTTTTATCGTGGGTGCATGTCCACTGTGAGAGGGATAATCTAAAAAGAAAAATCCAGAAATCACAATGTATGATTTTTTTAACGATTTATATGTGTGATCCAGCTGTAAATAAGTATTTGAACACCTGAGAAAGCCAATGTTAATATTTGGTACAGTAGCCTTTGTTTGTAATTACAGAGGTCAAACGTTTCCTGTAGTTGTTCAGGAGGTTTGCATACACTGCAGGAGAGATTTTGGTCCACTCCTCCACACAGATTTTATCTAGATCAGACAGGTTTATGGGTTGTTCCTGAGAAACACAAAGTTTCAGCTCCCGCCAAAGATTTTCTATTGGGTTTAGCTCTGGAGACTAGCTAGACCACGCCAGAACCATGATATACTTCTTATGGAGGCACTCTTTGGTTTTCCTGGCTGTGTGCTTTGGGTCATTGTCATGTTGAAAGACCCAACCATGACCCATCTTCAAACACCCCCAAAGCATCATGCTACCACCCCCATGCTTCACAGTTGGGATGGTGTTCTTGGGATGGAACTCATCTTCTTCTTCTCCACGGTGAGTGGAATTATGACCAAAAAGTTCAATTTTCTCATCTGACCACAAAACCTTCTCTCATGACTCCTCTGTATCATCCAAATGGCTCATTGGCAAACTTAAGACTGGCCTTGACATGTGCTGGTTTAAGCGGAAGAACCTTCCGTGCCATGCATGATTTCAAACCATGACGTCTTAGTGTATTACCAACAGTCACCTTGGAAACGGTGGTCCCAGCTCTTTTCAGGTCATTGACCAAGTCCTGTCATGTAGTCCTGGGCTGATTCTTCACCTTTGTAAGGATCATTGAGACCCCATTGGGTGATATCTTGCATGGGGCTCCACTCCGATTGAGATTGACCGTCATGTTTAGCTTCTTCCATTTTCTAATGATTGCTCCAACAGTGGACCTTTTTTCACCAAGCTGCTTGGGAAATTCTCCGTAGCCCTTTCCAGCCGTGTGGAGTTATACAATTTTGTCTCTGGTGTATTTGGACAGCTCTTTGGTCTTGCCCATGTTACAAGTTTGAGTCTTAGTGATTGTATGGGGTGGACAGGTGTCTTTATGCAGCTAATGACTTCACACAGGTGCATCTGATTCAGGATAATACATGGAGTGGAGGTGGACTTTTAAAGGCGGACTAAAAGGTCTTTGAGGCTCAGAATTCTAGCTGATAGACAGGTGGTCAAATACTCATTTGCAGCTGTATCACACAAATAAATCGTTAAAGAAATCATACATTGTGATTTCTGGATTTTTCTTTTGATAATATCTCTCTCACAGTGGACATGCACCTACGATGAACATTTCAGACCCCTCCGTGATTTCTAAGTGGGAGAACTTGAAATATAGCGGGGTGTTTGAATACTTATTTTCTTCACTGTATATATGAAGTCCTGGAATGCTGCAACAGATACTGTAGATAGATAAATGGATGGATGGATGGATAGATAGATAGAAGTGCTGGAGCCAATTCCAGCTGTCAACGGGCAGAAGGCGGGGAACAACCCGATCTGGTTGCCAGCCAATCGCTGGGCACATAGAGATAAACAGCCGCATTCACAATCACATCTTGGGGCAATTTAGTGTGTCCAGATAATGTTGCATGTTTTTGAGGTGTGGGAGGAAACAGAGGTGCCCGGAAAAACCCATGCAGGCACAGGAAGTACATGTAAACTCTACACAGGTAGGGCCGGGATAAAACCTTGGACTTCAGAACTGTGAGGCCAATGCTTTACAGCTGCGCCACCATGCCCCCGCTTCTAAACATATGAATAAAAAAACTCAAATAAATCTGGTGACTTGTCAGCCAGTGCATACAGGCATGCATGTGCACACGCACACACGCACGAAACACACACACACACACACACAATTGTGTAATAGTTTATGAGGAAATTTTGTGCTGTCCTATGCCAGGAGGTCAGACCGATAATTAAATTCGATTTAAGATGAGACAGTCATACATACATCGGCTGAATACAGTCACCCCATACAGCAGAATAGAAAGGACTAATGTGATTTTGATAATGACCTGACATCAAACATGAAACATGACGCAATAGACTGGGCCACCAAAGATGAGACATTGTAACCATAAATGGAGGGAAGCATCAAAAGAAGAAATGGGGATATAATGTATTGTAAATAACATACTACAAGTATTAACAAGACACATTTTGTGTTTGTCATCAAAAGATTATTATGAAATCAATGATTGCTCACCTTTTCAGTATTTACAGCTTGATCTGACATAAAACCTGAATATATACGTGAGCAAAATTCTTCAAACAAACTATCAACACAATCAACACAGCCAACAGGAAATCGTTAGCCATCGCTAACAAAGCCAACTTCTCCAGCGGGACCCCGGAATGGCGTCGAAGAGCAAATTCAGGGGCACAAAGTGAAACTTCATCGGCAGATTATTTTGTCAACAATTCGCAGGCAACAACTGTGTGGTCGCGAGAGCTTGATCATGATAAAAGAAAGAAGAAAACCTTCAGCAACACATGACACTTTACCACACAGTTCCATTGTGTTTATGTTGTAATATTATCAAAAATATTTGCTTATATAGTGTGAATAACCAAAATTATCTTCAAATGAAAATGATCAGTTGTGTGAATAAGTTTTGTGACCATATTATATATATATATAAAATATTTTTTTTTTTTACTATACATTATTTGTTTCTATATTGGTGGCACGGTGGAGTAGCTGCAGAGGATTTGCCACACAGTTCTGAGGTCTGGGGTTCAAATTCTTGCACTGCCTGTGTGGAGTTTTCATGTTCAACCTGTGCCTGTGTGGGTTTTCTCTGGGCACTCCGGTTTCCTCCCAAATCCCCAAAAAACTTGCATTCATTGGAGACTCTAAATTGCCCGTAGATGTCATTGTGAACTTCTTTTGGAATCAGAAATCAAGGCTAATGCGTTTTTCTATAAGTGTATTGTTATTTTAAAAGTGCTTTCCACAGATAGAAAAGGGAAGCAAAGTCATATTTACAAACCTTCTACACTGACAAATCAGAATGTCAGATTGTTTATTTAACAGATTGCTGCTGGAACAAGAATTATAAACATTGTGTCTGGACTGCATGTTCACCACAAAGAAATAAATCATTTCCAATCTGTTTTATTCTGTTCTTCTCTGTAAGTAGGTTATACAACTGTTTGGATTTAAAAGGAAATCCTTTCACAGGAACAGATCACACTTCATATTCTGTTTGTAAGTCCAATTAAAGTCATGACCCAAAACTAAATGCTATGGTTAACTGAATATCAATAACTATGTTACTTAAAAAGAAGATTCTTATAATTGAATCTTCTATTTTAAAAAGTTAATTGATAGTGGCAATTTGATTTCTTTTTTAATAAGTCTTGTTAATTCACTGAAGACGATCTAATTGGGAAGTACAAACTTCTGTTTTCCTATGAACATCCAATCCATTCCATTCCAATTTTATTAAGCACTTTAAAAGCAAAGCAAACCAAATGTATTTATATAGTGCATTTCATACAAAAGGAAACTCAATGTGCTTTACATTATTAAAATGATTGGAATATAAACAGATAAAACATTTAAAATGGGAAAAAGAAAAAATGACAATATACATATTAAAAAATCAAATTAAAACCAACATAGAGTGCAAGAAATATCATCACATTTGGAACTACTCTAAAAAGCATGAGAAAAAACCTGGATTTAAAAGCATTCACACTTGGGGCTGACATCACCTCTGTTGGCAACTTATTCCATTTATGTGCAGCGTAATAGCTAACTGATGATTCACCATGTTTGCTTTGGACTCTGCGCGCCACTATTTTACTTAGGTCATTCGAGCTCAGACCTCCACTGGGTTTGTGTTCGATAAGCATTTCTTTCACGTATTCAGGACCTAAACCATGTAAACCATGTAGTTTACCAGTTCTTCAATGCAGCCCTATGGGGTCACAAGCCAGTGCAATCTGTAAGATGGTCCCAAGCCCGGATAAAGGCAGAGGGTTGCATCAGGAAGGGCATCAAGCGTAAAACTGTGCCAAACAAATATGAGTGTGTGATGCTTTACATAATTCACCTACAGGACCTCCAGTTAGGTTATGAGGTTCCGCACGGACGTGATTGGTTGTTACACTTCCGGTGTTGGTGTGTTAGAGAGTTCCCGCCGTAATGGGGTCATTCCGTTAATGTCTGCTATAAAACGAGGTTTGTTCCTGTGTTCAACACTCCGCATCAGACTACTTTTCTTCGGCGCTACACTAGTGGCACCGACGTCAGTCCCGGCGTATCCGAGACGGAACCGAACATGGCAACCGCCATTCCTCAAATTGTGGAGTCTTTGGGAGACGTCCGCGACAGCGTGGTTCGCGCAGACGAAGGCTCGATTCGCCCTTCCTGGGATCTCGGATGATACCGTGCGTTATTACCACGTTGTCTCAGCCCTCAGGAGCACAACGGCGGCCAGAGCAGTGAGTTTCATCACATCTCCCCCTGCCCGAGATAAATATAATGGGCTCAAGGCTCACCTCCTCAAGGTTCTCAAGCTTTCACGGCCAGAGCGAGCCCGACGTCTTTTGGCTATTAATGGACTGGGGGACAACAAACCTTCCGAACACATGGAAGTGATGCTAAACCTGCTGGGCGCGGAGGATCCCAACTTCCTTTTCATGGAACTGTTTCTCAAACACATGCCGCCGCATGTTCAGACAGCACTCGCTAACACTACTATCACTGAGCCCCGTGCCCTGGCTGAGGTGGCTGACCGTTTCTTCCTGGCCACCCAACGCTTCTCCCCTGAGGTGCTGGCCCCGGTACGCAGTTACTTGCCCCCAGGCGCGGGGGTGCCATCCACCAGGGGCCCCATCGCCACTGACAGCTGCTCTGGCACAGGCTTGTGTTACTTCCACGCCCGTCTTGGCTTGAAAGCGAAGAGGTGCTGCGCCCCTTGCAACTACGACTCGGCAGGGAAACGGCAAAGCCCGCATTCCGTCGTGGCCATGAGCGTGGGCGTGAAGAACCAGCTGCTCTTCGTCATGGAGATCCTTTCCGGGGGCAAATTCCTTTGCGACACCGGCGCCCAGAGAAGCGTCCTGAACGCCACTGCAGATGACGCCGCTGGCAGGACTCAGGGACCACCCCTACTGTCCGCTAATGGCTCCCCTATCCGTATGTATAGCATAAAGACTGTGGACTTGTGTTTCGGGGGTCGGCACTTTACATGGGACTTTGTCACTACCGATGTCTCGTTCTCTTTCCTCGGCGCTGATTTTTTTTGTACCCACGGGCTGCTGGTGGACATGAAGAAGGGCTGTCTGGTGGATGCACTGACTTACTCCTCGGTTGCCTGTGTCCGCAACGAGGTGACTTATGGCGGTCTCTCCAGTTCACTCTCAGAGGGCACTAAGTATCAGCTTCTCCTCGGTGAGTTCCCTGGCTTGACACGGCCCACTTTCTTCTCTGCTGCTACTAAACATGGGGTTGAGCACCACATCGACACCAAGCCCCCCCCCCCCCCCCCCGATTCATGCTTGAGCCCCACAGCTCGACCCCATGAAGCTAGCAGTTGCTAAGTCCGAGTTTGCCAACATGGAGCGCCTGGGCATCGTCCGCCACTCGGATAGCCCGTGGGCCTCACTGCTATACATCGTCCCTAGACCAGGGGGCAAGTGGCGACCATGTGGTGACTACCGCCGCCTTAACGACGCCACTGCACCCGACCGCTACCCTGTCCCCCACATTCAGGACTTCTCGGCCCACCTGGGGGGCAAAATCCTGTTCTTCAAGCTCGACCTGGTGCGCGGTTTTGTTATCCACTGTATAAGGCCCTTAAGGGCAAGGCCCCCAACCGGGACATTGATTCGACGGCCAAGAGGATGGAAGCCTTCAGGGCCACGAAGGCCGCGCTGAGTCGGGCCCCTAAGCTGGCCCACCCGTCCTCCGTGGCCCCAGTTGCTCTCACCACCGATGCGTCGGACTACGCCGTTGGGGCCTTATTTGAACCGTGGGTCAGTGGCGCCTGGCAACCGCTTGCCTTTTTCAGCCATTAGCTGATCCCTAGGGAACGCAAATACAGCACGTTCGATAGAGAGCTCCTCGGCCTCTGGCTTGCGATCCGCCACTTCCGTTCCCTACTGGAAAGACGTGAGTTCATGGCATATGTGGACCAAAAACCCCTCACTGTTGCCATGTCCAAGGTGGCCGAGCCGTAGTCTGCCCGCCAGCAGCGCCAACTGTCGTTCAGAGTACACTACGGACATCCAACACATCGCTGGCAAATCCAATGTGGTTGCGGACTGCCTCTCCAGGGCAGTCGTCGGCACTGTGGATATGGTTCTTGACTACTCCCGTATGAGCGCGGTCCAGGCCTCGGACCACGGGGTCGACTCATGCATGGCCTGTCAGCATGCTAAGGTGCATCACCACGCAAAAGTCCTCTTGGAGTCCTTCGCTGTCCCCGAGAGGAGGTTCGACCACGTCAAAGTTGACCTGGTGGGTCGCTTTCTCCCTTGCACGGTTTCACCTACTTGGTCACCATGGTGGAAAGGACAACCCAGTGGGTCGAAGCCGTCCCCCTCTCCTCGACGACGTCGTCGGACATTGCCCGAGCATTCATCGGCACGTGGGTTGCGTGCTTCGGGAACCCGTCCGACCTCTCTTCCGAATGTGGCCCTCAGTTTACCTCCGAACTCTGGAACGCAGTCAGTGAGAGTTTGGGGGTCAAGCTGCACCGCACTACCGGCCTTCAACCCCAGGCGTTTCCACCACTTCATGAAAGCAGCCCTGCGTGTCAGCTTGACGGATGGCGACTCGTTGGATAAGCTTCCGTGGGTTACGCTCAGCCTCAGGTGCGCCCCCAAGGAAGAACTGATCGCCTCGTCCTTTGGGGTTGGCCCTCCTCCCGTGCCGGGGGAGGCCCCTTTGCCCCACCTCCCTGCACCTGCTGGGGTGCCCTCAACCCCGTCAGGGCCCTGGCCCCTTGAGTCAATGGACTGTGCGCCCCTGCCCCCCCCCCCCTTGGCCCCTGCAGTGCACTGCACACCTGCCGGGGTCAGGCCATTGTCCCTCCACGGCACAGGGATTTTGAATGTAGGTGAATTGTGGCGGGGCTTGTGTGGTGCTTTACATAATTCACCTACGGGAGCTCGAGTTAGGTTACAAGGTCGCGCATGGACGTGATTGGTTGTTACACTTCCGGTGTTGGTGTGTTAGAGAGTTCCCGCCGTAATGGGTTCACTCTGTTGATGTTTGCAATTAAACGAGGTTTGCTCCTGTGTTCAACACTCCGCCTCCAACTCATGTTCTTCAGCGCTACAAGTGTTCATCTTAAGAATATCATACTGGATTGGTCATGGCCTGGGTTAACAACCACGTTCCCGGCACCATTAACCTGAAGGGCGTCAATGGCAATACATCTACTGTGGGTCAAAGACAAAGAAGAGGCAGAAGAAGACAGGGTATGCACAGAGCCTACAACTTTGAATATTGGGGCTGTGACCGGAAAAGCTCAGGAGTTGGTTGACATGATGATTAGGAGAAAAGTTCATATACAGTATTGTGCATTCAAGAGAGCAGGATTTAAATTATTTTACCAAGGACTAGATGGGGTGTCACTGATGGTGTAGTGTTATACACACCTGACTTTTGTGCAGGCAGCATGGGATCGATTCCCGCTCAGTGATGGTGTTGACGACCAGTTCAGGGTGTAGTCCGCCTTTTGCCCAAAGCTGGCTGGGTTAGGCTCCAGCTCTCCCATGATCCTTGTGAGGATAAGTGGCTTGGATAATGTATGGATGGATGAATGGAATAGATGGGAAGAGAAATGGATGGGGGTTATTTTAAGTATATCTTGGAGGTGAAAAGAGTATCAGATTGAGTGATGAGGCTGAAATTTGAAATTGATGGTGTTGTGTATAATGTGATTACTGGCTATGCCCCACAGGTAGGATATGGCCTAGAGTTGAAAGAGAAATTCTGAAAGGAACTAGATGAAGTTGTTCTGAGCATCCCAGACAGAGAGATCAGTTGCACGCAACGCTTTAACAAGGACATCCTCCAGGTTACACCAAGCACGCCTGTCTAGGAATGTTTGCAAGCACAATGCTCATTAGCCGCTCAAATGTCCCTGGTGCATTCCATAGTCCAAAGCTCAGGACCAAGAACTGCCAATGTCCTTTTGCAGTATAGAATACTGTTTTTCTGTTCTTGACTTAGGGACAAGCGGAAATGCCAGTATCTACTGTGCTGACCAAGTGCCGAAAACCACACAGACCAAGACAAGAGAGGTCCACGTTGTCAACACATGGGAGTGGGAAACAGTCCTTCCGTGTCACCTTATTCAGTGGCCTGTTATCCACACAGAACCGCGGTTTAGAGCTTTTTTTCTGGGAACCATGACCACACTGGATGCCCACGGAATGTTGAAGGGTTCTATGATCCCTGCCTCGAGCATAGCATGGACATCCCTGTCTGCAGCCTGCTGCTTTATCACAGGCAGACGATGAGGGCACACCTTGACTGGTCTTGCATCGCTGGTGTGGCTGTGGTGTTACACAAGTTGAGTGAGACCTACGTTATTCTCATTGAGGGCATAAATGTCCTTAAAGTCCTGTAAAACAAGCCACAATTGCTTCTGCTACTCATCATCCAGATCAATGCAGTTCTTTTCCCAGATGAGGCAGATTGCCTCTGTCCAATTCTCCGTCGACAACGAGAACCGGTATTTTCTGCCCCCCTGCGCTCCCTCAGTGGCAGGTATCACAGGGCGAGGGAACTCTACTCATCCACCCAGTGGCGCTTGTAGGATTTGTTGCTCCACTTCACCACCTGGACCGGCCATGTTGCGGCGAGAGGACTCTACTCATTCTAGCGGCGACTGTCAAGGGGTCAATGACACTGCCTCCCCTCTTAGGCTACTTCGTTCCGATTGTGCAGATGCTGTGGCGATGGACAATATGGTAGTAGTCTGTTGTGAGGGTGCAGTCAGCTTGACACACCAGCCACTTGGCGAAGGGAGCACCCCGGTTCCAATGTCCACTACACATGTTGTGCCTTTCAAGAAGTTCTGTAAGAATATGGATGAGTCACTAACATCGGCCACCCAAACTGAGAAGGAAATTGATAGGTCCCCTACGACAAACACAAATGTCCCATTCCCCTTCATCAGGGCTGTCTCACCAGTCACATTTCTTAACCTTTTGCAGGTTGTTTCCAGAGCGTTATGTACTGGTACAACATCAGGGCACACAGTTGTGGCTAAAGATCCAGTCCACCAGAGCTGTATATGAAATTTTCCCAATCAACACTGGAAAATGGCAAGGGTTGCTTCACTTCTTGCCACTTCCATCCAACAAACAGCTTCATTGTTTTTGTGTGGGTCCCTACTCACAGTCAACACATCAGGGGACTCCAAATCTTGGTAAAGAAGGGGGTCCGCATCATCCGGGCTGCGCAGACCTCTTCCCCTTTCCCTGCTGGTCCAGCCTCTTCAGGGATCGTCCCAACAGATGACCGGGTTGCCGACACCCCCAGCAGACAGCGGGGCGCACATGATGGGGCACTCTCATCCCCCGCCTAAACTAACCACTCAACTAATAAGAGTGTGCCACTTTACAGACAGCTCTCTAAAGATTTCTTACAAAGAACAACCATATATCACGAAAGTGACATTTAAGGTGCATAATTACCTGTGCAGGAGACATCAATGGGATGCCTAGTGGCTGTAAATCGGACCGGCTGCAGAGCCAAAGATACCCACAAAAAACGAACAGTGGGCACAGCAGCTCAAAAAGTGAACACAATGTTGGATTAATTGGATATAAAGTTATCTCATCTTTGCTTTCTTGGGTTTTTAATGCTTATGTGATGCATTGCAATCGAGAGGCACATTGGGTGCCATTGAAACTTTGCTATGATGTACTTTAACAATGTGATGCAGTCAATTTACATTGGGTGCCATAGAAACACCAGACAGTGATGCAGAAGACAACAAAGACTGACGATATCCAGAGGATGGTGAAGACATCGCAAAGACTCACATGGACTATTTTTGTCACGGTTGCTTTGTTTGTCCCAATTTGCTTTGTGGGATGCGGACCACGCTAAGGAATAAAAAAATGGAGACATGGAGATGTGATTAGAACGGGTTGGAGATTGTGAAAGAGACACATCTCACGTTCTCCTCGCAAGCCAGAAGTTCCTCTTGTCTTCCTTCCTTGATAATTTTACTTTACATGTCCTAGGCTGTTTAAACCTGACACACAACATGAACTATCCATCTATTTTCTGAGCTACTTATCCTCTTGAGGGTTGTGGGAGTGCTCGAGTCTATCCCGGCTGTCATCGGGCAGGAGGCAGAGTACACCCTGAAGTGGTTGACAGCCAATTGCAGGGCAAATAGAGGTTGACAAAAGTCGCACTTATAATCACACCTAGGGTCAATATAGAGTCTCCAGTTAATGCACGTCTTTGAGATGTGGGAGAAAACCAGAGTGAAACCCATGTAGGCACTGGGAGAGCATGCAACTCCACACAGAGAGGGCCAGAATTTGAACCCCTGTCCTTAGAAATGTAAAGTCAACGCTCTAATCAGTTGCCCCACAATGCCGCCCAACGTGAACTAACAAAAGACTAATAAACTATTCGTGTCTTCTTCTTGCTTTTCTTTCGACTTGACCCGTTGGCGGTCGCCACAGCGTGTCATCTTATTCCATGCAAGCCCATCTCCTGGATCTTCCTCTCTAACCCCAACTGCCCTCATGTCTTCCCTCACCACATCCATAAACCTTCTCTTTGGTCTTCCTCTCGTTCTTTTGCCTGGGAGCTCCATCCTCAGCATCTTTCTATCAATATACTCAGTCTCTCGGTTCTGGACATGTCCAACAAAGTCTGCTCTCTCAAACCTTGTTTCCAAAACATCCAACTTTTGCTGTCCCCCTAATGAGCTCGTTTCTAATCCGATCCAACCTGTTCACAACGAGAGAAAACCTCAACATATTAATTCATGCCGCATCCAGCTCTGCAACCTGCTGTCTCTTCAGTGCCATCGTGTCTAATCCGTACATCATGGTTAGCCTCACTACTGTTTTATAAACTTTGCCTTTCATTATACAGTGAAGAAAATAAGTATTTGAACACCCTGCTACATTGCAAGTTCTCCAACTTAGAAATCATGGAGATGTCTGAAATTTTAATTGTAGGTTCATGTCCATTGTGAGAGAGAATCTAAAAAGAAAAATCCAGAAAGTGTAATGTATGATTTTTTTTTAATGATTTATTTGTGTAATACAGCTGCAAGTAAGTATTTGAACACGTCTCTATCAGCTACAATTCTTCTCACGACAGGAGTTAGTCAATGACCTGAAAAGGGCTGGGACCACCGTTTCCAAGCCGTCTGTTGGTAACACACAAAGACGTCATGGTTTGAAATCATGCATGGCAAGGAAGGTTCTCCTGCTTACACCAGGACATGTCAAGGCCCGTCTTAATTTTGCCAATGACCATTTTGGAGGATAAACGGGAGTCATGGGAGAAAGTTTTGTGGTTAGATGAGACCAGAGTTGAACTTTTTGGTCATAATTCCACGAACCATGTTTGGAGGAAGACAAATGATGAGTTCCATCCCAAGAACACTATCCGGACTGTGAAGCATGGGGGTGGTAGCATCATGCTTTGGGTGTTTTTCTGCACATGGGACTACTGCGCTGCATTAAGGAGATGATGACCGCAGCCATGGATTGAGATTTTCGGGGAACAACCTCTTTCTCTCAGTCAGAACAGTGAAGATGGGTCATGGTTGGGTCTTTCAACATGTCAATGACCCAAAGCACACAGCCAGGAAAACCAAAGAGTGCCTCCATAAGAAGAATATCATGGTTCTGGCGTGGCCTAGCTAGTCTCCAGAGCTAATCCCAATAGAAAATCTTTGGAGGGAGCTGAAACTCCGTGTTTTTCAGCGACAACCCATGAACCTGTCTGATCTAGAGAGGATCTGTGTGGAGGAGTGGGCCAAAATTCCTCCTGCAGTGTGTCCAAATCTGGTGAACAACAACAGGAAACGTTTGACCTTTGTAATTGCAACATGGGCTACTGTACCAAATCTTAACATTGGTTTTCTCAGATGTTCAAATACCTATTTGCAGCTGTATCACACAAATAAATCAGTCAAAAAAAATCATACATTGTGATTTCTGAATTTTTCTTCACAGACCCCTGCATGATTTCTAAGTGGGAGAACTTGCTATATAGCAGGGTGTTCAAATATTTATTTTCTTCGCTGTCAGGTTAGGATGAAGAGACAATTCTGTCACATAACACACTAGACACCTTCCACCAGCTGTTCCAGCCTGCTTGGACCCGTTTCTTCACTTCCTGACCACACTCATAATTACTCTGAATTCTTGACGCAAAGTATTCAAAGTCATCTACACTCGCTATCTCTTCTCCCTGGAGACTCACTCTTCTCCCTCCACCCATCTCATTCACACATATATGTTTTACTTCAGCTAATCGTCATTCCTTTCCTTTACAATGCATGCCACCATCTTTCTAATTGTTCCTCCACCTGCCCTCTGCTTTCACTGTACATCATGTGCAGACAAGATGGTGCAAGGAGATTCCAGTCTAACCTCATCTGTCAGCCTTTCCATTACTACAGCAAACAGGAAGTGACTCAGAGCTGATCCCTGATGCAGTCCCACCTCCACCTTAAATTCTTCTCTCACACCTACGGCACACCTCACCACTGTTTTGCTGCCCTTGTACGTTCTGTACTATTCTAACATATTTCTCCGCCACGCCAGACCTATGCATGTAGTATCGCATCTCCTCTCTTGGTACTCTGTCAATAGGCTTTCTCTACATCCACAAAGACAGAATGTAGCTCCTTCTGACCTTCTCTGTACTTTTCTACAAGTATCCTCAAGGGAAATAATGCATCTAGGCTACTTTCTCTTGGCATGAAACCATACAGTTGCTCGCAGATATTTACTTCTGTCCTAACTCTAGCCTCCACTACTCTTTCTCATAACTTCATTGTGTGGCTCATCAACTTTATTGCTCTATAGTGCACACAGCTCTGGAAATCCCCTTTCTTCTTAAAAATGGGAACTAGCACACCTGTCCTCCCTTATTCAGGCATCTTCTCACCCGCTAGTATTGTGTTGAATAAGTTGGTTAAAAACTCCACAGCCACTTCTCCAAATTGCTTCGATACCTCCATAGTTATGTCATCAGGACCAATTGCTTTTCCATTTTTCATCCTCTTTACTTGCCTTTCTAATTTCCCTCTTACTAATCAGTGGCACTTCCTGGTCTTGCCATTCCTACACGTCATTCTCTCGCATTTTCTTCATTCATCAACTTCCCAAAGAATTCTTTCCATCTATTTGGCACACAACTGGCACCAGTCAACACATTTCCATCTCTGTCCTTAATCACCCCTATCTGCTGCACATCCTTTCAATCTCTATCTTTCTGTCTGGCCAACCTGCAGGGATCCCGTTATCCTTTCGTGTCAATCCTGGTGTAAATGTCATCATATGCCTCTTTATTAGCCTTCGCCATCTTTACCTTTGCCCTTTGTCACATCTCAAAGTATTCCTTTAGCCCCTCCTCAGTCCTCAGTGCCCCATGTCTTCTTCGCTAATCTTAAAATAATCCTTGTATTACTTCCTGTATTATGGGGTTCCACCACCAAGTCTCCTTCTCCCCTTTCTTACCAGCAGACGCACCAAGTACTCTCCTGCCTGCCTCTCTGATCACCTTTGCTGTAGTAGTCTGTCTTCCGCAAGCTCTTCATGTCTATCGGGAGCCATCGCCACCTCCTGGACAGCAACGTGAGGCGGCGGCGGTGGAGCCCTCGCCACCTCCTGGACGGGAGCGTGAGGCGGCGGCAGCGCCACCACCTCCTGGATGGGAACGTGAGGTGGCGGCGGCGCCACCACCTCCTGGACGGGAACGTGAGGCGGAGCCATCGCCACCTCCCGGACGGGAACGTGAGGCGGCGACGGAGCCATCGCCACCTCCTGTACAGGAACATGAGGCGGTGGTAGCACCATTACCACCTCCTGGACGGGAACGTGAGGCAGCGGCTGCGGAGCTATCGCCACCTCCTGGACAGCAACGTGAGGCGGCGGCGGTGGAGCCCTCGCCACCTCCTGGACGGGAACGTGAGGCGGCGGCAGCGCCACCACCTCCTGGATGGGAACGTGAGGTGGCGGCGGCGCCACCACCTCCTGGACGGGAACGTGAGGCGGAGCCATCGCCACCTCCTGGACGGGAACGTGAGGCAGCGGCTGCGGAGCTATCGCCACCTCCTGGACAGCAACGTGAGGCGGCTGCGGCGGAGCCCTCGCCACCGCCTGGACAGGGACGTGAGGCGCCTGGGGAACCATCGCCGCCGTCTGCTGGACAGGAACGTGAGGCAGCTGGAGAACCTTCGCCGCTGTCTGCTGGACAGGAATGTGAGGCGGCTGCGGAACCCCGCTCTTGATAGATGCAATTGCCTCCAGCACTCCTGTGACGCTTGTGAGAAAAAGCAGCAGATATCATGACTAGTTGGGCTTTCTTTAGTTCAAATTGTTGTTTCCCCATTTTGATATTTAAGATCATCAAAAAATGTAAATATCTGACAATGATAAATCTACGCCTCGATACGACGCACAGATAATGGAATGTTCTGTTGATTTGCACAAGCCTGAACTCCCTCAGTCTCATCATAACCAATAGTGGTTCCGTGGATTTGTTCAGAAGAAGGTTATCATATAAATGAAAACAAATCCAATAACTCAAACAAAATTGAAAAAAGATTTGTAAACAAACAAAAAAATGGGAATGTTTTTTAAAGAAACTGTAACTAAACTAAAATGACATTTTACTTTTGCTAAACTGTAATTATTGCACAAATCTTCATTTTCATCTTTGTCATTTAATTTCATATACCATGGTACCTTACGGATTTAACTTGTTATGGAAGTATTTTTATTATGTGAATTTTTCGTAAGTAGAAAGGCATTTTCGCACTGGCCCTGCCTTACTCAATTAGGATGGGGGACTTCCTGTCTGCCTTTCTCGATCGGCCATCATCTCAGGATTCCAAATAAACCACAACAAAAAACTACAGTGCGGGATTTTATCATTATTTCTTGATTTTTGATGGGAACAATCTTGTCTTTGGTTCAAGAGGAATTGGTAGTTATTGTAACCATATTCCATTGGAAGGGTTCAAGTCCGTACAATAAAGTACAGTTCAATGAGAGGTTCAGAATGTGTGGGGTTCGACACCCCGGGTTTAAATTCAGTTAGAGGTTCGGTGCCACAAGACCTGATAGTGAGGGAATGTGTTCTTGGGCTTAAATTATGTGAACAGTTCAGCAGTGCTTCAAGGTCTGGGAGTGAGGGGTTCGAGTTGCCAAGACCTAACAATTAGTGGTTTGAAAAATGGGTAACTGACAGTGGTTTTCCAGTCACGGGAAGTTTAAGTATCTGGCAGTTACATTTAAAAGAGAGGTTAGAGAAGGGAACATTTTTTTTAAGAAGAACAAAACATATAGAACTAAATAAGGATTTAGAAGACATTGAGAAAAATGCAGAATGTCTGGAAATGTGGTTTACAGAAGCTAATAAGCAAGAGGTGTGAGAGAAGAGTCAAAAGAATTTAGATAAGAGAAAAGTCGAAAAAGCAAATGAGTGCAAAGAAACTGAGAACTGTGTATCTCCTCGTGTGGCATTGTATCCGAAGTTGTCGGCTGGAATACATCGGGAAGATGCCAAGCCACTGCCCTGGGCGGTGGCGCCTCTGACTGCAGTCCCACAGCTGCGCTGCATTGGAGGCAGACCAGGCATTTCAGCCTTGAGTGTGTCATCTACATTTGCCAGTTCGTTGTGTTACTGTAAGCTTTGTGTCGTACATCCCTTCGTCACAGCAAGCTTGTGCCACGATTGAAATTGTCAAAATCATGGGATTTTTGTTTACATCACCATCATGCCAATCAAACAAATGTTCCTTTACATCTCCGCCACACATCTGGTAAATTGGATGAGTCTCGGTCAATCCTTAGGGTTGGAACACCAAACGCCTTGTGTTCAGTTCGTCATCTTCCCCCTCTCCGAGTACGTAGTTACACTGCTGTCACTCTGACACCATGTCATGATCTCGGGCTGGAATAGGATCATGTTTACCACTGTGTTAAATCTCCTTTTCTGTTAACAACATTCAATAAAGGTTTGGGAACTGAGGACACAAATTGTTAATTGTTAACGCTTTGCAGGTGGAATTCTTTCCCATTTTTGCTTGATATATACAGTAGCTTCAGCTGTTCAACAGTCTGGGGTTTCTTATGTTGTACTTTACACGTCATAATGCATCACACATGTTCAATGGGAAACAAGTTTGGCTTGCAGGTAGGCCATTCTAGTACCTGCACTCTTTTACTATGAAGCCTCGCAGTTGTAATGTATGCAGACTGTGGTTTGGCATTGTCTTTCTGAAATAAGCAGGGTATCCATGGAAAAGACATTGCTTGGATGGGAACATATGTTTCTCCAAAACATTTACGTACCGTTCAGCACCAATGGTGCCTTTAGAGATGTATAAGTTACCCATACCATTGACATTAACACAGCCCCATACCATGAGTTTGGAGTTTGCTTCCATTATAGTGCAGATGGTTCTTTTCCTCTTTGGCCCAGAGAACATGACATCCATTATTTCCAAAAACAATTTGAAATGTGGACTCATCGGACCACAGAAAACTTTGCCACTTTGCATCAGTCCATCGAAGATGAGCGCAGGCCCATGAGCCGGTGCCATTTCTAGGTATCGTTGATGAATGGGGTTTGCTTTGTATAGTAGAGTTTGGCAGCAGGGTGGTGCAGCTGGAAAGCGTTAGCCTCACAGTTCTGAGGACGCGGGTTCAATCCCAGCCCTGCCTGTGTGGAGTTTGCATGTGCTCCCCATGCCTCCGTGAGTTTTCTCTGGGCACTCCGGTTTCCTCCCACATTCCAAAAACATGCAAAATTAATAGGACACTCTAAATTGCCCCGAGGTGTGATTGTGAGTGAGGCTGTTTGTCTCAATGTGCCCCGCAATTGGCTGGAAACTATTTCAGGGTGTACCCTGCCTCCTGCCCATATACAGCTAGGATAGGCTCAGGCATTCCCACGACCCTTGTGAGGATAAGCGGCTAAGAAAATGGATGGATGGATAGCAGAGTTTTAGGGATCTCCCCGTGCCTGCGTGAATCTTCCCCAGGCACTCCGGTTTCCTCCCACATCCCAAAAACATGCATTAATTTGAGACTCAAAATGACCCCTAGAATCAGCTCTTTAGACTCAGTTTCCTCTTTTCTTTGTGCCTAAGAACTTGTTTTCCACCTCTCCATCGTCTTTAACCCACAATACCTGACTTGCCATAATTTCACCGTACACTGGAGGCGGACACTGTTAACCTGAGTGGTATCTGTATGGAATTTGGATGAACACTCATTTTTTTGGCAAAGTTTTAAGCCAAGTGCCCTTCCTGACAAAATCTTCTTAGGACTGGGCAGAGAGACAGACAGAGAGAAAGAGAGAGAGAGAGAGTGTGTGAGAGATGTCTTTTGGGAGTCCATTTTTCAGGACAAAGGTAATTCTATTTATACCATAGACTAAACCGAGAAACAGACCACACAAAATAACCATTGACAAGGGCTTTATGTGTGTGCGTGCGTGTATGCGTGTGCATGCATGTGTGTGTCTGTGCGTGCGCGCACGTGCGCATTGCGTGTGTGTGTTCCCTTTGAATGAATGATCTACACCTTCTGACCTAGGCACAAGCCAGGGTCAAAGACCAGAAACTTTGTGTCTGTTTGTTTAAGCATTATATCCCAAAATGGCCCAAACTACCCTCTGACCACAAAGAAACAACGCAGATTGCTCTGCCTAATTGTACTGTAATGGCTGAATCAGATGTTTTCTTTTACATTCATATCTACATATTGTGGATTGAACTGACAAATCAACAAGTGGACGAGTTGACTTTTTTACTCTTTATCAACGTTTAACACTAAAAGTTGCTAAACTGCTAAACTAATTGTTTTTCATCTGTTCTTCCCATCAGCCAGTTCGGCGTTTGCACAACCGACTTCCTCATTCGGCATCACGGGTACGTGGGAATAGAACCTGCAGGAACTTTAAACATCTACCGTGTCTGTTTTTAAACACAAGATATCAACACCAAGCTACCAAAAATAATGGTGGATTGGTGTGGGTGCTGACAGAAATTACTTGTTGACACTTCTGCATTTTTTTTCACCAAGGGCAAAAGGGTGGTTCTTCAGCACCACCTCGAGTCTGTTCAAGGCCCTGGTTTGTCAGATAACACGTGGAAATATTTGGCCATAAATGAGTCAACTTCCCAAATAAGGAAGTGTATGATCAAATACAATTCAAGAACAAGTGAAAAATAAACAGGGAAAGGGAAAAAAAAAACATTATTTTTGAGCCAGACTAAAATGTCAAATCATAGAACATGCTCTGCTATGGAGAACAAGACCAGCCAGCTTCTTGAAGAAAAACTTGCATAGTGCTCCTACTACAGTAATCACAGCGACATTCAGCAAAATAATGAGTTATTTTGATAAAGTCCTTCTCTCTGTTTCTATGGCTTTGGATCAAAATATGTATTTTCATAAAGTCCCCAAAATTTAGGAAGTAGGGACCACTGGAAAATTTAATCAATCACATAATCTCTTCATAGAAAAAATATCTGACATCATATAGTCATTAACTTCAACTCCAGCTTCATCACAATTGTGTCGACTATAAAAAGTCTCTTTCATATCCTATTTTGTTTGCATGTTTTCTGTGTGGAATTTTCTGTTGTGTTCCAATCCCTGGATGCAGGTCGGTGACCGGGGTCTCCCGCAATGAAACTTCTGATCGTTTGTCATAAGCAGTGTATTTAAACATAGGAGACACATGAAGAAAATGCCACTTTTTGCCATTGCCTTGTTTTTACATTTTTCTGCATTCCCATGTTCATTCCGTCAAGACAGTAGCTATATTCGTCTGCTGTTTTTGTAGCAAGTTCTACCAAGGTTTTCAGTTCTCGGTTCTCTTCCTTGTGTAGGATAGAGTTTGTTTTCCTCAATTCCTTTAGGGTTTTCCTTCTGTGGATCCCCGTCTACCATCCTTGTTTAAGTACCGGTCTTCCAGATAATTTTCACGTTCACCTTCTGTTATGTCACTTTTTGTTTATACTTGTGTTTTCACGTCCAATTGCTACCTTTGTTGAATAACATATTTAAATATGCATCTTCTGTTATTTTGCTTTACTGGTCGAATATATTGTGTGATGCAACACAAGATTATGGACCTCGCTAGTGCTTAGCATGTTTAAGAGACTTTGTCTAGCCAAAGGGAATTGGTAAACCAACATGATCACACACTGATTATACTAGCTATCAATCTGCACACTAATAACCGTAGTTCACTTTATTCATGCCTTGACCAGGTTTGCTTTGACCAGGGTAAAGAGACTGGCAGTCGCCTCCTGGGTTTTTCTCAAGACTCTCTTATGGTGGCCGAGTACTCGACTTCCTTCCGTATTCTAGCTTTGATGATGCGGCTCTTTGCAGAAGTTTTCGCCGTGGGTTAAACCCCATGGTTCACGATGAACCTGCAGCTTCTGACAAAACGACAAGTTTGGAGGACCTAGTTGGTTTGGCCAAAAGTCTAGATATCAACTCCAGGAGCAAATCTGAGAGCGGGTGGGTGAGTTTAGATGGCAATTGGTGAGAGCAACGATGAGGACACCAGCATTGGCAGCAGCAATTCGGGATTCCAGGATCCCATTCTACTTCCCTCAGTGGGTCTGGGTTGGCAGTCAAGGGGGGTGGGTGGAGGCCATGAAAATAGAAGTTCGACAACTCAGCGTCCAAGTACGCAGCCAGCATATGAGAGACCAGGTCTATCTGTACTCTGGGCTACCTGAACAACAGGTTTTGTCATGCCCAAGAAAACCACTGGTGTTATCAAATCTGAATGCCGCAATCAACGGTGCCAAGTAAGCCATTCTCCTCAAAGCCCCAGGACCAAACAAAAAATTGAGTTGGTTGAGACTGGTTTAACCCCTTCTAGACTCTCACCCAAGCAACTCGTTGCCTTCAGCTTCCTGGTATGTTCGCTCTTAATAGTAACTGCCTTGAAGTTACAGCACTGGTGATTCCTGGGCCATTTTTATTTTTGTTGACTTGTCAGCCGTAAAACACTTAAATGTTTGAAAATAATTTAATGTAAATTGGGAAATAATAAGGAGGTAAAGGATCTTTATGTGGACCTTATTGCTATTGTTACACATGAGACTGAGTCTCTGGGGTTGATCTTGTCAGGTAACCAGGAAACCAGACATTGGTTGGAGGGTCCAGTGGCACCATTTGAGGTATTTACTGACCACAAGAACCTCTATTACATCGAGGCAGCCCAACCATTTAGCTCTCCCCAGGCACATTTGGACTTGCACCTCCCCTGGTTCAATTTCACCATTACTTATCATCATGGTTCCTGCACTTTCAACCCTGATGCTCTGTCAAGGGTTTTTAGCAGTCCCTGATTGACCCCACCGTGGACACGATCATTCCTCAGGCAAAAGTGTTTTGTGCACTGCAATGACAGGTGGAGAGGAGTATGCCTGTGGCTGTGCAGAAGTCTGAGATCAAGGTGGGTTGTCCTGCATGTATGCTGTCCAACCCTGGGAGCAGAGGGTTGAAGTTCTGCAATTGGGCCACAGGTTAAAGATTGCCTGTCACTCAGGAGTCACCAACACTCTTTTGATGGGGTGAATTAAAAAAAGGATTTAAAAAATGCCAAAAAGGGATGAACAAGGAGAACAGAAACCCATCTTGCCTGCAACAGAGTATGGGAGGTGTGGCAGGGTCTCCAGCACCTCACGAACTTCAAAGGCTGCAATGCAACACCGAGAGACACAAGCGAGTCATTGGATGAGGAGCTCAACAAATTCTTTGCTCGCTTCGAATCATCTCTGTGTCACTCAGCAGCTCCAGCACTCCCCTCACCCAACCAGGCTCTAGTAACTCTCCACTTACTGTTCAGAAACACGATGTGAGGCGTGTACTCTTGGCCGTAAATCCTAAGAAGGCTGCTGGCCTGGATGGAGTATTGGGCAAGGTGGTGAGAGCATGTACCCACCAGCTGTCCAGTGTCTTCTGCAAGATCTTCAACCTCCCACTGGCCCAAATAGTCATCCCCACCTGTTTGAACCCTACAACAACCATTCCCATCCCCAAAAATAAATCCTTAACAAGCCTCAGTGACTATTGCCCCGATGCTCTCACACCTGTCATCATGAAGTGTTTCAAGAAATTGGTTCTCATATACATCAAAGACTGCCTCCCACCTCAACTTCACCTCCAACCAGTTTGCATACCAAGCGAACATATCAACAGAGGACACCTTTAGCGTAGCTGCACCCTGTGTTGGGTCACCTGGAACAGCCACAGAGCTACACTAAGATGCTCTTTGTGGATTACATGTCGGCCTTTCAAACAATATTTCCAGACATTCTCTGAATCAGATTTAATGGACATGTATGTAACCACACAGAAGGAATTTGTTCCCGCCAGTCGGTGCTACTCTGGTATGACATTCATGTTAAGTACTGAGAAGTAGAACAAATAAACTAACAAGAACGAAGAACAATAGATATTCAATTAATAGAAAACTATTGCTTATAAGTGTCAAAGTTATGCAAAGATGCAGAGTCTTCTAGCATTTAGAGCAGTTAGAGTGCATCAACGCCCCACATTATGTTAATTTAATACAGCGTGAGATCGGTGCATGATAATTGTCCAAAGGGAGCAGTTCAAAGCGGTGAATCATGTGATAGTCTACAGTATATATAACTAATACCAATATTGATTGGACCAGCGGGATGTGAGTATTTGTCCCAACAATGGCGCAAGGCAGAAAATAGTAGGTTCGCTGATCAAGTTATTAATGGCTTCATTTCAAGAGGAAAAAAACAGTTTGAATGCATGAATGAAGTTTTGATTTGCTTTGATCGGTACCGCCTCCCCGAGGAAAGGAGCTTGAAGAGCTGGTGGGCGGGGTGTGGAGGGTCCGCCCTGGTGCTCGTTCAAGTCATGCAAGTCTTCAAGCATGGGTAGAATGGTGCCAACAATATGTTCAGCGGGTTTGATTGTTCATTGAAGTCGCAGTATGTCGTTTTTTGTGGCACCCCCAAACCCAACTGTGATGGAGGTACACAGTATTTATTCAATGACTGCTGTGTAGGACTGCCTCAGTAGCTCTTGTGACGGGCCATGCTTCCTCAGAAGTCGCAAGGAGAACATCTTTTGCTGGGTTTTTATGAGGATAGAGTTGAAGTTCGTTTACCATCAGGTCCTGTTAGGCTGTTATTCACAAGAACTTGAAGGTATCAACAGTTGATACAAGACAGGTGGACAGCATGAGGGGCAGTGGTTGTGAAGGATGCCTCCTGAAATCAACAATCATTTCTTATTCTGATGACTGAACTGGACATCTTGGGCCTCCCTCCTCTAACATGCACCTGGATCGAGGACTTCTTGACCAACAGACACCAGACTGTGAGAATCGGGTCCCACCTTTCCCCCACCCGTACACTGAGCACTGGTTCACCGCAGGGCGCCATGCTAATCACACTTCTGTACAGTCTATACACCTTTGACTGCAGCCCTGCCCACAAAATACCATCATCATCAAATTCGCTGACGACACAACAGTGGTCAGTCTGATCACAAAGGGAGATGAGGCAACCCACAGAGAGGAGATCCAGAAAATCTGATGCACTGAAAAAAAACCTGGCACTGAACACTATAAAAACAAAGGAGATCATTGTGGACTTCAGGAGGAAAAGAAGTGAACCAGCTCCGCTATTCATCACATTTGAACATGTGGACAGTCTACACATTCAGGTTCCTGGGAGTCCTGATTTCGGAGGTCCTCTACAGGACAGACAACATCACAGTGGACATTAAAAAGGTTCAACAGCATTTCCACTTCCTGAGAGTTCATGAAGAACAATCAGGACACAAGGTTGCGGTTGGCCTTCTACCGTTCTTCTATGGAGAGCCTGCTGACATACTGTGTCTCCATTAGGTACAGGAGCTGCACTGAGGCATACAGAGCAAGCCTTCAGAGAACAATAAAAGCAGCACAGAAGATTGTTGGTTACCCTTTCCCCTCTCTAGGCAGAAATGCATTCATCTCGATATCTCAGCTGAGCTCAGAACATTGTTAAGGACACTACACACCCCAATACTCAACTGTTTGAGCTCCTGCCATCTCGAAGGCGGTACACATGTGCAAAAGCAAGGACTAATATACTAAGGAACTTTTTTTTCTGAAAGCCATTACCACCCTTAACGCTCATCTTTCCTTTACCCACATGTTTTTTATTTGTTTTTATTTTTTCTCATTTTTATATCTTTTCTTTATTGCTTTTATGGGGGCATTAACTCAGGAGGGGCTCTCCAGTTTTGTTTCTCATATTTTGACAGAAATGGCATTCATTCTTTCATTTGTCCTTTCTCAATGGTTTTAGTGGCTGGGAATTAAAAAGGTCCATCCATCCACCCATCCATCCATTCATTATCTACTGCTTTTCTGGGTCAGGTCGCGGGGGAAGGAGCTTCAGCAGCCATACCCAGACTTCCCTTTCCCGAGGCATTCCCGAGGCGTTCCCAAGCCAGCCACGACACATAGTCTCTCCAGTGGGTCCTGGGTCGTCCTCGTGGTCTCTTTCTGGTGGGAAATGCCCAGAACACCTCACCAGGGAGCCAAATTAGATGCCCCAGCCACCCCTTCTGGCTCCTCTCAATGCAGAGGAGCAGCGGCTCGACACTGAGCACCTCCTGGATGACCGAACTTCTCACCCTATCTCTTAGGGAGAGCCCGGACACCCTGCGGAGGAAAGTCATTTCGGCCGCTTGCATCTGGGGTCTTGTTCTTTCGGTCATGACCCACAACTTGTGCCCATAGGTGAGGGTAGGAACGTAGATTGACTGGTAAATTGAGAGCTTCGCCTTTTGAATTAGCTCCCTCTTTACCAGAATGGACCGATACAAAGTCCGCATCACTGTGGACACTGCACCAATCTGCCTGTTGATCTCCCGCTCCATTCTTCCCTCACTTGTGAACAAGACCCCAAGATACTTGAACTCCTCCACTTGGGGCAGGATCTCATCCCCGACCCGGAGAGGGCACATCACCCTTTTCCGATTGAGGACCATAGTCTCAGATTTGGAAATGCTGATTGTCATCCGAGCCGCTTCACACTCGGCTGCGAACCGCTCGAGTGAGAGTTGGAGATCACGACTTGATGAAGCCAACAGAACCAAATCATCTGCAAAGAGCAGAGTTGTGATGCTGAGGCAACAAAATTGGACACCCTCTATGCCTCTGCGGTCCTAGAAATTCTGTCCATAAAAGTTATGAACAAAATCGGTGACTGCGGAGTCCAACTCTCACCGGAAATGAGTCTGATTTATTGGTGGCAATGCGGACCAAACTCTGACAGCAGTCATACAGGGACCGAACAGCTCGTATCAGGGGGCTCGGTACCCCATACTCCCAAAGAACCCCCCACAGGGCTCCCCGAGGGACACGTGTCGAACGCCTTCTCCAAGTCCACAAAACACATGAAGACTGGTTGGGCGAACTCCCTTGCACCCTCGAGGATCCTGCCGAGGGTGTGGAGTTGGTCTAAATTTCAACGGCCAGGACAAAAACCACACTGCTCCTCCTGAATCTGAGATTAGACTTCCCGATGGACCCTCCTCTCCAGTACCCCTGAGTAGACCTTATCAGGGAGGATGTGGAGTGTGATCCCTCCATGGTTGGAACACACCCTGCGGTCACCCTTCTTGAAAGGGGGGACCACCACCCCAGTCTGCCAATCCAGAGGCACTGTCCCCGATGTCCATGCAATGTTGCAGAGGTGTGTCAACCAGGACAGCCCCACAACATCTAGAGCCTTTAGGAACTCCGGGCGAATCTCATCGACTCCCCAGGGCCCTGCCACCAAGGAGCTTTTTAACCACCTTGGTGACCTCAACCTCAGAGATAGAAGAGCCCACCTCAGAGTACCCAGATGCACCTTCCTCATGGGAAGGCACCTGGGTGGAATTGAGGAGGTCTACGAAATCTTCTCCCCACCGACTTACAACATCCCAAGTTGAGGTCAGCAGCTCCCCGTCCCCACTATACATAGTGTTGACGGTGCACTGCTTCCCCCTCCTGAGACACTGGACGGTGGACCAAAGTTTCCATCCTGAAGTCGTTCTCCATGGCCTCAACGAACCCCTCCCACGCCCGGGTTTTTGCGTCAGCGACCACCGAAGCTACATTCCGCTTGGCCAGCCAGTACCTATCAGCTACCTCGGGAGTCCCACAGGCCAGAAATGCCCGATATGACTCCTTCTTCACTTTGACAGCATCCTTCACTGTTGGTGTCCACCAACGTGTTCGTGGTTTGCCACCACAACAGGCACCAACAACCTTATGGCCACAGCTCCAGTCGGCTGTCTCAGCAATGGAGGCGCGGGACATCGTCCACTTGGACTCCATGTCCCCCGTCTCCTCCGGGACATGAGCTAAGTCCAAAGTTCTCTGGGGCTTCATGCCCCTGGTAGGGTCACCCGTGGCAAACAGGTCCTAGGTGAGGGACAAGACAAAGTATGACTCCAAAACCCCTATGATGAGTACAAAAATTGGATCTTGGTTTCCCTTATCTGGACGCGGGTCACTGGGGCCCCCCTTTGAAGCCAGGCCTGGAGGTGGGGTTGGAAGGCGAGCGCCTGGTGGCCAGGCCTGCACCCATGGGTATCGGCCAGGCACAGCCTGAACGGGTAACATAGGTCTCCCTTCCCATGGGCTCACCACCTGTGAAAGGTGTCATAACCAGAACATGAGGATGGACCCAAATGCACGACTCGGTAACAGGAAGGCAGTTGGAGGAAAGTCTTTATTCGTTCTGATGTCGAAAGCCGGGGATTCAGTCAGAGCAAGCAGTAGAAACAGGAGCAACAGGCTTACGGGGTTGGTCAGGAAACAGGCGGAGGTCGGTACACGGGGATTCGGGGTCAGGAATCCGGAAGTGTGGGAACAAAGCATGGGTGGTGACGATCTGGCAAAGACAGACTGTCCGCTGGGTTCTATAAATCTTCTTCTTTTCCTTTTGGCTTGTCCCGTTAGGGGTCGCCACAGCGTGTTATGTTTTTCCATCTTAGCCTATCTTCTGCATCTTCCTCTCTAATCCCAACTGCCCTCATGTCTTCCGTCACCACATCCATAAACCTTCTCTTTGGTCTTCCTCTTCCTCTTTTGCCTGGCAGCTCCGTCCTCAGCACCCTTCCACCTTTATACTCACTCTCTCGCCCCTGAACATGTCCAAACCATCGAAGTCTGCTCTCTCGAATCTTGTCTCCAAAACATCCAACTTTGGCTGTCCCTCTAATGAGCTCATTTCTAATCCTATCCAACCTGCTCACTCCAAGCGAGGACCTCAACATCTTCATTTCTGCTACCTCCAGTTCTGCTTCCTGTTGTTTCTTCAGTGCCACCGTCTCTAATCCGTACATCATGGCCGGCCTCACCACTGTTTTGTAAACTTTGCCCTTAATCCTAGCAGAGACTCTTCTGTCACAGAACACACCAGACACCTTCCGCCAGCTGTTCCAACCGGCTTGGACCCGTTTCTTCACTTCCTTACCACACTCACCATTGCTCTGGATTGTTTACCCTAAATATTTGAAGTCGTCCACCCTCGCTATCTCTTCTCCCTGTAGCCTCACTCTTCCCCCTCCACCTTTCTCATTCATGCACATGTATTCAGTTTTACATCGGCTTATCTTCATTCCTCTCCTTTCCACTGCATGTCTCCAGCTTTCTAATTGTTCCTCTGCATGCTACCTGCTTTCACTGCACCGTTGGGTTCTATATATACTTGGGTTAATTACTGCAGATGAGGTGCAGGTGTGCGCCTCCCAATCAGTGCAGGTGTGCAGGGACCCGCACAACCAGGGCTGGACAGGCAGGACTATTACAGTACCCCCTCCTTAACGGCCGGCTGCAGGCGGCCCAGGGTTTTACACGTAACAGCCAGAGTGTTGCGAGGACAAATAAACACAATATAAAGCTCTTATCCATTTATCAAACCCATAAACATGTGACTCCAGTCATAGTAAAGCTTAAAAAACATCTGTAACACTAAACCTTAACCCTAAGCAATGAACTTTCAAAAACTTTTCAGAGTTTTGCGTTGTCACCCCTCAGCAAAAATATGGAATCCCTCCAAGTACCCTGATTTCTTGATACAGTTGTAAGTGTGTTAGGTTAATTGGATACTCTAAACTTTGAGTAGGTGTGAATGTGACTGCGAATGCTGTGTTTTTGTGTCTTGTCATGTTGTTGACCAATTGTGACCTGTCCCAGTCAGGGCCCTTTCGAGACTCCCTTGCATCCCCGGGTACGAAAACAAAAAAAAAAGAAAAAAACATAAGCAAAGCTATGTTTCATCAAATAATTTACACCTAAAAATCAAACAACATACGTACAAACCAACTTTGAAACAAACCATTGTTTATGAGCCAACCTTTCGAGATATCCATCCATCAATCTATTTTATCTTCACGAGGGTCGCGGGGAGTGCTGGAGCCTATCCCAGCTGTCAATGGGCAGGAGGCAGGGTACACCCTGTACTGATTGCCAGTCAATCGCAGGGCACATAGAAAGAAACATCTGCACTCACAATCACACCCAAGGGCAATTTAGAGTGTCCAATTAATGTTGCATCTTTTTGGGTTGTGGGAGGAAACCAGAGTGCCTAGAGGAAACCCATGCAGGGACGGGGAGAACATGCAAACTCCACACAGGCAGTTCTGTGATTGAACCCGGGACCTCAGAACTGTAAGGTCAAAGGTTTACCAGGTGACCCACCGTGCCACCCTTTTGAGATATGTAAATCATCATTATTAAACACCCATTTGGAAGTATAAATTAAATCCTTCAAGATCACATTTTTTAAAATGTAACGTTGAGAGTCTAAATGGAAATTCAAGGCAATGCAATATACAGCTTTCTATTCCAAACCCAAAATACAGTCCTACTAGTTTGAACAGCTGTAGAGCGTTGGCTTCACAGTTCTAAAGAACAGGGTTGAAATGCCCGCCTGCCTGTGTGGATTTTGAATTTTCTCCCCGTCCCTGCGTGGGTTTGATTGTGAGTGCGGATGTTTGTCTCGAGTGCCCTGCTATCGGTTGGCAACCACTTTAGGGTATACCCTGCCTCCTGCCCGTTTACAGCTGGGATAGGCTCCAGTTTTTCCTGTGCACTGCAGTGCTCTCCCACATCCCAAAGACATGCATTAATTCTTCTTCTTCTTTTCCCTTCAGCTTGTCCCGATTAGGGGTCGCCACAGAGTGTCATCTTTTTACATGTAAACCTATCTCGTGCGTTTTCCTCTCTCACACCCACAGTCCTCCCTCACAACATCCATCAACCTTTTCTTTTGTCTTCCTCTTGCTCTTTTGTCTGGCAGCTCCATCCTCAGCACCCTTCCACCAATATACTCACTCTTTCATCTCTAGACATGTCCAAACCATCGAAGTCTGCTCTCTTCAACCTTGTCTCCAAAACATCCAACTTTGGCTGTGCCTCTTTTGAGCTCATTTCTAATCCTATCCAATCTGCTCACTCCGTACGAGAACCTCAACATCTTCATTTATGTTACCTCAAGTTCTGCTTCCTGTTGTTTCTTCAGTGCCACCATCTGTAATCCGTACACCATGGCCAAACTCACCACTGTTTTATAAACTTTGCCCTTCATCCTAGCGGAGAGTCTTCTATCACATAGAACACCAGACACCTTCCGCCAACTGTTACACTTCTCTTGGACCTGTTTCTTCTCTTCCTTACCACACTCACCATTGCTCTGTATTGTTAACACCAAGGATTTGAAGTGGTCCACCCTCATTATCTCTTATTCCTGGAGCTTCACTCTTCCCCCACCGCCCCTCTCATTCATGCACATATACTCTGTTTTACTTTGGCTAATCTTCATTCCTCTCCTTTCCAGTGCGTGCCTCTATCTTTGTAATTGTTTCTCCACCTGCTGCCTGCTTTCACTGCAGATCACAATATCACCTGCGAACATCATGGTCCAAGGGGATTCCAGTCGAACCTCATCTGTCATCCTATCCATTACTATCGCAAACAGGAAGGGGCTTAGAGCAGATGCCTGATGCAGTCCCTCCTCCACATTAAATTCTTCTGACATGTCTACAGCAAAGCTCACCGCTGTCCTGCTGCCCCTCACACATGTTCTGAACTATTCTAACATATTTCTCCGCCACACCGGACTTGCGCATGCAGTAGCACAGTTCTTCTATTGGTACTCTGTCATCAGCTTTCTCTAGGTCTACAAAGACACAATGTAGCCCCTTCTGACCTTCTCTGTACTTTTCCACAAGCATCCTCAAGACAAATAATGCAACTGTAGTACTCTTTCGAGCCATCAAAGCATACTGTTGCTCGCATATATTTACTTCTGTCCTGAAAATGGATGAATAGTTTGCACAGACCAAGCTGCCAGCAAAAGTGTGGATGGTATCAATTTTAGTGCGAATGCATTATTCTGCTGACAGGTAAATTATCACTGGCAGTATATGTCCAACATAGACAATAATGATATACACTAGTGTGTGAACAAATTCAAACACAATTATTATTTTGTCTCATCTCGTTTATGAGCAGGTTTGGCTCCTTAACTAATGCTATGTAATAATATGCAGTCGACATTTGTGATACTTTGTGGGCAAACGTGTCATAACCTGAATCTGGGCCCCCATACATAAGTCACATGAATGGCCCCCAGCATGGTCAATACTGTATTGTGTTTGGAAAAGTGGTGGAAGGGTTGGGATCAGAATGTCCCAATGGAAAATTATTCAATGAGGTTGATCATGGTGGAGGGAGGCAGATGAAGTTTGACAATTGGAACGGTACACAGATGGCTGGTCAGACAGACTTAAAAATACACAAATGGGCCCCCTTTTCCTAAAATCCAGGGCCCTCCCCCATGCTCAGGGGCCATACTATTATTTTGTTCAACACCTCTGTTAGTGGAGATGGCAGATGAGATTCAGATTGTGAATGTATTCAAAAACTATTTTAAAAAAAAATGTCAAATATGATGTTTTGTTGAAAAAAAAAGCATAATGCATATTAAAGTGTCAAAAAGGAACAAAATCATGCCTCTTGTACAATCTCGTTGGTAGGGAATGTGACCTCTTAGTTTGAACATTCAAACTATGCGTTCTGGCACTACACAACATCCGAAAACCCCAAACCTCAATATTTAGTTTTATGAAAAGATACCACAAAAGTGATGATTCCTGACCGGTTGGGGTCTCAGACTTTTTGAAGTTAAGAGTGTTTATCTGCACATACATTCCTGGTGAGATCTCTATTCAAGGCAAATATGACTTAGAGGGGTGGCACAGTCGATCAGCTGGTGAAGCGTTGGCCTCACAATTCTGAGGTCCCGGGTTCAATCCCAGACCTGCTTGTGTGGGGTTTGCATGTTCTCCCCATGCTTGCGTGGGTTTTCTCCAGACACTCCGGTTTCCTCCCACAACCCAAAAACATGCAACATTAATTGCCCCTTGGTGTACATGGTCTCAATGTGCTCTGTGATTGGCTGGCAACCAGTTCAGCGTGTACCTCGCCTCCTGCCCGTTGACAGCTGGTATAGGCTCCAGTACTCCCGTGACCCTTGTGAGGATAAGCGACTAAGAAAATGGCTGGATGGATGGATGGATGGATGGATGGATGACTTAGAGGGTGAAAGTGAGAGAGAGAGCGTTAGAGTGCGTGTGTGTGTGTATGTGTGTGTGTGTGTGTGTGTTCGTACATGCATGTGTGTGTGTGTGTGTGTGTGTGTGTGTGTGTGTGTGTGTGTGTGGTGTGTGTGTGTGTGTGTGTAAAACGGTTTCTGATGACAACTATTTAAAGGTGTCAGACTGGAGCCAAAGAAAATTATCAGTAACAAACACCCACACAGCTAAACACACATGCACATGCACACACACGCACGCACACGCACACACACGCACACACACACACGCCTCATTCTTCTATTTTTGCCTCTTTTACTCTGCAGTCTAAACAAGTCTGTTATCTATCCCCTTATTAGATAATGGATGACAAAAGGTCACATAACCTACCCTAACGAGGTTGCTACTAAGCCCGACATCTTAATGGCACCTAAAAACTGTGGTTATGGAAATGACACACATAATAGAAGTAAGTACTTACTATTTTTCCACAAACACCCAGAGCAGGAGGAGAACCTTGGAAAAGGTTCTTTAGAAGGCTATATATATAGTACCTAATCAACTATTGTGATGAACCACGAAGCTTCCTCTGAGCTAACTAATTAGCAATTTAGAGATCCAATTAATGTTGCATGTTTTTGGGTTGTGGGAGGAAACCGGAGTGCCCAGAAAAAAACCCATGCAGGCACAGGGAGAACATGCCAAATTCACACAGGTGGGGCTGGGATCAAACCCGGGTCCTCAGAACTGTGAGGCCAACGCTTTACCAGCTGATTTTTTTTTTTAATGCTGCCTTGGTTTTACAGTGAAGAAAATAAGTATTTGAACACCCTGCTATATTGCAAGTTCTCCCACTTGGAAATCATGGGGGGAAATTTTCATCATAGGTGTATGTCCACTGTGAAAGAGGTAATCTTAAAAGAAAATCCAGAAATCACAATGCATGATTTTTTTAACCATTTATTTGTGTGTTACAGCTGCAAATAAGTATTTGGACACCTGAGAAAACCAATGGTAATATTTGGTACAGTAGCCTTTGTTTACAATTATATGGGTCAAACGTTTCCTGTACATGTTCACCAGGTGTGCACACACTGCAGGTGGGATTTTGGCCCACCCCTCCACACAGATCTTTCTAGATCACATAGGTTTCTGGGCTGTCGCTGGGAAACACGGAGTTTTCACCTCCCTCCAACGATTTTCTATTGGGTTAAGATCTGGAGACTGGCCAGGCCACGCCATAACCTTGATATGCTTCTTACGGAGCCACTCCTTGGTTTTGCTGGCTGTGTGCTACGGGTCAATGTCATGTTGAAAGACTGAGCCACAACCCATCTTCAATGCTCTGACTGAGGGAAAGCGGTTGTTCCCCAAAATCTCACAATACATGGCCGCGGTCATCCTCTCTTTAATACAGTGCAGTCGTCCTGTCCCATGTTCAGAAAAACAACCCCAAAGCATAATGCTACCACCCCCATGCTTCACAGTAGGCATGATGTTCTTGCAATGGAACTAATCATTTGTCACCTCCAAACACGGTTAGTGGAATTATGATCAAAAAGTTCAATTTTGTTCTCATCTGACCACAAACCTTTCTCCCATGACCCCTCTGTATCATCCAAATGGTCATTGGCAAACTGAAGACGGGCCTTGACACGTGCTGGTTTAAGCAGGGGAACCTGAACATGATTTAAACCAGGGGTGTCAAACATACGGCCCGCGGGCCGTATCCGGCCCATCTGGTGGTTTGGTACGGCCCGGGGAAGAAAACTGCATTGTATAAAAAAATATGAATTTTCTTTAAAATTTGTAGTTCTTGTATCATCCGCAAGGGGGCGGAGTGTTTTAGTACGTGCAGACAACATGAAAGCAACACTGCGGCGGAACTAGGACCACCTTGACCTGGTAAAATTGAACGTCTGTACAGCGCCTATTGGCGACAATTGCATTATCTACTTTTCCGTTTGCCTCGCACCCTCATCAGCAAAATGTCTTTGTCAAAAAGGAGAAAAGTAGACACAGAGTGTCGGACTTTTCAAGAAAAATGGACATGTTCTTATATGTTCACGGAGGTGAATGGGAAACCCGTGTGCCTGGTGTGCCAGCAGCAAGTTTCGGTGCTTAAAGAATACAATATTCGGCGCCATTACGAAACTCAGCATGGTGAAAAATACAACAGTTTGCATGGAGAATTGAGAAAACAGAAGGTAAATGAAATGATGGCGCGTCTGAAGAAACAGCAATCTGTTTTCACCCGGAGCCGAGAAGCCAGTGATGCTGCGGTGAAAGCCAGCTACCTAATTGTGAGCCAAATAGCAATGGCATCAAAGCCGTACAGTGATGGAGAGTTCATCAAGAACTGCTTGCTGACGGCTGCTGAAATTGTGTGTCCTGAGAAGCGACATGCTTTCGCCAATATAAGCTTGACAAGAAATACCATGGCAGACAGGATTTCGGAACTCTCTGCAGATTTGGACCACCAACTAAAATGCAAAGTGGGGTCATTTGTGGCATTTTCTGTTGCGATTGATGAGAGTACTGATATCACGGACGACGCTCAACTGGCCATATTCATTCGTGGAGTTGACAAGACTTTGAATGTCACAGAGGAGTTTCTCGAGCTGGTGCCGATGATCGACACCACAACAGCTGAGGACATTTTCAGCTCCGTCGTTGGAGCGCTGGACAGAGTCGGAGCGGACTGGTCACGCGCCGTAAGCCTGGCTACTGATGGTGCGCCGTCAATGATCGGTAAAAAGGCAGGTGTTGTGACAAAGTTCAGAGATAAAGTACAAGCCGCAAATGGGGGAGGTAATTTTTGGACATTTCATTGCATTTTGCATCAGGAGGCATTATGCAGCAAATCGCTAAGAATGGATCACGTCATGGAGGTGGTTGTCCGAAATGTTAATTTCATCCGAGCCAGAGGTCTCAATCATCGTCAATTTGACAGCTTTCTCAGTGACTGTAACATTATCCATGGTGTGCCTTATCACACGAACGTACGATGGTTAAGCAGAGGTGCTGTGCTAAAGCGCTTCTTTGATTTACGTGATGAAATCGGACAATTCATGGAGAAAAAAGGTAAACCTGTTAAGGAATTACAGTGCCATCTGTGGCTGCAGGACCTTGCGTTTATGGTTGACATCACTGAGCACTTGAATATTCTTAACAAAATGTTGCAGGGACGCAAAAAAATCGTAACACAGTATTATGACAGCATACGTGCATTCAAGTTAAAGCTCAGGTTATGGGAGACGCAGGTGGCAAGCGGTGACCCTGCTCATTTTCCCTGTTTAAAAGATATGTGCGCAGCAAGCGTTAATTCTGACGTGAAACGGTACAAAGAGAAGATTTCAGGGCTGTTGATGGAGTTTGAGAATAGATTTCAGGTTTTTGGCGAACTCGAAACAGATTTTGCAGTTTTTCGCTCACCATTCACAGTCAAAGCTTCTGATTTGCCTGTTGCCATACAACTTGAAATCATTGATTTGCAGTGTGATGTAGAACTGAAGGACAGATTTGCCTCTGTAAGCTTGGACACATTTTACAAGTACCTCCTACCAGGCTATCCCGCATTGACAGCACTAGCTGCTAAAACATTGTCCATGTTTGGGACAACCTACCTTTGTGAGCAAGTTTTCTCACTAATGAACATTAATAAAACAAAGCTGCGCTCAAAGCTCACACATAAGCATTTGAATGAGATTCTGAAATTGGCTGCTTCTCAGGACATGATGCCTCATATTGATGCACTTGTGCAGGATAAACGATGTCAAGTTTCAAGGGCAAATTCCAAACAAGACGAATAATTCCTGTGAAAGTTATTCATTTGTTCAAATTGCTTTCCAAATGTTGAAAAACATTGTTTTTAAGTTCCACAAGGCTGGTAATAAATGTTTTTGGAACATTGTTACTATTTCTGTGATCAGTTTTATGTACAACACACTTAAATATATGTTTAACTCTGTAAAAGTGTTGTTAAAATTGCACATACTTTATTTATGTTCTTATGTTATTCTCTTGTTCATAATATATTGTTCATAATGTAAAATGAAAATTCTGTTAATAAACATTTTGATAATTTACTCATTCTTTGCACTAATTATTAGTATTAGTGACTAATACAAAGGAAAAAAGTGGGCTTATTGTTAGTTCTATGTAATTTTGCAATGAGTTTACTGGTCCGGCCCGCGTGATCTCAAATTAAGCTGTATTCGGCCCGCAGACCAAAGGGAGTTTGACACCCCTGTTTTAAACCATAACGTAGTGTATTACCAACAGTCACCTTAGAAACGGTGGTTCCAGCTCTTTTCGGGTCATTGACCAAGTCCTGTCGTGTAGTCCTGGGCTGATTCCTCACCTTTTCAAGGATCATTGAGACCCCACGAGGTGAGATCTTGCATGGTACTCCACTCCAATTGAGATTGGCTGTCATGTTTAGCTTCTTCCATTTTGTAATGGTTGCTCCAACAGTGGACCTTTTTTCACCAAGCTGCTTAGCAATTTCGCCGTAGCCCTTTCCAGCCGTGTGGTGTTGTACAATTTTGTCTCTGGTGTCTTTGGACAGCTCTTTGGTCCTGGCCATGTTACACGTTTCAGTCTTACTGATTGTATGGGGTGGACAAGTGTCTTTATGCAGCTAACGACCTCACACAGGTGCATCTGATTCAGGAAAATACATCGAGTGGAGGTTTTGAACACATCGTCTCACATCCTCTCAAAGAGAAACAGTCACAATTAACAACTTGCCATTTGCCTCTTTCTTATGTTCTTATTAAGGCCAAAATTGTAGGCAATGCAAAAGACACTGCCCATACACGAGCAGAGAAGGAGATCCTCGAGACAGTAAGGCATCCTTTCATTGTTGATCTCCTCTACACTTTCCAGATGGATGGTAAACTCTACTTGATACTGGAGTATTTAAGTGGTAAGATCCTGAAGGCCTTTTATTTGTATGTCACATCTTGAAATAAAGGCAATTTGATTGTGAACCTCTTAAGGTTGGACACCAAGCCAGGAACAATCGAGTTTCGTATTTCAGGAAATATACACCATTCATTACATGATTAATACGAGTTAAAACCACCGTCATCCATGACATCATGCAATACCTCTGCATATCTTGTGAGATCCCATATATAACTGACAATAGATCAGGGAATGGAACTCACTGACATTTAGTAAAGATGGATACATATTTGTGTCCTGACTGCTGCTCAGTTTTGGAGGTTAACAATATTACCAAAGGATGAAAAATTACTGAAAAAAAAAAAAAAAACGAGGTGCAATTTTTTGTTTAACAACTTTCCTCTCAAGCATGGGCAGTAAATAACCCTCTCTCATCACAAAGATTAAGACTTGACTAAGAATTAAGAATTTATGAATTCACTGTGTGCAGATTTTGTCCTTTTCTGATATCCAAGAATGTAAGCATGATAAAAAAAAAAAAATTCTCCACACAATGAAAAAGTTCTGTACTAGTGATCAATCATCAATCTCATATGAGAGCGAGAGAGTGTGTGTTATTTATAGTTATATTTTAAGATGTTATTTGCTCAGGGAAACAGTTTTTCATAGTTAGAACAAATTGACTGTCAAAAAGCATCCCAGAACCGATTGTGTTCAGCCTTTGAGGTTACTCTGTAACTATGTACTCTTTTAGAGCTGGCCTGTTATGACTTCCATGTAGTTGTTTGTCACCAGGAGGAGAGCTGTTCATGCAGTTGGAGAATGAAGGAATCTTCATGGAGGACACTGCTTGGTAACGATTCTCTCAGCTATTTCACAGAATGTGGAAGTAGTATTATATACCGCTTTATTTTGCTAAACAAAAATGAATTAATCAATCATTGTAGTCTGCAATATATTTTTTAATGTACAGTAGAACAAAACATGTAATTAATTCAAAAAGAGAAAAAAATGTAATAGTCAGACTGATCGAAGGTCCAAAGCAGATTAATAATATTTTTTGTTTGTTTTTGTAATTTTGCCTGATATACATTAACTGTGGTAAAATTTAGGTCAATTTGCACTGTTGCATTTCTGCTTATAGAGTACAAGGTAGGGCCGCAAGATGATTAAATAATAACTATGATTATTTGGTTATATATTGCAATCGCAATCAATATTATTCATCACAAATTTTTATTGAACTACTTTTCAAGAAACAATATGTAACAATTTTCTGTACAAAATGAATTATTTAATAAGAATAAATGATAGTTAAAAACGTAGCCCAATAATTATACTTGGCCAAGCAAGGGATACCTGAATAAATATGCAATGAGAGTGTAATCACGAATTTCTGTTTAATGGAAGTAAATACAGTAAATGTAATGAAGGCAAGAACAAGACAAGTCTGTAATCACTGAAATTTTCTTTTGAAAATCCCAGTCGTAACGATAGTGATTTGTCAAGGACAGATATGTCTCAATTGTTCTGCTTGACTGTTGGTCAGTTACGCACAGTCACAAACTACAAAGAAGGTGACAGAGTCAATTTAGTCCCACAATTTTTATTTCTATTTTTATTGTGGCCAGCCTATAAGTTAGTGCAGCCCAATTTCGGCACGGGCCAGTGCAATCTGGAGGCCGGACCCAAGTCTGGATAAATGCAGAGAGCTGCATCAGGAAGGGCATCCGGCGTAGAACTGTGCCAAACAAATATGACCGTTAATCTGTAGAATCCCATACCGGATCGGTCGTGGCCTGTGTCAACAACGCCCGTCCCCAGCACTGTTAACCGACAGGGCGTCTGCGAAAATTCAGGTACTGTGGGTCGAAGACAAAGAAGAGGAGGAAACTGGATTCATTGGCAGAAGAAGGGGGGGAATGCACAGACCATACAACTGAGTGTTGGGACTTTCAATGTTGGGACTATGACAGGAAAAGCTCAGGAGTTGGTTGACATGATGATTAGGAGGTTGATATACTGTGTATCCAAGAGACCAGGTGGAAAGATAGTAAAGATAGAAGTTTAGGAGCAAGGTTTCAATTATTTTACCATGGAGTAGATGGAAAGAGAAATGGAGCAAGGGTTAATTTAAAAGAAGAGCTGGCTAAGAATGTCTTGGAGGTGAAAAGGCTATCAGATCGAGTGATGAGGCAGAAATTTCAAATTGACGGTGCTATGAATAATGTGATTGCCCAACAGGTAGGATGTGACCTAGAGTTGAAAGAGAAATTGTGGAAGGAACTAGATGAAGTAGTTATGAGCATCCCAGACAGAGAGAGAGTTGTGATTGGTGCAGATTGTAATGAACATATTGGTGAAGGAAACAAGGGCGATGCAGAAGTGATTGGTAAGTACGGCATCCAGGTAAGGAACTTTGAGGGACAGATGGTGGTGGGCTTTGCAAAAAGGGTGGAAATGGCAGTAATGAGCACTTTTTTTCCAGAAGAGGCAGGAACATAGAGTGACCCACAAAAGTGCAGTTTTGTGCAGACAATGTAATCTGAAGGAGGTTACTGACTGTAAGATAAAGGTCGGGGAGAGTGTAGGTCAACAGCTTCGGATGGTGGTGTGTTGGATGACTCAGGTGGTGGGTAGGAAGATTAAGAGGACAAAGAACAGAGAGCTATGTCTTGGAAGCTGAGGAAGGAGGAATGAAGAGCTTCCGGAAGACTGGATTACTCCAGCCAAGGTGATCGGAGGGACAGGCAGGAGAGTACTTGGGGTGCTTCTGGTAGAAAAGGGAAGACAGAGACTTGGTGGTGGGACCCCAAAATACAGGAAGTCATACAAGGAAAGAGATTAGCGAAGAAGAAATGGAACACTGAGCGGACCGAGGTGAGGCGAAAGGACCACATTGAGATGCAACGTAGGGAAAAGGTAGAGGTGGCAAAGGCTAAACAAGAGGCATATGACACGTACACCAGGTTGGACATGAAAGAAGGAGAAAAGGATCTCTACAGGTTATCCAGACAAATGGATAGAGATGGGAAGGATGTGCAGCTGGTAAGAGTGATTAAGGATAGTGATGGAATGTGTTGACTGGTGCCAGTAGTGTGCTAAATAGATGGAAAGAATACTTTGAGAAGTTGATGAATGAAGAAAATGAGAGAATGAAGAGTAGAAGAGGCAAGTGTGAAGGACAAGGAAGTGGCAATGATTAGTAAGAGGGAAGTTAGACACTAGAGGATGAAAAATGGAAAGGCAGTTGGTCCTGACAACATACCTGTATTTTGCTGTCTACTTTTGTGGGAATGCAACATGGCTGCCTCATCTTGGGACTTCAGCTCACAGACCCTCAGGTGTATGGTGAAAACATAAAGGGGCTCTCTCCTGTGGCGTTAACGGTAAAGAGAGCTTGAGTGACATCGAAAGATCGCTTTAAAAAGAACCCAAAAAGGAACTCTGAATTATTATAATAATTATAGTTATAGTTTTTATGGAAAAGGCATATGAAAGGGCCACTAACACCTAAAACCAAAAATTTAGCATGTTTTGAAACAAAAATAATAATCCAGAATGGTCCCATCGTTTTTTCACGGCAAGTCTGAATGTTGGCGTATATCGTTTTTTTCATCTCCCGCCAGGGAGAGTCTTTCTCGGACTTTGTGTTGAAGAAGAAGCAAGAAGTGACATTTTTTTGCAGACACCTCCAGTGGCAGGGTTGCGTATTTACATCTGTTGTACCTGAGAGAGGTTTGCTTTTTTTCTGCGTGTTTGCCAAAATGCCGGCTCATTGTATTGCTGGATTTTGCTGAAAGACTCAGGAGGATAAATTTAGTTTTCATACATTTCCAAAAAACCCGGTTTGTCGTGAAAAATGGATTGCACAGGTACAAAGGACGAGAGCTTTGTGGGTTCTAAATGACAGGTAAGTGTGTATCAAGCTCTTAAAAAATATATATAGTTTGGGGGGACGACGTAATCCTTCTCTCAGAATGTACCAAAAATCCGCATACGTGAGTCAGGGGTGCTAAATGTGTCGATGTGCCCGCCGGGGCCGGTATTGTTCATTACCACCGCAAGGGCCGGCATTGTTCATTGCTGCCGCCACCAGGGCCAGCGTTGTTCATCGTCGCCGATGCCGGGGCTGGCGTTGGCCTTGACATAGAGGTGTATTGGGCGGGGAGGTGGTGGCAGGAGGATAAAGGAGGTCTTGCTCTCAGAGTCCACCGGTATCTGGGCACCCGTGAAGTTGCCCAACATGGGTCCTCCTCAGTACGCTACTTATTGTCATACATACTGTTGGGGAGTCTGTTGTTAGTTAGAAATGAGCCGCATATCATTTAAATGTGGCTCGAAACGATAAGTTAATATGGCCCCAGTCACTTCACTCAGAAGGGGCATCGGAAAAATCCGAAAATCTGTCTTGTTCCTCTCCCAGAGCAGGTGTTGTTGTTGTTGTCCTTTCGGCTTGTCCCTTTCGGGGTCGCCACAGCGTATCATCTCAGATGAACGCATATATATGTTTGGCACAATTTTTACGCCGGATACCCTTCCTGACGCAACCCTTCTCAGAGAGTGGAGGCCCCAGTGGGATACGAACCCACAAGCCCTGGTTTACCAAACCAGGACTCTAACTACTGAGCTACGGGGCCTCATAGCAGGTGCCACTACTTGTTTTGTTTGGTTACTGTCCCAGTGTGACATCTGCAAATGTGGTTGCAGGCAATATGGCCGCCAATGGGATATCGAGTGAGAGTTCCGCGACTTTGCACATTAATGACATGCTCGCTGCTCTTTTTTTTTATAGACATTGAAGTGAATAATATTATATGTAATTTTCATAAAAATATCTTAAAATGTATATTGGGATGTCAGTGGCCCTTAAAGCAATCTGAGACAAATCCTGCACTCTATATCCAAAAATGTAATTGATATCTAATTCAACATGTTAAAAATCATTCAACTTCATTTAGGACACTGAAAAATAAAGACACTTTGGGATTAAAACTTAAAAACTCAAAATATTACTTGAGCATGATCTTTTCTTCGAAACAGTTAATGTAATTTGAATGGTAACAATTGCCATAATTAAAATACTTATATAATTAAAATGTATTGATTTTCAATGTCTTCACCGTTCTTGATCAAATGATATGAAAATTACCCTTATCAAATTCCTATCATGATTTTGTTTGCATTTTCCTTGGTAGAATGATGGCAATCTATAAGATTTTTGTTTTCAAGAAATATTGGTTCGAAACAATGCTCAGCTTGTTTTGCTCACTGATTTTGTCATACACATAAAGACACAAGCACACACCCTTTGTGCCATGGTTGGCGCCAGTGATTATGCTCTTGAGCAAAATCAGTTTCCTGTGTTTGGTTTGATGGATGCCATCATTCCCATGGATCTAATACAGGTAAATGTGCTCTCCCAACCTTTAGCCCTATTATTACCACTGACCTCACCCACCCCCACCAAATTCCTCTCCTCCTCCGGAATGCTTCTACAGATTTGTATGTATACATATAACATGCGTTGTTCTAACTTGCACAGTTTAGTGTATGTTTACAAAGTTTCCTATGCTCTTGTCTCACATTTGATGATGCTTCCTCTGTCCATGTTACCACCGTTTCAGGTTAAGTTCAAAGTGCAGGTCATACATTTTTGGTTTGATGGTTATCATGCAATTCTTTTAAGTAAACATAATATATCTGGGGCAGCACGGTGGATCAGATGGTAAAGCGTTGGCCTCACAGATCTGAGGTTCAATCCCAGACCCGCCTGTGTGGAGTTTGCATGTTCTCCCCGTTCGTACCTGCATGGGTTTCCTCCGGGCACTCCGGTTTCCTCCCACATTCAAAAAACATGCAAAATTAATTGGACACTCTAAATTGCCCCTAGGTGTGATTGTGAGTGTGTCTGTTTGTCTCTATGTGCCCTGCGATTGGCTGGCAACCAGTTCAGGGTGTACCCCGCCTCATGCCCATTGACTGCTAGGATAGGCTCCAGCACTGCCCGCGACCTTCGTGAGGATACGTGGTGAAGAAAATGGATGGATGGATGGATGGATAATACATCTGTCGTTAAAAGAATAAACACTCAAAATGAATGAAAAATGCTGATCTGATGACCATGATGCAACATCCATGGACAATTCCTGATGATATATTTGTTTTTATGTAAACAATATTAGTTTTGTTTTTTGTAGCCATTGTTAAAAACTTAATTACTATGAAATAATACAGAATCTTTTTTTGTAAAACATTTGTCCTATTCAAGTGGACTGAAAACTGGCAGAGGGTAAAAAAGTGAAAATAACACATTAAAAAGAGGGAGAAAAGGATCTCTACAGGTTGGCAAGACAGAGGGATAGAAATTGGAAGGATGTGCAGCAAGTAAAGGTGATCAAGGACAGCGATGGACTAATGCCAGTAGTGTGCTAAGTAGATAGAAAGAGTACTTTGAGAAGTTAATGAATGAAGAGAATGGAAGAGAAGGTAGAGAAGAAGAGGCAAGCATGAATGACCAGTAAGAGACAATGATTAGTAAGTGGGAAGTTAGAAAGGCACTGAAGGGGATGAAAAACAAAAGACAGTGGTCCTGATGACATACCAGTGGAGGTATGGAAGCAATTTGAAGAGGTGGCTGCGGAATTTTCGACCAACTTATTCAAAAGAATACTAGCAGAAGATAAGATGCCAGAAAAATGGCGGAAAAGTGTGCTAGTCCACATTTTTAAGAACGAAGGCAACATTCAGAACTGTGGAAACAACAGAGGAATAGCCGAAAGGAAAAGAAGAAGAAGAGGAAAAATAATATGATTTATGATTGAGAAATGCTGACATTCAGATCCTTCCTGAGTAGCATCCAAATTTATCATAACTCTGATTTGAGATGTGGTCTATTTTCTAGCAGATGTCAGGAATGAACTGCTCTCAGTTTAACATCCTATTAAAATAGCGCTGAAATCACGATAGTAATAATTAGTATATCAATAAAGCCTTAACTATTAATATAAATAAAACTTTCTTTCAGCTTGTCCCGTTAAAGGTCGCCACAGCGTGTCATCTCGAATAAGTACTGTAACATTTATAATTATAAGTGTACATCTATAGGAGCGGAAAGGGGTAGTGTAAGGTAATCTAGGAAAAAGAGTGTGTGGCGGAGCAGTGGTCGTGGTTAGAGAACGTCCTGTGTGCTGCCTAAAAGAAACCAGCGGCTTCTTCTTTTCATTTTTTACATTACATGTGTGAATTGTGCCAGTGGATGTAGCAACCAGTATTCCCTCACTCATTGAATCACATTGCAAAATGCCACAAACTGAATAGCTGTATCTTGTACTTTCAATTTGCATTGGATTTTTTTTTTTTTTTTTTTTTTTTGCACGCATCGCAGAATATCTGTGCAAAGAGACCTCATCAGCAGTGCACAATTGTGCACGTGGGCAATTTAGAGGGAACACTGGCCGGCATCTTTTTTTCTTTTTTTTTTTGGCACCCCATTCCCCGATCGAGCAAATCTGACTCGCGATCGATTAAGTACCCCTGGTTTAAACAATACCAACATACAATATTTCAATATAATGAATGGCATGCAATTAAGTAGTTTTCACAGAACTGTACTAATACTGCACGTTGTCATCAGAATCAGCTTTATTTTTTACCAAGTGTGTAAAAACACACGAGGAATTTTTCTCCGGCAGTCGGTGCTGCCCTGGTAAAACGTTCAGATTAAAGAACAACAAAGTAACAAGAACAAAGAACAAGAGACATTTTTGTTAATAGAAACTATTCCTTATAAGAGTCACAGATGTGCAAGGCTTCTTCATTTAGAACAGGTAAAAGATAAGAGTGTGTCAACGTCAAGATGGGCACAAGACTGCACACAATGATCATATTTGATGTTTTTCATTTGACTGTTTTACAATTATGGCCAAGAAGTGTTTTTTTTATACAAATACTTCTTGAAGTTGGAACTGTGGAGTTGAGCTCCATGGTAAACTGAAGACCTGCTCAACCGTTAAATATTTAACGTGCATTTGCAGATAGGACTTACCTATGATTTAGACCATACAGTTAAGAAAATGAGGACTTTAACTTCTTCTGAAATTTTCATTGTATGTGCATGTCCACTAAGAGAGATAATCTAAACAGAAAAATCCGAAAATCACAATGTATGATTTTTAAACGATTTATTTGTGTGACACAGCTGCAAATAAGTATTTCAACACCTGCCTATAAGCTAGAATTCTTACCATCAAAGACTTGTTAGTTCGCTGCATAAAGACACCTACACCTACCAACAAATGGAAGAAGCTAAACATGAATGTCAATCTCAATCGGAGTGGAGCTCCAAGCAAGATATCACCTCGTGGGGTCTCAATGATCCTTAGAAAGGTGAAGAATCAGCCCAGGACTACACGACAGGACTTGGTCATTAACCTGAAAAGAGCCGGGACCACCGTTTCCAGCCTGACTGTTGGTAATACACTAAGACGTCAATGTTTAAAATCATGTATGGCACAGAAGGTTCCCCTGCTTAAACCAGCATATGTCAAGGCCCGTCTTAAGCTTGCCAATGACCATTTGGATGATACAGAGGAGTCATGGGAGGTTTTATGGTCATATGAGACCAAAATTGAACTTTTTGGTTATAAATTCCACGAACCGGTTTTGGAGGAAGAGAGATGATGAGTTCCATCCCTACTGTGAAGCATGGGGGTGGTAGCATCATGCTTTGGCGTTGTTTTTCTGCATATGGGACAGGACGACTGCACTTTATTAAGGAGAGGATGACCATGGCCATGTGTTGTGAGATTTTGAGGAATATCCTCTTTCCCTCAGTCAGAGCATTGAAGATGGGTCATGGCTGGTTCTTTCAACATGACAATGACTCGAAGCACGCAGCCAGGAAAACTAAGGAGTGGCTCCGTAAGAAGTATATCGAGGTTCTGTCTCCAGACTTAAACCCAATAGGAAATCTTTGGCGTGAGCTGAAACTCCGTGTTTCTCAGCGACAGCCCAGAAACCTGTCTTGTGTAGAGAAGATCTGTGTGGAGGAGTGGGCCAAAATCCCTCATGCAGTTTGTGCAAACCTGGTGAAAAACTACAGGAAACGTTTGACCTCTGTAATTGCAAAGAAAGGCTAATGTACCAAATATTAACATTGGTTTTCTCGGGTGTTCAAAAACTTATTTGCAGCCTTATCACACAAATAAATCATTTAAGAAATCAGACATTGTGATTTCTGGATTTTTCTTTTTAGATTATCTCTCTCACAGTGGACATGCACCTACAATGAAAATTTCAGACCCCTCCATGATTTGTAAGTGGGAGAACTTGCAATATAGCAGGCTGTACAAATACTTATTTTCTTCACTGTAACATTATTATGACAGGCATACATGGAAACTTTATTTCTCATGGTGTAATAGTTCATATATTAGTCTTTGATATACCCCTGTCCCCGTGATGGGCACAGAGAGTTCTTTTGTGTATTAAATCACTCAAATTAATTATTGTAAAAGAAAAAGATGTGATCAAAAGATTAATTTACTGAATCGTTCAGTTCTTTGTAATAAAATCATTTCTCATTCCATTAATGACCGCTCCCTCAGGTTAATGTTCACCAAAGAACTGTGCCTTGTTGTTATCATGTATGGGAAAGTGGGAAATGTGGGGCGATTTATAAGAAAAAAAATCTTCAGATAATTTATAACCTACCCGTCACTCTCTCGATCAGCAAGTTTTCTAACACCCTGATTTGGTTGTGTCTCATTGAACATGCATGCATACAGCGAGCTTTGCTACTGAGCATTCCTGCAGTTCCTCGATGTCCAGCGAGGCTCTTGCCACTCGGGATGACTTTTTTGCATTCCGGTAAATCGTATCCTTGACACCAGCATCGGCCACCTGGGCTTCCTGGTTACTCAACTGACTTCTATTGTCATCTGACTACTGGAAAGTGTTTTTGATTGTTGAGAAGTACTATATAAGTTGAATATATTATCATTTTGAAATAAAATGGGTTTTACAACATTAACTATTAACTTAAAGAAACGGCTGCTATTGAAAGTGATCCCCGCAAGGACGTCAGGTTAACTCACTTATGAGTACATTGACTCCATAATGTGTCGTTCCTTGCCCAAACAAAGCACTCATCATTCTAGTATGTGAGCAGATCATAAACGAAGAAATCACTCTTCAGTTACGCAGTACAGTTCACCTGTACACCAGTTAACTGAAAAAAAACCACACAGTTTACCCTGTGTCAGGTCAGTTTACCGTGGTCCCTGAGCCACCTGCATGGCTCTGCCCAATGCTGGTGTGCTCATTGGTCATTCGGCGACGGGAATGACTACGTTGCCGAATTGCAAATCACATAGCAGTAGGGTTACTGAAGTCCTTCCCCTGGCTGCACGTTGACTGCTCTTTGGCTGCTTCAACATTCCATTTCCGCTCCCATGTAACTTGCTCACGTCACATGGCATCGAAGCAAAAAGAACAAATCATTTCGTAAAAAAAAATTTGGTTCAGTTTGTTCGCAAAAAGATGCAAATCATTTGGTATAGAAATAATGATTTTGTCCTCAGTTTGTGCATGGAATTAAGTAAAGGGCATTGTTTTGTTTTTTGTTTGTTTTTTTTAAAGGTGGATTCAGTCCCAAGATATTCAGTTAAGTGAAATGTTGCGGGAGTACTTAATTTTACATTTTCAAGGTCGATTTCTTGAATATTGCCATTCAATTGGGTGGCAGCCAGTTCAGGATGTACCCCACCTCCTTCCCATTGACAGCTGGGATTGGCTCCAGCATTCTTGCGACCCTTGAGAGGATAAGTGGTTTAGAAAAATGATGGATTGTTTTCTTGAAAATGTCTTTCTTTCAAAATGTGTCGCAATGCGGCAAAAAATGGAAAATGCATGCCCCAGGGTGATTACAGTTGGGAAAGACTGCCCAAGGGCATTCAAAGATCATTTCCTGATCTCAACCTCACTGTTACCTCCTTTCAGGGACATGCAGAGGGGAGGGTGTTGGGTGCTCAAGCACTTTTGTCAATGTTGTCTTTTTTTTGTACAGTACATGTGTGTCAAAGCCTGGCTGTGGCAACCTAAAAAAAAAGAAAAAGGCACATTAAGGAACCAGTCAGGTGTAATGGCTAACTACTGGTTAGCACATCTGCCTCACAGTTCCGAGGACCCCTGTTCAAATCGTCTGTATGGAGTTTGCGTGTTCTCTCCATGGAAACTAGATGGATGGAGGGACGCAATAATGTTCAAAGTGTTTGAATGAGAGAGGAGGTGAGAGGAGGAATCTGAGTGTGCCTGTGTTCTGCCGAAAGGAGCTGAGTCCCAATGTTATTTTGACAGTTCCATCTCAATGAAATGTGGAACAAAGGAGAATTAAGTCTGACATTTTAGCTACAAAAAGTTGTTAATCATCAAAATACTGTTGAACTGATGAAGTATAATAGCTCATGCACCTTGGCTACAAAAGGCAGTCTATGGTCCTTAAAGGTCCACTGACACCATCTATCCATCCATCCCTTTTCTTAGCTGCTTATCCTCACGTAGCTGTCTTCGGGCAGGAGGCAGGGTATGTAAAATGTAATTTTTAGGATGTTTTTAATAAAAAACCGTAATGGCCCAATCTGTTTTTTCCACCTAAGTCGTATATGGATTTTTGCATCTCCCCCCATGAAAATCCTCTTGAGGCATTTGTGTTGGAGAAGAAGCAGGAAGTGACATTTTTTGCAGATGCCCACACTGGCGGGTTCATGTGTTTATACCTGTTTTACCAGCAAGAAAGGAGCTCAATATCTGAGACTTCATAGCCCGAGGACATGTGATTGAATGCTCTGACCACCCTGCCTCTCCGAAATTTCCAGCTGTCGATCAAATACGTGACGTATCTCATGGCACACTGTCATTGCACATGCTTTCATTGGCTGCAGAGAATCAGCCCCTGAGCCCCAGCCTGATGCACATTTTTCTTCCTTCCACCTCCTCAACCAGTAATGTGCAGTAAGCAACTGTGTGGCTGATGACCGTAACCGAACAGCCTCGAATCTATCCATTGTTGGGGGAGGGTGGAGGGAACCCAGGAAGATGCACTTTGTTACGTAGAGTTGTGGGCATAAGTTGATTGATAACTGCCTGCTGTACTTCTAGAATAGGGTCAAGTTATCATGAATAAGGAAGTGGCAATTCCGCTGATTGGTCATGATGCCTAAATGGAATAGGGGCATTTTTATGTACATAGAGTGAGTGGGGGCTGACTCGGGCTTGGCATGCCTCTGTTTTCTGATGTTGTTTTTGTGGTTTCAGGACCTGGTGGGCAGGGACTCCTGCTGCACACCTGAACAGCTATGATGATCATCTGGTCATTTAAAGTGTATAGAATGTTCTCAGTGCACCTTTTTCTAATATTATACAGTTTTTTATGCAGAATGTCAAATCCGTTATGACTGAAACATGTTTATTTTTTAATTATGGCAAAAAATGATCACACATTGCTGGATTCGTCTGAAAAAGATGGAAATGAAGCGGAAACAGCCGAGTAGAAATGTGACGTCAGAACCGGTGACGACAATCGCGAGCATTGGAATACATTTTAAGAACAGCGATGAATTTTCCGATATTTTGAGCGATGAATACTATTTTGAAGGGTCCCACGAAGACGGTGAACAACACGAGCTTTATAAAGGTGTTTAAGGCTATCATACACACACGTTCAAATGCAGACGAAGTAGCTGGCAGTGAAGAAAGTGCCGAGCACACAAGGAGCAGGATATGCCTAATGTTGCAAACAAAGACTGGTAAGCATTTGTGAAGTTCTTGTTTGGTTTAGTTACTCATTAACTGATAAATAGTAAAGGCTTCGATATCTTGAATGTATATACGATGTTTTCGGTCTTGTTTTAAAATTATGCAAAGGCCATGTATTTAGTAAATAGGTACACAACCTCCCGGCCCTTCATTGTACAGCGCGATGGCTCTGCCTGTGCTTGTAAGAGAAACTATCTGCAGCACGATGCGTTTACCTGTAGTGACGTCAGAGGTCAACCACACGTGTTTTTCAGAGACAGGAAACTAGGTCAAAGTTCACAGACTTTAATTCATAAACATTTATATTTTCTGGTAAAAACATCGAAAAGGATATGGATTTTATGATACAGTTGAACGTATATTTTCGTCTAGATAAGATAATTGCCGTTAGAAATTAGACACTCCATACATTTTAAGGGGAACAGAAGCAGAAGGAGGGCACTGTATTATTGCATAGCGTCGCATCGCTCTCTCCCATTGTCCCAGTGTTTCCTACCTTGTGTGTATTATATCGTTGGCTCAAGTGGCGTAGTATTGCGGGTTTGACCCTTTATTGTTTTGTATTTTCCCCCGGGGCGTCATCCTTCCGCTGCGGCTCTGTCCACGGGTCCAATCTGCTATTTGATAAGTTATGCTTATTTTTATCTGGACCTTTTTGCCCACGTCTACTTTAGTTCATAGGATTACGGCTGCTGCTCATGAGTTACGTGCACCTTGAGTTGCCCTGTTCTTGTTGTATGCTACATGAAGTCTTTTTGTTATTAAATTGAATGTCTGCAACTCTATCCCGTGTCTTCTTTTTGGGGTCCTTTGTTTCTTTCTAAGTTACGTATCAATGCTTTTCTCTGGTGACGTGGTCCCAAAACTCAATTTCTATGTGTGTACAGGGTGCCCCAAAAAATGTACATGATGTTTATAATAACTTGAATCAATTTTAACATGGAGAACAACATTCAGATCTAAGAACAAGGAACAACATAGCAACAAGTACAAAGAACAAGAGACATTTCTCTTTATAGGAACTATTCCTTATAAGACATGGAAGATGTAAAATCTATATACATAAGTGTTTTTACACACTTAGCCATTAAAGGTGATTCTGATCTGATTTTTAGAAGAATTTACGAATATTATAATATTAAATAGTATTAAAGTGTGTATAAATTGTTTGGGACACCCTGTATTTTACTTGTTGTCCATTTCATATCAAATAAAAGTCCCAAAGATAAGACTTAAGATAAGGCATCCTAGATTATTTTTTCCTTTTGCCAAATAATGTATTATGTGTTAAAAGCTTTGACCCTAACCGTTTGCAAAAAAAAACATGGAAAAGTTCATTGATTTTCATAATTCCAATGAAAGAGTTAAAAATTTCATAGACTATAGGTTCCGATCCCACAATTTAAACAAGTGTAAGTATTTCAAAGATTCCAGCTAAAAAAAATGACATCAGGAATTCAAATAAAACATGTAATAGTGTAAAGAAATAAGATGACAAATTATGTAACGTAAAATTTTCAGAAGATTACACTGCAAGTTCATGTCAAACTTGACACAGTATGACAACCCAGACAGGAAGTCAGACAAGGAAATACATGGATCATTTAGTCACTTTAATATAAAATGTAAAAACTACTAGTGGATTAACATCGCTTAGTGTGTCGAAATAGTGTGTGCGTAACAGAGTGAGAAAGAAAGAAAAATGAGACAGCTGGACTGTGTCAGGACTGAGGAGAGACATTCCTGTTCGTGCAACATAACCTTCTCCTGCTTTGCTGATAACACTGGCACCTCTCTGCCAAACTATACGCTCGCTCTCTCTCTCTCTCGCTCTCTCTCTCTCTCTCTCTCTCTCTCTCTCTCTCTCTCTCTCTCTCTCTCTCTCTCTCTCTGTCATATCTCCTGCACTCCACATCCACTACTAACGCCATGGGAACGAGACTGTGGGTCCAACAGTGTGTTAAATAATTCCACTGTGCATTCACACAAACACAGGCTTGTATGTTTTGGTGACCTCACAGTGGAAAGAGTTTAAGATAGCATTTCATATCTATTGCACTCACACACTAACATGCTGGTGTACCCACAAGCACACACACATACACAGATTAGTGATTAAATAAAGAAAGAAACAAGAAGGTTATGTTTTTTAATATGATGATGAATTGAGGGTTTATGTTATGTAATAGCAATTGAAGTTGGTCTTGATTCCTGGGTTGTTTACCCAGAACTATTCCATGTTGGGAGTTCATTTTAGAATGACAGGGTCCATTTTGCTCATTTTCAAGCATATTGCGATCACACAATAATGCACATCTGATGACAAATTAATACAGGTTACAGTGACAATTTGTGTGTTTGACTTTGGTTGAGATTTTCTCGGAAATATATATATATATTTTTTTTTGTCCTGTTCAGATGTCAGGTCAAGCAGAATGGAGGATCTGTATCCACCCATGAAGACTCTTATCTATAAAACAGACTGATATTTATCGGGTCTTTTCCAGAATAATTCAGACCCCTATGGAAATTGAGCATTTTTCATCCCTGTAATTACAAGGGACAGAAAGTTTGTCAAAAAGATATAGCACAAAAAAAGTAGAACTTCCGACTTAGTGAGGATAAAACGTGAGTCTATCAAACCATTGTCTCCAGCTGTCTCTGCAAGAAGAGTTCTTTTTCATGTCAGGTCACTGGATAACAAATCCATGTTGATTGATGACATCATTACAACATATGATCTGAACTTTTTTGTTATTAAATGAAACGTAGTTAACAGAAAGTAGTTGTAATACCATTTTAAACGAGGCAACACCAGCGAATTTTAATTTGATAAACAAGTGTTGAACAGGGGAAAAGGGTGGTGGTATTGCTGATATTTCTAAATCATTATTTCAATTTTTTAAAAATCATTATTTCAATGTAAATAAATTACATCTTTTGAATATATGTGTTTTTTAGTTAAAGGTGACCCAAATGTTATCATTTTAATCATTTATAGACCGCCAAGATACAATAGAAAATGATGTAGGATTTTTCAGAACTGCTGTCAGTTATTTGTACTGAGTACAATTATTTTGTCATAACAGGGGACTTTATCATTCATGTTGACAATAGCATGGAATAAAATATCCACATTTGACCACTCTCAACATATTAAGATTCCAACTCATACTCAAGGTCACATCTTAGACTTGGTCATCTCTAAGGATGTTAAAATTATATCAATTACATTAAGTATATGGCAATTTCTGAGCATTTTTGTTTTTTTTTAACAACAGATTCTTCCAAAAGTTAAGACAAACTCTACATCTTTATGGATAAGGTACATAAATAAGAGTACTGCCTCTAAGTTTATGGAGACTGTGGCTGTGCCATAGACTGTGAATGCTGATAGAGTTGATGAACTTTTGGACAATTTCACTTCGAAAACCACAAATGCCATGAATATTGTCACTCCTGTTAAAACTAAGACCATCCTGATGCAATCTAGAACAGCATGGAGGAGCACAATGATGGTCTAGAGCTCTAAATCAAAATATAGGAAACCAGAATGAAAGTGGAGAAAAACTATATTCCAAATTGACTATGACCTCTACAGACAGTCTTTATGTCATTTTAACCAAGAATTAGTTCGGGCTAGACAGCAACACTTTTCTGAAATAATCAGTCAGAATCTCAATGACACTCGCACTCTGCACACACACTTTGCTGATTTTGACAAGCTCACAACCCCACCAAATCAGAGAGATGCAGAAGTTGTAACAGCTGACAAATTCAATGAGTTTGGCTGTTATTTTAGTGAAAAAATACAATCCATCAGGTCAAATGTAAGCACAAATCAGCAAAATGATAAAATGATTTTACATCTGTAGCTACCCAAGGAAAACTCTATTAGCTTGTCAGATTTTGATACAGTTGACCAAAAACCTGAAGAGAAAACTATTCAGCAGCTGAAACCATCAACAAACTGTCTCGACTCAATACCATCTGACTTTTTCAAAACTATTGTGAAGTCAGTGCTAGCTGAATTGCAGCTAATAATCAATTGCTCACTTCAGTCTGGCATGTTAAAGTAGCTGTTAAAGTAGCTGCTATTAAACCTCTTCCAAAAAACAGAGCACTGGACGATTCAGCAGTATAGACCAATCTTGAGTCTCCCTTTCATAGCCAAGATTCTTGAGAAAGTTATTTTTAATAAACTCAGCAATTTTTTTTTAATTTAAATGGACTTTTTGACAAATTCAATCAGGTTTCCAAACTCATCACAGTACAGAATCTGCTCTTATCTTCTTTTCCTTTCGGCTTGTCCCGATTAGGGGTCACCACAGCGTGTCATCTTTTTCCATCTAAGCCTATCTCATTGATCCTCCTCTCTAACACCCACTGTCCTCATGTCCTCCCTCACAACATCCATCAATCTTTTCTTTGGTCTTCCTCCCATTCTTTTGCCTGGCAGCTCCATCCTCAGCGCCCTTCTACCAACATACTCACTCTCGCGCCTCTGAGGATGTCCAAAACATCGGAGTCTGCTCTCTCTAACCTTGTCTTGAAAACATCCAACTTTGGCTGTCCCTCTAATGATCTCATTTCTAATCCTATCCAACCTGTTCCTACCAAGCAAGAACCTTAGCATCTTCATTTGTGCTACCTGCTGCTCTGCTTTCTGTTGTTTCGTCGGAGCCACCATCTCCAATCCATACATCGTTACCGGCCTCACCACTGTTTTATAAACTTTGCCCTTCATCCTAGCAGATATTCTTCTGTCACATAGAACACCAGACACCTTCCGCCAACTGTTCCTCCGCGCTTGGACCTGTTTCTTCACTTCCATACCGCAATCGCCATTGCTCTGTATTGTTGACCCCAAGTATTTGAAGTCATCCACCCTCGCTATCTCTTCTCTCTGGAGCTTCACTCCGCCCCTCTCATTCACGCACATATAGTCTGTTTTACTTCGGCTAATCTTCATTACTCTCCTTTCCAGTGCGTACCTCCATCTTTCTAATTGTTCCTCTGACTGTTCCCTGCTTTCACTGCAGATCATAATATCATCCGCGAACATAATGGTCCAAGGGGATTCCAGTCTAACCTCGTTTGTCAGCCTATCCATTACTACCGCAAACAGGAAGGTGCTCATCGCAGAACCCTGATGCAGTCCCACGTCCACCTTAAATTCTTCTGACACACCAACGGCACTTCTCACCATTGTTCTGCTGCCCTCATACATGTCCTGTACGAATGTAACATATTTCTCCGCCACACCAGACTTGTGCATACAGTACCACAGTTCCTCTCTTAGTACTCTGTCATAGGCTTTCTCTAGGTCTACAAAGACACAATGTAGCTCCTTCTGACCTTCTCTGTACTTTTTAATGAGCATCCTCAAGGCAAATAATGCATCTGTGGAACTCTTTCTAGGCATGAAGCCATACTGTTGCTCACAGATACTTACTTCTGTCCTGAGTCTAGCCTCCATTATTCTTTCCCATAACTTCATTATGTGGCTCATCAACTTTTTTCCTCAATAATTCCCACAGCTCTGAACATCCCCTTTGTTCTTAAAAATGGGAACTAGAACTAGTGTAGTGTGATTTTTGATGCCACTGGCTATGATGTCTGTATCGGCAGCATTGTCAGGAGTGTATGTACAACAGGTTTAGTTCAGAAGAGTACAAACACTGCCCTGAGAAGCCAAGAACAGGAGAGCCATTTCATGAAATGTGTTAATTTCCACAAATGAAGCCAAAAGAATGGTGAGGGTTGTGTTGAGGAAAGTGGAAAAATTATTACTTAGAGTTTTACACCATATGATCAGTTTCAGGAAATATTGAGTGGAATACAGTATCTTAGTATCTGTACTCCTAACCTCGTTATTGGTGGGGACATCACTGCCCCAGACCGGTGCAGGTTCCTTAAACTGGGTTTATGTATCATGACTACAAAAACTTGATGTGGAGATTATGCATGAGTTGTCTGTTAAAGCAATAGGAGCACCTGACCAATCTGGAATGAGTCTAGTATATACACTGTGCCCACAAAGGCAGTACACACCTTCTGGAGGCAATGTGCCCAACTGGTCGGATGCTGACATATGGGGAAAACAGGTATCAATCAAACAAACAAAAGCCTTTATTGTCATTATATGCTGTGCATAAAATGAAATGATGAGTGCTTCTCCACAAGGTGCAATAAAATAGAATAAAAAAATCGAAGAACATCTTGGGTAAAACACAATAGATAAAACATCAAGGCACAGGTGTTGCAAAAATAAATAAATGCACAAAAGTGCAGTTGTAAAATATTACATTACATTGTTGTTATGTTCAGTGGTTTTAGTTCAAGGAGTTGATGGCTCTGGAGAAAAAGCTGTCCTTGAATCTGGTTGTCCATGTTTTGTGGGACCTTTACCGCCGACCAGAGGGCAACAGGTGAAAGAGGTGATGACCAGGATGTGAAGAGTCCTTTACAATATTAGTTGCTCTGCAGTGATAGCGGGATTTGCCAATGTTCTCTAGGGAGGGCAGCCAGTGATGTTCGGGCGCTGTTGACCACTCTTTGCAGAGCTTTCCTGTCTGCTGCTGTGCATTCAGCATACCGCACTGTGATGCAGTAAGTGAGAATGTTCTCCATGGTGGTTCAGTAGAAGGCCTGGAGTAGCTTCCAAATTGTTCTTCCTGAGCACTCTCAGGAAATGGAGTCACTGCTGGTCCTTTTTCACCACCGCAGTGGTCCAAGTGAGTTTGTCTGTGATGTAGACTCCGAGAAAATTGAAGGAGTGGACCCTCTCCACACACTCCCCATTGATGAACAATGGGACCGGGTCGACGCCGCACTTCCGGAAGTCCAGGATGATTTCCTTCAACTTTGTGGTGTTCAGTGTAAGGTTGTTTGCGGAACACCACTTTGACAGTTTACCAATCGCGTCTCTGTAGGCAGACTCATCTCCTTCTGAGATGAGCCCGATCACGGTGATGTCATCAGCAAACGTGATAATGGATTTGCTGGGATGGGCTGGTATGCAGTCATATGTGTACAGAGAGTTTAGCAGAGGGCTCAGTACATAGGCTTGGGGGGAACCGGTACTGAGGGTTATTGAGGAAGAGAGGTATGGGCCAAGTCTGACAGTGTGGACGGTTTGTGAGGAAGTCTTTAATCCAGCAGCAGATGGAAGGAGATAGTCCAAGGAGGGAGAGTTTGTCAATCAAAACACCTTGGAACATGTTATTAAAGGCTGAACTAAAGTCTATGAAAGCATCCTGACGCAGTTCCCATGGCGTTCCAGGTGGCTCAGTGCAGTATGGAGAGCTATTGTGATAGCATCCTCGGTGGACCGGTGGACCGGTTTCCTCTCTAGAGAGGTAGCGTCTGAAGGAGCTTGAGTAGAGTTAAGAGAGGAATTGGAGACAAGACAGGTATAGATTGGCAACAAGATTTCAGCATTTCCCAAGATACATATGAAGGCCAAATTGAGTTTGTTTAAAATTAAAACAGCGTAATTTCACTCCATGATGAATGTGAAATGGGCTCAACAAAAGCACCCTACCTGAATCATTAGAGGGTTTAAAACCATTGAAACATTGAGTCCATTTCAGCCAAGACACTTTAAATTCAACTAAGTTCATGTGATTGGATTACAGACGATGAAAAGAAGCTAAGATGTAAGGAAGGAGTGATGATGCATTTGGGTGTGGTGCAGGCACCACATGTGGACTTGCAGTTCCATGCGCCATGAAACAACAAACATAGCAGTTAGAATGATTTTGCAAACGCACAACATGAAAGTAATTTAGAAACCAACAATTCATGCTGTAGGAGGTGAAAGAATCTGAAGTAGTGGCAATTTTACGTAACCAGGAAAGCTCGCCATGACTGTCACGTCTTGTGTGGTATAGAAGTGAATCAACTGATAAAGTGGAAGCGTCAAAACATAATTTAATCACAAAAACCATCTCAATCAATGTCAGATCATCAAGGAAACCCCTTGAAGATGTCATTATTGTCTTCTTTTCTTTTTCTGAGTTGTCTAAGTGTACACATGTTTGAATGGCACAGTATGGTATTCTTGAGAATACCATATTGGATCAGTCGTTAACAAAGCCTGCCCTCTGCACCGTTAACCTGCAGGGTATCGGTGGAAATTCATCTACTGTGGGTTGAAGGCAAAGAAGAAGAGGAAAGCGGATTCGTTGGCAGAAGAAGAAGAGGAATGCACAGAGCCTACAACTGTGTGTCAGGACTGTGAATGTTGGGACGATGACAGGAAAAGATCAGGAGTTGGTTAACATAATGATTAGGGGAAAGGTTTATCCAGTATATTGTGTATCCAAGAGAGCGGGTAGAAAAGCAGTAAGGCTATAAATTTAAATGATTTTACCATGGGACATGGGAAGAGAAATGGAGTAGAGGTTATTTTAAAAGGAAGAGCTGGCTAAGAATGTCTTGGAGGTAAAAAGAGTATCAGATCAAGTGATGAGGCTGAAACTTGAAATTGAGGGTGTTATGTATAATGTCAGCTATGCCTCACAGGTAGGACGTCCCCGAGAGTTGAAAGAGGAATTCTGGAAGAAAGTAGATTAAGTGGTTCTGAGCATCTCAGACGAAGAGAGAGTTCTGATTGGTGCAGATTGTAATCGGCATTTTGTGAAGGAAACGGGGACGATGAAGAAGTGATGGGTAGGTACAGCATCCAGGAAAGGAACTTTGAGAGACAAATGGTGGTGGACTTTGCAAAAAGGATGAAAATGGCTATAGTAAACACTTTTTTTCCAGAAGAGACAGGAACATAGAGTGACCTACAAGAGCGGAAGTAGAAGCACAGAGGTGGATTATATTTTGTTTTGACGATGTAATCTGAAGGAGGTTACTGACTGTAAGGTAGTGGTAGGGGAGAGTGTAGCTCTACAGCATAGGAGGGTGGTGTGTAGAATGACTCTGGTGGTGGGTAGAAGATTATAAGACAAAGATAGACCAGAGAACTGTGTGGTGGAACCTGAGAACGGAAGAATGTTGTGCGGCATTTTTGGAAAGAGGTGAGACAGGCTCTCGATGGACAGGAGAAGTGCCCGGACGACTGAACTACTACAGCCAAGGTGCTTACAGAGACAGGCAGGAGAGTACTTGGTGTGTCTTCTGGTAGGAAAGGGGAGAAGGAAACTTGGTGGTGGAAAACCAAAATACAGGAAGTCATACAAGGAAAGAGATTAGTGAAGAAGTAGTGGGACACAGAGGAATGAGAATAGGTGAAAGGAATACATTGAGACACGACGTACGGCAAAGGTAGAGGGGGCGAAGGCTAAACAAGAGGCATATGACGACATGTGAAGAGTTCAGACGCAAAGGCAGATATATCTATTTATATAATATATTAAACAAAGAATCTACAGAAACAACAAAAATGGATATATCTGCTTTTGTGTCTGAACTCTTCATGTGCACCAGGTTGGACATGAAAGAAGGAGAAAAGGATCTCTACAGGTTGGCCAAACAGAGGGATAGAGATGGGAAGGATGTGCAGCAGGCAAGGGTGATTAAGGATAGCGATGGAAATGTGTTGACTCATGTCAGTAGTGTGCTAAATAGATGGAAAGAATATTTTGAGAAGTAATGAATGAAGAAAATGAGAGAAAAGGAAGACTGGAAGAGGCAAGTGTGAAGGACCAGTGAGTGGCAATGATTAATCAGGGGCAAGTTAGCACTACAAAGGATGAAAAATGGAAAACCAGTTGGTCTTGATTACATACCTATGGAGGTTTGGAAGCAATTTGGAGAGGTGGCTGTGGGCTTTTTGACCAACTTATTCAAAAGAATACTAGCGGGCGAGAACATGCCTGAAGAATGGAGGAAAAATGTGCTCGTTCCCATTTTTAAGAACAAAGGCGACGTGCAGAGCTGTGGAAATTATAGAAGGATAAAGTTGATGAGCCACACAATGAAGTTATGAGAAAGAGTAGTGGAGGCTAGACTCAGGACAGAAGTAAATATCTGCGAGCAACTGTATGGTTTCATGCCAAGAAAAAGCACCATAGATGTGTTATTTGCCTTGAGGATACTTGTAGAAAAGTACAGAGAAGGTCAGAAGGAGCTACATTGTGTCTTTGTGGATTTAGAGAAAGCCAATGACAGATACCAAGAGAGGAACTGTGGGACTGCATGTGTAAGTCTGGTGTGGCAGAGAAATACATCAGAATAGTCCATGACATGTATGAGGGTAGCAGAACAGTGGTGAGGTGTGCCAAAGGTGTGACAGAAGAATTCAAGATGGAGGTGGGACTGCATCAGGGATCAGCTCTGAGTCCCTTTCTGTTTGCTGTGGTAATGGATAGGCTGACAGATGAGGTTAGACTGAAATCCCATTGGACCTTGATGACATTGCAGATGACATTGTGATATGTAGTAAAAGCAGGGAGCAGTTGGAGGAGCCATTAGAAAGATGGAGGTATGCACTGAAAAGGAGAGAAATGAAGATTAGCTGAATTAAAACAGAATGTGCATAAATGAGAGGGGAGGAGGGGGAAGAGTGGGGCTCCAGGGAGAAGAGATCGCGAGGGTGGATGATTTCGAGTACTTGGGTCAACAATCCAGAGCGATGGTGAGTGTGGTAAGGAAGTGAGGAAACGGGTCCAAGCAGGTTGGAACAGCTGGCGGACGGTGTCTGATGTGTTATGTGACAACAGAGACAACAGGAAGCAGAACTGGAGGTGGCAGAAATGTAGATAATGAGGTTCTCTCTCGGGGTGAGCGGGTCGGATAGGATTAGAAATTAGCTCATTAGAGGGACAGCAAAAGTTGGATGCTTTGGAGACAAGGTTCAAGAGCAGACTTCGATGGTTTGGACATGTTCATAGCCGAGAGAGTGAGTATATAGGTAGAAGGCTGTTGAGGATGGAGCTGTAAGGCAACAGAGTGAGAGGAAGACCAAATAGAAGGTTGATGGATGTTGTGACGGAAGACATGATGTCAGTTGGTGTTAGAGAGAAAGATGCAGGAGATAGACTTAGGTGGAAAATGATAACACAAAGAAGGTGTCAGAGAAGTAGAAGTCAGGAACATTGGAGGCGCTGGAACCTTCTTGAGGTGTGATGGATGAACCCATATTGCTCCTTCAGCGACTTTCACTGCATTGTTAGTTACGAGAATTACATGAAAAGGCCTCAGCCAGCGCTGCTGTCTTAATGTCCGATGTCGAAAGTTTATGAGCATGAAGTCAGCGAGTTTAATGTCATGCAGGGATCAGTCCGCCACCCTCGGCAGCACGGCATGAACTTCTTTCCAGACATAAGAGACCAGGTTAGTCAAGAATGTGCAACATCTGATCATGTTGTCCTCATAAAGGTGTGTGTCCATCGGCAAGCGTGGAGGATGTAGTCCAACATTCGGAGGGCCTGCAAAGAGGATCTAAAAAGGGGACAAATGGTGCCTAGGGTGCACATGTACGAGACACTTGATCCAATTTAATTTTGTGTCTTAACAGCATTTATTTAAATTTCTTTTCAAAATCCAGTTTTCTTTGACCATTGCGCCGCCAGACTTGGGGTGGACTGGAATTTGTTTTGAGGTCAAATTATAGTCTATCCGAAAGCTGAGTCATCACTTTGTTTACAAAGTGCTTCCCGTTGTCAGAAGAAAGTTTTTCAGTACTTCCCCATCTGGGAATAATTTCAGTCAACAACATTTTCACTGATCCATGGTTTGCTTACTTTGATCCATTTTGAAAACGTGTCTTCCATAACTAGACAATATGTCTTGCCTTTGCAGGGTGTTAATTCTATGAAGTCCATAATTACATGTTGGAATGGTCGTGTAGGTGGTGAATGTGCTTCCTGTTGTGTGAGTAGACTCGATCCAGGATTACGCGATTTACAAAAACTGGCTGCAAAAGCAGAAAACCCTTTTATAAACCAATGACTTTGCACTGCAGAAATCATTGGCCCTTTTGAAACATGGTCCAACCCGTGTGTCATTTTTTCACAAGGGAACAGACAAGACAACAGACAGGGAGACATGCAATGTTTCCTCTAATTTTTTATGTGTCTCAGGAAACACTGTAAGCCCCCGAGCCGTCCCTTTGACCACTGTGAGCAAAATCAGACGTCTGTCATCCATTGAAGTTACATGGCTCATTAAAAGATTCAAACTACAGCATTTACATTCTCATCAGAAGACATTTAAGAACAATTTCAATGCTTTCTGCACATTTACAATGAAAACTTCCATCCATCCATTTTCTTAGCCGCTTATCCTCACGAGGGTCACAGGAGTGCTGGAGCCTTTCCCAGCTGTCAACAGGCAGGAGGCAGGGTACACCCTGAACTGGTTGCCAGCCAATTGCAGGGCATATCGAGACAAACAATCGCAGTCACAATCACACCTATGGGCAATTGAGAGTGTCCAATTAATGTTGGATGTTTTTGGGATGTGGGTGGAAACCGAATCCACGCAGGAACAGGGAGAACATCAAACTGTAGATAGGCGGGGCCGGGATTGAACCCAAGACCTCTGAACTGTGAGGCCAACGCTTTCCAGCTGAACCACCTTATTTTCTTTTAAGTACACAAAAAATACACTGCTAACCAAACCAAGCCAACTATAAACTATAAATTTCAAAGTCCGCCTCCCACTTTATTTCATGTTTTTTAATTCACAATGTTATCCCTGTCTGTTTCTCTTTGTGTATAACTGAATTATTGATTGCATATCTTTTGTAATGCTTGCTGAAAACTGAACGATGCCCCCAAACAGTTTCAAGGTTAACATTATTTTGCTCCCAATATTTTAAATACTGAATTAGTTTTTTTCGCAATGTATTGTCTGTGCTCCCTCCTCGGTCCGTCACCAAATAGTGGTGGAGGGGTTTGTGTGTCCCAGTGATCGTCAGAGCTAAGTTGTCTTCACTTCCCTGGTAGGTTCATCCTAGGTCCTAGATGAGGGACCAGACAAAGTACGACTCCATAACCCCTATGGTGAAAATAAATATTGGATCTCGGTTTGCCTTGCCCGGACGTGGTGGGGCACGAAGGCGAGTGCTTGGTGGTCGGACCTGCACCCATGGGGCTTGGTTGGGCACAGCCCGAAAGGGTAACATGGGTCCACCTTCCCATGGATTCACTACCTGTGAGAGGGGCCATAGGGATCTGATGCAATGTGCGTTGGGCGGTAGCCAAAGGCGATCCGATCCCCAGCTAAAGAAACAAACTCTAGGGAAACGGAATGTCACCTCTTTAGCAGGGAAGGATCCTGATTTGGTGCGTGAGGTTGAGAAGTTCCGACTACTGTAGATATAGTCGTACTTGCCTCTATGCACTGCTTGGGCTTTGGTACGAGTCCTCTTGAGAGATTAATTGGACTCTGTTCCACTCTGGAGTTACCCACGGTGACAGGCACCGAGCAGGTGTGGGTATACTTACTGCCCCCCGGCTCGGTGCTTGGATGTTGGAGTCACCCCAGTAGATGGGAGCGTAGCCTTCCTCTGCCTTCGGGTAGGGAGACAGGTTCTGACTTGTTTGTGCCTATGCACTAAACATCAATTCACAGTACTCACCCTTTTTGGAGTCCTGAGAGGGAGTGCTGGAGAGAGTTCCCTCTGGGGACTCCATAATTCTGCTGAGGGACTTCAATGCCCACATGGGCAATGACAGTGAGAACTGGAAGGGCGTGATTGGGAAGAAACCCGCAGATTATAACCTGAGTGGTGTTCTGTTATTTCTGACTTATTTGTGACTTCTGCGCTAATCACGGATTGTCTGTAACAAACACCATGTTCAGGCATAATGGTGTCCACATGTGCACCTGGCACCAGGACGCCCTAGGTCGCAGTTCTATGATCGACATTGTGGTCGTGTCATCTGACTTGCAACCGCATATCTTGGGCATTCAAGTGAACACGGGGGCGGCACTGCCAACTGATCACACCTGGTGGTAAGTTGGCTCTGATGGTGGGGGAAGATGCGGGTCCTCCCTGGCAGGCTCAAACTTATTGTGAGGGTCTGCTGGGAAAGGCTGTCAGATTCCTCTGTCAGAAGGAATTTCAACTACCACTTCCGAAAGAACTTTGCTCATATTCCGGGGGAGGCGGAGGGCATTGAGTCGGAGTGGACGATTTTCCATGCCTCTATTTCTGAGGCGTCCAATCACTGCAAGGCATTCGGTGAGGCCATGAAGAACGACTTCAAGACAGCTTCGAGGAAATTCCCCGAGTGTGGATCAGATTCACCTGGAGTTTCTTAAGGCTCTGGATGTTGTGGGGCTGTCCTGGTTGAGACACCTTTGCAGCATCGCGTGGACATCAGGGACAGTGCCTCTGGATTGGCAGACTGGGATGGTAGTCCCACTTTCTAAGAAGGGGATCCGGAGGGTGTGCTCCAACCAAAGCGGATCAAACTCCTCAGCCTCCCTGGTAAGTTGTACTCAGGGGTGCTGGAGAGGAGGATCTGTCAGGAAGTTGAATCTCAGAATTAGGAGGAGCAATGTGGTTTTCGTCCTGGTCGTGGAAGACTGGACAAGCTGTAAACCCTCAGCAGGATCCTCCAGGGAGCATGTGAATTTCCCAAACCAGTCTACATGTGTTTTGTAGATTTGGAGAAGGTGTTCGACTGTTTCCCTCAGGGAGTCCTATGGGGGGTTCTTCGGGAGTATGGCGAACTGAACCCCCGATACAGAGAGTTTGTTCCCCATACGACCGTTGTCAGAGTTCGGTTCGCATTGCTGACAATAATTCGGATCATTTCCAGTGAAAGTTGACCTCCGCCAAGGCTGCCCTTTGTGACTGTTTTTGTTCAAAAATTTTATGGACAGAATTTCTTTGTGCAACCAAGGCATAGAGGGTGTCTGGTTCGGTGTCCTCAACATCACATCTCGACTCATTGCAGATGATGCGGTTATGTTGGGTTCATCAAGCCGTGATCTCCAACACTCACTGGAGCAGTTTGCAGCGTTGTGAAGCAGATGGGATGAAAATCAGCACGTCCAAATCTGAGACCATGGTCCTCAGTCGGAAAACGATGGGCCGTGAATGAGATCCTGTCCCAAGTGGAGGAGTTCAAGTATCTTGGGGTGTTGTTCACGAGTGAGGAAAGAATGGTGCAGGAAATCAACAGGTGGATCGGAGCAGCGTCAGCAGTGGTGCGGACTTCGTATCCGTCTGTTGTGGTAAAGAGGGAGCCAAGTCGAAAAGCGAAGCTCTCAAGTTGATCTACGTTCCTACCTTCAACTATGGTCATGAGCTGTGCGTCATGACCAAAAGAACAAGATCCCGAATACAAGTAGCCAAAATGAGTTTCCTCCACAGGGTGTCCTGGCACTCCCTTAAAGTTAGGGTGAGAAGCTTGGTCATCCGGTAGGGGTTCAGTGTCAAGCCGCTGTTTGTCCGAATGAGGTGGCTGGGGCATCTGATCCGGATGCCTCCTGGACGCTTCCCTGGTGAGGTGTTCTGGGCACATCTCACCGGAAAGAGATCCCGGGGATGACCCAAGAAAACACTGGAGAGACTATCTGTCTCGGCTGGCCTGGGAACACCTCAAGATCCCTCCGGAAGAGCTTGAAGAAGTGGCTGGGGAAAGGGAAGTCTGTTTATTCCTGCTGAACCTATTTCCCCTGCGACCTGACCCGGAGAAGCAGTAGGAGATGGATGGCTGAATGGAAAAGGAAACTTTGGGCCTTTTCTTGGCTTTGCAGCATTTTGAAGTGTACTTCACTATTACCACATTTCCCACTGAAGTTTACTGATCAGAATCCCTCGACTCTTCATCACAAAATGAAGAATAAAAATTTGAGACTCATGAAGTGGAGTTTGAGTTTGCAAAGGTTCAATCTTGTGAACAAGCACATTAAAGGTAGGGACAATGTTTGTGCTGACAGGGTCCGTCAGGAAGTTGATTATCAGATTCAGGAGGAGCAATGTGGTTTTCGTCCTGGCCATAGAACAGGGGGCCACCTCTAAACCCTCGGCAGGATCCTCGAAGGTGGTTTGTTTTGTGGAGTTGGAGAAGCCGTTCGACCGTGTCCCTTGGGGAGTCTTCTGGGGGGTTCTTCAGGATCACCCTAATACGGGCTGTTCGGTCCCTGTACGACCGCTGTCAGAGTTTGGTCCACATTGCCGGCAATAAGTTGGACTCGTTTCCAGTGAGAGTTGGATTCCCCAAGGCCACCCTTTGTCACCAATTTTGTTGATAACTTTTCTGGAGAGAATCTCTAGGCGCATCCGAGGTGTAGAGGTGTTCCAGGCATGTCCCACCGGAAAGAGACCCCCAGGACGACCCAGGACATGCTGGAGAGACTATGTCTCTCGGCTGATCTGGGAAGACCTCGGGATCCCTCTGGAAGAGCTGGAAGAAGTGGGTGGGGAAAGGGATGTCTGGGTATCCCTGCTGAAGCTACTTCCCCCGGAGAAGCGGTAGAAAATTGATGGATTGATGGATTTTTGAAGTGTTACTCAGCTATATTACAACAACAGTAACTTTCTTTACCTTAAGGGGGAGAGTGTTATAAGTGTCTATTTTTAGTTCTTTATTCTTTATTGTCTTTGCTTTTCTTTCTTACATACTTTCTTTTACATCATCTGACGTCAAGCTTTTGATTTACATTCTCAAAGAAGGGGACTCTATTACGTTGTAAGGCGCGGATCTTTGTGGAACTTTCGAGAAGTGCCTACTTAAAGGGGAATTCTTGTGGTTTGGATTAATACTGTTTCCAATTGGTCATGTCATATGTACTGTACCTTGACAATGTGATGTTAATCCTCCCCATTTAATGGTGTTTTGAGAAGGTTTTTATTGGCAACTACAAATTTTCATGGGCACCGCCATTTTGGCGAGTCACATGACCTACATGCGTGGATGTGACATAATAGGCGCGCAAACAAAGAAATCCTCACCGGTTTGTAGCATCTTCACATATGTTACCACCACAATCGGACCCGGTTAAATGCCTTTCTGTATCACTAAATTTTGACATAATTCGGATAAATAATTCACAAAATGTTCGGTGGCATGTTCTGCCCAGTAAGAAAAAGAATCATTTAAGGACTAGAAACCGGAGTGCCCGGAGAAAACCTACGCAGGCACAGGGAGAACATGCAAACTCCACAATTCTCCACGCACACGAAACTCCACAATAAAAAAAAAAAAAACACATAAATCAAACCCGGGTCCTCAGAACGGTAAGGTCAACGCTTTACCATCTGACCTACCATGCTGTTGTTGTGGAGGCAGTATTAACTTATGCCAAGCCAAAACTCATTTCATTATCACTTGGACCCTGGCCACCCCGTTGGCTAAAACAACCTGTCCCACAATATAAGGCCTACTTTTCACTGATGTGTTCTACCATCCTTCATGGCCACAAGTCCTGTCCTCAATGCAGTCCTCCGCTGGCACGTCTAAACGCACTCCAAAATCAATAGGATGGATGAATAGTGTGTCCCGCGTGTCGGCCGACTTGCGTTTTTCATCAGATGAGGACAAATCAGAGAAATCACCACTGTCCATGATTGTGTAGGAATGTAACTGAGCCTTTGTTTACACACTTAATGTCCCGCGCCTCGGCCGAGTAGTCAGACTCCAAAAAAATGAAAATTCTATATTATTTACAGCCACAGGTTCAAATCTGCATGGAAGTATTACTCCGTCTTCCCGATCAACTGATACTGCTATTTCTTCATCAGATGAGGATAAATCCAAGAAATCAGCGCTGGCCATAATTGTTTCCCAACATAAGCAAGCGTTTGTTGTCGCGCCTATTACGTCTCATCCGCGCACGTAGGTCATGTGGCTCGTCAAAATGCCTTTGCCCATGAAAATTCGTAATTGCCAGTAAAAATCTTCTCAAAAAAATGAGAGAGGATTGACATTAAATTGTCAAGGTACAGTACATATGACATGACCTATTGGATACATTGTTAATTCAAACCATCGGAATTTCTCTCTAACGACGGAATGGCTTGTTGACGGAGCTTCTTACAACCAGCCGGTGCTTTAGACAAGTAACGACTTGCTTTCTACCACCCTGCTTTCTGCCTTTCATCTTTTGGAGATTTCTGGATTTTATAAATAACATTCGGCAACACGAACGAATAACATTCACCTACATTCGTTCTGACTGTGGTGACTATAGTGCTCGTGCACGTGACGTCACTATTTTCACGGGGCCATATTGCCGGTCAAACAGAGCTGCTCAACATTGTGGGAGACATTGAACAGGAGGAGAATATTTACAATACCCGAGACCTGTTGTGTTGTTGGTTGTCACAACAGAGAAGACAGATATTCAAAGAGGTCATTCTATGGAATACCAGTTGAAAAGACCAGAAAATATTGATGGATTTCGGCAATTAAACATGATGTATATTGCCCAACCAAAATGCATACACACCTGTGTAGCGATCGCTTCATTTCAGGTAGGAATTATTCTTCTCAATCTCAAATTACCAAGAAGTATTTATAATACCAAATTGGCTCTTTTGAGAACAATGCGTATTTAAAGAAAAAAAAAATATTGGTCGCAGAGGTTTACGGAGGTTAAGTGTGGCCGGAACTGCTTCTGTGTACGTTCCGTGGAGATGACTCAGTCATCTTTTTTTTCAATCATAATTAATGAATGCGAGTTTGTGTAAAACCAGGGGTCATTTATTTAAATATTGTTATTAGTATTGAATACGAGCTGAAAAGATCGATGGATTCCAGCAAAAGGTTAACGTGTCACCGAACACGCTTCCGCATTTACAAGCCATCAACCCGTCACTATGTGAAATTTATTCCTGATTGAGTACAGATCCAGCAACTATTTGTATGCGTCCATACTTTTATACACTTTCATACTTTTCCGTGTAAATCATGATGACTTACCCACCAGATACATGTGTATATCCAATTGTTCAAGACAAGCAGAAGCAAATTAACAGTTCAGTTTCTCATCGGTGAAAACATTGACTTTGGCATTAAATACGGGTCCTCTATGCCGAATTTATCTAATTTATCAACATACCGTCATTTATTTTGACCTACTAAATGTCTAACGGTATCGGACAAGAGTCTCGGCGTCGTGCTCTAAGACAGATTTTTGTGTCGTCTCCAACTGACTTGTTAGACTGGCAATTAGGCGACGTAAACAAAAGTCACGTGATTTTATGACGTAGGTGCACGAGCTCTATCTGCCGTTTTTCTCGTTAGCTAATGTTACACATCACTAAACTGTGTTTGGACCTATTTTGTGTTAGTTTCTTATTGTATTGTATTGTATATATTGTGTGATTAAATTATCTTAAATGCAATAAAACTGCTTTGCTATATTTATATTTATATATATATATATTTGACAAAAGGGATTTATTCTAAATCCGATAGAAATAAACAAATAAATTTTTTATGTAGTTCTTCGATCTGGTCCATTTGGAATCCTGCTCTTACTCGCACAGTGATGGTCTTGATATGTGTCCAGTGTTTGATTGGCAACCAATTCAGGGTGTAGTCTGGCTTTCACCCAAAGTTAGCTGGGTTTGGCTCCACCACTTCCGGGACATTTGTCAGCATATGTGGCTTGTAAAAATGGACATGGGCTTCAGTATTCAATTTTTTTTAATTCCTGATTTTGTGGGTTTTATGAGCTGGAAATTACGTAAAAATAAACAAATGAATTGTTGAACTCGTTAAATTGTGGCCCCTAAATCATTAATGGAATCATCTTTTCCATGATATTCTAATTATTTGGAAGGGTTTGTCAGCTGGATGGTGGCTGGCTGGTTAGCAAATCTACCTCACAGTTCTGAGGATGAGTGTTCAAAACCCACCCTTGCGTTTGTGACATTTGGATGTTGTCCCCATGCCACTGTGGGTTTTCTCTGCGTGTGCCCTAGTGACGATAAGCAGTACAGGAAATGGATGGATGGGTCTGTTTCCATATATAGCATGTCAGCAAATTGTGATTTTTGTCTTTTTTGCTTATGTATCGTATATGCATTATGTGAGTCCACTAGCGTGTTACAAAACAAAAAGGTTTATGTACAGAATATAGCCCTTGGCAAAGAGACAAAGAGGAGTGAGTTATGAAGAAAGAGGAGCAGTGCTGACCAGATGCCTCATTGATGATGTCCAGACAAGGCTCTGGACATTCTTAATTCAGTTAACATACACCAATGGGCCCACGAATGTGTATTTTTTAGTGTGTAGTGTTGTGTATGTTTGTTGAATTCTGACTGGCACTTGGGCCGTGTCTCTGGCCCAAGAAGCAAAAGTTAACAGAATTTGGTTGAAATGAAATTGATAAATCCTATTGTACTGCCTTTGTGTGTGCGTGTGCGTGTGTGTGTGTGTGTGTGTGGTGTGTGTGTGTGTGTGTGTGTTGTGTGTGTGTGTGTGTGTGTGTGTGTGTGTGTGTGTGACCAGTGGACTTCTGTATTGTGCAGTTTTAAAGACCAAATCGTGACACAGGATTTGTCACAGAGGCAATCTCCATTTATTTGGCACAGCTGACGTGAACAATGCGAAACAAACACTTAGCATCAAGCTAGGACCTAAATAAGTGAAACAAATATATATATATTATCCTCCGTACATCCCTCAACCACAATGTAACTTACCAGAACGTACATCGACAAAAAGGGGAGGGTTGAATACAGTCACAGTACTTATTATGGGAGGGTGTGTCCCCTCTAAGTGTACGTGGGGGTCCAAGGTTTAATTACAACATTCCACTCAGGGTTAATATGGCAGGCAACTATTTACAAATGTTGTATGATTATAAAATAAAACTAAACAAATCTACTCTTAACTCTGTTACATTCACCCCCCTAGAATTACACAAAATTCTGTTGTCTTACGGACCACATGTGTCATGGACTGAATCAACCAACAGACAGCCCTAATGACCCTGCCAAAGTGTGAGGTAAGCCGGTCCTCAACTTCTGATACCAGGGTGCGATCTGAGCAGGCAGGCGATGGGCATGATGGGGACGGAGTTGGCTACCACAGGTGAAAGTGACGGGATGTCAGGACATGTGGATACATCAATGGAGGACTGATCATGAACCCATGAGGAAGTGTGGCCACATCCCAGTCATCAACAGTGGAAAGGGAACCAGCAAGGGATGGGCTTGCTGTTGTAGCTGCAGAGTCCAACCCCGACATCTCAATGGCATCACAGTCAGGTGGAAGAGGGTCATGAATCTCACTAGGAGCAGGGATGGTCATCAGAGCATCATCATCATCAAAGGTTTCAGCCAAGGGCAGGAAGTTGACCTGAAGAAGCAGGTTCCAGTGAACATGTTCATCTCCATCTCAATCCCTGATCCTGTAGACATGCAAGGTAGGTTTGCTGCCACAACAGTGTAGACAATGGGTTGCCATTTGTCAGAGAGGTTGCATTTGCCTTTAACACCTTTGTTTTCCAGAAGGACCTGGTCCCCAAGATATAGAGACTGACCTTTGACCCGCTATTTGTACTGATTACGTTGATGTTCCTGCTCAGCCAAGTGGTTCTTTTGTGCCAACGTCATGGCACAGTGCAAGTCATCCAGAAGTGTTTTCACATAGACATTATAGACAGACAGTCTCATGATGGATATTGTTCTTGAAGAGGAGGTCAACTGGCAGTCTAGGCACCCAACTAAACATCAGATGGAAAGGTGAAAACCGTGTGGTCTCGTGGACAGTGCAGTTGTACACGAATGTCATGGTCTGAACCATTTGTGGCCATTTCTATTTAGAACGAGGAGGCAAAGACCTCAACATGTTGCCCAGCGTCCAATTGAACCTCTCTGTGCTGCCGTTCCCCATTGGATGGTAAGGTGAATTGCGCGACTTCCCAAATCCAGACAGCGGCAAAAGCTCAGCAATTAATTCACTTTCAAAGTTTGCACCCCAGTCAGATTGCAGGCACTGGGGAAAGCCATATGTGCAAAAAAGGTTATCCCACAACTTCTTTGCTACCTTCTTGGCAGTCTGGTCCTGACAGGGAAAAGCATGTGCAAGCCTGGTGAAATCATCAGTGACCACCAGAATATCCACGGATTTGTTATTACTGTCCTCACCTGACCAAAAGTCAATGCACACAAGCTCCAAGGGGGCGGCGGTCTTAATGCTCTCCAGTGGGGTTCTGGCTGAAGGCTCGCAGGTTCCATCCGTGGCAGAACTTCTCATGTTTGCGAACATCCTTCTCCATATGGCACCAGAAAAAACGCTGACGAGCCAGTGAAAGCATGCGAGGCTGACCCTGGTGACCAGCATGGTCATGGACACCAAACAAGGCATCTGCCTACAGGGACTCACGTACAACAAACTGAAACCTCATTGTCCTGCTCAAAAGATCCTTTGTGACCCTATACAGGATGCCATTCAAAACTGTCAGTTTATCCAACTGTTTAAGGATTCTCAGAGTTGGTTGATCCTTATTGTAGCGTTCACCTCTAGAGGGCCTGCGTTTTCTGTAAACATAGTGAATGACTCTAGAAATGATCGAGTCCCATTGCTGGTATGACTGGACCTCGCCAAGGGACAAGTGAGGCAGCACGTATTGACCTGGTAGTTCCAAGGTGGAAATGTAGTCAGCAAGAGAGGCTGCACGATGCCTTGGGACAGGATCCCAATCATTCACAGACGACAGGAGTGAGGAGACCTCATCTTCACATAGAGAACCATCCACAGCAGAGAAATTGCCCAGGGACTGAAGTTGGCAAGTGAGGCAAAAAGTGTTCTGCACAGATTCATTGTCAACATCATATGCCTGGTTGAGTTGCTCAGAATAAGACTCACACAGCAGCCACTCCCTCAATGGATTCATAGAGGGGTTCCTACTCGGAGCATTTGCAAACACATTCAATCTGTGCTTCATATCAAATGAATATGGAGCCAGTTTAGAGACCCAACGTTGCTCGCAAGAATCATGTTTTGGCTTGGTCAGGATATAAGTAAGAGGATTGTTGTCTGACCAAACAGTGAACTTGTGACCTTTAAAGGTCAAGTGTCGTCAAATGGATGATTTTTTGTATATTATTAATGAAAAACCCACAGCCAATATGGTCCCATGTGTATTTTCACCACAAAATTTTGACGTATACAGCTTGTTGTAACTAACGCCATGAAAATCCTCTCATGGATTTCTTTTCCAGAAGAAGCAGGAAGTGACGTAAAGGACAGCGGCGCCCCCTCGTGGACTCATTTGTTTCCATTATTTTTACCTCCAGCAAGGTAGCTAGTTGTTCCTTCGTGTTAGCCAAAATGCCGGCTCATTGCATTGCTGGACATTGCTTGAACACTCGGGAGAATGGAATTACCCTTCATAAGTTTGAAAGAGACCCTGTTCGTTGTGAAAAATGGATTGCATGGGTGCAGAGGACGAGACCTTCGTGGGTTCCAAATAACAGGTAGGTGTGTAAACAGCTACTAAAAAAAATAATAGTTTGGGGTGGACCACGTAATCGGTCTCTCTCATAACGTAACAAATGATCCGCGTATGAAATCTGTCGATGTGCGCGTCGCCCAGCCAACAATGTCTCACTCAGCCTCCTCTCGATAGTGTTCATTGCGCACTGCGGTGACTTTGAACATACCCCTAAAAGCAGCATAGCTCGCTCCACCTCCTCCTTATATGCCACCACGGGTGCCGAAACTCAGCCACACCGGCTGAGGCACTGCGTTAGGCTGTCACAACTTCTGCGAAGGCTGCGCGTCAGGCTTTGCGACGGGGTGGCGCTTAAGAACCCAGCCGAGAATGCGTTACTCAGTCGCGTGCGCGCATAAAGCGCCCTGGCTCAACTGTGAAGACCCCCCTAAAGCAGCACCACTCGCCTCTGTCATAAGTCACACCGGCCGGGTGCAATGAGCCACGATGGCTCATCTCCACCGCGGAAGTGGATCGGACGGGATGCGGTTTGGCCGTGAGCGGATATCATCTGAATATGGCTCGAAACAATAGTGTAATATTGCCCTGAGGGCTTGAAACAATAGTGTAATATTGCCCCGGTAACTTCAGTTGGTTCTGTGGTGTTGTCCTTTTTGAAAAGAGCTTCGGTGTCAGAAGGGGTGTCGGAAAAATCAGAATATCTCTGTTGTTCGGCTTCCATAGCAGCAGGCACTGCACGTTTTCAATGGTGGAAGTGACGATGACATCAAGGACAGAGGACGCGACTAATATGGCGACCACTTGGATGTCGAGGGACACTCAATTGCGCAACTTTGTGCATGGATGACGCGTTCTCCGCTCACTTTTTTTTTTCGTATAGACATTGAAGTGAATACTGTTATATGTATTTTTCATTACAATATCTATTTTAGAATGTTTATAGGGATGACAGTCGCACTTTAAGCAGTGACTAAACATTTCACAAACTGCCCACTTGAGAGCAAGAAACTCAAGTCGGTGTGCAGGATACTTTGGTTGGAAATCAGGGATTTGCTTGCAAATGCGACGGGTCTGGCTCTATCTCCACCATCAGGCACTTGAGACAAGACAGCACCCAGAGCATCAAGGGAAGCATCGATGGAGAGGATGAAAAGCATGTCAGAGTCCAGGTGCGCTAACACCACACTGTTGAGGAGTGTGGATTTAAGATCCTCAAATGCCCTCTCATAGACAGGAGTCCAATCCTGAGGAGTCAGTTTTTGGAAGGTGCCAGCACGCTGCTGCCCAGGGGAACCTCTTGCTCTCCTCTTCTGTCCAGCAGTCAAAGTGTAAAGTGGCTTTGCAATATAGGAACAGTCATGGATAAAGTGCTGGTAAAACAGCACCATCCCAAGAAAAAACATGATCTTTATATATATGAATATGTTGTAGTTAAACGGGTTGTCTCTGTGTAAAGTTAGAAGAGGCATAATTGCTTGTCTGAAACACGTTTGAAAAAGATGACGACTGTTTGTACAGATAATTTTTTTCTAAAGAGAGGCATGTCACAGTTCTTGGGTGGGGAATCATTCTGCACCCTGGTGGTCAAAGTGGACCATGCAGCAACGTCATTCCTTTTCTTCTTTCGTCAAACTCAACGGAGTCTGTTTAGTTTCTTACGTCAACCCATCTGGAAAACCTGGACTTTGCAAGAGCTAAGTCAACGTATTGTTTAAATCTCCAACAGCATTTGTGATAGTAAATTCCAAATTTTGGTGCAGTAAAAAAAAACACACACACACACTCACACAAATAACATAAATTTGTATTTGAATGTGTATGCCTGCGTGTGTATAAATGTGATCAGGAATTCATTAGTTAAAAAGAAGCTCGGTCCTGCAGTCTGTTTTCTGTCAGTCTGTATAACGCTGATTTTTCCCAAGGCCAAGAGGATATCCCTTTATACACCCGCGCGCGCGCACAAGCACACAATTCTGGCGACACAACAACACATGGAAACAGAGAACCAAAAAGTGTTACTGCGCATATGTGCAACATAAATACGAAGTGGAAAAAAATATTTCAGACATTTTTCCACATATTACAGGGTAAAGCAAACATGGTGTTCGGGATATATATACAACAGTTCGTAGTTTGTTTGTTTGTATAGAACATTGCATCACATAATTTGTCCACATTGATAAGAAAGGGAACATAAAGGGAACAGAGGACAAAAATAATCGTCATTTTAATAACAATAACAATAATAATAACATGTAATCCAATGTCCGAGCCTCTTATCCTCACAAGGGTCACGGGAGTGCTGGAGCCTAACACAGCCATGTTTGGGCAAAACCGGTTGCTACTCAATCCCAGGACACTTGAAAAAAACAAGCAAGTATTCGCACTCATAATCACCTCTAGGGGCAATTTAGAGTCTCAAATTAATGCATGTTTTTGAGATGTGAGAGGAAACCCCCCCCCCTCCCCCCCGCAGGAACGAGGAGAACATGCAAACTCCGTACAGGTGGGGCTGGGATTTGTATCTCGGTCCTCAGAACTGTGAGGCAAACATAATAATAATAATAATAATAATAATAATATGGATAATGTCCTACAAAACTATATGTTGAGGCTACTTCAGCTACTTTCACTGATCTAACGCAAAACAGGTAACAGCTAACAGCTAAACCTAACCCTAAACCCTAACCCTATGCATGTATAAAAATAAATAAATATCAATTTCGGAAATAAAAGCACCTTGGCAAATCTACGAACGGGTGCTGTCTATAGCAATGGACATGAAATCGTTCTTCTAGGGTGACTGGATGAAAACATACGTGATTTATTCGTACATGGTAGGAAGACCTTGTTGGGAGGGTGGGTGTAAACGGCACGTCAAGGAAGAGCGCTTGTGGTCTAACAGTCACTGTGGAGTATAATCTCTGTGCACTCAGCCCTTCAATTATTTAAGGGTATAAGGGCAAAGGGGTAAATGTATTCGGTGGCCCTGCTGCATGGGATGGGCTTGAAAGGCTGAGTGTGTTTTCGTGCTTTGGTCATCGGTCCAAGCACCACCACCTGGGAGTGGAAGGAAGGTAGGTCTGAGAGCCAAATAGCAAGAGATAATACACTGCAGTGTTTTCATTAAATTAATTTTATTAAAACAATAACAAGGGTGTAACAAAATGTTTACATATGCTCGCATCCCGGTCGCTGATCGCCGAGTGGTACACACGGCGGCTGACTTTGGTGTGGGCAGCGCCTTGTTTGCTGGGATGGGGTTCGACACGCCCGCGACTCCTGTGAGGATACGCGGCTCAGACAATGGCCATTTTCCCACCCTAAATACTTACATGTATAAGTTACAAACGTTTTCCTCTTCCCGGCTCACTATTCTCGAATAGGTGCACATTTCTCACCGTCTTTAATATGTTGTTATAACGAATGAGAGGCGAGCGAGCGTGTGCGTGATGAATACCGACTAAAAGTAGTTTTATAACAATGATAACTCCACTTAGCGACTTTATCAGCCTCGTCAACTCACTCCACTCCGGAAAGTGCGCCGCCTCCCACATTAAATCGTTATTAGCCATAATATTCTGGACACTATAATAGCTCTTTCTTTAAAGATAACGTTAATACACGGCCCTGCTATCGCAAGAAAACAACAGCAAACAAACATTCCACAAGAATAGACATAATAATCATAGAGTTCGCGCTGTTAATTATTGAATTATTAATTATATGTATTATTTATTCATTATTATTATCATTTTGCACCAATTTTCTTTTTCAGTGTACGGAGGGTTGTTCGTAGCGCTCGTTTTAAATCAATAATAGGATATTTTTCATACAAACATAAATGCATAAATAGGTGACATACTGCACAGAAATCAATTTAATAAATCGAATATACATTTTATTCATCATTGTAAATCGGACGTGACGGATGGAGAAGTTCCGAATATATGACTGAACACGTTTTAAATAATATGCAGTAGACTGGGCACTGTACTTGTAATTTCTATGGCACTGCATTTTGCATATCTTAAAGCTATTCTAAATAAATAATGAGCAGCACGGTAGAGCAACTGGTTTGAGCGTTGCCCTCACAGTTCTGAAGACCGGGGTTCAAATCGTTCCGCCACCTGTGTGTAGTTTGCATGTTCTCCCCGTGCCTGCGTAGGTTTTCTCTGGGCTTTCCGGTTTCTTCCCACATCCCAATGCATTAATTGGAGTACCTAAATTGTCCCTAGGTGTGATTGAGAGTGGGACTGTTATCTGTCTCCATGTGCTCTGCGATTGGCTGCCAACCAGTTCAGGGTGTCCCCAATCTCTTGCTCAAAGTTAACTGGGATAGGGTCCAGCGACCGTTGTGAGGATAAGCGGTTCAGTAAAATGGATGGTAGATAGATAGATAGATAGATAGATAGATAGATAGATAGATAGATAGATAGATAGATAGATAGATAGATAGATAGATAATAGATAGATAGATAGATAGTAGATAGATAGATAGATAGATAGATAATAGATAGATAGATAGATAGATAGATAGATAGATAGATAGATAGAGATAGATAGATAGATAGATAGAGCCTCCCCAAAATGGTTAAAATTCACAGATGGCACTTTACTGTACAGACATTTAATGGCAACTAATCTTAACCATGTTGTGCATGTGTTTGTAATTATTTTTATTATTAATTTCATTCTTATTGAAAATGTGTATATTTTAATATTATTACCATATAGAATAAGGGACTCAGAAAGTGTACGACTGGATAGTGAGGGGAAAGTCCTCTACACTCATTGTACATGAATCAATGTGTCAATATTTTAAAATGATGTATATTAGTTTATTATTTTCAACGAGAAGAGGGGAAAGGTGCATCACATTGACCAGATTTTACTCATGTACAACTAATCCAATGTGCATGATCAAATTAAATACTTTTTTATTGTTTCATTGATGTTACAAAATTATTATTATTATTATTATTGTATACATTTGTACAACATTAAATTGTTATGTAGCGTGATCATTAGATACAAAAATACTTTTCAATTGGTAATAATACATTCTAATTATTATTTTATAATTGGTAATTTTTTACTATTGGTATGGTGGTTTGGCATTTTTCAACTTTATTTATTTATTTTTCATAACTAATAATACTTTGCAAAACAGTGCATACTTCACTTTATTTACTTCTAAAACTAATCAGTCATTTTGTATGTTAAATATTACTGTTGAATAAGAAAAGAAGAAAGTGAGACTTTTCTTCTGTAAATTCTTAAAGGTTTTGAGGCTTGTGATTAATCTTTCACTCTTTAATACGTTCAACAGACCAAATAATAGTTCATGCATCTTGGTTTGGTATTACAAAGTGACAGTGGAGTATTTATGTCTTCATGTAATACATTGATGATGTTAATGGGACGATGATTGGAGAAGGTTAAGTGGCTGACCTTGTGTGTTGACTTTTTAATCGTTTGCAACTGCTTTTATAGCTGCTGATAATCATTCGCCCACAAAACCCATTAAAAAGATCCGAATTATTGTAACATTTGAAAGACGTGGAACTCCAACCTGCCCAAAGACTGACTCCGGCGACGTCCGCCTTGCGTTTTGTATAAAGCAGTGCTTCTCAATTACTTTCGGTGACACTCCCAGGAACCGATGCTCTCTGCACTTTAAACAGAACCCTGAGACTTTCACAGAGCAGGTGCATTTATACGGAGACTTGATTACACACAGGTGGATTCTATTTACCATCATCAGTCAACATTGGATCATTCAGAGATCCTCACTGACCCTCTGGAGTGATTTTGCTGAAAGTAAAGGGGTCGAATAATATTGCATGCCCCACTTTTCAGTTTTTATTTCTTAAAAAAGTATCAAATATCCAATAGATTTCATTCCACTTCATGATTGTGTCCCACTTGTTGTTGATTCTTGACAAAAAAATTTGTTTTATATCTTTATTTTTGAAGCCTGAAATGTGGCAAAACGTTGAAAAGTTCAAGAGGGCCGAAACTTTCACAAAACACTGTATTTGTATTTTTGGGACAGTGGTAAAACAAATGTTTCCTCGTAACCCACAAAAAAGAAAATTGGGGAAAAAAAGTAAAATTCATTAACTCATTTATTTATTAATTCATCTTCCATCCATTTACTCTCACAAAGGTTGCGGGTAACCCTTGAGGTGGGGTAAAGACTGATCTGGTCGCCAGCCAATCAGAAAGTAAAATACACTAAAACACATATTACAAGAAATAAAATCTATGTAGGGTGAAGTACTACTGTGCATTTTCATACTTTTGTGGATTGTCCCTCTGTGGCTCCAGTCTGGAGAATTCTCCATGTCTTCCATGAAACGATTTTCCATCAATGCATTTTCTGGGCCGCTTATGCTCACAAGGTTCACAGGAGTGCCGGAACCTATCACAGTTATCTTCGGGCAAGAGGCGAGGCACTCCCTAAACTGGTGTCCAGCCTCAGACTTCAATGAGTCACATTTGTAAAGCCCTTACACCAAATTGACTGGGTACGCACAGTGGGGTGTGAGATCTCATTAAGAGAGAAGTGCCATACCTTGAAAATGCGTAAACTAGGTAACTTACAGACCATAGACTTAGACTTCATAGAGAATGTCCTTATTGCTTCTCCATTGGCATCTGCTGGCAGCCCGGTGGTTGACTCTGCACACTGATAGCGTTATAAATTAAGCAGTTTTATTTTATAAAGGTCATCACATCACTTTTTATATTGTATTATTTGTATATATTTGTATTATTTGTTTATTTGTATCATATATATTATGGTCATGTGAGCCGCCAATCTGAGATTCCTGACCTGCTCAGGGGACTTTGCCGTGTCACCATCGTTAGCATAGCATATTTGTTGTTTTTGGACCCCTCATGTTCAGCCTGTATATGCTACCCTTAGGTCAAATTTTTCATAATGTTAATTTGGTCTATCTGAGCTTTACGGATGACAGTTATATTTAGCAGTGTCTCCAGATAACTACAGTTCAATTGAGGTTTTGTGCCACTGTCTAAAGCAGATAAATAAATGGATGACCCAAAATTTCCTTCAACTAAACCACAATTAAACTGAGATAAATGTTTTCGGCAATAAAGAAAAGAGAATAGCTGTCTGTAAACACCTGGACTGACTATCTTTAAAAACCAAATACCAAGTCCAAGGTTTCTTGGTGTTCTGGTAGATTCCGAGCTGACTTTCAACAGTCACCAATTCAATCACAAAAATTGCCTTCTACCATCTGAAAAACATATCCAGAGTGAAGGCTTGTATGTGTCAAGCAGACTAAGAAAAGCGCATCCATGTTTTTATCTCAAGTTGACTTGATTACTGTAATGGTCTTCTGACTGGGCTCCCCAAAAAGAGCACTAAACAGCTGCAGCTCAATCAGAATGATGTATCTCACGTTCTAACCAGAAGAAAGAGGTCAGAGCATGTAACTCCAATTCTAAAGTCCTTGCACTGGCTTCCAGTCAGCTTTAGAATAGATTTTAAAGTTCTGCGACTCGTCTATAAATCAATAAATGTTTCAGTCCTGAACACATGAAAGAAATGCTTATGGAATACAAACCCAGTAGAGCTCTGAGATCCTTTGACTCAGGTCAAATAGTAGAGCACAGAGTCCAAGGCAAACATGGTGAAACAGCATTTATCCATTATGCTGCACACAAATGAAATAAGGTGCCAACAGAGGTGACGTCAGCCCCAACTGTGACTTTTTTTTAAAATCCAGGTTGAAAGCTTTTTTTTTCTTATGCTTTTTAGAGTATTTCCACTTTTAATGACATTTCTTGCATTGTTCACTGTTTGTAATCGTACTTTTTTTCATTCTTCTGTCATTTTTATTGTTTTTTCCCCCTGTTTTAAATGTTTGATTTCTTTACATTCAAATCCTTTCAACCATCTAAAGCACATTGAGTTACTGTAGTTTCGCAACTGTCATGCTCCTCGATTCCAGCCAGGGCTGGGCGTGGCCAGCTAATCAGAAGGTGCACACCTGCGCCTCATGACCACTGATTAGACCCAGTACATATAGGACCCGGGGGACGACAGATACTCCGCTAGATCGTTGCTCTTCATGCCTCGTTCCCGCACTCCTGCTTTCCCGACTTCTGATCTCCGTGCACCGACCCACGCCTGTCCACTGACCACCCTCGTAAGCCCATTCGTACTGGTACTACGGATTGTTTGGACTGTCTACCTGATCTCAGACCTCGGACCGAATAAAGGTTTCCACTGTACTGTCTGCTGTCTCTGGAGTCGTGCATTTGGGTCCACCCTTGAGCCCCGCATCGTGACAGCAACCATAAAGGGCATACCATTTAAAGGTGTAGTCTCATTTGCAGGTGCAATTTCAGTATTTAACACATATATAAGGGACACCGTTTCAATGCCCTGAGGTCATCTCACAAGACAGTGAGGCACAATTGTACTTTTAGCTTTGTAAGCACAAAAACAAGTTTACACTCTTTTTCCCCACTACGAGCAAGCCACAAGTCAACACCCCATCCTCACCACGGTGTCACACCAAACCAAATTCATTACAAAACAGCAAACAGAACAGCACAACCAAAATGACGAGTGAACAAATAATTGTCACAAAACATGCACTTCAAATGCTATTTACACACGTTTAGCACCGTAAAGCATATAGCTATATTGTGACACTAGCTTAAAACATACCATATCATGAATGCACGCTATTTAAAAATTCGCCCGGAGCAAAACTGAGGTGGGATGTACTTTATTCAAGTATTTAACAACGTAAACAGTGACTATTTTATTGAAATACTGAACAATGTAGCGTTGCAATACAGCTATATAGCGACACTAGCTTAAAGTGTATGGAACGTCAATTTTCGAATTAACATAAAAAATAAATGTTCAACTGTACCATAAAATACACATCTTGTTTGATGTTTTTACTGAAAAATATAAGTATTTATGAATAAGAATACTTGAACTTTGACCGAGTTTCCTGGCCTACCGTGGTGTTTTACCTCTGGTGTCATCCCTAGGCGACATGTGTTTGTGGATTCAATCATGCTCGCAGCATTGCTTGTTGACGCCGAAGAAAAACCCATTTGTTTCAAGAGTTCCTCCATGATTGTAAGCTAAAATCTATCCGTAACAATGTTGAAGAAGTGTGTGATTCAGTTTTGTAGTAATTCAAATTATTACAGTCAGTTTATATTATTTTCCCAAAGATCCAAGCCTCAGAAGGCAATGGGTCGGGTTTGTACAAATGAAGAGGGCAAATTTTTCCAAACCCAGTCAGCATTCTGTCATATGCAGTGAACATTTCACCCTGGACTCTTTTACTGGTGGCCTCCTGTCTGAGATGGGTTTTACATGTAAAAAAAAAAAAAAAAAAAAAATGTTAAAACCTGGATCAGTGCCCACCATACATTCAGTTCCAACACCTGAACAGATCTGTGTTGCTAAAGGGACCAAACGTGAACTTGGATGAGCCACTGAACCTGGACAAGGTGCAACAAGCGCAAAGGGTTTATGTGTGCAGGGTTTATTAAATACTATGTTGTACTAGTCACTCCCAGAATAGTTTCAAATCACTAAATATAGAAAATATTGTAAATAGATTGGGAAAGTTGGTTGTCAAGTAAGCAAAAACTAAAACATTTACCGGCATCATGTAATCATGTAGATTTATGTGGGAGAAAACAGTAATACTTTGAATTAGATAAAACTCTTTCCTTTGTAACCACATTGTCATATGGAGATTTTATCAACGTATGCTGCTTTAAAACCTCATCCAAAGTACAAAGCGAGGGCTGATTGAAATGAATTGTGCTCTCCAGGTGACCTGTTTTCACCTTATCAGAAATCATTTGTGCATCATGAAATTGTTTGAAATAAACCTGTGCTTTATTTAACTATTTTTTTCTTATTTCATAAACTTTGAACCTTACTTTTCTATATTAATTACAGATGCTGCAGGAAGCATCTTCTCCACAAGAGGTTGACATTGAACCAGCAGATGCTGAATCTCCATCTTTGGAACATTCCAAAAGTTGCGAGACTGACGAAGTGCCTGTTCATTAGAAAGGAACAGAGAAAATGTTATGAGAAACATTTATACAAAATGTAAGCATACAATTAAAGAAAAATGTTATGATTTTAGTTCTGTGGTGTATCTTTACGTCATATCTAAACATATACATCAACATTTACACAAAGACTTAAACAACACGAAAATATTCAGGATGTAGACCATTTAAATCCTGTGTGATTTTGGCCATCTGGATTAGGAAAGGTGTCATGAATCTTTGACACACAGGAGGATGGAAGTGGCACGCAGTTATTTCTGCCTACAATTCCCCAACACCATCTCAGAAGTTGTCTATTGACAGTATGTCTCAACCTGAAAATATGGATGTTACAATAAGGAGACGACAAGCAAAACAGTTTGAAACAAGTTGTACATGTTTGTTCATGTGCGTGTGCATGTGTGGAAGATTGCTGGATACATGTGTGGTCATCATTTCTTTAACAGGCAGCAGTTCTAACAGTTCTGATGATTAGATGTTTTTGTTCCTGCTATCACCTGCTAGGAGGCTGCCACGTTATCTAGGGCAGAGCAAAGCATTTCTTTATTGGAAGCAAATGTATGATGATTATGATGAAGATTATTCCTACACCATTCATCCATTTTCTAAGCTGTTTCTCTTCACAAGGGTCGCAGGAGTGCCGGAGCCTATCCCAAGTGTCAATGGGCATGAGGCAGGGGAAATGCTGGACTGGTTGCCAGCCAATCGCAGGGCACACAATTGTAATGAGAATAATTATATATTTTGAATAACCTGAATATGAATGGTGAGTATGTTGACTCTTATGGCAACAAAAACTTTCTTCTGTTTCCATGGTTATGGTAGTACATGTACACCTCTGGATATCAGAAAAAAAAATTAATCATTTCATATTCACAAACTTCTACAGGTCAAAGACCAACATCAGTCCAGTATACAGAACCATCAGCTTTCCATACAAAATTTAGTGATTTTGACCTGCTGCCAAGCCAAGTCCACGTCGCGGTAGCCACACACTCACTGCCGCCCAAGCTCATGTCGCAGTGGTGACAGATCACCTGGTGAACAACGCTCACGCCACAGTTCCAACGGAGCCGCTACCAAGTCAAGCCCACCTCCATGGTTTGTTTTCCAAAAAGACAAAACTCAGAAGCGATCTGTAGAGGGCTCAAGTGCTGAGGATGGAGAGGATTCTGATAAAGACGAGACAAACTACTTTTCTCCAGTGAAAAGGGAGAAGACTTTATCATTCTCGTCGCTCCATCTTGCTTCCAAGAAGAATGTATTCATGCCCCCCAGTTTCTGCCAGTCTCCCACCCGGAAATCAGACTCTGAGCCAGATGAAAAGCAAGTTGGGTTCCGACTAAAGCCGCCGACTCTCATTCATGGGAAAGCGCCCAGTGTGCCAAGTCAGAAACTGGAAGAGCAACAACGCAGCATTTTGCAGCCTGCGGTTGTTTACGCGCCACCCTCCAAATCCCACGCTCCTGTTCAGGCACAGGCGGCGACGACTCCTTGGCCGCCTTCCACTCCTGTCCCGGTAGCGGCGACGACTCCTCGGCCACCCCCCGCACCTGCTTTGAAGGCGACTCGTCCTCGGCCACCTCACGCTCCTGTCTCGACGGCGACCGGCACGAGGCCGCCTCACACTCCTGTGTCGGCAGCAACAGGTAAGTGTCATGTTCCTCTCACAACGGCGCCCGCCCCGCCGCCTCCTCACGCCCTGTCTCGACCATGACCACCTCCCACTCCTGTTTCGATGGCGACCGGTCCGCGGCCGCCTGATGACCACATTTCAACGGCGACCGATTCCCAGCCATTGGACGCCCACGCCATGGCGGTCGCCCCCCGACCAAGCCTCGATGGCGACCAATCCCCGGCTGCCTCACAACTTAAACTCAGCGGCGACCAATCCACAGCTCCCTCACGGCCTAGCCTCGGTGGCGACCAATCTCCAGCCACCTCACGACCACGTCCTGGGAGGTCTTCATTCGGAGCCTTTGGGTCTGCGTCCACTGGATCGCCCTGTGGGGACCCTGGTGCTTAGCGTTCTGGCCAACCTCCTGACCTGCTCGGCTGGACACCTTGCTTTGGGTGGTCTGGACAGCCACAAGACAGACTGGGGTTGGGGGGTTTGTGGGGTCCCCTGGGTTCCCTTTCACCCTCCCCTGGTCATGTTTTTAGCTGATTTTTTAGTTTTGTCGCATCAGGGATCCGCACCTTAAGGAGAGGGGGGCGGGGTTCTGTCATGAGCAAGGCTTGGCCGCTGCCAAGAGGGGCGTGACCAGGCCACTGCTCTGGGCGGTGACACCTGTCACCAGTCACAGCTGTTTCACATTCGGACTGTAATTAGACAGGCATTTAAGTTGGAGTTTTTGTCACTGGCATTCGCCAGTTCTTTGCGTTGCGTTAGTGAGTTACATTCACTGCCTGTGTCACTCTCCGCTTCTATGCGTAAGTTAGAGTAACTGTAGTCACAGTGATTCTGTGCCCTTTTATTTTATCCTGTCCTGTTGAGTTTGACAGTTTGCCCCATAATCATCGGACTTTGGTGCATGTCTTTTGGATCCCGCCTAGCCTAGCGTTTCTATGCCTCTGCCTTGTCGGACTGCTACACCGTGTATGACCCAGTTTCCGTAATAAACCATATTAATAATTATGCCTCTGCCTCGAAGTCCTGCATTTGGGTCCACCCCTGTACCGGAGGTTCGTGACAAATGCATTGCACACAAGCACTGCACAACATGCTAAGAAAAAAAAGATGATAAAAAATGATGATAACAACAAAAGCAATAAGAACTGATGGGAACCAATGAACAACAATAAAGTGCAAGTGTCGTCAAACGGATGATTTTTGGAATATTATTAATGAAAAACCCACAGCCAATATAGTCCCATGTGTTTTTTCACCACAAAACATGATTTTGACGTATACAGCTTTTTGTAACTCCCGTCATGAAAATCCTCTCGAGGGATTTGTTTTTGAGAAGAAGCAGGAGGTGACGTACAGGACAGAGGCGCCCCCTAGTGGACTCGTTTGTTTCTCTTAGTTTTACCTCCGGGAGTGTAGATCGTTGTTCCTTCGTGTTAGCCAAAATGCCGGCTCATTGCATTACTGGACATTGCTTGAACACCCTGGAGAATGGAATTACCCTTCATAAGCTTGAAAGAGACCCTGTTCGTTGTGAAAAATGGATTGCACGGGTGCAGAGGACAAGAGCTTCGTGGGTTCCAAATAACAGGTAGGTGTGTATACAGCTCCAAAAAAAAAAAAAAAAGTTTGGGGCGGACCACGTAATCGGTCTCTCTCATAACGTAACAAAAGATCCGCATATGAAATGTGTCGATGTGCACGTCGCCCAGCCAACAATGTCTCGATAGTGTTCATCGAGTACTGTGGCGACTTTGAACATACCCCTAAAAGCAACATAGCTAGGATCCACCTCCTCCTTATATGCCACCAAGGGCGCCAAAACTCAGCCACACCGGTTTGGTGATCACAGCTTCTGCGAAGGCTGCGCATTGGGCTTTGCGATGGTGGCGGCTCTGAAGAACCCAGCCGAGAATGCGTTACTCAGTCGCGTGCGCGCATAAAACGCCTCGGCTCGACTGTGACTAAAGCAGCACCGCTCGGCTCTGTCATAAGCCACACCGGCCGGCTGCGATGAGCCGCGATGGCTCATCTCCGCCGCGGGAGTGGATCGGATATCATTTGAATATGGCTCGAAACAATAGTGTAATATTGCCCTGAGGGCTCGAAACAATAGCATAATATTGCCTGGGTAACTTCACTCGGTTGTGTGGAGTTGTCCTTTTCGAAAAGAACTTCAGTGTCAGAAGGGGTGTCGGAAAAATGCGAATATCTCTGTTGTTTGGCTTCCGTAGTAGCAGGCACTGCGCGTTTTAAACGGCGGAAGTGATGATGACGTCAAGAACAGATGACGCAACTAATATGGCGACCACTTGAATGTCGAGGGACACTCAGTTGCGCAACTTTGTGCATGGATGACGTGCTCTCCGGTCACTGTTTTTTTTAATATAGACATTGAAGTGAATACTGTTATATGTATTTTTCATTGCAATATCTATTTTAGAATGTTTATCGGGATGACACTTGGGCTTTAAATACACTGAGGGATGACCCGGGCTTGAAGATAAACTTGATTTCACATACATTTCAAAATACTATATATATATATATTAAATTTTAAAGGAATAATGACTTTCAGAATTATCTCTATATTTTGTTTAATGTTTTTCCATATTTTTAAATGATTTGACAGTCCCAGAACAAATGAAAATGTGTCGCCTTATTCTCTCCACAAGCTCTTCAGCAGGAGGTACTTGCTCCTGGCGAGATCCTCTGAGCTGGAACTCTATCTAACTACATTTTTCCAACCAAATTCTCTCCAGGATAGAGCATATACAGTACTTTTCCACTGGTTAGAGATGATCTTTTCCCAAGTTTCCGCTTGTAGTTTAATGTTACTTTCCTTTTCCCATTTCTCTTTTATATATATGGAATCATCACCCTCTAACTCCTGTAATATTCTGTAAATCTTAGATATGTTTCCACCCCCTTGGACTGACTTATAAGCAAGAAGGAATGTCTTAACCATACACAGATTAGTTTGTGATTTCTCCGTTTTCATTATTTTCTCGAGGTAGAGGCCCCGTAGCTCAGTGGTTAGAGCACTGGTTTGGTAAAACCAGGGGTTGTGGGTTTGTATCCCACTGGGCCTCCACTCCCTGAGAAGGGTTGTGTCAGGAAGGCATCCGGCGTAAAAATTGTGCCAAACATATATGTTCGTTCATCTGAGATGAAACGCTGTGGTAACCCCGAAAGAGACAAGCCGAAAGTAACCTCCTCCTTATTTTCTCGAGGTAATGTCTCAGTGGCAAAAATCTATAAAAGGCTTGGTTGGTTAATCGAAACTGATTCTTTAGCTCCTGAAATTGTCGAAGTGGACCCCCTTCATAAAGGTCACTGTGTATGATGAGCCCGCTTTTTGCTCATTGTTTGAATCTGATGTCGAACCCGTTGGGTTGAAAATCTGAATCATATCCAATCCGTTGCATAATCCAGTATGATTCCTTATGCTTGTTTTTCCTAATTATTCTATGCCAGATCTTGATGGACCCTTTTATTAATGGGTTGGAATCTTTTAAAAACTTGACCAAGCCTATGTCCCCTATGATTGCTTGTAATGGAATATCACTTGATCATACATTCTATATCTTTCCATGTTGCTTTATAGGAAGGGTACAAATGTCAAATAAAGTTTTTATCTGCACCGCTTGTTAGTCATTTTTAATATTTGGGAGAGCAAAGCCTCCTTTGTCTTTTATAACGAATTCTTGGTATCTTGCTCTGCCAAATAAATCTCATTTATTTGTCTAATTCTCGAATTGTCCCTTTTGGGAGCTATGCTGGGATAAACAAGTAAAGTAATCTGGGTAGGACGTTCATTTTTATTGTTTCCCCCCTCTGTCCTAATCCTAAAAAAGGAAGCAGGTTCCACGTAGTTAAATTGGATTTAATTTTAGAGATTAAGGAGTCGTAATACTCTGATATAATTGTCTCCAGATTTATAGGAATATTCACAGTTAAATTTTTAATTGTTTTTGAATTCCAATTTACGATGAGTTCTTCCTTGATGGGCTGGCTAGGGGAATAGTAAAATGACAAAATTTGAGTTTTGTGTGTGTTCAATTTATATCCTGATACTAGGCCATCTTGTTATAGAGTTGTAAGTAATTCTGGGAGGGATTTGGATGGGTCTCCTAAATGTATCAGAATATCATCTGCAAACAGAGCAATTTTATGTTCTTCAACAGTCACCATGATGCCCTAAATCTTCTCATTCTGTTTGATCCACTGACTCAGTGGCTCGATAAAAAGGGGAAATAACAGCAGTGAGAGAGGGCAGCTATTTGATATTCCTTTGTTGAGTTATATTTTAGTAATTGGTTTGGGATATAAGGCTCGTATGGTCTTAGTAAAATCACTATGGAATTGGAATCTCTCTTCTTCTTTTCCTTTAAGCTTGTCCAGTTAGGGGTCGCTACAGCGTGTCATCTTAGATTAATGCATATTTGTTTGGCACATTTTTACGTCAGATGTTCTTCCTGACGCAACCCCTCTGCATTTCGCTGGGGAAAGAAGCTTACCGCACCTGGTATTCCCAGGCGATCTCCCATCCAAGTACTAACCAGGGCCAAACCTGCTTAGCTTGCCAGATCTGATGAGAGCGGGCGTTCTCAGGGTAGCATGGCCGTAAGCCTAATTGGAATCTCTGTTGTATCTTATATAAGAAAAGCCAATTGACGGAATCAAACGCTTTCCCTGCGTCAACCCTAACCCTAATAGGACAGAATTTTGTTTATATGCTTAATTACATGTCCTGACATTGTCTTGTGTTTGCCTTTGTTTGATAAAACAAACGCAAATGCGCCAGCGGTGTTTCAGAAATTTATTAATGATGTGCTGCAGGAGAGACTGATCAAGAACGTGTTCGTCTACCTTGATGACATTCTGATCTTTTCCCCAGACGAACCTTCCCACATCAAACACGTCAGAGAGGTGCTGCAGCAATTGCTACGACCTAATCTTTATGTCAAGATGGAAAAGTGCGAGTTCCACCGATATTCCGTCACATTCCTGGGATTCATCTTGGCTGAGGGACAGATTCACAGGGATCTGAGTAGGGACGACTCGTTTCTCCAATAGCCCACTCCCACCAATCGCAGGGAGGTGCAGAGGTGTTCATCGGATTCGCCAACGTCTACCGCAAGTTCATCAGGAACTTCAGTTCCATTGCTACCCCCTTGCATCCCCTCACTTCACCCCGCAACTCATTCAAGTGGGATGGGACCTGCCAGGAGGCCTTCGATAGACTTAGGTTGAGTTTTACCACAGCTCCTATCCTCATCATGCCAGATACAGAGAGGCAGTTTGTGGTGGAGGTGGATGCATCTGACTCGCAGAGGTGTGCAAAAGATGGAAGAATTTACCCATGCGCCTTCCTGTCTAAAAGATTGACTCCGGCAGAGCGGAATTATGATGTAGGCGATTGCCAATTACTGGCGGTCAAAATGGCGCTGGAGGAATGGAGACACTGGCTGGAGGGATCACAAGTGCCATTTCTGGCTCCTACGGACCATAATTACCTGGAGTAGCAGAGGACCGCCAAGAGAATGAATGCTCACCAGGCCAGGTGGGCACTCTTTTTCACTCGCTTTTTCACTTTGTCCTTTCGTCCAGGCTCAATGAATGGCAATCGGATCCATGAAGGGGAGCAAATGTGAGTGTTCCGATACTTCCAGAGACCTGCTTCATGTCCGGGTTCACCTTGGAGATCAAGACACGGGTAAAGGAGGCTTTGAGGAACTCTCTGGGTCCAGCCAAATGTCCTCCCAGCCCTCTGTTCGTGGTTCCTTTGCTACGAGGAGACGTCATTGATTGGGCCCACACAAACAAGACCGTCTGGCACCCTGGCATGGTGAAGACCCACTCAGTAGTGGAACAACGGTTTTGGTGGCCAAACCTGGGAAAGGATGTGAGGGAGTATGTCAACCGGTGCCCGATTTGTATGGCCAATAATCTTGCCTGCGACCTATGGGTGATACGGCCACTACCAATTCCGTCTCGTCCCTGGTCACACATTTCCCTAGACTTCGTTACAGGTCTATCCTGCTCCCAGGGAAACACAGTGGTACTCTCAGTCATCGATCGGTTTTCTAAGATGGTCAATTTTGTGCCAGCTCCTAAGGTTCCGTCCGCCAAGAAGATGGCGCAGCTACTACCAGACAAAGTTGTCCACTATCATGGCCTGCCAGTGAATGTAGTATTGGACAGGGGACCGCAATTCGTATCTTGATTCTGGAAGGAGTTCTCCACCCTCATCGGGGCAAAAGTAAGCCTCACTTCAGGTCATCACCCGGAGTTCAGTGGCCGAACAGAAAGAATAAATCAGGACCTGGAGACCGGTCTACGCTGTCTGGCATCGCATGATCACAGCACTTGGAGCCAGCATCTTGTTTGGGTGGAGTATGCCCACAACTCTCTGCCTTCCACCTCCACAGGTATGGCTCCATTCCACGTCATTCATGGTTACCCTCCCTCTCTGTTTCCATCTGTGGCCACCGACTCCACGGTGCCATCCACATTGGCAGTGGTGAGACGCTGCAAGCGGACCTGGGAAATACCCCGAAAAACACTAATATGCATGGGCAGCTCCTACAAATCTGAGGGGGACCTCAAGAGAAGAAGGGCACCGGCGTTCAAGGTGGGACAACGCATATAGTTGTCCACAAAGGATCTTCTGCTGTGGACGGAGTCACACAAGCTAGCTCCCAGGTTCGTGGGTCCCTTTCCTATCAGTAAGATCATTAACCCGGTCGCTGTTTCTTTGAAACTCCCCAGATCGATAAGGGTTCATCCCACATTCCATCTTAGCCGGCTTCGACCAACTCGTCCATTGCCATTAGTCCCCCCAGTCTCCCAGATCTTCCCTCTCAAGACAACTTTACCTGCATCCCAAATCATGAGAGGGGAGACTTCCGCATTATCATTCTCTGACAGGTATAATTTGATGTCTTGGAGTTCTTCTTTCACTTTACCTTTAAGTGCATTTAAATTAAGCTTCCTGGTAAACATGCTTTTATTGTTTTGTTTTTTTTACATTGAAATCCCGATAACCTGGGCTGTGGTCTGAGAGATCCAATAACCCATTTTTACATGACTTCACAAAACCAATATCTTACTGTACATAAAATATAATCAATTCTCGAGTATGTTTTATGTGGTGGAGAACAAAAGGTATAATCTCTGGCCGTGGGGTTTAGCTCCTTCCATACATCACAATTGCCCATCTCTCTTGTAATGTTTTCCATTTTTTTGGATATGATGTTGTTTTGTGTCTGACTTAATCTTGATGGATCCCATTTTTTATTCAATCTCAGATTAAAATCATCACTACAAATCACAATTCCCTGGGCTTTTGTAATCATTAAATCAAAGATTTGTCTATAAAATTCCAATGTTGCACCTGGGGGTGCATAAACATTTATAAAAGTAATTTATGTCCCTTTCAACCTCCCCACAACCACATTATATCTTCCTTCTTTAGCTATGATTTCTGATATCTTTTAAAAAATCACCCTTTTTGATATAAGTGTACCGACACGGCGTCCGTGTCCCATTTTAGATGATGATGAATAAACCTGATTAAAGCCCTGTCTATTAAGTTTAGAGTGCTCTATATCGGTTGAATGGGTCTCCCACAGGAGTAATACATCAATCCTATCTTAAAAGGAAGAACCAAAAAAAATATACAGACAAAAAAGCAACAAAGAAAACAAAACATGAATAGAACCAGAACATTGTAAATTGAAAAGATTTCACCATGTCTCATCTTGAACTTCCTGTTTGAGGTCATGATTATGACCCTATAGGTCGTGATGTGATGTTTTATCGGCTCAGAGTGAAAGACTCTACAACTGTAGAGGGCCCTCCTTCAACTATTTTGAACAGTCCATAGTTTATATCTACTCAGATTTTCCCGGATCCTATGTACTTTGTTGCTAATTTTTTATATTTCAACCTCTTTAGTTGCTGAGATGGAAAGATTACTTACGTTATGGATCGAGGGTCTGAATCAACATGGGCCTAATATCAGCCTCATGTTCATTAAGGCAAAAGGGAAGGCGTATTTTCCTAACTTTGAAAGAGCAGAATGGAGAGGACGCCAAGGAGGAATTTACCGCTAGCAACGGCTACCTGCACTTGCTTAATTCGCAAGACCTGAGCACAGCCTAACTTCATTCTTCACCATCCCAGTCTCCCTTCCCTAATAGTAAGTGAAGCATCTTATATTGTTTACTTAAATGTATTTTAGTTTTTTTATATGAAGTACCAACACCCATCAATTTAAAGTCGCTTATCCTCACGAGGGTCACGGGAATGTTGAAGCCAATCCCAGAGGTCATCGTAAATTTTTTAACAGGTGAAATCCAACTTGAGTCGAAATCCGAGTGAGGTCGCAATAGGAACGGATCTCAGTCATAGACCGAAGACTCCCAGTATTCTTTCCATCTATTTCGCACACTACTAGCACCAGTCAACACATTTCAATCTATCCACAATCATCTTTACCTGCTGCACACCCTTCCCATCTCTATCCCTCTGGCCAACCTGTACAGATCCTTTTCTTCTTTTTTCATGTCCAACCTGGTGTACATGTTATCTTATGTCTCTTGTTTAGCATTTGCCACCTCTACTTTTGCATCTCAAAGTTTTCCTTTCACCTCTCCTCAGTCCTCTCAGTGTCCCACTTCTTCTTCACTAATCTCTTTAACTGTATAACTTCCTGTATTTTGGGGTTGCACCACCAAGTCTGCTTCTCCCCTTTCCTTTCCGACACTCCAAGTACTCTCCTGCCTGCCTCTCTGATCACCTTGGCTGTAGTAGTTCGGTCTTCCGGGAGCTCCTCCTTTCCATCGAGAGCCTGTCTCACCTCTTTCCAAAAGGCTGCACAACATTCTTCCTTTCTCAGCTTCCACCACATGGTTTTCTGCTCTACCTTTGTCTTCTTAATCTTTCTACCCACCACCAGAGTCATCCTACACATAACCATCCTATGCTGTTGAGCTACACACTCCCTACCACTACCTTATAGTCAGTAACCTACAGATTTCATTGTCTGCACAAAATATAATCCACCTGTCTGCTTCTATCTCTGCTTTTGTAGGTCACTATATGTTCCTGCCTCTTCTGGAAATACGTGTTCACCACTGCCAATTCCATCCTTTTTGCATATTTAACTTAACAAAGTGGATTTTTTGTGGGGTTTTGAGCTTGTTGACCACCACAAATAGTGTGAAGATCATACTGATGATTCCAGAAAAGTGTTGCTGTTCAGCCCTAACTATTTCTTGTTTAAAACGACAAAGATTTTGAAATTAATAAAAAGACCAGAGGTCATCGTCAGTTTCAAGTTTAGTTTTTCTCCACTTACATTCTGCTTTCCTCAACTTTGATTGAGAGGTCTATATCATCGTTGTGTGCCTCCATGGCGTTTTGGGTCCCCTGAAGATTGTATTATTTTTAATCGGAGCGACAGCTTTTATGACATTTGATATTTTACAAGTGAAATTATGGAAAAGGTTCAGCTATTGTCTCAGCATTCACACATGAGAGAAGAAAATGTATTGTCCCATTGGGATGTGCTCAAAACTTTCCTGCTTAGTGAGCTTGGTGTGGGCTTCAAGCTTGCTCACCACTGTGTGTACTTGATAGAGATGCAGGGCATGATTTTCCAGAGCCTCTGCCAACAGCTCAAGCCTGGAAAATGATCGCAACAATAGCTTTTCGATTGGACCATAGTGTGAGTTTGTCCAGCTATTGCTTGTGCATGTGGTTGCGCACCTGGGGGACAGCAGAACAAAGGAACATGGAAGGGTTTGAATAAAGGCCACACTGTAGCTGAGGAGATGTTAGCCAGGAAGCAAGACAAAAGTGTGAGAGAGTAAGACCAAAGGATTTAATACCCAAGAGGCATGTCCAAGAGGGACAGAAAAAACTGGCAAAGATCCTACACCTTGAATCTAGTCTACAATTTTGACTCATAGATTGGCTTTAAAAATAATACATTAATCTAAAACGAGCTCAACTTTGTACTCTTACTCATAAATCAAGAAGACATACAATAGTGACAGCGATGTTAAGCCTTATATTTGGAATTTTTCTGGAGGGTTCACAAAAGATCAAAACAGACATTTATTTTTGGTTAACTAACATTAAATGCTAGTCCATGGGTTTGTTAGTATCCCATTAATTGTTCCCAGTCAAAGACCACTGGTCCGGTAAAAACATATGGAGGCATTTGATGTTTGGGATTCCCGATTTCTTGTGTAGATCTTAATTAGTTTAGGGTCCACCTGAAATACAACAGCATCCTTGGTGACCACCTTGCACTGCAGGGGGGCCTGATAGAATGTAGCCTATTTAGTTGCGGGGAGAGTTTGGCAACTAGGTCAGAGTCACTACACCATATTACACCAATCAACGACCGAACGTCAATATCCATCCATCCATTTTCTTTGCCGCTTATCCTCACAAGGGCCGCGGGGAGTGCTGGAGCCTATCTCAGCTGTCAAAGGGCTACACCCTGAACTGGTTGACAGCCAATCACAGGCAGCATGAACACAAACAGCCACACTCACAGTCAAACCTCGGGGCAATTTAGCACGTTCTATTTATGTTGCATGTTTTTGGGACGCGGGAGGAAACTGAAGTGCCCGGAGAAAATCCACGCAGGCACGTGGAGAACATGCAAACTCCACACAGGCGGATCTGGGTTTGAACCCAGGACCTCAGAACTGTGAGGCCAACGCTTTACCAGCCGAGCCACGTCAAGTTATCATACTCTATTAATCAATTACTTTTCATGTGCACGCTGCAAGTGGCATTTTTCTTTCAAATGTTATATGACGGCTTGGGAGTTTGTTTGAAATTGACACGAAACAGCAGTCATCGTAACAGCGCAATGGTGTGTATTTTGAATAATTCTGGTCTTATTAGATTTTTTTGTCATTGAAGTGACACGTCCTCCTGAGATTAGCTGGCTAATAACAAGACACATTTGTGATCAAACCGTGCTGTTGAAGAAAGATCAAACGTGAGTAATTTCATGACTTGTACGACAAGGGCCGCGATCTTAGTACATTTTAGTACAAAAATTGGTGCCATATCGTTTGCGTTGAAACTGCTCGGCCTAAGTTAGCCTTGCGCACGAAAAACATTACCTATGTAGAGGAAACAACGAGGACCAAACATTGAACGTGGACTCAACCTTCAACTACGAAAGTGAGGGCCATTGTGGTTTGATTCCCTTCCATCCACATATCCTTTAAATCGCCATATCCTTTATATTTTCACAAAGGTAGTTTGTGATTTGTGTACCATATGTGCTGACTGTCTTTATTTGATTGCTTTTATCTGACTTTTACTTTAACAAAGGTTAGGTAGTATGTGAATTTTGTATCTTACGTGCTGACTTTATTTATTTGCTTGTTTTGACTATCTCCAGCCCAAAGGGGGGCACAATTCCTGTGCGTCCTGTAGGCCGGTCCCAAGCTCGGATAAATGCAGAGGGGTGCGGCATTAAGGACATTCGGCGTAAAACTGAACTGTGAATTCCATAACAGATAGGTCATGGCGCCCGTCCCCGGCACTGTTAATCTGCAAGGCGTAGGAAGAAATTCAGGTAATGTAGGTTGAAGACAAAAAAGAGGAGGAAAGCAGCTTAGTCGGCAGAAGAAGAAGAGGTATGCACAGACCCTTTGTAGGGTCTTTGAATGTTAGGCTATGAAAGGAAAAGATCAGGAGTTAGTTGACTTGATAATTAGGAGAAAGGTTGCTGCATTGTGCATCCAAGAGAGCGAGTGGAAAAGGACTAAGACTAGAAGTTTAGGAGCATGGTTTAAATTATTTTACCATGGAGAAGAAGAAAGAGAAAGGGAGTAGGGGTTACTTTAAAAGAAGAGCTGGCTAAGAATGTCTTGGAGGTGAAAAGACTATCAGATCGAGTGATGAGAGTGAAATTTGAAATTGAGGGTATTGTGTATAATGTGATTAGCAGCTAAGCCCCACAGGTAGCATTTGAACTCGAGTTGAAAGAGAAATTCTGGAAGGAACTAGACGAAGTAGTCCTGAGAATTCTGGAGAGAGAGAGAGAGAGAGAGAGAGAGAGTTATGATTGATGCAGATTTCAATGGACATGTTGGCGAAGGAAACAGGGGCGATGAAGAAGTGATGGATAAGTACGGCATTCAGCAAAGGAACTTTGAGGGGCAGATGGTGGTGGACTTCGCAAAAAGGATGGAATTGGCAGTGGTGAACACGTATTTCCAGAAGAGACAGGAACATAGAGTGAGCTACAAAACCGTATTAGAAGCACGCCGGTGGATTATATTTTGTGCAGACGATGTAATCTGAAGGAGGTTACTGATTGTAAAGTAGTGGTGGGGGAGAGTGGGAAGGATGTGCAGCAAGTACAGGTGATGAAGGATAGCGATGGAAATATGTTGACTGATGCCAGTACTGTGCTAAATAGATGGAAAGAGTACTTTGGGAAAATAATGAATAAAGAAAATGGGAGGGATGGTGGAGTAGAAGAGAAGAGTAGAAGAAGCAGGAATGACCGGGAAGTGGCAATGATTAGTAAGAGGGAAGTTAGAAAGGCACTGAACAGAATGAAAAATGGAAAGACAGTTGGTCCTGATGACATACCAGTGGAGGTATGGAAGCAATTTGGAGCAGTGACTGTGGAGTTTCTGACCAACTTATTCAAAAGAATACTAAAGGGAGAGAAGATGCCAGAAGAATGGTGGGAAAGTGTGCTAGTCCCCATTTTTAAGAACAAAGGCGATGTTCAGAGCTGTGGAAACTATAGAGGAATAAAGATGATGAGCCACACAATGAAGTTATGGGAAAGAGTAGTGGAGCCGAGACTCAAGACAGAAGTAAGTATTTGCGAGCAACAATATGGTTTCATACCTAGAAAGAGTACCAAAGATGCATTATTTGCCTTGAGGATGCTCGTGGAAAAGCACAGATTTGGTCAGAAGGCGCTACATTGTGTCTTTGTAGACCTAGAGAAAGCCTATGACAGAGTACCAAGAGAGCAACTGTGGTACTGCATGCACAAGTCTGGTGTGGCGGATAAATATGTTACAATAGTACAGGACATGTACGAAGGCAACAGAACAGCGGTGAGATGTGCCGTAAGTGTGTCAGAAGAATTTAAGGTGGCTGTGGGACTGCATCAGGGATCCGCGCTGAGCCCCTTCCTGTTTGCCGTAGTAGTGGATAGGCTGACAAAATAGGTTAGACTGGAATCCCCTTGGACTATGATGTGATGATCAGCAGTGAAAGCAGGGAGCAGGCATAGGAACAATTCGAAACTGGAAAGGAGAGGAATGAAGATTAGCCAAAGCAAAACAGAATATATGTGCATGAATGTGAGGGGCGGAGGAGGAAGAGTGAAGCTCCAGGGAGAAGAGATGGCGAGGGTGGATGACTTCAAATATTCGGGGTCAACAATACAGAGCAATGGAGAGTGTGGTAAGGAAGTGAAGAAACGAATCCAAGTGGGGTGGAACAGTTGGCGGAAGGTGTCTGGTGTTCTATGTGACTGATATAAGTCTCCGCTAGGATGAAGGGCAAAGTTTATAAAACAGTGGTGAGGCTGGCCATGATGTACAGATTAGAGACGTTGGCACTGAAGAAACAACAGGAAGCAGAACTGGAGGTAGCAGAATTGAAAAAGATGCTGAGGAACAGGTTGGATAGGATTAGAAATGAGCTCATTAGAAGGACAGTCAAAGTTCGGTGTTTTGGAGACAAGGTTAGAGAGAGCAGACTGAGATGGTTTGGACATGTTTAGAGGCGAGAGAGTGAGTATATTGGTAGAAGGGTGCTGAGGATGGAACTACCAGGCAAAAGAGCGAGAGGAAGACCAAAGAAAAGGGTGATGGATGTTGTGAGGGAGGACATAAGGACAGTGGGTGTTAGAGAGAAAGATGTACGAGATAGGCTTAGATCGAAAAAGATGACACAGTGTGGCGACCCCTAACGGGACAAGCCCAAAGGAAAAGTAGAAAAAGAAGTGACACATTCTTGTGTGTGGTGCTAGGATAGTTGCTTGGCAATGGATATCAGCAGTTGGGTAACTCGGGTTTTTATTGGTGGCCTTTCAAACCTGTTCACTGATATTTATACGGTGATGATTACGATTCAATTACACGTTAAACAGTATATAATATAGAGATTAGAGAACACAAAAACACATGCCTGTTTGCCTGTCAGACGAACAGTGCTGAAGTCTTACAGGCAACCATTAACTTACGTTTCCTCTGCAGGGGTTAATTTCACATTTAAAGAGTGAAATAGTCTTCAACTAGGTTTCAAATGTTTTCACCTTTTTCAGGAAAAATCCACGTTCCAGGAATTCAACCCAATTGCAGACTTCAATGAACAACGCCTTTCAAGCCATTACGTGCAAACCAGAAGGGTAAGCATGAGGGGTGTGTCAGAGGTATGCCAGAAGTGGGCTAGCTTCAAAACACGCAGGGCATGCGAATAAAATACTGAATTACGCAACAAAGGGCCAATATGGCCCAAACTGAATTATTGCGTCATCAGTTAACCATGTGGTAAAAAGCAAATATAATCAAATGTTTAAATCATGCTTTCCAGGTGTCATTCTTGTTTTTTAATTGCACACAATTACCTTTTTTTTTTTAAATTCTGATACCCATCCAACCAGCTGTTTTCTAAGCCACTTATCCTCAAAAGGTTCGCGGGAGCCTCTCAAACCTATCTGCAGCCAGGAGACTGGCTACATCCTGAACTGGTTGGCAGCCAATACCAGGGCACACAAAAACAAACAACCATTCACACACACCACCACACCTTAGAGCAGTGGTCTCAAAGGTTTTCTATGGGCCAGTCGCAGTCCGCGAGCTAATATTATGTGGCCCCCACCTCAATGAAAGTTTAATGTTAATGTGGCCCTCAAGTTTTACATGAATAGGACTTTTACAGTTGTTGCGGGCTCAGTGCAGGTGGGCGTTTGTATTCATGTGTAGGTGAGGCAAACTGTGCATGCATTTGGTGAGAGGGGAGTGTGAGAGGGAGAAAAGATTTGATTCACGGCGACTGGGGAAGTGTTGTATGCTAAGGGCCAATAAAGCGAGTACAACAGCGAATCGATGCTGCGTGTTATTACTACTCCCGCCATTGAGCTTCGGAGATGTGACGCAAGGAGGGAGTTAACCCAGAGGAGGACAACCTCGGCCCAGGTGAAGACGCCTCCCCTGCGAAGTTAACCCACCCTACTCTGGTATTGTGATGAATAGCGCTCCTGGGAGTGTCAAGGTTGTAAGCAACAATGTTGGACAGTGAAGAAATGTGAACATTATAACCCGTTTGTGTCTTATGCAACATGTGCAAACACATTTGGTGATTGGGAGGAAGTGCTCACTGGGCCGCAGTTTTCCCGCTCTAACTCTTTTGCTGATGAGATATATCAAAGCTTGCGTCACAAAGCACAAACCATGACACACAATTGCTCAGTCCCTTCCCAACTAATGCAAACGACAGATTCAAACCCATTCTTCTCTGACTATATGGGATGTTTTGTGCATAGCACACCAAAAATTTTCAAGCCAGAGGAGTGTAGTCCAGGGGCAGCTGGGGACATCCAGAAAACTCTTTTTTGCCCTCAGCTCCGCTCAAAGTTACCTACAAGGCACTGTTCGCCCCGCTATCCTCTCTCTGACGCGGAAGAGGATGATGAGCCAAGGGAAAGGATCCCCATGTTGCGACCAGGCCAATATGATGCCACCACACCATGGAGGGAAATCCTGCACAGGTTCCAATGTTGTACAAAGGCCAATTGTTGGTCTGGAAAGACCACGACTACACAGCTGACGTTCTGTGTAGTTGGAGCTGCGGGAGCCCTCGTCCACCGCAATCCTCGCTCGTCTATGTCTGACTACCACCGCTTAGTGGATGAGCTGGAAACCTCATTCGGTCCATCTTCAGACCATGCAGCTGCGGTTGCTGTGGAGCTGAGGCAAAGGGTGCTTAGACCTGGAGAAGCCCTGCATGCATTCCAGGATGACATTTATGGCAGAGTAGCTGTGGCTTATGGTAATAGGACAGAGCGCGAGCAAGACTCCAGAGCTGTCAAAGTGTTTATGAATGGGCTAGGAGATGCGGATGTGGTTCAGAAGCTGTTAGAAAGGCATCCAGCGACACTCGCCCAAGCATATCAAATAGCCCGCTGCCATGAGACCACCAAAAGGGCTGCGTCATGTGTCACCAATGCCATGCGGTAGGATGACCCCCACATTGTTGAAGGTCGGTCACGTACTGCTGTCATACGGGAGAAAGATGACAATACTACTCCTCCAACCAGTCCCTCCTATAGTCCCTGTGGCCCGTTCACACCCTCAACATTAAACCAGCAGAGAAACTTAAAAAAAAAAAAAAAAAGCAAAGTTCGCTGCCACAACTGTCAAGGCTGGGGCCACATCCAGAAGCAGTGTCCTTCCGCTCAATACATCACCAGGACGTCTCAATTGAGGAGTAACCCTTGCAACAGTCCTGAACCAACAGTGCCTCCATCTCAATGCCCAGGACAATGAAATGTGTATAGCCGTGCACATTTACGAGCTGAGAGTATGAGCAGTGTTGGAGAGCAGTGCACGAAGGAGTGTGCTACCACTACATTATTACAAGGATGTCCACCCAAACATGAGTCCTTCCCTGCAGCTTTCAACTTTTGAGACCTTGATGCGTGTGGGACCAGGGGATGTGCCGTTACTAGGTGAAGCCCAAATCCCTGTCAAACTCTGTAATCGGCAAGTTATCATTGATTTTATAGTTGCAGATATGACGGGCAGTGAAGTATTGCTTGGGCATACCTTCCTCATTCAAACTGAGGCTCATCTTGACTTCAGCAGACACCGCATCATTCTTTTTGGTGAACACGTGCCTTATTACCCAACGGAGGCCAGCCCAAACTCACTGACGGTGAGGATAACCAAGACTGTTGCAGTGGAACCGTGGGAAGAGTATATTGTGAAAGGCAATGTACACAGGGGTGTAGCAGCCAAAGGATACATGATGCTGAGCACCACCAAAGGCTTTGTTGAGAAGCACAAAGTACTTATTGCCAGAGTCTTGGTCAACATTGGGCCATACAGAGTTGTCCCTCTTCTCTTATCCTGGGTCAATTAGACGACCTGGTATACCGAATTCAGAAGAACCCGAGAGCCAAGGGGAAAGTTGTCCACCTTGATCAGCTGAAGCATTACTGCTGCCGTGACCCCTGGACAACACCTGGGCCCCAGGCTAAGCTCAAGAATGGAGACCTACGGAGATTCCACAACCAGCCTTGGAGGAGGACCCAGTAGACCGTGAAATGGCATTACAAGACTAGTACGAGGGATGCTGATCTTGGTGCCAATGCTGACTCCGTCCCAGCTGCGATAGTTCTCAGCCCAACCTCTGTTTCCCATGCAGAAAGTAAGAATAGTGGGGGTGCAATGGATGAGTTACGCCCTTTGGGCCTGCAAGGGCAACGACGTGGATGTAACCGTAGGGCACCCAACAGGCATGGTGTGTATGTCACATCATTTGCTTTTTATCACATCCACAGTGTGTCTCCAAAATGCATGTTAGAATTAATGGCAAAGTAATTTTAATTTCTTTTTAGATTTCTGAAAATTATTTTTTCAACCCTCCCTTGTACATAAATATTTGTAGTGTTTGGCATGAAGTTGAAAATTAACATAATGTTCATCTCGTTTCCACATATTTATTGGAGTCCATGTGTGGTAAACTTTGTTAATTGGAAATTATTTGGATTTGTGCACAATGTCCCACTGTTGACAATGCATGCAAATCAAATAGGAAGTAAAATAAATTGTCTGTAGACCTCCAAGACCGGAATTTCTCAAAGCACTGATATAGATATGGTTACAGGAATATTTCTGCAACTCTGAAGGTCCCAAGAAACACATTGTCAGGGGCATGGTCAGAATGCTTTTTCTGTGCACCTCACCTGCAGCTCATTGTCTCTAATTATACTGTGTGTTTAAGATTTGTGTGTTGTGTTTTTAGGTCCCAGTTTGTTGCATGAGACTGCATTAGTATATGCGCCTCTTGTGTATCCATCTCGTTGTCACGTCCAGTGTCCCGATGCTAACATAGTCAAGTCAAGTCTTGTTTTTTGCCTAGTAGTGATCTGACCTCGTAGTCATGTTTTTGGACCTTGCCTGTTGCCATGTGTTTTTGTGCCTCTGCCTTTTTTTGGGACGCTTACCTGTGTATGAACTCTACCTAGAATAAAACTACCCTCAAAATCAACTCACTGCCTCGGAGTCCTGCATTTCAATCCAACCCCTTGTTGCATGCTCGTGACACACAGCTGCCTTCATCATTCAGAAATGGTACAACTTTGAAAAAAACGGGATTCTTCTTCTTCAAGCTGGCCACTTATCTAAATTGAGAGATTTGAGGAAAAGGGTCTTAGTCAAGGAGGTGAACAAAAACACGAAGGTCACTTTTTCAGAGCTCTACCATTCCTCTTTGGAGAAAGTAGAGAGAACCTTCCACATATGCAGCAATTCACCATTAGAGCCTGTATGACAGAATGGCGAGATTAGATTTTACATTTTTGCTTTAATTGAATTCTTCATTTTGAATATCTGAAAGAGTAAAAAAAAAGTAACAACAAAACAAACTTTGAACAAAAATGAAAATAACGAGACAAACTGTATTTACAGTACATGCAATACAGTGGTACAAAAAGTTTTCAGACCCCCTTAAATATTTCATTTTGCAGCCATCTGCTTTTTTTCTCTCCCCATTAATGTACACAAAGAAACAAAATGGAATTGATTTTTTTTTTTACAGATTTATTACAAAAGAAAAACTGAAATATCCCACAGCCATAAGTATTTAGACCCTTTGCTCAGTATTGAGTAGAAGCACCCTTTTGAGCTAACCCATGAATCTTTTGGGAAATAATGCAACAAGTTGTTCATACCTGAATTTGGGGATCCTCTGCCATTCCTCCTTGCAGTTCTTTCTAGTTCTTTCTCCTTGCAGTTCCTTTCTAGTTCAGCCAAGTTGGATAATGAACTTTGGTGGACAGCCATTTTCAGGTCTCCAATTGGGTTTCAGGGCTCGAGCTGGACCATTTAAGAACAATCATGAAGTTGATCTGGAGCCACTCCTTCCTTATTTTAGTTGTCTGCTTAGGTTGTTGGAAGGTGACCTTTCGGCCCGGTCTGAAGTCCTAAGCACTCTGAGAAGGTTTTCATCTAGGATATTCCTGTGCTGTTCTCTCTTTTCATTTTTCCTTCATTTGCAACTAGTCACCCACACCCACACCCACAGCATGGATGCTGCCACCCCCATGCTTCACTGTTGGAAATGTATTGGACAGATGATAAGCGGTGCCTCGTTTTCTCCACATGTACTGCTTACATTTTAGGTCAAAAAGTTTTATCTTGGTGTCATTAAACCAGAGAGTCTTAATCCTCATCATCCTGGAGTCCTTCAGGTGTTGTTATTTTTTTTTTTCTACAAACACTATGCGGTCTTTCATCTGTCTTGCACTGAGGAGAGCCTTCCATTGGGTCACTTAGCCGTAAAGCTCCAACTCAAAGAGGGCATTGATGGTTTACTTTCTAGAACTTTAGACAATTTCCCGAATGCATCTCTGGAGCTCAGCCACAGTGATCTTAGAGTTTTTCTTTACCTCACTCACCAAGGCTGTTGTCCCCGATTGCTCAGTTTGGCCGGACAGCCAGCTCTAGGAAGAGTTCTGGTCGTCCCAAATATCTTGCATTAAAGATTATGGAAGCCACTATGCTCTTAGGAACCTTTAAAGTGTATGGAAGGTCCTAATGCACATTTTTGCTAATATTATACAGTTTTTAATGCAGAATATGAATCTGAAATCCGTTGTGAAGGAAACATTTTTATGTTTTGATTATGATTGCACATTGCTGGATTTGCCGAATAAAAAAAAAAGACAACATAGCGGAAATACTTGAACTGGTGAGAACATCATGGCGCCCTTCGACGATGATGCGAGAACGACGATGATGGGTTTCCCGGTAATTCGAGTGATGAACTTGAATCTGATGGGTCCCAAGAAGACGGTGAAGAATACGACCTTTATAAAGGTGTTAATGGTTATCAATTTGAGCCAGTTAGACAGAACACACATTCAAAATAGCTTGCAATGAAGGTGGCAACCCAGCTAGGAGGACATTCTCATTTTGGAAACATGGGACTGGTAAGCATTGTGTGTTTTGTTTATTTAGCCATTAACTGATAAATAGTAATGGCTTCGATATTGTGACTATACATACGACGTTTTCGGTCTTGTTTTAAAATTATGTAAACGCAGTGTATTTAGTGAATTGGTACCCGACAAACGCAACAACCATTGAGCATGTACAACACTTGTTTATTATTGCAACAAAACACACAAAAGCTGATAACGTAGTCCACAGTCTAAATTGGTATATTTTTACAAAAAGGGATTTTAATGAACGATATCAGCTTAAAATGTCATCAGATTAATTTGAGAGCAACCTACCCAATAGAAAGTATCTAGACCCGTCCAAACCCCATTTTAGTCACAATTCTCCCAAGATGGCATGAGAAATGCCGCAAAACTTTATATTGAAAGCTGTAAAAAGGTATTTTGTGGTTTTGTTTTGCACTAAATGCTTAAAATAAAACTGTAAGTGGGATGGATGGTTCTATTTACTGGACTGATATGGGTGTTTGAGCTGTAAAAGTTTGTGAATGATTTTTATTTATTATTTTTTCATTATATCTACAGGTGTGCATATAAATAAAATGGATGAGACATACTGCTTATAGACTGCTTGTGAGATAGTGTTGGAGAATTTTTGGCAGAAATAACCGCGTGCCACTTCTATCTTGCTGTGTGTCAAAGATTTGTGACACCTTTCCTCATCCGGAGGGCCAAGAGTACACAGCATTTAAATGGTCTTCATCCTGATTTTTTTTTCATTGTGTAAATGTTGATGTATATGTTTGTATATGAAGTAAACATACACGACAGAACTAGATTCATAGCATTTTTATTGAACTGTATGCTTATATTTTGTACAAATATGTTACATAACATTTGCACTGAATAATTTTTTGGTCTTAAGAGGAAGAGTACTTTGAGAACACCTGAGGTTGAAATACATGTTGCAGTATTCTCTCTGCTGTCGAAAAGATATGTGTTTCATTTTCATGGATAGGCTCCTCATCATTCTGACAACTTTTGGAATGGATCATCGATGGAGATTCAGCATCTGCTGGTTCACTATGAACCTATTGTGCAGAAGATGTTTCCTGCAACATCTATAATTAATATAGAAAAATGAGGTTCAAAGTTTATAAAATAAGAAAAAAATGTGTTGATAAAGCACAGGTTCATGTGGAACTATTTCATGGTGCACAAATTATTTTTGATAAATTGCAAACAGGTCTCTTATTCTGTGAGTAACTAGTATGTAATACTGCTTGTTTTAATACAATGTAGTATTTTATTACAATTAAAAACTCTGCATAAATAAAAGAAAAAGATTTGTATACATCAATCCATTTTCTTAGCCGCCGCGGGAGTGCTGGAGCCTATCCCAGGTGTCAAGGGGCAGGAGGCAGGGGACACCCTGAACTGCTTGCTAACCAGTTGCAGGGTACATCAGGACAAACAGCCACACTGACAATCACACCTAGGGGCAATTTAGAGTGTCCAATTAATGTTGCATGTTTTTGGGATGTGGGAGGAAACCGGCGTGCCCGCTGAAAACCCACACAGGGACGGAAAGAACATGCAAACTCCACACAGGTAGGGCTGGGATTGAACAAGGGTCCTTGGCACTGTGAGGCCAACACTTTCCTGCTGCTCCACCGTGCCAGCATTTGTACACATTATTATTCTCTTTTTCTATTTGAGAATGGTCAAACGATTTACGGAAATAAAACATTTTTTTGGAAGAATGACGTGCTTCTATCATTCAACCATGTAAACAGTGTTGAAATTTTCAGGGAAAAAAATACATACCTCCGCTACTTGTCTTTTAACAAAAGCTCTTTGCAGTTTCAGTACTTTCTGGTGGGGGAGGCTGAGCTTGTCGAAGCGTGTCGGGGTTCAGTGGCCAATCCAATTTCGCGTTTTGTGCCTGTAGCAACAGCGATTTGTTCAGGTGTTGGAACTTGCTGTATGGTAGGCATTGATCCGGGTTTTAACAGTTTTTTTTTTTTTTTTTTTAACATTCAAAACCCATCTCAGGCAGGAGGCCACCAGTAAAAAAGCATATGACAGAATGTTGACTGGGGAATTTTCAAAATGAATGGGTTTTTCTTAGGCATAAATACCAAAGGCTCCAGGCTAATCCAGTCGCACAATAGCAGGTCCACCTATAGTGAAATTAACGAACGAAGTTAGTCGTTTTTCAGGTGAGGAAAAACTCGGTCAAAGATCGTGGACTTTAATTCATAAACACTTATATTTTGGGGTTAAAAACATCGAAAAGGTTATGCATTTTATGGTACAGTTGAACATATATTTTTGTCTAGATAAGATAATTTCCGTTAGAAATTAGAAATTCCATATACTTTAAGTGCAGCAGTAACATTTTTGTAACTTTGGCCAGATTTGTGGCCCCATAGCTCAGTGGTTAGATCATTGGTTTGGTAAACCAGGGGTAGTGAGTTTGTTTCTCACCGTTGTTTCAGGAATGGCATCTGGTATAAAAACTGTGCCAAACAAATATCAGTGTTCAACTGAGATGACACACTGTGGTGACCCCTAACAGGACAAGCTAAAAGAGAGTTGTTGGCTAGATTTGTGTCAAAATTCTACCTCTTTGCACTTCAGGCATTTACTTTGACCTCATGAGTCTTATTTGCTCAGACATGCATATGAGCAGTAAGGTCTTATTTAGATTGTTGTGTGGTTTTCCTAATCAAGGCCAATTTGTATAATCTACAGGTTAGTGGAAGGTGTACAACGATCTAAAGCAGACATGGGCATTCTACAGCACGCGGACCACATTTGGCCCGATGACTGACCCTGTCCAGCCTGTGTGAGGCCAATTATGAGTTAGAAAATATTAAAAACAAAAAAAAAAATGTATGGCTTGCATGCAATGCAGATGTGTTGCTTTTATTTTGAAAAGTGTTACATTCGTATTGACTTCCATGTGGACAAATGTGCAAGCAGTGAGATGAGTGTAGGCAAATAGCAACAAGTCATGCTACACACAAAGCTGTGAAAAAGTATTCGCCCCCGACCCCTGTGCTGTTTATTTTTTTTTTCATATCTCCAGCACAGGTTTAGGGTTTCAAAGGTTTCAAATCCATCCATCCATTTTCTTCACTGCTTATCATCACGAGGGTTACGGGGAGTGCTGGAGCCTATCCCAGCTGTCAACAGGCAGGAGGCAGGGTACACCCTGAACTGGTTGCCAGCCAATCGCTGGGCACATTGAGACAAACAGCCACACTCACAATCACAATCACACCGAGGGGCAATTTAGAGTGTCCAATTAATGTTGTATGTTTTTGGAATGTGGGAGGAAACTGGAGTGCCCGGTGGAAACCCACGCAGGCACGAGGAGAACATGCAAACTCCACACAGGTGGGTCCGGGAAGGTTTCAAATCATCAAAACAATTTTCATATCACTCAAAAACAACCCATTAAAATACAAAATCCAGTTTTCAAATGACAATTCACTTTATTAAGGCACAACAGAAACCAAACCTTCCTGAATAATTATAGTTATTGTTCCCTGAACCTTATAACGGGTTGTGCCACCCTTGGCAGCAATAACTGAAATCAAGCATTTGCGATAATTGGCTTTGAATGTTTCACATCAAACTGAAAGAATTTTGTTCCACTCTTCCTTGCAGAATTGTTTCAACTACAATGTAGGGTTTAAGGTCACACCACAGCATTTCAATTAGATTTATATCTGGACTTTGACCTGGCCACTCCACTTTTTTGAGCCATTCAGAAGTGGACTAGCCGGTTTGTTTCGAATTGTTGTCCTGCTACATGACCCAAGAGTGCTTGAGTTTGAGGACCCGAACTGATAGCTGGGTGTTATCACCAAAACATGCAACATTAATACACGTAACACGTAACATTATTGTCTAAATTGCTCCTGGGGCTCTTCTGTTCTTTGGCTGCGGTGTTCAGTGATGTGTTCCTATAGTCCAAATGGCTCCTTCCTTATCCTTGATTCTATGTACCCAGCCTCACGTCATCTTTATTTACCTGTATGTGCAAGTGTGTGAGCGTGATTGTGTATGTGTGACGAGTGGCGAGGATGTTTAATTTAATCCAAAACACTCAAAGCGTTTTATAAATTCTGATTTGACTTTGAAATTTTACTTGAACATTTTCAGCACAATACATTTAATGTTATTGGTTATTTTTTTATTTAACTTTTATAAGGTCCAAATTTTAGGTGTCGTGATCAGTGAAAATGTATTTTTATATTACTCCAATATTTGATGTGTTCTGTATGAGGAAGATTGCAAGACTTGGGTTGTGACTTGCTACACACAATTGGTTAATTGACTTAATTTGGTTAATTTTTGACAAAATAATTAGGTTCGTGAAACTTTTTGTTAAGAATTGAAACATAGTACTTGTGACTCGCACATACACATTACTGTATGTGACTTCCGTCTTTGCTAATGACTACGGTACTTTCCTTTTAGTCAGCGCTTTGCACAATCTTGTGGGATCTTCGCTCATTGCAGAAAGAGCTCAAAAACACATTGTGGTTCAATTAATAGGTGTGGATAAGTTCCTCAGAAAAACAGCATTTATCCTCTTGGGATTACCGTGCTGGAGATGACTCTGGCTGAGAGACGGGGTACACCCCAAAGTGTTTACTAGCCAATCTCAGGGCACAATAAGACAACCATTCTCACTTACATCTACTGGTAATTTAGTCTTTAATTAAGGTTTTTTTGTTTTTTTTTGGGGGGGGGTGATATGGAAGGAAAGCGAAGTACCTGGAGAAAAGACTTGAACGCAGGTCATCAGAACTGTGTAGAAATTTGCTCACAGCTTGTGCCCCCACGAAAAACACAAATTAGAGGAACTCAGGAGTAGTGAACTGTAAAGAGCTGGGGGTTCACTATATGACCAGTATGTTTTCCAGAGTTTTGAGCTCTGGCTTCAATGTCTCAACATGTCAGATGTTGTGCAACACTCAGCAGCCGATGGGAGAGCCACACTACACGAGCACAAGGCATTGTCATTGATGATTTATTAGTTCAAAAGAAGTGCAAAGACACAAATGTTAAGATTACTTTTTATATCTCCTGTGTTCATCTGCTTGTAAATCTACTGGAGTGAATGTAGCTTCAGAAAACTAAAAACACAGAGCTTGTGTTTTCATTACAGACAGGAAAGAAGGAGGAAATTCAATGAGGTGTGGACAGGGCATTATGGGAATGGAAAAATATGTCATTGACAGGGAGACGAGAAAAAAAATGACAATGATGTATTGCTCTTGATCATATGCATGTGAAAATGAAAAAATTAAAGGAAATAGAGACAAAAAGCTACTAAAAAGCTTGACTTTATATCATTTTAAAATTTAATATACATGGTGGGGCAGCTGGAAAGCGTTGGCCTCACAATTCTGAGGTCCCGGGTTCAAACCTGGACCTGCCTGTGTGGAGTTTGCATGTTCTCCCCATTTTTTCCAAATTCCTCCCACATCCCAAAAACATACAACATTCATTCGACACTAAATTGGCCATAGGTGTGATTATGAGTGCGACTGTTTGTCTTGATGTGCCCTGCGAGTGGCTGGCAACCAGTTCGGGGTGTACCCTGCCTCCTGCCCGTTGACAGCTGGGATAAGCTCCAACACCCCCACGACCCTTGTGAGGATAAGCGGCTAAGAAAATGGATGGATGTATATACATGGCACAGTGGTAGAGCTGTAAAGCATTGTCCTCACAGTTCTGAAGGACCCGGGTTCAATTCTGGCCCCACCTGTGTGGAGTTCAAACGTTCTCTCCATGCCTGCATGGCTTTTCTTCGGACACTCCGGTTTCCTCCAACATCCCATCATGAATTAATTGGAGACACTAAATTGCCCCTAGGTATGATGTTTAAAAGAACTGGTGTAACTGAGCAAGGTTTGTTGAGCATCTTTGCTCACTCTTGGATTTTCAGGTCAGACCTTAATTTTTCAATAGGATTGATCTCAGAACTTTGCGATAGACACTTGAAAACATCCACTGATCCATCCATTTTAAGTATCCTCACTAGCTCATGGGCATGCTGGAGCCTGTCAAAACTATATTCTAATGAAGATGCAGTGTACATCCTGAACTGGTCCCCAGCTAATCTTTTTCTTCATTTCTTTTCGGCTTGTGTACATCTTAAAGAGGGGGGGAGGGGCAGGTGTAAGGTAAAGTAGGAAAATATGGCAGAGCAGGGGTCGTTGTTCAAGAAAGTTCCATGTGCTGCCTAAAGAAACCAGTGGCTTCCTCTTTTGATCTTTTACAGTACGTATATGAATTGTGCCATTGGATGGAACAACCATCACTCATTGAATCACATTGCAAAATGCCACAAACCGAATAGCTGTATGTTATACTTTCAATTTGCATTGGATTTTTTTTTTGCGCGCAATGCAGAATATCTGGGAAGAGACTACATCAATGGTGCACAATTTCGCATGCACGCAGTTTAGAGGGAACATTTGCTGATGTTTTTTTTTTGGGGGGGGGCACGCCGTCCCGCGATCGACCAAGACTGCTTCGCGATCGATGCATTGAGCACCCCTGATCTAGAGCCTTTCTCACCTCTTTCCGAAAGGCCACACAACATTCTTCTTTTCTCAAGTTCCACCACCTGAATCTCTGCTCTACCTTTGTCTTCTTAATCTTCCTACCAGCTACCAGAGTCATCCTACACACTACCATCCTATGCTGTCGGCCTAAACTCTGCCCCACCACTACCTACAATCAGTAAATTCCTTCAGATTACATCGTCTGCATAAAATATAGTAGGTCACTCTGTGTTCCTGTCTCTTCTTTAAACAAGTGTTCACCACTGCCAATTCCATCCTTTTTATGAAGTCCACCACCATCTGCAAGTTCCTTTGGTGAATGCCGTACATATCCATCACTTTTTCATCGCCCATTTTCGTCGTCAGGATATCCATTGAAATTTGCACCAATCACAACTCTCTCTCTCTCTCTCTCTCTCTCTCTCTCTCTCTCTCTCTCTGGGATGCTCAGGACTACTTCGTCTAGTTCCTTCCCAATTTCTCTTTCAACTCGATGTCACATCCTATCTGTGGGGCATGGCCGCAAATGACATTATACACAATACCCTCAATTTCAAATTTCAGCCTCATCACTCAATCAGGGAATGATATATGTGTAAAAAATAAATATATATATATATATATATATATATATATATATATATATATATATATATACACATATGACGAATGATATATGTATACATATATATATTTATTTTGAATCCATCCATCCATTTTCTTAGCCACTTATCCTCACAAGAGTTCCAGGAGTGCTGGAGCCTCTCCCAGCTATCAACGGGCAGGAGGCAGAGTACACCCTGAATTGGTTGTCAGCCAATCGTGGAGCACATAGAGACAAACAGCTGCACAATCAGACCTAGGGGCAATTTAGAGTGTCTGATTAATACTGCATGATTGGGATGTGGGAGGAAACCAGACTGCCGGGGGGAAAAAAAACAAAACACGCAGGCACGGGGAGAACATGCAAACTCCCCACAGGGAGGGCTGGGATTGAACCTGGGTCCTCAGAACTGTGAGGCCAATGGTTTCCAGCTGCTCCACCATGCCATTTTAATTCACATTTTAAATATGTGTGCATGACTCAATATTAAGTGTAAGTTTGAAGAAACGGCTGTTACTGAAAGCTCTGCCCGTGAGTATGTCAGGACTTGTTAAAGCCCAAGTGTCACGCCTATAAACATTCTAAAATAGATATTGTAATGAAAAATACATGTAACATTATTCACTTCAATAACTATACGAAAAAATAAATATGAGCGGGGATGGCGTCATCCATGCGCAAAGTTACGGAAGTCTCATTCGACATTCAAGTGGTAGCCATATCGGCTGCATCTTCTGTCCATGATGTCACACTGCGACATTCGCCATTGAGAACATGCTGTGCAACCGACTCGCCCTTGTCGACAAGGCCGGCGGCGATTTTCACAGCGAACTGGGTCTTTTGGAAAAGTATGAAGAGGGAATCCATCCTCCTGAGTGTTCGAGCAATAACCAGCAATACAATGAGCTGGCATTTTGGCTAACACGAAGGAACAACGGGCTACCTTCCAGCAGGTAAAACTAGTATCAACAGATGGGACCGCTTGAGTGCACTACTGCCCTGTAGGTCACTTCCTGCTTCTTCATGAAAACAAATCCCTCGAGAGGATTTTCATGACGGGAGTGACAAAAAGTACAAAATATACAGTGGTGCCTCGGTTCTCGAACACAATCCGCTCGAGAAGGCCAGTTGAAAACCGAAACGTTCGAAAACCAAAGCACCTTTTGCCATTACAATGAATGGCAGAATGATGGAGTCCCCAGAAGGAGCACTCTACGGCACTCCCTCTAAGGACTTAACAAAGTTGGGTAGTCTGAACTGTTTGGTGGATAGGCACGAACAAAAGTCAGGACCTGTTCCCCGACCGGAAGGTGGAGGGAAGCTACCCTTTCATCCACTGGGGTGAACTCCAAAATACAAGGCATCGAGCCGGGAGACAATAGGTATACCCACAACTACTTTAAATAAATGACCCCTGGTTTTACACAAACTTACATTCATTTACTATGATTGAAAAAAAAAGACAACGGTTGACGGCTCGTGAACACAGAAGCGTGTTCGGCAACACGTTGACCTTTGCCGGAATCCATCGATCTTTTCCGCTAGTATTCTATACAAATGCCAAGATTGAAATAAATGACCACTGGTTTTACACAAACTCATTAATCAACTTCTTCTTTTCCTTTAGGCTTGTCCCATGAGGGGTCGCCACAGCGTGTCATCTTTTTCCATCTTAGCCTATTTCCTGCATCTTCCTCTCTATCACCAACTGCCCTCATGTCTTCCCTCACCACATCCATAAACCTTCTCTTTGGTCTTCCTCTCACTCTTATGCCTGGCAGCTCCATCCTCAGCACCCTTCCACCAATATACTCACTCTCTCGCCTCTGAACATGTCCAAACCATCAAAGTCTGCTCTCTCAAATCTTATCTCCAAAACATCCAACTTTGGCTGCCCCTCTAATGAGCTCATTTCTAATCCTATCCAACTTGCTCACTCCAAGCGAGAACCTCAACATCTTCATTTCTGCTACCTCCAGTTCTGCTTCCTGTTGTTTCTTCAATGCTACCGTCTCTAATCCGTACATCATGGCCGGCCTCAGCACTGTTTTGTAAACTTTGCCCTTCGTCCGAGCAGAGACTCTTCTGTCACATAACACACCAGACACCTTCCGCCAGCTGTTCTAACCTGCTTGGAGCCGTTTCTTCACTTCCTTTCCACATTCACCATTGCTCTGGATTGTTGACCCTAAATATTTAAAGTCCTCCACCCTCGCTATCTCTTCTCCCTGTAGCCTCACTCTTCCCCCTCCACCTCTCTCATTCACGCACATATATTCTGTTTTACTTCAGCTAATCTTCATTCCTTTCCTTTCTCGTGCATCTCTCCATCTTTCTAATTGTTCCTCTGCATGCTCCCTGCTTTCACTGCATATCACAATATCATCTGCGAACATCATGGTGTAAGGGGATTCCAGTCTAACCTAATCTGTCAACCTATCCATTACCACTGCAAACAGGAAGGGTCTCAGAGCTGATCCCTGAGGCAGTCCCACCTCCACCTAAGGCACACCTCACCATTGTTCTGCTGCCATCATACATGTCCTATACTATTTTAACGTACTTCTCTGCCACGCCAGACTTACGCATGCACAGTTCCTCTCTTGGTACTCTGTCATGGGCTTTTTCTAGATCCACAAAGACACAATGTAGCTCCTTCTGACCTTCTCTGTACTTTTCCACTAGCACCCTCAAGGCAAATAATGGATCTGTGGTACTCTTTCTTGGCTTGAAACCACACTGTTGCTCGCAGATACTTACTTCTGTCCTGAGTCTAGCCTCCACTACTCTTTCCCATAACTTCATTGTGTGGCTCATCAACTTTATTCCTCTATAGTTCCCACAGCTCTGAACATCGCCTTTGTTCTTAAAAATGGGAACCAGAACACTTTTCCTCCATTCTTCAGGCATCTTTTCGCCCACTCGTATTCTGTTGAATAAGTTGGTCAAAAACTCCACAGCCATCTCTCCAAATTGCTTCCATACCTCCACCAGTATGTCATCAGGACCAACTACCTTTCCATTTTTCATCCTTTGTAGTGCCTTTCTGACTTCCCCCTTAATAATCATTTCCACTTCCTGGTCCTTCACACTTGCCTCTTCAACTCTTCCTTCTCTTTCATTTTCTTCATTCATCAACTTCTCAAAGTCATCTTTCCATCTATTTAGCACACTACTGGCACCAGTCAACACATTTCCATCTCTATCCTTAATCACCCTTACTTGCTACACATCCTTCCCATCTCTATTCCTCTGTCTGGCCAACCTGTAGAGATACTTTTCTCCTTCTTTCGTGTCCAACCTAGTGTACATGTCTTCATATGCCTCTTGTTTAGCCTTTGCTACATCTACCTTTGTCCTACATCTCATCTTTCCTTGTATGACTCCCTGTATTTTGGGGTTCCACCACCAAGTCTCCTTCTCCCCTTTTCTACCAGAAGACACACCAAGTACTCTCCTGCCTGTGTCTATGATTACCTTGGGTGTTGTAGTCCAGTCTTCCGGGAGCTTCTGCTGTCCATCGAGAGCCTGTCTCACCTCTTTCCGGAAGGCCGCACAACATTCTTCCTTTCTCAGCTTCCACCACATGGTTCTCTGCTATACCTTTGTCTTCTTAATCTTCCTACCCACCACCAGAATCATCCTACATACTACCATCCTATGCTGTCGAGCTACACTTTCCCCTATCACTACTTTACAGTCAGTAACCTCCTTCAGATTACATCGTCTGCACAAAATCTAATCTACCTGCGTGGTTCTACCTCCGCTCTTGTAGGTCACTATATGTTCCTCCCTCTTCTGGAAATAAGTGTTCACTACAGCCATCTCCATCCTTTTTGCAAAGTCCACCACCATCTGCCCTTCAAAGTTCCTTTCCTGGATACCGTACTTACCCATCACTTCTTCATCGCCCCTGTTTCCTTTACCAATATGTCCATTACAATCTGCACCAATCACAACTCTCTCGCTGTCTGGGATGCTCAGAACTACTTCATCTAGTTCCTTCCAGAATTTCTCTTTCAACTCTAGGTCACATCCTACCTGTGGTGCATAGCCGCTAACCACATTATACATAACACCCTCAATTTGAAATTTTAGTCTCATCACTCGATCTGATACTCTTTTCACCTTCAAGACATTCTTAGCCAGCTCTTCCTTTAAAATAACCCCGACTATATTTCTCTTCCCATCTACTCCGTGGTAGAATAATTTAAACCCTGCTCCCAAACTTCTAGCCTTACTACCTTTCCACCTGCTCTCTTGGATGCACAGAATATCAACCTTTCTCTTAATCATCATGTCAACCAACTCCTGAGCTTTTCCTGTCATAGTCCCAACATTCAAAGTCCCTACACTCAGTTGTAGGCTCTGTGCATTCCTCTTTTTCTTCTCACGCTGGATCCGGTTTCCTCCTCTTCTTTGTCTTCGACCCACAGTAGCTGAATTTCCACCTACGCCCTGCAGGTTAGCAGTGCCGGGGGCGGGCGTTGTTATCCCGGGCCACGACCGATCCGGTATGGGATTCTTTAGATGAACGCTCATATTTGTTTGGCACAGTTTTTACGCCGGATGCCCTTCCTGACGCAACCCTCTGCATTTATCCGGGCTTGGGACCGGCCTACAGATTGCACTGGTTTGTGCCCCCATAGGGCTGCATTACTCGGATGAAGGACAAAGTTTATAAAACAGTGGTGAGGCCATGATGCCATGGCCATGGCACCAGCCATGGTGTACGGATTAGAGATGGTGCCACTGAAGAAATAACAGGAAGCAGAACTGGAGGTAGCAGAAATGAAGATGCATGGGTTCTCGCTTGGAGTGAACAGGTTGGAAAGGATGAGAAATTATTTCATTAGAGGGGCAGCCAAAGTTGCATGTTTTGGAGACAGGGTTAGAGAGAGCAGACTCCGATGGTGTGGACATGTTCAGAGGGGAGAGAGTAAGTATATTGGTAGAAGTGTGCTGAGGATGGAGCTGCCAGGCAAAAGAGCGAGAGGAAGACCAAAGAAAAGGTTGATGGATGTTGTGAAAGAGGACATGAGGACAGTGAGTGTTAGAAAGGAAGATGCACGAGATAGGCTTAGATGTAAAAAGATGACACGCTGTGGTGACCCCTAACGGGACAAGCTAAAAGGAAATGAAGAAAAAGAAAAAGAAGCAGAAGCTACAACTGCGAATCCCCAATGTTGCAGTTTTGCTAGCAGGCCGCACACTACATCGAAGAGATGGAACCAAAGAGTAAATCCAGAGGGGGAGGGGCTTTGTGTCGATGTGCACAACGAATGGTGTTCTAACAGCAGGATCATCGACACCCACTCTTCTCCTGATTTAGAGGTCCTTGCAGTTTCGTGCAGACCCTTTAATCTACCTAGGGAGCTGACAGTGGTCATTGTGGTAGCTGTTTATAACCCGCCGGATGCTAACATTAGCGCAGCACTTAGCAGTCTGTTCATGACGGTAAACAAACAGCAGCACACCCACCCTGACGGAGTATTGATTTTTGCTGGTGACGTCAACCAAGCGTGTTTATAGACCGTCTCACCCAAATTATTTGTCCAGCGTGTGACGTGTCCCACCAGAGGAGACAAAACCCTGGACAATGTTTACTCCAATATTAAACATGCATACAGGGCCTCCCCACTCCCACATCTTGCTGGATCCGATCATGTCTGTGTCACCCTTGCGCCCACATAAATCCCCCTACGTAAACAAACAAGGCCTCAAACAAAGACAATTAAAACATGGCCTGAGAATGCATTACCTCAGGTGCAGGACTGTTTTTCATGCACAGTTTAGGAATTATTTGAACACCAGAACCTCCAGGAACACAGATACTGTTCTTGCTATGACTGTTAATATACTTATCTGGGTTTTCCCCAAACAAAAATCCTGGATGACCCGAGAGACTAAGGCACCATTGAGACGTCGCAATGCCGCCTTCAGGACAGGGGACAAGGCACAGTACAGTGCTGCTGAGGCGACTTAAAGAGGGGCATCGTAGTGGCCTACAAAAGAAATATTGAGGAGTGCTTCACAGAAAACAACTCAAAAAAGATGTGGGAGGGATGACAACAGATCAAAAACTACAACAGAAAGAACAAGATGTGTTTCATCTAGTTCCTTCCAGAATTTCTCTTTCAACTCTAGGTCACATCCTACCTGTGGGGCATAGCCGCTAACCACATTATATATAACACCCTCAATTTCAAATTTTAGTCTCATCACTCGATCTGATACTCTTTTCACCTCCAAGACATTCTTAGCCAGCTCTTCCTTTAAAATAACCCCTACTCCATTTCTCTTCCCATCTACTCCGTGTTAGAATAATTTAAACCCTGCTCCTAAACTTCTAGCCTTACTTCCTTTCCACCTGCTCTCTTGGATGCACAGTACATCAACCTTTCTCCTAATCATCATATCAACCAACTCCTGGGCTTTTCCTGTCATAGTCCCAACATTCAAAGTCCCTACACTCAGTCGTAGGATCTTTGCATTCCTCTTTTTCTTCTGACAACAGATCCGGTTTCCTCATCTTCTTTGTCTTCGACCCACAGTAGCTGAATTTCCACCGATGCCCTGCAGGTTAGCAGTGCCGAGGGCAGGCGTTGTTAACCCAGGCCACGACCGATCCGGTATGGGATTCTTTAGATGAACGCTCATATTTGTTTGGCACAGTTTTTACGCCGGATACCCTTCCTGACGCAACCCTCTGCATTTATCCGGGCTTGGGACCGGCCTACAGATTGCACTGGTTTTTGCCCCCATAGGGCTGTATTAATCAACTATGATTGAAAAAAAAAAAAAAAAAAAGAGGATGGAGTCGTCTCCATGGAACGTACATCGAAGCGATTGCGGCCACACTTAGCCTCCTTAAACCTCAGCGACAGACATTTTTTTTTGAACATGCATTGTTCTCAAATGAGCCAAGGCATTATCAATACTTTTTGGTAATTTTAGATTGAGAATAATAATTCCTTCCTGAAATGAAGTGATCGCTACACAGGCAGGCGTATGTGTATTTTGGTTGGGCAATAATCCATCATGTTTAATTGCCGAAATCCATCGATATTTTCTGATCTTTTCAGCTGGTATTCCATAGAATGATCTCTCTGAATTTCTGACTCGTCTATTGTGACAACCAACAGCACAATAGGTCTCGGGTATTGTAAATATTCTCCTCTGGTTCAATGTCTCCCACAATGTCGAGCAGCTCTGTTTGACCGGCAATATGGTGCAGTGAAAATGGTGACGTCACATGCACGAGCTCTATTGGAGACGGGCTGAAAAGCAGCCCCGGATGGATTTTCTCTGGGCACTCTGGTTTCCTCCCACATCTTAAAAATTTACATGGTTGTTTAATTGAAGACTTAATTGCCCGCAGGTGTGAATGTGACTGTGAATCGTTGTTTGATTAGATGTGCCCTGTGTTTGGCTGGCAACCAGTTAGGGGTGTAAGCAAAGCAAAGCAAATTTATTTGTATAGCGCATTTCATACATGAGGTAACTAAATGTGCTTTGCATGATTAAAGGCATTTGAAAACAAAGAGATGAATCATTTAAAGCGGGACAAAAACAATAAAAATGACCAAAACAATATTAAGAAAAAAGACAAAACTGCATATCGTGCAAGTAAGAAAAGTCGATATATTCTAAAAAAAACATGAGAAAAAAGAGCTGAATTTAAAAACATTTACACTTGGGGCTGACCTCACCTCTGTTGGCAACTTATTCCATTTCTGTGCAGCATAATAGCTAAATGGTGCTTCACCATGTTTGCTTTGGACTCTGCGCTCCACTATTAGACCTGAGTCAGTCGATCTCAGAGCTCAACTGGGTTTGTATTCCGTAACCATTTCTTTCATGTATTCAGGACCTAAATCATTTAGTGATTTATAGACCGGCAGCAGAACTTTAAAATCTATTCTCAAGCAGACTGGAAGCCAGTGCAAGGACTTTAGGATTGGAGTACTGGGGTACCCTGCTTCCTGCTCGAAGATAGATGGGATAGGCTCCAGCACTTCTGTAAGCCTTGTGAGGACAAGCAGCTCAGGTAATGGATGCATGTTGGAGACTTTGGACCATAAAGCTTTGCATGGCCAAAGAGGTACTCTGAAACTCTGGCATACGGTCTTGCTAATAAGGGTGTCAAGTAGGCTGCCATACCACAAATAGCAATGGAGCGAATTGATAACGATTGGCTTGTATGGCTTGGGTTCATGTGTTGAGCTGAGCCCTAGCACCAACTCTCAAATTGAACACCAGATGCCGCCAAACAAAATTATACTTGATTGGGTCACCAGCACGGCAAATATCTCTCTGATAAACGTAGCCTACCCAATTAGCATCTCATTGCATTGCATATGTATACCAAAGTCAGTCTTATATAAACCTGATTATTTTTCATATCTTTGTATTACATACATATATTTTTGCAACCTTAAGAACCCAATTATTGTCATATCTTTGTATTCACATCTTATTTTTGACATAAAGACATCAACAGGATGCAGCTGCCGGGTCACACCCAACGCTTTTTCAGGACGTTTGCAGCGTCGAGTTACTGAACAGGAAGCCTGTCACACTCGAATCACCACACAGGATGTCTGCAAGCAGAAATTGATTTCAACTATTTTTCCATTAAACTTTTAGAAGAAAATATGATGCTTTGAAACAGCTTTGTGAAAAAATATAACCTGTGTATGACTGTCTCTCTCAGACAAGGCAACACATGAGCAACCAACTGAAACAAACCTGAGAATGCATGAGAGAATTGTATTCACAAGAATGTTGATACATTTATGCTATTGCTCAAAACTAGGGTGGAACCGAACGCAAGTTTGTGGTTAAATTTTGAAAAGATATAAAATATAAAGATGCATTTATTGATTAAAGGGAAAATGACAAAATTGAGTGAAGCTAAGAAGGGAATGACAAGTCAAACCAGGAATGGCAAAAGGGGCCTAATAGGATGAACCAAGTGAGCCCTTCCCACTAGGCTTGGGTTCAGCCAACATTTTCCAGAATGTTCCACTAAAAAGCTATAAAAACCTTGGATACAGAAGTTCAGGCTTTTTGTTCGGTTCTCGCTGACAAAGAGACAAGGTCTTTTTATAGGTGTAATAGTCGTGTGGCAAGCTGGCGGGGAGAAAGTTTCTGGCAACTTTGAATACTTAATTTTTGACCACTCCTTTTAAGATTGGGTGCAAGTAAAACTACTATAATAAGGTAATCAGAGGATAATACCAGCGATATTATGTGCGTACTTATGAAGGACAAGTTGTCTTGAAAATTTATCCTTAATTCTGAAAATCCTTATTACTAAATTACACTTCAAGCTATATAGGACTTGATCACCCCTAACAGGCTCACTCAAAAATGTCTATTTTCCATAATTGATGCTTTTAAATGCTTTGAATCTTACTTATTTATATTGCTTTTTACTATTTTTACAATTTATCTCATTCTACTTACCATCAGTATTATCATTTTAACCATTTTTACTTTTATTGATTTATGTTCAATTAACATTGAATTTTGCCTTAACATCACAACCATTCACCGCGTCTGGCGGGAATGACTGTCGAGTAATGAATGTTATCTGAACAATTTTTATCATTTTAATCATTACTTTTATTGATTTATGTTCAATTAACATCGAATTTTGCCTCAACATCACAACAATACCCCGCGTCTGGCGGGAATGACTGTCGAGTAATGAATGTTATCTGAACAATTTTTATCATTTTAATCATTTTTACTTTTATTGATTTATGTTCAATTAATATCGAATTTTGCCTCAACATCACAACGATACCCCGCGTCTGGCGGGAATGACTGTCGAGTAATGAATGTTATCTGAACAATTTTTATCATTTTAATCATTTTTACTTTTATTGATTTATGTTCAATTAACATCGTATTTTGCCTTAACATCGCAACCATACCCCGCGTCTGGCGGGAATGGCTGTCAAGTAATGAATGTTACCTGAACAATTTTTATCATTTTAATCATTTGTACTTTTATTGCTTTATGTTCAATTAACATCGAATTTTGCCTAAACATCGCAACCATACCCCACGTCTGTCGGGAATGAATGTCGAGTAATGAATGTTATCTGAACAATTTTTATCATTTTAATCATCTTTACTTTTATTAATTTATGTTCAATTAACATCGAATTTTGCCTCAACATCGCAACCATACCCCGCGTCTGTCGGGAATGAATGTCGAGTAATGAATCTTATCTGAACAATTTTTATCATTTTATTAAATTATTAAAATTTCCCTCTTCATCTATCTTTGTCATTCTTATATTGCGTTATCTCATTATTACCATTCTACCTCATTAAAGATCGAGCATCAACAACATTAACATCATTTAGTCATAAAATTCTATTTTAATCAGTCACTCATTGATAATCTCCATTTTAAGATAAAACAAATCCGTACGATCCTAACAAGGATTGTTAAATTTACTAGGTCAATGACAAGTGCAATCGATTCATAAGAGATGAAGCTGCTGTAAAAGCAGAGTGAACACTTTGTCACCTTGTTACTCTGAAAGGTTACTCGACAAGGGCTGATAAGTGGGGGCAGACCGGATTGGCTCTGCAAAACTAAAGGCAGTTAGTACACCTAGGTGAATTCATCTCGACACCGACTTAAGAGGCTCCTCTCCTCCTGCACGGATGGCGTTAGAGTCGACTGGGGAAAAGAGGTAGCTTAACCCTTTAACTGGGGAGTCGGTCAGGACATTTCTCCCCATTAGTCCTGCGGATAAGCGGAATCTGACAGGGGTATTGATTGTTTTAAAGTACACATGACTATCTCTGCTGAATAAGGAGTTGTAACTTCACAGCAGTTTTGGTGTCAGACCAATTAGAGCTTTTTCCCCTGATGATAATCTTTCCCTGTCTCTATTTTTTTTTTAAATCTACTTCAACAGACCATGCAGTCTACAGCTGTCAGGTTTAAACAGTCTAGGACATTTAAAGTAAAATTATCAAGGAAGGAAGACAAGAGGAACTTCTGGCGCGCGAGGAGAATGTGGGATGTGTCTTTCACAATCTCCAACCCATTCTAATCACATCTCCACGTCTCCACTTTTTTATTACTTAGTGTGGTCCGCATCACACAAAGCAAATTGTGACAAACAAAGCAACAAAAATAGTCCATGTGAGTCTTTGCGATGTCTTCACCATCCTCTTGATATCGTCAGTCTTTGTTGTCTTCTGCATCACTGTCTGGTGTTTCCACGGCACCCAATGTAAATTGATTGCATCACATTGTTAAAGTACATCATAGCAAAGTTTCCATGGCACCCAATGTACCTCTCGATTGCATTGCGTCACATAAGCATTAAAAACGCAAGAAAGCAAATATGAGATAACTTTATATCCAATTAATCCAACATTTCCCTCTTGTTTATCGAAAATTATCTTAAATTCTCACATCACCCAAAATAGACACTTTGCCAGATCTTCGACTTCTTTGATACACTCAGAGGAAAAATGGTTGTTTATGCATTGTCATAACATAACATATCTACAAACAGATCAGGCAAGTCAGCCAGAATACTCCCTGGTGATTTGTCCCAAAATGACTGTTATTACATGAAACCACTCATTAACCTTTAGCTTTTGGATCACCCTTACCTTTTCTAATGTTGCTCTAGGAGAAAGGGTGCTAGCTGCTACCTCTATACTTTTCACAAAGCATCAAAGTGAAGCGTGGATTACCAGAGATGTAGACCCAGAGGAAAAAGCCCCAACATGGATTTGCTCCTTCATTATTTTCATCCGTCACTAAAGTGTCCCAACTCGTGTGCATTCAGATTATTCATCATATACCACTTAATTTGAGTAAACACTGCTCCTTGTTCCCCTATCTGTCGGACTTGACCATGGGATTATTATAAAATAAATTTTGGATCATCATCGCACGCATGAGAACCAAATTGTGGATCATTTAGGTTTTGGATTGCCGTAGGGTTTTCATGCATGGCATGACAACATTACAACATCCCACAGATATCTCAAAAGCAGGAAGAATGTTACGATGGTTACGACCACTCCACAGCATCCCATTTTGGGACCTAACCATTTCAGCGTAGGTATTTCATCTAGGTTACCCTATAGGTTCAGTGTCTTTAAATTTCTTCACTGTCCATCAGCTATTTTGAGATACTATAACTCTCCACCCAGCTTGTTAACCAGTCTTTAGCTCACCTCTCCAATCGGATCCTAGACTGAAATTACCTTTCTGGAATGTGCCAAATGAATCCAAGTCAACGTAATTTTTACAGCTATGAGTGTTCAACAAAACCTGAAATGGACATTCCCACTTCGGCAAATACCAGTGCTTCTTTATGCTTCTCACCAGGATCCAGTCTCCTGGTTCCACCAATATGATGTCCTGCTGATGTCGATATGTCGGGGTGCTCTGTTGGAAAGAGTTCTCTATCCATTTTGAGAATGCATCTATTATGACCAAGAAATGTTTTTTTTCATATTGTGAATCAATTTGACATTCATTAAATACCAAGTAATAAGAGAGAATACCTGTTTTCTTTTACTTGAGCTCAAAGAGAATGAAAAAGAGTCAGGTACAATTCTTGAATGTTCTAAAGCAGTCTTCCTAGAAACCTCTATTTTTATTAGATTTAGGAGGTGCCTACCAACGGTGACAAATCTAAAAGGGTGGGGGCGAGCAAAAACGTGTTTGTGTGACTATGATTCTGCATGTTGTTGGAAAGTTACGATATGTAAACTAACAAAGATGTACGAAAATGACATGTGCTGAGCAAAGCATTCTTTGCAAGCAGAAGCATTCTTTTCATTGCAGCAAATGTGTGATAAACATACATTTTGATTAATAAATCTCACTTTGGTTTAATTCAATTAAGTTCATGTGGACAATTTGGAGAATGTTTATTTTAATTTTTTGTTTTTTTGGTGAGTATCATATTAATGTTACCTGTCCTCCCATTTTTGTGAGTATAATATTAATGTTACCTGTCCTCCCATTATCCCTCCTGTTGAGACATGTGTTAGCTCAAGACTCAATTTAGACAAGTTAATTTGGTGCAACTGGTTTATTTTTTGGTCATACATAGATGTTTTATTTTTATTTTTTTCCATACATCCTGTTCCAATTTTGGACTCTTTTGCTGAGTTTCTCGTAATGTATTCAATTCCAGATTTGTAATAGTATCAAGGTCGTCATTTAATTCTTTTTTTTCCCATGCAGCTTCCTTGATTATTTTATCAGCAAAGCATTTCCCAATGAATTCATATTTTTTGTTTGATGTCTGTGTGACACATTTGGATTCAGCAACAGATTTTTGCAGTTGTTTCATTTAGTAATTGAAGTAACAAACAAAGCTCGAAGGACCAATTTAATGTCAGGTTTAAACAGCCTAGGACATTTAAAGTAAAATTATCAAGAAGGAAGACAAGAGGAACTTCTGGCTCGCGAGGAGAACGTGGAATGTGTCTTTCACAATCTCCAACCTGTTCTAATCATATCTCCACGTCTCCACTTTTTTATTACTTAGCGTGGTCCGCATCACACAAAGCAAATTGTGACAAACAAAGCAAATGTTCCTCACTGTGCTATCTGAAATCAACTCATTCCACTTTTCCTGGTGGACTTAATGAAAACAGCATTGTATGCCAAATTAAATCCATTGCCCCTTTTTTCAAGCCTTTAACTAACTACCTTGGAAGGGTTAGGGCTTTGGAAACATCAATTTTCTCTTAGTGTTCAATCGAGGTCATTTTTGCACATTATTTCCGGACTTACATTGCAGCCCTATGGGGGCACAAACCAGTGCAATCTGTAGGCCGGTCCCAAGCCCGGATAAATGCAGAGGGTTGCGTCAGGAAGGGCATCCGGCGTAAAAACTGTGCCAAACAAATATGAGCGTTCATCTAAAGAATCCCATACCGGATCGGTCGTGGCCCGGGATAACAACGCCCGCCCCCGGCACTGCTAACCTGCAGGGCGTAGGTGGAAATTCAGCTACTGTGGGTCGAAGACAAAGAAGAGGAGGAAACCGGATCCAGCGTGAGAAGAAAAAGAGGAATGCACAGAGCCTACAACTGAGTGTAGGGACTTTGAATGTTGGGACTATGACAGGAAAAGCTCAGGAGTTGGTTGACATGATGATTAAGAGAAAGGTTGATATTCTGTGCATCCAAGAGAGCAGGTGGAAAGGTAGTAAGGCTAGAAGTTTGGGAGCAGGGTTTAAATTATTCTACCACAGAGTAGATGGGAAGAGAAATATAGTCGGGGTTATTTTAAAGGAAGAGCTGGCTAAGAATGTCTTGAAGGTGAAAAGAGTATCAGATCGAGTGATGAGACTAAAATTTCAAATTGAGGGTGTTATGTATAATGTGGTTAGCGGCTATGCACCACAGGTAGGATGTGACCTAGAGTTGAAAGAGAAATTCTGGAAGGAACTAGATGAAGTAGTTCTGAGCATCCCAGACAGCGAGAGAGTTGTGATTGGTGCAGATTGTAATGGACATATTGGTAAAGGAAACAGGGGCGATGAAGAAGTGATGGGTAAGTAAGGCATCCAGGAAAGGAACTTTGAAGGGCAGATGGTGGTGGACTTTGCAAAAAGGATGGAGATGGCTGTAGTGAATACTTATTTCCAGAAGAGGGAGGAACATAGAGTGACCTACAAGAGCGGAGGTAGAACCACGCAGGTAGATTAGATTTTGTGCAGACGATGTAATCTGAAGGAGGTTACTGACTGTAAAGTAGTGGTAGGGGAGAGTGTAGCTCGACAGCATAGGATGGTAGTATGTAGGATGATTCTGGTGGTGGGTAGGAAGATTAAGAAGACAAAGGTAGAGCAGAGAACCATGTGGTGGAAGCTGAGAAAGGAAGAATGTTGTGCGGCCTTCCGGAAAGAGGTGAGACAGGCTCTCGATGGACAACCGAAGCTCCCGGAAGACTGGACGACGACAGCCAAGGTGATCAGAGAGACAGGCAGGAGAGTACTTGGTGTGTCATCTGGTAGGAAAGGGGAGAAGGAGACTTGGTGGTGGAACCCCATAATACAGGGAGTCATACAAGGAAAGAGATTAGCGAAGAAGAAGTGGGATACTGAGAGGACTGAGGAGAGGCGAAAGGAGTACATCGAGATGCGACGTAGGGCAAAGGTAGAGGTGGCAAAGGCTAAACAAGAGGCATATGAAGACATGTACACCAGGTTGGACACGAAAGAAGGAGAAAAGGATCTCTACAGGTTGGCCAGACAGAGGGATAGAGATGAGAAGGATGTGCAGAAGGTTAGGGTGATTAAGGATAGAGATGGAAATGTGTTGACTGGTGCCGGTAGTGTGCTAAATAGATGGAAAGAATACTTTGAGAAGTTGATGAATGAAGAAAATGAGAGAGAAGGAAGAGTTGAAGAGGCAAGAGTGAAGGACCAGGAAGTGGAAATGATTACTAAGGGGGAAGTCAGAAAGGCACTACAAAGGATGAAAAATGGAAAGGCAGTTGGTCCTGATGACATACCGGTAGAGGTATGGAAGATGGCTGTGGAGTTTTTGACCAACTTATTCAACAGAATACTAGCGGGCGAAAAGATGCCTGAAGAATGGAGGAAAAGTGTTCTAGTTCCCATTTTTAAGAACAAAGGGGATGTTCAGAGCTGTGGGAACTATAGAGGAATAAAGTTGATGAGCCACACAATGAAGTTATGGGAAAGAGTAGTGGAGGCTCGACTCAGGACAGAAGTAAGTATCTGCGAGCAACACTATGGTTTCATGCCTAGAAAGAGTACCACAGATGCATTATTTGCTTTGAGGATGCTAGTGGAAAAGTACAGAGAAGGTCAGAAGGAGCAACATTGTGTCTTTGAAGACCTAGAGAAAGCCCATGACAGAGTACCAAAAGAGGAACTGTGGTACTGCATGCGCAAATCCGGTGTGACGGAGAAATATGTTAGAATAGTACAGGTCATGTATGAGGCCAGCAGAACAGCGGTGAGGTGTGCCTAAGGTGTGTCAGAGGAATTTAAGGTGGAGGTGGGACTGCATCAGGGATCAGCTCTGAGCCCCTTCCTGTTTGCAGTGGTAATGGATAGGCTGACAGATGAGGTTAGACTGGAATCCCCTTGGACTATGATGTTCGCAGATGATATTGTGATATGCAGTGAAAGCAGGGAGCATGCAGAGGAACAATTGGAAAGATGGAGACATGCACTGGAAAGGAGAGGAATGAAAATTAGCCGAAGTAAAACAGAATATATGTGGGTGAATGAGAAAAGTGGAGGGGGAAGAGTGAGGCTACAGGGAGAAGAGATAGCGAGGGTGGACGACTTCAAATACTTGGGGTCAACAATACAGAGCAATGGAGAGTGTGGTCAGGAAGTGAAGAAACGGGTCCAAGCAGGTTGGAACAGCTGGCAAAAGGTGTCTGGTGTGTTATGTGACAGAAGAGTGTCTGCTAGGATGAAGGGCAAAGTTTACAAAACAGTGGTGAGGCCGGCCATGATGTACGGATTAGAGACGGTGGCACTGAAGAAACAACAGGAAGCTGAACTGGAGGTGGCAGAAATGAAGATGTTGAGGTTCTCGCTCGGAGTGACCAGGTTGGATAGGATTAGAAATGAGCTCATTAGAGGGACAGCCAAAGCTGGATGTTTTGGAGACAGGATTCAAGAGAGCAGACTTCGATGGTTTGGACATTTTCAGAGGCGAGAGAGTGAGTATATTGGTAGAAGGATGCTTGAGGATGGAGCTCCCAGGCAAAAGAGCGAGAGGAAGACCAAAGAGAAGGTTTATGGATGTGGTGAGGGAAGACATGAGGGCAGTTGGGGTTAGAGAGGAAGATGCAGGAGATAGGCTAAGATGGCAAAAGATGACACGCTGTGGCGACCCCTTACGGGACAAGCCGAAAGGAAAAGAAGAAGATTTCCGGACTTACATTATGAGTAATGTCTCTTGCTATAACACAACAAAACCTGTTGGCTTCTGCTTGGCAAAGAAAATGTCAGTAATAGCCTGGTAGAACAGCAAACCTTTGTGATTAGGTTAAAAATGGCGTCAGGTGTTTGGCGACTGCAGTTAAACTTAAGCTTGAACGTTTTTGGTTAATTGTCAACAACCACATAAGAGGGTGTGCATACTTGTGCAACTACATTTGTTGTTGTACTTTCCACACATTTTTTTCAAATATCAAATGAGTTGTATATATTAGGTTATACTAACAGTGAAAAATGTCCTGTAATTCATTATCTTGGTTTATTTGTTTATGTATGCATATATTTTTAGATCACCAAAACCTGGCATTTTAATACAAGTTAGTAGCCACTATGTCCACTGTATTCATGATTTTAATGTTTTCATTATTTTTTGGGGGCCCATCAATAGTTAGGTTTGTCAGGACTTATACTTTGGGCTCGCCCTCACCACTCCAGTTCAAATAGTGCAGCACAGTACAACTGTTTCACTTTGTATGAATCTCTCCTTACATACCTAAATGTGTGTGATCCAATTCCAGAGTAAATCTGGTGTGCAACACTAAGTATATATAGGATGGTGGGTTGAATAGCCCCTTTAGGGACGCATGTACAATGATTTCAAAATAAAATTAAATTCAGACTTGTGAGCGTGTAAAAAAAAACTTGTTTAAAATACACTAAATGATTGAGTGAAAGACTAAATTCTTTCAATTTATGAACAAAAACACTTAACAATGAAAGATAAAACATTGTGCTGATTGTGTTAATAATAATGCCAGGCATTACTTGTAGTAACATTAGCAAAAGTACCAGTTGAAGTCCAGGTAATGTACAAAAGGGTGAAACATATGTGAAGCAACCTTATGTGCATTGCATGTATTTGTGTGGATAATTTTGCATCAGTGTCAGCCCACGCTGATGAAGTGCAGAGACATTTAGCTCGGGAGGCCATCCATCATCTCTTTCAGGCGTAAGTGTGCCTCTCCGGACCGAGACACCACCAGACGATGACCCACGTTCACTTTGCTGGCCTGGCCTAAATAAACAACAGGCCTTTCATCGTCATAGACTTCGTCTTCATTGTGAACATCATCATCCTGAGACCCCGATTTGGGTTAAAACATCATAAAAAAGAATAAGCAATGCCAAGTGCTAATTGCTGTTTCTTTCTGAGTTATACTAAAAACATATTTCACAATTCAAATATTGCAGAATTTTTTCACAATCAGTTCTGTGCATTGACATTTGATATGAGTACTAATATTTGACCGAAACCCTGTCATTTCACTTTGTTAGCCTGCACTCTATGCATCTTACCATTTACTACAATTGCCAACTGGCAGTGTGTGTTTTATCTGGACTTTTTAACACAAACATACCATTATGAAGATAATCAATGAACATGTTCTAAGATAAAATATTGTATGCTGCTTGTCACTCTTTACAGTAGTCTGTTCCTTTCTTCAGAATATTTATAATTTGTATTTTTTTCCCCAAGTGTCCTTTAAAAAATGATTAAGGCAAATAACCCCCCCCCCCTCCAAAATGATGTTAGGTGTATGGTTGCACTTTACTCTTCTCATTTCCTTTACATAAAACCATACATATTCCCCTCTTGCTCTGTCTCTCTTACTCACTCACTCACAAACACAGAGGTCAAGTGTCAGAGGTCATATTGTGTCTGGAGAGGATTTAGTTTTTGGCTAATTGATCTAGAACACACAGACCCTTAAATACAATGCTTGCAAGGGGACATTCAAGTTGGGAGGAGTCAGCATCACCAAGAGGTCATTTAGTATAGAATTGAGGGGCAACAATTAAGAACATTTTGGCTTTTTTTTTTGTTTTCATTTGTATCATAGTGCCACGTAAAGTATTTTTTGCTGAGTGTACTGGTAAAAAAATAAAAAAAAAAAACCTAAATTCTTCAGAGCATAATTGCAGGACTGTATATAAAGATGTATGTAATAATCCTTAACATGCTGTTTTCATTTGTGTGTGTCTGAATGCCTGTAACTGCCAGCCAATCATTTTCCATTTCAACTGCATAATGCCAATTTTGTTTTATTGACTTGTGATTGAGCCTTATGAGTTTTGCCCACAGAGCAGAGAGCAGCATCAAAATAATCCAAGAAATTCTGTTGATCCACGATGCTTTATCTGTTTCCCTGTGGGGAGATTTGATAATTAACATTATTATTATTAATTTTTGCCAAAGAGAGAGAAGAGAAAACAATGTAGTTTAGCATTTAAATAGTGTATTTAAAGGTCAAGTGTCGTCAAACGGATGATTTTTGGTCTATTGTTTATGAAAACCCCACAGCCAATATGGTCTCGTGTTTTTTCACCACAAAACATGATTTTGACGTATACAGCTTTTTGTAACTCCCACCATGAAAATCCTCTCAGGAATTTGTTTTCCAGAAGAAGCAGGAAGTGACGTAAAGGACAGAGGTGCCCCCTCATGGACTCGTTTGTTTCGATTATTTTTACCTCCAGGAAGGTAGCTCGTTGTTCCTTCGTGTTAGCCAAAATGCCGGCTCATTGCATTGCTGGACATTGCTTGAACACTCGGGAGAATGGAATTACCCTTCATAAATTTGAAAGAGACCCTGTTCGTTGTGAAAAATGGAATGCACGGGTGCAGAGGACGAGAGCATCGTGGGTTCCAAATAACAGGTAGTTGTGTAAACAACTACTAAAAAAAATAATAGTTTGGGGCAGACCACGTAATCGGTCTCTCTCATAACGTAGCAAAAGATCCGCGTATGAGATGTGTTGATGTGCGCATACAGGAACTAAAAGAAAATAATAGTTTGGGGCGGACCAGGTAATTGGTCTCTCTCATAAAGTAGCAAAAGATCCGCGTATGAAATGTGTTGATGTGCGCATACAGCAACTAAAAGAAAATAATAGTTTGGGGCAGACCACGTAATCGGTCGCTCTCATAACGTAACAAAAGATCCGCATATGAAATGTGTCGATGTGCGTGTCGCCCAGCCAACGTCTCACTCAGCCTCGTTGCGATAGTGTTCATTGCGTACTGCGGCGACTTTGAACATACTCCTAAAAGCAGCATTGCTCGGCTCCACCTCCTACTTATATACCACCACTGGCTCCGAAACTCAGCCACACGGGGTGAGGCGCAGTGTTCGGAGGTCACAGCTTCTGTGAAGGCTGCGCATCGGGCTTTGTGACGGGGACGGCTCTGAAGAACCCAGCCGAGAATGCGTTACTCAGTCGTGTGCGCGCATAAAGCGCCCCGGCTCGACTGTGAACACCCCCCTAAAGCAGCACCGCTTGGTTCTATCATAAGCCACACCGGCCGGCTGCGATGAGCTGCGATGGCTCATCTCCGCCGCGGAAGTGGATCGGCTGGAATGCGGTTTGGCCGTGATCTGATATCATCTGAATATGGCTCTAAACAATAGTGTAATATCGCCCTGAGGGGTCGAAACAATAGTGTAATATTGCGCCGGTAACTTCATTTGGTTCTGTGGTGTTGTCCTTTTCGAAAAGAGCTTCGGTGTCAGAAGGGGTGTCGGAAAAATCCGAATATCTCTGTTGTTCGGCTTCCATAGTACCAGGCACTGCGCGTTTTCAACGGCGGAAGTGACGATGACGTCAAGGACAGAGGACGCGACTAATATGGCGACCACATGGATGTCAAGGGACACTCAATTGAGCAACTTTGTGCATGGATGACGCGTTCTCCGCTCACTTTTTTTCCCCCCGTATGGACATTGAAGTGAATACTGTTATATGTATTTTTCATTTCAATATCTATTTTAGAATGTTTATAGGGATGACAGTCCCCCTTTAAGTGGACTGTTATAAGAGGTAAATGTGCAACTTTGATCCATTCACTTCAAAATTAGAATGCGAGGGACAATCAAGAAAATGTTGTGGTCAGCAATCCTGAAATGCCAATTTAAAAGCACTTCTACATATTTTGTTGTATCATAGTTTCTCATGCTATACAGCTAAAATAGAAAAGTACAGAAATTAGAAAAATGCTTGCAAAGGCATGATTTAATACTTTTTCACAGGTTTGTGACACATTATAGATACATTGCGTCAAAGTATTCTAAACAGAGGAGACAAAACAGCACTTAAATTGCTTTCATATTTTATAAAAGCTGAACTTCATAAGTGTGCGTCTATATTAGTTCTTCAACATAATAAATACAATTTCAGGTTATGTCTTGATTTAATAAAACCAAGAGGTTATTTTATTTACTTCAATGGACTCGCAAAAGAGAAATATAATTTTAAAAAGGAAGAGTAACAAGGCTATTGGCCTTTACTGTAAAAAGTTAAATAATAGAACTACGTATCAACAACAATGTATGTTGTGAGGGTAACATTCATGGACAATGTATTCTAATAGTTTTTTACTTGCAGAAGGTACAACAACAATCATATTAATGCCACATTTGTAAGTGAGTAGGAGCTTTACTTATCAAATTACATACAAAAAGAATGTACAGTGCTGTGAAAAAGTACTCACCCCATTACTGATTTTTTTTTTGCACATCTATCATGCACATAGGTTTCAAATAAAACCAATTTTAGTATTACTCAGAGACAACCAAGTAAATACAAAATGCAGTTTTCAAATGACGTTTCAATTTATCAAGGCACACAAAACCCAACATTTTCGACCCTCGGTGAAAATGTAATTACTCTCAGAGCCATTCATGGCAGCAATAACTGAAATCAAGCATTTGCGATAACTGGTGATGAGTCTTTCACATTACTCTGGAGAAAATGTGTCCCATTCTTCTTTGTAGAATTGTTTAAACTGCCCCATATTGGAGGGTTTTCAAGCATGAACCACCCATTTATGGTCACAACACAGCCTCTTGGGTTTAAATCCGGTGACGGTCTGAGCGCTCCCAGTGCTGAAAAGTCTCCTTGTGATTAATGCACATGCACATATATTTTGTAAACTTCTGGTCAATCTGAAGCATCCCCATCCATGCTTCAACATGTGCCATTTGACAACTTGTCGCCGAGTGTTCACGTTCGCTGTGGACGTCTCAGAAAGACGAACACAGCGAACATAAGTAAATGTGTATATCTTTTTATCAACTTTTGTTTTAAGGTTAGGTTACAGTTAGGATATAACGTATGTGAGCTCCCTCTACGTAGAAGATGGGGAACTATGAGACCGGGAGATTTCTGCTACATACACAGAGTACCCCTGTTAGTAACGAATGTGGATTAATCACAAGGAGACTTTTAAGCATGGGGGAGCACTCAGACAGTCACACCAGACTTTGAGTTGGCCACTTCAAAACATTATTATTATTTATTTATTTATTTTTATTCAGATGTGAATTTGCTGGTGTGTTTCGGATTGTTGTCCTGCTTCATGAGCCAAAAGCACTTGAGTTTGAGGACATGAACCAGATGTTCTCCTTCAGGATTTTCTGATATAGCAGAATTCATTGTTCCATCAATCACAGCAAGTTGTCCTTGTCCTGAGGCAGCTAAGCAGCCTCAGACCACCACACTGCTACCACCATGCTTCACTGTTGGCATAACTTTTACACAGGATGTAATGGGCCACACACCTTCCAAAAAGTTCAATTTTTTACTCATCAGTCCACAAAATGTTTATCCAAAAGTTTTGAGGATCATCAAGATGCTTTTGGCAAGTATGAGATGAGCCTTTGTGTTCTTTCCTGACAGTTGGGGTTTTCGCCTAGGAACTCTCCCCCAGATGCCATCTTTGGCCAGTGTCTTTCTTATGGTAGTCATGAACGCTGATCCTAACTAACGCCAGCGACACTTGCAGGTGTTTGGATGTTGTTCGAGGTTCTTTTATGACCTCTTGGATGAGTCCTCGTCACACTCTTGGAGTAATTTGTGGACGATCGATCTGACAGGGGTTCACTTGACCACAACAGCCTTGGAAATGGATCTGTAACCTATTCCAGACTGATGGATTTCAATCACTTTTTTTCCTCATCTATTCCCGAATTTCTTTGGATCTTGGCATGATGCATTGGTTCTTGAGATTTTGTAGCTTACTTCACGTTCTCTGACAGATTGCATTTAAGAGATTTTGTGATTTAACAAGTATGGTGGTAATCAGGTTTGGGTGTGCCTTATGAAATTGTACTCACCTTTCCCAAATTTCAGTCACAGTTGTGACTTTGTGATTTAACAAAGAGGGGCAAATACATTCTCGTAGAAGGGGTCAGAAAGCCTGGGATTTTTTTGTCACAATAAATTCTCTTTTAAAAACAGCATTTTGCACAGTAGTGTTCAAAATAATAGCAGTCCAATGAGACTAACTAGATTGATCCATGTTTCCAATATATTTTTTACTGCAGGGGCTTTAACCCGGTGTGTAGGGGTTGAGATGAGAATCAGCACCTTCAAATCTGAAACCATGGTCCTCAGTCGGAAAAGGGTGGCATGCCCTCTCCGAGTCGAGGATGAGATGCTGGCCCAAGTGGAGGAGTTCAAGTATCTTCGGGTCTTGTTCACGAGTGACGTAAGAATGGAGCAGAAGATCGACAGGCGGTTCGGTGCAGGTTCTTCAGTGATGCGGACTTTGTTGTGGTGAAGAGGGAGCTAAGTCCTAAGCCGAAGCTCTCATTTTACCAGTTGATTTACGTTCCTACCCTCACCTATGGGCATAAGTTGTGGGTCGTGACCAAAAGAACAAGATCTGGGATACAAGCGGCCGAAATGAGGTTCCTTCTTAGGGTGTCCGAACTCTCCCTCAGAGATAGGATGAGAAGCTTGGTCATCCAAGAGGGGCTCAGTGTCAAGCCGCTGCTCCTCCGGATTGAGAGGAGCCAGATGAGGTGGCTTGGGCATCTGATCCGGTTGCCTTCTTGACGCCTCCCTGGTGAGGTGTTCTGGGCATGTCCCACCGGAAAGAGACCCTGGGGACGACACAGGACACACTGGAGAGACTATGTCTCTCGGCTGGCCTGGGAATGGCTTGGGATTAATCCGAAAGAACTGGAAAAAGTGGCGGAGGAAAGGGAAGTCTGAATTTCCTGCTGAAGCTACTTCACCTGCAACCCGACCCGTGGAAGCGGTAGAAATTAGATGGATGGACATGTCAAACAAGGTACTGGTAGGTGCAGTAGATTCTCAGAAAACCAACATGACTCAGCATTTATGATCTACGCATACTTAAGGCTTTGCAATTGGGAAATTTGTTGAAAGGGGTGTTACAAAAAATAGCAGTGTGCCATTCAATCCGTGAGGTTATCAATTTTGTGAATCATCCATCCATTTTTGTAACCGCTTATCCTCACAAGAGTCGCGGGACTACCCCAGCTGTCAACGTGCAGGAGGCAAAGGTACACCCTGAACTGGTTGCCAGCCAATTGTAGGGCACATGGAGAGACAAATGTCACACTCACATTCACACCAAGGGCCAAGTTAACTATGGAGAACCCAAGACATCCAAATCGTCTTAAAATTTTCTGTACCAACTAAATTAATCAATAAGCATCAACAGAACTAAAAAAAAATCACATTTGGAAAAATTTACTAATTTACTTCCGGTTTTGGAAGAGGGCTCCCTCTGAAACATGGATAAGAAAATCCGCACCAGCAGTCACTGTCAGGTAGACACATGTGAAATGTTTGGCTTTTCAGGGTGAAAAGAGTAACTGTGGTGCGTTGTGGTTATAAAGTGGGCCCTCAATTACACTGGGTCATATGTGACCCCATGGGTTCTCTAGGGTTAAAGTGTACAATTAATGTTGCATGTTTTTGGGTTGTTGGAGGAAACTGGAGTGCCTGGAAAAAACCCACGCAGGCACGGGGAGAACATGCGAACTCCACACAGGCGGGGCCGGGATTGAACCGGGTCTTCAGAACTGTGAGGCCAACATTTTACAGCTGTTGCACCGTGCCGCCAGGTGTGAATTGGGTGGCCGCTAATTAAGGATGAAACCAGTACCTGTTGAACATGCATTTAAAACTCTGAAGAAAATGTGTTGTTCAACTAATTGTTCAGAAGAACAGTGTATTTTGATTGGAGAAAGAAAATCTTGTAAAGAGTTGCAAAATGTTTTGGGTATTCAGCAAAAATGATCTCTTTCGCCTTAAAATGGAGAGTAAAACCAGAGACACGTGACAAAAAAGTAAGCGTGGAATAACGCTCCCAAAAGGTCCCAAGTGTTGGTTGACTCCATGCCACACAAAACGGTAGTCATACAAATAAAAAAATTGTGATTCAAAGGATTGGTAAATCCTAGAAAAAAACGTTTGTATGAAAGTGCTTTAAGTTTGTTGAGTGAACAGCAGACTGCTATGTTTTGAACACACCCCTTTCAACAAATTGCCCATTTGCACAGACTTAAGAGTGTGTATATCATGAATGCTGGGTTTTGTTGGTTTTCTGACAATTTGCTGAACCTACTGGTAACTTGTTTAACATGTAGCAATAAAAAAAACAAAACAAAAAAAAGAAACGGTGGCTAAATCTGGTTAGTCACATTGGACTGCTTCAAGTATATTTTTTTTTACACTACTGTATTTCCTTGGGTTGTCTCTGAGTGACATTAAAATTGGTTTAATGATTTGAAACCTTTGTGTGTGATAGATATGCAAAAAAAAAAAAAAATAACGAACAGGGGGTGGGGCTAGTACTTTTTATTACCAGTATTTGTTATTGATTTACAACTAATCCTGTTTTTACTGTCATGCTCCCCTTGCAGAGGTATTTTCTTCCGTAGCTTCAATCAATCAGTTAAAATTAGTACCTATAAAACAGCCCTGCAAAGCCTTTGATATGTTCTCAATCATGTTGGTTAAACAATTATATTAGCTGTAATTGAAAGTGTATGCTTTGCGTGATACTTAAGGCATGGAACACAACTACACTGTGACTGGACTATAGCAGCAATATTTTTTCAAACACGTTTAGTTAAAAAAAAAAAATGAATGACGTTATAATTTATCATAAGGCAGTAGAAAGATTCTACTTGTACCATATGCACTTATAAGAACTACAGAAAATCCATTCATATATTTTCTATTCCGCCTATCATCATTCGCATTGCGGGTGAGCTGGAGACTATCCCAACTGACTATGCTGACTATGGACTCGGGGACTGTGGTTAATGTCAGCATTATTGTAAACGAAAGTCTCCATGTTCTGAAATTTCATACTATTGTGAATTATATTGAATAAGAAAAAAAGTCCATGGCAAACTCACTTATAATCAACAAGTAGATACTGTATAAATTCAACAGGTAATGAAAGCCACCAACATGTACTGATGCTTTATCATTGTTAGGAATGACAACTGGCTGCTTGAATTTTATTCCCCCCCCCCCAATCAATGTAGTGTCCTAGATTTTTTGATTAAATACGTATATTTGTCTCACGAGTGATCCTGAAGCAGTAAGTACTGGAAAGAAATGACTGTATTTGCATATACCTACCTGTAGGGGGTTCTCCTGGTCATCCTTCTACCACTAGTGGAAGTACTTCATTAGTGCAGTGTCAGAGGTTAATTATATTCAGGCTTTTAAAACCATTCTTCAACATTACAAACATCGTAGGACATTCAAATAACTTTGGTGGCAGGATCTCGCCCACAGTACAGTGCTATATTGTATTGGTTTGAAAATTCGCAATAAATATTTCAAACATTCCAGAGATATAGTAGATAAGAACCAAATCCATGATTCCTATTCTTCAGTGCATTGTGAGGATTTCAGATGGCGAGATGAGCTACGCAGCAACATGGCCAATCAAGTATATGTTGTCATAAAGATGGCCCACAAAGTCATCTGAGACATTATGGGCCGCTCTGCGAGTATTCCTGATGAACTCCCTCTTTGACATTTTGTTTTTGACGTGAGGGCTGGTCAGGTCAATGGAGAGCAGGATAAGACTGTAGCACAGCACATACACAGCATCTGAAAAACAACAGAAAAATTACACAATGATCCCACTCTGATTCACATTGACATCCTCTCCGACGGGAAATTTAGTCTTCGATCAAACTACCACGCATGTTTTTGGGATGTTGGGAGGAAACCAGACAACATGGAGAAAACCAAAACAGGCATGGGGAAAACATGCAAACTTCACACAGGCGTAGCCGGAATTTTATCCCCATTCCTCAGAATTATAGGGTAGATGTGCTAACCAGTTGCCCACAATGACGCTTAAGATCTACAGTACATAGAAAGACAAACACATGTGTTCCTCAAACTTAGAAATTCATCTTGAAATGAGCAAGTGTGTGCTATAATGAACCAAAGTACTAGAATTGGTCGAAACTTGCTAGGAGAGTTGTGTGGATAACCCTAAAGACTTACAAATAAAATATGTAAAAAAACAGACGTCATACAGTGAAGAAAATTATTTGAACACCCTGCTATATTGCAAGTTCTCCCACTTAGAAATCATGGAGGGGTCTGAAATTTTCATCGCAGGTGCATGTCCACTGTGAGAGAGATAATCTAAAAAGAAAAATCCAGAAATCACAATGTATGATTTTTTTAAAATTTATTTGTGTGATACAGCTGCAAATAAGTATTTGAACACCTGAAAAAAACAAATGTTAACATTTGGTGAAGTAGCCTTTGTTTGCAATTACAGAGGTTAAATGTTTGCTTTAGTTGTTCACCAGGTTTGCACACACTGCAGGAGGGATTTTGGCCCACTCCTCCACACAGATCTTCTCTAGATCAGACAGGTTTCTGGGCTGTCGCTGAGAAACAAGGAGTTTCAGCTCCCTCCAAAGATTTTCTATTGGGTTTAGGTCCGGAGACTGGCTAGGCCACGCCAGAACCTTGATATGTTCTTACGGAGCCACTCCTTGGTTTTCCTGGCTGTGTGTTACGGGTCAATGTCCTGTGGAAAGACTGAGCCACGACCCATCTTCAATGCTCTGACTGAGGGAAAGAGGTTGTTCCCCAAAATCTCACAATACATGGCCGCGGGCATCCTCTCCTTAATACACTGCAGTCATCCTGTCCCAGGTACAGAAAAACAGCCCCAAAGCATGATGCTACCAGCCCAATGCTTCACAGTAGGGATGGTGTTCTTGGGATGGAACTCATGATTGGTCTTCCTCCAAATGCGGTTAGTGGAATTATGACCAAAAAGTTTCATTTTGGTCTCATTTGACCACAAAACTTTCTCCCATGACTCCTCTGTATCATCCCAATAGTCATTGGCAAATTTGAGACGGGCCTTGACATGTGCTGGTTTAAGCAGGGGAACCTTCCGTGCCATGCATGATTTCAAACAATGACGTCTTAGTGTATTACCAACAGTCACCTTGGAAACAGTGGTCGCAACTCTTTTCAGGTCATTGACCAAGTCCTGTCGTGTAGTCCTGGGCTGATTCCTCAGGCGGACTAACAGGTCTTTGAGGGTCAGAACTCTAGCTGATAGACAGGTGTTTAAATACTTATTTGCAGCTGTATCACACAAATAAATCGTTAAAACATCATACATTGTGATTTATGGATTTTTTCTTTTTCGATTATCTCTCTCACAGTGGACATGCACCTACGATGAAAATTTCAGACCCCTCCATGATTTCTCAGTGGGAGAACTTGCAATATTGCAGGCTGTTCAAATACTTATTTTCTTCAATGTAACTGGCAGTCAGAACTACTTGCTGAATGCCAAAAATATTGTTCTACATACAGTGGGACCTCTACTTACAAACATCTCTGGTAACAAAACAATAAGGTTACGAAACGTCTCCTCGGAAAAAATATTCTCTCGTTCCAAAAGAAATTCAGAATACGAATGGAAAAAAAGGCACTGGATTTCCCCAAATACCACCGAACATAAACATCCTGTATCTTGGTTTGTGTGGCACGATAGAGCTACTCTCCCATTGGCTATTGCTGGAGCTTCTTCCTGGCATCCCATTGTTTAGGAGGGACATCACTCTTTACCCATGATGCACATCCTGTATCTTGGTTTGTGTGCCATGACAGAGATGCTCTCCCAGTGGCGATCACCGTAGCATCTTCCTGGCATCCCATTGGTTTGGAAGGATGTCAATCTTTACCCATGATAATTTTTGATTTCTTTGGACACTCGACTGTCACTAAATCATGCTGGTACTGTCACACGCTGTCATAAGCTAACACACATTGGAAAAGTAAAACTTTTTCATTTGTGTTGATTGCTTTCAACCAGAAAGCTCAAGTTTATGGAGACATATATACATTTGTGTTTTGCTAAAAAAAAAAAAAAAAAAAAAAAAAATGCTTTTACTAGCCACAAAACGTAATGTGACAATTTTTTTTCTTTTATTGCACACTGCATATTCCCCACACAAATGCCATTTCCACTGAACAGTATGAATGTATTGACAAGACTTTGAATTATACATTTTATATTTCGAAACCAGATTCAAATCAGGAAATGAATCAGTGATATGTAATTTCATTACCAGGATGTTTCATGTTTTAGTAAAAATGATAATTGATCAATACTTTCTTTTCCTTGTGTGTTGTTACATACTTGGCCATCCATCCATCTATCCATCCAACCATCCTTCCATCCATTTTCTACCCCTTTTCCGGGTCAGGTCACACGGAAAAATAGCTTGAGCAGAGATATTCAGCTCGACACTGACCCCCTCCCGGATGACCGAACTTCTCACCCTATCTCTAAGGGAGAGCCTGGACACCCTGCGGAGGAAACTCATTTCGGCCGCTTGTATCCGGGATCTTGTTCTTTCAGTCAAGACCCACAGCTCGTGGTGATAGGTGAGGGTAAAAATGTAGATCGACTGGTAAATTGAGAGCTTCGCCTTTCAACGTAGCTCCCTCTTTACTATAACAGACTGATCCAAAGTCTGCATCACTGCATCCATGGGGCAGAATCTCATCCCCGCCACCCATTTCACTCGGCTACGAACCACTCCAGTGAGAGTTGGCGATGACGGCTTGATGAAGCCAACAGAACCACATCATCTGCAAAGAACAGAGATGTGATGCTGAGGCCACCAAACCGGACACACTCTATACCTCGGGTGCGCCTAGAGATTCTGTCCAAAAAAAGTATGAACAAAATTGGTGACAAAGGTAAGCCTTGGCATAGTCGAACTCTCACCAGAAACGAGTCCAACTTATTGCCGGCAAAGCAGACCAAACTCTGACAACGGTCGTACAGGACTGAACAGCTCGAATCAGGGGGTTTGTTACCCCATACTCCCGAAGAAACCCCCACAAGTCGAACGCCTTTTCCAAGTCCACAAAAGACATGTAAACTGGTTGGGTGAACTCCCATGCACCCTCGATGATACTGCCGAGGGTGTAGAGCTCCTCCCCTGTTCCACGGCCAGGAGGAAAACCACATTGCTCCTCCTGAATATGCGATTCGACTTCCCGAGGGACCCTCAACTCCAATACCCTTGAATAGACCATTTACCTGGGAGGCTGAGGAATGTGATCCCCCTATAGTTAGAACACACCTTCCAGTCCCCCTTCTTAAAAAGGGGGTCCACCACCCCAGAGGCACTGTCCCCAATCTCCACAGAATGTTGCACAGGTGTGTCAACCAAAACACCCCCACTACATATAGAGCTTTTAAGTACTCCGGGCAAATCTCATCCAACCCTGGGGCCCTGCCACAAAGGAGCTTTTTAACCACCTCGGTGACCTCAACCCAAGAGATTGAAGAGCCTGCCTCAGAGCACCCAGACTCAGATCCCTCATGGGAAGTCGTGTTGGTGGAGTTGAGGTCTTTGAAGTATTCTTCCCACCGACTCACAACATCCCGAATTGGGGTCAGCAGCACCCCATCCCCACTATACACAGTGCTGACGGTGCACAGCCCCCCCATCCTGAGACGTCGGACCGTGGACTAGAATTTCCTCGAAGCCGTATTGAAGGACTTCTCCATGGCCTCACCGAACTCCTCCCATGCCTGGGTTTTTGCCTCAGTGACCACTGAAGTTGCATTCTGCTTGGCCAGCCGGTACCGATCAGCTGCCTTGGGAGTCCCACAGACCAAAAATGCCCGATAGGACTCCTTCTTCAGCTTGACAACATCCCTCACTGTTGGTGTCCACCAATAAGTTCGTGAGTTGCCGCCACGACAGACACCGACCACCTTACGGCCACAGCTCCGGTCAGCCGCCTCAGCAATGGAGGCGCAGAACATCGTCCACTCAGACTCAATGTCCCCCGCTTCCTCTGGGACGTGAGCAAAATTATTTCGGAGGTGGGGGTTGAAATTCCAACTGACATGGGAATCTGCCAGTCGTTCCTAGCAAACCCTCACAATACGTTAGGGCCTGCCATGTTGGACCGGCATCTCCCTCTACCACTGGAGCCAACTCACCACTAGGTGGTGATCAGTTGACAGCTCCGCCCCTCTCTTCACCTGAGCGTCCAAGACACGCGGTCACAAGTCTGATGAAACCACCACAAAGTCGATCATCGAACTGCGACCTAGGGTGTCCTGGTGCCAGGTGGACATGTGTACAGCCTTATGCCTGAACATGGTGTTCGTTATGGATTATCCATGATGAGCACAGAAGTCTAGTAACAGAACACTACTCGGGTTCTGATCAGGGGGGCCATTCTTCCCAATCACGACCTTCCAGGTCTCACTCAGCATTGAAGTCGCCCAGCTAAATGATGGAGTCCCCAGAGGGAGCGCTCTCCAGCACTCCCACTAAGGACTCCAAAAAGGGTGGGTACTCTGAACTGCTGTTTGGTGCAAAAGCACAAACAACAGTTAGGACCCGTGCTCCTACCTGAACACGCAGGGAGTCTACCCTCTCATCCACCGGGGTAAACCCCAACGTACAGGCCCTGAGCCGTGGATTAATAAGTATATCCACACCCGCTCAGCGTCTCTCACCATGAGCAACTCCAGAGTGAAATAAGAGTCCAACACCTCTCAAGAGGAGTAGTCCCAGAGAACAAGCGGTGCATAGAGGAGAGTCCGACTATATCTAGTCAGAACTTCTCGACCTCACACACCAACTCGGGCTCCTTCCCTGCCAAAGAGGTGACATTCCATGTCCTTAAAGATAGTTTCTGGAACCGGGGATCGGATCGCCAAGGTCACCGGAAAGCTCACTTCGCACCCGACCCCTACAGGTTTCATACTCAGTCTGACCCAAAGAATTTAAGGGCTTTTTAGGGGCATTCTTAGGGGCTGACACGAAAAATTTAGGGCCATCGTGGGAAATCAAGAGTAAGGAAAAAAGACTCACCCAATGGTGCCATCAACCATTCTTGGTTCAAATGTTTCAGTACCTCAGTACCTGTGACAGTGATTACCTGTCGACCCTTGTGGGAGTTCATTGATATGACCATTGTCAATGTCTTCACATAACAGTCTACAGAAAAACAGATTCTAACTACACTTGCAGCTATATACACAAATGTCTTCTACTGATGTCTGTCTCAGCACCCCTACTCTAGCTCCTTGAGCCTACCCAGTGCCTCCTCTATTTGTTGCTGCAGAGGTGCTGAAGTGGCTCTCTTGTCCTTTGCTCTGCCTCTGAGTGCATTGGCCTCGGTGATAAACCTCAGATTCCTTTTTTCTTCTGCCTCCTCACACAGCCTATCAGCCTTCTCAATAAGCGTAGATATGTCAGTCTCTATTCTGGCTTTTTTTGCTTTGAGGCAGTAGAGATGAAAAGTGGGCAGCGATGCCAAATGTAGCCAGCTACGAAGTCTTCCTTTCCCCACAGTGGTAGTTTTTAGCAATGTCACCGTCTGGGAACATGACTGCAAACACTTTCGAATTATTTTCACAAGATTTGTAACTGTAATGCCTGCAGATCACTTTTAAAGTCCACACGATCTCTGCCTTTAACGAGTCTGTCTTCGTGTATTGAACTACGTTCATAAAGCCTGACTTCCGGCTGGTTGAAGTCGATGACTGGACAACTGTAGGTGCGCATGCACTGCTAGTACCACTGCCTGAAGTTGATGCTTCACTATCTTGATATTTTAGAAACAGATTCATACCAACAGAAGATGAGAGTCTTCGCCAAATCAACGTGTCTCCTGTTTTTCCGGTGCGACTCCAGCACTTTGACACCCATCTTTTCAAGCTGGTAACTCTGCTTGCACAGATGGCAGTAAAACATGTGCCGATCTTTTGGATCTCGACGAACCCAGCTCCTGAACTCCTTACTTTCAACCCAAGCATTCTTATTCAGTTATTTTTATTTTGTGAGTGTAAAAAGGTGCCCTGTTGCAGTGGTTAACTTTTTTCCTGATTGATATTGAAAATGTTTTATTAAATCATCATCTACAAATGATGTCAACACCGTCATTCTAATTTATACCGTATTTTCACAACTATGAGGCACACTGAAAAGTCTTAAATTTTCTCCAAAATAGACAGGGTGCCTATCGCCACTCTGCATTTTGGAGTGCCTTATAGGTGAACCGATGTCCTAAATTTGTAACAGAGTGGGAGCATTTACTGCTAACACGCTAGTTGTATGGAGAAAAAGTGGATGTGCGAGAGAAAGCGTGCAGATGTTGCAGGGGGAAGTGTAGGCATGGGAGAGGATGCTAAAAGCACGCCCCTATAGAAGGTATATAATGCCAGTACGTGTCTTGTGCTAAATGAGATCGCTTTGGCTAAGGACCCCCAAAAATGGCATCAACGAAGGGACATGTTTACAAAGCACAGTTTAAACTGCAAGCTATCAGTTATGCAGAGAAACATGGTAATCAAGCAGCTGTGAGAGAGTTCAATATCACCGAATCTCTGGTGCTAAAATTGAGGAAGCAGGAAAACGAACTTTGCCAAGTCAAGAAGACGAAGCTGAGTTTCTGCAGATACAAGGTGTGGTGACCAAGAAGGAAGAACAACTCGAGCAATGGATTAAGGATCAAAGAAAAAACAACCGCAGTGAAAAAAACAAGCAGAGCAAATTAAATCAGAGTTTGCTATTATTCTAGAAAGCTTGATGAAGCAACTTCATTTACTGGACATCGGTGTAAACACAGTGTACAAAGTGAAGTTGCGAGCAGCGTGGGAGCGATAGAAGACAAATGGCAAACACAGCTTTATTAAAAGGCAGTGCCAGGCGAGTTACGCCCCAATTTGTGACTGGATTGTGGAGGCTTGGGCTAACATATCTGCTTCCGCTGTTGTTCAAAAAGCCGGCATCATATCTGAGGAGCCGCAGGGCAACGAGACCAACAATGACAATGATGATGGGGGACCTGGCATGTTTGAAGGAGAACTTGTCCAACTATTCATTTTGGATACAGAAAATAAGGACTTTGATGGATTTGTGAATGAGGATTAATCCAAAAATAACAAGAGGACATACATTGTTAAATACTTGAATAAAGTACAGCCGAACTCAGTGTTGCTCCGGTGCCTCTTTAAATAGCACGCACGCATGCTACCATATACTTTTAAGATAGTGTCGCTATATAGTTACATTGTATACCTTCATTAAGTACTTTGATAAAGTACAACCAAACTCATTTTTTACATTCTTAAATACTTGAATAAAGTACAACCAAACTACGTATTGCTCCCAGTGCCTTTTTAAACCGCGCACATTTGTTGCCTGCTGGTTGTGCTGTTATGTTTGCTTTAGTGTAATGATTTTGGTGTGGTGTGAAACCGTGGGTGAAGATTGTGTGTTGACTGGTGACTTGCTTGCACCGGTCGTATAAACTTGTTCTTCTGCTTACAATACTAAAGGTACATTTGTGCCCCACTGTTTCGTGAGGACCACTATGCCAGAGCCCATTAATACAACGTGCCTTATATGTGTGTTAATTACTGAAATTGCACCCACAACTGTGACTAAACATTTTAATACTATGCGCCTTATTGTTGCGAAAATACGGAGCAGTATATGAAAATGATACATTTAAAAAAAATAGCATTACAAAATAATTTGTAACATCTCATATGGTGACACCTGTTATTAAGGCCTGTGCTGTTTCATTCCACTGTTACCTCTTTAACATGGTTTTCTAAAGATCCATGTCGGTTTCTAAAAACACCTTTCCAATTCTCCAAATTAAATAAAAAGGATCTTTCTTAGCCATAAACATTTAGTTTTTAGTTATGTAGTAATTAAGAGTTAAGAGGCAAATTATTTATTCGACATTTGAAAAAGGTCGATCTACATTTTTACCCTCACCTATCACCACGAGCTGTGGGTCTTGACTGAAAGAAAGGGATCCCGGATACAAGCGGCCGAAATGAGTTTCCTCCGCAGGGTGTCCAGGCTCTCCCTTAGAGATAGGGTGAGAGGTTCGGTCATCCGGGAGGGGGTCAGTGTCGAGCTGCTGCTCCTCCACATTGAGAGGAGCCAGATGAGGTGGCTGGGGCATCTGATTTGGATGCCTCCCTGACGCCTCCCTGGTAAGGTGTTCCGGGCATGTCCCACTGGAAAGAGACCCAGGACACGCTGGAGAGACTATGTCTCTTGGCTGGCCTGGGAACGCCTCGGGATCCCTCCAGAAAAGCTGGAAGAATTGGCTGGGGAAAGGGAAGTCTAGGTATCCCTCCTGAAGCGACTTCCCCAGCAACCCGACCCAGAGAAGTGGTAGAAGATGGATGGATGGATAATGAGTGAACAAGACTTTCAACAGTACACATTTCTAAACATACAGAAATTGCTATAATTGTGTTGTTTAACTCATTAAGCCTACAATGACAACTGTTCAATTATTAAGATGAAATTGTGTGCAGTTGTTTTCTAGTGTGTGTACACTAACCAGGACTGAGACCCAGCTCTCGGACAAGACCAGGATTACAGGTACAAAACCTGTGGCTAAATTTAGTGATGAGTGTTTCCAGATACTCTCCTCTCTCCTCTGGTGCATGAACGTGTTTGAAGAAATCCCTCAGAGCATTGGGAAGGAACTGATTGCTGAAGTTGTGAAGTGTCACCAGCTCATCCAAAACATCACGCCTGCACACACACGCAAACATACACAACCCCACACGTTACAATATCTAATTTGAGGAATGTGCAGATATTTTTCCTGTGTACACATGCAGCAAAAGTTTCTAAAATGTTAAAATTTTTAATGAAAGGATATACCGGTACAGGTTACTGTAGGTGTGCAGCAAAAATTTGATAATGCAATGTATTGCTTTATTCATCACTTTACTCTGGTAAGAGCAGATAAAACATCAGTACAAGTACAAAATATTGGTACAAAACTTTCAACCGCTCTGAAAAGAAGTGATCATATCACATCAGTCCATACTTACCGGCATTAGCTACGAGTGAGGGACAAGAATTTATTTAAATATCACTTTGTACAAGATATATTGCTAAGACTGTTTTTGAATCATTAAAAAGACAAGCTCCTGCACATCCCTCTGATCGACTCAATTCCAATGAGCCTGCCTGATGCCTGAGCCAGTTCCTACATGGGAGAACATGTTCAAATACTTATTTTCTTCACTGCGTGTGCTGTCGAGTTTATTGTTTTTCATTATCAGTGAAAAAATATTTACAACTGCTAACTCGATTAAATATAGAATTTTCTAATAATTTACTGGATTACTCTTAAGGCTCTACAATTGGGCAATTTGTTGAAAAGGGTGTAATAAAATAAACAGTGTGGAATTCAATTAGTGAGGTAATCAATTTTGTGAAAAACAGGTGCAAATCAGGTGGCCTACTATTTAAGGAAGAAACTAGCACCTGTTGAATATGCATTTCTCCTTGAAAACCTGAGGAAAATGGGTTGTTGAACACATTGTTCAGAAGAACACCGTACTTTGATGAAAAGTTCGATTGGAGATGGGAAAACTTATAAAAAGGTGGAAATAATTATAGACTGTTCAGCTAAAATGATCTCTCATGCCTTAAAATGGAGAGCAAAACCAGAGACATGTGACTAAAAGTAAGACAACCATAAAATTGTTTGCAGAATACCAGAATGGCAAAGGTTCAGCCAATGATCAGCTCCAGGATGATCAAAAACAGTCTGGAGTTACCCGTATGTACTGTGACAGTGAGAAAATGTCCATGTGGAGCTAATCTATTTACAAGAATCCCCCCAAAAAGTCCCTCTGTCAAAAAAAAAAAAGATAAGTGCAGAAGAGACTACAATTTGTGAAACAACAAATTAACTGGCCTAATGAAAAATGGAGGAACATTTTGTGGACTGATGAGAGTAAAATAGTTTTTTACTGGTCCAGGGGCTGCAGATAGTTTTTGAGACGACCTCCAAACGCTGAATTCAAGTCACAGTACACAGTGAAGACAGTGAAGCATGGTGGTGCAAGAATCATGATATGGGCATGTTTCTTCTACTATGGTGCTGGGCCTATTTATTGCATACCAGGAATCAGGGATCTTTTTGAAAATTTCAAAATATTTGAAAAGGTCATGTTGCCTTATGGTGAAGAAGACATGGCCTTGAAATGGGTGTTCCAACACGACACATTGTCGTGTTGGAACACCCATACCCCAAACACACTAGTAAACATGCAAAGTCTAGGTTCTAAACCAAGAAAGTTAATGTCATGATGGAGTAGTCAGCCCAATCCCCGGACCTTAATTGAGAATTTGTGGGTGACATTAAACATGCTGTGTCTGAAGGAAAACTAAGAAATGTAAATCAATTCAAGGAATCTCAGAGTGGAGTAACAGCTGAAAAGTGCCACAAATTGGCTGACTCCATGTCACACAGATGCGAAGCAGTTATAAAGAACTGTGGTAATACAACTAAACATTAGTTTAGTGATTCAAAGGATTTGTAAATCCAAGGGAAAAAAGTTTGTACAAAATAGTTTTGAGTTTGTAAAGTCAAAGGCAGACTGCTATTTTTTTAACACACCCCTTTCAACAAATGGCTCAATTGCACAGTCTAAAGAGTGCTTATCATGAATGCTGAGTCTTGTTTTTTTGGAGAATCCACTCCACCTTCTGGGAACTTGTTTGACATGTAGCAATAAAAAAATGTTAATCACTTAATCAGATCAGACAGATTGGACTGCTATTATTTTGAACACTCCTGTAGATAAGCGTTAACTGGTTCTCTGTGGTCATCTGTATGCCTGGCTTTGCTTCACCTGTACCAAAATGGATGTAAATGCTAACAGGGGTGAAGACCACTGACCTAATATGAATTCAGTTTGTTTTTTTGTCCCAACTATGTTCCACACATCCCCAGAGATCATTGTACAGTGTTCCGCCGTCTTGATTGTTGATTTGTGATTCACTGCATTAAGTCCCAAAGAGCAAGGGGTTTACATATAACGACCATTGTCTGCCAAAACAGTTGAAAACAAGACGAATATCCCGTGGGAATGATGAGTTGAATCTCAAACAATCTTTCAGTCTTTTCAATTTATTGCTAAGAACTTTAAAAATATGACTAAAAATACATTATTACATAACTTAGTTATTGTACAGTTAAATAACTAAACTTAAATACATAACTTAATTCCTGCTCTTACAGTGAAGAAAATAAGTATTTGAATACCCTGCTATATTGCAAGTTCTCCCACTTAGAAATCATGGAAGGGTCTGAAATTTTCATTGTAGGTGCGTGTTCACTTGAGAGAGATAATCTAAAAAGAAAAATCTTTTTTTTTTCAATTTATTTGTGGGATACTACTGCAAATAAGTATTTGAACACCTGAGAAAACCAATGTTAATATTTGGTACAGTGGCCTTTGTATGCAATTACAGAGGTCAAATGTTTCCTGTAGTTGTTCACCAGGTTTGCACACAATGCAGGAACGATTTTGGCCCACTCCTCCACACAGATCTTCTCTAGATCAGACAGGTTTCTGGGCTGTCGCTGAGAAACACAGAGTTTCAGCTCCCTCCAAAGATTTTCTATTGGGTTTATGTCTGGAGACTGGCTAGGCCACGGCAGAACCTTGATATGATACTCATGGAGCCACTCACCAGTTTTCCTGGCTGTGTGTTTTGCGTCATTGTCAGGTTGAAAGATCCAGCCACGACCCATCTTCAATGCTCTGACTGAGGGAAAGAGGTTGTTCCCCAAAATCTCACAATACATGGCCGCGGGCATCCTCTCCTTAATACACTGCAGTCATCCTGTCCCGTGTGCAGAAAAAAAAACCCAAAGCATGATGCTACCACCCCAATACTTCACAGTAGGGATGGTGTTCTTGGGATGGAACTCATCATTGGTCTAACACAGTTAGTGGACTTATGACCAAAAAGTTCCACTTTGGTCTCATCTGACCACAAATCTTACTTCCATGGCTCCTCTGTATCATCCAAATGGTTATTGGCAAACTGAAGGCGGGCCTTGACATGTGCTGGTTTAAGCAGGGGAACCTTGCGTGCCATGCATGATTTCAAACCATGACGTCTTAGTGTATTACCAACAGTCACCTTGCAAAATGTGGTCCCTGATCTTTTGAGATCATTGACCAGGTCCTGTTGTGTAGTCCGGGGCTGATTCTTCACCTTTCTGAGGATCATTGAGACCCTACGATCTGATATCTTCCAGAGGGCTCCACTCCGATTGAGATTGACTGTCATGTTTAGCTTCTTTCATTTTCTAATGATTGCTCCAAGAGTGGACTTTTTTTTTTTCCATTAAGCTGCTCAGCAATTTCTCCATAGCCCTTTCCAGCCGTGTGGCGTTGTACAATATTGTCCCTGCTGTCTTTGTTACAAGTTTGAGACTTACTGATTGGATGGGGTGGACAGGTGTCTTTATGCAGCTAACGACCTCACACAGGTGCATCTGATTCAGGATAATACATGGAGTGGAAGTGGACAAACAGGTCTTTGAGGGTAGAATTCTAGCTGATAGACAGGTGTTCAAATACTTAATTTCAGCTGTATCACACAAATTGTTAAAAAAATCATACATATTGATTTCTGGATTTTTCTTTTTAGATTACCTCTCTCACAGTAGACAAGCACCTACGATGAAAATTTCAGATCCCTCCATAATTTCTAAGTGGGAGAACTTGCATTATAGCAGGGTTTTCAAATACTTATTTTCTTCACTGTATTTGTATACGTTAGTGTTTTTTTTTTTTTTAAATATTCATTGTGAGCTTGCCTTGGTATTGGTAACAACAATTCGACGAGGCTCCGACCTGCACGACCGTACAATAAATAAATCCTGCTGAATTTGGACCGAATGTGATGAATACTCGACGTGGGATGCCCCTGGTGACGACTTCAGTGGACAAAATCATCATCTGTGTCATCTTAGTACCCAAATTGGAGCCGTATTCGTTCACGTTGAAGCTGCGTGGCCTAGTCTAGCCTAGACTGGCTCCTTAACATAAAGTCGCGTATGTAATTAAATATTTGCTGAGGAGGTAAACATCAAACGGTAGAACTTACATGACCTAAAAAAACCTACGTATCGTAAACAATGAGGACCGTTGAGTATTTATCAGGAAGATGGACGAGTGGCAACGTAAACTTAATCTTGCTTATAGGCCCAGACTACTGTAGTTTAGCAAGCGAGCAACAAGACGAATTTGTGATCAATCCGTACTGTGGAAGAAACATCGAATGTGAGTAACTTCATAGCTTCTACAACAAGGGCCGTGAAGACTGTTACGAAATTTAACAAGTCTTATCTCAGTACATCTTAGTACCCAAATTGGAGCCGTATCGTTCGCATTGAAGCTGCTCGACATAAGTTAGCCAAGCTTAGCGCACTAACAATATGACCTTGTTGCGTATGCAATGAGGACCAAACATCGAATGTGGATCAGGAAGAGGGATAGAGATGGGCAGGATGTGCAGCAAGTAAAGGTGATTAAGGATAGCGATGGAAATATGTTGACTGGTGCTAGTAGTGTGCAAAGTAGATGGAAAGAGTACTTTGAGAAGTTAATGAATGAAGAAAATGGGAGAGAAGGTAGAGTAGAAGAGGCAACCGTGAATGACCGGGAAGTGGCAATGATTAGTGAGGGAGAAGTTAAAAAGGCACTGAAGAGAATAAAAAAATGGAATGACAGTCGGTCCTGATGACATACCAGTGGAGGTATGGAAGCAATATGGTGAGGTGCCTGTGGAGTTTTTGACCAACATATTCAATAGAATACTAGCGGTAGAGAAAATGCCAGAAAATGGAGGAAAAGTGTGGTAGTCCCCATTTTTAAGAACAAAGGCGATATTCAGATCTGTGGAAACTACAGAGGAATAAAGATGATGAGCCACGCAATGAAGTTATGGGAAAGAGTAGTGGAGGCTAGACTCAGGACTGAGGTAAGTATCTGCCAGCAACAATATGGTTTCATGCCTAGAAAGAGTACCACAGATACATTATTTGCTGTGAGGATACTTGTGGAAAAGTACAGAGAAGGTCAGAAGGAGCTACAGTACATTGTGTTTTCATAGACCTAGAGAAAGCCGATGACAGAGTCGCAAAAGAGGAACTGTGGTACTGCATGTGTAAGTCCGGTGTGGCGGAAAAATATGTTAGAATAGTACAGAACATGTATGAGAGCACCAGAACCGCGGTGAGATGTGCCATAGGTGTTTCAGAAGAATTTAAGGTGGAGATGGGACTGCATCAAGGATACACGCTGAGCACCTTCCTTTTTTGTGGTAGTAATGGATATGCTGACAGACGAGGTTTGACTGGACTCGCGTTGGACCATGATGATGATATTGTGGTCTGCAGTGAAAGCAGGGAGCAGGCGGAGGAACAATTAGAAAGATGGAGGCACGCACTGGAAAGGAGAGGAATGAAGATTAGCCAAAGTGAAATGGAATATATGTGCGTGAGTGAGAGGGGCGGAGAAGGAAGGGCAAAGCTCCAGGGAGAAGAGATAGCGAGGGTGGATGACTTCAAATACTTGGGGCCAACAATACAGAGCAATGGTGAGTGTGATAAGGAAGTGAAGAAACGGGTACAAGCGGGATGGAACAGTTGGCGGAAGGTGTCTGGTGATCTATTTGACAGAAGAGTCTCCGCTAGGATGAAGGGCAAAGTTTATAAAAGAGTGGTGAGGCTGGCCATGATGTACGGATTAGAAACGTGGCTCTGAAGAAACAACAGGAAGCAGAACTGGAGGTAGCAGAAATTAAGATGATGAGGTTCTCGCTTAGAGTGAGCAGGTTGGACAGGATTAGAAATTAGCTCATTAGAGGGACAGCCCAAGTTGGATGTTTTGGAGACAAGGTTAGCGAGAGCTGATTTTCATGGTTTGGACACGTTCAGAGACGAGAGAGTGAGTGTATTGGTAGAAGGGTGCTGAGAATGGAGCGGCCAGGCAAAAGAGCGAGAGGAAGACCAAAGAAAAGGTTGATGGATGTTGTGAGGGAGGACAGTGGGTGTTAGAGAGGAGGATGCACATTAGATGGAAAAATATTACACAGTGTGGCGACCCCTAATGGGACAAGCCGAAAGAAAAAGAAGAAAAAGATCGTGAGTTTGCTGTGGTCAAATATTTCAATAAATCATGGTGCTGATCTAAAGAAAATTACATGCAGAATATTTTGAGGACAATTACATCATAAGGAAATGTGGTTTTTAGTTCAGTTTCATTCGGATGTCTTTTTGTCGTAGTGAGAAAATTGCAATAAACAAAAAAAAGGACTAGTGCTTTCTGAATTACTGCCCACTATATCAACTGATAAGATCATGATATTGTTGACTTTGACCTTTGATTTTCATGAAAATTTATTTTTTTTAAATGTATTGCATATCTGATGTAAGGTTTACTTTTCCTTTAAAAATAAGCGTTTTCATATGCACTTATCTCGTACATTGAAAAAGAGTCATGCAGATGGTAACTTTGCCTCCCGTAAACTAATGCGCAAAAAATCTTTCAAGGCTATCTTTGCATCTCTCTGCTTACCGCTCATCCAGGTAAAGTCTCAGCATCTTCCAGTTGAGCCGTCTAGTGTAGAAGATGAACTTAGCCTCCTCTGTGGGGTGATCCACGAGTATGTCTTTAGACATGAAATAAGAGATACCCTTTTGACGGGGGACAGAGGAAGGGGGGGTTGAAGAAAGCGTGAGAAAGAAAGATTGAGAGGAAGAGAATGAGAAATAGATCACACATAGACCTTAGGTAGGTAATCTATAGGCACTTCTGAAGAGGTAGAAACACGCATAAATGCATGTGGGATAGTTGCAGTCGTGATCTTTGATGTTTGGTATGCATTACCTCCCGCGGGTTTGCGTTGAATGTCAGGCTGCCTTCATCTAGTTGTAGATAAAGTCTTCTATATGAGAAACCAGCAGGCAGCCTTCTGTTGTAGAGGGAGCAGTGACCCCATGTGGACTTACAGAGCCTGGAAAATAAACACAGGAGGGTTATCAAAAAGACGATTCAGCAAAAATATACTTTTACTGCAAACATGTGGCAAAGTGCCACAGCAGAAACCAGACTTAAATTTCCTTACCCCTGCCATAGATATTCATCATTTCCGAGGTCTTGCCACACACACCCGGCCAGACAAAGATCAGTAGCATTCAGATACGACAATATGGTGATGCCTAACTCAGGTGGGAGCATCTCCAAATCTATAAAACCATTTTGTTTTTTACCTATGACAACAAAGAATTACAGACCAGGTTTAAAAAAAATATAAACAAGGCAAATGCAGAAAACTGACATAGAGACATTTTTATTTCAAAGCAGGAAGCACATATCGAGCCATAACATGAGAGCTTTGTGAGTCCAATAACATTCAGCTCAACAAGCATCAAGAAATAAAATTTGGGTGGAGGTTGTGCTGTTGTGAACATCAACAACGTCATGCAAGATTTCAGTGTACCTCTCAAGAGGTAAGGGGAGATATGATGCAAAAATTGTCTTTTTAAATTTCTCATCATACAAGCAGCACGTTTCGAGTGCCTACCAACTCACCAAGTTAAAAGTGATTAAATCGTTACTTATTTGCCAACGTCTGAAAAATGTGTCTATAAGCAAGATATTCTGCAATTAGCTCTACTGTTTTGAATTAACATAACACAACATTAACTACCGACACACCATGTTTCTAAGCAGTTGAATGACCAGCGAGGTTGAACAAAATTCCAGAGCGAATAAAGAAAAGAAAAATATTTAAATAAAAATATTTTAAAAAATATTTAATAGTGGCAGCTGAAAGATAATTAATTTTCAAATAAATTTCCAAAAAATACAAAACCATGAGTAACAGTCAGACAGGTGGCAGCTTGTAGCAAACTAAACATTGTTTAAGAGTAGAAACGGTTAAACCATCTTTCCTCTGAAAATGCAAATACATTGCTGTAGACATCGTCCATTATAAAGTGTATTTGTGTGGCATGGTGATGACATGCTGCACTCTTTTTAGTTTAGTGTGCATGTTTGTGTGTGTGTTCGTGTGTGTGTGTAAGTGTGGGTGCCCGAACGTGAGCAATTTGACCATTGCAGATGTGTTATGAGGACGGATGAGAACTCTTCTAAAATTTTAAAATAAAAATGCATGTTTTACTTTACGAAAGTACAAAAGGATTAACTGTGATTTTCTTTGGCTTCATGTGGCTCTTTGTCAAACTTCAGAATGACCAGTCAAAATAAGATTGCATTAAGTAATGTAGATGATTAGAAGATAAATATACTTAACACCTGAAGAAGATTTAGATTCAAAGTAGGGTCTTCACATTTCTTGCAAGTGATCATGTAAATGAGCAACTGTTGAAAAAAAACAGATATTTTCTGTTTATTTATTTTACAGAAACTTTTGTTTACTTTTTTTTTTTTCTTTTATAGTATGGTGGCACGGTGGCTCAGCTGTAAAGTGTTGGCCTCAGAGTCCTGAGGTCCTGGGTTCAATCTTAGACCTGTCTATGTGGAGTTTGGATGTTCTCCTCTTGCCTGCATGGGTTTTCTCCGGGCACTCCGGGTTCCTCCAACATCCCAAAAACATGCAACATTAATTGGACACTCTGAATTGCCCCTAGGTGTGATTGTGAGTGCGGCTGTCTGTTTCGATGTGCCCTGTGATTGGCTGGCAACCAGTTCAGGATGTATGCCGCGCCTCCTGCCCGTTGACAGCTGGGATAGGCTCCAACACTCCCCGTGACCCTTTTGAGAATAAGCAGCTAAGAAAATGGATGGATGGATGGATGGATGGATGCAGGGTGGAACAGCTGTAAAGCCTTGTCCTCACAGTTCTGAGGACCAGGGTTCAAATCCTACCCCCGCCTGTGTGGAGTTTCCATGTTCTCACTGTGCCTGAGTGTGTTTTCTCCGCATACTCCTGTTTCCTCACACATCCACAAAACATGCATTAACTGGACTCTCTAAATTGCCCCAAGGTGTGATTGTGAGTGTGGCTGTTGTCTGTCTCCATGTGCCCGATGACAGCTGGTATAGTTTTCTTTTACTGTCAATCCTCAATGTGCGGAACATACAGAGGAATGTAATGTCTTTCTTAAAGCCCACAGTCTCAAAACAACACAAAAAATACCGTACAACCTCAGTTCTCGACCACAATCCATTCCAGAAGGTGGTTCGAGAAGTGATTTGTTCGAAATTCGAATCGATATTTCCCATTACAATTAATGGAAAGGAAATAATGTATTCCAAGTCTAAAAAAAAAAAAAAGGCTTTTTAAAGCACTTTTTTTATCTTTTCCTGATAAACTGCATAATCAAAATGCATGTATAGCTTAAATACTTTCTATAATGAAATATTTTAAGAAAAAGATTTATTGATTAAAATATATGCTTTAGTAGCAGAGTAGGCTAGGCTGGGAGTGCATTGCCTTATCTGTAGCGACCCGACCCCCAGCCTTGTAAACTTTTTTTTTTTAATCAACAAAAGTGCAGAATAACTTTAAACAAGCAATAATGAGGGGGTGGAAGGGAAGCAAACAATTTTTTTAAATTCTTTTTACAAAAGGTAGCATACAAAAATGCTAACTTGTAACTCCAGTTAACGAAATCTTTGGGATAAAACAAAAATGCAGAAACGCTAATGGAACAGAGCATTATTAAAGTTCACAAGAAAAAAAGCAATGCAAAACTATCAACTATCAAATCTCTTCGGTGGGGGTGACTCGCCCCCTGGAAGTTCTTTTCTTTTCCCAAAGAACTTATCGAGTGTCACTTCTGTGGAGCCATGATTGGGGGTTAATAGTCATCAATAAGACGAAAAAACAGTCAGTAAATGTAGCTCCCGGGACACATTTGCGTACAGAGGCTGCGATATAAACAAGAAAATAGCGCATGGTGGGTCAGCTGGTCGAGCCGTGTGTGTTATGTTTTCCTGTTTTTTTTCGGGGGCGTTCCAATTCACAACAACAAAGCGCCTCGTGGGTCAGCTGGTCGGGCCGGGCGTGTAATGTTATTTCCGGCTTTTTTCGGGGGCGTACGAGAACTGAATTTTCGTTCGATATCAGAAGCAAAAAAACGGGGATGTTTGAGAACCAAGTATTCATTGTAAACAACTTTTGTTTTTCATCTTAATTACTTGGTTACTTAATTACTTTAAAATTCCCTGCACAGTAAACTGTACGTTGTCCGGGGATGGATTGTGTTCAGTCTCAGAGATTTCACCCATAGTATGTGCAGTACATAGAGCCTACATTTACAATGACTAATTATTTGATGTGTAAAAGCAATACTTTACTTTACCACAATAAGTAAACTATTAAACTACATGTGATTCTCAGTGTATGCAAACCATCAATCATCAAAATAAGCAAATGATGATTAAAAAAAGAATATTCTGAGAATACACGTACATAAATGATCCCATATTTACTCTTACAGTATTTAAAGCATTTATTCAGTAGTAGTTTATGAAGTTTATAAAACAGTGGTGAGGCCAGCCATGATGTATGGATGAGAGACGGTGGCACTGAAGAGACAACAGGAAGCAGAGCTGGAGGTGGCAGAAATGAAAATGTTGAGGTTCTCGCTAGGAGTGAGTAGGTTGAATAGGATTAAAAATTAGCTCATTAGAGGGACTGCCAAAGTTGGATGTTTAGGAAACAAGGTTCAAGAGAACAGACTTCGACGGTTTGGACATGTCCAAAGGCAAGAGAGTGAGTATATTGGTAGAAGTGTGCTGAAGATGGAGCTGCCAGGCAAAAGAATGAGGAAGACTAAAGAGAAGGTTGATGGATGTTGTGAGGGAAGACATGAGGGTAACTTGGTGTTTGAGAGGAAGATGGAGGAGATAGGCTTAGATGGAAAAAGATGACATGCTGTGGAGACCCCTAACGGGAAAAGCTGAAAGGAAAAGAAGAAGATTCAGTGTGCATGAATAATGTAGGTTGAAGTTGTCCATGAAGAAGACAGAGCACAAGAAGGAGGATGACCCCATGTTGCTACAGCTGCGAGACAAGAATTGTGCCCTTATCTTATCAGAAGAGAGCGCCTGAGGCATTTTGTGGTCAGCTGTTGGGCATCTCAACGCTGAGGAGAGACACATTTGTGTGGTTGCCTTTGTGCTCCTCCTCCCTTTTAGAAAAACTGTGTAACTAGGAACCACCCGAAGGAAGTAAAATGCGAAAACTTGGCAGTGTGCGCTTCATAGTTGTAGGAGATTGTAACTGTGCACATCTCTGTCCGTTCTCCTTATGAGTAAAAGAATCCTAGGACTCTTGTCTTTCTTCCTTGTCTTCTTCTTCTTCTTCTTCGTCTTTCCTTTCGGCTTGTCCCGTTAGGGGTCGCCACAGCGTGTCATCTTTTGCCAGCTTAGCCTATCTCCTGCATCTTCCTCTCGAACCCCAACTGCCCTCATGTCTTCCCTCACCACATCCATAACCTTCTCTTTGGTCTTGCTCTCGCCCTTTTTGCCTGGGAGCTCCATCCTCACATCCTTCTACCAATATACTCACTCTCTCGCCTCTGAACATGTCCAAACCATCGAAGTCTGCTCTCTCGAATCTTGTCTCCAAAACATCCAGCTTTGGCTGTCCCTCTAATGAGCTCATTTCTAATCCTATCCACCTGGTCACTCCGAGCGCGAACCTCAACATCTTCATTTCTCTGCCACCTCCAGTTCAGCTTCCTGTTGTTTCTTCTTCTTCAGTGCCACCGTCTCTAATCCGTACATCATGGCCGGCCTCACCACTGTTTTGTAAACTTTGCCCTTCATCCTAGCAGACACTCTTCTGTCACATAACACACCAGACACCTTTCGCCAGCTGTTCCAAACCTGCTTGACCCGTTTCTTTCTTTCACTTCCTGACCACACTCTCCATTGCTCTGTTTTTGTTGACCCCAGTATTTGAAGTCGTCCACCCTCGCTATCTCTTCTCCCTGTAGCCTCACTCTTCCCCCTCTACTTTTCTTCATTCACGCACATATATTCTGTTTTACTTCGGCTAATCTTCATTCCTCTCCTTTTCCAGTGCATGTCCTCCATCTTTTCCAATTGTTCCTCTGCGTGCTCCCTGCTTTCACTGCATATGACAATATCATCCTGCGAACATCATGGTCCAAGGGGATTCCAGTCTAACCTCATCTGTCAGCCTATCCATTACCACTGCAAACAGGAAGGGGCTCAGAGCTGATCCCTGATGCAGTCCCACCTCCCACCTTAAATTCCTCTGTCACACCTAAGGCACACCTCACCATTGTTCTGCTGCCATCATACATGTCCTGTACTATTTTAAACATACTTCTCTGCCACACCAGACTTACGCATGCAGTACCACATTCCTCTCTTGGTACTCTGTCATAGGCTTTCTCTAGATCCACAAAGACACAATGTAGCTCCTTCTGACCTTCTCTGTACTTTTCCACGAGCATCCTCAAGGCAAATAATGCATCTGTGGTACTCTTTCTAGGCATGAAACCATACTGTTGCTCGCAGATACTTACTTCTGTCCTGAGTCTAGCCTCCACTACTCTTTCCCATAACTTCATTGTGTGGCTCATCAACTTTATTTCCTCTATAGTTCCCACAGCTCTGAACATCCCCTTTGTTCTTAAAAATGGGGAACTAGAACCTTTTTTCCTCCATTCTTCAGGCATCTTTCGCCCGCTAGTATTCTGTTGAATAAGTTGGTCAAAAACTCCACAGCCATCTCCCAATTGCTTCCATACCTCTACCGGTATGTCATCAGGACCAACTGCCTTTCCTTTTTCATCCTTTGTAGTGCCTTTCTGACTTCCTCCCCCTTAGTAATCATTTCCACTTCCTGGTCCTTCACTCTTGCCTCTTCAACTCTTCCTTCTCTCTCTCTCTCATTTTCTTCATCATCAACTTCTCAAAGTATTCTTTCCATCTATTTAGTACACTACCGTCACCACGTCCAACACATTTCCATCTCTATCCTTAATCACCCTTCCTGGTGCACAATCCTTCCCATCTCTATCCCTCTGTCTGGCCAACCTGTAGAGATCCTTTTCTCCTTCTTTCGTGTCCAACCTGGTGTACATGTCTTCATATGCCTCTTGTTTAGCCTTTGCCACCTCTACCTTTGCCCTACGTCGTCGCATTCGATGTACTCTTCCTTTCGCCTCTCCTCAGTCCTCTCAGTATCCCACTTCTTCTTTCGCTAATCTCTTTCCTTGTATGACTCCCTGTATTTTGGGGGGTTCCACCACCAAGTCTCCTTCTCCCCTTTCCTACCAGATGACACACCAAGTACTCTCCTGCCTGTCTCTCTGATCACCTTGGCTATCGTCGTCCATCTTTTTTCCGGGAGCTTCGGTTGTCCATCGAGAGCCTGTCTCAACCTCTTTCCGGAAGGCCGCACAACATTCTTCCTTTCTCAGCTTCCACCACATGGTTCTCTGCTCTACCTTGTCTTCTTAATCTTCCTACCCACCACCAGAATCATCTACAATACTACCATCCTATGCTGTCGAGCTACACCTCTCCCCTACCACACTTTACAGTCAGTAACCTCCTTCAGATTACAATCGTCTGCCAAAATATAATCTACCTGCGTGGTTCTACCTCCGCTCTTGTAGGTCACTATATGTTTTTCCTCCCTCTTCTGGAAATAAGTGTTCACTACAGCCATCTCCATCCTTTTTGTAAAGTCCACCACCATCTGCCCTTCAAAGTTCCTTTCCTGGATGCCGTACTTACCCATCACTTCTTCATCGCCCCTGTTTCCTTTAACCAATATTCCATTAACAATCTGCACCAATCACAACTCTCTCGCTGTCTGGGATGCTCAGAACTACTTCATCTAGTTCCTTCCAGAATTTCTCTTTCAACTCTAGGTGTCACATCCTACCTGTGGTGCATAGCCGCTAACCACATTATACATAACACCCCTCAATTTCAAATTTAGTCTCATCACTCGATCTGATACTCTTTTTACCTCCAAGACATTCTTAGCCAGCTCTTCCTTTAAATAACCCCTACTCCATTTCTCTTCCCATCTACTCCGTGGTAGAATAATTTAAACCCTGCTCCCAAACTTCTAGCCTTACTACCTTTCCACTGCTCTCTTGGATGCACAGAATATCAACCTTTCTCCTAATCATCATGTCAACCAACTCCTGTGCTTTTCGCTGTCATAGTCCCAACATTCAAAGTCCCTACACTCAGTTGTAGGCTCTGTGCATTCCTCTTTTTCTTCTGACGCTGGATCCGGTTTCCTCCTCTTCTTTGTCTTCGACCCACAGTAGCTGAATTTCCACCGACGCCCTGTAGGTTAGCAGTGCCGGGGGCGGCGTTGTTAACCCGGGCCACGACCGATCCGGTATGGGATTCTTTAGATGAACGCTCATATTTTGTTTGGCACAGTTTTTACGCCGGATGCCCTTCCTGACGCAACCCTCTGCATTTATCCGGGCTTGGGACCGGCCTACAGATTGCACTGGTTTGTGCCCCCATAGGGCTGCATTGTCTTTCTTCCTTGTCTATTGATGATTAAATGTTTCAGGTGTACTGAACCCAACAAACATCAAGTACTCCAAAAGGCTAAAATGAGCACCATTGTAAAAAGTATAAAATATTTTCATCCTACCTCCTCTGCGTGTTTTTAGCAGATGATAGATGTCCGGACCATAACAATGTTGAGGGACTCTTCGAAGTGTCCCTCCAACCCCACCTGGGGAAATTAAAAAAAAAAAAAAGGTATGTTATGTTTGCAGTAATGACACACATGGCTTGCTAACATGCACACACTACAAAATGTAGATCTGGAAACAAATGCAAAAAAATATACAGCAATGACAAAAGTAGCAATTCCTCTTTTCCTCTTGGCTTGTCCTATTAGATGTCGCACAGGTTGTCATCATTTTCCATCCACACAAGGGTCGCAGAAGTGGTGGAGCCCATCATCGGGCAGGAGGTGGGGTACTCCTCTCTAACGCCATCTGACCTCATAACTTTCCTCACTATGTTATCAACCTTTTTTAAGAACCGTCAGAACCTTCTTCTGGTGTGATGCGTGAACCTATGTAGCACTTTCAGTAACCTTCACCGCAGTGTTGGTTATGAAGAGAACTTGGAAAGGCAGAATACTTTGAGAAGTTGATGAATGAATGAAGAAAATGAGAAGGGTAGAACAGGTACAATAAAGAAAATATTTGAACACCCTGCTATATTGCAAGTTCTTCCACTTAGAAATCATGGAGGGGTCTGAAATTTTCATCGAAGGTGCATGTCCACTGTGAGAGAGATAATCTAAAGAGAAAAATCTAGAAATCACAATGTATGCTTTTTTAACAGTTTATTTGTGTGATACAACTGCAAAAAAGTATTTGAACACCAGAGAAAAACAATGTTAATATTTGGTACAGAAGCCTTTGTCTGCAATTACACAGGTCAAACGTTTCCTGTAGTTGTTCACCAGGTTTACGCGCACTGCAGGAGGGATTTTGGCTCACTCCTCCACACAGATCTTCTCGAGATCAGACAGGTTTCTGGGCTGTCGCTGAGAAACACGGAGTTTCAGCTCCCTCTAATGATTTTCTATTGGGTTTAGGTCTGGAGACTTGCGCGTCCACGCCAAAACCTTGATATGCTTCTTGCGGAGCCACTCCTTGGTTTTCCTGGCTGTGTGCTTCGGTCATTGTCAGTTTGAAAGACCCAGCCACAACCCAACTTCAATGCTCTGACTGAGGCAAAGAGGTTGTTCCCCAAAATCTCATAATACATGGCTGCGGTCATCCTCTCCTTAATATAGTGCAGCCGTCCTGTCCAATGTGCAGAAAAACACCCCCAAAGCATTATGCATGATAAGAGGTGCCTCAGTTCTTGAACACAATTTGTTCCAGAAGGCTGGTTGAAAACCAAAACGTTCGAAAACCCAAGCATGTTTTCGCATTACAATGAATGGAAAATGAAATAATGCATTCCAAGCCTAAAAAAAAATATTTTTTAAGCGATTTTTTAAAGCTTTTCCTGGTAATAAACTGCATAGTAGAAATACATGTATCGTTTAAATATTTCAGATAATTAAATCATTTCAGAAATATATTTATTTTTTTGCTTAAAATGTATGCTTTTGCCTAGTAGAGTATGCTAGGCTGGGAGTGCATTGCCATATCTGTAGCGACTCGGCCCCCAGCCTTGTAAAGCTTTTTTTTTATTATTAACAAAAACACCCGTGCGTCATCCTCAATGAGTAACCCCTGTATTTATAAGACCCAGGGGACGACTCGTTGCCTCTCATGGCCCCTTCCTCCACTCCCGTACTCTTGATCATCAACCCTGGTGAACCGAACTCCGCCTGTCCTCCAACCAACCCCGTAAGCCTGACGTCTTTGATACTCCTGCCTTCTCAGATCGATCTTCCGTGTACCTGTACCGACCCCTGCCTGCCCGTGGACCTGCACTCTACGCCCGACGTCCGGATTACCACTGCCCCACTTGACTATCTGCCTGATCCCTGACTTTGGACCGAATAAACACTTTTCCCGAACTACCTTTACGTCTCCGGAGTCCTGCATTTGGGTCATCCCTCCATACTGATGGGTCGTGACAGAACGATCTGGCCAACACAGGACCCAGCAGGAAAGACCCGGCGTCGTCGGGACTGACACAAGGTAAACCGACTGCTGAAGGACCAAGCTTGTCCTATCCAGGTAGACTCCATGATGTTGTCCCCTTCTTCCGTGTCACACGCACCGCCTGCATGCCATGAATACGTCCCGACCACAACCTGCTCAGCACCTCATACTCTTTTTGGACTCCGATTTTTCGGATTATGAGGAGGATCTTGATTTATATGACTGCCTGCCTGACTACGACTCAGATTTTGACAATGAATTTCCTCTCCCTATCTTTAAGCCCAGTCAGTTTGTTTCACCTCCCCGTGTTTCCTGCTCCCGAGTGTCTTCGCCTGGTAGGTCCAAGTCCTCCAATCCGTTTGTGGGAACCCACTTGGCCATCTACCCTGGTCCTCCATGTGGCGGCCAGAGGAGACGCCCAGGCCGGGCACTCCCTTGGGCCTCCCGCTGCGCGGCAACAAAGACACGGTCCTCGTCCACCCACTCCTCACAGGCAATGGTCAAACCAGCAGACCTGCAGCTGGTGGCGAAGCTTCCAGTCCAGAGGGAGGAGGGGTTGCCAAATCACGAGGTGTTCTACCGCGAAATGCGGGCGGAGATAGAGCGGCAGAGCACCGAACTGGCAGTCCTCACGGCCCAGGTTTGGCGGCGATTAGAGAATCAGCCGAGCTACGCCCACGTCGCGGTAGCAACAGACTTGCTGGTGCCTCACGCCCATGCTGCAGTGACAACTGACCCGCTCCCGACTCATGCCCATGCTGCGGTGGCAACGGACTCCCGGAGAAGTCATCCTCACACCGCAGTAGCAACGGAGCGGCTACCGAGCAAAGCTCATGTCGCTGTGGCAACGGATACACCGCCGCATTATTCCCACGTCGCGGTTGCAACAGATTCACTGCAAGCTCACACTGTGGTGGCCAATGATTCGCTACCGAGCCAAGTGCACGTTGCAGTGGGAACAGTTCCGCCACCTTGCCACGCCCATGTCGTTGTTTTAACTGTTTCACTGCAAGCTCATGCTGCGGTTGACACTGATCTGCTACCAAGCCGAGCGCATGTGGCAGTGGAGACAGACCCGCCGCCACGCCATGCTCACGTCGCTGTTTTGACAAATGCGCTGCTGACCGATTCTCACGTCACAGCATCCATCGACTCCTTCCCGAACTGAGGCTACGTTGCGGCTAGCAACAAATTCACTGCTGCATCACACCTACGTCGCGGTGGCAACAGGCTTCCGGGCGACTGTTGAAGGAGAAGGATGAAACTGGCAATCGAAGATAGGCCTGCCAGAGCGCCTTCAACGCGTGTCTTCCCAAAGAACAGGACTCAGAAACGTATTGCAGAGGGTTTAAGTTCCGAGGATGGAGGGAATTCAGATCAAGATGAGGCGAGCTGTTTTCCTCCAGTTCAGAGGGAGAGAACCTTATCATCCCTGTTGCTCCAAGCTGTCCCCAATGATGAGCTGTTCATGCTCATTCCTGAACAAGCGCCCAGTTCAGTAGTGCCTGGGCGTACACCGAAGGAGCAACAACGCACCGCTCTGCCGCCTGTGGGGTTTCAGGAGCCACTCTCCAATCCCCACGTTTCTGTCCAAGATGTGGCGATGGCGCCGCCGCCGCCTCACGTTGCCGCCCAGGAGGTGGCGACGGCGAACAGTCCGCAGCCACCCCACGCTCCTGCTTTATCGGCGACCGGACTGCGGTCTCTCCTGCTTTAACGGCGACCGGTCCGCTATCGCCCCCCGTTCCTGCTTCGACGGAGACTGGCCTGTGGCCGACCCTCGCCCCCGTCTCAGCGGCGACAGGCCCGCGGCCGCCCCACACTTCTGCTTCGACGGCGACCAATCCGCGGACGTCCTACGCTTCTGCTTCGACGGCGACTGGCACGTGGTCGTTCCATGCCCCTGTCTCGATGGTAACAGAGGATGGCGACGACTCATTGGCATCCTCACGTTCCTGTCTTCGTTACAGTCCCGGCGGCGACCGGTCCGCGGCCGTACCACGCCCCTGTCTTGACGGCGACAGGAGCTGGGTAGTTCAGACTGGCCACCCCGGAACAGGAAGGGCATCGGGATGGCTATGATGATGATCTTGGCGGTCATGGCTTTGGTCCTTCTCTCCGTCATCCTCCTCACTCCTGATGATTCCCAACGGCTTCATGACCTAGCCTCGGCAGCGACCTAGCCTCGGCACCAACTGATCCCCAGCCGCCTCACGATGAAGCCTCACCGGCGACCCTGGCAGCCTCGTAACCGAGCACACCTGCGCCTCATTCTCGTTGAGTAACCCCTGTATTTATAGGACCCAGGGGATGACTAGTCTTTGCCAGATCGTCGCAACTCATGCCCCCTTCCTGCACTCCCGTACTCTTGATAGTCAACCCTGGTGTACCGACCTCCGCCTGTCCTCCGACCGACCCCGTAAGCGTGATGTCTTTGATACTCCTGCCTTCTCTGATCGATCTTCCGTGTACCGACCACTGCCTGCCCGCGGACCTGCTCTCTACGTTCGACGTTCTGATTACCGCTGCCCCACTTGACTGTCTGCCTGATCCCTGACTTTTGGACCGAATAAACACTTTTCCCGAACTACCTTTGCGTCTCCGGAGTCCTGCATTTGGGTCCTCCCTCTCTACCGATGGGTTGTGCCAGAGGGGGGAAAAACAGAGAAATTGTTTTTTATTTGCACAGAAAGTACGTACGCAACGAGAGGTAGGCTTAATGGGACAAAAGAAAAAGCAATGCAAAATAGTTTCAGATGTCTACGGTGTGGTGACTCGCCCCTTTTTCACAAAGAACGAATCTAATGTCATTTGTTTCTGCCATTTATTGAGCACTTTTCTGAAGTGGCTCATAACGACAGCATTAATATTTTGCAGTGCTCTGTCACATTTAGCCTTATTCGGGTGATTAAGTTCTACAAAATTATGGATGTCGTTCCATTTAGCACTTGAGACATCCTTCCTGCCTTCTGCCTCATTAGACGACATCTCCTCCCTTCCTTGCCAACACTATCCCCAGCTAACTGCTGCTCGTTTACGAAAATAAGAAGCAACTTTTCGACTTCCTCCAAGATCTGTGGCCTCTGCTTGGTCTACACGGTTGCTCCTTTAGCTACATCACTTGCTTTGAGGGCATCTTTGTCTTTCAGAATGGTGCGATTCATCGATTTCGCCATGCCATACTTCTTCAATAACTCAAAAACATGCACGCCAGATTCATAGTCAGCTATCAAATCCTTCTTGAAGTCGACAGTTTTACGCACTACTTTCTTTTTTTCAGCACCAGCAGTTCCACTTGTCCTCTTTGGAGCCATGATTGGGGGTTAATGTTGCTCAATTTGAAGAAAAAAAGTTACCACAGTACTGGGAAACGTGTGAAAAAGTGTGTGAGTCAACTGGGGCTTAGTAATATAGGTCTGCCTTCTCATGGGCTATTCCCCTGTAGGAGGGGCAGACTTCTGTGCACATCACGGATTGTCCATAATGAACACCATGTTCAAATATAGGGGGTTCACATGTGCACTTGGCACTGGGACATCCTAAGTCGCAGTTTGATGATTGATTTTGAGGTTGTCATCGGACTTGTTACAGCATGTTGTACACTCTGATGAAGAGAGGGGCGGAACTGTCAAATGATCACCACCTGGTAGTGAGTTCGCTCCAATGGTGGGGTAAGATCCCAATCTGACGTTGCAGGCCCGAAAGTAATGTGAGGGTCTTCTGGAAAGGTCTGGCAGAATACTCTGTCAGGATTTTCAACTCCCACCTCCGAAAGAACATTGCTAATGTTCCGGGGGATGGGGTGGACATTGAGTCCAAGTAGACCATGTAGGCCCCGTGGTGTTTTGTAGCAGCTTCAGCTCTCAAACAGAATCGAAGGTTGACTGTCTGTTTAAAAGAAAATTCTCGCCCAGAAGAAACTTAGCGGCAACAACAATCCATAGGTATGTTTTTCACTTGCAAACACACACCTGCAGGAAATGCTACAGCAGAGCCGCACAAGCCGGCCAGAGGAACAATAAAATACGGATGAATCGCGATTAAGAATTTCTTGTGGGTAAAACCTTGTAGATTGATCTTCTTCTTCTATTAACTTTAGCTTGTCCTGTTAGGGGTTGCCAGAGCACCCTCTCACTCTTATTCCTGGGAGTTCCGTCCTCATCAACCTACCAATATACTCACTCTCTCACCTCTGCACGGTGGCACTGAAGCAACAACAGGAAGCAGAACTTGAGGTAGCAGAAATGGAGATGTTAGGCTCTCGCTCAGAGTGAGCAGGTTGGATAGGATTAGAAATTAGCTCATTACAGGGGCAGCCAAAGTTGGAGGAGGAGGAGAGTTGGCGAAAGGTGTCTGGTGTTATATGTGACAGAAGAGTCTCTGCTAGGATGAAGGGAAAAGTATATAAAACAGTGGTGAGGCTGACCATGGAGATGGTGGCACTGAAGCAACAACGGGAAGCAGAACTTGCGGTAGCAGAAATGGAGATGTTAGGTTCTCGCTCAGAGTGAGCAGATTGGATGGGATTAGAAATTAGCTCATTAGAGGGGCAGCCAAAGTTGGATGTTTTGGAGACAAGGAGAGAGAGCAGACTTCGATGGTTTGGACATGTCCAGAGGTGAGAGAGTGAGTATATTGGTAAAAGGGTAATGAGGATGGAGCTGCCAGGCAAAAGAGCGGGAGGAAGACCAAAGAAAAGGTAGATGGATATGGTGAGGGAGGACATTAAGACTGTGGGTATTAGTGAGGAGGATGCACGAGATATGCTTAGATGGAAAAAGATGACACGCTGTGGAGATCCCTAATCGGGACAAGCCGAAAGAAGAAGAAGAAGAAGAAGGAAGAGGAGGAGAAGAAGAAGATGAAGAAGAAAAGAAGAAGATGAAGAAGAAGCTGTATCACACAAATCGTTAAAAAAAAAAATCATACATTGTGATTTCTGGATTTTTCTTTTTAGATACTCTCTCTCACAGTGGACATGCGCCTATGATTAAAATTTCAGACCCCTCCATGATTTCTAAGTGGGAGAACTTGCAATATAGCAGGGTGTTCAAATATTTTCTTTATTGTACCTGTTCTACCCTTCTCATTTTCTTCATTCATTCATCAACTTCTCAAAGTATTCTGCCTTTCCAAGTTCTCTTCGTAACCAACACTGCGGTGAAGGTTACTGAAAGCGCTACATAGGTTCACGCATCACACCGGAAGAAGGTTCTGACCCCTCCTACGGACCTAACTCCTCCCCTTCCCTCACCTTCTATGACAGATGAGTGCATAGGTTGCCCTAAAGAGGCTGAGCGACAAACTCTGAGAAAACAGATTCACTTTTAACGTGGACTTTTTACTTCAATCAGTGCTGGTAACTGCATGTGAGTAGATCATAAACGAGAAAAGTCATAAATCTGTATGAACTGACTCGCACACACACACGAGTACACTTGTGTAACTTGGCAAAATAAAACAAGACACGATTGACATCTTCTGGGGATTTACTTGGAGATTTGCCATGAATTGCTATGATTATTGTAACTAGCTATTGTAACCCACTTTGAGACATGATTCGTTCCTAGACGAGACATGACAATCATGACGAGCTTTTTGGTTACATACATTTACCACTACTTATGTTCATTCCACCTCCTACAGCATGAATCTTTGTTTTCTATGTTCCCTTCATGTAGCACGTTCAGACTATCATTTTAACTGCTATGTTTGTTCTTTCACGCCGTGTGCAGCTGCAAGCCCAGATGCTGTACCTTTTCCACATCCTAAAGCATCATCACTTTTTTAACTGACTGCTGACAACATTTAAACGGTCTTAAACTCATTATTGATTCAGGTAGGGTGTCTTTGCTAAGTCCCATTTAGTCCTGGAGTGGCATTCTGCTGTTTTGGTCTGGACAAGTTCTATTTGGCCAGTGTATGTATGTTGCAAAGTTTCAAAGTCTTCTTGACAACCTTTATTTGTATCATGCACAATCCTTGTCTGTAATTCTTTCTTCCTTTCTGATGCTAACCCTTTTCCCAATATGTTAGCACCTGACCTGTTGGGCGCGTTGTGTTTTGAGGGTGTGTGGTCAGGTCAGTGTGCTCTAGGGATCGCAAAAAACGCTTACTTTCATAACCGGTTTTAACCAAACAGCTGTAGCGAAAAAACAATTAACCGGTTTTAAAACCGGTACCATTGTGGTGTTTACATAATTCACCTGCGGGACCTCGAGTTGAGGTGCGGGGTTGCGCACAGACTGTTTTTGTTGTTGCTCTTCCGGAGTGACGAGTTCACAGAGTTCCCCCCGTTATGAGAGTAGTGTTTTGATGTCTGCCAATAAAACAAGTTTTGTTCCTGTGTCCGACACTCCGCCTCCGACTCCTTTTCTCCGGCGCTACACCATCGATCGTTAATTTACTCCGCGGTAATGGTGTAGTTTGTATACAATATTGACAAACAAGCTTGTTGAATGTGGCTTTCAACAACGCACTCGTGTAAGTTAAATTTTTGTTATTTTTTTTTTTGTAAAAATGTTTTAATGTTAACATTCTTCTTTCGGACTTTCAGAAAGGGCATGAAAGTATACCGAGCATTTCCTCGATGCCATGTTTGATGTTTCTTTGATTTAACTGAATGTTCTTTTGAGTCCAACTTTATTCTAACAGCGAAATTTGAAAAAAGTGGAAATGATGTTGAAAAAAATAGCGCAATGTGGAGTACCGGAACGGGAAGAAATGATTGGAAAATTTAACCGATTTCGAAAGTCCGATTAGGGTTTCGGTTTTAAAAAAACGAAAACCGGTTATAACCGGTTATTTGTAACCGGTTGCGATCCCTAGTGTGCTCCCATTGTTTTCACAGGCTGCTCATATATTACGTCTGCCACATCTTATTCCTGTCATCTTAGAAGGGTCCAGTTTAAGAAACATAATCCGGTTTGGAGCATGGATGTGACCATTGATCTCAAAGTTTGGAGTACAGGTACCGAGGTAGTTTTATAGATGGGTATTAGATAGGTAGTATTACAGGTATCACTATTTCCTTGACTTGGGGTGGGAGTTGTAATGTGACCAAATGAAATTTTAAATGATTGTTTTTCTAGTTTTGTCAACATTACCCTGACCATTCTTGGGGCTTCTTCTTTTTCTTTCCCCTTTGGCTTGTACCGTTTGGGGTCGCCACAGCATGTCATCTTTTTCCATCTCATCCTATTACCTGCATCTTCCTCTCTCACACCAACTCCCCTCATGTCTTCCCTCACAATATCTATCAACCTTCTCTTTGGTCTTCCTCTTGCTCTTTTGCCTGCCAGCTCCATCCCCAGCACCCTTCTGCCATAGTAGAGCTTGTGCACGTGACGTCACCATTTTCACGGTACCATAGTGTCGGTCAAAAAGAGCTGCTGGACAGTGTGGGCGCCATTGAACCAGAGCAGAATATTCACAATGCCCGAGACTTGTTGTGCTGTTGGTTGTTACAACAGACGAGACAGATATTCAAAGAGGTCATACTATACAAGACCAGCTGAAAAGACCAGAAATGATCGATGGATTTCAGCAATTAAATGCGATGGATGGAATGGACCCAACCAAATACACACGACATGCACAGTGATCACTTCATTTCAGGTAGGAATTCCTCTTCTCTATCTCAAATTTCCCATAAGTATTTATGATGCCAAGTTGGCTCATTTGAGAACAATACGTAAAAAAAAAAAAAAAATAAAAAAAAAAAAAAATAAGTTGTCTCCAACGTACACGGAAGTGCGTTGTGGCCACAAGTTAAACTTCGGTAAAACTCTCCCCAACATACGTTTTATTTTATTTTTTTTAAATATGCATTGTTCGCAAATGAGTCCAATGGGTATATAAAAACGGAAAATAAACCGTCGGTCACGCAGAGGTTCATATACGTCAACATGTGGCCGCAACACGCTTCCATGAACGGGGGCTGGAGCTTATCCCAGCCGTTTCTTTTCTTTTAAGATACATGTGTAGATCCAGTTGTCCAAGAAAAGCGGAAGCGGGATAACAGGCCAATTTCTTATCGCCGAAAACATCGACTTCGACATTAAATATGGGTCCTCTGGGGCGCTGTCGAGCAGCGAAACAAGATGGAAGCATAATATCAAGGCTCCGCTCAACTCCGCATAAAAACATTTAACTACCCGAATACAAGTGTAAGAGTGACTTTGAAAAATGTCTGAGACCACATCAACGACCAGCGGTAAAAGCTATGGCCGGACTCGTGGCACGCAAAAGCCAAAATCTAATCAGGAGCACGGGAAGAGCGCGAGGAGGCCTGTGAAAGCGTGGCAGACATGGCGGCTGTGCTAACGGAGCTAAAAGCCCTTCGCTCAGATTTTCCTTCCAGGTTCGACACCATAAACTGCCAATTGAAAGACATGAAGAACTCTATTAACGCTTTGGAGCAAAGCATGGTTGAGGTCAGGAACAACGCAGCCTCCAATACAATGCGTATAACTGAAGCCGAGGAGCGTATATCATCTCTGGAAAATGATTTGGAGGTGGCTAAAGCGGAGCTAGCTACTGCTGTCAAACCCATCGCTCTTTTGGAAACCAAGGTGAATTATTTAGAGAACCGGATGGACTGCAAAAATCTTCGTCTGTTTGGCCTACGTGAAAATGGTGAAATTAATCTATCCTAATTGGAGTTTGTGGAGCATGAGTTATCAACATGGTTGAAACTAGGCGGTGACAGGAGCTTCATTCTTGAGCATGTACGGACTCTGGCGCGGCCAAAACCAGGGCAAAGTAGAGCTGTGATCATTCGATTTCTGAATTTCAAGACAGAGAATTTGTTCTCCAATGCAACGAGTTCAACGTGGTGAGAAAGAAGTTTGTGGAGAAAGGGGTTTACCATGGATTCCAGATTTACCCCTGCAAATTGAGAATCCTACATGAAGGATGAATACAGCTGTTTGCCACGCCTAGGGAAGCTGAGAACTTTTATCAATCACTTGAACGTTATGGTGAGCTTCATGATACACTTATGTCAGACCTTTATAAGTTGTGTCCCTTTATCGGTTTTCTGTTTAGCTTATACAGTTATTGCTCAGTGTGTGCTTGGTCAACATTGGTCATTTTTAGTTAGTTTGACCTATTACCTTTTTCTTTTGATTTTATTCATTTATTTATTCTTGTGGAGGGGGAAAAAATAGTAGTAAGTTTCGGGTATGCTAGAGTTGGTATTGTATTATTTATTTTTGGGGCGGGTTGGGTGGATGCCACCATTTATGTTTCTTTCTGTTTTTCGTTTGCTTGAATAGTTTTACCTCTCATCCATAAAGTGGATTGGTGTTAGTCCCCATATCTGTTTTATTTAGAGTAAGGGATGGGGATGCTTAATAGATTTTTGTTTATAAAGGTTCATGTTGTGTTGTTTAGTTTAAGTTGCACAGACATTATCTTAATCCAAGTCACAGTTTTGATAATATTGTATTTTGTATGTTTATGGAAAGTACAAGTCATAAAATTGTTGATTTCAAGATTACAAGTTGGAATGTCAGGGGACTTAAAAATCTTAATAAATTGAAACAGGTTATTAATAGAATTAAATTATTGGATGCTAAAATAGTACTCATTCAGGAGAGTCATTTGACTGATTCAGAAATCAAAAAGGTTAGAAATAGGTGGCCTGGAAATGTACTATATGCATCATACAATAATTATGCAAGGGGTGTTTTAATTCTTGTTCACAAAACTATACCATTACAAATCACTAATACAATTCAGGATCCAGCAGGGTGATATGTGATAATCCAGGGTACTATTTTCTCTCTCACATTAAATTTGATATGTGTATATGGTCCAAATGAGGACAATCCTACATTTTTTGAAGACCTTTTTCTCACAATTTCTGCTTTACATGGGTCAGTTATAATTGGCGGTGACTTTAATTGTACATTAAATCCTGTATTGGATCGTACTACAGGTTTAGATCCAAGTAAAGCGAAAACAAGGAAAATTTTAAAATATAGTGTTAATTTAAATTTAGTTGAAATTTGGAGATATTTTAATCCTTCTAAAATGGAATTGTTATTACGATCAAGATGAAAAAGCGGGTAAACTCTTGGTTTGGAGGATTAGGAAATTACAAACAGAACGGGCAATTAATAGCATAAGGACATCCAATGGAGATTTGACTGTTGACCCTCAAGAAATTAATAGTACTTTCAGGGATTTCTATGAACAATTGTATAAATCCGAGATACAACAGACTTCGTTTGAGAGGGATGCATTTCTTGATTCACTTGTATTTCCAGTGCTATCAGAGGATGCAAAGCAAAACTTAGATAACCATCTCACAGAAGAAGAAATTTCTGCTGCCATTCAAAGTATTAACACTAATCGTGCTCCTGGGCCCGATGGACTGACTATAGAATTTTATAAAACAATTATTGACTCCATTGATGGACATGTATATAGAATCATATAATAATGAGACCCTTCCTCCTACACTGAGACTTGCGTTGATCACCCTGATCCTCAAACCTAATAAGCCTTCCAAAGAATGTTCCTCGTAAAGACCAATAAGCTTGATGGGATGCGATACAAAAATACTTTGCAAAGCCCTGGCAATACGATTGGATCAGTATATACCTAGTTTAATACATAATGATCAAAACGGTTTTGTTAAAAAACGTCAAGGATTTCACAATATTTGAAGAGTTTTGAATATATTACATGAAAAGGCAGAGTGTAAAGACACAGCACTGCTGTCGTAGGATGCACGTCAGGCCTTTGACAGAATTGAAAGGTCATTTTTATTTAATGTTTTACCACGGTTTGGATTTGGCAATAATTTTCTTAAATGGTTAAAAAATTTCATATACAAACCCTACTGCTAGTATTATCACTAACAGTATTTCTTCTGAACCAATTGTTTTGGACACACGCCAGGGGTGTCCTCTTTCCCCAATGTTGTTCATTTTAGCCTTAGAACCCCTGGCCATGTCGATTCGTATGGATAGAGGCTTGACGGGCATCCAAATTGGTGATCAAGATCACAGAATCTCTTTTTATGCTGATGACGTCATTCTCTTTCTGACCAAGTTATCCACGAGCCTTCCAAATTTATTGGAGCAAATTAAAAAGTTTGGTAGTTTCTCAGGCTATGTGATTAATGATACAAAGTCATCCATTTTATTTTTAAGTACTGAAGAGAGACTTAATCCTGTTGTTAACATTCCTTTTTTGAACGCGAGAGATGGATTTACTTATTTGGGGGTCAAAATTTCCCCTGACGTTAACAATATCGTTCAGGTTAATTATGACCCTTTAATCTTGGAGATACAACAGTTACTAGACAGGTGGATGATTATGCCAATTTCAATGTTGGGACGTATAAACATGGTTAAAATGAGCGTTTTGCCGAAATTTGTAAATTTTTTTCAAACCATACCTCTTCCATTACCTGACATCTTTTTCACTAGACTCAACAGAATGCTCCGGAATTTTATTTGGAATAATAAAAAAGGCGGATTAAGACTACGGTTGCTTTATATGCCTTATGAAACTGGAGGGTTACAATTTCCAAACTTTAAATGGTATTACTGGTCTGCTCAACTATGCTCAGCTATGTATTTTTTTTTCCAATATCACCATCACCTTCTTGGATAAAAATAGAGCAAGCAACTATACCACACCTTCGATTAAAGTATTATTTATAATCTGCTGAGAATAGAGTATTCATACGGCAGACCAAGAATCCATTTTTGAAAAATACTATAGATATCTGGTTTGAATCACACAAACATATAGGGGACACTCCTTTACTTTCACGCTTCTCTCCCATATGGGGTAATGCGACTTTTAAAGCTGGAGGAGCAGATGGGGGTTTTAAATTATGGGCAAATAATGGTATAAAATCAATAGGTGACCTTTATGTAAATGGTGAAATGCTTACATTCATTCAAATGTGTCAAAGGTTTTCTATTCCCAATAAGCATTTTTTCAAATATCTGCAGTTAAAACACTTTGTCAGCACAAATCAAAAACATAATGTATGAACCCCCTTTGTCTAGTTTAGAAGATATTGTCCAGTCAGGTTTGCATGGATGTAAGCAGATATCTATGCTCTAGAAATCTCTAGTCTCACATGATACAGAATCAAGTAAAAATAGATTAGAGGCATGGAAAATAGATATTAAAGAAAATATTGAAGTAATTCATTGGTAACACGCATGCCTTAAACCACAAAAACAAACAATAAATACGAGAATGAGGCTATTACAATATAAATGGCTGATGATGACTTATGTGACTCCTGTTAAACTTCATCAGTGGAGCCCTGACATTCCAGACACGTGTAGTAAGTGCTCTAATGACAAGGGTACTTTATAGCATTGTTTATGGGATTTTTGGAAAGTCAAAGATTATTGGAAATCTATTGTTCAGACAATTTCTATAATAGTTGGAATTCAGGTTCCTCATTGCGCAACACTGTGTATCTTAGGTATATATCCCAAGGATTTTGTTGTTAATAAAAAGCAGGCCACGCTTATAGATTTTGGTTTCCTGCAGGCCAGGAGAACAATTGCATTATTTTGGAAAAAAGTGGACGTTCCTGCAATAAAAGTATGGATGTTGGAAATGGCATCTTGTGTTGGACTGGAAAGACTCATGTATATCATGAGAGGAAGAGCTCAGGAATTTGAGGACATAAGGAGACCCTTAGAAGAGTTTTTGAAAAAAAAAGTGAATTATTTGTGACTTGTGCGCTTTCTTTTTTTTTTAAACAATTTTTTTTGTTTTGCTGCTATTGTGTTGTTTTTGTAAAATTATATATGTATAATCAAATAAATATATTGTTTGAAAACAAATATGGGTCCTCCATGCCAAGTGTCTCTCATTTTTCCACTTACCTTCGTTTATTATCACCTTATAAATGTTTTAACGGTATCAGATAAAACTCTGGGCGTCGTGCTATAAGATGTATTTTCGTGTCGTCTCCAACCGACTTGGCAGTGAAGTGAGTGAGTATGGCCAGTCACGTGACATAGGTGCACGACCTCTATACTCACGCTCTTGCCTCTGGACAAGTCCAAAGCATCAAAGTCTGCTTTCTCGAATCTTGTCTACAAAACATCAAACTTTGGGTGTCTCTCGAATGAACAAATTTCTAGTCCAATCCAACCTGCTCACTCATAGAGGAAACCTCGATATCTTCATATCTACCACCTCAAGTTCTGCTTCCAGCTCTGAGCCCCTTCCTGTTTGCAGTGGTAATGGATAGGCTGACAGATGAGGTTAGACTGGAATCCCCTTGGACCATGATGTTCGCAGATGATATTGTGATATGCAGTGAAAGCAGGGAGCATGCAGAGGAACAATTAGAAAGATGGAGACATGCACTGGAAAGGACAGGAATGAAGATTAGCCGAAGTAAAACAGAATATATGTGCGTGAATGAGAAAAGTGGAGGGGGAAGAGTGAGGCTACAGGGAGAAGAGATAGCGAGGGTGGACGACTTCAAATACTTGGGGTCAACAATACAGAGCAATGGAGAGTGTGGTCAGGAAGTGAAGAAACGGGTCCAAGCAGGTTGGAACAGCTGGCGAAAGGTGTCTGGTGTGTTATGTGACAGAAGAGTCTCTGCTAGGATGAAGGGCAAAGTTTACAAAACAGTGGTGAGGCCAGCCATGATGTACGGATTAGAGACGGTGGCACTGAAGAAACAACAGGAAGCAGAACTGGCAGAAATGAAGATGTTGAGGTTCTCGCTCGGAGTGACCAGGTTGGATAGGATTAGAAATGAGCTCATTGGAGGGACAGCCAAAGTTGGATGTTTTGCTAACAAGGTTCGAGAGAGCAGACTTCGATGGTTTGGGCATGTTCAGAGGCGAGAGAGTGAGTATATTGGTAGAAGGATGCTGAGGATGGAGCTCCCAGGCAAAAGAGCGAGAGGAAGACCAAAGAGAAGGTTTATGGATGTGGTGAGGGAATACATGAGGGCAGTTGGGGTTAGAGAGGAAGATGCAGGAGATAGGCTAAAATGGCAAAAGATGACACGCTGTGGCGACCCCTAACGGGACAAGCCGAAAGGAAAAAAGAAGACTCTATGTTCCTGCCTCTTCTGGAAAAAAGTGTTCATTAAAGCAATTTCCATCCTTTTTGCAAAGTCCACCACCCTCTGTCCCCCAAAGTTATTTTCCTGGATGCCGTATTTACCCATCACTTCTTCGTCGCCCCGGTTTCCTTCACCAACATGTCAATTACAATCTGCACCAATCACAAGTCTCTCGCAGTCTTGGATGCTCAGAACTACTTCGTCTAGTTCCTTACATAATTTCTCTTTCAACTCAAGGTCACATCCTACCTGTGGGGCATAGCCGATAATCCAATTATAAAATACATCCTCAATTTTAAGTTTGAGCCTCATCACTAGTCTCTCATTCTGGTCTCATCACTCGATCTGATACTCTTTTCACCTCCAAGACATTCTTCGCCAGCTCTTCCTTTAAAATAACCACTACTCCATTTCTCTTCCCATCTACTCCACGGTAAAATAATTGAAACCCTGTTCCTAAGCTTCTAGTCTTACTACCTTTCCATCTGCTGTCTTGGATGCACAATACATCAACCTTTCTCCGAATCATCATGTCAACCAACTCCTGAGCTTTTCCTGTCATAGTCCCAACATTCAAAGTCCCTACACTCAGTCGTAACCCTAACCCTGCATACGTATTTAGAATTTATTTAGAGATATAGAGTACATCATCATGACCATCACCATTTTTAAGAACAAAGGTGATTTGCAGAGCTGTGGGAACTATAGAGGAATAATATTGATGAGCCACACAATGAAGTTATGGGAAAGAGTAGTGGAGGCTAGACTAAGGACAGAAGTAAGTATCTGGGAGCAACAGTATAGTTTTGTGCCTAGAAAGAGTACAGCATATGTATTATTTGCCTTGAGGATGCTTGTGGAAGAAAGCGTGAATGACGAGGAAGTGACAATGATTCGTAAGAGGGAAGTTAGAAAGGCACTGAACAGGATGAAAAAGGGAAAGGCAGTTAGAAAGGCAGGATAGAGATGGAAATGTGTTGACTGGTGGCAGTAGTGTGCTCAATAGATAGAAAGAATATTTTGAGAAGTTGATGAATGAAGAAAATGAGAGAGAAGGAAGAGTTGAAGAGGCAAGTGTGAAGGACAAGGAAGTGTCAATGATTAGTAAGGGGGAAGTTATAAAGGCACTGAACAGGATGAAAAATGGAAAGACAGTTGGTCCTGATGACATACTTTGGAGGTATGGAAGCAATTTGGAGAGGTGGCTGTGGAGATTTTGACCAACTTATTCAATAGAATACTCGCGGGGGAGAAGATGCCAGAAGAACGGAGGAAAAGTGTGCTAGTTCCCATTTTTAAGAACAAAGGCGATGTTCAGAACTGTGGAAACTACAGAGGAATAAAGATGATGAGCCACACAATTAATTTATGGGAAAGAGGAGTGGAGACTAGACTCAGGTCAGAAGTAAGTATATGCGAGAAACAGTATGGTTTTATGCCTAGAAAGAGTACCACAGATGCATTATTTACCTTCAGGATGCTCGTGGAAAAGTACAGAGAAGGTCAGAAGTCTTTGTAGACCTAGAGAAAGCCTATGACAGAGTACCAAGAGAAGAACTGTGGTACTGTATGCGCAAGTCCGGTGTGGCGGAGAAACATGTTAGAAGAGTACAGGACATGTATGACGACAGCAGAACAGCGGTAAAATATGCTGTAGGTGTGTCAGAAGAATTTAAGGTGGAGGTGGGACTGCATGAGGGATCTGCCCTGAAGACTTTCCTGTTTGCAGTAGTAATGGATAGGCTGACATATGAGGTTAGACTGGATTCCCTTGGACCATGATGTTCGCAGATGATATTATGATCTGAGGTGAAAGCAGGGAGCAGGTGGAGGAAGAATTACAAAGATGGAGGCACGCACTGGAAAGGAGAGGAATGAAGATTACCCGAAGTAAAACAGAGTATATTAACATGAATGAGAGGGGTGGTGGGATAAGAGTGAAGCTCCAGGGAGAACAGATAGCAAGGGTCGACGACTTCAAATACCTGGGGTCAACAATACAGAGCATTTTGAAAGTGTGATAAGAAAGTGAAGAAACTGGTCCAAGCAGGGTGGAACAGTTGGCGGAAGGTGTCTGGTGTTCTAGGCGACAGAAGAGCCTCCACTAGGATGAAGGGCAAAGTTTATAAAACAGTGGTGAGGCCGTTTATGATGTATGGATTAGTGATGGTGGCACTGAAGAAACAGCAGGAAGCAGAACTTGAGGTAGCAGAAATGAAGATGTTGAAGTTCTCGCTCGGAGTGAGCAGGTTGGATAGGATTACAAATGAGGTCATTAGAGGGACAGCCAAAGTTGGATGTTTTGGAGACAAGGTTAGAGAGAGCAGTCTTCGATGGTTTGGACACATCCATAGGCCAGAGAGATGGAGGTGCCAAGCAAAAGAACAAGAGGAAGTCCAAAGAGAAGTTTGAAAAATGTGAGGGAAGACATGAGGGCAGTTGGTGTTAGAGAGTTCGATGCTGGAGAAAGGCTAACATGGTGAAGACTATTTTACTTTTATTGCACTTTCATTATTTGCATAAATATGACCTTGTACATTTAATCAACAGATAAAATGTTGTCCATTTGCTAATCAGACAAGGATGTGTTGTGGAGCGCCGTGGCGGTCCTTGATCTTTGTATGCAGAAAACCGGCTGGTGGCATCCTCCTCTCCCAGGCGTTGCCGTGGAGACGAACGACACCAGATAAGGAGCGGAAAGTTACCATCCCGGCCCAGGACAAAACTGCGGGTTAGCCACTTTTACCTTGGACCCATACATATAAAAACCTTGTGTTCCCGGGCAGCTCTTGTCTTCTTCTTTGGCTATCCTGCCAGAAGACACACGTCTCGTGTGAGGCAGATACCTAGATAAGACCCGGACGTCTGTATTGCACATTCCTTCGTCATAAATCCATTTGGTGTTAACTTTTTCTAATCATTGGTCATATCTTCCTCGACTCGTGAACAGATGTAGGGTCTAAACTCGCAAATCCCTACAATGCAAAAAGATGTCATGCTTTGGTGAACCCTAACAAGCCGAAAGGAAAAGAAGAGTACTTCATCAAAAATTACACGTCTATAATTTCCAACAGATGTTGATTAATTTATGACTTGCTACGTACATCGAAAGCATTTTTTTTCCCAGTTACCTGAACTGTAGAAAATAGTCAATGTCCATTTTCTGACAGAGGCAGGTACAGTGTTGCTTTCTACAAAACCACGAAGTGGTGTGCAGATTTACCGAAAGGCCACGGCGCCTGCCCGCCGGTCAGTGAACCCCACAGCGGCAGTCCTGGTACTTGTGTTGGTTTACAATGGTCTCTCGTTCTTTAGCTATTTGCAACGCAAAACACGAGGAGGGATTTCCCTTAGCGAATTAGGAGACAACACAATGCATTCATATAATGTAAAAAAATTACACCCCCCCCCAAAAAATTCAGTGTCATAGCGAGACAGCGTAAAGTGAACCGTGATTTAGTGAGGGAACACTGTACATCTACAACATGGACTATCTTCCAACTTTGAAATTTCATCTGGAAACACACTTGTTTAAACTTGCTGAACATAATGTACATTTGATTCTGCACAAAATATACTCACTTTGTTTGCAAAATTATTATTATTATTATTCTGTGCATGTTTCTGTTGTTACTTTTTTATTTGCTTTCTCAGGTGACTGAGTACTCAGAAAGGGGCCTACAAATAAAATGTAGTGAGGATAAGCCGTTTAGAGAATGGATGGATTATTATTAGTATCAGCATTAGTATTAGTAATATATTCTGTAGACTATCGCACGAGTCGTCATTTTATACTGCTCCCTTTGCACAATTGTCATTGCACTGGTCTTTCACGGGAATTGAGAACAGGTAAGGCGACTCTATATAACAAAATGTGGGGCATTGACACACTCTTCACTGTTCTAAATGAAGAAGACTGCATTTTGCACATCTGTAACTAAATGTCTCTTGTTCTTTGTTCTTGTTAGCTTGTTTGTTCTTTGTTCTGAATGTCTTACCAGGGCGGCACTAACTACCGGAAACAAATTCCTTGTGTGTTGTTGTACACTTGGCCAATAACACTAATTCTGATTACAGTATTATTATAATTGTCTGGAATACCTTGCTCTTGTCTTGCGCCTCCTGTGTCAGCCAGTCTGTCGACAAGCTCTTCCTGAAGCTGCTGCTGTTGTCTGGGTGGGAGCCTCCATAGTGCCTGACCCATCTGTATGTATGGTAATAATACAAGCCAAGTCATGTACAGTATATAATGCATTGTAATATGTGCCATGAATATAAGGTTATAACAGACAGTGCAAATTCAACTGTGAAATAGGACTCTTCTTTACATGCTCATGTTGTTGTTTTGCGAGAGTCTGCCCCACATTTCTGAGGACCGGGGTTAAAATCCCAACCCCGCCTGTGTGGAGTTTGCATGTTTTCCCCGTGCCTGTGTGAGTTTTCTCTGGGAACTCCAGTGTCCTACCACACCCCAAAAAATGTGCATAGTAGGTTAACGGAACTCTCTAAATTCCCCGTAGTTGTGAATGTGAGTGCAAATGGTTGTTTGTTTATATGTGCTCTGTGACTGGCTGGCAAACAGTTCAGGATGTAGACCGCCTCGTTTCGGATGGAAGCTGGGATAGGCTCCAGCACTCCCATGACCCAAGTGAGGATAAGTGGTTAAGAAGATGGACGAATGGATGGATTTGTTTATTCAAAATAAAATATTTCAATTAAAATTTACACTGATTTGGTCAGCCCGATCGGATCAGCCGATAATTGGCATTTTATTCTTTTGCTGTTTGATTTTGAAGTCATAATTCGCCGATCCAATCAAGGCTGTCATTCAGCATCTCCGAGAAAGACATTCACTCCACTTTGCCGTTGTGGACAACATATTAATCCAAAAGCTGGTTTATTTTTAAGATACGCACACACAGGGTGTCCCAAGAAAATGTATACACACTTTAAATAAATGTAAACCTGATGTTTATGATAATTCAATTAATTTTTAAAATGTAAAAGTGTGTATACAAGTTTTTGGGACACCCTGTGTGTGCATATCTGTGCGTGTGTCCTTTGATGTAGTACTGGAAGTACTAGAAATATCTGATGGCCTATAAAGTTATTTAAAAAAACTATCATTATTGAAAAAAAATTAAATAAAAAAAACACCGCAATGGGAGATATAAGGTGGCTGAGTGACAACACCTACTGTGCAGATTAGACTACTGGACAAATTTGCTCTTTCACAATTGCACTGTCACACAACTGTAATTAAATTTTGAATTGCAAGACAACGATCACTGTGCTTTATCTTGTCAACTCAAATGTGACATGAATACACTCGTTATTGTGGAAATGACAACTCAAGTGGATATCGCGCCAGCTGTATTTTAAGAAGGAAACTGGGAAAAATGTGTTGGTGGTCACCGATGCTCACAACAGGAGAGAACTTTGTTAGACTTGTATGACCAACTCCCACCTCCAAAAGAACTTTTCTCATGTTCTAGGGGATGCGGGGAACATTGTGGACAATGTTCTGCGCCCCCATTCCTGAGGCAGCCAACCAGCCATCAGGTGGTCAATACCTGTTGTGGTGGCAACGTCCGAATACGTTGGTAGACACCAAAAGTGAGGGATGCTGTCAAGCTGAAGAAAGAGTCCTATAGGGCATTCTGGCCACTGGGAGTCCCAAGGCAGTTGATAGGTACAGGTTGGCCAAGCAGAATGCACCTTTGGTGGTCTCTGAGGTAAAAACCCGGGCATCGGAGGAGTTCAGTGATGCCATAGAGAATGACTTCAAGACAACTTCGAGGAAATTCTGCTTCACTATTCAGCAGCTCAGGAGGGGGAAGCACTGGACCATCAACACTGTGTTGAGTGAGGATGGGGCACTGTTGACTTCAGTATGGGACATTGTGAGTCGGTGGAGAGAATACTTCTATTCTTCAATTCCGCCGACATGTCATGAGGAAGTAGAGTCTGGGTTCTCTGAGGCAGGCTCTTCTATCGCTGGGGTTGAGGTCATCAAGGTGGTTCAAAAGCTCTTCGGTGGCAGGGCCCCATGGGTGGATGAGATTCGCCCGGAGTTCCTAAAGGCTCTGGATGTTGTGGGACTGTCCCATTGCCTTTATCATGGATATTGGGGGTTGTGCCTCTGGATTGACAGAGTGGGGTGGTGGTCCCCCTTTTTAAGAAGGGGGACCGGAGGGTGTGTTCCAGCTACAAGGGGATCACAATCCTCAGCATCCCTGGAAAGGTCGATTGAGAGGTGCAGGGGAGAAGGGCCCACTCGGAAGTCTAATCTCAAATTCAGGAGAAGCAATGTGGTTTTCATTTTAGCCGTGGAAAAATGGACCAGCTCCACACCTGCGGCTTGATCGTTGAGGGTGCATGGTAGTTCGCCCAACCAGTTTACATGGGTTTTGTGGACTTAGAGAAGGCGTTGGACTGTGTCCCTCGGGGAGACCCGTGGGCTGTTCTTTGGGAGTATGGGGTGCCACGGGCTTTTTGGTGTCAGAATTTGGTCTGCATTGCCGGCAATAAGTCTGACTCGTTTCTGGTAAGATTTGGACTCCGCCAAGGCTTCCCTTCATCACTAATTTTATTCAGAACTTTTATGGACAGAATTTCTAGGCACAGATGGGGCGTAGATGATGTCCGGATTGGTGACCTCAGCATTGCATCTCTGCTTTTTCCAGATGATGTGGTTCTGTTGGCTTCATCAAATCGTGATCTCGAACGCTCACTGGAGCAGTTCGCAGCTGAGTGTTAAGCGGCTAGGATGATAATCAGCACCTCCAAATCCGAGACCAGGGTTCTCAGTTGGAAAAGGGTGTCATGCCCTTACCGGGTCGGGGATGAGATCCTACCCCAAGTGGAGGAGTTTAAGTATCTTGTGGTCTCCACGAGGGAAGAATGGACAAGGAGAGCGACAGCCAAATCAGTGCAGCGTTTGCAGTGGTACAAACTTTGTATCTGTTGTGTTGAACAGGGAGTGAAGTCGAAAGGCTAAGCATTCAATTTACCAATCGCTCTACGTTCCTACCCTCACTTACGGTCATGAGATTTGGGCCGTGACCTAAAGAACAAGATACCAGATACAAGCAGCCGAAATGAGTGTCTGGGCTCTCCCTTAGAGATAGGGTGAGAAGGTCGGTCATCTGGGAGGGCCTTTGTGTCGATCCACTCCTCCTATGCATCGAGAGGAGCCAGATGAGGAGGCTGTGACATCTGATTCAGAGGCATCCCTGACGCCTCCCTGGTGAGGTGTTCCGGGCACGTCCCTATAGAAAGAGATCCCGGGGATGACCCAGGACACGCTGGAGAGACTCTGTCTCTTGCCTGGCCTGGGAACTTCTGTGGATCCCTCCAGAAGAGCTGGATGAAATGGATGGGGAAAGGGAAGTCAGGGTATCCCTGCTTAAGGTCCTGCCCCTGCGACCTCACTCGGAAAAGTGGTAGAAGATGGATGCAAGTGTATGCGGTGATCCCCTGCGACTTCGCACTTCACATTTGGCGACTTCAGAGCTTTGCGGGGGTTTTTTTTTACCCCCCCCCAAAAAAAAATATCCTGGAAAAATAGGGTATATTGCGGGAAGATGCATTGAAAAAAAGCCCGTGATTGGTCCCTGGTGCGACCTCGACTAATGTGAGCATGCGTGGATTTATATTGTGAGCTGGTTGGCTGCTCATTATTGAAGCCTCACCCAGCAATTTCTGGCCCACCATCTAATTTGTCCTTCATTTTCGCGATTTTCTATCCTGTTGACTGTCTGGGCGATAACCTCTCGTGTTCCCAATACTGCTGAAGCAGTGTGCTGATGTGAAAGCTTCCTCCGAAGGAAGAGGAAGATGATGACTATCAGCAAAAAAGTAGGACTTTTGGTTTTGATCAAAGATGGCAGAAGTTACCCTTTTGATGTGTGCCATTATGGTGTGAGTGAGTCCATGGTGTTCTACATAAAGGATGTGGCAGATATCCATACAACCGTGCATTCGCTTTGTGGATCGCAGATTGCAGACAAACGGGCCGGTGACAATGATGAAGAGACTGAAAAAAAGAGCTGACAAACCTCACGCTGCAAGGAGGGATTGACCCCTTGAGGACGAGGCTTTTCATGTGTTTCAGGGATTTTTGTTTGGATTTTTTCCCAGTAATATTGTGATAACATTGATAATTGTGATCAGCAATTTTGGTCAAGTAAAACTTTGAAAATTCAGAAAATACAGTAGTTTCATTTAAAAAATAACCGCTCACATCCATTCTATAAAATAAAGATGCAACTGTTTATTTGATTGCTAACTTTACAAAACACAATCTCACAATCTACATTTTCATATTTTTAAACGTTCGACTGAGACGAGTGAGTTGTGTCGTACAGTTGAGAAAATAAATATTTGAACAGCCTGCTATATTGCAAGTTCTCCCACTTAGAAATCATGGAGAGGCCTGAAATTTTCATCGTAGGTGCATGTCCACTGTAAGAGAGATAATCTAAAGAGAAAAATCCAGAAATCACAATGTATGGTTTTTTTCATGATTTATGTGTGATACAGCTGCAAATAAATATTTGAACACCTGAGAAAACCAATGTTAATATTTGGTTAAGTAGGCTTTGTTTGCAATTCCAAAGTTCAAAGGTTTCCTGTAGTCGTTTACTTGGTTGCACACACTGCAGGATGGATTTTGGCCCACTCTTCCACGCAGATCTTCTCTAGATCAGTCATGTTTCTGGGCTGTCACTGAGAAACACTGAGTTTCAGCTCCCTCCAAAGATTTTCTATTGGGTTTAGGTCTGGAGACTGGCTAGGCCAAGCAAGAACCTTGATATGCTTCTTCTGGAGCCACGTCCTGGCTGTGTGCTTTGGGTCAGTGTCTGGTTGAAAGACCCATCTTCAATGATCTGACTGAGGGAAAGAGGTTGTTCACCAAAATCTCACAATAAATGGCCGCGGTCATCCTCTACTTAATACAGTGCAGTCGTCCTGTCCCATGTGCAGAAAAACACCCCCAAAGCATGATGCTACCACCCCAATGCTTCACAGTAGGGATGGTATTCTTGGGATGGAACTCATCATTCGTTTTTCTCCAAATGCGGTTAGTGGAATTATGACCAAAAAGTTCCACTTTGGTCTCATTTGACCACAAAACGTTCTCCCATGACTCCTCTGTATCACCCAAATGGTCATTGGAAAACTTAAGACGGGCCTTGACACGTGTTGGTTTAAGCAGGGGAACCTTCCGTGCCATGCATGATATCAAACCATGACGTCTTAGTGTATTATCAACAGTCACCTTGGAAATGGTGGTCCCAGCTGTTTTCAGGTTATTGACCAACTCCTGTCGTGTACTCCTGGGCTCACCTGGGATTCCTCACCTTCCTAAGGATCATTGAAACCCCACGAGGTGATATCTTGTATGGGGCTCCACTCCCATTGAGATTGACCGTCATGTTTACCTTCTTCCAGTTTCTAATGATTCCTTCAACAGTGTACCTTTTTTCATCAAGCTGCGTGGCAATTTCTCTGTAGCCCTTTCCAGCTGATTCAGGATAATACATGGAGTGGAGGTGGACTTTTAAAGGGGGACGAACGGGTGGGACAACTGGGATGAGAATCAGCACCTCCAAATCCGAGACTTTGGTCCTAAGTCAGAAAAAGGTGCCGTGCCCTCTCCAGGTCGGGGATGAGATCCTTCCTTAAAGAGGAGTTCAGGTATCTTGGGGTCTTGTTCATGATGAGGGAAGAATGGAGGTGGAGATCGACAGACGGATCGATGCAGCGTCTGTAGTAATGCGGAGTTTGTATCGGTCTGTTAAGGTAAAGAGGGAGCTAAGTCGAAAGGCAAAGCTCTCAATTTATCAGTCGATCTATGTTCCTTCCCACACCTATGGGCATGAGCTGTGTGTTGTGACCGAAAGAACAAGATCCGGGATACAAGCAGCCGAAATGAGTTTCCTCCGCAGGGTGTCCGGGTTCTCCCTAGAGATAGGATGAGAAGCTCGATCATACGGGAGGGGCTCAGTGTCTAGCCGCTCCTCCGCATAGAGAGGAACCAGATGAGGTGGCTGGGGCATCTGATTTGCAGGCCTCCTGGACGCCTCCCTGGTGTGGTGTTCCGGGCAAGTCCCACCAGAAAGAGACCCCAAGGATGACCCAGGACACGCTGGAGCGACTATGTCGGCTGGCTACAGAACGCCTCGGGATCCCTCCGGAAGAGCTGGAAGAAGTGGCTGGAGAAAGGGAAGTCTGGGTATCCATGCTGAAGCTACTTCCCCTGTAACCCGACCCGGAAAAACAGTAGATAATGAATGGACTAACAGGTCTTTGAGGGTCAGAATTCGAGCTGATAGACCGGTGTTCAAATACTTATTTGCAGCTGTATCACATGAATAATTGAAAAAAAAAATCATACATTGTGATTTCTGGATTTTTATTTTTAGATTATCTCTCTTACAGTTGACATGCACCTATGATGAAAATTTCAGACCCCTGCATATTTTTTTATGTGGGAGAACTTGCAATATGGGAGGCTGTTCATATACTTATTTTCTTCACTGTCTGTATGGATGGAAGTTTGACCTAATCACAGACCACAAGCCACTAGAGGTCATATACAGTCACAGATCCAAACCATGTGCAGGAAAAGAACGGTGGGTTCTCAGACTACAACTGTATGACTGTAAAGTGGTACACATGGCTGCAAAGCAAAACATTGTTGATTCATTGTCAAGATTGCTGTCAGACATAGCACCAAAACAGACACACAAACATGAATCAGAAGAGTATGTGAGATTCATTGCAGTAAGTGCAACTCCAAAAGCACTTACCACACAAGCAGTGGAAGAAACCTCTGCCACGGACTCAGAGCGAAAAGAAGTGTGAAAAGTGATTGAAAACGGGCATTTTGAAAAATGCAAAGCTTACGTACCTTAAGCTTACTTATGACCTTTGCGTGATAGGATACATAGTTTTAAGAAGTAATCATTGAGTATTGCCATAAAAACTCTGAGCTAAAGCACTTTCACCAGCACATAAAGGATATTTAGGAATGCAGCCCTATGGGGGTACAAACCAATGCAATCTGTAGGCCGGTCCCAAGCTTGGATAAATGGAGAGGGCTGCGTCAGGAAGGGCATCTGGCGTAAAAACTGTGCCAAACAAATATGAGCGTTCATCTAAAGAATCCCATATGGGATCGGCCATGGCCCGGGTTAACAACGCCCGCGCCCGGCACTGCTAACCTGCAGGGCGTTGGTGGAAATTCAGCTACTGTGGGTCAAAGACAAAGAAGAGGAGAAAAACGGATCCATCGTCAGAAGAAAAAGAGGAGTGCATAGAGCCTACAACTGAGTGAAGGGACTTTGAATGTTGGGACTATGACAGGAAAAGATCAGGAGTTGGTTGACATGATGATTAGGAGGAAGGTTGATACACTGTCCATACAAGAGAGCAGGTGGAAAGGTAGTAAGGCTGGAAGTTTAGGAGCAGGGTTTAAATTATTCTACCAAGAAGTAGATGGGAAGAGAAATGGAGTAGGGGTTATCTTAAAGGAAGAGCTGGCTAAGAATGTCTTGGAGGTGAAAAGATTATCAGATCGAGTGATGAGACTACAATTTAAAATTGAGGGTGTTATGTATAATGTGCTAAGCGGCTATGCTCCACAGGTAGGATGTGACTTAGAGTTGAAAGAGAAATTCTGGAAGGAACTAGATGAAGTAGTTATGAGGATCCCAGACAGAAAGAGAGTTGTGATTGGTGTAGATTGTAATGGACATATTGGTAAAGGAAACAACGACGATGAAGAAGTGATGGGTAAGTATCGCATCCAGGAAATGAACTTTGAGGGACAGATGGTGGTGGACTTTGCAAAAAGGATGGAGATGGCTGTATTCAACACTTATTTCCAGAAGAGGGAGGAACATATAGTGACCTACAAAAGCGGTGGTAGAAGCACGCAGGTGGATTATATTTTGTGCAAATTATGTAATCTGAAGGAGATTACTGACTGTAAAGTAGCGGTAGGGGAGAGTGTAGATCGACAGCATAGGATGGTGGTGTGGAGGATGACTCTGGTGGTGGGTAGGAAGATTAAGAAGACAAAGGTGGAGTAGAGAACCATGTGGTGGAAGCTGAGAAAGGAAGAATGTTGTGCGGCCTTTCGGAAAGAGGATAGACAGGCTCTCGATGGACAGCAGAAGCTCCCGGAAGACTGGACTACGACAGCCAAGGTAATCAGAGAGACAGGCAGGAGAGTACTTGGGGTGCCTTCTTGTAGGAAAGGGGAGAAGGAGACTTTGTGGTAGAACCCCAAAATACAGAAAGTCATCCAAGGAAAGAGATTAGCGAAGAAGTTGGACACTGAGAGGACTGAGGAGAGGCGAAAGGAGTACATCGGGATGCGACGTAGGGAAAAGGTAGAGGTGGCAAAGGCTAAACAAGAGGCATATGAAGACATGTACACCAGGTTGGACACGAAAGAAGGAGAAAAGGATCTCTACAGGTTGGCCAGACAGAGGGATAGAGATGGGAAGGATGTGCCACAGGTAAGGGTGATTAAGGATAGAGATGGAAATGTGTTGTTGGTGCCAGTACTGTGCTAAATAGATGGAAAGAATACTTTGAGAAGTTGATGAATGAAGAAAATGAGAGAGAAGGAAGAGTTGAAGAGGCAAGTGTGAAGGACAAGGAAGTGTCAATGATTAGTAAGGGGGAAGTCAGAAAGGCACTACAAAGGATGAAAAATGGAAAGGCAGTTGGTCCTGATGACATACCGGTGGAGGTATGGAAGCAATTTGGAGAGATGGCTGTGGAGTTTTTGAACAACTTATTCAACAGAATACTAGCGGACGAAAAGATGCCTGAAGAATGGAGGAAAAGTGTACTAGTTCCCATTTTTAAGAACAAAGGCGATGTTCAGAGCTGTGGGAATTATAGAGGAATAAAGTTGATGAGCCACACAATTAAGTTATGGGAAAGAGTAGTGGAGGCTAGACTCAGGACAGAAGTAAGTATATGCGAGCAACAGAATAGTTTCATGCCTAGAAAGAGTACCACAGATGGTGGAAAAGTACAGAGGAAGTCAGAAGGAGCCACATTGTGTCTTTGTGGATCTAGAGAAAGCTTATGACAGAGTACCAAGAGAGGAACTGTGGTACTGGATGCGTAAGTCTGGTGTGGCAGAGAAGTATGTTAAAATAGTACAGGACATGCATGGCAGCAGAACAATGGTGAGGTGTGCCTGAGGTGTGACAGAAGAATTTAAGATGGAACTGGGACTGCATCAGGGATTAGCTCTGAGCCCCTTCCTGTTTGCAGTGGTAATGGATAGGATGACAGATGAGGTTAGAATGGAATCCCTTTGGACCATGATGTTCGCAGATGATATTGTGGTATGCAGTGAAAGCAGGGAGCATGCAGAGGAACAATTAGAAAGATGGAGACATGCACTCGAAAGGAGAGGACTGAAGATTAGCCAAAGTAAAACAGAATATATGTGCGTGAATGAGAAAGGGAGGGAGGGAAGAGGAAGAAGCTTGAGGCTCCAGGGAGAAGAGATAGCGAGGGTGGAGGACTTCAAATATTTAGGGTCAACAATCCAGAGCAATGGTGAGTGTGGTAACGAAGTGAAGAAACGGGTCCAAGCAGGTTGGAACAGCTGGCGGAAGGTGTCTGGTGTGTTATGTGACAGAAGAGTCTCTGCTAGGATGAAGGGCAAAGTTTACAAAACAGTGGTGAGGCTGGCCATGATGTACGGATTAGAGACGGTGGCAATGAAGAAAAAACAGGAAGCAGAACTGGAGGTGGCAGAAATGAAGATGTTGAGGTTCTCGCTCGGAGTGAGCAAGTTGGATAGGTTGAGAAATGAGCTCATTAGAGGGACAGCCAAAGCTGGATGTTTTGGAGACAGAATTCGAGAGAGCAGACTTCGATGGTTTGGACATGTTCAGAGGCGAGAGAGTGAGTATATTGGTGGAAGGGTGCTGAGGATGGAGCTGCCAGGCAAAAGAGCAGGAGGAAGACCAAAGAGAAGGTTTATGGATGTGGTGAGGGAATACATGAGGGCAGTTGGGGTTAGAGAGGAAGATGCAGGAGATAGGCTAAGATGGAAAAAGTTGACACGCTGTGGCGACCCCTCACGGGACAAGCTGAAAAGAAATAGAAGAAGATGAAGGATATTTAGGAATCGTGGGAACCAAGCAACGTCTCAGGACAAAAGTATGGTGGCCTGGCATGGACAAACCTGCAGAAAAATACTGCAAAGTGTGTCACGGATGTCAAATAGTGGCCAAACTCGATCCACCTGAACCAGAGGGACCTTGGCAAGATGGACTTCCAGTTACCATTAAGTCGGACAATGGTCTGCAGTTCAAATCTGAATTGTTCAGAGAATATTGAGAAGACCATGGAATCAAACATGACAAAACAACACCAAAATGGACTCAAACCAATGGAGAAGTCGAACGCCAAATTCCATCACTGATGAAAAGGATCAGGATTTCACAAGCTGAGGGACATGTCTAGAACGTGAACACAGAAGTATATTAATAAAAGATCCAACAAATGGGAAGAGTAAAGGAGAACTCCTGTTCAACCTAAATGAAAGGAAAAATGTCAGATATTTGGGAATCAAAAATTATAGCTTTGGATGTATGCGACAGAGAAACAAAAGATGTATGCAGATGAGCGAAGAAGAGTTCAGTGCTCAAAAGTGGACAAAGGAGACACAGTACAGGTTGAACAAGTCAAATCGGACAACTTTACAACACCATCATGCAACACCATGCAAGGTTGTGAGCAAAACTGGAAATAGTTGAATCACCAACTGGAGCTCATTATCACCGCAACACCAACCACACATCTTCTAACGCTTTTCCGGGTCGGGTCACGGGGGCGGTAGCTTGAGCAGTGATACCAGACATTCTTTTCCCCAGCCACCCCAAGGCAACCCAGGACATGCTGGAGAGACTGTCTCTCGCTGGCCTGAGAGGGGTCAGGGAGAAATCTGGATCAAACCATTACACAACACGCGCAAAGAAATATGTGACCAATGAGATCAATGATGGACACTGTGGACAAGAAACAAAATCTGAAATGGAGAAAAATCAAATGAACAAAAATGTTGACACTTTCAAAACTTACAGTCTACACCACAAGAGGGTACACGTTGGTTAAATAAACAAAACAGACCCCAACGGTATAAAAAGACACCTGAGTTTTCAAGATTTGGGGGTAAAATAAATATGGGTTCTAAGGAAAAGGATCGTGGTTATAAGAAAATGTTATTTGTTTTGTAAGACAGTCACATTGTTAGATACCAAGCCAAAATGATGATTCGAATGAAAAGGGCGATGTCGTACTGATAAACGGGTTACGCGATGACGTATAGAGTGCTATCAGTGAATGTGAAAACGATGCACGCGGTATGTTGTCGGCCACACATATGTTCAATAAAAATACCAAAAAGTCTGCTTCGTGGCTTGATGTCTTACCTAATTGAGTACTAAGGAAGACGACACACAACAAGTTGCATTGAATTATTGCCTGCACCTCTCAACATTAATAATGACTCTAAACATCAGTTTACACGACGAATATCGCAGTTGTAACCAGGCTGTGACTATTCCAAAGTGTTCCGCGTATGTTGTCAGTTTTGAGGGTACGTGCGCGTGTAAGCAACAAGCTAATGAGTCTTTTCAGTAAGTTGACCGTCCTTCCATGGCCAGAAACGTCAGCTGTGTTGCAAAAACAATCCCAGACTGTCGTAAACATCAACGATTGAAATTCAAGCCTCATTGGTGGGTGGTCACGTCGTCCCACCCTCTGTCCAATGAATTACGATGTACGCGTCACGTGTGCATTACATTTTTAAAGCTATTGGTTGGATGTGCTATCCCAATTTGATGATTTAGCTTCGCAAGCTAGTACTAGATTTACGAGGATAGTGTCGATTTATTTCGCAGTTGCTTGAGCATTAAAGTTGATTTATGAAGTGTCTTTGACATGAATGTTGAAGAGAATAACGGGCTACACTAAAACACGATACACCTACCTGAGTTCAAAGATTCCTGCGACAACTCGGTCTGCACACAAGCAGAGCTGCAACTATAGTTGTTGGAGCAAGGTTTATTTAGTCGTCATTCTGCTACATAGCAATAAATACAGCGCGAGTCAAGAAAATGTTTCTTGGTTGTGGAGGAGACCTCCATTCTGTCGATAACAACTATCATATGTAAAACCCTCCTGCTCCTCCTCCTCTCCCTGGTATTCCTGCCCTACCCTTTCCTGCGCTCGTTGAGGAAAAGGATTCAACGGACATCCGTAACTACTTTGTCAACTATATATTTCTGTTATGACTATTTATTTTACAAATACACAGTCAGACATTTTAAAACCAGATTTATTAATTTAATTTAGCGGGACATGTATTTCGTCATTAAACCACGTGAGAAGGGGAGCCAATCCTTCTCATTGAATCCCGGTAGCAACAAATTTTTAAATTCAACGTTGCCGTTCGTACACGTTTAATAGTCGGTTTAGTTACGTCAAGAGCTAGTTAAGGTAAGCAGTTAATTATGACGTTATCGTACATTTTTGTTGTGTTACAAAATGTTGAAAGAAGTTCCAAAAAGCGACATAAATGTTCTTTTTTTGAAGGGTTGTACTTGTCTTAGTTTTGAAAGTCAAAAATGCTCCCCACTGGAGACGTGCAAGGCTGTCTTCGTAAATTGGAAACTCTCTTGCGAATAGTGAAATATCCTGGACATGTCGACCGTGATGGGTAGGTGTTTAACTGTTAATCTTTTCATAACATGAACATACATCAGTGGTCACCAACTCCGTGACCTTCATTTATGAATTATTCCGCCATTTCGCTAATAGAAATAATTTTGTTTATCCTAAGAAACGTGAACACAGGAAAACTTAAGTTTGATTTCATCTGACAGTCAATAATACAATTACTGTCTGCTGTGTGCGCCTTGACGTCTTCAGGCACGGGTGTCAAAATCAAAGCCCAGGGGCCAGATCCAGTCCACCACATGATTTTATGTTGCCCGCGAAGACAAATCATCTGTGTTAAATTCCATGATTCTTGTGAAAATCTGTGCCAAAATATCAAATTGTCATATATAATAAATTACATTTAGATACATGCATTTTTGTGTTACCTAACATCAACCATTACCCATGGTTTCTGATTGCAAAACTTGTTCATAAATTTTGTGTGTATATTTGATCAGGCATTTCAAGATTTCTATGGTTTCACAGTCCTAACAACACTTTGAGGAAAAACGTAGCTACAATGCGGCCCATGGCAAAAATGAGTTTGACACTCCTGTCTTAGGGGTAGTGTGGTACAATGCGGGCATGCAGCCAACCATCCATCCATTTTCTGTGCCGCTGATCGTCACGAGGGTTGTGGGAGTGCTGGAGTCAATCCCACCTGTCATCAGGTAGGAGGCAGGGTACATCCCGTATTGGTTTCCAGCCAAACGCAGGGCACGTAGAGACTGACAGCACTCACAATCACACCTCACAGGGCAATTTAGAGTGTAGAAACCAGAGTGCCCGAAGGAAACCCACACAGCCATGGGGAGAACATGCAAAGTCAACAGAGGTGGGGCCGGGATTTGAAATCTGGTCCTCAGAACTATGAGGCCAACGCTCTACAGCTGCCCCACAGTGCCGCTGTAAGCAAGCAGCTATATTTAATATTGAATATGTTTGGAAATCCAAGGTGACTCTCACTGTTCTCTGAGAGTTCAGTGTTCAGAGAGTCAGAGTGGACTCCCATTTTATGTGTTATTTATGAGCGAGCTTGTTGGTGGGTGGAATGGGTCAGTTTTGCGTGTAAACATCTTATCCTGCCTGACGCTCTGGCTGATATGACTAAAAGAGACAGAACGGTACTTATAGTGTATGGGTCTCTGAGTAAACGAATGCCACTCTCTGACAGCGCTCTGAATTTCCTGAAGTTCCATAGTGCAGGAAGCGCACAATTTACAAATATATCCAATGCTCTGCTTCCTTTAAGACAAATGCCTACTGTCAACCTGAACTCTGACGACCCCGATGTACATACTCCCATCAGACTCAGGGTTGTACCAGCCACTTCAGAAGCTGAGGGGTTTTGTCTCATTTATAGATGTCTTGTTTGCCTTGGTTCTCTGACCTTGACTATTTTGCACACATCACCTGAACTCTTTGATATTTACACATTTAATTAATACTTCTTATAAAGTAAATAGCATAGTTTACCTTTTTTATTGAGGTTATAATTTGTATGATTTTATTGTCTTTTGTAGCTCTGTGGGCCTTTGAGTACCATAGTTTCAACCCTCTGTATATGACACACATTGAAGAATTGATGATAATAATAATAAATTGACAATGCACCCCTATGGGGGCACAAGCCAGTGCAATCTGTAGGCTGGTCCCGGAGGGTTGCGTCAGGAAGGGCATCCAGGGTAAAAATTGTGCCAAACAAATATGAGCGTTCATCTAAAGAATCCCATACCGATCGGTTGTGGCCTCTGTTAACAACGCCCATCCCCGGCACCGCTAACCTGCAGGGCGTTGGTGGAAATTCAGCTACTGTGGGTCGAAGACAAAGAATAGGAGCAAACCAGAGTCGTCATCAGAAGAAGAAGAGGGATGCACAGAGCCTACAACTGAGTGTAGGGACTTTGAATGTTGAGACTATGACAGGAAAAGATCAGGAGTTGGTTGACATGATGATTAGGAGAAAGGTTGATATATTGTGCATCCAAGAGGGCAGATGGAAAGGTAGTAAGGCAAGAACTTTAGGAGCAGGATTTAAATTATTTTACCACAGATTAGATGGGAAAAGAAATGGAGTAGATGTTATTTTAAGGGAAGAGCTGGCTAAGAATGTCTTGGAGGGGAAACGAGTATCAGATTGAGTGATGAGGTTGAAATTTGAAATTGAGGGTGTTATGTATAATGGTATAAGCGACTATGCCCCACCGGAATGATGTGACCTAGAGTTGAAAGAGAAATTCTGGAAGGGACTAGATGAAGTAGTTCTGAGCATCCCAGACAGAGAGTGAGTTATGACTAGTACAGATTGTAATGGACATGTTGGTGAAGGAAACAGGGGCGATGAAGGAGTGATGGGTAAGTACGACATCCACAAAAGGAACTTTGAGGGCCAGATGGTGGTGGACTTTGCAAAAAGGATGGAAATCGCAGTAGTAAACACCTTTTTTCCAGAACAGGCAGGAACATAGAGTGACCTACAAGAGCAGAGGTAAAAGCACGGAGGTAAATTATATTTTGTGCAGACGATGTAATCTGAAAGAGGTTACTGACTGTAAAGTAGTGGTAGGATAAAGTGTAGCTTGACAGCATAGGATGGTGGTGGGTAGGAAGATTAAGAAGACAAAGATAGAGCAGTCAGTCACTGAGAAAGGAAGAATGTTGTCCCGCCTTTCAGAAAGAGGTGAGACAGGCTCTCAATGGACAGGAGGAGCTCCCGGAAGACTGGACAACTACAAGTCGATCTCTTTGTAGTGGCACCCCGAAATACAAGAAGTCATACAAAAAACAAGATTAGCAAAGAAGAAGTGGGACAGGGAGAGGACTGAGGAGAGGCGGAAGGAATGCATTGAGATGCGACGTAGGGCAAAGATAAAGGTGGCAAAGGCTAAACAAGAGACATATGACGACACCAGGTTGGACACGAAAGAAGGAGCAAAGGGTCTAGACACATTGGCCAGGCGAGGATTGGGATGTTAAGTGTGAGCAGCAGGTAAAGGGTGAAGAAGGATAGAGATGGAAACATTTTGACTGGTTCCAGCAGTGTGCTAAATAGATGAAAAGAATACTTTGAGAAGTTGATGAAGAAAATGAGCGATCAAAAATCAATCACTCAAAAGTCATTAATGTCATTGTATGTTGTGCATACAACGAAATGATGAGCGCTTCTCCACAGGGTAAATGCATGAATAAAATAGGATGAAAGTAGAATATCTTGGGTAAAAACAACAGTTAAAATTCTTCCATAAAATAAATAAATACATCCACATAGTGGTAAATGATTAAAACCAAGAAAAGCAAACAAAAGTGCAGTTGCATAATATGACATTACAGTATTGATATGTTCATTGGTTTTGAATTCAAGGAGTTGATGGCTCTGGGGAAAAAGCTGTCTTTGAATCTGGTTGTCGGTGTTTAGAAGGCAGCAGGTTAAACAGGTGGTGACCAGGATGTGAAGAGTCCTTTACAATATTAGTTGATCTACTGTGATACCAGAGAGCAGCCAGTGATCTACTGGGCACTGTTGATCACTCTTTGAAGAGCTTTCCTGTCTGCTGCTGTATATCCAGCCTATCACACTATCATCCACTATGTGAGGATGCTCTCCACAGTGGTTCTGTAGAACGCCTGCTTAGCTTCCAAGTTGCAGGTGGGCCTTTTTCACCACCGTGTGGTATTTACAGTCCAGGTGAGTTTGTCAGTGATGTAGATTCCCAGAAATCTGAAGGAGTGGACCCTCTCCACACACTCCCCATTGATGAAGAGTGGGACCAGGTCGACACCACACTTCCGGAAGACCAGGAAGATTTCCTTCGTCTATTTGGTGTTCAGTGTGAGGTTGTTTGCAGAACACCACTTTGACAATTTTCCAATCTCGTCTCTGTAGCCAGACTCATCTCCTTTTGTGATGCGGTCGATCACGGTGCTATTAGCATGGTTGATAATGGCGTTGCTGGGATGGGCTGGTATGCAGTCATGTGTGTACAGGAGTACAGCAGAGGGCTCATTACGCAGCCTTGGGGGGGATCCGGTGCTGAGGGTGATTGAGGAAGAGAGGTATGGGCCAAGTCTGAGAGACTGGACGGTGTGTGAGGAAGTCTTTAATCCAGCAGATGGAAGGAGATAGTCCAAGGAGGGAGAGTTTGTCAACCAAAATACCTGGGATGATGGTATTAAAGGCTGAGCTAAAGTAAATGAAAAACGTCCTGACGTGGTTCCCTTGGCATTCCAGGTGGCTCAATGCAGTGGGGAGAGCTATTGCAATAGCATCGTCGATGGACCGGTTTCCTCTCCAGGGAAACTGGTATTGGTTGAATGAGGGAAGAAGTGAGCCCCTTATGTGGCGGGCAACCAGCCTCTCAAAGCACTTCGTGATCAAAGCTGTGAGTGCAACACGCCTAAAATCATTTAGACTGTCAATGGCTGATTTTTTTTTTTTATTTTTTTTTTTATTTTTTAGATGGGGATGATTGTTACAGATTTCAGGCAGGATGGAATGGTTGATTGTTGCAGGGAGCTGTTGAAGATTTTTGTGAAAACACCCATCTGCTGATCAGCAGACCCCTTCAGTACCTTTCCCGGCACTCCGTCTGGGCCAGCAGCTTTTCTGGTGTTTTCAATCCTGAGGACGCCTCTCACTTCATGTTCTTGAAGCGTCAGTGTGCTGCTGATGGGAGGTGGTTGTGATGAGCCTGGGTTTAATCTGTCCATCTCAAAACGGGCAAAGAAACGGGTTAGTTCCTCTGCTGGCAAGGCGTCTGTGTTTCTGGCACACATCCTGTTCTTTCTGTTGTAGTTTTTGATGTGTTGTCATCCCTCCCACATCTTTTTTGAGTTGTTTTCTGTGAAGCACTCCTCAATATTTCTTTTGTAGGCCACTACGATGCCCCTCTTTAAGTCGCCTCAGCAGCACTGTACTGTGCCTTGTCCCCTGTCCTGAAGGCGGCATTGCGACATCTCAATAGTGCCTTAGTCTCTCGGGTCATCCAGGATTTTTGTTTGGGGAAAACCCAGATAAGTATATTAACAGTCATAGCAAGAACAGTATCTGTGTTCCTGGAGGTTCTGGTGTTCAAATAATTCCTAAACTGTGCATGAAAAACAGTCCTGCACCTGAGGTAATGCATTCTCAGGCCATGTTTTAATTGTCTTTGTTTGAGGCCTTGTTTGTTTACGTAGGGGGATTTATGTGGGCGCAAGGGTGACACAGACATGATCGGATCCAGCAAGATGTGGGAGTGGGGAGGCCCTGTATGCATGTTTAATATTGGAGTAAACATTGTCCAGGGTTTTGTCTCCTCTGGTGGGACACGTCACACGCTGGACAAATAATTTGGGTGAGACGGTCTATAAACACGCTTGGTTGACGTGACCAGCAAAAATCAATACTCCGTCAGGGTGGGTGTGCTGCTGTTTGTTTACCGTCATGAACAGACTGCTAAGTGCTGCGCTAATGTTAGCATCCGGCGGGTTATAAACAGCTACCACAATGACCACTGTCAGCTCCCTAGGTAGATAAAAGGGTCTGCACGAAACTGCAAGGACCTCTAACTCAGGAGAAGAGTGGGTGTCGATGATCCTGCTGTTAGAACACCATTCGTTGGGCACATCGACACAAAGCCCCTCCCCCTCTGGATTTACCGGAGTCTTTGGTTCCATCTCTTCGATGTAGTGTGCGGCCTGCTAGCAAAACTGCAACATTGGGGATTCGCAGTTGTAGCTTCTGCTTCTTTTTCTTTTTCTTCATTTCCTTTTAGCTTGTCCCGTTAGGGGTCACCACAGCGTGTCATCTTTTTACATCTAAGCCTATCTCGTGCATCTTCCTTTCTAACACTCACTGTCCTCATGTCCTCTTTCACAACATCCATCAACCTTTTCTTTGGTCTTCCTCTCGCTCTTTTGCCTGGCAGCTCCATCCTCAGCACACTTCTACCAATATACTTACTCTCTCCCCTCTGAACATGTCCACACCATCGGAGTCTGCTCTCTCTAACCCTGTCTCCAAAACATGCAACTTTGGCTGCCCCTCTAATGAAATAATTTCTCATCCTTTCCAACCTGTTCACTCCAAGCGAGAACCTATGCATCTTCATTTCTGCTACCTCCAGTTCTGCTTCCTGTTATTTCTTCAGTGGCACCATCTCTAATCCGTACACCATGGCTGGTGTCATGGCCATGGCATCATGGCCTCACCACTGTTTTATAAACTTTGTCCTTCATCCGAGCAATACAGCCCTATGGGGGCACAAACCAGTGCAATCTGTAGGCCGGTCCCAAGCCCGGATAAATGCAGAGGGTTGCGTCAGGAAGGGCATCCGGCGTAAAAACTGTGCCAAACAATTATGAGCGTTCATCTAAAGAATCCCATACCGGATCGGTCGTGGCCCGGGTTAACAACGCCCGCCCCCGGCACTGCTAACCTGCAGGGCGTCGGTGGAAATTCAGCTACTGTGGGTCGAAGACAAAGAAGAGGAGGAAACCGGATCCAGCGTGAGAAGAAAAAGAGGAATGCACAGAGCCTACAACTGAGTGTAGGGACTTTGAATGTTGGGACTATGACAGGAAAAGCTCAGGAGTTGGTTGACATGATGATTAAGAGAAAGGTTGATATTCTGTGCATCCAAGAGAGCAGGTGGAAAGGTAGTAAGGCTAGAAGTTTGGGAGGAGGGTTTAAATTATTCTACCACGGAGTAGATGGGAAGAGAAATATAGTCGGGGTTATTTTAAAAGAAGAGCTGGCTAAGAATGTCTTGGAGGTGAAAAGAGTATCAGATCGAGTGATGAGACTAAAATTTCAAATTGAGGGTGTTATGTATAATGTGGTTAGCGGCTATGCACCACAGGTAGGATGTGACCTAGAGTTGAAAGAGAAATTCTGGAAGGAACTAGATGAAGTAGTTCTGAGCATCCCAGACAGCGAGAGAGTTGTGATTGGTGCAGATTGTAATGGACATATTGGTAAAGGAAACAGGGGCGATGAAGAAGTGATGGGTAAGTACGGCATCCAGGAAAGGAACTTTGAAGGGCAGATGGTGGTGGACTTTGCAAAAAGGATGGAGATGGCTGTAGTGAACACTTATTTCCAGAAGAGGGAGGAACATATAGTGACCTACAAGAGCGGAGGTAGAACTACGCAGGTATATTATATTTTGTGCAGACGATGTAATCTGAAGGAGGTTACTGACTGTAAAGTAGTGGTAGGGGAAAGTGTAGCTCGACAGCATAGGATGGTAGTATGTAGGATGATTCTGGTGGTGGGTAGGAAGATTAAGAAGACAAAGGTATAGCAGAGAACCATGTGGTGGAAGCTGAGAAAGGAAGAATGTTGTGCGGCCTTCCGGAAAGAGGTGAGACAGGCTCTCGATGGACAACCGAAGCTCCCGGAAGACTGGACGACGACAGCCAAGGTGATCAGAGAGACAGGCAGGAGAGTACTTGGTGTGTCATCTGGTAGGAAAGGGGAGAAGGAGACTTGGTGGTGGAACCCCAAAATACAGGGAGTCATACAAGGAAAGAGATTAGCGAAGAAGAAGTGGGATACTAAGAGGACTGAGGAGAGGCGAAAGGAGTACATCGAGATGCGACGTAGGGCAAAGGTAGAGGTGGCAAAGGCTAAACAAGAGGCATATGAAGACATGTACACCAGGTTGGACACGAAAGTAGGAGAAAAGGATCTCTACAGGTTGGCCAGACAGAGGGATAGAGATGGGAAGGATGTGCAGAAGGTTAGGGTGATTAAGGATAGAGATGGAAATGTGTTGACTGGTGCCGGTAGTGTGCTAAATAGATGGAAAGAAAACTTTGAGAAGTTGATGAATGAAGAAAATGAGAGAGAAGGTAGAGTTGAAGAGGCAAGAGTGAAGGACCAGGAAGTGGAAATGATTACTAAGGGGGAAGTCAGAAAGGCACTACAAAGGATGAAAAATGGAAAGGCAGTTGGTCCTGATGACATACCGGTAGAGGTATGGATGCAATTTGGAGAGATGGCTGTGGAGATTTTGACCAACTTATTCAACAGAATACTAGCGGGCGAAAAGATGCCTGAAGAATGGAGGAAAAGTGTTCTAGTTCCCATTTTTAAGAACAAAGGGGATGTTCAGACCTATGGGAACTATAGAGGAATAAAGTTGATGAGCCACACAATGAAGTTATTGGAAAGAGTAGTGGAGGCTAGTCTCAGGACAGAAGTAAGTATCTGCGAGCAACAGTATGGTTTCATGCCTAGAAAGGGTACCACAGATGCATTATTTGCCTTGAGGATGCTCGTGGAAAAGTACAGAGAAGGTCAGAAGGAGCTACATTGTGTCTTTGTGGATCTAGAGAAAGCCTATGACAGAGTACCAAGAGAGGAACTGTGCATGCGTAAGTCTGGCGTGGCAGAGAAGTACGTTAAAATAGTATAGGACATGTATGATGGCAGCAGAACAATGGTGAGGTGTGCCTTAGGTGGAGGTGGGACTGCCTCAGGGATCAGCTCTGAGCCCCTTCCTGTTTGCAGTGGTAATGGATAGGCTGACAGATTAGGTTAGACTCGAATCCCCTTACACCATGATGTTCGCAGATGATATTGTGATATGCAGTGAAAGCAGGGAGCATGCAGAGGAACAATTAGAAAGATGGAGACATGCACTGGAAAGGAGAGGAATGAAGATTAGCCGAACTTAAACAGAATATATGTGCGTGAATGAGAAAAGTGGAGGGGGAAGAGTGAGGCTACAGGGAAAAGAGATAGCGAGGGTGGACGACTTCAAATATTTAGGGTCAACAATCCAGAGCAATTGTGAGTGTGGTAAGGAAGTGAAGAAACGGAGATCCCGGTGATCTCGCATTGTCCTCCGGAATATTGTTTTCCTTTTGTCCTCCTTTCTTATTGATAAGTTACACTCCAGTCCCAGATTGACCAGGTCCTGGAAGCTATATGTGACCATGGCTTTATAGTAATCCACAGGTAGAGCCAAAATAATAATAAGGAAAAAGCACCAAGCTGCAGAGCTAAGAGCCGCTGCACCCGTGCACCCCGCTATCTTGTTAGCCAATCCAGTCCAAAAAGTGCAGTAGCCTGAGAGAAGGAAGAGTAAAAGTGACAAGTGTGAAGGACCAGGAAGAGACAATAAGTAAGGGGGAAGTTAGAATGGAGGTGGAGGTATAGATGCAATTTTCAGAGGTGGCTGTGGAGTTTTTGAACAACTGATTCAACAGAATACTAGCAGGGGAGAAGATGCCAGAAGAATGGAGGAAAAGTGTGTTGGTTCCCATTTTTAAGAATGAAGGCGATGTGCCAAGCTTTGGGACCTATAGAGGAATAAAGTTAATCAGCCACACAATGACGTTATGGAAGAGTAGTGGAGGCTAGACTTGGGACAGAAGTAATTATCTGCAAGCAACAGTATTGTTTCATTCCTAGAAAGCGTACCAGAGATGCATTATTTGCCTTGAGCATGGAAGTGTGAAAATACAGGGAAGGTCAGAAGGAGCTACATTGTGTCTGTATGGATCTAGAGAGAGCCTATGACAGAGTACCAAGACAGGAACTGTGTTACTGCATAAGCCAGTTGTGGCGGACAAATATGTTAGAATAGTACAGGACATGTATGAGGGGAGTAGAACAGTGATGAAGTGTGCCATAGGTGTGACAGAAGAATTTAAGGTGGAGGTGGGACTGCATTACGGATCAGCTCTGAGCTCCTTCATGTTTGCTGCGGTAATGGATAGGCTGACTGATGAGATTGAGCTGGAATCTCCTTGGACGAAGATGTTCACAGATGACATTGTCATGGGCAGTTAAAGCAGAGATCAGATGGAGGAACAATTACAAAGATGGAGACATGCACTGGAAATGAGAGGAATGAAGATTAGCCAAAGTGTGTGTGTTTCTTTCGGCTTGTCCCTTTCGGGGTCGCCACAGCGTATCATCTCAGATGAACGCATATATATGTTTGGCACAATTTTTACGCCGGATGCCCTTCCTGACGCAACCCTTCTCAGGGAGTGGAGGCCCCAGTGGGATACAAACCCACAACCCCTGGTTTACCAAACCAGTGCTCTAACCACTGAGCTACGGGGCCTCTAAACCTATGATATTGTAATTAGGAGGTATCAGCGTTCTGGCCGTAACAACTTAGTGTTAAGGGATTTCTGTGATGTAACTGAAGGTGTAGTGGTAAACTCATCCAACTTTGGTGCAGCCAGCTTGGGTTCACTTCCCATTCAGTGACGGTGTGAATGTGAGTGTAAATGGTTCTCGTGTCTACACAGTGCAGCAAAAAAGTATTTGCCCCAGCCTAATTAAAATTGGTTTGATGATTTGAAACCAGTGTGTGTGTGTGATAAATATGTACACTTTTTCACTTTTACTGTATAGTCTGCTGTTTGCCCAGAGTCAGCTGGGATAGGCTCCAGTACCCCGCGACCCCAACCAGGATAAGCAGTGTTAATGATGGATGGATGATTTTTTTTATAGCTGTCCCCCAAAGCTGTATAGCCGTGAAAGCTCTGGGAAACAGCCAAAGTAAAACAGAATATATGTGCATGAATGAGAGAGCTGGAGGGGGAAGAGTGAGGGTCCAGGGAAAAGAGATAGCGAGGGCGGCCGACTTCCAATACTTGGGGTCAACAATCCAGAGCAATGGGGAATGTGGTCGGTAAGGAGGTGAACAAATGGGTCCAAGCAGGTTGGAACAGCCGGTGGAAGGTGTCTGGTGTGTACGTGACAGAAGAGTCTATGCTTGGATGAAGGGCAAAGTTTATAAAACGGTGGTGAGGCCATGATGTATGGATTAGAGATGTGGCACTGAAGAGACGACGGGAAGCAGAACTGGAGGTGGCAGAAATGAAGATGTTGAGGTTCTTGCTGGGAGTGACAAGGACAGCCAAAGTTGGATTTTTGGAGACAAGGTTCAAGAGAGCAGACTTCGATGGTTTGGACATGTCCAGAAGTGAGAGAGTGTGTATATTGGTAGAAGGGTGCTGAGGATGGAGCTGCCAGGCAAAAGAGCGAGAGGAAGACCATAGAGAAGGTTGATGGATGTTGTGAAAGAAGACATGAGAGCAGTTGGTGTTACAGACGAAGATGCAGGAGATAGGTTTAATGGAAAAAGATGATATGCTATGGCGACCCCTAAGATGAAGGGAATAGAAGAAGAAAGTAATAAAAACTACCTTTTAAAAGTACCTTAAGTTTAAAAAAGTAGAAAATGTTGTGATACTATATATAATATTTATAAACAAATATATGCCCTTGAGTATTGTTATAATCCCTCTGTCGGTGTAACTACAGTGTTTATGAAGATGTTTGAAGGTAAATCCGTCCCATGACCAATCGCCATTCGCTAGCCCATATAATAGTTTTCAATTGACTGTCAGCATTAAACTGGCAATTTGTAAAGCAATGGCTTTTAAAATAAATATAAAATAAGGGTAAAATTTTTTGCTGTGTGATTACTTTTACAGTAAATTCCAACAAGTGTGTTCATAAAGAGAAATGGGTGACGAGTTGTGCTGAGTTTTTGAGACGTTTTGAGTAATGAAGTGGGTGTGCCAGCAAAGCACTTATGAAGGCTGGCTTCCTTTCGGAACTGATTGTCTAAACTCGCTGTCCACATGACCGATTTGGGAAGCACTTCAGAGTTTACCACAAGATTTGACAGCAATTTAATCCTCTCATGGAGGCTCGATTCAAAATGTTTTTCATTTTTACTTTTTATAGAGTTGCAGTCGGCATAGTGTTGAGATAGCTTGTGCAGTTTGTATAGGCTACAAGTGTGTGGAGAGTGTTTCCAATATAGCTTGGGCAGTCGCGGTAGCAAGCAATTAGTTTGTCACTTTTCAGAATCCTTGGAAGCTCGCTGCTGTCGCTATCCCGACATCCTGGTCTAATAACCAATCCGTTCGTGCACTCAACTCTCAACCTGTGGCATGGTGGTCCCCTGAATTCAGATCACAAGCAGCACCGCATCAATACCTGTTTTTGAGGCTCATCAATTACATTTGTTTATTAAAAACAACATTTTCCAAAATGTTTTTTTTTCTTTTCAGAGGGAAGGTATTTTTTTTGTTTTCCAAGAAAGTAACAAATCACTGAGAGTTTGACTAAACAGCTCAAAGCACGGTCAGGGAGGGCAAAATAACATTCTACAGGCTCCAAAATGTGAGCTTCTGTACGAGGCTAGCGCTGTTAGCTTTGGTGTTAAGGCTAACCCGAGTGCATTCCTGTTTATCTACTCATGGAGTTTTGGTAATTGAGGAATATATGATTGACACTGAAAATACAGTTTTGGACCGTTTTCACCAAGTGAGAAATTTCAATGACTTTGACATTTGTACTTGCCCACGCATGCCGTGTCTATATATAAGAGGTGGCCCGAAACAGCGGCATAGAGGCTCCAAGCCACCGTTAATGTTGTCCCTGCATTATTCTAGAAAACCGAAAGCAAATACGGTGGGGCAGTTGCAGTAAGTCTTTGTGTGTCCCAATGCTTCAAGGAGCAAAGTTGTCTGGTGTTCACTCCCCGGGTCGGCTTCTGACTGTTGTTTGAACTAATGCATCACACAGGAGTTCACAGTACCCAGCTTTTTTAAAGTCCTTAGAGGGGGCTCTGACGAGTGCTCCTTCTGGGGACACCATTGCTCTGTGGGGGACTTCAAGTGCTCACGTGGGTAGTGACAGTGAAACCTGGAAAGTCATGATTGAGAAGAAAGTGAATAGTGTTTCGTTATTAGACTTCTGTGCTCTTGACAGATTGTCCATAACAAAATGTTCAAGCAAAAGGGTGGCCACAAATGCACTTGGCACCAGGACAGCACAAGTCGCAGTTGTATGATCGACTTTGTGGTCATGTCAACAAACTTGGGGACACGTGTCTTGGACACCATCGGGTGAAGAGAGGGGCGGAGCTGTCAACTGATCTGAGGATTTTCAACTCCCACCTCTGACAGTACATTGCTTAATGTTTTAGGTGATGCGGAGGGGCATGTTACACGCCACCATTGCTAAGGCGGCTGACTTGAGCTGTGGCTGTAAGGTAAGATGCCTGTTGTGACGGCAATCCCCAAACCCGCTGCTGGACACCAACAATGAAGAATACCATCAAGCTGAAGAACGAGTCCTGTTGTGCTTTTTTTGCATTTGGAACTCCTGCGGCAGCTGAGCAAGCGGAATCCAGCTTTGCTGATTGCAAAAGCCAAAACACAGGTTTGGGAGGGTGCAATGAGGCCATAGAAAAAGACTTCCAGACAGCTTTGAGGAAATTCTGGTCTACTGTCAGGAGTCTCAGGAGGGGAAAGCAATGCACCATCAACTATGTGTATAGTTGGGATGAGGGGCTTGCTGAAGCCGGGACATTGTGAGTTAGTGGGGAGAATACTTCGAAGACCTCCTCAATTCCCACCGACACGCTTCCCCATGAGGAAGCAGAGTACTGGTTCTCTGAGGCGGGCTTTGCTATTTCTTGGGTTGAGGTCACCATGGTGGTTGAAATATTCCTCAGTGCCAAAGCCCCAGGGATGGATGAGTTTCGCACATAGTTCCTAAAGGCTCTGGATGTTGTGAGGCTGTGCTGTTACATACTTCTGCAACATCACATGGATATCGGGGACAGTGCCTCTGGGGTGTGAGTCCCCCTTTTTAAGATGGGGGGGCAAGCGTGTCTGTTCCAACTACAGGGGGCTCACACTCCTCAGCCTTCCTGATAAGGTCTATTCGGCGTGTTTTCATATACGATCCTGCAGGAAGTCGGCTCTCATATTCACCAGGAGCAATGTGGTTTCCGTCCGGGCTGCGACACTACACCCTTGCCAGGGTACATGGGAGTTCGCCATTGCTGGCAGTAAGTGAGACTCTTTTCCGGTGTGGGTTGGACATTGTCAAGGGTGCGGCTTTGTCACCAATTCTGTTCATAACTTTTATGGACAAAATTTCCACGCACAATGAAGGGTAGAGGGGGTCCAGGTTGGTGGGCTCAGTATTACATCTCTGCTTTTTGCAGATGATGTGGTTCTGTTGACTTCTCCAATCTGTGTTCTCCAACTCTCACTGCAGCGGTTAACAACTGTGTGTAACGACTGGGATGAGAATAGGCACCTCCAAATCTGAGATCATGATCCTCTGCCGTAAAAGAATGCTGTGCCTTCTCCAGGATGCGGATGAGATCCTGCTCCATGTGGAGGAGTTGAAGTATAAATGGGGTGTTTTGCACAATGGAGGGAAGAATGGAACGGATGTTCAACAGGCAAACCAGTGGAACAACTGGAGTCATGCAGACTCTGTATTGGTCTTTTGTTGTAAAGCTGCAGCTAAGCCGATTGGCAAAGCTCTCAATTGGCCGGTCGTGCTACATTCCTAACCTCAACTATGGTCCAAGCTGTGGGTCATGACAAAAAGAACAAGATCAAGCAGTCGAAGTCAGTCCACAGGGTGTCCAGGCTCCTGCTTTGAGCGGGTGAGAAGCTCGCCCATTCATGAGGAGTTCAGAGTAGAGGCGCTGCTCCTCCACATTGAGAGGAGCCGGGTGATGTCGCTGGAGCATCTGATTTGAATGTCTCCCGGACATGTCGCTGGTTAGGTGTTCCGGGCACATTCCACCTGGAGATGAACACAGGGTACATCTCTTGGCTGGCCTGAGAACACCTCGGGATCCCCCCGGAAAAGCTGGATGAAATCGCTGGGGAGAGGGAAGTCTGGGCGTCCCAGTTCAAGCTACTGTCCCTGCGACCCAACCTCGGCTAAGTGGTAGAAAATGGATGGATGGGTGGGTGAGTTGGTGGATGGATGGATGGATGGATGGATGGCATCTTCTTAAAATGATTGTAAATATCTTTAGGTGCTTTTGTGATGTGTTGTAATTTCTTTGTGATTATGTTTTTTAAATAACACTTCAATTTCATATCAGACTTTCTGCAGGAGACCCCTCAGCTTTTCTGCCCATCTTGAGCTTCACTCTCAATACATTCTCTCCACATTTTGCTGAGGAACTAGTGGGAGCTGGACTGGAGGTGACAGGGAAGACTGACCTGAGATTCACTGATACACTGTATAAGGTATGCCACTCCACTCTGACTCACTTTGAGACATGTTCTGAGGGGTGCATTGGTTTGCATGTTATTTTATTTTTTTTTTTGTCCTGTATTATGTAATTTAGATCTACGACTGCAATTGAGCTTTCTAAACCAATTTGTGAGTCCTCTTTGTGAGCAAGGACATTTTTGGCGGCCTGAGGCAAGCGGGACAACGGAAACCCAATCCCCCGTCCAGAAAAAAAATAAATAAATTGACCTTAGACATCTCTGCATTTGTGCATAATTCTTGCACCTATTACTGTCAATTTATGGCCTGAAACGGCTTAACAGATCTTGCCGAGTGAGGAAAGTTACTGACCTGAGAGGTGACATGAACACAGGATGAATTATGGAATGTGGCGCTGTTGTCCAATGTAACAACACAAGCAGTAATTTGGAGTTCATTCAGGCAAGGGGGTGAATTGTTACTTCACAATACTGGAGGTTGAGTTTACAACCCTTTCCTTTCTAATTTCTCACACAGCAAGTCAAATACGTGCTCGGACATGACCTTGATGTCTACTGGGGTATCTGCGAGTCTGTCATATTGGAATGTACGTTCAATTGTAGTTGTCAAGTAATACTTTTACAATGTGTCCTGAATGGAGAGCTTACCTAGAAGGCGCCGAAATGGCTCCTTGTCATATTTGTTTGAGAGGTTGCTGGAGTAATTAATTCAGTGGGTCACAGGGCATGGTTGGGGTTTAATTGTCCAAGTGGCCTAAGTCTGCAAATTTTGATCTCACTAATGGGTGTTAGCTGGTCATAGCAGTGGTTGGTTATGTGCGTGCCTTCAGTTGTAATGACTGGTTCACAAGCTTTGTCCTGCATTCTTCTTCTCCTCTCCTTATCCTGTCTTATCTTGTCCCTTCCTTCCCTCACAGGGTGTAGTACTAGGCTCATGCAATATACATATTTGTTTCCTTGTTGAACATGGATAAATTCAGAGGGATGCATCACGAAGGCCACCTGGTGTAAAAACTGTGCCAAACAAATATGAGCGTTAATCTAAAGAATCCCATACCGGATCGGTCGTGGCCCGGGTTAACAACGCCCGCCCCCGGCACCGCTAACATGCAGGATGGCGGTGAAAATTCAGCAATTGTGAGTCGAAGACAAAGAAGGGGAGGAAACCGGATTCGTCAGAAGAAGAAGAAGAAGAGGAGGAATACCCAGAGCCTACAACTGAGTGTAGGGACTTTGAATGTTGGGACTATGACAAAAAAAAAAAAAGCTCAGGAGTTGGTTGACATGATGATTAGGAGAAAGGTAGATGTATTGTGCATCCAAGAGAGCAGGTGGAAAGGTAGTAAGGCTAGAAGTTTAGGAGCAGGGTTTCAGTTATTCAACCACAGAGTAGATGGGAAGAGAAATGGAGTAGGGATTATTTTAAAGGAAGAGCAGGCTAAGAAAGTCTTGGAGTATAATATGTATACATACATTATATGGCGATTTATTTACTGGCTTACAGCACAGAGTGCAGATTGATTTATTATATAATCATAAATAGTCATTTTGCTATCATTAAATTATTTTGTAACTCCCCCCCAAAAAATAAAAATGGACTCATGTATCCAAACAGAACTCATGATTTGTATCGAATGTAACCATGTATAGTTTGAGCCACAATGTCATTTATAAATTACTTACTACATGGTCATTGATAAAAGGCAATGAACACGTGACCATCCGTGCATGTAAAAGCCCGGCCTTGCATATCAGTCAAGAAGCCATACGGAATTGAAAATCAAAAGCCTGTTTCGTGTCATTGTCCAAAAGTATTTTATCAAATGTTCAAGCCTGATAAAAAAAATACACAGTGTTTTGACATCCAGCAGTGCAGATCAAAGTATACTCTTCACTCAATGTCACTTGCCACACACAATGCCACAATGTTCACAACAGAAATGGCTCTGTCGTGTCATTTTGTGTAGCCCGTGAAAGCAAATCGTGTCAATTTACATAATTCCTCCGAAAACCTGAACCAAAATTTCAAATTGTCTCGTGGAAAATGTTGATATGGTTTGCATTTTTCTGTTACCATTTTACCATTACCATTTGTTTGTTGTTCTCTTCCTTATTTTCCATTTCCCCAAGTCAAGTCTTTTCAGTTTGACAATTTCTTCATTAAGGTTCTGCGAGATATATTCCACTACAAGCCCATTGTCTCCAAGCAACAGTTCCTCCAGAAGGGTTTTGTTCAAAGAAAGATTTCTACCCTTTGTGACATCATTCACTTGGTCCTCCAGAGAGACAGTGAGCTGAAAAAGGTAAAGTATACATTAAACTTTTGGTCTAAATCAGTGCTCAATTATTTTCTGTTTCGCGCCTCTAACAAGAAGAAAACAATTCGCGCGCCCCCCCACTCCCCATCGTGACTATAAATATTATCATTTGTCTATAAAATTAAGTACATCTCTACAAAACATTGTATCCTTATTAATATTGAAGAAAATTAAAAATAAATTGGAAAAATATAGTTCAACATACAACAAAGACTAACTTTATTGTAACTTTATTGTAACAGAAAAATTTAAGCTAATCGATCTGCCTGAAATGAAAAAAAAGTCCTTGTTTAAACTGCAAACATTTTTGACTGACTTATTGCACCACTTGATAGCGAAAAAATAAATAAAATCAATAAAAATTTCAAAATCAGTTCAGCAACATTAACTCAGGAGCACAATATACAAAACACTTTAACTTACAAAACAAAAAATAAAACAATTTGTGCTGTTTTTTTTTTTTTCCCAATCAAAATGACATCAGGATTAATGGCTACAATGAGCACATTTTAAACTGCACAGCTTTTACAAAGAGAGGTTTGAACCACGCTACTTTCATCTGTACATCTGGTGACAGTGTCAGAGGGACAGTTTTTAGTTTTGCAAAACTTGCGTCATCCAGCATGACTAAGACCATGTCTACTGCTGGAGGCAGTATTAGCCCCTCTGCTATGGTTTTTTTTTTTTTTTTTTGCACAGCAATTTGGTATGCTACCCTGTATGATGCTAACAGTGCTCGCTGGTTTACTGAAATAGCTTTCACAAAGCAGGATGATTGTTGGCAATATTCGGCATGTTTTCACTTCTTTAAGTGGCACATTAATTTATTTGGCTTCATATTGTCCGCTGCCAACTTATTTTTTTCCTTTTCTTTCCTCATCTCCACAGTGAAGGAAAGCGCTACCTACGCTTCATCATATTTGCTCGTCTTAGCATTCTGTTGATTTTCTTTTGTCTCATTGTCTTTGTATCTACGCAATTGTTTGTTCATCCATCCATTTTCTTTCACTTATTCAAGGTCAGGTCATGGGGCAGTAGCTTTAGTAGCCCCAGCTACTTCATTGAGCTTTTCCAGGGAGGTCCCGATGTGTTCCCAGGCCAGCTAGGGAACATAATCTCTCCATGTCCTGGGACGTCCCTGGGGTCTCTTCCCCAGTGAGACCTGCAAAGAACGCCTTACCAGAGGAGAGGCATCCTAATCAGATGGCCGATCTACCTCATCTGGCTCTTCTCAAGGAAGAGCAGGTGGTCTACACTGAGCCCCACTCAGATGGCCAATCTTCTCACCTGTCTCTCATAGCGGCCTGAAACACCCTGCGGATTAAATTTATTTCAGAAATTTATTCAGTGATGACCTACATCTCTTGACCATAGTTAGGGGTAGGAACCTTTACAGTGAAGAAAATAAGTATTTGAACACCCTACTGTATAGCAAGTTCTCCCACTTAGAAATGATGGAGGGGTCTGAAATTTTCATCGTAGGTGCATGTCCAATGTGAGAGAGATAATCTAAATATAAAAATGTAGAAATCACGTGTGATTTATTTGTGTGATAAAGCTGCAAATAAGTATTTGAACACCTGTCTATCAGCTAGAATTCTGACACTCACAGACCTGTTAGTCCGCCTTTAAAAGTCCACCTCCACTCCATGTATTATCCTGAATCAGATGCACGTGTGTGAGGTCGTTAGCTGCATAAAGACACCTGTCCACCCCATACAATCAGTAAGACTCAAACTTGCAGCATGGCCAAGACCAAAGAGCTGTCCAAAGACACCAGAGAAAAAATTGTACAACTCCACACGGCTGGAAAGGGCTACGGAGAAATTGCCAAGCACCTTGAAAAAAAAGAAAAGAAAAAAAAAGGTCCACTGTTGGAGCAATCATTAGAAAATGGAAGAAGCTAAACATGACTGTCAGTCTCAATCGGAGTGGAGCCCCATCCAAGATATCACCTTGTGGGGTCTTGATACTTAGAAAGGTGAGGAATCAGTCCAGCACTACACGACAGGACTTGGTCAATGACATGAAAAGAGCTGGGACCACCATTTGCCAGGTTTGAAGTCATGAATGTCAAGGAAGGTTCCCCTGCTTAAACCAGCGCATGTCAAGGCATTTGGCAATGAACATTTGGATGACACAGAGGAGTCATGGGAGAAAGTTTTGTGGTCAGATGAGACCAAAATTGAACCTTTTGGTCATAATTCCACTAACCGTGTTTGGAGGAAGACTAATGATTAGTCTCATCCCAACCAAACCATCCCTACTGGGAAGCATGGGGGTGGTAGCATCATGCTTTGGGTATGTTTTTCTGCACATGGAACAGGACAACTGCACTGTATTAAGGAGAGGATGACCACAGCCATGTATTGTGAGATTTTGGGGAACAACCTCTTTCCCTCAGTCAGAGCATTGAAGATGGGTCGTGGCTGGGTCTTTCAACATGACAATGACCCAAAGCACACAGCCAGGAAAACCAAGGAGTGGCTCCGTAAGAAGCATATCTAGGTTCTGGCGTGGCCTAGCCAGTTTCCAGACCTCAACCCCAATAGAAAATCTTCGGAGGGAGTTAAAACTTCGTGTTTCTCAGTGACTACCCAGAAACCTGTCTGATCTAGAGAAGATCTGTGTGCAGGAGTGGGCCAAAATCCCTCTTGCAGTGTGTGTAAACCTAGTGAACAACTACAGGAAACATTTGACTTCTGTAGTTGCAAACAAAGGCTATTGTACCAAATATTAACATTGGTTTTCTCAAATCTCAAATACTATTTGCAGCTGGGTGGTGATGATGATGATGATGATGATGATGCTCCCAAACCGTTTTAAAGTTAATGTTATTTTGCATCCCATATTTAAATACAGAATTAGCTTTATGTCCACTGTATTGTCCATGCTTTAATCCTGGATCAGGCTTTGCCAAGGTGGAATTTTAAAATTACACACCATTTTACCCTGCACTTTCTACGTTGGCTTCTGACCAGACCATTCCCACTCGGAAAAGAGAGTCTCATCCAGTTTAACCACTTTTTCTTTGATTATTCACAAAACCTGACAATCTTTGCATCTTAAAACAACAGCATTTTTGTTTTAACTTTCTCCATTAATATCGAAAGTAAACATAAGCCTAGCTCGTCTTTGCTCTACGTTGCCCAGACTGTGTTGCTAACTAAAGCAGCGGTGGTGGACACTGTCATTATAAAACACTTTGGTCTACGTAAGTACTGTAACATTTGTAATTATGAGTGTTCGCCTTTAAGAGCAGGGAAGGGTGGGGGTGCAAAGTAAACTAGGAAAAAGTGTGTGGCGGAGCAGCGGTCATTGTTAGAGAAAGTTCCATGTGCTGCTTAAAAGAGCAAATCTGGTGAACAATTCCAGCAAACATCTGACCTCTGTAATTGCAAAAAAAGGCTACTGTACCAAATATTAACATTGTTTTGTTCAGGTGTCCAAATACTTATCTGCAGCTGTATCACACAAATAAATCGTTATAAAATCATACACTGTGATTTCTGGATTATCGCACTCACAGTGGACACACACCTACGATGAAAATTTCAGACCCCTCCATGATTTCTAAGTGCAAAACTTACTATTACTTTATATTATATTAATATTTGTACTTGCAATATAGTAGGGTGTTCAAATACTTATTTTCTTCACTCTGTGTCTTTGTTTCGGCTTGACCCTTTCGGGGTCGCCACAGCCTGTCGTCTCAGATGAACGCATATATATTTTTGGCACAATTTTTACGCCGGATGCCCTTCCTGACGCAACCCTTCTCAGGGAGTGGAGGCCCCAGTGGGATACGAACCCACAACCCCTGGTTTACCAAACCAGTGCTCTAACCACTATTACAATTTTCTTCACTGTATCAACAAGTAAATTGAGTGTTTTGTCTTTCGGCTTAGGTCCTTCTTCACCACAACGGACTGATAGAAAGTCCACATCACTTCAGCTTTTTGCAGCGATCCACCTGTTGATCTTCGTTCTATTTTTTCCACACCCAAGGATGAAGTGATTCTCCCTATAGTTTGAACACATCTTCCGGTCGCCCTTCTTAAAAAGGTGGGGCCACCAACCCAATCTGACATTCCAGAGACACTGTCCTTGATGTACACACAGTATTACAGAGGTATGTCAACCAGGAAAGCTTCACAATGTGGAGGGGCCCAGAGCAATACCACCAAAGCTTTTTTTAACTAACTGTAACTTCAACTCCAGAAATAAGAGAGCCCAACTCAGAGATACCAGACTCTGCTTCCTCATGGGAAGGCGTGTCGGTGGAATTGAGTCAAGCTCAGCAGTGACTCATCACTACTGTACAGAATGTTGACGGTGCACTGCTTCCCAATCCTGAGAGGCAGATGGTCGACCAGAATTTCCTCAAACCTGCTGGTCTTTCTGCATGGCTTCACTGAACTCCTCCCATGCCTGGGTTTTTGCCTCAGTGATCACCAAAGCTGTATTCCACTTGCTCAGCTGGTAAACATTAGCTGCCTCAGGAATCCCACAAGCCAAAAAGGTTCAGTTGGACTCCTCCTTCACCTTGAAAGCATTCCTCACCACTGGTGTTCACCAATGTGTTCGGGGGTTGCCGCCAAGACAGGCACCAATCACGTTATGGCTGCAGCTCGGGTCAACCACTTCAGCAATGGAGCACAATCCATTTGTGCTCAGTGTCCCCCGCCCCCCATGGGATGTGAATGTAATTCTGCCCAAAACGCTTTCTGACAGGGGATTCTCCCCGACGTTCCCAACAGACCCTTACAATACATTTGGTCTTGCCATGTAGGACCGGCATCTTCTCCCACCATCAGAGCCAAGTCACCACTAGGTGGTGATCAGTTGACAGTTTAGCCCTTCTCTTCACCTGAGTGTCCAAGACATGGTCGCAAGTCCGATGACGCAACAAGAAAGTCGGTCCTTGAAATACAGCCTAGTGTGTCCTCGTGCCAATGGATATATGGACAACCATTCGTGGTGTTCATTATGGACAATCCCTGATGACCACAGAAGCCTAAAGGTCGGGGAGTGCCATAAAGTGGTTTACTTAAGGTTTTAAGTAGCCATTCGTGACTAACTTTTGCCCGAGGCGTTTTCAAGTTGTTATAGTGATTCTGCAGTGAGTGTCGGCTCTTCCGATCGTCTTTTAAATTGATGCTGTGACCATATATTTGACATTTCAGCTCTGAGGAAAACTGAGCAGAAATATTGGGATAAGGGAAATGGAATGCTATCTCATAGGTACATGAAATATATTTGTCAATAGGATGGTGTTGTTTCATTGTAATTATGTAAATTAACATGACATCGTTTATCATGTCATATGAAAAACGTACAATTTTGAGGGCATGGGAAAATATAGGATATCCGCATACATACTATTTTTCTCCGGCAACCTGCGAAGGCAGACAAGAAAAAAACAAATGCAAAATGAAAAGGAGATAATGACGTTTTTACAAGTCAAACTTTGCATCTACAGTGCCATTAAAAAGTATGTACCCCTTTTCAGATTTTTTTTCTTTTTTTTAACAGAAACCTTTCAAAGATACAGAGATCATGCACCGACGTCATAAAATCACATGATTTTTGTTTACATTGTCATATTGCCGGTCAAACAAAGCATTGTTGACAGTTAATTCGTTGACACGAAAAAAATATATATTTTTGCACAACACCCAGAGTTTTGTCCAATATTGTTAAACATTTAGAAGGTCATAATAAATGAAGGTACGTGGAAAAATTCGAGATAGTGGGCATAGAGGATCCATATTTAATGCCAAATCGCGGTTTTCGCCGATAAGAAATTTGACTGTTAATTCACTTCCCTGTCTTGGACAACTGGGTATACACATGTATCTGGTGAATAAGTCGTCAGGATTTACACAGAAGTGTTTGCAAGTCTGGACACATTCCAATACTTCGTTGTTCTGTTCTCTGTTCTCAATCAGGAATAAATCCCACATAGTGGTGGTCCCACTCAGATTTTTTTCAGTACAAATACCAATATTTATTGTAAATAAATGACCCCTGGTTTTACACAAACTCGCATTCATTAACTATGATTGGGGAGAAAAAAAATTTGGAATTGAGTCGTATTGCTGCCACACGTGAACCTCCGTAAACCGCTCTGTGACAGACTTTATTATTTTTTAAAATACGCATTATTCTCAAATGAGTCAACTTGGCGTTATAAATACTTCTTGATCGTTTGACATTGAGAAGAGAAATTCCTACCTGAAATTAAATGATTGCTACACAGGCGTGTGTATTTCGTTGGGCACCATCCATCCCGTTTAATTGCTGAAATACATTTGATCTTTTGTGGTCTTTTCAGCAGGTATTCTATAGAATGATAACTTTAAAGAACTGTCTCGTCTATTGTGACAACCAACAGCAAAACAGGTCTCGGGTATCATGAAAAATCTACTCTGGTTCTGCGACTCCCGCACTGCCGAGCAGCTAGGTTTGACGGGCAATCCATCAATCTTTTCTATTCTTTTCAGCTGGTATTCTATACAATGATCTATTTGAAGAACTGTCTCCTCTATTGTGACAACCAACAGCACAACAGGTCTCGGGCAATTTGAACGACGACACCCGCACTGCCGAGCAGCTTTGTTTGACTGGGAATATTGCGCCACAAAAACGCTGACGTCACATCCGCGATCTCTATATTGAAAGATAAAAGACAAAATGACATTGTGGATGAGTTTCTACGACATTGACAAAAACAGTGCTGTGAAAAAGTATTTGCCCCCTTGCTGATTTTTTTCCATCACACAGTTTTCAAATCATAAAATCACTTTTAACTTCCTCAGAGACAACCTCAAATGACAATTCAATTTATTAAGGCACAAAAGAAATCCGAACCTTTCAGACCTTCTGTGGAAAATTAATTTCATCCTGAATCTAATAACAGCTTGTGCCACCTTCGACAGCAATAACTGCAATCAAGCGTTTGGAATAATTGGTGAATCTTTCACTTGGCTCTGGAGGAATTTTGTCCCACCTTTCTTTGCTGGACTTTGACTCATTCACTACATTTTTTTTTTTTTTTTTTTTGCCATCCAAAGGTGGATTTGCTGGTCTGTATCAGATCATTATCCTGTTGCATGATCCAAGAGCACATGAGTTTGATGGCATGAACTAATAGCTGAACGTTCTCCTTCAGGATTTTTTTGTGCATAGCTGAATTCATTGTTCCAGCAAGATGTCCTTGTCTTGAAGCAGCAATGCAGCCCCATAACATCACAATGCCACCACCGTGCTTCACTGCTGGCATAATCTTCTTTCTATCAAATGCTGTACTGTTTTTACACAAGATGTAACTGGCTACACAGCTTCCAAAAAGTTCAATTTTTGACTTGTCAGTCCACAGAATGTTTCTCCAAAAGTCTTGAGGATCATCGAGATATTTTTTTAGCAAATGTGAGACGAGCCTTTGTATTCTTTGCTGACAACTGGGGTTTTTGCCTGGGAACTCTCCCATAGATGCCATTTTTGGCCAGTGTCTTTCATATGGTAGAGTCATGAGCATTGACCTTAAAGGAACACTTTGTCCAAACTAATAGGAATGGGAACACACTTAAAAAGTTAGTTGATGAGTGTTCAGTGTTTCTTTTAATGTCAGAGTTATCCACAGATTTCACCAAGAAAAATCTCTAAATTGGTTAAGTATTATCGAAATTCCTCTCTCGCTCAGACATTCCAACGAGCCCGGTGGGAAAACTGTCAATCAATCAGCGTTTGCCACGCCTGCAGTGTTTCCTGTTCTGACACCCCCATTGCTTGTGGATATGTTTCACCGAACAAAGATTGTAATTATTTTTCACAAAAATCAGGCACAAAATGCCAGATGTACAAACAAAAAAATAACAATGTACAATGTTCAAGCCTGTGTGTTTGAGCCAGAATACACATAGGTGGAATTTGACGTGTTGGAGAGGGGGTGTTACCCTGACGGAGGGGCATAACATGTACCTCGGAGATGTTCCAGACAGGCTCGTTTCAAACGACTGGTGTTCGTGTTCCCTTTGTGGCCTAATGCCAACTGTAGCGGAATGGCAGTGTTGTGAGTTTGAGTTTACCGGAATGAACTTGGATCATGATCAACTTGTCTGCTTAACTTAGATACTAAATAATAGATACTACTTCCCCTGCGACTCGACCCGGAAATGCAGTCGATAATGGATGGATGGATGGATAGATAGATAATAGTTATGAAGTTGTTTGATTGGACGAAGACGTGCTACATATCAATTTACTTATGATCCATGACAGTTTGAGGAAAGGACCACTTGTAGAAAATCGTCGAAAGTGGAAAATCGTTGAGTACACATTTTTAATGGTCTTGGAATCCTATGTTAATACTATGTGAGCTATATGAATGCTATGGCCTATGTCCAAAGTTGATCAAAAATGTGATCTTATTTTCTGAGTATGGCCTAGAACTATCTAATTGTTTATTTATATCTGCGATATAAAATCCAAAAAAAAGGGGGGGGGGACTTCCCTAAAGTAATTACACCTATATATCCATCCATGCTTAGCCACTTAGCCACACGAGGGATGGGGGACTGCTGGAGCCTACATATAAATTTTAGGGAGAGTCTTCCTCAAACTGAGGCCAAAAAGACCTGCAGGTCTTTAGATGTTGTTCAAGGTTCTTTTATAACCGCATGGATGAGTCAGTCTTGCACTCTTGGAGTAATTTTAGTTGGTCGTCCACTCCTGGAAAGTTTGCCACTGTTGCCAGTTTTCTCCATTTGGGGATAATGGCTCTGACCATGGTTCGCTGTAAACGGCTTCGTAACCTTTTCCAGACTGACGAATTTCAATCACTTTTTTCTCATTTCTTTTTGAATTTCTTTGAATCGTGGCATGATGCATTGGTTCTTGAGATTTTTGGAGCCTACTTCACTTTCTCTAACATATTGTATTTAAGTAATTTCTTGATTCAACAAGTATGAACTCACCTCTCCTAAGTTTGTGCTTAGTCAGAGTGACCTAGTGATGTAAAAAGTGTGTGTGTGTGTGTGTGTGTGTGTGTGTGTGTGTGTGTGTGTGTGTGTGTGTGTGTGTGTGTGTGTGTGTGTGTGTGTGGTCAATTACATTGTCACAGATGGTCAGAAAGGTTTGGAATTTTTTCGGGCCCTGATCAAATGAATTATTTGAAAGGTTACCCTAACCTGCATTTTTTTTTATTCCCTTGTGTTGTGTTTAAATGATTGGTTTGCTGGCAGCCAGTTCCGGGTGTACCCCACCTCCTGCTTAAAGATATCTTTTAAGAATAAGTGGCTCATGAAATGGATGGATGGATAGATTTTAAACATTTGTCTATGATAGATTGGGGGGGGGGGGGGAATCAGGACAGGGGTAAATAATTTTTCACAGCACCGTATGTTGTACGTTTAACGTTAACCCCTGATGTCAGTCATTGTGCTTTGCTCTGAATTTGGATGCAACACAAAATAGATGCATTTTCCCATGAATGGCCTACACATCCTTATTCTCTGTTCAAACCTGGTAAATTCAAGAAAGATTGAAAGCAAGATAAACATTCTCAGATTTCTTCTTGACACATGGTACAAAGCAGACAATCATATCCCTGAAGGAATTCGGATTGTCATTAACGGTGTCACGGAAACGACAGTGAAAATGACAAGTCGCCTGGTCCTGGAACTATCTCATTACTCTTTAAATCGTATCACGGGGAAGTTGGACATTCTAATTTTTGCTCATGAGCCCTACACAGGTCATGAACAGAAAACTTATCGAATAATCATTGATGCAAATGACAGATTTAGTGAAATGGGCATTTTCCTTTTTCACTGGCTCAATGGGTTGCACGAACTTTGGCTTTACAAACACACATTAGCATAAGATGTATACATCTCCTGCAATGCTATTTCCACATGTAAAGAAGAAACATTTCTAAATGAAAATATAACTAGGGTTATCATAGCAGCATACATCCTGACAGGTTGTGACAGCTATCCATTCCATATTAGCAGTAAACGTGCTCTGAAAGAGACACTGCAAAACAGAAATGACCTTGGTTCAGTGGCAGCCTTAGGTGAAGATAATATGAATGTCGATTAATCTGAAACCATAGTTCATTTTTCTCAGAACTACTTTGCTTTGTACGGCAAGTGGGATTCTCTTGGACAATGCATGAAATAGGATGCCATCACTTCATCACTAAAAGCAGTGATTTGAGGTCATTGCCCCAACTTCTGATGCATTCCAAGTTCATCTACTACGAGCATTCAAACACTTTATCGCTTACAAAAAAGTTAAGCGAGGCGTATATTACCAGATCTTACGTCCTTTGGACAATAGTTAGAAAATGGTATTCTTGCAGCAGTCAGAATAACCAAAGAGGGAAACCCAAACTACCATGTCAGGGCACTACTGAGTGAGGTGTCAGAATAAAGGCTGACTCATTATACTCACATGTCCACTGACCTCGCTGACGTCACTGCGGCTCTCCCAGGCCTAGTTTCCCGTACATAGTCAGCTGGTATTAGCTAGGATGACAGTGTGGAGTTTCTGCAACACATTGTGGTAATTTCCTGTAATTGTTTTTACTTTACTTCCCGTAACAAGGAACTAAGGAACAAAAATGGTGACCGTTGTCTCTCCATGAACAAATCGCCCTCACTGACCAAATGATACGTTTAATTATGATGCAAAATCAATTGAGAAGGTAGCATCATAGGTGGTATGTGGAGCCGGGAGGAATGGTGAGTGCATCATCACAGCATGTGACTAAAACGGGCCAATCAAGAGCTTGTGGGTGTTGTGGTGACCTGCCACTATGTGATTTACAGGGTATACCCACCAAAAAAAGTTTGAGTGAGTGATTGTAGTAGTTGAAAATAATGTTCGGGTGTGGAGGTCGACATAATTCACCTACGGGACCTCGAGTTAGGTTGCGAGGTTCCGCACGGATGTTATTGTTGGTTACACTTCCGGTGTTAGAGAGTTCCCCCAGTAATGGGTTCACTCTGTTGATGTCTGTATTAAAAACGAAGTTTCCTCCTGTGTTCAACACTCTGCCTCCGACTCCTTTTCTTTGGCGCTACACTTGGTGACCCTAACGTCAGTCCCGGCGTTTCCGAGACTGAACCGAACATGGCAACTGCCGTCCTCAAATTCCTGGAGACGTCCGCGGCAGCGTGGTTCACGCAGACAGAGGCTCAATTGCCCTCCACGGGATCTCAGATGATACCGCGCGCTATCACCACGTTGTCTCAGCCCTGAGGAGCTCAACGGCAGCCAGAGCAGTGCGTTTCATCACATCTCCCCCAGCCCGCCATAAATATGCTAGGCTCAAGACTCATCTCCTTAAAGTGTTCGTGCTTTCACCATCATTCTCACTACCTGCGCGTTGGACTACGCCGTTGGGGCCGTATTCGAACAGTGGGTCGGCGGCGCCTGGCAACCACTTGCCGTCAGCTTGTCCCCAGGGAACGCAAATACAGCACATTCGATAGGGAGCTCTTCCACCACTTCCGTTCCCTACTGGAATGCCGTGAGTTCACGGCATATATGGACCACAAACCCCTCACTTTCGACATGTTCAAGGTGGCCGAGCCGTGGTCCGCCCGCCAGCAACGCCAACTGTCGTTCATCTTGGAGTACACTACGGACATCCGACACATCGCCAGCAAATCCGATGTGGTCGGGGACTGCCTCTCCAGGGCACTCGTCGGCACTGTGCATCTGAGTCTTGACTACTCCCCTATGAGCGTGGACCAGGCCTCGGACCACGGGGTACAGACCTTGGTCGACTCGTGCGTGGCCTGTCAGCGTGCTCAGGTGCATCGCCACACAAAAGCCCCCTTGGAGTCTTTTGCTGTCCCCGAGAATATATTCGACCACGTCAATGTTGACTTGGTGGATCATGCTCGGCCTCAGGTGCGCCTCCAAGGAAGAACTGATGTCCTCGTCTTTTGGGGTTGGCCCTCCCCCCACGCCGGGGGCGGCCGCCTTTGCCCCGACTCCCTGCACCTGCCATGGGTTGGACAATGGATGTCCGGGGTTAGTGTGTTAGAGAGTTCGCGCCGTAATGGGTTCACTCTGTTGATGTCTGTATTGAAAACGAGGTTTGCTCCTGTGTTCAACACTCTGCCTCCGACTCCTTTTCTTCAGCGCTACACGAGGAGTTGTAACGACACATTCAAGTTGTTTATTTAGTAAACCCCCAAAACATTGAAAATGCAAACTTTGGCCACTTCTGTGAAAATCCCGGAATGACGCAGAGTCTGAAGAGCGAGCTCCCTGGCGAGCCAGTTCCGGGACTCGGGGGAGCTCGCTCGTCATTCCGCCCGATGAACCATCCAAATGTTCAACATTATTTACAGCCACAGGTTCAAATCTGTCCTCCATCTTCCCAATCAACCGATGCCGGTATTTCTTCATCAGATGAGGATAAATCAGAGAAATCAGCGCTGGGCATAATGGTGTCCCATGTAATAGAGCGTTTGGAATGGCATGTTACACGTCACATCCATGCACGTAGGTCATGGAAAATGGTGGCTCACCTGAAAATTCGTAATTGTTGATAAAAATCTTCTCAAAACAATAATAAATGAGAGAGGATTTAACATATCATTATCAAGATAGAGTACATATTACATGACCTATTGAATACATTGTTTCTCCAAACCACCGGAATTTTCCTTTCAGTAAAAACAAGTGAGTATTATGATTGGGTATAGCAAAGCCAATTTATTTGTATAGCACATTTCATACACAAGGTAACTCAAGGTGGTTTATATGATTAAAAGCAATCAAATACATAAAACATTTGAAAAACTACAATTAAAACAGCTTTTAGTGCAACAAATATCACTGAAAAGTGGAAGTATTCTAAAACACATGAGGGGAAAAAAGTTTTTAATCTGGATTTGAAAACACATTCTGAGCTCATGTCTCCTTGTTGGCAACTTATTCCATTTTTCTTGCACCATAATTGCTAAATGCTGCTTAACCATGTTTGCTTCATCTGTGGTCCATATGGTCATCAAAATTTCTGCATAACAGAGACTAAGCTGAAAAACAATATTGAATACCCATGACTTCTGATCTTTCAGGTGGGACTGCATCAAAAACAAGGATCATTGTGCGTGGGATATTGCCACGGGAGCTCAGTGACACTTAAGAAACACATTGTAAGTTAACACAGATCAGTCAATAGATTACAAATCCAATTTAAACCTCAACCATGCAAAGGAAAAGCAATATTATTACAACACCGAGTAATGTTGCTGGCTTCCCTGGGTCTTTTTCCCACAATGTTGCTGTTTGCTTCAGCAAAACAATGCCAAGTCACATTCTGCAGATTACAACACTGTAACCTTGTCGTAAGTGTGTGAGTACTAGAGTGGCCTTCCAGTTGTTCCGACCCATCTTTTATTGAAAATGGGTGGCACGTTATGAAATGCAAATTACAACAATAGAGACCCTGGGTTGTTCAGCAACTGAAGTTGTACATCAAGCAAGAATAGGAAAGAATTCCACACAGAAAACTTCAAGAATTAGCTGTCTCAGTTTCTGAATGCTTATTAAGTGTTAAACTGAAAAATTGGTGTAATACAGTGGAAAACTTGCCCCTGTCCCATCTTATTTGGAATGTGTTGCCAACATCAAATTCAAAATTAAAATCAATATTTGCAAAAACCAACAAAGTTCATCAGTTTGAACATTAAATAAATGTTTTAATAGAATATAGGTTGAAAAATCATGTTTATTTCTATATTTGCATTTAAAACCACATCCCAACTTCATTTAAATTGGGTTTTTGCATCTTAAAATGTGGCAGCACGGTGACGCGACTCGTTAGAGCATTGGCCTCACTGTTCTGAGGACTTGAGTTCAAATCTCGCCCCCGCATGTGTGGAGTTTATATGTTCTCCGTGCCTGTGTGGGTATTCTCTAGGCACTCTGGCTTCCTCCCGCATCCCAAAAACATGTATTAATAGAAGACTCAAAATTGCCCTCAGGTGTGATTGTGGTGCAAGTGTTGTGTGTTTATATTTGCTCTGCGATTGGCTAGCAACCAATTCAGGGTGTACCCTGCCCCCTGCCCATTGACAGCTGGGATGGGCTCCAGCATTCCCCACGACCCATGTGAGCATAAGCGGCTAAGAAAATGGATGGATGGATGTAATTTTGTTTTAGAGATTTTCATGTACCCCTGTTGGTGGGTCTGGAACGTGTCTTTGTGATTAACAGGTTTTGGAAATATATAATCATGTTTGTTTTTTATGTTCTTAGCCAAAAGTCAGAATTCCAGTGTCCCACAAGGACACAACAGCAGAGCACCATTCAAAACTGACTAAGCCGGATTCTGTAAGTATATAAATATGTAATGCCTATAGAGTGTACAGCGGTACCTCTACTTAGGAATGTCTCTTGTAACAAAATATGTAGGTTACAGAACGCAACCTTGGAAAAATAAAAGAACATGAAAAAAAATTCAGAACATGAAAGGATAAAATAGGCAATGGATTTCCCAAAATCCACCGAATGTAAACATCATGTATCTTGGTTTGTGTAGCGTGATAGAGCTGCTCTCTCGTTGGCTATTGCCATACCATCTTCCTGGCATTCCATGAGCGAGGAGGATGTTTTCTCATATTTCATTAGTAGAGGTACCATTGTACATCGAAGTGCAAATCTGTAGTTCATCTTATCAAAGATAGACAGTACATGCTGTCTTTTGTAAACCATACTCCAAAAATTTCTGTACATAGTGAAAATAGTTATAGACATCAATTTTAAAAACATGTTCTCTATGAACAATTCTACATAATATTTATGACGGTCTCCAAACCAACAGAAATTTGCCTTCAGTTTCAAAGGTTCTGCCTTAAGATTTAACAAAGTTTATATAAATCAAGAAATCCAAAGAATAAAAAGAAGTAGTAGCCGGATCGCTATGTACAATGTGCCATGGACCAATGAAGCAAAAAAAATTAAAATTACAAAATTAGTACAGTACTGTAGCAGGAAGCCACATTGATGGGGTAAAATGCGGCATCCCCAGCAAGACAACATGGACTGATGAAGCAAAAATAAAAAAGCCATTTTCGTCTACTTCGCGGTTTTTCACTTTTCGCGGGTGGTCTAGTACCAATTAACTGCGAAAAGAGGGATTACTTTACTTTACATACCTGACCAATGAATACAGAAGTTTCAGTTTGCATTTTAAGAATATTTATTTTCATTTAGAAGCAATAATATTGATTTTAATTTAATATTAATTTTTGGAGTCCTTAGATGGAGTGCAAGAGAGCGCTCTCTCTGAGGACTGCATCATTTTGCTGGGGGACTTCAATGCCCATGTGGGCAATGACAGTGAGACCTGGAAGGGCGTGACTGGGAAGAACGCCCCCACCCACTCCCCAATCAGAACCTGAGTGATGTTCTGTGACTAGACTTCTGTGCTCATCATCGATTCTCCATAACGAACACCATATTCAGGCGTAAGGGTGTCCACATGTGCACTTGGCACCAGGACACCCCACATCGCAATTCGATGATCGACTTTGTGGTCATGTCATTGGACTTGCAACCCTATTTCTTGGACACTCAGGTAAAGAGATGGGCGGAGCTGTCTACTGATCACCACCTGGTGGTGAGTCGGCTCCCATGGTGGGGGAAGATGCCAATCCAATGTGGCAGGCTCATACGTATTGTGAGGGTCTGCTGGGAACATCCGGCAGATTCCCCTCTCAGGAAGAATTTCAACCCCCACCTCTGAAAGAACTTTTCCCATGTTCCTAGGGAGGCAGGGGACATTGAGTCCGAGTGGACAATGTTCCGTGCCTCCATTGCTGAGGCGGCCGACCGAAGCTGTGGCCATAAGGTGGTTGGTGCCTGTCGTCGCGGCAACCCTCGAAAAACCACTGTTGGTGGAGACCAACAGTAAGGGATGCCGTCAAGCTATCAGGCATTTCTGACCTGTGGAACATCCAAAGCAGCTGATAGGTACCAGCTGGCCAAACAGAATCAAGGTTCATACGGGTCAGGGAATTTCTGGAATATCATGGAAAAAAAACATTGCCTTTTCCAGGTCTTGGAAAGTCCGGTAAATAAAAAACATTTGGCCTGGGTCAGGGAATGTCATGGAATTTTCAGTCACCTCGACTTGACTGGCGCGATCGCACTCTCAAATCTGCACAGTCGGGCACGAAAAATCCCACGTGTAAAATTTGTTACGAGTAGAAATACATAGACATTCTCAGCGCACATGAAAACCAATCCAGCAGTGAACCAGAGCCTGACTCTTTTTTTTTTTTTTTTTTTTTTTTTCTTCAACGCGGAAGCACACAGTCTCCTGATAGTTTACCTGACTCTGCCCACTTTCGGCTCTTAAAGGAGTACACTCATTACAAACACCGTCCACCCACACAGTCTGGGCACCGTAGAGCAAAGAGTTAGACATGCTGCTTGTGTTTACTCAATAAGAATGGTAAAATGCTTTAATGAATGTCGGGTTACGTGAATAATAGAAGAAAAAATGGTGAAACTGGATGAGATTTTCTCTTTTTTTGAGTAAAAGATGTCTGGTCTGAAGCCAAAGTAGAAACTACAGGATAAGATGGTGTATAATGTTAAAATTCCACCTTGGCACAGCCTGATCAAGGATGAAAGCAGACAATACAGTGCATAGATAGCTAATTCTGTATTTTAAATATAGGCAACATGTAGTTAGAGTTTATATTTTTAATAACCATAAATTTCAAAGTCATTATGTCTACTACATTGATAAGCTTTGGCACTTATTATTTAAGTGAAAACACACAATCATATAGCTGAAATATTGCTGTCTACCACAATCAGTCAATCCAATATTAGTCATGGAATTTTGTATTTAATACATGGAAAGTCATGGAAAATTCTTGGAATTGTGATTATCTGGAAGTGTATGAACCCTGAGAATGCAGCTTCGGTGGTTGCTGAGGGAAAAACCCAGGTGTGGGAGGAGTTCGATGAAACCATGGAGAACAACTTTAAGACTGCTTTGAAGAAATAATAGTCCACCATCTCAGGAGGGGGGTAGCAGTACACAGTCAACACTGTGTATAGTAAGGAGGGAGCAGTGCTTACCTCAACTCGGGATGTTGTGAGTCGGTGGGGAGAATACTTTGATGACTTCCTCTATTCCACCGAGGGAAGGCAGAGTCTAGGTTCTTTGAGGCGGCTCTTCTATTTCTGGGGTTGGGGTGACAGAGGTGGTGGAAAAAGCCCCTTGATGGCAGTGCTCCGGGGGTGGATGAGATTCGCCCAGAGTTCCTAAAGGCTCTGGATGTTGTGGGGTTATCCTGGTTGACACACCTCTGGAACATTGTGTGGACATCAGGGACAGTGCCTCTGGATTGGCAGACTTGGTTGGTCATCCGGAGGGACCGTAGGGTGTGTTCTAACTATGGGGGGGAGGGGTGTTCTAACTATAGGGGGATCAAACTCCTCAGCCTCCCTGGTGAGCTCTGTTCAGGGGTTCTGGAGAGGAGGGTCCTTTGGGAAATTGAATCTCTGATTCAGGAGGGGCAATGTGGTTTTCATCCTGGCCATGGAACAGTGGACCAGTTTTACACCCTCAGAAGGATCCTTGATGGTGCATGGGAGTTCGTCCGGCCAGTCTACTTGTGTTTTTTGGACTTCGAGAAGGTGCACCTCAAGGAGTCCCGTTTTTTTTCGGTGGTATGCCGGGGTATATTAACCCCCCTAATACAGGCTGTTAGGTCCCTGGACAATCAGTGTCAGAGTTTGGTCCGCATTGCCGGCAGTAAGTCGGACTTGTTTCAGGTGAGAGTTGGACTCGGTCATCCAGGAAGGGCCCAGTGTTGATTCCTGCTCCTACTCTTTGAGAGGTTGTGTTTTGTGGACTTGGAAAAGGCGTTTGATCGTGTCTCTCAGCGAGTCCTGTGGGGGGTTCTTCCGGAGTATGAGGTACTGAACCCCCAAATACGGACTGTTCGGTCCTTGTATGACCGGTGTCAGAGTTTGGTCCCCATTGCAGGTGTGACGGTCTGAGCGTTCCCCCGTGCTGAAAAGTCCACTTGTGATTAATGCGCATGCGTTACTAACAGGGGAACTCTGGGTACGTAGTAGACTGTTACTGGGAAATCGCCCCCTCTCATAGTTCCTCTTCTTCTACATAGACCAAGCTAACATACGTTACATCCTAACCTTAAAACAAAAGTATACACATACATATGTTCGTCTTTCTGAGATGTACATAGCGAACATGAACACTCGGCGACAAGTTGTCGAATGGCATACGTTGAAGCATGGATGCGGTTATTTCAGACTGGCCGGAAGTTTACAAAGAATATGTGCATGTGCATTAATCACAAGAAGACTTTTCAGCACCGGGAGCACTCAGACCGTCACACCGGCACTAAATCAAACTCGTTTCCAGTGAGAATTTGACTGCGCCAAGGCTGAACGTTCTCACCAATTTTGTGCGCAAGTTTTATGGACAGAATTGTTAGGCAGAGCCGAGGCGTTGAGGGTGTCAGTTTTGATGGCCTCAGCGTCGCATCTCTGCTCTTTGCAGATGATGATGTTCTGTTGGCTTCATCAAGCCGTGATCTTCAACACTCAGTGGCGCAGTTTCCAGCCAAGTGTGAAGTGGCTGGGATTAGAATCAGCACGTCCAAATCTCATACCATGGTCCTCATTCGGAAAAGGGTGGCGTGCCCTCTCCAGGTCGGGGATGAGATGCTGCCCCCAAGTGGAGGAGTTAAAGTATCTTGGGGTCTTGTTCACAAGTGAGGGAAGAATGGAGCGGAAGATCGATAGGCGGATCGGTGGAACATTTGCAGTGATGTGGACTTTGTATCAGTCCATTGTGGTAAAGACGGAGCTAAGTTGAAAGGTGAAGTGCTCAATTTACCAGTCGATGAGTTGTGAGGTGTTCCGGGCATGTCCCACCAGAAAGGGACCCCGGGACAACCCAGGACATGCTGGAGAGACTTTGTCTCTTGGGCCTGGGAATGCCTTGGGATCCCTCTGGAGGAGCTGTTGGAGACGTGTTGGACAGGGGGTGTGACACTGACTGAGGAGCATAACATGGACCTCGGAGAGGTCCCAGACAGGCTCGTTTCGAAAGACTGGTGTTCGTGTTCTCTTTGTGACCTAATGCCAACTGTGGCGGAATGCCAGTGTTGTCGTGAGCTTGAAAAGGGCAAACAAAAGATTGAGCGTATCGGATTAAACTTGGATCACGATGAACATGTCTGCATTAGATAGATATTAGATACAGTACTTGATAAAAACCTCCTATGACCACAAAAGTTGGACCATAGTTTCCCTTGCCCGGACGCGAGTCACTGGGGCCCCCTTCTGGAGTCAGGCCTGGAGGTGGGTCTCAATGGTAAGTGCCCGGTGGCCGGGCCAGCACCCATGGGGCTTGGCCGGGCATAGCCCGAAAGGGTAACATGGGTCCCTGTCAGAGAAGTTTTTTACAAAACAGCTGACACAAGCCCACGGACTGTATTGAAGTGAATAACACCAACTAAGATTGTCTTTTCTGCTCACGAGGGGCAGGTGACCACACACGCTGAGTTCGCCCTTCAAACTGCCGAATTGTCACTGCCGCTCTTTCGCCTTTTATTCATATCAAAAACAGGATGCGATAGAGTGGAAATTTACCAAAATGTACAGAGAGCCGCTGCACCAAGAGATTTATTGTTTCCTGTTATTCTACCAATTTTTAACACAGTTTAGGAAGTGAAGTAATTAAGTTAGTAAGTAGTGAAACTGACAACATCTGCTTAAGTAAGTTTGAAACACACAGGTTCCTGTGTGAGGGCCACACATCTGCGTGGGCGAGTGTCTACACAAGTGAAGCTACTTTAACCATGATAACTATGAATTCTTTCACATTTCCCCCATTTATCATGATTAACATAAAACATAACATCATAAAAAGCTGTTGCTTGAGTGGGAAGAAAACTACCAAAAACCCCAGAAGGGAAAAGGTAGAAACCCTTTACCAAGCAAGAGCTATCAAATACGAAGACAAGGGCTAAAGCTGTCCTGTTTTCCCATGACTTCTCTGATACAGAGTGTTGTGAACAGATGAGAACAAAATAAAACTTTTTGGTCATAATTCCACGAACCGTCTTTGAAAGAAGATGAATGGTGAGTTCCATCCCAAGAACACCATCCCGACAATGAAGCATGGGCTGGTAGCATCATGCTTTGGGGGTGTTTTTTCTGCACATGGTACAGGACGACTGCACTGTATTAACGAGAGGATGACAGCGGCCAGGTATTGTGAGATTTTGGGGAACAACCTCTTTTCCTCAGTCAGAGCATTGAAGATGGGTCATTTCTAGGTCTTTCAACATAACGATGACCCGAAGCACACAGCCAGGAAAACCAAGGAATGGCTCCGTAAGAAGCATATCAAGGTTCTGGCGTGGCCAAGCCAGTCTCCAGACCTCAACCAAATAGAAAATCTTTTGAGGGAGCTGAAACTCCATGTTTCTCATCGACATCCTTAGAAACCTGTATGATCTAGAGAAGATCTCTGTGGAGAAGTGGGCCAAAATCCCTCCTGCAGTGTGCGCAAACCTGGTGAACAACTACAGGAAACATTTGACCTCTGTAATTGCAAACAAAGGCGACTGTACCAAATTGTTTTTCTCAGGTGTTCAAATACTTATTTGCAGCATATATAGTCAGTCAGTTTACCTGTTGCCTGAGAATATAAAGGCAAAGACGGGCATAAACTTTGTTCGGGTGTCTTTAGTATCATATTGTCAGATTCCAAATCAAATCAAAAGCCTTTGTCATTATATGCTGTGCATACAATGAAATGATGAGTGTTAAAATAAATAAATGCACAAAATTGCAGTTCCAAAATATTACAATACATTGTTGTTATGTTCAGTGGTTTTGAGTTCAAGGAGTTGATGGCTCTGGGGGAAAAGCTGTCATTGAATCTGATTTTCCGTGTTTAGAAGGCAGCAGGTTAAACAGGTGGTGACCAGGATGTGAAGAGTCCTTTACAATATTAGTGGCTCTGCTGTGATAACGGGAGTCGGAAATGTCCTCTAGGGAGGGCAGAGAGCAGCCAGAGATCTTCTGGGCACTGTTGACCACTATTTGCAGAGCTTTCCTGTCCGCTGCTGTGCATCCAGCATGCCACACTGAAGGAGGAAGTGAGGATGCTCTCCACGGTGGTTCTGTAGAAGGTCTGCAGCAGCTTAGCTTCCAAGTTGTTCTTCCTGAGCACTCTCAGGAAGTGGAGTCACTGCTGGGCCTTTTTCACTACCGCAGTGGTATTTACTGTCCAAGTGAGTTTGTCCATGATGTACACTCCCAGAAATTTGAAGGAATTGACCCTCTCCACACACTCCCTATTCATGAACAGTGTGACCGGGTTGACGCTGCGCTTCTGGACGTCCAGGATGATTTCCTTCATCTTTGTGGTGTTCAGTGTAAGGTTGTCTGCAGAATACTACTTGAGAATTTACCAATCCCGTCTCTGTAGGCAGATTCATCTCCTAAAATGAGCCCGATCACGGTGGTGTCATCAGCAAACTTGATAATGGCGTCGCTGGGATGGGCTGGTATGCAGTCATGTGTGTACAGAGAGTATAACAGAGGGCTCAGTACACAGCCTTGGGAGGACCTGGTACTGAGGGTGATTGAGGAAGAGAGGTGTGAGCCAAGTCTGACAGACTGCCCACGGTTTGTGAGGAAGTCTTTAATCCAGCAGCAGATGGAAGGAGATAGTCCTAGGAGGGAGAGTTTGTCAACCAAAATACCTGGGATGATGGTATTAAAGGCTGAACTAAAGTCTATGAAAAGCATCCTGACGTACTTCCCTTGGCGTTCCAAGTGGCTCAGTGCAGTGTGAAGAGATATTGTGATAGCATCCTCGGTGGACCGGTTTCCTCTGTAGGCAAATTGGTAGGCGTCAAGTGAGGAAGGAAGCAAGCCCCTTATGTGGCGTGCAACCAGCCTCTCAAAGCCCTTCATGACAGAACAGATGTGAGCGCAACAGGCATGTAATCATTTAGAGTGTCAATGGCTGATTTTTTGGGGGGGATAGGGATGATTTTTGCAGATATAAGGCAGGGGGAATGGTTGATTGTTGTAGTAATCTGTTGAAAATTTTTGTGAAAACACACATCAGCTGATCAGCAGAGGCTTTCAGTACTTTCCCCGCCACTCCGTCTGGGCCAGCAGCCTTCCTGGTATTTACACATTCAGTGTGCAGCTGGTGGGAGGAGTCTGTTTCCTGCACACATCATGTTCTTATTGTTGTAGTTTGTGATGTGTTGTCATCCTTCCCACATTTTTTTGGAGTTGTTTTCTGTGAAGCACTCCTATTTCTTTTGTAGCCCCGTTGTCGCTTCGTGGTGATCTTTGTGTCACAGTCTGAACTTGGTTGGTCGTGTTAGTGACGGCAGTGGTCACTTTTTCTGCCACTTTCCGGTGAATTGTGTTTTACCCTTGTAATCAATTTCAGACGGTATTTTTCTTTTATTTCAGCCTTGGAAAGTGGACAATTTGAATTTTTTGTCTAATTTGCCGTCATTTCAGACGGTCTTATTTCTTATAAAAGTCTAGATATAGTTCCTTAGTTTTGAGAAAAATTCTAAGTGCCTGACTTCGGGTCGAATACCAATCTTCGACTCCCAATTTGGAGCGGGTATTCCTGGGTGTTTTTACTCACAACCCTTCATCTTAAACAGGTTTAGCTTTCTCAAACTTGGGAATTCACTCTGTACACATTCATTCTCACAGCCTGATCAATTTCTGTGTCCTGAAACTAAAAGTTTCTCTTTGGAAGTTGCAATCTTCCTACTATCTAATTCTTTTGAAAACAGGAAATATACTAGTCATTCGACAGTAGTTATTCTGTGTTGTTTTCCCTGTGTTATACAAACACTGACCTTTGACAATCTCTCCGTTGGTTGAGACGCATGCAATTCGTAGGATGACATTTGTGTTTTCCCGGCGGAGGATGTCCGATGGCTGGCCTCATAGAAAGGAGGACTTTCCGGGTCTCCAGGAGACTCGGACGGTTCACCGGTTTCAGTCGTCGTCAATCTTCAATTGAAAATGTTGTCATCTGACTCGACGGACCAAGTATTAGAATGTCAGAGAAGTTTTTTTTACAAAACAGCTGAGACAAGCGCAAGGACTGTATTGAAGTGAATCACACCACCAAGATAGTCTTTTCTGCTCGTGAGGGGCAGCTGACCACACGCTCACTGCGCCCTTCAAAACTGCGGAATTGTCGCTGCCGCTTGTTTGCCTTTTATTCAAAGCAAAAACAGGATGCGATACAGTGGAAATTTACCAATATGTACAGACAGCAGCTGCACCAAGAAGTTTATCGTTTCCTGCTATTCTAACAGTTTTTAACACTGTTTAGTAAGAGTGAAACTGACAACTTCTGCTTAAGTAAGTTTGAAACAGACAAGTTCTTGTGTGAGGGCCACATATCTGTGTGGGCGAGTGTCTACACAAGTGTGAAGCTACTTTAACCATGATGACTATGAATTCTTTCACAGTCCCCTCCTCATGGGCTCACCACCTGTGAGAGGGGCCATAGGGGTCGGGTGTGAAGTGAGTAGGGTGGTGGCCGAAGGCAGGGACCGTGGCGAACCGATCCCCGACTACAGAAACTAGCTCTAGGGACACACAATGTCACCTCTTTTGCAAGGAAGGAGCCCAAGTTGGTGCGTGAGGTCGAGAAGTTCCGACTAGATGTAGTCGAGCTTGCCTCTACAGACCACTTGGGCTCTGGCAGCACTCCTCTTGAGAGGGGTTGAACTCTGTTCCACTCCTGAGTTTCCCATGGGGAGAGACGCCGAGCAGGTGTGGGTATACTTATTGTCCCCCGGATCCGGGCCTTTACGTTGGGGTTTACCCCGTGGGATGAGAGGGTAGCCTCCCTCCGCCTGCAGGTAGGGCGACAGGTCCTGACTGTTGTTTGTGCTTATGCACCAAACAGCAGTCAAGAGTACCCACCCTTTTTGGAGTCCTGAGAGGGAGTGCTGGAGAGCGCCCCCTCTGGGGATTCCATCATTCTGCCGGGAGACTTCAATGCCCACGTGGGCAGTGACAGTAAGACCTGGAAGGGCGCGATTGGGAAGAACGCGCCCCCCGATCAGAAGTCAAGTGGTGCTCTGTTACTAGACTTCTGTGCTCATCATGGATAATCCATAACGAACACCATGTTCAGGCATAAGGCTGTACACATGTCCACCTGGCACCAGGACACCCTAGCTCGCAGTTCGATGATCGACTTTGTGGTGGTTTCATCAGACTTGCGACCGCATGTCTTGGAGACTCTGGTGAAGATAGGGGCAGAGCTGTCAACTGATAACCACCTGATGGCGAAGTTGGCTCCGATGGTGGGGGAAGGTGCCAGTCCGACGTGGCAGGCCCAAACGTGTTGTGAGGGTTCAGAGTTCCTAAAGGCTCTGGATGTTGTGGGGCTGTCCTGGTTGACACGCCCCTGCAACATTGCGTGGACATCGGGGACAGTGTTTCTGGCTTGGCAGACTGGGGTGGTGGTCCCCCTTTTCAAGAAGGGTGACTGGAGGCTGTTTTCCAACTATAGAGGGATCACACTCCTCAGCCTCCCTGGTAAGGTCTACTCAGGGGTACTGGAGAGGAGGATCCATCGGGAAGTCGAATCTCAGATTCAGGAGGAGCAATGTGGTTTTCGTCCTGGCCATAGAACAGTGGACCAGCTCTACACCCTCGGCAGGATCCTCAAGGGTCCATGGGAGTTCGCCCAACCAGTTTAAATATGTTTTATGGACTTGGAGAAGGTGTTCGACCGTGGTTCTTCGAGGAGTCCTGTGGGGGGTTCTTCAGGAGTATGGGGTCCCATATAATCTGATATGACCTGTTCGGTCCCTGTACGACCGCTGTCAGAGTTTGGTCCGTTTTGCCGGCAAAAAGTCGGACTCATTTTCTGTGAGAGTTGGACTCCGTTAAGCCTGGCCATTATCACCGATTTTGTTCATAACCTTTATGGACAAACTTTCTTGGCGCAGCCAAGGCGTAGAGGGTGTCCGGTTTGGTGGCCTCAGCATCGCATCTCTGCTCTTTGCAGATGATGTGGTTTTTGTAAATGCTACTGGCTTCTTGTGTGTGCGTGAGAGATTACACAGGTTGCTGTAGCAATCAACGTTGATTTGACTCCGAGGACATGTCACACTGTAAGAGGGTATCATGGGCTGCCGTTGGTAAAAACATGGAACATCAGAAGATAACATAAATAAGGGTTAAGCCCATAACAACTAGGAAAGGTGAGACAACCAATAATCTACCTCTCCTTCTTCCTCTCGCTCTTTTGCCTGGCAGCTCCATCCTCAGCACCCTTCCACCAATATACTCACTCTCTCGCCTCTTAACATGTCCAAACCATCGAAGTCTGCTCTCTTGAATCTTGTCTCCAAAACACCCAACTTTGGCTGTCCCTCTAATGAGCTCATTTCAAATCCTATCCAACCTGCTCACTCCGAGCGAGAACCTCAACATCTTCATTTCTGCTCCCTCCAGTTCTGCTTCCTGTTGTTTCTTCAGTGCCACCATCTGTAATCCGTACATCATGGCCGGCCTCACTACTGTTTTGTAAACTTTGCCCTTCATCCTAGCAGAGACTCTTCTGTCACATAACACACCAGACACCTTCCGCCAGCTGTTCCAACCTGCTTGGACCCGTTTCTTCACTTCCTTACCACACTCACCATTGCTCTGGATTGTTGACCCTAAATATTTTAAGTCCTCCACCCTCTCTATCTCTTCTCCCTGTAGCCTCACTCTTCCCCCTCCACCTTTCTCATTCACGCACTTATATTATATTATATTTTACTTCAGCTAATCTTCATTCCTCTCATTTCCAGTGCATGTCTCCATCGTTCTAATTGTTCCTCTGCATGCTCCCAGCTTTCACTGCATATCACAATATCATCTGCGAACGTCATGGTCCAAGGGAATTGCAGTCTAAACTCATCAGTCAGCCTATCCATTACCACTGCAAACAGGAAGGGGCTCAGAGCTGATCCCTGATGCAGTTCCACCTCCACCTGAAATTCTTCTGTCACACCTAAGGCACACCTCACCATTGTTCTGCTGCCATCATACATGTCCTGTACTATTTTAACATACTTCTCTGCCACACCAGACTTACGCATGCACAGTTCCTCTCTTGGTACTCTGTCATAGGCTTTCTCTAGATCCACAAAGACACAATGTAGCTCCTTCTGACCTTCTCTGTACTTTTCCACGAGCATCCTCAAGGCAAATAATGCATCTGTGGTACTCTTTCTAGGCATGAAACCATACTGTTGCTCGCAGATACTTACTTCTGTCCTGAGTCTAGCCTCCACTACTCTTTCCCATAACTTCATTGTGTGGCTAATCAACTTTATTCCTCTATAATTCCCACAGCTCTGAACATCACCTTTGTTCTTAAAAATGGGAAGTAGAACACTTTTCCTCCATTCTTCAGGCATCTTTTCACCCGCTAGTATTCTGTTGAATAAGTTGGTCAAAAACTCCACAGCCATCTCTCCAAATAGCTTCTATACCTCCACCGGTATGTCATCAGGACCAACTGCCTTTCCATTTTTCGTCCTTTGTAGTGCCTTTCTGACTTCCCCTTTACTAATCATTGCCACTTCCTGGTCCTTCACACGTGCCTCTTCAACTCTTCCTTCTCTCTCATTTTCTTCATTCATCAACTTCTCAAAGTATTCTTTCCATCTATTTAGCACACTCGTGGCACCAGTCAACACATTTCAATCTCTATCCTTAATCACCTTTACCTGTTGCACATCCTTCCCATCTCTATCCTTCTGTCTTGCCAACCTGTAGAGATCCCTTTCTCCTTCTTTCATGTCTAACCTGGTGTACATGTCTTCATATTCCTCTTGTTTACCCTTTGCCACCTCTACCTTTGCCCTACGTCGCATCTCGATGTACTCCTTTCGCCTCTCCTCAGTCCTCTCAGTGTCCCACTTCTTCTTCACTAATCTCTTTCCTTGTATGACTCCCTGTATTTTGGGGTTCCACCACCAAGTCTCCTCTTCCCCTTTCCTACCAGAAGACACACCAAGTACTCTCCTGCCTGTTTCTCTGATTACCTTGGCTGTCGTAGTCCAGTCTTCCGGGAGCTTCTGCTGTCCATCGAGACCCTGTGTCACCTCTTTCCGAAAGGCCGCACAACATTCTTCCTTTCTCAACTTCCACTACATGGTTCTCTGCTCTACCTTTGTCTTCTTAATCTTCTTCCCCACCACCAGTCATCCTACACACCACCATCCTATGCTGTCAATCTACACTCTCCCCTACCACTACTTCACAGTCAGTAATCTCCTTCAGATGACATCGTCTGCACAAAATATAATCCACCTGCGTGCTTCTACCTCGGCTCTTGTAAGTCATTATATGTTCCTCCCTCATCTGGAAATAAGAGTTCACTACAGCCATCTCCATCCTTTTTGCAAAGTCCACCACCATCTGTCCCTCAAAGTTCCTTTCCTGGATGCCATACTTACCCATCACTTCTTCATCGCCCCTGTTTCCTTTACTAATATGTCCATTACAATCTGCACCAATCACAACTCTCTCGCTATCTGGGATGCTCAGAACTTCATCTAGTTCCTTCCAGAATTTCTCTTTCAATTCTAGGTCACATCCTACCTGTGGGGCATAGCCGTTAACCACATTATACATAACACCCTCAATTTCAAATTCTAGTCTCATCACTCGATCTGATACTCTTTTCACCTCCAAGACGTTCTTAGCCAGCTCTTCCTTTCCAATAACCCCTACTCCATTTCTCTTCCCATCTACTCCGTGGTAGAATAATTTAAACCCTGCTCCTAAACTTCTAGCCTTACTACCTTAGCCTTACTACCTTTCCACCTGCTCTCTTGGATGCACAGAATATCAACCTTTCTAATAATCATCATGTCAACCAACTCCTGAGCTTTTTCTGTCATAGTCCCAACATTCAAAGTCCCTTCACTCAGTTGTAGGCTCTGTGCATTCCTCTTTTTCTTCTGACGACTGATCCGGTTTTCTCCTCTTCTTTGTCTTTGACCCACAGTAGCTGAATTTCCACTGACGCCCTCCAGGTTAGCAGTGCCGAGGGCGGGCGGTGTTAACACGGGGCACGATTGATCCAGTATGGGATTCTTTAGATGAACGCTCATATTTGCTTGGAACAGTTTTTACTCCGGATGCCCTTCCTGACGCAACCCTCTGCATTTATCCGAGCTTGGGACCGGCCTACAGATTGCACTGGTTTGTGCCCCCATAGGGCTGCTGACAACGTGTGATCATATAGCTGAAATATTGCTGTCTGTCACAACCAGTCAATTCAATATTAGTCATGGAATTTTGTATTGAGTAGCTGGAAAGTCATGGAAAATTCATGGAATTTTGATTCTCTGGAAGTGTACCAACCCTGATTTCCTCTTCAAGTACTCTGGATCCTCTCTGGACTCCGCCGGGGTGATAATCGCTCCATTATTCCCGGGCTCCTGCACTTCAGCCGCATACATGAATGAGCGTTCGCAGTCGACGGCTTCAGAGCAGGCCAAGTTAAGGAGAATGTACGCCTTTGTCTTTGCAAGCTTCTCCGGGTGTGCTGCAGCAATAAAAATGTCGTACAAAAAAAACAAAACACGCCAGCTTTCGGCAACATTTTCGTCAAAAACGACTGGGTCCAGCCTGCGAAAAGCCTCACCCATGACTCGGCAAAAAATGTCCTCGGCTCAGCTAGCCAGTTAGCATAGCATCGGGTCTGCCGAAAAATGAAAACAAGCGCCCCAAAAAAAAAAATTACTCACAGGCGATAGTTCGTATCTGTTGTCTTCTGGCACCATGTAAATGCTACTCGCTTCTTGTGTGTGCATGAGTAATCACACAGGTTTCTGTAGCAATGAACATTTATTTGAGTCCGATGACATGTAACACCGTGAGAGGGTATCATGGACTGCCGCCGGTAAAAACATAGAACAACATCAATAGATAACATAGATAAGGGATCAACCCATAACACCTAGGAGAGGTGAGACAACCAATAATCTAGTTCTGTTGGCTTCATCAAGCCGTGACCGCCAGCTCTCACTGGAGCGATTCGCAGCAGAGTGTGAAGCAGCTGGGATAAGAATCAGCACCTCCAAATCCAACCCATAACACCTAGGAGAGGTGAGACAACCAATAATGTACAGTTCTGTTGGCTTCATCAAGCCGTGACCGCCAGCTCTCACTGGAGCGATTCGCAGCTGAGTGTGAAGCGGCTGGGATAAGAATCAGCACCTCCAAATCCGAGACTATGTTCCTCATTCAGAAAAGGGTGGCGTGCCCTCTCCAGGTCGGGGATGAGATCCTACCCCAAGTGGAAGAGTTCAAGTATCTTGGGGTCTTGTTCCCGAGTGAGGGAAGAAAGGAGCGGGAGATCAACAGACTGATCGACTTTGTATCTGTCCATTGTGGTAAAGAGGGAGCTAAGTCGAAAGGCAAAGCTCTCAATTTGCCAGTCGATCTACGTTACTACCCTCACCTATGGGCATGAGCTGTGGGTCGTCACTGAAAAGACAAGATCCTAGATACAAGCGGCCGAAATGAGTTTCCTCCACAGGGTGTCCGGGCTCACCTTTAGAGATAGGGTAAGAAGCTTGGTCATCTGGGAGGGGCTCACTGTCGAGCCGCTGCTCCTCCGCATTGAGAAGAGTCAGATGAGGTGGCTGGGGCATCTGATTCAAGTGCCTCGTGGACACCTCCCTGGTGAGCTATTCTGGGAATGTCCCACCGGAAAGAGACCCCGAAGACTAACCAGGACACGCTGGAGAGACTATGTCTCTCGGCTGGCTTGGGAACGCCTCGGGATCCCTCCGGAAGAGCTGAAAGAAGTGGCTGGGGAAAGGGAAGTCAGGGTATCCCTGCTGAAGCTACTTCCCCCGCAACTCGACCTGGAAATGCAGTAAATAATGGATGGATCGATATTAGATAATAGTTATGAAGTTGTTTGTTTGGACAAAGATGTGTTAAATATGAATTTACTTATGATCCATGACAGTTTGATGAAAGGACCACTTGTACATCCAGTGGAGAGTCGGTGAGTATACATTTTTAACGGTCTTGGAATCCTATGTGAATGCTATGTGAGCTCTATGAATGCTATGGGCTATGTCCAAAGTTTATCAAAAATGTGAGCTTATTTTCTGAGTATGGCATAGGACTATCTCGTTTATTGATATCTGGAATATAAAATGCAAAAAAAAAATTGAGACTTTCCTAAAGTCATTCCACGTATATATCCATCTATCCATTTTCTTAGCCGCTTAGTCATACGAGGGTCGCAGGAGTGCTGTAGCCTATCCCAGCTGTCAACGGGGAGGATGCAGGTTACACACACGCAGACACGGGGACAACATGGAAACTCCACGCACGGAGGTCCGGAATTTAACTCAGGTCCTCGTAACTGTGAGGCCGACGGTTAACAGCTGCGCCACTGACGCTGACGCCCCATAAAGTATGTTGTTGTGTATACCGTATGAAGCTTTAGCTCTTTGGTTAAAAACCAGTAATGGTTAGATGCATGCAAATTTCCCCAGCTGATGAACGAGTTAGATGTGTAGAAATTTCCACGCCTGAAGAACGAGCCTCAACTGTGACAGCCCCAGCTTTATCCTGGCAGGTTGACCCTACTAGAGGTTAAGAAAGGACATATTTGGGTGCATTTTCCCAGTTTTGTTGCAATTTGGTGCACAACACGTCGGCATCTTGGCTTAGCTAGAACGAATGGTCTGTAATGCTAAGCACTGGCGACGTCGGGGGCGGGGTCAATGACGTTTCTTCCGGGTCACGCTGTGAAAGCTGGCACATATCCAGATTTTGCTTGTATTTAAAAAATGTTCTTTATTTTCATTTTTTTTTCAATTAATGTCCAAAATACAAGTAAATATAATAATATTTCACATTGGAGGGTTTATTGTACATGTGAATTTTGGGGAGAGTCTTACTTTAAGGTCGTTGTCGTGTTGGTAGGCGAAACTTTGGTCCATTCCGAGGTCCTGAGCACATTGGAGAAGGTTTTAATCCACGGCACCCCCGTTTCATCAGACCAGAGAATATTATTTCTTAACATCTTTGAGTCCTTTCCTGTTTCTTGCACTGAGGAGAGGCTTCCATAACTGGTGGAGGGCTGACTGATTGACTTTCCTTCTTTCTCCCATCTCCCGAATGCATCTTTGGAGCACAGCCAGAGTCATTTTTTTGAGTATGTGTTTATCTCTTTCAGTCAGGGTCGTCTCCCCCAATTTCTTAGTTTGGCTGTAGAACCAGCTCTCGGAAGGCTTCTGACCAATGTATTTAAGGATTCTGGAGGTCAATCTTAACCTTAAGTAAAGGGAACCTTAAGTGCACCAGAATTTTTTGTAGCTTTGGACAAATCAGTGCCTTGCCATAGTTCTGTCTCTGAGGACTTCAGGCTGTTTCTTTGACCTCATGATTCTAATTTGTTCTGACATGCACTGTGTGCTGTAAGGTCTTATTTAGACAGGTGTGTGGTTTTCCTAATTAAACCGAATCAATGTAATCAGACACAGCAGGATTCCAAAAAATGTGTAGAACCATCTCAAACATGATCTGAAGAAATGGAGACCATCTGAGTTAAATGAGCGTTACATCAAACGGTCTGATTTTCATGCTTCTGTTCCAGGATGTTGTTTTTTTTTTGTTTGTTTGTTTCAGGACCTTGCCAACTGCTGGTGGGCGGGTTCTCCTGTTGCACACCTGACAGTAGTGATTATCAGATGGCTATTTAAGGGGAACAGAAGCAGAAGGACACTGGATTATTGCGTAGTGTCTAATTGCTTTCTCTCATGCTCCTTATGGTTCCAGCCTCATGTGTATTATGACGTTGGCTCGAGTGCGGTAATATTGTGAGTTTGATTCTCCTTAGCCTTATGTTTGCCTCCGGGCATCCTCCTTCCGCTGGGGTTCCGACTGCCTGTAATGGGATAATTATTCCTTCTACGTTATGTAACACTTGAATACTTATGGCTGTGTGATATTTAATTTTTTCCAAATAAAGCTGTAAAATTTTAAAGAATTCAATTTTTTTTATTTTTATGCTGTACTGTGTCTACATTGATGTGGAAAAATGAAGTTCGATTTTAGCGAACAGCTGCAATGTAACAGTGAAAAATTTTTACTTTCTGTATATGCAGTCATACATACCCAAGTCATACTGGAATGAAAGTGTATGCTTTCATTTTCATAACCTGACTGTTGATCTGTAGTTGGCGGTGGTATAATAAAATGAAAGTGTCAACCTTTCTCATAACCTGTAGGTCAGGGCTCAGAAACCTTTTTGAGGCTGAGGGCTAGTTCATGAGCACCGATCGTATGAAGGCCTACGTGACCCGTTTGCAGCAAATTTCAGACTCAGTTCATTACACGTACATAAAATATTTTTATTTTAATTTATTGTAGTAAATGACAGAACAGGTATTTTAAAATTTTAATTCACGTAAGCAAGTCAGATTCAGAATTTAAAGCACAAATAATCGTAACAATTTGTGGCCTATGGTATTTTTAGAACATACTTCGCAGGTGCCTTATATGGTCCTAGCGGGCTACCATACAGTAGTTGCATACTGGAATGAAAGCTTTTTATGATATCTCAATGGGGGCATAACATATACATCCACTTTGTTACGCTTATCTAGGTCCGGTCGCGGGGGCAGTAAATTTAGCAGAGAAGCCCAGACTTCCCTCACCCCAGCCACTTCCTCCAGCTCTTTCAAGGGGATCCCAAGGTATTCCCAAGCATGGTGAGAGACATAGTCTCTCCAGCGTGTCCCTGAGGTCTCCTCCTGGTGAGATATGCCTGTAACGGCTCACAAGTGAGACATCCAAGTGGCTTCCCAAATAGATGCCCAACTCATCTTATTTGGATGTTCTCAATGCGGAGGAGCAGCGACTCTACTCCTGGATGACCAAGCTTCTCAACCTATGTCCAAGGGAGAGCCTGGACACCCTGCAGAAGAAACTCATTTTGGCCGTTTTAATCTGGAATCTTGTTGTTTCGGTCTTGAACCACAGCTCATAACCATAAGTGAGGGTAGGAATGTAGATCTACAGGAAAATAAGATTTGCCTTTCATCTTAGCTCCCTCTTCAACACAACAGACTGCTACAAAGTCTGCATTACTGCAAACGCTGCACTGATCCATCTAGCAATCTCCAGTTACATTCTCTCCTCACTCGTGAACAAGACCCCAAGATATTTGAACTCCTCCACTTGGAAAAGGATATCATCCCTGACTATGCCACCCTTTTCCAACTAAATACCATTGTCTCAGATTTAGAGGTTCTGATACCTGGCCGCTTCACACTCAGCTCCGAACCACTCCAGTAAGAGTTGGAGATCATGGCTCGATAAAGCCAACAAAACCACGTGCAAAAAAACAGAGATGCCACATCAGACACAATCAATGTTAGAATAGTACACAACATCTATGGGGCAGCAGAACAGTGGTGAGGTGTGTCGTAGGTGTTACAGAGAAATATAAAGTGGAGGTGGGACTGCATCAGGAATCACCTCTGAGCCCCTTCCTGTTTGCAGTGGTAATGGATTGGTTGACAGATGACGTTAGACCGGACTCCCTTGACCCATGATGTGCGCAGATGACATTGTGATCTCTAGTGAAAGCAGGGCGCAAGTGGAGGAACAATTACAAAGATGAAGGCATCCGCTGGAAAGGAGAGGAATGAAGATTGGCTTCAGTAAAACAGAATAGATGTGTGTGAATGAGAGGGGTGGAGGGGGATGAGTGAGGCTCCAGGGAGAAGAGATAGTGAGGGTGACGACTTCAAATACTTGGGTTCAACAATCCTGAGCATTGGTGAGTGTGGTTACGAAGTAAAGAAACGGGTCCAAGCAGGTTCGAACAGCTGGCGGAAGGTGTCTGGTGTGTTATGTGACAGAAGATTCTCTGCTAGGATGCAGGGCAAAGTTTATAAGACAGTAGTAAGGCCAGCCATGATGTATGGATTAAAGAGAGTTTCACTGAAGAGTCAATAAAACAGAGCTGGAGATGGCGGAAATGAACACGCTGAGGTTCTCACCTGGCAGGTCCAAATGTATTGTGAGGGTCTGCTGGTAACGTCTGGCAGAATCTTTCCGTCGGGAAGTCAAATATCACATAAAGGAGGAGCAGTGTGGTGTTTGTTCTGGCCATGAACCTGGAGCAGCTGTTCACCCTCAGAAGGGTTCTCAAGGATACATGGGGTTTGGCCCAACCAGTGTTCATGTGTTTTGTGGACTTGGAGAAGGGTTTCGACTGTGTCCCTCAGGAAGTCCTTTCGGGGGGTGCTTCAGGAGTCTGGGGTTCTTAACCCCCTGATACCCACTGTTTGGTCCAAGCATGACCAGTTTCAGTTTCTTCAACATTGTCGGTAGGACTCGTTTCTTTTGAGGGTTGGATGATGGCCGTTGTCACAGATTCTGCTCATAACTTTTATGGACAGAATGTTTAGGTGCAGCTCATGTGTAGAGGGGTAAGGTATTGCCTCAATTCATTTTGCACGTGGTTCTGTTGGAGTCATCAAGTCGTGATTTCAAACTCTAACTGGAGCGGTTCGCAGCTGCATGTGAAATTCCTGGGATCACCACCTCCAAATCTGAGACCATAGTCAGAGTGTTGGAAAAAGGTGGTGTTCCCTCTGCAGGTCTGGAATTAGATCCTACCTCAAGTGGAACAGTTCAAATACAGCAGTACCTTTACTTACAAAATTAATAAATTCCAGAAGTAAGCCCCCTGACTGGCAAAAATAAGCATTCAGAGTGTACATAATGTAAAGAATAATAAAAATTATGTTCATTTCCCTCTGGCATTGAGCAACAATGCAAAGAGAAGGGTGAGTGGCAAGGCATCAAGGGGAGGAGACATGCACACAACTTAAAGGAAAACTCTCCCCAAAATTCATATGTACAATAAACTCTCCAATGTAAAGTAATATTATTATTATTATTATTACATATATTTTAAACATTATTTGAAAAAAAAATTGAAACTAAAGAACATTTTTGAAATCCAAGCAAAACCTGGACATGTGGCAGCTTTCAGAGCCAGACCCGTAGAAACATCCTTGACCCCGCCCCTGACATCGCCGGTGCTTAGCATTACAGACCATTCGTTGTAGCTAAGTCAAGATGCCAAAGTGTTGTGCAACAAAACTGAGAAAACACACCCAAATTTGTCCTTCTTTAACCTCTCGTTGGGTTAGCCTGACAGCATAAAGCTGTGGCTGTTACAGTTGAGGCTCATTCATCAGCCGGGGAAATTTGCACGCATCTAACCATTACTGGTTATTCGCCGCTTAGCAATAGGCTCTTGTGCTGGTACTGTATAAGGAACAACATACTTTATGAGGTGGCACGGTGTTGATCTCACAGTTATGAAGACCCGGGTTCAATTCCGGACCGCCGCGTGAGGAGTTTGCATGGTCTCCTCGTGTGTGCGCGCGCGTGTGTGTGTGTGTGTGTGTAAGTGTGTGTGCGTGTGTAAGTGTGTGTGTGTGTAAGTGTAAGTGTAAGTGTAAAACCTGTCTCCTGCCCATTGACAGGTGGGATAGGCTCCAGCACTTCTGTGACCCTCGTGCGGCTTAAAAATGGATAGCTGGATATATACGTGTAATCACTTTTGGGAAGCCCCAATTATTTTTGTGTGCATTTGATATTCCAGATATAAATAAACAATTAGATAGTCCGACGCCATACTCCGAAAATAAGCTTGCATTTTTGATAAACTTTGGACATAGCCCATAGCATTCATATAGCTCACATAGCATTCAAATTGGATTCCAAGACTATTAAAAATGTCTATTCACCGATTTTACACTGGCTGTACAAATAGTCCTTTTATCAAACTGTCATGGATCATAAGTAAATTGATATGTAACTCATCTTCGTCCAAACAACTTCATATCTATTATCTAGTATTTATGTTATGCAGACAAGTTGATTGTGATCCAAGTTCATTCCGGTGCGCTCCATTTTTTTTTTTTTTTTTTTTTTTTTTCCTTTCGACCTTTTCAAACTCACGACAACACTGGCATTCTGCACAGTTGGCATTAGGTCACAAAGAGAACACGAACACTAGTCTTTCAAAACGAGCCTGTTTGGAACATCTCCGAGGTCCATGGATGCCCCTCTGTCAGCCTTCACGCCCCCTCTCCAACACGTCAAGTTCGGCCTGTGTGTATTCTGTCTCAAATACTTGAACATTGTACATTATTTTTCTTTTGTTTGCTCAATGGCGGGAGTAGTAGTAACACAGAGCATCGACTCGCCTTTATACTCTCTTTATCGGCTCTTAACAAACAACACTTCCCAGTGTGACTGTCTATTTACGGCGATACGCTCGTGTACTGCCCCCCTAACCTTTTCCAATTTAGAGATCTTTCTTGGTGAAATCTGAGGATAACTGGCATTAAAAGAAACACTGAACCCTCATCTACTAACTTTTAATGTATTCTCCCATTCCCATTATTTTGGACAAAGTGTTCCTTTAATTCTAATAAAATTAATAAATTCCACAAACTATGAATTCAAAACAAACATTAACTTTCAATGTTTCGTGAAGTACCAATCCAAGGATGTTTGCCTTTGATTGTTTTTAATAATCTTGCAGAAATGTGCAAGGCAAACGTCATCAAAGTGAGCTATAGCCTGACTAGTTAACGCATTTTCAGAATTATTCTTTTGAATAAATTGGGAAATGTCATGGAATTTTGTCAACACTTTTGAAAACTCTTGGCTGATGGAATAGTGGCTGCCTCTTCCTCCACGCTGCAAACTGCTCATCCATTTTTGTGTGTTGCATCGCCTCCAGCTCTTTTTGCTTCTCCATTGAAAGATCCTCGTGGTCCTCCTGAACCAACTCACCGATGTACTCAGCCTTTTCCAGCAAAAATATTTCCTCAACTCAACGATTTCTTGCTTTGTTTTGATGGACAGAACAGCTCTTGTCTTCTTCTCACTAGTGCCAGTGCTATCAGTTTCTTGGGGCCGATGGTGAAAAAAGATGAATAAATCTGTGAAGTTGTAAATTACGAGTCTGTGCTAATGTATGACAATGGATTCAGTGACAAAGATACAGGACGTACATCACAGTTTAAGGTGTGTGTGTGTGTGTGTGTGTGTGTGTGTGTGTGTGTGTGTGTGTGTGTGTGTGTGTGTGTGTGTGTGTGTGTGTGTGTGTGTGTGTGTGTGTGTCCGTCCGTCCGTCCGTCCGTCCGTCCGTCCCAAAAAAATACATCACTCCTAGTGAAGAAAGGGATGTGATGCCAGGAAGATGCTACATGATAGCCAATAGGGAGAGCTGCTCTATTGCACCACACAAACCAAGACACAGGATGTGTGTCATGGCTGAAGAGTGACAATCCCTCCTAGCCAATGTAATGCCAGGAAGATGCTCCAGTGGTGGCCAATAGGAGAGCAGCTCTATCGCACCGCTTTCAAACCAAGATACAGTACAGAATGTTTATATTCACTGAAATCCAGTACCATTCTTTTCCTTTCGTATCCTGGATTTCTTTCCTAACTAGAGACAAAAATTTTCCGGGGAGGCTTTATGTAACCTGAATCATTTGATAGTGGAGAATTTCTAAGTAGAGGTACCACTGTATTTTGTCTTGTTCACAATCAGGGAAGAATGGAATGGGAGCTCGACAGGCAGATTGGTTTAGTTTCTCCAGTGATGCGGCGTTTGTTTTGGTGTGTTGAGGTGAAGAAGGAGCTATGCCCGAAGGCAATGCTCTCTATTTACCACTCAAGCTATGGTACTACCCATGGTCGTGAGGTTTGGGTTGTGACCGAAAGAACAAGATTCCGGAACCAAGTGACTGAAATGAGTTTGCTCGGCAGTGGTGTTATCAAGCTTATTCATCTGGGAGGGTCTCAGAGGAGAGCCGCTGCTCCTCCACATTTATTGAAGCCAGATGAGGTTGCTCAGGCATCTGTTTATGCCTCTTCGAACCTTCCCTACTCTGTTGTACTGGGCACCTTCCAATGGGTGGAGACCCCGGTGATGTCGTTGCTGGAGAGACTACGACTCTTGGCTTCCCTGGGAATGCCTTTGAATCTTTTTTGAAGAGCTAGGTAAAGTGATTGGGGAGAAGGAAATCTGACCTTCCCTGCTAAAAGCTACTGACCTCGAAACTTGACCTCTGATAAGCAGAAGAAAATTAATGTATGTAGGAATGGGGCTGAGCCCACCTGAACCCAACACAAGGACTTTGTCCATGACCTACCTGATCTTACGGACCCCGCACTATTGGGTTTTTTTGGTTCAAAAGTGTACAGGAATTCTTCTCTCATTATTCTGGAATTTAGCAATTGATTTATATTGATGAGTTTTTTTAGTCATAATTGATAGAAAAGAGGAAAAGTTTCATCTGATTTACATTTCAATGAGGGGGAGAAGGTAAACTTGGTTTCAACTATCTATTCAGCTGACATTCCAATCCGACAATTTTCAGGTTAAGTTTTAGAGATTGCAGAAAAAGCTTATTTGCCATATTTGTAATATTTTTTTCTGTGTGAAAGATTCTAGTAAATTGAAATAAAACACTAAACTATTCATAATTTTTAATAAGGACGTTCAGTACCACTTTTTCATACCGATAACAGGATGAGTTTTCATTAAGTACTCACCAATTTAAAATACAATACAAATACAAGACTTTGCTGCACCTTATGTACAGTACGTCAAAAAGTATTTGTTTTACTATCACAATATTGAATAATTGAAGTTTATTGAGAATCAGTCGATCAGTCTCGAACTGAACATAATTTTTAGAGGGATGAGAGAGATGAAGCCCAAATTGTTAACTGAATGAGAAAAGTAAATCATTACACATCTACAGTCCTGTGAAAAAGTTTTTTTTTTTATTTGCTTATCCATCACGCAAATGTTTGAAATCATCAAACCAGGTTTAATATAACTCTGAGACAACCCAAGGAAATACAAAATGCAGTTTTCAAATCCAAACCTTTCTGACCCACTGTAAAAAGTTATTGTCCACTTGTTCAATCATAGTCACTGTGGCTCACCACTGATTTGTGAAAGATTTCACATGCCACACCAAAACCTGATTACCACCATACTTGTTGAATCGAGAAATCACTGAAAAAGAATCTGTCAGAGAATGTGAAGTAGGCTACAAGGTCTCAAGAACCAATGAATCATCCCATGATCCAAAGAAATTCAAGAAATGGGGAAAGAAATGATTGGAATCCATCACTCTGGTAAAGGTTACAAAGCCATTTCCGAGGCTTTGGTGCTCCAGCGAACCAGTGTCAGAGCTATTATCTACAAATTCAGAAAATATGTAGTAGTGTCAAACCTTCCCAGGATTGAATGACCAACTCAAATTACTCCAAGAATGCGATGACTCTTGTCCAGGAGGTCACAAAAGAACCTCAAACAACATCTGAAGACCTACAGGCCTCGCTAGCCTCTGTTAAGGTCAGTGTTCATGACTCTACCAAAAAGGCACTAGCCAAAAATGTGATCCATGGGAGAGTTCCCCAGCAAAGAATCCAAAGGCTTGTCTCACATTTGCCCACAAACATTTTGATCGGATCAACAAGACTTTTGGAGAAATATTTTCTGGACTGATTAGTCAAAAATTGAAGTTTTTGGAAGGTCTGCAGCCCGTTACATTTGGCGTAAAAATGGCATTGCATTTGATAGAACATTATGCCAAAAGTGAAGCATGGTGATGGCAATGTGATGGTCTGGGGCTACTTTTCTGTGTCAGGACCAGGACAACTTGCTGTGATTGATTGTAATAATAAATTCTGCTGATTACCAGAATATCCTGAAGGAGAACGTCCAGCCATCAGTTCATGCCCTCAAACTCCAGCGCTCTTCGATCATGCAGCAGGACAACGATCCAAAATACACCTGCAGTTCCACCTCTGGAAGGTTTAAAAGGAGTGACCAAGTCAAAGTCTGAATTTAAATATAACTGGGATGCTGTGGTGTGACCTTAAACGGACAGACAATTAATGCTAGAAAATCCTCTAATATGGCAGAATTGAAACAATTCTGCAAAGAAGAGTGAGACAAAATTCCTCAAGAGCGAGGTGATAGACTCCCCATCAGTTGTTGCAAATGTTTGATTTCAGTTATTGCTGCCAAGGGTAGCACAACCTATTATTAGGTTCACGAGCGAATACTTTTTCACGACACAGTTTTAAAAAATGTAATAGAAACTCATGCACAATGTCCTTTTGTCTTTCAGTTTTCCAATATAGAGCGAAGACTTTCTGTCATGGAAGTTCAAATCAAGAGTCTTCTTTGTAGTCTTAAAAGGCTCAGTGCCCTGGAAGACCATCTGGTGAAGCTAACAAGCCGGACTAACACAGAAAACGTAATGAGAAATTGTTTATTCATCAGCATTTAGCCTGATTTATTGTGTTGATAATTTAATGTTTATGTAACCATTTCAGTATAGTGTGCTTTCCACTGTATGCTGATGCGAAAGGACAGTTTTGATCAAAGGAAGACCAATGAGAGTACTGTAATTAACCAAATTGTCATCCTCTCAACCTAAATTATATTTACTCAGTCCTCATTTTATTTCAATAGGAAGAAGAATTGATCACAATATCAAGAGAGAACTGGGAAAATCTAAATGTTAGAATCCTATTACTGGAAAACAAACTGGAAATGGCCCACACAAAGGTAGGACACAAACACACTAAACCTCTGAACAGATTTGTGGCACTCCTCTTTTTCAGTGCGTACCCTGAAGAGAAGTTAAATGTTCACTCTAAATGCAGTTTTTGTGTGCATTGCACCACACAAGAACTAAACCTCAAGCCAGAGTTATGGGATAGTATAACAAAGATAGACTGGTAAACTTGGGCCTTCCTAAAGGGCACTTAATGTCAATTCACAAACAAATTTAAGGCATAAGGCTCAGCACCAAGTTCACAATAGTCTGGACAAGTGGTAAGCAGTAGTAAGGGTTTTGTGTGTGTGTGTGTGAGTGTGTGTGAGGGGGGGTGATGCAACTTCTTTAATTTACACTTTATACTGTATAGAATAATGACTAAATTGTTATATTTTGTATCAATCTGTTTTGTAGTCATTTACACAGTGAGTTTGCGAGTGTTCTAGTTGGCCTTTTAAAGAACCAATTGCTTATTGCTGGATTCTGCCATTTTTTTCATTAACTAATTGAGCACAAATGAATTTGTTTCAAAAATTTTGCCTTGTGAGAAGGAGCGGAGCAACATCAAAAGATTAGGAAAGAGAATCATCTAAGATCGGTCTATTCAATCCAGTTTATTTCATCTGTATGATTTTAAATGTTGCCGATGCTTGCTATTAAAACATTACAGCTGGAAGAACTTCTTACCACTTTATTTTGTGATAATCATCCCCGTTCCATAGTTTAATCTCCAAATCTTATACTTCCAAGGTAAGACAGTAAAGCCCTCATCAGTGTTGTGGAAAAATATCACTCTAGTGATTTAATGAGAAAAACGGTGAAGTGTTATTTATCTCAGTGTGTGTTTGTGCATGTACGTATGTCTGGCAGTCTCCTCCTTAAGTATTGGATCGGCAAGATCAATTCCTTTATTTTTATTGTGTACTGAAGACATTTGGATTTTAGATCAGAATATGAGTATGAGATGAAAAAAATCTGAATTAATGCTTTTATTTCTTATTTACATTTATTTAGATGTTAAACAACTGAGGGCACAGCACCTTTTCTCTTATGTTTCCCATCTTTCAAGTAGGCAAAAGTAGAGAAAAAGGGATAATTAAGTTAACTTAAAGTGAATATTTATTATTTAGTGATATTTAATACCTTGAGCCCTCACCTTATGGTGGGTTTTGTGTGTCCTGATGATCCGAGGAGCTAAATTGTCTAGGGCTTCACACCCCTGGTAGGGTCACCCTTGGCAAGTAGGTTTTAGGTGAGGAACCTGACAATGTATGTCCAAAAGACCCCTGTGATGGCTGCCCCACCGTGTCATCAGGCAGTATGTCTCAATAACCTCAAAATGAGAAAATCCTCCTCAGGGTTAACTCCCTACTCTTGTTGCATAGCTGAGCTCGGTGGCAGGAACAATAAAGCTACTTTTCCCCCATTGCCGTCTCGCTGTTTTTCTCTTTCTCACCCTACCGCTGCACGTCTGCACAGTACCATCTCGCACATCAACGCACACCGTCGCACACACTGAGCTTGTTGTCACAATACCCCTAACAACCGCAATAAACTCAAGCAAAGCGCACATGCAAATAGTAATAAAAGCAAGCAAAGCTCACTCGTAACTACCGTAGTGAATTCAAGCAAAGCGCATGTGCACGCACACTAAAAAAAAAAAAAAGAACTTCGCTGCTTTTGTGCCTTTATTAGAGTTGCATGAAAACAGGCAAAGAGCTGCATGTTGGCCACCCTTGCTCTAGATTTACAGATACAATGGAGGTCCTTTCTCTGACTTCTCTGACATCCTCATGCATGTGTGGTACTTTTTCTCTGCATGAAACCGGGGGGTTGGGGGTTCTCAAGCTACTGCAAACTGAACTGTAGACTGGTCCCAAGCCTAGATGGATGCAAAGGAAGGGCATCGAGCTTAGGCTTAGCTCGGCAAACAAATATGAGCATTCACCAAGCCTCACTAAAATCAACCTTAATCACGAGAAGGTAGCAGAGGCCACCTCAAAAACATTTCAAATCTAGATCAATGATAGTGAGTGCACAGCCAGCAGAGAAAGCATTGCTGGCCCATATGGTTCACAACTGCCCAGGGAAATCCTGTAGTAGCAAGGGGATTTTTTTAAACATTAGAATGAGTCTATTTTAAACCAAAAATTATTAGTATTGTCACATGAAAACGTGAAGGGATGGAAAATTTGTTCAACTGCTCTCGTGGCAACCCCCATGCCCCACTGCTTAGTATTACATAATGAGACCAAATGTACAGGGTTTGTGTTAATCTTTTTTCCAACATTGCAGTCAGGTTCAAAACTTCATATAGTACTGTACTTGTTTTGCAATGTAAGGATCTTGGTATCTATCATTGTTAAACATATCTCTGCTAAAATGTATTTTTATGTTTCACTATTTGTTCCCAGACAGCACGGTGAAGCAACTGGATAGAGCATTGGTCTGACAGTTCTGAGGACCGGGGTTGAAATCCCAGCCCACCTGTGTGGAGTTTTCATATCCTCCCCGTGCCTGCATGGGTTTTCTTCGGGCACTCCGGTTTCCTCCCACATCCCAAAAACATACATTAATTTTCTGTCTCTGTGTGCCCTGCTATTGGCTGGAAACCAGTTCAGGGTGTACCCTCCCTCCTGCCCGATGATAGCTGGGATAGGCGCCAGCACTCCTGCGACCCTTGTGAGGATAAGTGACTCGTAAAATGCATGGATTGATATTTCTTCCCTGAAAATATCCATATTCTATATTTGTTCATACTCCATCCATCCATTTTCCAACTTGCTTATCTTCACAGATGTCAGGGGAGTGCCAGAGCCTATCCCAGCTAATTTTGGGCAAAAGGCAGACTACACTCTGAACTAGCCACCAGTCAGTCATTAGTTGAAACAAACTTTTAATAGTAGGCCACTTTATGAACAACTTGATAGGAATGGAGAAACTAAGGCTTTCCGAAGCAATTAATCACTTTGAGACAATTAACTTAAAATGATTCACTGCGTTCTGGTTTCCTCCCACATCCCCCAAATATGCATGGTAGGTTAATTGAAGACTAAATTGCTTGTAGGCTCTAGCACACCCACAATCCTAGTGAGGATGAGCGGTATGGAAAAGGGATGGCTGGGTAGACTATAGATACTTTTCACTGATGTCACGCCAACCACGTGTTTGTTTGTTTTGGACGGCAAGATCGTGTCCACATATCATGGCTTGGAAGTGATAAATGTATACTGTAATGTTTTGGCTACGGTTATCGTTTGGTCTTTTATCTTGAAACTCCTTTGATAAACAAACACTATAATCAGAAGGGATTGAGGCACTTGTTCTGGCGTGAGGAATAAAGAAAGAAACCAAATGTGAGTATTGTCGACATTAGCGGGGTGCGACGAGATATAATGATAAGGAATTGAGCTGGAGGGGAAGCGAAATAAATATCACCCACGTTATAAACTACAGTTGGACTCACTTCTACGTTATTCAATAACACGACACCAAGATCATAACATGGTGTCAGAGTGACTGAAGCATAACTACGGACTCACAGGAAAAAAAAAAAAAAAAAACGAACGGAGACGACGACGAGGCGTCCGGTGTTCCAACTCACCCAATTGACCCCTCCGTACAGGGCACTTAACCACGCCTCCTGAAGTTACGTCACCCCATGTGTGCTAACCTCAGACAAACAATTAGCAAAAATGGCAGCGCAGGAAGAAAAGACTAGAGCGAAACTGTCCGATTTACCAGTTGATTTCTCACTCGCATTCTTAGCTAACTGTGAAATATCGTTGAAAAGCAGACAGCAGGGCTTCAAGTATTTCAGCGAGGGGTATTTTAATGGTATTTACATGCATATCGACGGAGAAACCATTGATATTAGCGCGAGATCTTTCCGGAGTCAGAGCAAGACCGAGAAGCCACATAATATATTATATTATAACCCAAAGACGAATTTGTCATTGACAGTTTCCTATTTTCGTGTTACCTATCACACTTGTGTGCAGAATCTGTATGTGTATCTTTATAGCCGTTTGTGAACCGCCGTATGAAGGAAAAGAAGGCGAGGCTTGATTTCCGAGTTGTTTCTCTAGTTTTCTGTGTAACGTCACGCGCTCCCCTCAATAATTATTCTTGAATTAGTGCCGAACCTACGTAAGTCCCGACCGAGTATGACAATCACTACTTTATAGTGTCGACAAACATCCTTCCTTCAGTCTTGGTGTCTTGGTGCACGTCGAAGGCTTTTAGGACTCGCTAGTCCGGTTTAGCTTAGCTCGGGAGCTGCCGAACAGAGACACGTTTATGCAGTCAGATCATCGCAAAATATCGCTCAACACAGATCAAGTGTGTCAATCATTCATACGTACCTATGTTATGCAAGCGAAGAACTGCTAATTCATTTATATGAGACATGTATTGAAAATCAAATATAGGGCATACCTTCGTGCAAACAAAGTCCGGTTTAGCTAAGCTCGGGAGCGCCGAACAGAGACACGTTTGTGCAGTCAGATCATCGCAAAATATCGCTCAACACAGATCAAGTACGAATTGAACTTCATCAACTAGCCTTTCAGGATACCTGTTGTCACTACAAAGTCCGTGACTACACCTCTTAACCATATCTATTGTTAAAGAACCCAAATACGCGATAAAACGCTAACAAAAGCTATACTGGACCATACAACGTTGTCTGAGGGAACGGCGGTGCAAAAAAGGGGGCGTGGTTTATGCAGATATCTGGCCTCTGATTGGTCAGCGACGCGGATGACGCAATTTTTACGGCGGGGTCAATTTACCAGATGCGTGGCGTAGACTCAAGCAATACGCCGAACTCATGTTCACAGGACCGCTTAAAAACACAGCTGAAGAGGAAAAGTGCAGTTTCCTCCTGCTGTGGATCGGCAAAAAAGGACGGAATGATGAAGATAAGTTGACAAAACCTATTACGAAAAATTCTCTGATTACCTCACTCCAAAAGCAAACCCCATATTTGCTAGATATAGGTTTCACGAGAAGGCGCAAGGTAACTGTGAGTCATTTGAGCACATTGTGACAGAACTCAAGCTGTTGCTTAAAGACTACACAACTACACAAACAGCGATGAGATGGTCAGAGAACCCTAACCCTAACATTGTTTTCACTACCAACTCACTGAGTGTGCGTGGAAAGTTACTCAGCCAGGAGCTGGCGCTCACGCTCATGCTGGGGAAAAAAAAGCGTAGCCTGATCCCACGAGTTAGCAAAAGTGCAAGCCACGAGGTTCATGTTATCTACCGCAAACTTGAAAAGCAAAGTTTCACTGTGGGTGCTAGCAGCCATATTGACACCCCAAAGACCTCTGTAAAGATGTGTAAAAAGTGTGGAGGATACCACAGTAAATTAGCTGAATGCCCGGCAAAAAAATAAACAATGCAATGAAAATGTGTCAGACCCCTTTTTCTGTTCTTACAACCACAATAAAATACCATGATGAAAAAGCCGTAAGATGCTTATAAGCAAGCCAATATTCACAAAAAGATCACTAAAACACACGAGTTGTATTGTAGTTTGTGGGCATGGTAAACAAAACTCATGTGAGTCATGACGTCATGTGAAAAGTATTAAATGATGAATGTTCACTGCTACAAGAATTCTTGAAGTATTTGACACATTTAAAGAGTATATATTTGCTGAACCTGTGTATAGCTTTTCAAAGGAAGCGTTGACAACATTTATTTCATGGCTGTCGTGTCTGTGTTAAAAGTGTTCAGTAAAGACTAAGTTGTCTATCATTGTGACTGTGTTCTGCGGTAGATAAATGGTCTTAGTGACTATTCCTATCATGTTATGTCTCATAACACAGTAGGTGCCTCCAGATTGGGAGGTAAATCCATTTTTTTTTTCGTAGTACTAGTAGAACAGACACGACGTCCACCATTTCCAAAAATTATTTGAAATGTGCACTTAGTGGACAACAGAACACTTTTCCACTTTGGAACAGTCCGTCTTGGATGAGCTTAGCCCAAGGGATGGCAGTTACATTTCTGGGTATTTGCATTGAAGTTGTAAATTACAGATGTAGCACCAAACTATTTACTGAGATTGGTTTTCTGAAGTGTTCCTGAGGCCATGTGGTGATATCCTTTACACTAGTGGTCCCCAAACTGTGGGCTGGAACCAGCCTGCATCCACATTTTACCCGGCACCCTGAACAATACCAGAGATGATATTTGATCCTCCCTCCCCCCCCTCCAGTCTGGCCACGTAATCAAGACGTGTACTGTACTGGTTAAATGTCATGGTGTTACATGGGCCCTTACTCATTGTGTCCTGCAGAGTGCAGTGTTACCCTGAACACTATGTTAAGTTCCAGTTCCGAGTTTGTGTGAAAAGAAAAGTAAAGCACGAGCATGATCGTTATTTTCCCGTCCGAAATAAACATGGCTGCATAAAGCTAAACATAAGAAGTTCTCCAGGAATTGTTACAAAAGTTTCTCCCGCAAGACACTGTGTTCAACAGAAGTGTACATAGAGAGAACTTAGTGGAAAAAAATAAGTATTTGAACACCTTGCTATATTGCAAGTTCTGCCACTTAGAAATCAAGGAGGGGTCAAATTTTCATCGCAGGTGCATGTCCACTGTGAGAGAGATAATCTGAGAAGAAAAATCCAGAAATCACAATGTATGATTTTTTTTTAACATTTTATTTGTGTGATACAGCTGCTAATAAGTATTTGAACATCTGTCTATCAGCTAGAATTCTGACCCTCAAAGACCTGTTAGTCCGCCTTTAAAAGTACACCTTCCCTCCATGTACTATCCTGAATCAGATGCACCTGGTCAGATGAGACCAAAATGGAACTTTTTCGTCATAATTCAACTAACCGTGTTTGGAGGAAGACGAATAATGAGTTCCATCCCATAACACCATCCCTATTGTGAAGCATGGGGTTGGTAGCATCATGCTTTGGGGGTGTTTTTCTGCACATGAGACAGGACGACTGCACTGTATTAAGGAGAGGATGACAGCGGCCATGTATTGTAAACATGTATTTTGGGGAACAACCTCTTTCCCTCAGTCAGACTATTGAAGATGGGTCGTGGCCGGGTCTTTCAACATGACAATGACCCTGAGCATACAGCCATGGAAACCAAGGAGTTGCTCCGTAAGAACCATATCAAGGTTCTAGCGTTCCCTAGCCAGTCTCCAGACCTTAAACCCAATATAAAATCTTTGGAGGAAGCTGAAACGCTGTGTTTCTCAGCGACAGCCCAGAAACCTGTCTGATCTCGAGTAGATCTGTGTGGACGAGTCCTGCAGTGTGTGTAAACCTGGTGAACAACTACAGGAAACATTTGACCTCTGTAGTTGCAAACAAAGACGACTGTATCAAATTGATTTTCTCAGGTGTTCAAATACTTATTTGCAGCTCTATCACACAAATAAATTGTTAAAAAAAAATCGTACATTGTGATTTCTGGATTTTTCTTTTTAGATTCTCTCTCTCACAGTGAACATGCACCTACACTGAAATTTTCAAACCCCTCCATGAGTTCTAGGTGGGAGAACTTGCAATAGAGCAGGGTGTTCAAATACTTATTTTCTTCAGTAACATTCTATCACACCCTTTTGCAGTCTCTGCCCTATCTAAAACCTATCCCTCCAAAAAAAAAAAATAAAAAACATTCCAAGACACAGGCCTGTCAAATAAAACAGATTAAAGGCAAAAATATTAGGGAAGAGAGAAATTGATTCAGAATCCATGGTATTTAACCTGCAATGGACAAATAATTTTACTTTTCAGTGCAAAGGGGCGGCATGGTGGAGCAACTGGCAAGGGCCTCGGCCTCACAGTTCTGAGGTCTGAGATTCAAATCTCAGCCCTGCCTGTGTTGAGTTTGCGTGGTTTCCATGTGTCTGTGTGGGTTTTCTCTTGGCACTCCGGTTTCCTCCAACATGCCATACATTAATTGGAGACTCTAAATTCCCCCCAGGTGTGATTGTTTTTTGTCTCGATGTCCCCTGCAATTGGCTGGCAACCAACTCAGAGTGCACACCGCCTCCTACACGATGATAGCTGGGACAGGTTCCGACACTCCCGCGATCCTTGTGAGGAAAAGTGCCTCAGAGAATGGATGGACGGACAGATCCCAAGAAAAGGTTTGTCATCTCAGCTGTCAAGAGGCGGTGGTTGTATTCAAATCAATTTGTGCCGACAATATGAATCCCGTCACAAAGACAAGCATTCAAATGCGAGCAGATAAACTATCAAAGCTACAAAGTGGACTGTTATCTCAGCAAAATACATTTGTACGCCAAGCTCAGGTGAACCAGTTCTCCTTTCGAGCAAGCTTTCCGGTAACTCAACTGAGAGCAAGCAGCGGAAAACCTTTCACTGATGGAGAATTTGTCAAGAAATTTTTGAATGCTGTTGTGGAGAAGGTGCGTCCCCAGAAGATATGCCGTAAGTCTGTCGACGACTACAATCACAAAACTCAATGAAGAAATCAGGGGTTATGTCTATGCCCACCTGCAGCAAAAGGTAAAAGAATTTGACTTTTTTTCCATTAGCACTGGATCAGAGCACAGAGGTGCAGGACACAGCACAGGTACATATTTTTATTCATGGAGTTAGCGCAAACTTTGAAATGTGCAAGGATTTGGCAGCCCTCCAGTTTAAAGGGACTACGACGGCAGAAGGATATTTTTGACAAAGTCTGCCAAATCATGGAAGAGTTAAACCTGGACTGGTCGAAGCTTGTTAGCAGGACGACTGATGGAGCTCCTAGTATGGTGTCATCTTGGGGTTTAATACGGCTTGTGAACCCAAAGATAGAAGGATGGGGTCTTATTGCCCCGCTACAAGTCCACTGCCTAATTCACCAGCAAACACTTTGATTCAAAGTGCTCAAGTGGGAGTCTGTCATGAAAATTGATTGTGGGATCATGCATAAACTTCATCAGAGCAAAGGGAGTTCCAACAATTTCTGTCTCAACTGGAGACTGTGAGGAGCCATGGCAGTTGTTTTTTTTTTTTTTGTTTTTTTTTTAAGCTGATGAATGAAATTAACTTTTTTCATTCAAAAGACAAAACGGTCTCTGAGCTGATTGATCCAGAATGGAAATGGTAGGTAGCATTTTTAACAGACGTGACAGAAATGCTGAACACCCTTAACTGACGCTTAACTTAACAGATACAAAGTCAAGGGAAAATATTTTGCAACATATATTCCCACATAAAAGCGTTTTAGGTGAAACTAGTGCTACTTCTAGAACAAGTGAAGAAGAACAACTTCATCCATCTTCCAACAAAGTACACTTAAATATACTTAAATATACATGCCAGCAAGTGTTTTAGCGCAGGGGTCCCCAACCGCCGGGCCAGGGACCAGTACCGGTTCATGGGTCATTTGATACCAAGCTGCAAAGAAATAATAAATTTACTAATGACTGCATTCTGCCTGAATTGACTTTGGCCTATTCCTCTTGATACACCAATGTGCCTGTCCACTCCATAGATGTAATAATAAAACGGGATGGGATGTCTTCATATAAATCCGTTGGAGCTAGCAATACATCTATTTTTTTTTTATATCTATGTGCACTTGTCCTCGAAAATTATGTATGATGTAGGCGCATCAGATTTGTTCCCACAAATAAGCCCAAATGCTAGTGAAGATGACTGAAAAACAGACGTCTTTGGACACGTTTTTTACGGGTAAAAGGCCACCTGACGAGCCAGAAGAGGAGCCTACAATCTCCAAGAAAACAAAAACGTCTTTTAACAGACAAGACCAAGAATCCTACCTAAAATATGGGGTTGTCGCAACAGATGACTCTCAGGCACAGAGTCCGCTTATTGGATTCAGTCTAACACATTTTTACCAACTTCTGCTTTGGACCACCAGCTTCTAGATAGGCACCATGGGCGTGAAACAACCGACAGCGATTTTGCTGGTCAACTTCCTTATTCCCTTCCCACATCGCTGTGGTCCATGGATCCCACTGATGTTGGTCTCTGCAATGTGTCACCTGTTGTGTTTCAGATGAAACCAGGACCAATATATGTTCCCCAGTACTCTGTTAAAGAGGCTGCGATGATTGGCATTTCGGATACAATTGATGGCTTGCTCAAAGCAGGGGTGCTGTGTGAAATTCCTGGCTCTGATTTTAACACCCCCATCTTGCCTGTTGAAAAGAAAAACACTGAAAAGTTTCGCATGGTCCATGACCCGCGAGCAATTTACGCGGCCGTGTTAACCATCACTTTGCCCGTGCCGAACCCGCACTCGGCATTGTCCCAAATTACATCAGCCCACACTCATTTCACTTGCATTGACTTGGCTAATGCATTATTTTGCATTCCGCTTCATACTTCCACGAAGAATTTTTTTGCTTTCAATTGGAATGGTGTTTGCTATTCCTACAATCGCCTGCCTCAAGGCTCTGTCCTTTCACCTGGACTCTCCAATGACTGTCTTCGTCAGTTGCTGTCTCCACTTGAATTGCCTCATGGGGTTCTCCTGGTGCAGTGGATGACCTCTTGCTGGCGGTTCCATCTGAAACTTCTCGTCTCGAAGCCACTGGGTCTTTGCTTTCTCATTTGGCCTCTGTTGGACTGAAGTGTTCCATGTCCAAACTCCAGATTGCCCGACTGCAGGTTTCCTTTCTCGGACGTCTGACTCACGCCATGGCACAGGAATGTCTCCCTCTCACAAAGACGATATCCTCCATCACCCAAAACCAACAAATGTCAAAACCATGCTGGCCTTTCTTGGTCTTTGCAACTCCTCCGGGCATCATGTTCCAAACTTTGCTAAACTCACTCACTCACCCGCTCCGACGGATGGTCAATGTACAAGGTATGCACAATCTTTCTAACAGTCTTTGTTGGACCACGGAAGAAGACACTTCCTTCATCTCATTGAAACAACATCTTTCCAGTGCCGCAGCTCTTGGGATTCCTGATTACAGTCGCATGTTCTATCTTGACGTGTCTGAAAAGATCAGCAGTGTTTCTGCTGCTCTTTATCAGAAAGGGGAAGGCGGAAGTTGACAAGTTTGTCTGTATGCATCAACTTCATCGGAAAAATATGAGCAAAGACACTCAATTTGCGCTTCTTCCGCATCTCTGCTCTAGCCAGAGTGATTCAAAAGACTTCTCACATTGTTCTTCATCATCCGCTGACTGTGCGAACATCACACAATACAGTCCAGTACGTCACGAGTCAAGGTTTCACCATGAGCAGAGGAAGACAGAGGAAAATTGAAACAATTTTAACACAACCACATATTCTCTTTACTCATGAAGGGGTAAACATGGCTGAAGGTCTGCTCGGAGGAGAACCGCATTGTTGTGTACGAAAAACGACGGAACAAAACTCACCCCGCACTGAACTTTGAGACAGCTCTTGACAATCCGGACTTGATTCTTTTCACAGACGGATGTTGCTTCAAAGGCAACAATGACCTACAATCTGGATTTGCAGTAACCCTAACTACAGAAACAGGTTCTGAAGAAGTGCAAGCAGAAAGAATTCCAGTCTCCAGTCTGTACAAAGACCAGAAATTTTGTCGTCAAGTCAGTTAACATTTACACAGATTCGCATATGCACACATGACAGTTCATGTTGCAGTAAAAGAATGGCAGCAAAACGATTTCCAAACTGCAACCGCTACACCCATTAAACATCAAGACGACATTCTCGAATTGTGAGATGCTTTAATGCTCCCGACAGCAGTTGCAGTCCTTAAATGCAAAGGTCACTCTCGAACTAATGATTTTGTATCAGCAGGAAATGAATCAGCAGATCGAGCAGCAAAAAAGGTTGCGGGGTACCGACCAACACTACAGCTAACTGTAAGTGAATCTGAATGTGACAATCTTCAGGAGGTGACAGTAGAAACAGTTAGGTTGTGGCAGAAGAAAGTAAGTCCAGAAGAAAAGAGTGTGTGGAAGTCGAAAGGGGGTGTCAAAGATGAGGATGGGATATGGCGAAAAGAGGGTAAGTGCATTCCATCTCAGACACAATTGAAAAATCTAATTTCTGAAGCCCATGGAACATGCCATGTAGGTGTGGATTTAAACACTGAGATGACTCCACACCTGGTGGCATCCTTTCATGAGACAAATTGTTAAAAGTAAACTGCAGGACTGCAATGTTTGCAGTAGGTATAACAGTATGCCTACAACGAAATCACCACAGGGAGTACACGATCCGGACGTGGATCCCCCTGGTAAGGTGATTTCAATAGGATTTCACTGACATGATTAAAACAGTGTCAGGTTATTGGTATTTACTAGTCATAGTTGTTTCCTTTTTGTAATGGCCAAAGCCATATCCCTGCAAATCTGAAACAGCAAGCATAGTGTTAAAACATTTGGTTAATCACTACATTCACAATCAGGCGCTCCCCTTGGAATGAATACTTGTGAATCTGTGTGGTTAAAAGTAACTAAATGTAAATAGTCTGAACCTAGGATTACAGGTCCCTTTCAGGTCCCGGAGGAGACGATCACCACAATACATCCTGCAGGAAAGGGGGACACGTGGTTCTACATCTCGTCTACACGACCTGCCAGATCCGCCTCGGGTTCAGCGATCCCTCCACCTGACGACAACCGGAAAACTGCGTCTTCTCCAGTGCCGGCTGGCACCAGTTGATGACATCATTCGACTAGGAAGGTGAATGCGCCCCAGCTCGACTCATCCCAGAGGAAAAGGCCCCATGCCCGATGCACCACCCACTCCGGACAATGACGATGCTGGCACCTTTTTTTTTTAAATTTGTTCATTTCAAGTGTCGGACTCGAAAGAGTCCGAAAAGGGGATTGAAGTGTGTCTTATGCCCATATTTAGTCATGACTCCATAATTTCCTCATGTCCTCAGTGGAGCTTTGTTCTGTAGCCAGATGTGTCCTTGATCGCATCTCTGCACGTATGCTAACCTTGATGAACTGCATACTGGACACTTTGTAATAATCCATTGCCAACTAGAACCAGTTGAGACAGAAACCCTTTGTCTAAGTGGAAAGACCTGATCACACGCCACAGGTTTGATACAACTCATAGTCCGCCCTTCTGACAAGATAAAGGATGTGTACTTTCTCTGTATCTTGGCACTAATGATCTGCTCTCTACAGCCATTGTCTGTAACTCATAAGTGCCCGGAACATTCTGTAAGTAAATTCTTCAAAGAAACTGTTTATCATCGCCAGCCTTTATTTGGATAACCAACATTCACACTCCCCTCAACAGCACTCATGAGGAAGTGAGGAATAATAGCATTTCACATCTGTAAGCTGAAGAAACTGACATTGCCTCACACACTGCCTGTGTTGGCAGGTCATTAGTGACGATGTACACACTCAAAGTGTCACATCGAAACTAAAATGATCACACCTCAGAAAACTTAATAGCATAACTCCCAAATAATAAAACAAATAAAAGAATGACTCACGAAATGAATGACACAAAATGTCGATTTCATGACACTTTAAATGCTATTTAGATGCTCCCAGTATGCTTTGCGGCAACTATGGAGGTCCTTAGGACCAGACCACCAGCTTGACAACATCGTCAGTAATGACATGACTACACAGGCAGTGAGTAGGGCAATGTAATTTTCTCCTGCTTACAGATGTGAAGTGCAATCGTTCCTCACTGCCTCCTGAGTACATACAAGCTAAAACACGTGCTGGCATGCATGCTGACAGTGTAACTAAACCTAAATTTTTCTGAGCTGCAAATTCTCATGAGAGTCACGGGAGTGCTGAAGCCTATCCAAGCTGTCATCGGGCAGGAGCCAGGGTACACCCTGAACTGTGCCAGCCAATCGCAGGGCACATGAAGACAGACAACAATCACATTCACAATAACACATAGAGGCAATTTAGAGTCTCCAATTAATGCATGTTTTTGGGATGTGTGAGGAAACCAGAGTGACTGGTGAAAATCCACGCAGGCACAGGGAAAACATGCAAACTCTACACAGGTGGGGCCTGGATTGAACCCTGGACCTCAGAACTGTGAGGTCAACACTTTGCAGGTGTGCCACCATATCTATCTATCTATCTATCTATCTCTTGCTCTCTACACACACCCATCTTTGCCATTAAATATAGGGTGTACATTATTTTAATTCGCTGTATTCTGTTTTTATTGAACACAACGTCCAAACTTCATTAGAATTTGGTTTGCTGCATTTTTATCCACTTTTATGCAGCATTTTTACTCCCTCCCTGATATGTTGAAAATGGTGATGTAGTTTATCAATAAGGTTATAAATCTTTCAAAAAGACTCAAATTGACCTGATTTTGAGCCAAATTTAAGGGGTTTTGAACGCGCTGTAAGCACGCCCACCCAGTCGGACACTAGTTGACGTTCGAAACCTGGTTGGCAGTGAGCACCAAGTACTGTACCTGGAAAACAAAACTCGGGCAGCGCGAGAATTTACTTCCGGGTAATGTTAAACTAGGCGGAAGTGCTCGAGAAGTGGCTGAAAAAGTAAAATTCGGCGTTGCGTACCACATTGAACAAATATGGAGCGCATACAGCGGGATAAACCTGATATTTGCAATGGGTAAGATGTCTTTCTTCTGACGAGAAGAGGTGGCTAACACACCAGCCTGTGTACATCAGCGTTACCACCTGTAAGCCATGTTCTTGCAATCAAAAAGATGCTTTGCAAAGCTTTAAGTCCCATTTTTCTCTGTGCAGATGCAAAACCAAGAAGAGGGAAGACTACCTGGAATGGCCGGAGTACTTTATGGCTGTGGCCTTTTTGTCAGCCCAGAGAAGCAAAGACCCGAGTTCACAGGTGTGTATTTGGGTGGTCACAACGAGATTGTCTTTTAAACTCCCCAAAAGATGGATCCGGCGGATACTTCGGAGGATACTTTTACTTCAAGGCTAAGTTCCAAGTCACAAATTAACGTAATTAGCTGTAATATACAGTCAGTATAGCAGAGGCATAAATATTTGTTTCAAGTTTTTGTTGTATGTGCCACCACTAATCAAAATGCAGCATGCTGTAAATCTTGCATATGTACTGTTCGAATTAAACAATAATTCAACTGCCTGCAAACTCGGCTCATTAACGTCAAAAGGACCCCCGCCATGATTGATTACGTCACATGGGCATGAAAACACCTTTGGTGACACTGTTTATGCTGTGGGTTGCTGACATGATAGTTTGAATATGATCTTGCTAAATTTTCAAACCATCATGTCAGCAACCTCAACATGCACAGGGAATCTGCTAAAAGGTTTGAAAACTTGTTTCTGTGCTTCCGCGTTTGGTCAAATAATTGACCCCTCCATACAGGGCACTTAACCACGCCTCCTAAAGTTACATCACCCCACGTGTGCTAACCTCAGACAAACAATTAGGAAAAATGGCAGCGCAGAAAGAAAAGACTAGAGCGAAACTGTCCGATTTACCAGCTGATTTCTCACTCTCATTCTTAGCTAACCGTAAAATATCGTTGAAAAGCAGACAGCAGGGGTTCAAGTATTTCAGCGAGGGGTATTTGAATGGTATTTACATGCATATCGACGGAGAAACCATTGATATTAGCGCGAGATCTTTCCGGAGTCAGAGAAAGACCGAGAAGCCACATAATATATTATATTATATTATAACCCAAAGACGAATTTGTCATTGACAGTTTCCTATTTTCGTGTTACCTATCACACTTGTGTGCAGAATCTGTATGTGTATCTTTATAGCCGTTTATGAACCGCCGTATGAAGGAAAAGAAGGCGAGGCTTGATTTATGAGTTGTTTCTCTCATTTTATTTGTGTAACGTCACGCGCTCCCCTCAATAATTATTCTTGAATTAGTGCCGAACCTACGTAAGTCCCGACCGAGTACGACAATCACTGCTTTAGTGTCCTCAAACATCCTTCCTTCAGTCTTGGTGTCTCTGTGCACGTCGAAGGCTTTAGGACTTCTAGTCCGGTTTAGCTTAGCTCATTAGCCGCGAACAAAGGGACACGTTTGTGCAGTCAGATCATTGCAAAATATCGCTCAACACAGATCAAGTGTGTCAATCATTCACACGTAGCTATGTTATGCAAGCGAAGAACTGGTAATTCATTTATATGAGACATGCATTGAAAATCAAATATAAGGTTTACCTTCGTGCAAACATATCTGTTCCGGTTGATGTATTCAGTTGATCATGCAGTCTTCCACAAAGTTTGATCCATCGAAGACATTTTTCATACTCGGTCTTCTGTTCCGGTTGATTTTAGATGGATTCTGTTGATGATGCGGTCTTCCACAAAGTTTGATCCATCGAAGACATTTTTCGTACTGGGTCTTCGGTTTTGGAAAGGGTACGAATTGATCACCACCAACTAGCCTTTCAGGATACCTGTCGTCACTATTACAAAGTCTGTGACTACACCTCTTAACCATATCTATTGTTAAAGAACCCAAATACGCGATAAAACGCTAACAAAAGCTATACTGGACCATGCAACGTTGTCTGAGGGAACGGTGGGTGGAAAAGGGGCGTGGTTTATGCAGATCTCTGGCCTCTGATTGGTCAGCGACGCGGATGACGCAATTTCTACGGAGGGGTCAATTTACCAGATGCATGGCGTTGACTCAAGCAATACGCCGAACTCATGTTCACAGGACCGCTTAAAAACACAGCTGAAGAGGAAAAGTGCAGTTTCCTCCTGCTGTGGGTCGGCAAAAAAGGACAGAATGATGAAGATAAGTTGACAAAACCTATTACGAAAAATTTGATTGAACTGATTGGTCAGCGACACTGGTGACGCAATTTCTACGGAGGGGTCAATTGATGCAACAGTCTCGGAGAAACTGATGTAACAGCAAATCCCTCACCTGACTAAACCCATAAGCATACACAGCAAGTCTGGAAACTGATTAGCAGCAGATTCCTGTTAAGTTGTATGTTGACACTAAATTATAATCCTGTTTAACTCTTATTCCATAAATGAAATATTCATGGAAATATTTTTTAAAGTGGTGCGGTGGATCAGATGGAAAGCGTTGGTCTCGGGTTCAATCCTGGACCTGCCTGTTTGGAGTTTGCATGTTCTCCCCGTGCCTGCGTGGGTTTTCTCCAAGCCCTATGGTTTCCGCCCACATCCCAAAAACATGCAACATTAATTGTACACTCTAAATTACCCCTAGGTGTGATTGTGAGTGTGGCTGTTTGTCTCTATTTGCCCTGCGATTGGCTGGCAACCAGTTCAGTGTGTACCCCGCCTTTTGCCCGTTGACAGCTGGGATGGGCTCCAGTACTCCCTGCGACCCTCGTGAGGATAAGCAGCTAAGAAAATGGATGAGTGTTGTAAAGAACAGTACAGTATTAGTATATCAAGGGGTTTCTTTTGGTGTGTAGGGATAGGAATAAAATGGATGGATGGAATGTTTTTTGATTGTTGTGGCACTTATAACTCAGGGGGAGGGGGGGGGCAGAGTTCCCTTGAAGTCAACTTCACGGATTGATCATTTTTAACTAAGAATAAGCTACAAATTGTTGGGTTAAGTCAGTGTTCTTGCCCCCTAGATGGCGCGGTGTCAATACTGTTTTATATCATGTTTTACAGATATCAGTTGAAATTGGAAATTATCATTTCTGAGTTTGAAATTTTAGTTTTCTATTTTCGTTATGTATTTGTTTATTTTATTTTTAATTTAGTTATGTTATATTAATCCAGTAAGTTATTGTAAGGCCATCCCCAATAACACCCACAACTTTATCTGCGAGCATGACTGACCAGAATCATACATTTTTCAAGTGTGTGTGTGTGTGTGTGTGTGTGTGGTTGTGTGTGTGTGTCGAGTGTATCGGTACAACGCGACGTAACACGTTTGAGACTTAAACGATAACAGTAATTACTACAGATCAACTTCTTTAACATGTTTTGTTGTACGGTGTGGAAATTCTAGTGTATTTCCGTGTATATTCTATATCTATACTATAATATGTATAATGTGGGGAGAAGGACAATTTCAGATGTCTTTTTACTGAATAGTTCACTTAATTCATTTGTCTTGAGATAAGATGCCATATTTTAATGACAAATGTGATTTTTATGCTATCCAGTGATAGGGGAATGGGGGGCAAAAAAATCTGTGCTTGGCCCTTAGGGAACTTCAGGCCAATTTTTTTTTTTTGGGTCAGGACTTAGAATGCACCACAGCCATCCATTTTTTTTCAAAAATTTCACGGGGAGATGCCCCCGGACCCCCCTAGCAGGACTTCACACCTTCAGTGCTCGCATTTGTATTTTCAGGAATTTTCATGAAAGTCCACTTTCATCTCTAGATATTGAAATACGTCGTTTATTTTGTGTAGTTTTGACCAATATAATTGTGCAGTTGTCGCACACTCAGCGCACATAAAAAAAAAAAAAAAAAAAACGATCCAGCGCAGTGAACCGCAGCGTGATGTCTTTTTTTTTTTTTTTTTTTTTTTTAACACGAAAGCACATGGTCTGCTGCTCAGGCTACTTCTACTTCCTAGTTTACCTGAGACCGCCCTCCTTAGGCTCTTAAAGGGCTACACTCATAATTACCAACACTGTCAAGCACCAGTGCTTTAGTTAGCAACACAACCTGGGCAATGTAGAGCAAAGAGGTGTGGTCTGAAGCCAAAGTAGAAAGTACAGGATGAGATGGTGTATAATGTTAAAATACCACCTTGGCATAGCCTGATCGATGATGAAAGCATAAACAATACTGTGCACAAAAAGCTAATTCTGTATTTTAAATATAGGAGACCTCATAACATTAACCTTAAAACTGTTTTGGGAGCATCATTCACCTTTCAGCATGCATTGCTAAAGATAATCTGCAAGCAATAATTCAGTTGTATACAAGGAAAAACCAGACAGGAATATCATTGTTTGTTTAAAAAAAAAAAAAAAAAAAAAAAATGAAACAAAGTTGGAAGCGACCTTTCAAATTTATAGTTCATAGTTGGATTGGTTTGGTTAGCAATATATTTTTTTGTTTGTTGACATTTTCATTGTAAGTTTGCAAAAACACAGAGTTGTTCTTGAAAATGTTCTGATAGGAATGTAAATGCTGTAACCTGAATCTTTGAATGAGCCATGTTGCTTCAATAGATGACACTGATCTGACCACAGTGTATACGTCTGATGTTGCTCACAGTGGTCAAAGGGAGTGCTCACGGGCTTAGTGTGTTTGCTCAGACAAGAGGTGAGAGTTCATAAGCAATTACTTGAAAAATGTCTATTATTTACTGATATGGAAACATAACATTAATAATTGTCAAATTTATGCGTTTCAATCATTCAAACAAGAAATGAAAACATTTTTGAATGGATACGATATACACACTATGAAACCACGCTTGCATGCTATGACGCAAATCTGATTTTAATTTAGCTTTATTCCTAGTAGTTTACTTAGTTGAATTTGTATTTGAATTTGTAATTTTTGGGGTAAAGGTATGCTCCTAAATAATGAACGATCTTATTGTGTACATTTTGAAAACAGAATACCATTTATAGATGTACTAGATATATTTCATTCATGATACAATTTATAAAACTTGCACATTAATATTGGTGATCATCCTTTGATCATGCTTGTAGCCCCCAGATCTCGGGCTATATTTCAGTCTTTTTTCATTCAGTCGTATCAAATGCCTGAGCGTGAAAAAGAGTCGTGCTTTCCCATCGAAACAGTGAAGCTCTGCATCCGACAAAGAAAAAAATATTTTTAAAAAAGCATCGAGGTATTGCCAGAATCTTCATTTTCATTTCAGGCTATGTATCTTAACATTGTGGTACAGACAGAGCCAACAGTTCACCTCCAAATAAAATTCTTAGTTAATGCATGAAAAAAGTATTTAAATTAGGAGGTTTTTTTTTTTGAATGTCATAAATAAATGAAAACTAGAATAAAGTGGATAAGGAAATCATTAACCTTATTTGGCATTGTCAAATGACAATACTCCCAGACTTGATGGCTTCATTGCATCCACAAACTCTACACAAACTGAAAATATATATCTGAAAATAGCACAGAACAATCAGATTCTCTGATTCTGTCGGTTGGTGAGCAACATACAGTATTTTGGCACATTTGCACGACTAATTCAGTAGCTGTCAGTCATCTGATTTTTTTTTTTTTTCTTTTTTTTTTTTTTTCTTTTTTCTTAAAGTGGTACACGCACCGACCTGGGGTTTCGCGAAATGAGCTTGACACGTTCACCGATGCACTGAAGTTGACGGTCTTATCATAAGATTCATATTAGCTGATCACAGTGCTACCTTGAGATACGAGTTTAATTATTGATGGGACTGAGCTCTTTTTTAAAGTTACTCTTATGTCAAAGCAGATTTCTCCGTTGAAATTAATGTAAATGCCATTAATCCATTCCAGCCGCCAAAATGCCTCCCCATTTTTTTATTTTCCACATCTTAAAGAAAAGTGTATTTTTAAATAATACATATTGTATTAAAACAAAATAAAATGTGAAGAAAAGAACTGCTTTTATAAAGTGTACTTACTTTGGAGATGAGACTTCTGGTAACAGAAGATACTGGTGGAGGGTATAGAAAGAAGATGGCGGATGTTTGTGGACGAGGTGCTTTTTTAGTCACTTTCGGTCAGTCTCTTCTTTACACCATTTCTGAACTTAATTGCAACAAGGTTATTTTTCTTTCACTTATGCTGAACTTAATTTGTATCATTTACTTTGCTACTTAGCACTCAGCTAAGTTATAGTGTACACTAAATGAACTTAATTGCCACTGTATATATTTTTTTTCAGTTTTGCTTACTTAGAACGGTTATAACTCTTTCCCAAGTCGTTCACTCGTACACATTGTTCATGTTCTTCTATTATTTCACATCCATCAACATCATCCTCTTCTTTTAACCACTTTCCTTAGCAATTGCTTTCTTTAGCTGCATGGTTGAAAAATCACTTGCAGTAAATGAAAAATAACAAAATGCGAGCACAGCTTGTTCACAAGATGAAACAAAAAATTGTCCTGGCAGCGGGTCGTATCTCAACAAACTCGTATGAAAAAGTTACTTGTTGGTACCACTCTAATAATAATAATGATGGATTCCATCACATTTGTGTTCCTCAGCTGGCACGAAGGCCGTCTGTGGCACCTTCTCGGACGCCATCACGTGTGGATTCACAGATCCCCTCCAGGAAGCAGTCACTCTATCGTGGTAGAGGGGTTTGTGTGTCCCAATTATACTAGGAGGTAAATTTGTCAAGGGCCTTCACGCTACTGCTATGGTCACCCATGATAAACAGGTCCTAGCTGAGGGATGAGACAAAGCACGGCTATAAGAATCATATGAAGAAAAATACAAATGGAACAGTTTCCTGGACACAGGTCACCGGGTACCCCACTGCCGAGCGCCTGGTGGGCAGGTCTGTACCCACTGGGCCCGGCCTGGCACAGCCAGGGAGAGTAACATGGGTTACCCTTCCCATGTGCTCATCACCTGGTCAGGTCAGGTGGAGTGCAAGCTGGGTAGTGGCTGTAGGCAAGGGCCTTGGCGATCCGATCCCCGGCTACAGAAGCTGGAGATGTGGAATGTCATCCGTCTTCCTTCCTGGAAAAGTGTATTCAGGGGTGTTGCAGTGGAAGGTCCGTCAGGAAGTCGAATCTCAGATTCAGGAAGAGCAGTGTGGTTTTTGTACTGGCCATGAAACATTGGATCGACTCTACACCCTTGGTAGGGTCGTCACAGCCTACATGGGTATTATAGACTCAGAGAAGGCGTTCGACTGTGTCCCTTCGTGAGTCCTATGAGGGGTGCTTCAGGAGTATGTGGTGCTAAACTGACAGTGGCTGGTGGTTCCTTGTATGGCCTGTGTCAGTGGTTGGTCCGCATTGTTGGTTGGTTCATTGTGGTAAAGAACGAGGTAAGCTGCAGTCAGTTGAACTCATTTCCGGTGAGAGTTGGACTCCGCCAAGGCTAACCGTTGCCACAGATTCTGGTCAGAACTTTTATGGACAGAATTTTTAGGCATAACCAAGGCGTAGAGGGAGTCCGGTTCGGTGGCCTCAGTATTGCATGTTTTTTGCAGATGATGAGGTTTCGTTGGCTTCAAGATGGGATCGGCAACTGTCACTGGAGGGGTTCGCAGATGAGTCTGAAGCGTCTGGGATTAGAATCAGCACCTAGAAATCTGAGACCTTGGTCCTCAATCGGAAAAGAGTGGAAAAATCGGAAAAATGGCACCCCTTCTCCAGATCAGGAATGAGATTCTGCCCCAAGTGGAGGAGTTCAAGTATCTTGGGGTCTTGTTCATGAGTAAAGAATAGAAGGAGAGATAGACAGGTAGATCAGTGCAGTATTGACAGTGATGTTGACTGTATCGGTTCATTGTGGTAAAGAACGAGGTAAGCCGAAAGCCGGAGCTCTCAATTTACCAGTCAATCTGTATTCCTACCTTCACCTTGTGACTGATCCCGGATAGAAGCGGTTGAAATGAGTTTCTTCCGCAGAGTGTCTGAGATTTCTCTGAGAGAGGGTGAGAAGCTCGGTCATCTGGGAGGAGCTCCGCATTGAGAGGAGCCAGATGAGGTTTCTGGAGCATCTTATTTGGATGCTTCCCGGTCACCGCCTTGGTGATATGGTCCAGGCATGTCCCACTGTGAAGAGACCACAGCGGCAACCCACGACATGGTGCAGGCATTACATCCCTCAGATTGCATGGGAACGCCTTGTGATCCCCCCTGGAAGAGCTGGATGAAGTGGCTGGGGAGAAGGAAGTCTGTGCGTCCCTGCTAAAGCTTTTCTGACCTGACCTCATACAATAATTGTCTTTTACTGGGTTGAGGGGCAATGACTGGATTCCTTCATCACAATAAATTCTGTTTTTATGATACAATGAAGAAAATAAGTATTTGAACACACTGCTATCTTGCAAGTTCTCCCACTTAGAAATCAAGGAGGGGGTCAAATTTTCATCGCAGGTGCATGTCCACTGTGAGAGAGATAATCGAAAAAGAAAAATCCAGAAATGACAACGTATGATTTTTTTTTTTTTTTTTTTTTTAACAATTTGTTTGTGTGATACAGCTGCAAATAAGTATTTCAGCACCTGAGAAAACCAATGTTAATATTTAATACAGTAGATTTTGTTTGCAACTACAGAGATTAAACATTTCCTGTAGTTGTTCACCAGGTTTGCACACACTTTTAAAACCAGTACCATTGTTTACATAATTCAGCCGCGGGACCTCGAGTTGGGGTGCGGGGTTCCGCACAGACTGTTTTTCTTGTTGCTTTTCCGGTGTAACGAGTTCAGAGTTCCTCCCGTTATGCGAGTAGTGTTTTGATGTCTGCCAATAAAACAAGTTTTGTTCCTGTGTCCGACACTCCGCCTCAGACTCCTTTTCTCTGGCGCTACACCATTGATCGTTAATTTACTCCGCGGTAATGGGGTAGTTTGTATACAATATTGACAAACAAGCTTGTTGAATGTCGCTTTCAACAACGCACTTGTGTAAATTAAATTTTTATTTTTTTTGTAAAAATGTTTTAATGTAATCATTCTTCTTTCGGACTTTCAGAAAGGGCATTCAAGTATACCGAGCGTTTCCTCGATGCCATGTTTGTTTCTTTGATTTAATGTAATTAATTGAATTAATTGAATGTTCTTTGAGTCCAACTTTACTCTAACAGCGAAACTTGAAAAAAGTGGAAATGATGTTGAAAAAATGGCGCAATGTGGAGTACCCGAACCAGAAGAAATGATTGGAAATTTTAACCGTTTTCGAAAGTCCGATTACGGTTTTGGTTTTAAAAAACCGAACACAGTTTTTTTTTAACTGGTTATTTGTAACCGGTTGCGATCCCTAGTGTGTCCATACTGTCCTACATATATTTTCTCTTGGCTGTCAAAGTTTACCTTGTCCTCCGTCCCCCATGATACCTTTTGCTTGTTACTCACCCTTCTCTCGTCCTCAGAACTGTGAGGCCAGTGCTCGTCAGCTGCTCCATCATGCCGGTTTTAAACTAATTTTGAAATGTTTTTCTGAATGCAGGTGGGGGCCTGTATAGTGAACCAGGATAATAAAATTGTTGGCATTGGCTACAACGGAATGCCTAATGGTTGCGATGATGACCACTTACCTTGGGCTCGGTCAGCAGATGACCCTCTGGACACTAAATATCCTTATGGTAAGAATGTTTCTTAAAGAAAAAGGATTTTGTCTTTTTGCTTTTCACTGTTAACCTGATTTTATTCCAAGTGGTCACCGTATAGTAAAAAGCATATATTGATGTATGGATGTTGGTTTAGAAAAAAAAAAGTAATAAAATTGAAACTTCAATCTACGTTTCCAGAATTTTATTGTATTTGAAAAAAAAAAAAAAAACCACAGCATTTGATGAACACCAAATCAGAGACTGAAGAAAGGACTAAATGAAAAATGAGACCAAATTGAAAAAACATGACTTGGACTGGACTCAGACATCAATCATGAATTTAACTTTATACTCGACTAAATGTTGGAAGACTTGAAACTTGAACTTGACTGGCAATGGTACATCACATAACTTGGACCCTAACCCATTGTCTTGAAAATTTGTTTTTTTTTTTTTTTTTTTCCATAGCGTTGAGAAATGAACATTCTGGAGCTCTCAAAAGGGTCAGCATGTTCCATTTTTTTACACAACTTACAGATAATGTACTGATGAAGTTGATATTCTCTTTATATTGTTTTTTTTTTCCTTTCATTTTAACAATGCCATTTTGAGCACGATGGTGTCGAGGAATTGACCTGGAGGTCAGTCTTTCACACAGTACTGAAAATAATAATTGTGACAGGTACTAATTCTACAAAGCACTACTAACATACAGAAACGGCAACAACATTTAACAAACTCATTAATTGTTGCAAAAACAATATTCCGCATTGAATTGTGGGAATCATGCACATGACTTCGTTTTTTTGTTAGCATTAGCTGCTAGCTTTGTAATCATTCAAATGGCTCCATAACAGGCTGGCTGTTCGCTGTCTGGGCGAACTGTTCATTACAGTCTGGTTTAGTCTGTGTAGTTGACAAGAATCAATCTTGGAACTTTTTTTTTTTTTTTTAATTCCCATAATTTACTGGTGAGAGCACCGCTAGCATTTATTTGACATGAAGGTACATTTTCTTTGACCTTTTCTTCTGTTCCCTCTTTTTGATGTAATACTGCAGTTGGATAAATTAGTGCCTGAATGACAAGGTTACTTGTTTCTCTAATTAATAAAGTTAATTAAGCCTCATGGCGGCTGACTGACATGCATGTCTGCCTCACATTTCTGAGGAACCGGTTTCAAATGCGGTCTCGGGTGTGTGGAATTATGTTCTGCCCATGTCTGCGTGGACTTTTTCCAGGTACTCTGGTTTCCTCCCACATCCCAAAACGTAAACTTATGTGTCCTGATTGGCTGGTGACCGGTTCAGGGTGTACTGTACCTCTTGCCAGAGTCCGTTGGGATAGGCTCCAGCTCACCTATGATGGACGGATAAAACTGCCTCAGTAGAAATGTTTGTAGACAAGAAAATGCTGTTTCCTTCGATGTGCGAATGTGAATTTAAAGTGCCATCGACATGTAAAGCATAGGTTTGAGTATGTTTTTATTAAAAAAAAAACAAGGCAGCCGAATCGACCCATCCATTTTTTTCATCATGTCATGATGTTGTCGTATATGGATTTTTGTATCTCCTGCCATGAAAATCCTCTAGAGGCATTCGTTTTGGAGAGGAAGCAGAAAGTGACGTTTTTTCTAGACACCCACACTGGCGGGTTCGTGTGTTTATACCAGTTTTACCGGGTGGAAAGTAGCTGTTTTTTCCCGCATGTTAGCCAAAATGCCATCTCGTTGTATTGCTGGATATTGCTAGAACACTCTGGAGGATGGATTCACTCCTGACACTTTGCCAAAATCACCCGGTTCGTCATGAAAAACAGATTGCACGGGTGCAAAGGATGAGAGCTTTGTGGGTTCTGTTTTGAGCTATTAAAAAAAATAAGGTATATATGGTATAATATGGTATGGTAGTCACCAAACTTGAACATTTCCGAAAGCAGCAATCATAAAAAGCCCTGTCCGCGTCTGACGACGTATTCCTTCATCTCAGAACGAATAACAAATGACCCGTCTCATAATAACTCAATAAAGTACGTAAGTCAGTAGTGCTAAATGTGTCGATGTGCGCAGCCGAGGCGTTGTTGCTTGCCGGCGTTGCTGTTGTTCGCTGTCGTTTTCTGTCCATTTTTGTTTGTGACTTGCAGTCATGGTCAGAAATCAACACTTATCATGCCCATTGACTTAAATTTAACGTATTTTTAAGACCATTTGTTTCATAGTTGTGTCAGGGGTGCGACTAATACTCCAGCGACTTATGTGAAATTATTAACACATTATATCCAACCATCCATTTTCTGAGCTGCTTAGCCATTATTTTCACACTGGCAACCACAAGAGCACGCTCTACGCCGTGTATCTGTACCTGCTACTTCGGGACCTCTGAAATTTCATCATTTCAACATTCGTGGCAACTTATAAAAACTGAAAAGTTTGAAACAAAAATGGCATTTAAAAAATCATATTCTGCAGATTACAAGATTCAAGTGGAGAAATATGCAGCTACAGGAAGTGTCCAGATGTTTTAATCAGAGCACAAAAAGCTCTGATTATGATGTATTGATAGCATGTGACTGCTCATCACGCCACAGTTCAAAAATAAATTAAGTTTTCAACTCCTTACCTCACATCATCCCTAGAGGCTTTACCAAAATACTCGAGCCATTTGTGGTCTCTGTAAATGGGCGGTAGGCAGTCTTGCGTAACTTGTGGGAGCATTGGATGACAGATGGAGAGCACAGCTTCCGGGTGAACATGCCATGCAAAAACAAACTCAAAAAAATACGCCCTGCAACTTTACGGGAAGTCATTGCTCAATAAACTATGAGCTTCAGTGATAACCAAAACCTTCCTGTCGGGATTCAGATATGATGGGATTGGCTAGTTGTAACTGGACCTGACGATGAGTCTGACAAAATCGACGTACAAGAGCGTCGTCTCCCTCTGGAGTTGGGGGAGTTGTTTAGAAGTGACGAGGCTGAAGATTTTATTGGATTGATTGATTTAGAGTGACACTGATGATTTGGTAAGCTTATCAGCATGTCAGCATATAGTCATGCACCACATGTGGCCATAATTTCTTCCAGCTTGAATTTATCATCTCTCTCTTCGTGCCTCTTAATACCTACTGGATATTACACAAACATGTGCCAATGTCGAAACAATGCCAGTAGTCTTTCACACTGAATTCATTACAGTCGTCGTCAACTGCTGAGATGAGGCCCTCCATCGTGGAGCGAGTGTAGAGTGCCTAATAGGCACGAATGACACCTTGATCCATTGACTGGATGAGGGATGTGGTGTTCGGAGGAAGAAACTATATCTGCACCCCGCCATACTGAAAGTCTGTTGCATGGCCTCCTGCACAGTCCATCAGAAGAATGGCCTTAAAGTGGAGGCCCTTTCCTGACAGATATTGCTTCACCTGTGGAATGAAGCAGTAGAGGAATCATTCCAGTGTCAGAGCCTTTGTGATCCAAGACTTGGAATTATGCATCCATTATACGGGGAGCAGAGCCTTATTTTTATTTAATGCCCGGGGAGTTTTTGCTTCATAAATAAATTCTGGTTTCAGCAGAAAACCAACTGCATTGCCTGCCACACATGACGACGGTTACATGGTCCTTATGAGCCTTGAAGCCTGGCTTATTCACTTCTTCCCTGAAGAGGATTGTGCTTGAAGGCATCCTCTTCCAAAAAAAGACCTCTTTCGTCCATGTTAAAAATCTGCTCCGGGAGGTAGTCTCCCTCACTAATGAGGTTTGGAAATTCTACCTCCACATAACCAACAGTATCGTTGTCTGCGGAGGAAGCCTCACCGTACAAGGGCACGCCTTTTAAGATGTAACGTTTCTGAAATTTTTCAAACCAACCTTTGCTTGCTGAAAAGCTTGGTCCGCGAGTGGGTGAATCGCTCCTTGCAGTGATTGTGCTGGCTTCAGGTTCGCCAGCACTTTCTTCAGAGTCTTCATCATCGTCACCAGGATGGATTTGATCAGAAAGGGATTTAACTTTTGTTGTAATTATGTTGGTGTCCAAACTCACTGCTTTCTCTCTGCAATCTTCAATCCACACAGGTAACACAGCTTCAGGGTATACAATGTTCTTATTTTACGATGTCACCACACGTTTCGCTTCCTTGTTGAAGGTTATTGACTCTTTCAGCATATCCAGTCGTAGTTTTACTTTTTCACCGATCTCATATTTCTCTTCTGGTATGATGTTTCGGAGGAAGCTTTCTCATCAGCACAGTGGCATTATGAACTAGAGAGGTTATCGCGCACAATGTCAACAGTGTAGATAATGGCAGATAGGATTGACAAGGGAGATAGTGGAACGGAAGTTGCTGGGTGGGGCTTCGGTGATGCACAGCCAATCAGCTCACGAGATAAATTGACATGTGCTCTCATTGGTCGAGGTCGCAACGGGGACCAATCACTCACCTTGTATCAATGCGTTTTCCTGTAATACAATACTGTATGCCAATCTGGCTTTTTTGCGGGGGCTGGAAAAAAAAAACGCGATGCACTGAAACCACAATTGGTTCCCTCTGTAAGCATCCTACTAAATTTTACAATGAAGGATTACTGTTGATCAGTTGTTCGTTGTCAAAATGTGAACACCATGATGAAGAAAAAAATTCAATTTCAAATTGAAACAGGAAATGTTTGTCAATTTATGCATCTAATGCCTGTTGTGGATTTTGCCGTCCAGCTTCTTGTGCACGTCATCAATTTTTTTTTTTCATTATGTTGGGCATGCATTCAAAAATTTGCAGAAGGCCAAATTTAGTTCACCTGTACAACAGTGCATTTTGAGTTCGTCCTGAAATTCCACCTAAAACCTAAAAATCGCTAACTTTGTGTGTATTTCTTTAACAATTCAAATGTCTGAAACATTCATTTTAAATTTTATTTGTTTTATGAAGATGCGAGCCTTTTATATATTTTTAATAGCCTGAAAGATTCATTTAGCACACATGCAACACTGGCCAAAAACTCAGAAGGTTAAAAATGTTTGACAATGAACTCTTCAGTGTCCGTACGGTACACTCACATGTGGAATGGATTAAACACCTGATTCTCTCCCGCAGTGTGCCATGCAGAGCTGAATGCCATTATGAACAAGAACAGTGCAGATGTGAAGGCCTGCACCATGTATGTAGCACTGTTCCCCTGTAACGAGTGTGCTAAACTCATCATCCAAGCAGGTTGGATTGGCGACACAATTGCACATACAATACACACACACTGTATTCTTTTTTTTTATCAGTATTGGCTGGCTGATGTATGTTAATAGAATTCATTTAATTCAATTTAGTCTAATTTCACAGAATGAATTCTTTATAAAGTTGAAATACTGGAAAAAAAAAAAATCTGAACTTTTTTCATTTGGAACTAATCTAAAAAGTGTGCATATGCCTACAAACATTTACTAGGTGGTATTTTATGAAACTGCAGAGAGTATGATTTTTACTAACATAGCTAAAGAAGGTAACCACAGGATATACAACAGCTGTGTGTGACGGTTGTATAATGGATATATTTTCAAATTAATGTGCATCAAATTCTATTCGGTTTAGATTTGAAACACAAAACCTAACATTTTATTTTAATGGGATTTAAATTAAGGTTTTCAGAAAGCAATATTAAAAAAAACATTACCATAAAAAATAATGGTGGTTGATGTTCAGTTTTCAGTATTTAAAAAGAAAAAAAAATCACAAATTCTACCTGGCAATGTTATGAGCATAACTGTACATACAGTATATGCATAACCATTTTTGTTGTTGCGCAATTGAGTGCACCTTTCAACAATCCAACGCAAGTAATGTAATGAAAAGTGTCCTCCACTGGTCAGGAGGTGAATCAATTCAGATTTCCTGGATTCATTTTAGTATATTCATAATGTGTATATTTTCCATACTTTGTTCAAAATCAAACAAATGTACTTACAAAGACAAATATACCCCATGTGAACTTAAAATGATTTCATTTATTAAGGGCGAAAGAAACTTCCAAGGTACCTGATGCTGTGTTAAAAAACTATGCGCCCCCTAAATCTCAGACGTGATTTTTCTGTTTATAGGCGGAATTCCATCTTTTTAAATTGCATAGATCAAAAGAAAAAAAATCCAGTTTTTCTGCCATATTCCGACCGTAACTCGTCCCAGAATCCATAGTCTTTCATTTTCCGATCAGACTTTTGCAAGTGAGGCAAAAAATTTGATACGGGTCTGTTCCACATTCGACCAATAAAAACGCTTGTATACAAGACAGTTTACTGGGGCATTTGCAGTCTTATCACGCCTGCACGCCATCGCACAGCTGAGCATGAAAAATCAGTAGAAATACATAGCTTATTTTGTGTAGTCTTGACCAATGCAATTGTGCAGTTTTCGCACACTCAGCACACATGAAAACCGATCCAGCGTTGTGAACCACAGCCTGTCTTTGTTTTTTTTTTTTTTTTTTTTTTTTTTTAATTGAAGCACACTTCTACTACTGCTCAGCTTACTTCTAGTTCCTAGTTTACTTGACACCGCCCTCCCCGGCTCTTAAAGGGATACACTCATGATTACAAACACCGTCAACCACCAGCGCTTTAGTTAGCAACACAGTCTGGGCAACATAGAGCAAAGAGATTTAGACACACTGCTTATGTTTACTCTCAAATAATGGTAAAAGAAAAAAAAAAGTGCTGTTGCTTTAATGAATGTCTGTGTATGTGAATAATAGAAGAAAAAGTGGTGAAACTGGATGAGATTTTCTCTTTTTTGAGTAAAAAAAAAAGTGTGGTCTGAAGCTAAAGTAGAAAGATACAGGATGAGATGGTGTATAATGTTAAAATACCACCTTGGCATAGCCTGATCGAGGATGAAAGCATAGACAATTCAGTGCACAAAAAGCGAATTCTGTATTTTAAAAATAGGAGGCAACATAACATTAACCTTAAAACTGTTTTGGGAGCATCATTCTCCTTTCAATATGCATCGCTAAAGATAATCTGTAAGCAATAATTCAGTTGTACACCAAGAAAACTAGACAGGAATATCATTGTTGGTTAAAAAGAAAATGAAACAAAGTTGGAAGCAACCTTTCAAATTTATAGTTCTAGCTGGCTTGGTTTGGTTAGCAATGTATTTTTTTGTTTGTTGACATTTTCATTGTAAGTTTGCAAAAACACAGAGTTGTTCTTGAAAATGTTCTGATGGGAGTGTAAATTCTGTAATCTGAATCTTTGAATGAGCTATGTAGCTTCAAAGGATGACACTGATCTGACCACAGCGCATACGTCTGTTTCTCATAGTGGTCAAAGGGAGCACTTAGTGTGTTTGCGCAGACACGAGGTGAGAGTTCAGAACCAAAAATGTCTAATATTTATTGATAATGAAACATGACGTTAATAATTGTTGTGAAATTCATACATTTCAATCATTTCCAAAAACAAGAAATTAAAACATTTTTGAATGGATATGATATACACGCTATGAAAGCATGCTTGCATGCCATGGCACAAATCTGAACTCAATTTAGTTTCACTTCTAGTAGTTTACTTGTTGAATCTGTAATTTTTTGTGGTAAAGGTATGCACCTCAATAATGAACTATCATATTGTGTACATTTTGAAAACAGAATAGCATTTATTTATGGATGTACTAGATATATTTCATTCATCATACAATTTATAAAACTTGCATGTTAAAATTGGTGATCATCCTTTGATCATCCTTGCAGCCCCAGACCTCCAGCTATTTTTCAGTCTTTTTTCATTCAGTCAAGTCTCATGTCTGATGCCTAATAACTTCCTTGCAAAATTGTTTGTATTCACCAAAAACAGTTTTAACCATGAACAGCCTTTTTAAGGTCATTGCACTGCATTTAAACTTTTTTTTTTTTTTTAAACCATTGAGAAGTTGACTTCTTGATGTGTTTTGGATCATAATTCCTGTTGCAGAACCCAAGTGCACTTCATCTTGAGGTCACAATCTAACGCAGGGGTCGGGAACCTATGGCTCTTGGGCCATACCTGACTCTTTTGGTGGTTGCATATGGCTTGCGGAGCCCTCATAACAACATAATGAACATGTGATTTCTGTAGTGCAGAGAACTTTTGTCCTAGTGGGGTTGCCGCACAGACAGTATGGCCTAGTGGGGTTGCCGTAGTTTTTGCGTGATAGTCTATGTCCAGAGGTACAGAAGGGTCTAATGCTAATCGTGTTGGAACAACTAATTATGGAAACGCTTTTGACAAAGTTCGCTTAAAGAAAAAAAATATGAGTACCACCGAAGTTTTCAACAAGAATAGACAGCCTTCGCTGAGATGTTTGGTTCTGCTGTGTGTTTAAATTCACAGATGGGGAGTATGCCAAAACCTTCGTACTCAGCATTGCCAATAAACATTTTGCCAATTTAAAGACTAGATAATTAAACAAATAAAATAAAAGCCTTTGTCGGCATGAACTGTTCACCATCGTACCGGCATGATGGCAAATCAAATTTAATTTCCTTCACGGTGAATGGACGGAAGTCTGAACGCCTGCGTGAAGCTTAATCTGACGATGTATGAACTCCAAAGCCATCAGCAAAACCGTGCAGCACTAGCTGTCACATTAACGGTAAGACGTACTATTGTCATCATTTGTGAGCAACAGTGTAACAATCCATCCATCCATTTTCTTTGCCACTTATTCTCACGAGGGTCGCGGGGAGTGCTGGAGCCTATCCCACCTGTCAACGGGCAGGAGGCGGGGAACACCCTGAACTGGTTGCCAGTCAATCGCAGGGCACATGGAGACAAACAACCACACTCACAATCATACCTAGCGGCAATTTAGAGTGTCCACATAATGTTGCATGTTTTTGAGATGATGGAGGAAACCAGAGTGCCCGGAGGAATCCCACGCAGGCACGGGGAGAACATGCAAACTCCACACAGGCTGATCCTGGATTGAACCCGGATCCTCAGAACTGTGATGCCAACGCTTTACCAGCTGCTCCACCATGCCGCCCAGTGTAACTATGTTTAAAATAATTCAGAGACTTACTGTACTGTAAAAGTGTTGGTCTTACTTAAATGCACAAACATAGCTTTACTTAGTTTTTAAAAGTGTATGGCTGTTTTGAAAGTACATTTTTAAATATTTAGCCTTTATGGTTCTCTGTCGAAAAGGTTCCCAATCTCTGATCTAACGGCTGAGCATTCTTCAGTATTTTCTGTTAAAGAGGAGAATCCATCAATGACTGCAAATTGTCCAGGTGGCGTAGGAGTAGAAGCAGTACATGACCATCACAGTACCACCACCATGTTTAACTATTGACATTGGGTTCTTTTCTGAAATCCTTTGCTACATATACGCCAAATGTAATGAGACACACCATCCCAAAAATCGTAATTTGTCAATCTTATCCAAAATGTATTGAGAATCATTCAGATTTTTTTTCCCACTCCAAATGTATGACAGACTTCATTCTTTTTGGTCAGAAGTGGTTTTCAACTTGAAACTCTGCCATGGATGGAATTTTCCCCCAGACTCTTCTTTATTGTTGGGTCATGAACACTGACCTTAACTGATGCAAAGGAGGCCTCCAGTTCTGTAGAAGTAGTGTTGAGTTCCTATATTTCCTCCTGGATGAGTCACTGGACTTCTTTGGGGGTCATTTTTTTGGCCGGCCACTTGTGCTGGAATCCTAAAAATGGCTTTTGTAACTATTTCCCGACTGATGGATGTCCATTAATTTATTTGACTCTCCTAAAATTTCTTTTGATCATGTAATTTTGTTGCAGCTTTTTTAGATCTTTAATTTGACCTGCTTTTGCCAGGACAGATTGTGTTTCAAGTGATTTCGTGATTATATAGGTCTGGAGATTATCCGACTTGGATATGGTCAGTGAAAATCAACCAAAAATTGTGATTAGCCACAATGTGTTCATTAGTTAATAAAATGGGAATTGGGTTTTAATTGGAAACAGAGGTCTTGTTTGTCTTCCTTGTCCCCACATAAAAATTTGCAAGGACGCAGACTCTTATAGGGTGATCAATCTGTGTCTTCGGTTAGCATGGTTTAGTACTCTGGCAGGGTGCTGTAAATCTGACTTTTTTGCGGGGGAGCAGGACTCTAAAGTGTGACTATTTTGGTTGCATATGTGCTCTAATTTGTGATTGGTGTGGCAAAAAATAGAGAAAAATTGAGCACATACAGGTAATGTTCCCTCCAAGCTGTGAACATGCACAATTGCGCACCGCTGATGTGGTCTCTGTGCGAAGCTATTCTGCATTGCGTGCAAAAAAAGCAAAAAATCCAACGCAGATTAAAAGTATAACATACAGCTATTCAGTTTGTGGCGTTTTGCAATGTGATTCAGTGAGTGAGAGATGACTGGTTGCTACATCCAACAGCACAATTCGCATACATACTGTAAAAATTGAAAAGTAAAAGTCACTGGATTGTTTTAGGCAATGTTTAATCAACATTTCGGCAGCACACGGAACTTTCTCTAACAACGACCTGCTGCTTGGCCACACACTCTCCTGCCTAGTTTACCTTACACCGGCCACCTCCGCTCTTAAAAGGGTAGACTCATAATTACAAATGTTACAGTACTTACGCAGACTTCAATATGGTTTATAATGACAGCGCCCGCCTCCGGTGCTTTAGTTAGCAACACCGTCTGGGCAACGTAGAGCAAAGATGAGCGAGACATGCTATTACTAATGACATATCAATATTACTCTCTAATAATGGCAAAAGTAAAAAAAAAAGAAATGCTGTTGCTTTAAGATGACATGAATGTCGGGGTATGTGAATAATAGAAGAAAAAGTGGTGAAACTAGATGAGATTTTCTCTTTTTCGAGTAAAAAAAGGTCTGGTCTGAAGCCAAAGTATAAAGTACAGGATGAGATGGTGTGTAATGTTAAAATTCCACCTTGGCACAGCCCGATTGAAGATAAAAGTACAGACAATACAGTGCACAAAAAGCTAATTCTGTACGGTACATATAGGAGGCAACATAACATTTACCTTAAAACTGTTTGGGAGCATCATTCAGCTTTTAACAGGCATTGCTTAAAGATATTCTGCAAGCAATAATTCAGTTTTACACGAAGAAAAACGTACAGGGGATATCATTGCGGATTAAAAATAAATAAATGAAACAAAGTTGGAAGCGACCTTTCAAATTTATAGTTCATAGTTGGCTTGGTTTGGTTAGCAATTAATTTTTCGTTTGTTGACATTTTCATTGTAAAACAGAGTTGTTCTTGAATATGTTCTGATGGGAATATAAATGCTGTAATCTGAATCTTTTAATGAGCCATGTAACTTCAATGGATGACACTGATCTGACCACAGTGCATGTTGCGAACAGTGGTCAAAGGGAGCATCAGGGTCTTAGTGTGTTTGCGCAGACACGTAAAACATTGGAGGGAACATTCCGTACAGGTGTCTCGTCATTTGAGAAAAAAAAAAAAGTTTCCACAAAAGTAGAAACCCAATGGGTTTCATGTTCATGGTTCTTCAAATCAGCAGGGACCCTCCATCTCCTCCGTTTTGGTGTGCATGTGTGGATTTGAAAGGCGGTCGCTCATGTACATGCAACTAAGTTTTTTGACACCGAGCAGGGAGCTGCAGTTACAGAAAATGGAGTGCCATAAGTTGGATAGCTTTTAAAGCCTAATGCCAAGCCTAATGTAATGTGAGAAGCAAGCAGCATGAACGCGACCATCCCGCGAAAACACCATTGACCAGTGTCGAATTTGTATCAAGTGGGAACAAAGAACACAACCCTTAAAACCTTAGTGACAAAATTCATTTTAAACACAACCATCCCTCCCAATTTATTCAGCTTGGAACAACAAACGCAGGACATCTCCCGTTCCTGTCAACTTGCAATTATGGAACCCTTCGCCCAACAATCCAAAATACAAAAGTGAACACCGTGCACGTACACGCAAATATACATTACAGGACAGTATGACTATTGTACGAGATGCTATTGAACATCTTGACAAAGGAGTGTTTAAAGACAAGGTGCTGACTTTTAAATGGTACAAATCTTGAATTAAAACGCTTTGCTTTGCTTTGCTTTACTTGTCATTGTTTCCACTTGGCACTTTTTTTTTTTTTTAACTAAAACATTACCAGATTGCCTGTTAGGGCATTATAAACTTTTTATACCTTTGTCTCAAATTGTAATATTGATTGAAGTGCACTTTTTGTTCACAGAGCCAGTTTTAATATATCCAAGATTTTGTACATGAAGTCAGTGGTTATTGTTTTTTGCTTGAATTAAATGTTTTGTTCTGATTATATTTGTAACATAAGAAACTATTACTTCCACAATGGGGAAATTTTCATCTTTTCAATATTTTGGAATTTAGAAAAAATGTAATAGCACGCAAGAGGAAGACATGAGCAAAAAAACAAAACTGTCCATACATAAGTCCAATTCAGTCAATCAACAATGTTGTTTTCAAAATAGTGCTGAGCTTGAATAGACTTGCTTTTTTTTGAAAACAGAATTGGCAAATTCATAAACATTTTTTGATGATGGTACATTGAAATTTCATCCAGGGTTAGGGTTAGGGTTAGTTGGTATTTTTATTCAGGCAGTAAATGTGTTCGCTGTTAAAAGGATGATGTAATAAAGACACTAAAATAACAAAATTGAAGCCATAATTTAGTTATCATTGACTGTTCATGATGACTTTTTTTTTATATATGGAAACAGGATAAGCGGCTCAGAAAATTGATAATTGGATGGAAAATCAGACTAATTTACACCAATTGTTCTGGGATTTAGATTTTTATCGGTTGGCACATCTGGTGGCACCCCAGCTGTACAAAGAAAATCATTTGTATTTATTGTAGTTTCTTTATTGCCCTCACACTCTTCAGGAATTAAGGAGGTGGTCTATCTTTCTGATAAATACCATGACACACCAGAGATGACGGCCTCAAGAAGACTACTCAACATGGCAGGAGTACAGTTCAAGTGAGTAGCTTTTTTTGTTTAGTTTTTTTTTATATTGTGTATGACTTCAGATTGCCTCTCCTAATTAGGACTGTGGTGGGCCCTACTTTCTTCCTCTGAAACACTGTTTATACACATGTACAGTTGTGATGTTCATCTGGAAATGTGAATGCATTTTCTCTTCCTCCACATGACATTCATCCATCTATCCATTTTATGTCACTTATCTGGGTCCGGGTCACAGGGGCCGGAGCTTTAGCAGAGATGTCCACAGGAGCTCTAGCTACTTCATCCAGCGAGATCCCATGGTGTTCCCAGACCAGCCGAGGAATGTAGTCACCCCAGGGTGTCCTGCGTCATCCCTGGGGTCTCCTCCTGGTGGGATGTGTCCAGAACACCTCATCAGAGAGGCGTCCAGGAGGCATCTGAATCAGATGCCCCAGCCACCTCATCTGGCTCCTCTCAATGCGCAGGAGTAGCGGTTCGCCACTGACCTCTCAACGATGACCGAGCTTTTCACCCTATCTCTAAGGGATAGTCCGGACACCCTGCGGAGGAAACTCATTTCGGCCACTTATATCCGGGATCTTGTTCTTTCAGTCATGACCCACAGCTCTTACCAAGAGGTGAGGGTAGGAACGTCGATTGACTGGTAAATTGAGAGCTTCGTCTTTCGACTTAGCTCCCTCCTTACCACAATGGACTGATACAAAGTCCGCATCACTGGAGACGCTGCACCGATCCATCTGTCGACCTTGCACTCCATTCTTCCCTCACTCATGAACTAGACCCCAAGATAGTTTAACCCCTCCACTTGGGGCAGGATCTCATCCCCGACCCGGAGAGGGCACGCCACCCTTTTCCGGTTGAGGACCATGATCTCAGATTTGGAGGTTCTGATTCTCATCCCAGCTGCTTCACACTCTGCTGTGAACCGCTCCAGGGAGCGTTTGAGATCACAGCTTGATGCAACAGAACCACATCTGCAAAGAGAAGAGATGCAATGCTGAGGCCACCAAACTGAACACACTCTATGCCTTGGCTGTGCCGAGAAATTGTGTCCATAAATGTTATAAACAAAATTGGTGAGAAAGGGCAGCCTTGGTAGAGTCCAACTCTCACTGGAAACGAGTCCGACTTATTGCCTGCAATGCGGACCAAACTCTGACAACGGTTGTACAGGGACCGAACAGCTCGTATCAGGGGGTTTGGTACCCCATACTCCCGAAGAACCCCCCACAGGACTCACCGAGTGACACGGTCGAACGCCTTCTCCAAGCCCACAAAACACATGTACACTGGTTGGGAGAACTCCCATGCACCCTCGAGGATCCTGTCAAGAATGTAGAGCTGGTCCACAGTTCCACAGCCAGGACGAAAACCACATTGCTCCTCCTGAATCCGAGTTTCGACTCACCCTCCTCTCCAGTATCCCTGAGTAGACCTTACCAGGAAGGCTGAGGAGTGTGATGCCTCTCGTGTTGGAACACACCCTGCGGTCACCCTTTTTAAAAAGGGGGACCACCACCCCAGTCTGCCAATCCATGGGCACTGTCCCCCATGTCCACGCGATGTTGCAGAGGTGTCTCAACCGGGACAGCCCCACAATATCCAGAACCTTAAGGAACTCCGGGCAAATATCATCCACCCCCAGGGCCCAGGCACTAAGGACCTTTTTAACCACCTCAGTGACCTCACTCCAGAGATAGAAGAACCCCCCTCAGATCATCCAGACTCACTTCTTTTGCAGTGATGAAAGTCCTCCGGATTTTCCCGGAATTCCGGATTTTCTAATTATTATGATAATTGCTCTGGAAAATTGGGGAAAAGTTGCATAAAATTATCAGAAATTTTCACAAACTGCACTTTCATCTCTACTCATGGGAAGGTGTGTTGGTGGAATTGAGGAGGTCTTTGAAGTATTCTCTGCACTGACTCACAACCTCCTGAGTTTAGGTCAGCGGTGCCCCATCTCCGCGATACACAATGTTGACAGTGCACTGCTTCCCCCTCCTGGAATGCTGGACGGTGGACCAGAATTTCCTTGAAGCCATCTTGAAGTTGTTCTCCATGGCCTCACAGAACACATCCCACACCTGTTTTTTTTTGCCTCAGTGACCACCAAAATGCCCGGTAGGACTCCTTCAGCTTGACAGCATCCCTTGCTGTTGGTGTTGTTTGCGAGTTGCCCTGAATTTGGTGTTCGTTATGGACAATCTGTGATGAGCACATTAGTCCAGTAACGGAACACCACTCAGGTTCTGATCAGGGGGTCCGTTCTTCCCAATCACGCCCTTCCAGGTCTCACTCTCATTACCCACCTGGGTATTGAAGTCCCCCAGCAGAATGATAGAGTCCCCAGAGGGGGCCCTCTGCAGCACTCCCTCTAAGGACTCCAAAAATGCTGGGTACTCTCAACTGCTTTCTGGCGCATAAATAACGGTCAGCACCCGTCCCCCTTTCTGAAGGCGGAGGGAGGCTAACCACTCATCCACCTGGATATACCCCAATGGACAGGCCCCAAGCCGGGGGGTAATAAGTATACCCACTCCTGCTCGACATCTCTCACCGTGGGCAACTCCAGATTGGAAAAGATTCCAACCCCTCTCAAAAAGAGGGGTCCCAGAGCCCAAGCGGTGCGAAGTGGTGAGTCCGACTCTATTAGTACTTGTCCAATATCTAGTCTGAACTTTTCGACCTCACTCACCAAATTGGGCTCCTTCCATGTCCTTAGAGCTAGTTTCGGATCGCCAAGGTCCCTGCCTTTGGCCACCGCCCAGCTCACATCGCACCTGACCCCTATGGCCCCTCTCACAGGTGGTGAGCCCATGGGAAGGGGGACCCATGTTACCCTTTCGGGCTGTGCCCGGCCGAGCCCCATGGGTGCAGGCCCTGCCACCAGGCGCTTGCCTTTGAGGCCCACCTCGAGGGCTGGCTCCAGAGGGGGTTCCCAGTGACCCGCGTCCGGGCTCGGGAAACCAAGATTTTGGAGTCATACTTTGTCTGGTCCCTCACCTAGGACCTTTTCGCCATGGGTGACCCTACCAGGGGCATGAAGCCCCAGACAACTTTGCTCCTAGGATCATCGGGACCCCTCCACCATGATAACGTGACTGCTCAAGGACGGGCTCTTCTACTTACTGGGATGAAAAATACCTGATCTTTGTAAGGGTCTGAATTATTCAGAAAGAGACCCTCCATATGTCAGTCATATTCACCGATGGGATTTTTTATGGGTGGAGGAGGAGCCTTTCGTATCTTAGTGGAAAGTGGGTTCAGGTGACGGAGATGGAAGAAAGATCTTGGTGTGGTGTGGGTTGGATTCTAACATTGACAATCATCTTCACCTTATCAGTCAGACCTAACATTGCATTTAAACTAGTAGAAAATGAGTGTTATGTTGGGCTACAATGGGGCAGGAAGAAGTTTGGAAGATTAAAAAATGTTGGCTCATCTTTTTTTTTTTTTTTTTTTTTTTTTTTTTTTTTTTGATGACCCCAAGAATCAGTCTACACCTTGTTGCCTTATCTCTTGGTCGTCTGATTGTTCGTGAACAACTGCATCCTTTTCGTCTTTGAGTTGTTGTCAGCATTGCTTCTCTTTTCTTTTCGGGTCGGTGAATGAAATGTTCGCTGCCAATAACATAACCTCTGGTCTATTTAGACAGAAATTGTCTGCCTTGTAAATACATCTGCGCTCAAAAATGTGCATAAATTGTCAATAAAACTCACGGTTAGTGCAGTACAGACTTCGCTTAACTACTTATTTAATTGACGGACCCTTTAAAAACAATCTTATCGTAAAAGTGGGAGAGGCCTGCTTCTAAAAACCTCAACTTAACATTACACTTTTATAAGATCAATGAAATCTCCCTTCAGTACCTCTGATTGCTGCTTGAGAAGATCCAGGCCCCATGTGTATCATGACAGATACTACTGTTGGGTGCTTATTCGTGATCTCCAGGATTTTTTGAGAGATCAGACACCGTCTCATTAGTAAAATACAATACTTTGGTATTCTTCTCACTGCAAAAACATTTCACATCCTTGACTGCTCCATTACCAACTATTAACTTTTGGGGTCCCAATTTTTTCTTGTGTGGTTTAATTTCATCACTTACAGCATTCTTGACCAGGGTTTACGAAAAGTGGCTGAAATCTATTTATAAGTCTGTCAATGTTTTGCATTGAGTCACTTTTTTTTTTTTTTTTTTGCTCATCATTGTTGCGACTGTCCATGGCCGCTCACTCGGGTTTGAGGTAGCCCACTGAAGTGGCCATCTAGATAGATAGAACTGTTGGATGATCAATTATTGATTCCATCATCCACATTTATCCTCATTCTTGAGCTAAGAGGCTATTGGTTGTCCATTTACATCCACATACAATTCAAGACAGAGAATTTTCTTTTCTGGGATTGACACCCTCTGCAGTTGTCAGTGATAATCCTCAATTGAAAAGTGAAGCGTTTTGACAGATAATCTACCACCAGGTTTATGCTAATTAGCATGTCGCTGTCACCTATTGGTGAGAGGGTATCGGACAGTATTGGAAATATGGCAAAAACTCTGGCTAGTTAGCTTGCTCGGCTGTGAGGGCATCCCGAGTCCACCCTCTCTGCTCACCTGTCGAACTGTCCTCGTTTCATCCCGCTGCCCGACCCACAACCCCCCAACCTCCCTCTACAAAAGTGTTGTTGAACGAGCACAAGTAACGATCCAAAAAGATACACAAACCTTCGCGTTGGAGGATAAATGTAATATTTGGCGATCGATTTTGCGCCAGCTCAATGAAAACTGGGATATTGTATGGTAAGTTAACCAGGTAACTTCTGGGTCCCATCGCACAATTCAAAAAGCATTGTGAAGTTGAACGACCACAAAATACAGTCTAAAAAGTGCTATGTTTAGCAATCGATTTAGCTTAGCCAGGCATGACACAACCTTATGTCTCGTCATTTGCAAGGTGCATTTCAAGGATCCCCTCAGCCTTGAAAACATAGCTAAATTAATCTTCTGGACTCACACAGTGTCGCATGACTGGGCCTGCATCTGACATCACTTCATATGATGCAATTCAATAATGCAATAGCAATACCAGAGCAGAAGTCAAACTAATTTGTTTCAAACTGTCATCATGTCACTTTTTATGTTTTAAAAATTTAGGGAAAGTCACAAGAAATCTTTTTATCTCTCTTCTGAAGATTGCTACATTTTATGAAATATGAATTCTAGATGACAGGTGTGCTTAAGATCAGAACACATGGAAAACACAACGGATGGGATTTTATAGAATATTTGACTTCTACAAAAGATGTAGAGAGAAACAGAGGGGTGTAAGTAAAAATAAATGATAAAAAGAAGGAAAATAGTGTCGGACTAAAGTGAAAACAAGCGTTGGTGGAAGAAGAGACTTTACTCGGTTGAAGTGCAAAGTATATAAAACAGTGGTGGTGCCAGCCGTGATGTACGGATAAGAGATGGTGGCACTCAAGAGACAATGGGAAGCAGAACTGGAGGTGGGAGAAATGAAGATGTTGCGGTTCTCTCTAGGAGTGAGCAGGTTGGATAGGATTAGCAGCGTAGCCAAAGTTGGATGTTTTGGAGACTAGTTTCAAGAGAGGAAACTTTGATGGTTTGGAAATGTTCAGAGGCGAGAGAGTGAGTATATTGGTAGAAGGGAGCTGAGGATGGAGCTCCCAGGCAAAAGAGCAAGAGGAAGACCAAAGAGAGAGTTGATAGATGTTGTGAGGGAAGACATGAGGCCATTTGGTGTTAGAGAGGAAGATGCACGAGATAGGCTTACATTGAAAAAGATGATGGGCTGTGGCTACCCCTAAAGGGACAAGGCAAAAGGAAAAGAAGTAGTACTTATTTCCATCTTTTCTTTCCCTTGCTGCTAAATTGTAAACATTTCTAGTGGAATTTCAAGGGCATGTCCGAGATCGTTAACTCATTCTTTACTCCCGATGTAGTGTTGGACTACTTCAGAGGTGACCAACCTGCGGCTCTTTGCCTTTTTTCATGCAGTTCTCGTGAAGGTGCGAAAGCATATCAAAGTTCTGTTTTTTAAATGTGCGTGCACCTGCTTTGCTTGAAGAGTAAGTTTAAAGGAGCCATTATAGCCATTCGTGCAGCAAAATGGTGCTTTATGCCATTATTGTTCCAGCCACCCAGCTCAGCTGTGCAACAAGAGAAGGGAGTTAACCCCAACGAGGACGGCGTTGCGTCTACCGGCCAATGTTAGCAGACCCTAGCTGGAAAGGTTAACGCGGTATTTTCACATAAAAAGGCATGTGCATTGAAGCTTAGTTTCCCAGTTGGATCGTAATTTTATAAGAATTTTTTTGTCAATTTTGCTCTCAAAATGGCTGGGAAAAATGTTAAACATAAAATATGTGGATCAACACAAGATGTTTCACCAGAGCGGTTTTTTTTTTGAGTGCAACAGCCAGCCACTCTGCCTTTTGTGTCAGACGTCTATCGTTGATTTCACATCATCAAAGCTTCACTTCAGCTCACTAACATTGACCAGGAGTTTCCAAAAGGAACTGACTTTGTAGTCACAAGTTAGTCACTTTGAAAAATAAAACAGAAAAGCAGACACCATCTTTAGAACACTGAAGCATCCAGAGACTATGATTGTGAGGTGGGTTAACGCTCTACACAGCTGACACCATGTAAGGATATTCTTCTTGCCCTCCCGATCACCCATAGCTTTGTGAGTTAAGCAGTTGCGTAATCTTGTCACCTTTTGTCGCTCTTTGCATCGAAATTATGATTGGCGAAAAACTGTGCGTTTGTGTGTGTGTGTGTGTGTGTGTGTGTGTGTGTGTGTGTGTGTGTGTGCTCTCGCACGCATTCAAGACACACACATGCAGTTGTTGCCTTCATTGACCACAATTGGCATCTAAGTTTTTAGAGAAGTTTACTAAGAATGGTGTGCTTGTTTGTTTGATATGTCAACTGAACAAAGGTGCTCATTTAATGTGGCTTCAACTCCACTAATATTTTAGTTTTTGGTTCATGTTGACGACATCATTCTGTAATTTGTTATATCTTACCAACTAATGGCTCCAGTTAAGGTCATGCTTTTTTGTACTGCGGATAAATGACATTCCTGCCACTTGTAAGCCGCTGAAAAAGTTGGTTGGCTTTTTTGTAAGGCTTTGGTCCCTGCACGATGCCCTGCGGTAAATACATAGTGCAGTTTGAGAAGGTCTTAACACAACACACTCAACGTTTTGGTGTCACCACATCATCGTGTACCCACCAAAAGAAACCCCTTGATATACTAATACTGTACTATTCTTTACAACACCCATCCATTTTCTTTGCCGCTTGTCCTCATGAGTTTCGCAGGGACTGTGTGAGCCTATCCCAGCTGTCAACAAGCAGGAGGCGGGGTACACCCTGAACTGGTTGCCAGCCAATCACAGGGCACATAGAGACAGACAAATCGCACTCCCAATCATACCTAAGGGAAATTTAGAGTCTCCAATTAATGCCTGTTTTAGGGTTCTGGGAAGAAACCAGAGTGCCTGGAAAAATCCCTCGCAGCCACGGATAGAACATGCAAACTCCCTACAGGCAGGGCTGGGATTTATCCCGGGTCTTCAAAACTGTGAGGCAAAAGCTTTCCAGCTCTACCACCGTGCCGCCTTTTTACAACATATTTTAGCAAATAATTATTTTTGAGGATGATGAACATAAAAACAAAAGTATCAGACTTTCTTTTGAAAATTACATTATTGGGGCACTTACTAAGGTGAAAAGCAAAAACCAAGTCACATTCATGTTCAGTATATTTTCACTGAATTATCAATTTTACATCCCAAAAACTTGTTGGTTTTGAAATTGCAATGTGCAATTGAGGCATGTTTTTTCCACAGTAATAAAATATGTATCTGTTTTGAATATTTTTCCAATGAAGGGTTTGGGACATGTCGATATAGTTTTAGATAGTGTTTCCAACAGGGTTAAGAACCACTATGTAGATATTTTTTTGGTGCATTTGTAGATTCTTTCATTTCCTTGTCCTTTTTTTTTTAGGCAATTCAAGCCTAAAAGAAGCAAGATTGTCATTGATTTTAACTCCATAAACCACCCACCAGCGCCGGACAGCTCAACAAAGTGATCTGCTTTTGGGTAGCCAAAAAGATGTAACAAGAGAGAGAGAATGCTTTTTTGTTTTGTTTTGAGCCACATATCATTTATTTTTCTTTGTTTGACAAGATATGAATTCCTTGCTCTTTTATGTCAGTTGAAATGGAAGAAATTTCACATTTTTCCTTGAAAATTAAATGAACAAGGACCATTGTCCATTTATTTTAAACCTCCTTTAAATTGTTTTTTTTTTTTGTTTTGTTTTTCTTTATTAGTTCAAAAAAAATTTCCCAGACAAGCAAAGTAAAAGTAGGATTTTGTTTCTTGAGGTTAGGTTGTCAAATTATATAGGCAGGAGAAATTTGCAATCCATTTTGAACTCTCATGTTGTCCTGTAAGTATTGTGAAGACCCTTTGTCTAAGCTACGTCATTTTTTTTCTCTTGACACTACAACACTTTTTTTTTATGATGATTTGTCATTTTGATCCCACTGAAATTTTTACCCATACCCCTCCATTACTACTGCTACGGTTTAGTTGTTTCTAGAATGAGAGCTTGTATTTTCAACTATCCCTTAGAAGCCTTTTTTTTTCCATGTTCAGTTCCTGCATTTTTATGATTTACATGTCTTTAGAACGATGTACCTAGATATACTACTTAAAAACCTGCAAGGTAGCCAAAAATAGTTGAATCTCTGTAATTTCTCGAATATAATGCCAATTTTTTTCCAAAATATTTTCAAAAAGTCAAGAGACCCCATTATGTGTGTGTATGAAAAATAAAAAAATACAATCACATTGTATAGTATGTTCAGGTACATAGAGGGGTAAAAAAATGGTACACGTATACATTTTGATATATTTGATGTTTTATGTTACACATTTACAAATATTAGAGTAATGTACGCCACCAACCTGAGCTCTCTGACCTCCTTAGGGAGCTTGGCATTTTACGATCGTTAGCGTAGCACATTTGCTGCTACTGCACCAAACATCAGAAACGACGGCCCCCGAGTTTGTTTTAACTTAAACGAAGATAAAAAAATGTCGACGACAAGGGCTAGTTGTGCAGCTGCTGTTAAAAGAAATGTCATCGCTCCTGCCGATAACGAGGGGGAACCCGGAAGCAGCACGGCAGTTCAAAACAATGTGAGGGGGAACCCGGAAGCAGCGTGGCAGTTCAAAACAATGTAAGCTCAAACTACGTAGTACAAGCCTAATGGACACATGGGTGGGAGGGGGGGGAACAGAGGGCGCGCACACTTGAATTTTTTTTTTTTTATTTAATATTATTATGCTCATTTTTACGTAGTTTGAGCTCTCATTGGTTTGACAGCGACCCAACTGCATAGGAAAGCTGCTACAGATTGTAGCTGAATGAACAGTGGCTGTGCTGCGGAACCCAAACTCTTGGGACTCGAAAAATGTTTCCTCACTAAAACCGTGGATGACATAGAGGATGACAATCTGTGGGAGCAAGATAGGATCACTGTTCATGCTGCAATGCAGGAGACACCAGAACTGGACCAAGTCATCAATAATGAGTTCCACAACGATGCATCAAAGGTAGCTACTATGGATCTTTTTAAGATTGGAGATGAGTCATATGCTTCTATTCAAGTCTTGGCCAAGGATGTGTAATGTAGTGGATAAAGTACGCTATGCACATATGTTTTATGTTCAAATATTTAATGCAAAATTTTTTCAAGTTAAACAGTGTTAAAGATTTTATTTATCTAAGACTGTAATAGGTGTTCTCAGGAGTGTTAATAAAATGTTATGCTGTCAATGAGCATTTGTTTTAGTTGGTTGAGGGATTCTGTTCTGACAATTGAAGGGACCAGGAAAAGCGTGTTCTGTGGCCTGTCCCGAGATATACTTTATATAACCGCTGTAACAGTGCATGCACAAAGATTATTATTAATTATTACTTAATACTTGAGGATGCATTATACATGAGAAATTACGATACTTAATGGCACAAAGCAAACCCAAAAAAATGACGTGATATTAACATGCCTGCCAAATATGAATGCCTTTTGACTAAAATTGTCCTTGTATAGTGGTGGATGGAATTTGGGCGAGAAAGTATGTTTTCCGCTGCCCACAAAATGAGCAAACTTCAAATGAACATGCTTAAGTTATAGTGTATCATGAAAATTCAGCACCATGTTAATGTCTTCATGTATGTTTTCAGCACTTCAAACACATTTAATGTATATAGAAATAAAATCTCCTTGGAGCCCCTTTAAAGTTTTATTTAAAATGTGCTGTCATGCCTGAGTATTTTCTTTTGTTGTGGCGTTGCATGCTTATATTATCTGAAATATCTCTCAATTGTATTCGTACAACATTTGTTTCATGGTGTTGAGTACAATCATTTAATATATAACTGATTGGAAGTACATTATCTTGTACTTGTATGAACTTTCTACAACCTTGCAGGTTTTGACAAATTGCCAAATAGTGGATAGTATTGTGTGCATTCTTCCTTTCTTAGGGTGTCAAGTATATGTCCCTCATGTCATTATTGAATTGGATGATTGTGTATTGTTCTAAATGATGGGACCCAAATTGTTGTTTTCTAGTCCATGGCCTTCAAGTGATTATTATTTTTTTTATTTTATTTTTTTTAATTCAGGCTTTCCTGCCTTTCCCTCGAATATATATACAGTAATCCCTCATTTTTTTGCACTTACTGGGGACCAGAACCCGTGAAATGTAAAAAAACGTGAAGTACGACTCCTCCCACCTCACCCCACCCCCACACACACACTCCAGGAGTTTTCATGTGCACTGAAGAAAATAAGTATTTGAACACCCTGCTATATTGCAAGTTCTCCCACTTAGAAATCATGGAGGGGTCTGAAATTTTCATCATAGGTGCATGTCCACTGTGAGAGAGAGAGTCTCAAAAGAAAAATCCAGAAATCACATTGTGTGTTTTTTTTCAACAATTTATTTGTGTGATACATCTGCATTTAAGTATTTGAACACCTGAGAAAACCAATGTTAATATTTGGTACAGTAGCTTTTGTTTGCCACTACAGAGGTCAAACTTCTCTTGTAGTTGTTCACCAGGTTTGCACACTGCAGGAGGGAATTTGACCCATTCCTCCACACAGATGTTCTCTAGATCAGACAGGTTTCTGGCCTGTTGTTGAGAAACTCGGAGTTTCAGCTCCTTACAAAGATTTTCTATTGGGTATAAGTCTGGAGACTGGCTACGCCACGCCAGAACCTTGATATGCTTCTTACGGAGCCACTCCTTGGTTTTCCTGACTGTGTGCTTCGGGTCATTTTCACATTGAAAGGTCCAACCACGACCCATTTTCAATGCTCTGACTGAGGGAAAGAGGTTGTTCCCCAAAATCTCACAATACATGGCCGCGGTCATCCTCTCCTTAATACAGTGCAGTCGTCCTGTCCCATGTGCAGAAAAACATGGCCGAAGCATGATGCTACCACCCCCATGCTTCGCAGTAGGGATGGCGTTCTGGGATGGAACTCATCATTTGTCTTCCTCCAAACACAGTAAGTGGAATTATGACCAAAAAGTTTGATATGTGCTGGTTTAAGCTGGGGAACCTTCCATACCATGCGTGATTTCAAACTATTGACGTCTTAGTGTTGTACTAACAGTACCTTGGAAACGGTGGTCCCAGCTTTTTTCAAGTCATTGACCAAGTCCTGTCGTGTATTCTTTCTGAAGGATCATTGAGACCACACGAAGTGATATCTTGCATGGGGCTCCACTTTGATTAAGATAGAGTCATGTTTAGCTTCTTCCATTTTGGAACTTTTTTCACCAAGCTGCTTTGCAATTTCTCTGTAGCCCTTTCCAACCGTGTGGAGTTGTACAATTTTGTCTCTGGTGTCTTTGGACAGCTCTTTGGTCTTGGCCATGTTACAAGTTTGAATCTTACTGATTGCATGGGATGGACAGGTGTCTTTATGCAGCTAATGACCTCACACAGGTGCATCTGATTCAGGATAATACATGGAGTGCAGGTGGGCTTTAAAAAGCGGACTGACAGGTCTTTGAGTGTCAGAATTCTAGCTGATACAGTAGGTTTTCAAATACTTACAGCTGTATCACACAAATAAATAGTTACAAAATAATACATTGTAATTTCTTGTTTTTTCGTACGTGCACCTAAGATGAAAATTTCAGACCCCTCCATGATTTTTAAGTGGGAAAACATGTGATATATCAGGGTGTTCATATACTTATTTTCTTCACTGTGTGTGTATCTGGGTACCATAATGATTAATATATATGAAAAGTATTTATACTGTGCATACTTCAGACGAAGATTACAACAGTACACATTACATACTTTCCCATTAAAGCTGTTTCTGATTTGCTGAGATCTTAAATTATAAAACTGTTGATCTTTCCTGCAACAGTCACCTGACCGTGGTTTGGAAACTAAGGGGAGACACCTTGGGGAGACGAAGCAAAGGTTTGCTGCTCAGAAGGCTTTATTAGATCCTTTATGCACTCAGCATCAATGTGTCCTCCCTTAAACATTGCTTCTCCCCGGTCGCCCTTACTGAACTTATAACTTGTATACACTAGCAACAGCTCGCACTGCTCCACATGCCTGCGGAGTCTTGTCTCACTCGTTCTCTCTCTCTCTCTCACACACACACACATGTGGCTGACGAGATGCTCATAGAAATAAATTCACTCACCTGCAACATTGCTGCTTGGTGATTGTAAACATGGTCCTTGAAGAAGTATGTGTTTGGATCTTCTTCCTCACTGATTAGGAAACTCTCCTCACAACGACAAGCAGCACCATACAGAGGCACGTTTCTGAGGTCGTATATTTTTTGAAAATTTTCAAACCAGCCTCTGCTGGCCAAAAAGCCTCGTCCTCGAGGGGTGGAAGCACAATGCAGGGTCCAACAAGGAGAAAAGCGTCATGGAGGACATCCCAGTAGGTACCATAGTGTGCATGTAATTTGCTGCAAAAAGTGGTTGATTCCTCCCACTGGATGCCAAAAAGGATAAAAGTGCTTCCAAATAGGAGCCCATTCTTATTGATTTATTTGTGTGATGGAGCTGCAAATAAGCATTTGAACTCCTGTCAATCAGCTAGAATGCTGAACGTCAAAGACCTGTTAGTCTGCCTTTAAAAGTCCACCTCCTGAATCAGATGCACCTGTGTGAGGTTGTTAGGTAGACTCAAACTTGTAACATGGCCAAGCTCAAAGAGCTGTCCAAAGACACCAGAGACAAAATTGTATAACTCCATATGGCTGGAAAGGGCTATGGAGAAATTGCCAAGTAGCTTGTTTAATAAAATTCAAAAATAGAAGAAGCTAAACATGACGGTCAATCTCAATCAAAGTGGAGCCCCATGCAAGATATCACCTCGTGGGGTCTCAATAATCCTTTAGAAAGGTAAGGAATCAGCCCAGGACGACACGACAGGACTTGGTCAATAATCTGAAAAGAGCTGGGACCACCGTTTCCAAAGTGACTGTTGGTAATACACTAAGACATCATGGTTTGAAATCATGCTTGGCACGGAAGGTTCCTCTGCTTAAACCAGCACATGTCAAAGACCATCATGGGAGAAAGTTTTGTGGTCACATGAGACCAAAATGAAACTTTTTGTTCATAATTCCACTAACTGTTTGCAGGAAGACAAATGATGAGTTCCATCCCAAGAACACCCTCCCTACTGTGAAGCATGGAGGTGGTAGCATCATGCTTTGGGGGTGTTTTTCTGCCCATGGGACAGGACAACTGCACTATATTAAGAAGATGACCGCGGCAATGTATTGTGAGATTTTGGGGAACAACCTCTTTCCCTCAGTCAGAGCATTGAAGATGGGTCGTGGCTGGGTGTTTCAAGATGACAATGACCCGAAGCACATAACCAGGAAAACCATGTGGCTCCGTAAGAGACATAGCTGCGTCTTCAAATACTTAGTTTCTTCATTGTACATAATCAAAAAACGTCATCGCTTAAAAAAAAAAAAAAGTCACGAACACAACATTAAGATACAGTACATATGTGAGACACTCTGCATGAACGAGGTAATGTGCAAAACAAGGAAATGGGTGGGACAAGGGAACTTGCTTGGTGAGGCTTTGGTGATGCTCAATCAATAACCTCATGGGATAAAGCCACTTTTGCTCTCATTGGTCGATGTTGCACCAGGAACCAATCACGCACCTTGTATCGTGTCTTTCGGCAATAAGCCAATTTGGCTGTATTTTTATTTTTTTATTAATAAAGAAAAAAATGCGAAGCACTGAAGTCTCAAAAAGTGAAGCGCGAAGTAGCGAGGGAACCCTGTATATATTAATATATAATAAATATATATAAGCGGCGCTGTGCAGCAGCTTTAGAGCATTGGCCTCACAGTTCTGAGGACCGGGGTTCAAATCCCGGCCCTGCATGTGTCGAGTTTTCTCCTCCCTTGTCCCCAAAAACAAGCATTCATTCAAGACTCTAAATTGTCCTGAGGTGTGACTGTGAGTGCGACTGTTGTCTGTCTCCATGTGCCCTGGCAACCAGTTAAGGGTGTACCCTGCCTCCTGCCCTATGACAGCTGGGATAGGCTCCTGGAGGCGATCCTTGTGAGGATATGAGGCTCAGAAAATGGATGGATGGATATGAATATATATATATAATATATATATATAATATATATATATATATATAATTGCAGAAAATAACCTCGACCCAGACAATTGTAATCAACAAATTGTAAATGGACTACGCTTATATTGCACTTTACATGTGCTGTATGGTGCTCAAAATGCTTTACCGTGTATCACATTCACTCGTTCATTCACTCACTGCCAGGCCCATAAGGTAATTAAGGTACAGTGTCGCTCCAAGGTCACTTAGAAAACAGATGGTTGGAGTTGAATTCGTTTAAGTGATCTTTTTGTCACTGGATGATCATCTCTATCAACTGACAATCTGGAGGGTGGACCCCACCTTGGGATAAGATGTACAGATAATGGATGTGGAAGCACCTTCTTACAAATGAAACATTTAAGGCACCCAGGTACACAAATGGACAATTGGGCTTTATTTGTCCTGATTTTTTTTTTCCCCCCTCTGTGCCCAGCAGAGTATTGGTAAACATATCCACGACTGTCGTTTTGTGTTGTCACTGTGTTCAGTTTAATTCACACTGAAGCCCCATCTCACTATCAACATTGGCCTAGTTTTCTGGCAGAATGACTGCGGAACCAATCTTTTCTTTCTGGGCTTTTACTACGAGACAGAAAAATCCATACAAGGAGAGCAAAAGGTAGAAGTCCCCCACCCCAGTCTGTCCGGTGGCCGTCCACACCAGCCAAAGCGAGAAGCTTGGCACGCAGCACCTGTTCAACTGCCCAGCGCTCCTTACTACACTCACGGCAGAAGATCTATGGCGGCGACCGACCAAGGCAGCCGCTTTCCTTCGGCTATAACACTTTTGCACGATTGTCTACGTCGATGCGGCAACACTGTCACGCTGGCTATCACAACAACAACATGTGCTTGGCAGAGCAGTTCAGGAGGTCGGCTAGGATGCCAAGTAACATGGTCCTTTTGGACCACTCAAGTGGATGTCCACAAGGATAGTCGCAATGGCAAAGCAGGATCTAAACAGGAACAGGTAAATGCTGCGGGCAAAACACCGCTGAGGCAGGAGCGAGAGGTGGTGGCTGCTGCTGGGTGAGAACTGCTGAGGCAAGGGCAGCTGTTCGACTACCGCTGAGACGTGGGTGATATTCAGCGGCGGCTGTTGGTCAGGCACCGCTGAGTTATAAGCAAGAGGCTGCTGTGGATCAGGCACCGCCGAGACATGAGTGAGAGGTGGCTCAAGGTCAGTCACCGCTGGGACATGAGCAAAAGACGGCTAGGCGTCAGGCACCGCCGAGGCCTCAGAATGAGGCAGCTGTTCCGGTTCCCGCAGAAGCGAGCACATGAGAAGACTGGTTACATGGCACTGTCGGAGCGCACAAAAAAGGTGTGGCCGGCCAGCCACAAAATAGGTGTAGGTGACGGCATAGGCCAGTCCCCACCGCTGGAGCAAGAGCAAGGGAGCAGCTGCTGGTCGGAACACTCCATAACAGAAGCGAGAGGCAGTGGCCATAAATTGTGTGACTCTGCTGGAGAGTGTAGGGCATCGCCAAAGCATGAGCAGAAAAGACAGCCACGGGTTGAACGTCACCGCTGAAGAGCACGTGTGAGGGTTGGTTACCGCACACCCGGCCAATGAAACAGCAAGAGGTGAACACCACGGACCTGGCATCGGCGGAACAAAAACAAGAGGCGCCGGCCTGTTGATTAATCCCCTCTCCTGGGCCAGGTCCATGAGAACCGAAAACTGCGAGGCCAAAGAAGCCTGTCGCTCTCTAAGGTGGACACAAAGGGCAGGAATTTTTCCGTACCGCTACCCTCGGAGGGCACATTTACTAGGCAAAAGTCTGCTGGGTCCGTGTCTGGCCAGTTTGTTCTGTCACGAACATAGGACATGGGGTAGGACCCAAATGCGAGACTCTGAGGCAGTGACATGGTTTTTGAGGGAACTTTAATCCAGGCAGAAGTCATACACAGGTAAGCAGTCCAACAAAGGCACAAAAATACGTGGCAAAAGGGATGGTCCAAAAACATGAAAAATGAGATCGGATAACTACTCAGCAAAAATAAGACTGAACTTGACTGGGCTGTGGTGGCACATAAGGGCAGTGGCAACGAGGCAAATACACTACAAGAAGCTCATATACTCGTGCAAACGCATGCAGTCTCAAAGAACTGGCAACTAGTAACGCAACACACAAGGCTTAAATACATGGCATAATTAGAGCCAATGAAGCGTAGGGGAGGCCTGGCCACGCCCCTGACAAAAGATAAATAACTGCATGAGCCAAAATTTTCTTCAACTAAACCACAACAAAACAGATAATTGTTTTTGGCAAGTAGAAAAAAATATGCTTGTTGTTTATAAATCCCTGGACTTGCTATCTTTAAAAACCAAAAACTAAGTCCGAAACCTTGGTGTTCTGGTAGATTCTGACTTGACTTTCAACAGTCACATCAACTCAATTTCTAAAACTGTCTCTTACCATCAAAAGAACATATCTAGAGTGAAGGCTTGCATATATAAGACAGACCAGGAAATACCCATCATGCTTTTATCTCATGTAGACATGACTATTGTAATGATCTTCTGACCGGACTCACCACAAAGAGCATTGAACAGCTACAGCTAATTCAGAATGCTGCAGCTCAGGTTCTGACAAGAACAAACAGAACAGAACATATAGCTCCATTTGTAACGGCTTTACACTGGCTTTTAGAATAAATTTGAAAGTTCTCCTACGTGTCTATACTTCACTAAAGGGTTTAGATCCTGAATACGTTACAGAAATCCTAATGCAATACAAATTTAGAAGGTCTCTGAGATTAATTGACTCAGGTCAAATACTGAAGTGCAGAATCCAAAGCAAATGGTGAAGCAGCATTGAGCTAATATGTTGCACAAAAATTGAGTACGTTCCCATTAGTGGTGATGTCAGCACAAAGTGAGAACGTTTTAAAATCCAGGTTAAAAACCTGTTTATTTTCTCATGCATTTTAGCGTACTTCCAATGTTGAATATTTATTGCACTGAACGCTGTTTTAACTGAACTTTTTATTTTAAAGTTTTTTTTTCTTTGTATTTGAATGCTTTTAATCATGTAAAGCAGTGGTCCCGAAACTTTTTATCACTGTGGACCGGTCAAAGGTTGATAATTGTACTGTGGATTCCGGGGTGCGTTATATATCGATTGTTTATATTGTGAATATTATAAAAAAAAAACATGATTATAATTAATTAAATAATAATGGGCGGCATGGTGGCGCAGCAGGAAAGCGTTGGCCTCACAGTTCTTAGGAACTCGGTTCAATCCCAGCCCTCCCTGTGTGGAGTTTGCATGTTCTCCCCGTTCCTGCGTGGATTTCCTCCAGGCACTCCGGTTTCCTCCCACATCTCAAAAAACATGCATTAATTGGAGTCTAATTACCCCTAGTTGTGATTGTGAGTGCGGCTGTTTTTCTCTATGTGCCCTGCGATTGGCTGGCAACCAGTTCAAGGTGTCCCCTGCCTCCTGGCTGTTGACAGTTGGGGTAGGCTCCATGACTCCTGCGACCCTTGTGAGGATAAGCGGTTAAGAAAATGGGTGGATGAAATAAATTTGTCAGTTGAACCCCTCCCCTCTGGGTCCTCTCCTTCTATTCGCGACCGCAACTCTAATGCTCTTTGACTCTGTTCGGTATAGTAATGTGTAAACATGCCTTCAAAAAAAGATACAGATATGCCACAAAAATGAATATAAAGTGCAGGAAACTTTTAACCCACCATAACACAATCAATGGGAGCCCTGAGGTTGTTTCTCTCCAATAAAATGGTTCCAACTGAGGGTAATGGCACCCAAAGTGTGTTGCTTATGTCCACTCTATTCTGTTGTCGGCTGAACAGTCTGCTTAGGCGGCCGGGGAGGCCATTAGTGTCATGATCCTGCCGCTCCAGCCCGGGCTGTGCGGGTGCCCGGGCGCTCGCGCTAATTGGGAGGCACACACCTGCGCCTCATGCAGGCTGATTATCCCGTGTGTGTGTGTGTATATATAGGACCCCGATGACGACTGGTGCTCGGCCAGATCGTTGAGGTTCATGTCCCGTTCCAGCATTCTCTTATCCATGATTGTCAACCCGTGTGTACCGACCTTCGCCTGTTCTCCGACCGACCCCATAAGCCTGACTCCTTTGAGACTTCTGCCTGCCTTGATCCATCTCCCGTGTACCGACTCCTGCCTGCCCGCTCACCTGCTCTCTTCGCCCGACGTCCCAACTACCGCTGCTGCACCGGACTGCCTGCCCGATCCCCGACCATTTAATAATAACCGTTTTTCCCCGAACTACCTTGCATCTGACGAATCCTGCATTTGGGTCCTACCTTCGTTCCGATGGGTCGTGACAGAACGATCTGGCCAAAACAGAACCCAGCGGGAAAGACCCGGCGTCGCCGGGACCGACGCAAGGTAGACCGACTGCCAGAGGACCAAGCCTGTCCGATCCGGGTAGGCTCCATGACTTCATATGCTCCGCCGGCGAGCTACGAATACATCCTGACCACGACCCGTCCGGCACAGCATATTCTTCTGGACTCTGACTTTTCGGACTATGAGCAGAACCTTGATTTGTATGACCGGCTTCCTGAGTACGACTGATTATTTTGATTATAAATCTCTTCGCCCGGTCTTCAATCCCGGCCAGTTTGTTTCACCTCCCCGCGTTTCCAGCACCCCAGCGTCTTCGCCCGGTAGGTCCGAGTACACCAACCTGTTTGTGGGAACCCGCTTGGCCATCTACCCGGGACCTCCGCGTGGTGGCCAGAGGAGACGCCCCGGCCGGGCGCTCCCTTGTGCCTCCCGCTGCACGGCAACTAAGACACCGTCCTCCCACTCCTCGCCGGCAACGGCGAAACCGGCAGTCCCGCAGCTGGTGGCGAACCTTCCAGCCCAGAGGAGGAGGAGCCACCAAATCACGAGGTGTTCTGCCGCGAAATGCAGGCAGAGATAGAGCGGCAGAGCGCCGAATTGACAGCTCTCACGGCCCAGGTTCAGCAAGGATTGAAGAACCAGCCGAGCTATGCTGACGTCGCAACTGCGACGGACTCGCTGCTGAGGCAGATTCACGCTGCAGTGGGAACGGACCCGCCACCTCACCAAGCACACGTTGCAGTGGAAACGGATCCGCCACCGTGCCACGCCCACGTTACAGTTTCGACGGACTCGTTACGGACTCATGCTCACGGGGCAGTTGGAACTGACCCGCTCCCAAGACACGCCCACGTGTCAGTTTCGACTGACTCTTTGCCTACTCTCGTTCACATCACCGTGGAAACCGTAGATCCATCTCCTCGGCATTCCCACGTAGCTGTGGAAACGGATCCGCCTCCTCGCCATTCCCACGTCGGAAGTTTTGGCTGTTCCGAGCAGAGCTCAAGTGGCAGTGGAGACCGATCCGCCGCCGCCTCACATTGCTGTCCAGGCGGTGGCGACGTTTTCGCAGCCGTTTCTCGTCCGTGCCCAGGAGTACCGGTGGCGACCGGCCCGCGGTCGCGCCCCGTTCCTGCTCGCCCATATGTTCCCGTCCAGGAGGTGGCGATGGTACCGCCGCCTTCTCATGTTGCTGTCCAGGAGGAGGTGGCAATGGTGGCACTGCCGCCGCCTTCTCACGCTGCTGTCCAGGAGGAGGTGGTGCTGCCGCCGCCTTCTAGCGTTCCCGTCCAGGAGGTGGCGATGGTGTCGCTGCCTCATGTTGCCGTCCAGAGGTGGCGATGACTCCACTGCCTTCTCACGTTCGTGTCCACGAGGAGGTGGAGTTGGAGGAGGTCGCGATGTCACCGCCGCCTTCTCACGTTCCTGTCCAGGAGGTGGCGATAGTTCCCCAGCCGCCTCACGTTGCCGTCCAGGAGGTGGTGATGGCTCCGCTGCCTTCTCACGTTCCCGTACAGGAGGAGGTCGCGATGTCTCCGCCGCCTTCTCACGTTCCTGTCCAGGAGATGGCGACAGTTCCCCAGCCGCTTCACGTTCCTGTCCAGGAGTACCAGCGGCGACCGGCCCGCGGCCGTCCCATGCCGCTGTCTCGACAGCGACAGGAGCTGGGGAATTCTGTTGAGTCACCCCGGAGCTGGAGAGACTGATGGGGATGGCTGTGATGGTGATGGTGGCGGTCATGGCTCTGGTCCTTCTCTCCATCATCCTCTTCACTCCTGATGGCTCTCAGCCGCTTCATGAACTGGCCTTGTTGGTGACCAATCCACGGCTGCCTCCTTACCAAGCCTCGGTGGTGACCAATCCCTGGTCGTCTCGCAACCACGGCGTGGGAGGTTCTCGTCCGGAGCAGTTGCCTGCCTCGGTCTGGTTCCTGCTTCGCCGTTTGGTTCCTCACCGAGGTCGTCCACCCGAATCGCCCCGTGGCATCCTGGTGCTTGGCGTCCGGGTCGTCCTCTTGACCTGTCCACCCGGACGCCTCGCGTTTGGTGGCCTAGACGGCCACCAGACTGGGGTTTGGGCATCTCTGAAAGAAATCTTTGAAACGGCTCTCATAATTCCAAAACACTGGCGAGTGATTTCCCTCTGGATAACCATCTTATTTCTGTGTATAAAAGAAGCAGTGTGTGCTTTACGTCCATCTCCGCAAAGAGATCAGAGTTAAAGTGCGTGTGCTCTTTTAACTTTGACAATACCTTTCAAAACACTGTTCAATTACATTACAATTGAATAACATTTTTCAGCTTGCTAGCTTTTCTCTGTGAATGACAATGCGTAGTCACACCTCGGTGCAACCTCTTTGATTAGAGCACTTAAACCAGAAAGCTGTCCTGTCATGGCAGCAGCTCTGTCTGTGAATATGCCGACACAAAAGGACCATTTCAGTTCATCTGATATACAGTGAAGGATTTATTTGTGTGATACAGCTGCAAATAAGTATTTGAACACCTTAGAAAACCAATGTTGATATTAGGTAGAGTAGCCTTTGTTACAGAGGTCAAATGTTTCCTGTAGTTGTTTGCCAGGTTTGCACACACTGCAGGAGGGATTTTGGCCCACTTGTCCACACAAATCTTCTCTAGATCAGACAGGTTTCTGGGCTGTCGCTGAGAAATACAGAGTTTCAGCTCCCTCCAAAAAGTTTCTATTGGGTTTATGTCTGGAGACTGGTTAGGCCATGCCAGCAGAACATATGCTTCATACGGAGTCACTCCTTGGTTTTCCCTGCTGCATGCTTTGGGTCATTGCCATGTTGAAAGACCCACCCACGACCCATCTTCAATGCTCTGACTGAGGGAAAGAGGTAGTTCCCCAAAATCTCACAATACATGGCCGCTGTCATCCTCTCCTTAATACAGTGCAATCGTCCTGTCCCATGTGCAGAAAAACACACCGAAAGTGTGATGCTACCACTCCCATGCTTCACATTAGGGATGGTGTTCTTGGGATGGAACTCCTCATTCGTTTTCCTCCAAACACGATTAGTGGAATTATCACCAAAAAGTTTCATTTTGGTCTCATGTGACCACAAAACTTTCTCCCATGATGGTCTTTGACATGTGCTGGTTTAAGCAGAGGAACCTTCCGTGCCAAGCATGATTTCAAACCATGATGTCTTAGTGTATTACCAACAGTCACTTTGGAAACGGTGGTCCCAGCTCTTTTCAGATTATTGACCAAGTCCTGTCGTGTAGTTCTGGGCTGATTCCTCACCTTTCTAAGGATCATTGAGACCCCACGAGGTGATATCTTGTATGGGTATCCACTCTGATTGAAATTGACCGTCATGTTTAGCTTCTTCCAGTTTATAATGATTGTTCCAACAGTGGACCTTTTTTCACCAAGCTGCTTGGCAATTTCTCCATAGCCCTTTCCAGCCATGTGGAGTTGTACAATTTTGTCACTGGTGTCTTTGGGTAGCTCTTTGATCTTGGCCATTTTACAAGTTTTAGTCTTACTGATTGTATGTATGGGGTGGACAAGTGTCTTTATGCAGCTAACGACCTCACACAGGTGCATCTGATTCAGGATAATACATAGAGTGGAGGTGGATTTTTAAAGGCCGGCTAACTGGTCTTTGAGGGTCAGAAATGTAGCTGATAGACAGGTGTTCAAATACTTATTTGCAGCTATATCACAAATAAATGTTTAAAAAAAATCATACATTGTAATTTCTGGATTTTTCTTTTTAGATTATCTCTCTCACAGTGGACATGCACCTACGATAAAAAATTTTAGACCCCTCAATGATTTCTAAGTGGGAGAGCATGCAATATAGCAGGGTGTTCAAATACTTATTTTCTTCAATGGATAACCATCCAGCGACTTGAACAGTTATGCGGCTGTGGTGTTGCTTGACAAGAAATTACTTCCTAACCATCAGAGTCTTCCCTGCACTTTTTTTCAAGAACTCTCGCCAATTTGCTGACTTTTTTTCCCGGAGTTACTCGTCAGCTCTCTCTACAAAACGTCTACAAGGTGCACTATGGCTCGCGAGCCGGTACACAAGTTCAACTGCGAAAGAGGGGACACTGATTGGCACTTCCGTCGATTCATTTCCCAAATCTACTCTCCCTAGCCAACAAAATGGATGAATTTCATCTTCTGATCAAGACCTGCAAAGATTAACCCCAACCTAACCCTTGTCCCAAGAATGATGGAAACAATGATCTGATTTTTTTTTTGCATAATTGACAAAACATTTTCAACTTAACCATATTTATCTGATCTGTGTGTGTGATTGTTCTGTCCAAGATGTCTGTCCATTGACACTGCCAGTCGTGAAGAATCGAAACCTTTCTCAACAGATTTCCCATGATTAAGGATGAGCAGAAAGGTATTCATCCAGCCAAATTAACTTCATCATTCACCAATAGTTGATAATGACGTTTGTCCAGCTTACCGGATTTATCCAGTATTTTCCTCAGACTCCAGATCCAAGAGTATAGCTTCGTTTGTGTGTTTGACATTCTCGCGAGCCACAGAAAGATTACAAAGTTTCAGCATGAAGTGAATACTTGGCAAAAAGCATTTGTTGCAGAGTAATAGTATGACGCTATAAAAATGCCTGCCAAAATTATAATCCTTCCCTATTTCTAATCACTGATGATGCTTCTGTCTAAGGTGGTTTACTTCACAACCAAGACTATTTTTTTCAGTATACTTTTTCAACACACAGTTGAGAAGGTATAAGATGGTCAGTTTAATACAAAGCGTAACATCTAGGGACACCCATGTTGATAGGGGTTCCTCCCAACTGAGGGTCTCCAGGTCTTCATCACCTACCCGTAAAGAAGTAAGCAATGGTGAAGATTGAACCAGTGAAGACTGCGTAACTTGATCTTTAGGAGAGGTAAGTTTCAGGAGGTTTAGTTACCTCTTTGTCACAGACTGTTGATGTAGAAGGATAAGCTTGGGTTGGCTCGTCAGCAGGCATATCTGGAGAGGTCAGCTCCTCTGTGGTTACAGCTGCAGTAAGGAAATCTTGAAAAAGTCTCCTCAGTGCCATCAACAGCGGAGCTACGGAAAGCCTGAGAAGCCTCGTCAGCGCCATCAAAAGCCAGAGAAAGGAAAGCCCGAGTACGCTCATCAGAGTCATCACCTGTCGGGATAAGGAGAGCTTGGTTAGCTTCTTCATCGCAGGACTGAAGTTTATAATTATACGATCGTTATAAGTAGTTTGAGTACTTGTAGAGATTCTCATGTGCAGCATTTCCGCAGAACACTCCAGGATGTACTCTCGGCTGAAGGGTTGCCACACAGTTGCCAAACGTCACTGAGTGCGTCTAGGTTCCTTCATTGTTGTTCTCACAATTCTACATGGTCTCAGCCAGAGTTTCTGGGATTGTCTCTGTGTTATAAGATAAATGCTGTGTTTTTTTATCAGACACGAAACAAGGGAGTAGTCGGAGTGGTGGAGTTATGGAAAAGATAATACCTTCCTGATGCTCACAATGTTCATCCATTGGAGACTGGTTGTAAATGGATGTTAATTTCTTCTGAGACCGAGTCTATTTTGTCAGACCACTCAGTCCGCGGTAGGTTGAGCATGTTGATAACACACCCCACTGGCTATTGAACGATGATGCACACACACACACCTTCTCATTGCTCCTGTTACGGACTTTATTTTTACGATGTCATTTTCGAAGGGCGTTTATCTCATCTGCTAGCGGAGTGAAATGTGTCGCGGCATTTTCGAACTGTTTATGGAAAATACGACACCGACATTCCGCCGAAAAGCAAGCTGAGAATGAGAAAAGTTAACAAAGTAAAATCCCAACCAGCCGCACAAAAGGCACTTTTCACAACAATATAGTTCAACAGCAAAAGCCGCCACAGAAGCATCGTTCTGGGTTCGTCACATCATCGTTAATAAGAAGTCCTTCTAAGACCATTTTTTGAAATAAGGCGGAAATATTATCTTCAATAAAATCTCTGCAGATGTAAAGGAGTACATTTACAATGGCGCTGTGAAACCATGGCTGATGTGTGGAAGCACATCGGAGATTGTGAGTATTTCTCACTACAGTTGGATGAATCCACTGACATGATTGACAGCTCAGGTGTGCATTTGCATTCGTATGGCGTTTAGTGATCAACGTGAAGACGGAGGCTCAATTTGCCCTCCACGGGATCTCGGATAATACCAGCCCTCGGGAGCTCAACAGCGGCCAGAGCAGTGAGTTTCATCACATCTTCCCAGGCCTGAGATTAATATGCTGGGCTCAAGGCTCACGTCCTCAAGGTTTTCGAGCTTTCTAAGCGAGAGCGAGCCAGACGTCTTTTGGCGATTAATGGACTGGGGGACAGCAAACCTTCTGAACACATGGAAATGATGCTAAACTTGCTGGGCGCGGAGGAGCCCAAATTCCTTTTCATGGAACTGTTTCTCAGACACATACCGCCGCATGTTCACATAGCGCTCACTCACACTTCTATCACTGAACCCCGTACCCTGGCTGAGGAGGCCGACCGTTTCTTCCTGGCCACCCAGTGCTTTTCCCCTAAGGTGCTGCCCCCGGCGCGCAGTTACTTGTCCCCGGGCGCGGGGGTGCCATCCAGTAGGGGCTCGTCGCCACCGACGGCTGCGGTGCCACAGACTTGTGGCACTTCCGCGCCCGTTTTGGCACGAAAAGCGAAGCGGTGCCGCGCCCCTTGCAATTACGACGCGTCGTGAAAGGCCAAAGCCGCACTCCGTAGCGGCCGTGAGCGTGGGCGGGAAGAACCAGCTACTCTTCGTCACGGACACCCTTTCTGGGCGCAAATTCCTTTACGACACTTGCGCCCAAAGGAGCGTCCTGACCGCCACTGCGGATGACGTCGCTGGCGGGACTCAGGGGCCACCCCTACTGTCTGCTAATGGCTCCCCTATCCGCACGAATGGCATAAAGACTGTGGACTTATGTTTCGTGGGTCGGTCCTTTACATGGGAATTTGTCACTGCAGATGTCTTGTTCTCTCTCGTCGGCGCTGATTTTTTTTTTTTTTTTTTTTTTTGTGCCCACGGGTTGCTTGAAATTTTTTTGATGTAAGGAAGTTACACAACTTTTCAAAACACAATAGACAAATTCAAGTGGACATCTTTTTTGCCATTATTTGGTTTGTTTATTTTGCTAAACTTAAATTTGTTTTGGCTATGTTTTACATTATTTGAATGTCTTGAACATAATTCATGTGTTCAGGAGATTTTTTTACCCTCATTTGATATAATAGCACCATTTTTATATTAACATTTTTGTTTGACAGAAAATTGCGATTTAGATGTTGTTGTACAAAGATGATGAGATTTAGATGATTTTGCACCAAAAGATGACACATTAGTTGGCAAAATTTTTGCACTATTAAAGTTTGATTTCTGAAAATCTCATATTTTATTTCACGACTCATCAGCTCCCCTCCTCGAGCTGTCACCTTATTGTGGTAGAGGGGTTTGTGTGTCTAAATGATCCTAGGAGCTAAGTTGGTAGGGTCACCCATGGCAAACAAGTCCTAGGTGAGGGACCAGACAAGATACGACTCCAAAACCCCTGATGATGACTACAAAAATTGGATCTAGGTTTCCCTTGCCCAGACACGGGTCACCGGCCCCCCTCTGGAGGTGGGGCTGCCATGGGGCTCAGCCCAAAAGGGTAACGTGGGTCCCTCTTCCCATGGGCTCACCACCTGTGAGAGGGGCCATAGGGGTCAGGTGCAATGTGAGTTGGCCGGTTGCCAAAGGCGGGGACCTTGGCGATCCAATACCCGGCTACAGAAACTAGCTCTAGGGACATGTCACCTCTTTGGCAAGAAAAGAGCCCGAGTTGGTGCGTGAGGTGGAGAAGTTCCGACTAATTATAGTCGGACTCACCTCTACACACCACTTAGGCTCTGACACCACTCCTCTTGAGAGGGGTTGGACTTGGTTCCACTCTGGAGTTGCCCACGGAGAGAGACGCGGAGCAGGTGTGGTTATACTTAGTGCCCCCCGGGTTGGGCCTTGTACGTTGGGGTTTACCCCAGTGGATGAGAGGGTAGCTTCCCTCCGCCTGCACGCAGGGGGACAGGTCCTGACTGTTGCTTGTGCTTATGCACCAAACACCAGTGCAGAGTACCCACCCTTATTGGACTCTAGAGGGAGTGCTGGAGAGTGCCCCTCTGGCGACTCCATCTTTTTGCTGGGGGACTTCAATGCCCGCGTGGGCAATTACAGTGAGACCTGGAAGGGCGTAATTGTGAAGAATGGGACCCCCGATCAGAACTCAAGTGGTGTTCTGTTACTGGACTTCTGTGCTCATCACGGATTGTCCATAACAAACACAATGTTCAAGCATAAGGTTGTTCACATGTCCACTTAGCATCAGGACACCCTAGGTCACAGTTCGATGATTGACTTTGTGGTCGTGTCATCATACTTGCAACTGCATGTCTTGGACACTAGGGTGAAGAGCGTGGCGGAGCTGTCAACTGATCAACACCTGGTGGTGAATTGGCTCCAATGTTGGGTAAGATGCCAGTCAAACGTGGCAGACCCAAACGTATTGTGAGGGTCTGCTGGGAACGGCTGGCAGATTCCCTTGTCAGAAGGAATTTCAACTCCCACCTCCAAAAGAACTTTGCTCACGTCCCGGAGGAGGCCGGGGACATTGAGTCCGAATGGTTGATGTTCCGCGGCCGACCGGAGCTGTGGCTGTAAGGTGGTCGGTTCCTGTTGTGGCGGCAACCCACAAACATGTTGGTGGACACCAACAATGAGGGATGGTGTCAAACTGAAGAATGAGCCCTATCGGGCATTTCTGGCCTGTGGGACTCCAAAGGCAGCTGATAGGTATCGGCTGACCAAGCGGAATGCAGCTTGGGTGGTTGCTGAGGCAAAAACCCGGGCATGGGAGGAGTTCGGTGAGGCCATGGAGGACGACTTCAGGACTGCTTCAAGGAAATTCTGGTCCACCATCCGGCGCCTCGGGAGGGGGAAGGAGTGCACCGTCAACACTGTGTGTTGTGGGAATTAATGCTGCTGACCTCAACTCAGGATGTTGTGAGTCAGTGGGGAGACAACTTCGAAGACCTCCTCAATCCCACCAACACCCCTTCCCACAAGGAAGCTGAGTCTGGGTGCTCTGAGGCGCACTTTTCTATCTCTGGGGTTGAGGTCACCGAGGTGGTAAAAAAGCTACTTGGGGGCAAGGCCCCGGGGTGGATGAGATTCGCCCGGAGTTCCTAAAGGCTCTGGATGTTTTGGGGCTGTCCTGTTTGACACGCCTATGCAACATCGCATGGACATTGAGGACAGTGCCTCTGGATTGCCAGACTGGGGTGGTGGTCCCCCTTTTCAAGAAGGGTGACCGGAGGGTGTGTTCCAACTATTGAGGGATCACACTCCTCAGCTTCCCTGGTAAGGTCTACTCAGGGGTTCTGGAGAGGAGGGTCTGTCGGGAAGTCGAGTCTTGGATTCAGGAGGAGCAATGTTTTTTTTTCCTGGCCATGGAATATTGGACCAGCTCTACACCCTCAGCACGATCCTCGAGGGTTCATGGGAGTTTGCCCAACCAGTCTACATGTGTTTTGTGGACTTGGAGAAGGCATTCGACCGTGTCCCTCGGGGAGTCCTGTGGGGGGTTCTTTGGGAGTATGGGGTACCAAATCCCCTGATATGAGCTGTTCGCTCCCTGTATGACCGCTGTCAGAGTTGGTCCGCATTGCCGGCAATAAGTTGGACTCGTTTCCGGTTAGAGTTGGACTCCGCCAAGGCTGCCCTTGGTCACCGATTTTGTTTATAACTTTTATGGACAGAATTTCTAGGCGCATCCGAGGTGTAGAGGGTGTCCAGTTTGGTGGCCTCAGCATCTCATCTCTGCTCTTTGCAGATGATGTGGTTCTCTTGGCTTCATCAAGCCGTGGTCTCCAGCTCTCATTGGAGTGATTCACAGCCGAGTGTGAAGCAGCTGGGATGAGAATAAACACATCCATTCCGAGACTATGGTCCTCAGAGGGAAAAGGGTTGCGTGCCCTCTCCGAGTCGGGAATGAGATCCTTCCCCAAGTGGAGGAGTTGAAGTATCTTGGGGTCTTGCTCAAATATCTTGGGGTCTTGTTCACGAGTGAGGGAAGAAGGGATCGGGAGATTGACAGACGGATCGGTGCAGCGTCTGCACTGATGCGAACTTTGTATCGGTCCGTTGTGGTAAAGAGGGAGCTAAGTCGAAATGCAAAGCTCTCAATTTACCAGTCAATCTACGTTCCTACCCTCACCTATGGGCATGAGCTGTTGGTCATGACCGAAAGAACATTATCCTGGAAACAAGCGGCCGAAATGAGTTTCCTCCGCAGAGTGTCCGGACTATCCCTTAGAGATAGGGTGAAAAGCTCGGTCATCGTTGAGAGGTCAGTGGCGAACCGCTACTCCTGCGCATTGAGAGGAGCCAGATGAGGTGGCTGGGGCATCTGATTTGGATGCCTCCTGGATGCCTCCCCGGTGAAGTGTTCCGGGCATCTCCCACTGGAAAGAGACCCCGTGGACGACCCAGGAGACATTGGAGAGACTATGTCTCTCGGCTCGCTTGGGAACGTCTTGGGATCCCTTCGGAAGAGCTGGAAGAAGTGGCTGGGGAAAGGGAAGTCTGGGTATCCCTGCTGAAGCTACTTCCCCTGCGACCCGACCCGGAAAAGCAGTAGATAATGGATGGATGGATGGATGGATGGACTCATCAGCTTCCATGAATCCTAAAATAGGCTACATGAACCCCTTTGTACACCTCCAGAAAAAAAAAACCAAACCTTAATATACCACAAAGACCTCATTGGTTTTAGCTGGTTTGCATCTGAAACCATCATATATACTGTATATACGGTGCTAAACTAATTATTCAACTCATTCACAGTATTCACTTTTTTTTTAGTTGAGTGATGTGCTAAAATAAATTTAATCGAGGATATTGTCTGGGTGGCATGTTGGGTGACTGGTTGGCACATCTGCCTCACAGTTCAGAGGTGTTGCCTACCAGTGTGGAGTATCCCACTGTGCTTGGGTGCATTTGAAGACCCTGCATCAGGGTTTTCAAATGTGCGGGCTCTGGCTCGACTGTTTTGGCTGTCTGATCTGGCCCGAATGGACAGAACACATTTGCTAACAATTTTCAAAATGAAAAGGAACTGTTGGTTCTAATTTTGTCCATGTGTGGACGTGCTGACAAAAACTAAATGACTGACTTACTTGTGAAGGCTCAATGATGCCTTTCAGGAGCACACCAATAACATTCAGTAGAAATACAGTAAATAGGTCCTGTAGAAACATTTAAAGACATTGAATTTTACACAATCAATCAATGAATAAATCAAAAGCTTCAGTTTAAAGAGGTATGTTTTTTTTATATTTTTATTTTGGAACGTATTTTTAGGTAGATAATTACAAAGGGGGATTAGTGAACCATGTATGGTTCCAAGTTCACGATACAAATGGCAATGGGGTCCCTCAAGGGTCAGTTCTTGGCCCCTACCTCTTCAGCCTGTATATGCTACCCTTGGGTCAAATTCTTCAAAACTTTAATTTTGACGACAATAGCTATGCAGATGACACGCAGTTATATTTAGCAGTATATCCAGATGACTACAGTTCTATTGAGGTACTGTGCCACTGTCTAAAGCATACCTGGATGAGCCAAAATTTTCTTCAACTAAACTACAAAAAAACTGAGACAATTGTTTTTGGTAATAAAGAAAAGAGAACTGCTGTTAGTAAACACCTGGACTTCGCTCTCTTTAAAAAACAAAGACCAGGTCCGAAACCTTGGTATTCTTATTGACCTGACTTTCCACAGTTATATCAAATCAATCATTTGATTTGACAAGCTATTATGCTGCACACAAATCAAATAAGTTGAGGTCAGTGTGAATGTTTTTGGATCCAGGTTGAAAACTCTTTTTCTCATGCGTTTTAGAGTATTTCCACTTTTTAATAATTTCTCGGACTGTTTCTGTACTTTTTTTATATATATGCTTTGTTGTCATTTTTGTTTTCATCCAATTTCAAATGTTTTATATCTTTGTTTTCAAATACTTTTAATCATGTAAAGCACATTGTTACCTCATGTATGAAATGCGCTATACAAGGTGGAATTGCAACCGTATTCGTCAAATATTTAAGCTTGCTCATATAATTTGCAACATTTGCAACAACATAACAAAATCAATAAATGTGAATATTTTGTAATCATGGAAACCAAAACAGTTGGTAAAAGTTTTGTATTGTTGGCATTTGTTGTTTTTTTCCTTTCGGCTTGTCCCTTTCGGGGTCACCACAGCGTATCATCTCAGATGAACGCATATATATGTTTGGCACAATTTTTACGCCGGATGCCCTTCCTGACGCAACCCTTCTCGGGAAGTGGAGGCCCCAGTGGGATATGAACCCACAACCCCTGGTTTACCAAACCAGTGCTCTAACCATTGAGCTACGGGGCGTATTGTTGGCATTTGTAGCTCTTTAAAATGCTAATTTACTGGTCTGGCCTCCTTCAGATCAAATTGGGGCAAATGTTGCCCACAGACAAATGAGTTTGACACCCCTGCTCTAAACTGACTGTAGCTATGAATGTGAGTGCAAATGGTGATAGAAGACTCTAAATATGCAGTAGGCATGAATTTCAGTAGAAATAGTTGGTTTATATGGACCCTGTGTTTAATTGGTGACCAATTCAGTATGTAGCCCACCTTTTGCCCAAAGTCAGCTGGGATAGACTACTGCACACCTTCTATCCTTGTGAGAAGAAACGATTTAGAGAATGGATTGATGGATGTTGTTATTTTTAATTGAAAAATTTCAAGTCAGGGCACCGTGTGGCGCAGCCATAAAGCGTTTGCCTCACAGTTCTGAGGACCCGGGTCCAATTCCGACCCTGTCTGCTTGGAGTTTGCATGTTCTCCCTGTGCTTACGTGCGTTTTCTCCGGCCACTCCGGTTTCCTCCCATACATTAATTGGACACTCTAAAATGCCCCTAGGTGTGATCCCTAAATTCGGGGTTTAGATCCCGGGCCAGTCTGTGTGGAGTTTGCATGTTCTCCCCATAGTTCCACGGGTTTTTCTCCGGGCACTCCAGTTTCCTCCCTCATCCTAAAAACATGGATTAAGTGGAGAAGCTAAATTGCCCCCAAGTGTGATTGTGAGTTCAACTGTTGTCTGTCTCTGTGACAGAAGAAGGAAATGGAATCATGGATGATAAGTCACAACTTAAAATACTCGTGTATAAATCAAAAGACGGATGATGTAGAATTACTTGGGAATATTGAGGAATGTTTGCTCTTTCCTAAATAAAAAAATAAATAAATAATTCCGGGAAAATTTTTGTCTACATATGTTCACTGGTTCTCAGTTGTGCTCTGTTGTGTAATATACCACACTAACATTTTAAAATCAGCAACTATTGTGTATTCTCCCTCTAGGCTACTCCAGTCCAGAGTCAGAACATTTGTGTGCGGCTTCAGTTTTTCCATTATCTAATATGAATCACATCCCAACTGAATGGATATCCTGGTTAACGTAACCTAATTGACCAGTCAGTGTGAGGTACCTCCGTTTAAGACTACTCCTGCTAAACAGAAATAACTTGAGTTGCTTATCTGCTAAAGGATTGGGAGATTTTGAAATACATTATATTATAAAGTTATCAGATATTTATTTTTGGTTTTTTTTAAAAGCCATTCTGCTTTTTCTTTCCATTGTCCATCCTATTTTCATGACAAACACAACAACATATATGGTGTAACAGAGGACTAGATCTTGATAGGTACCTGCAAGAATCATTTTCACTGTGAAAGATGATTTGATATATCCTGGCATTTTGACTGGCCATTCTTTTCACAGATCTGTGATACCAAGACACAATTTACTGATGATTCATCATTTCGAATCGCAGCCAAACTACTTGCAGGCGGTTGGCAACTAATGAAAATGAGTTGGGTTGCGTTTGGTTTTGTCTTTTCATTCGCAGCTGGTTTTATGTGCAGTCATTAATTGGTATAAATGTGTTAAATTCATTGTTCCTTCAAAATACAGTAATGTCTAAACCACCAGCAACAACAGTGAGTGTACATCCTAAGTGAAATTGGCCAAATTGAGCTCAGTTAGTCATCTTCCCTCTCCAGTGTCATGTGGCTTGTTGGTGTGAGAAGAAATCAGGTGTGAATAGGTAACAGGTGTGTTAAATTGGGTATTACAGTACAGTTCTTATACACATACTGGTCACTGAAAGTTCAACATGGCACCTCATGACAAAAAAACTCCCTGAAGATCTGAAAAACAGAATTGTTGCTCTACATAAATATGGGTGAGGCTATAAGAAGATTGCCAACACACTGAAACAGAGCTGCAGCACAGTGGCCAAGACCATCCAGTGGTTTAACGGGACAGATTCCATTCCGAAAAGGTCTCGTCATGGTTGGGCAAAGAAGCCGAGTACACTTTCTCAGCATCACATCCACAGGATGTCTTTGGAGCCTAGACATAGGAGTGCTTCGGACATTGGTAAAGAGCTCGAAGGTATGTGGGGTCAGCCTCTCAGTCCTCAGACCATATGCTGCACGCTACATCAATTTGGCCTGCATGGCTGTCGTCCCGAAAGGAAGACTCTTCTAAAGATGATGCAGAATCAAGGCCGCAAACAGTTTGCTGAAGACAAGCAGTCTAAGGACATGGATTAGTGGAACCATGTACTATGGTCTGATAAGACCAAGATAAACTCATTTGGTTCAGATGGTGTCAAGTGTGTGTGTAGCGGAAAGCAGTTGAGGGGTCCAAAGACAAGTGTGTGTTGGCTACAGTCAAGCACAGTCGTGGTAGTGTCATGGTCTGGGGCTGCATGAGTGGCACTGGCATTGGGACGGTAAAGTTCATTGAGGGGAAACATGAATGCCAACATCTACTGTGACATACTGAAGCAGAGCATGATCCCCTCCCTTTGGAAATTTGACCGCTGGGAAGTATTCCAACATGATAATGATCCCAAACACACCTCCAAGATGACCACTGCCTTGTTAAACAGGGTGAAGGTAAAGGTGATGGACCGGCCCATGATGTACCCAGACCTAAAGCCCATTGAACATTTCTGGGATATCCTCAAAAGGAAGATGTAGGAGCATAAGGTCTCAAATATCCTCCAGCTATATGGCGTCATCATGAAAGACTGGAAGAGGATTCCATTGACAACCTGTGAAGCTCTGGTGAATTCCATGCCCAGGATTATGAAGTCACTACGGAAAAATAATGGTAGCCACACAAAATACGGAAACTTTGGGCATGTTCACTTCGGGGAGTACTCACTTTTGTTGCCATTGGTCTAGAGATTAATGTCTGTATTTTAAGTTATTTGGAGGGAACAATAGATTTACACTGTTATTTATGGTGTGCACTGACTACTTATCATTGTGTCGAAGAGCCGTTTCAATATCAGAATCAGCTTTAACAGCCAAGTGTGTAAAAACACATGAGGAATTTTTCTCCGGCAGTCGGTGCTGCCCTGGTACGACAATCAGAACAAGGAACAACATAGCAACATGAACATTTGTTCACTGGTGTCCCATAAAAAGATATCCAGAAATGTGTGGGCTCTACTCACTTTTGTGCGATACTGAAGATAACAAAAAAGATATGTTACAAACCTGTGCTTGTGAATGGTCTTCATACTTACTTCCAATGTTTATGATTGCCAAGGTGATTTAGTGCATATTTCTTCTGATTTGGGGATTTTTTTTTCTTTATCACTTAATTTAGAATAGAAGAAAAATATCACAGACTAAATTGATGTTTAATAGATTTTCCACCACTGTAAGAAACACATTTTTCTTCCATCCATCTCCTATACTTTATACATTTATTGCCTTCTATGTCCAAAAGACCATGTGGTGACTCGGTCGAAGGAAATGTATACGAGCAAATGTAAATGGGAGCAGCACGGTGTCTAGTGTTTTTTTTTTTTTTCTTTTTAATAAGTAAAAAAGTTCTCTGTCCATTGTCTCCATTGTCCCTTTCTTGTTTCTTTGTTCTGTTCTTCGTACGCCACATTTTCGTATTAGGATGGCACCAACCACTGGAGACAAATTCCTTGTGTGTTGTTACATACAGTAGTATTAAAAATAATAGCAGTCCAATGTCACTAACCAGATTAATCCATGTTTTTCAGTATATTTTTTTACAACTACATGTCAAACGAGTTACCAGTAGGTGCAGTAGTCAGTAGTCAGCCAAATTGTGGCATTTCTCAGATGTTATTCCACTCCAAGATTCCTTAACGACATTCCACAATTAATTTACATTTCTTGGGTTTACTTCAGAAACAATATTTTTGATGTTACCCCACCTAAATCCTCAACTGGATTAATGTCTGGGGATTGGGATGGTCACTCCATGACATTAACTTTGTTGGTTTGGAAGCAAGACTTTGCATGTTTACTAATGTGTTTTTCAGGTCATTGTCTTGTTGAAACATCCATTTCAAGGGCATGTCCTCTTCAGCATGAGACATCATGACCTCTTTAAGTATTTTCACATATGCAAACTGATCCATGATCTCTGGTATGTGATAAATAGGCTCAATACCATAGGAGAAATGTGCATATATCAGGATGTTTACACCACCACGCTTCACTGTCTTCACTTGTGTACTGTGGCTTGAATTCAGAGTTTTGAGGTCATTTCACAAATTGTCTGCGCCCCTAGATCCAAAAAGAACAATTTTACTCTCATTACTGTACACAAAATATTCCTCCATTTCTAATTAGGTAGGTTAATGTGTTCTTTGCAAATTTCAGCCTATTCTGGATGCCTTTGCACGTGGCAATAAAACAATACTAAAAATGTCTAGTAATCTGGTTAGTCATATTGAACTGCTATTCTTTTGAACATTACTGTATTTTCTGAACAGTTGAGCAGCTGTTGTTCATATCTTGCCCTCTGTGTGGGAGTTGCATGTTCTATCAGTGCTTTTGTGGGTTTTCTCCAGGTAGTCTGCCTAATGCTGACATTTTAAAGAAAATGCACGTTAAGTTCACTGAAGACTATATTTTCCATAAATGTGATTGCTTTGCTATGTACCCCAGGATAGGAACCCACTCATCCAATACTCAATGAAGACAAGCAGTCTTCTTCTTCTTCTTTTCCTTTCGGCTTGTCCCATTAGGGGTCGCCACAGCGTGTCATCTTTTGCCATCTTAGCCTATCTCCTGCATCTTCCTGTCTAACCCCAACTGCCCTCATGTCTTCCCTCACCACATCCATAAACCTTCTCTTTGGTCTTCCTCTCGCTCTTTTGCCTGGGAGCTCCATCCTCAGCATCCTTCTACCAATATACTCACTCTCTCGCCTCTGAACATGTCCAAACCATCGAAGTCTGCTCTCTCGAATCTTGTCTCCAAAACATCCAGCTTTGGCTGTCCCTCTAATGAGCTCATTTCTAATCCTATCCAACCTGGTCACTCCGAGCGAGAACCTCAACATCTTCATTTCTGCCACCTCCAGTTCAGCTTCCTGTTGTTTCTTCAGTGCCACTGTCTTTAATCCGTACATCATGGCCGGCCTCACCACTGTTTTGTAAACTTTGCCCTTCATCCGAGCAGAGACTCTTTTGTCACATAACACACCAGACACCTTTCGCCAGCTGTTCCAACCTGCTTGGACCCGTTTCTTCACTTCCTTACCACACTCACCATTGCTCTGGATTGTTGACCCTAAATATTTGAAGTCGTCCACCCTCACTATCTCTTCTCCCTGTAGCCTCACTCTTCCCCCTTCCACTTTTGTCATTCACGCACAGATATTCTGTTTTACTTCGGCTAATCTTCATTCCTCTCCTTTCCAGTGCATGTCTCCATCTTTCTAATTGTTCCTCTGCATGCTCCCTGCTTTCACTGCATATCACAATATCATCTGCGAACATCATGGTCCAAGGGGATTCCAGTCTAACCTCATCTGTCAGCCTATCCATACTACTGCAAACAGGAAGGGGCTCAGAGCTGATCCCTGATGCAGTCCCACCTCCACCTTAAATTCCTCTGTCACACCTAAGGCACACCTCACCATTGTTCTGCTGCCATCATACATGTCCTGTACTATTTTAACATACTTCTCTGCCACACTAGACTTACGCATGCAGTACCACAGTTCCTCTCTTGGTACTCTGTCATAGGCTTTCTCTAGATCCACAAAGACACAATGTAGCTCCTTCTGACCTTCTCTGTACTTCTCCACGAGCATCCTCAAGGCAAATAATGGATCTGTGGTACTCTTTCTAGGCATGAAACCATACTGTTGCTCGCAGATACTTACTTCTGTCCTGAGTCTAGCCTCCACTACTCTTTCCCATAACTTCATTGTGTGGCTCATCAACTTTATTCCTCTATAGTTCCCACAGCTCTGAAGATCCCCTTTGTTCTTAAAAATGGGAACTAGAACACTTTTCCTCCATTCTTCAGGCATCTTTTCGCCCGCTAGTATTCTGTTGAATAAGTTGGTCAAAAACTCCACAGCCATCTCTCCAAATTGCTTCCATACCTCTACCGGTATGTCATCAGGACCAACTGCCTTTCCATTTTTCATCCTTTGTAGTGCCTTTCTGACTTCCCCCTTGGTAATCATTGCCACTTCCTGGTCCTTCACACTTGCCTCTTCAACTCTTCCTTCTCTATCATTTTCTTCATTCATCAACTTCTCAAAGTCTTCTTTCCATCTATTTAGCACACTACCGGCACCAGTCAACACATTTCCATCTCTATCCTTAATCACCCTTACCTGCTGCACATCCTTCCCATCTCTATCCCTCTGTCTGGCCAACCTGTAGAGATCCTTTTCTCCTTCTTTCGTGTCCAACCTGGTGTACATGTCTTCATATGCCTCTTGTTTAGCCTTTGCCACCTCTACCTTTGCCCTACGTCGCATCTCGATGTACTCCTTTCGCCTCTCCTCAGTCCTCTCAGTATCCCACTTCTTCTTGGCTAATCTCTTTCCTTGTATGACTCCCTGTATTTTGGGGTTCCACCACCAAGTCTCCTTCTCCCCTTTCCTACCAGATGACACACCAAGTACTCTCCTGCCTGTCTTTCTGATCACCTTGGCTGTCGTCGTCCAGTCTTCCGGGAGCTTCGGTTGTCCATCGAGAGCCTGTCTCACCTCTTTCCGGAAGGCCGCACAACATTCTTCCTTTCTCAGCTTCCACCACATGGTTCTCTGCTCTACCTTTGTCTTCTTAATCTTCCTACCCACCACCAGAATCATCCTACATACTACCATCCTATGCTGTCGAGCTAAACTCTCCCCTACCACTACTTTACAGTCAGTAACCTCCTTCAGATTACATCGTCTGCAGAAAATATAATCTACCTGCGTGGTTCTACCTCCGCTCTTGTAGGTCACTATATGTTCCTCCCTCTTCTGGAAATAAGTGTTCACTACAGCCATCTCCATCCTTTTTGCAAAGTCCACCACCATCTGCCCTTCAAAGTTCCTTTCCTGGATGCCGTACTTACCCATCACGTCTTCATCGCCCCTGTTTCCTTTACCAATATGTCCATTACAATCTGCACCAATCACAACTCTCTCGCTGTCTGGGATGCTCAGAACTACTTCATCTAGTTCCTTCCAGAATTTCTCTTTCAACTCTAGGTCACATCCTACCTGTGGTGCATAGCCGCTAACCACATTATACATAACACCCTCAATTTCAAATTTTAGTCTCATCACTCGATCTGATACTCTTTTCACCTCCAAGACATTCTTAGCCAGCTCTTCCTTTAAAATAACCCCTACTCCATTTCTCTTCCCATCTACTCCGTGGTAGAATAATTTAAACCCTGCTCCCAAACTTCTAGCCTTACTACCTTTCCACCTGCTCTCTTGGATGCACAGAATATCAACCTTTCTCCTAATCATCATGTCAACCAACTCCTGTGCTTTTCCTGTCATAGTCCCAACATTCAAAGTCCCTACACTCAGTTGTAGGCTCTGTGCATTCCTCTTTTTCTTCTGACGCTGGATCCGGTTTCCTCCTCTTCTTTGTCTTCGACCCACAGTAGCTGAATTTCCACCGACGCCCTGCAGGTTAGCAGTGCCGGGGGCGGGCGTTGTTAACCCGGGCCACGACCGATCCGCTATGGGATTCTTTAGATGAATGCTCATATTTGTTTGGCACAGTTTTTACGCCGGATGCCCTTCCTGACGCAACCCTCTGCATTTATCCGGGCTTGGGACCGGCCTACAGATTGCACTGGTTTGTGCCCCCATAGGGCTGCATTTCAATGAAGACAAGCAGTGTAGAAAGTAAATGGATGGATATTGTATTTAATTCACAAAAAGGGACTTTTAATATGGAGCCACGTCTCCAACCACACTCCAAAATAAACAGAATTCCAACTGACCGAGCACGTTGTTTATGTAGGTGAGAGAAAGTTCCCTCTTAGGACAAAAGCTTTAGCACAGGGTTGTCAAACTCATTCTTGTCGCGGGCCACATTGTACTTGCACTTACCCTCAAAGGGTCGTTATGGCAGTGAAAGGATTAATATCTTTAACCGTCTCATCATGGTTACACATGAAATTTATGAACTAGTTTTGGAATCAGAAATCAAGGGTTTGGGGTTTTTCCAACTATTGTTGTTTGGTAACACAAAAATGATTGTGATAGCTCAATGTTATCATTTATGACAATTTGAAATTTTGGTACAGATTTGAAAAAAAAAAATCATGGAAGTTGTTACACCTGCTTTTCCTCCGCGGGCCACATAAAATCAAGTGGCGGGCCAGATCCTGAGTTTGACACCTGTGCCTTAGCAGATTAGAGTCTTAGTGGCATTACACAAAACCAGCCCATCAAATCAGATTGCTTTCAAGAGGATAAAATGCTTTAATTATTTTAGTATTTTGAGCAATCCTAGTCATGCAGAATTTAAGAATATACCTGACAACTTTTAAGATGTGAAGCAAAAAAAAAAAAAAATACTAAAAGTCAAATCTTCATTGTAGTGACACTGGTAGCATGCTGCTCCAGTGGATGGAAAAACCATGATATTGGATTGCAGCATTTTCATAAATGACAATCAGTATTACAAAGATAAGCTGAAACTAAACAGAAATGACAAAGAAATGAGTTTCAAAGATTTTATTGTTTACTGTAGAAACACTGTACTTAAATTACTTTCAGAGACTAATATTGTACAGATAAATGGAAATGGAAAAGATGAACCTTTTACACTTCCACTTGTCAATTGTTTGTGGAAAACAAAAACAGTGGCATATATTTCTTGTAAATGCTCTAAGTTTATGTTCCTTAAAATGATTCAGATTGCTTTCTTACTCCTTAAAAACAGACACCCACGGAAAACTCCCCAAGAGAACAAAGACTGACAAACTCATGGAAAAACATACACACCAATTCTTCATGAATAGTCAATAATGGAAATACATGCTCCTGTTAAAGAGACAAGCAAAAATGTTGAGAGAAGCAACAACCGTTCCTATTCACAGAAATCTCCCCCCCACCCCACCCAAAAGCCAAGACAACATATTTGTATTGCAAGCAAAACTACAAACTTTGACCGATAAAAGCACAAGTTGTACGTATTATAGGACTTAGTCACATTTTGCAGAATTGTAGGACTCTTAGACATACAAAGGGGATCCATGTTGTACAAAATCACTGAGGAAACTGGAGTCCCACTTGGTCCATCCAAAGAGAACCATAACTACCATGACACTATCCTATCTTCTAAAAGAAGCTGTTGGTTTCTAGGGTATGCGAAGGAGTTCATGTGAACTTTGCAAACAGATCATAGATATCAATAAAGAAAAAAATAATTTAAAAGTCTCATTTTGTTGGGTTAAGAAAAAAAAAGTCTGTTCCTGTGGTGTAAATTGTACCAATAGTATTAGTGGTATCTGTAATATTAAGTAAACACTTCATTTTTATATACCCCTTGTTTTCCAAAGCAAACGCAATACAATGTTTCAATATAATACAAAACCAAAATATTCAAACAGACTATCCATTATTGTCTGTCGTACAAATCAATCATTTTATGTGCCATTCTCTCAGAGAAAGTCAACAACAATTACGTTCGATTGCTCCATCCATGAAATAACAAAAGCTATTTCTTGATCATGGGTGTCAAAAAAAACAACGGTGAAAGATCGATCTGACCATGGTTAAATGATAGTGCTAATATCCGCTAGGGATCGACAAACATTTATGTTTACAGCTCAAGACAGTTTAGAACTGTTGTTGCTCGGCGACTAATTTAGCTGCGATAGCAGTTCAAATGCTTAGTTGCTTTCCTAAACTATTTTTTATTTTCCACTATAATCACAGATTTGACAGCATGACATAAAGCATTCAGGATAGCTCCGCCCGCTTTCCAGAGAGAGACCAAGTGAGAGGGTGGGCCAAGTGCATGCATATGTTGTTCAAAGGCAATTGAAAGAAAGAAAGAACAAATAAAAAATAATGAAAAAAGGCATTGGCATAGTTTTCTTTTCTTATAATTGAAATCAGATTTTTCTTTGTGTCATATCAGTTATATTGACCTGATTGTTTGATCATCTTCATCACGCCTTGGTTGTCCTCAGAAAAAATATGTTTGCAAACATGGACAATTTTAGATTCAATTCAGTCTGTGACATATTTATTTGCTAAAATCGAATAAAATTTTCATCTTTTTGGAGTTTGCGATAGTCCTTGGTGTACAAATACACCGTTACCTCTTCCCTATCTCACTCTGCCGTAAGAACTGGATGTTGTTATCACTGTCAGCTAGCTCCGGGTACTGCTCTATGGACAAGACGTAATAACCTTCATAACCTAAAACCTTTCCACTGCTGAGCAGTTGCCTTTTTTCTCCCTCTGTCCACACCCTAACTCCCTCCTCGCCATCTCTCACACGTTGCTGTTCACGGGTCCAGGCACTTGTCAACGCCCTTTGCCTTGCGTGCTCCAGGACTCGTGCCTTCTCCTCATCCAGCGTTGTCCCATAACGCACGTGGAGTGCCAGAGCGCCATGCTGGAGTTCCACATCAGCGAAGCGCCGTGTTCGACCGTTCAGCACTGTTGTAGACTGTGACACGGTCACGTTCACACCATTGTCCAGTGATTTACGTCCTGAGGTAAGCCGCAGTGCGCTGAGATCGTTCTCAGGCAGGCTAGTCTTGATGAAATAGTGAGTGTCTCGTCCTTCAACTGTAAAATGCAGATCCTCTAGATAAAATGCATTGTTTAGGACTGCAGCAACTTTGATGCAGTCCTCATTGGCAATGTTGAGAGCGCTGGTCACAACACGGCCTTGGACAACAGCAAGCATCACTCCTTTCCCAATAAGAGACTTGATTGTCGCAAACCAGAGCCACGGTTTTCCATGGTCTGTATGGTGTCGGCTTTGCTGGATTTCTGGCATTCGCTTGAAAGACAGGAAGGCCCGAGACTGGCGAGTCACCTCCTGCTGGAGACCTGAGATAGACTGTGATTGATAAGACATAGGAAGTTAAGTGGGATTTTACTTGAAACGCTTACATGCACATTAATAAAAACATACCGTTGCTTTGTATAATGGGTTAGCAAATGAGCTGTTGCATTGACAAAACACTAAACTGTATTTTACACAAGTTTAGGTTGGGTGAAATTGCAGAATTAATGTTAAATGCACTGTGCCCTTTCAAAGTAAACTTTAATTTGACTCTCTAAACTTTTAAAAACTGTTGAATGTTTGAATAATTTCTCCACAACTTCCTATTCTCAAAAAAGGGGTCAAGCCTCGCAAAATTCACAGCTATTTGATTGCTGAAAATTTCTAAGGCCAATGTCGACTTCTAACCCCTACTCTGTATTATTCCAGCCGTTACTTTTGCAACCAGCTGATGCCATTGACACACTAAGATCAGTGCCCAGTTCCCTTTGAAAACATCTTGTTTGAAGCCTCGCAATTGCAAGGGGCTGCTGATCATCTTTTTGGTATTGTCTTGGTCTCATGATGTGTCAAACCTACGTAGTTTTAAACTCATTTATAGGATGCCAAACATGTAATAATATGTAGTATTGCTTTCTTCATGGCAAGAAGTAGAGGACACTTTGACACAAAGATAGAAAACTATCAGCAGAGAGCACAATTTTTAGATTTGACATACAGCCCTGTAGTGTCACGGTTGTGGTTAGTGAAAACAAAGCAAAGCAAATTTATTTGTATCGTGCATTTCGTACACAAGGAAACTCAATGTGCTTTACATGATTAAAAGCAAAGGCCGAAAACATGTACCCAAGTGCAGGGAAGCAGGAGGCCAAGACAGGAGTGCAGGAGTCTTAAAATATTTCATGAACAAGAAAAGACAACTACACACAGTAACATAGAAACACTTACCGTAATTTCCGGCGTATAAGATGTGACCTTTTTCCACACACGTTCAACCCTGCAATTTATGCGGTGATGTGGCTAATTTGTGCATTTTTTCTAACGGCTGCAAGGAAGCACTTTTTTTTTTTTTTACCGGCCCTGTTCGTGCCACAGTGATTCAATAAGGATTTCAATGTGAGCACTTGCGGCTTTTACACTGGTGCGGCTTACGTATGTACCAAATGGTATTTCCTTTACAAATGTACTGGGTGAGGCTGATAACCAGGTGCGCTCTGTTGGTCGGAAATTACAGTAACTCAATCTAAAACTAGAAAAAAAACTCAACTGGGGACTAATGGAGCACAGACAGACTATGGCACTGACACGAACAAACATGAACAGAGACATGTACAAACAATGGACTGACAAGAAATGAAAGAAACTAAGGCGCTAAATACACAGAGTGACGAGACAACGATGAACACCTGGATAATCCGCTAATCCTCACAAGGGTTGCAGGAGTGCTGGAGCCTATCCCAGCTGTCATCGGGCAGGAGGCAGAGTACATCCTGAACTAGTTGCCAGTTAATCACAGAGCATATAGAGACTTACAACAGTCGGACTCACAATCACGCCGAGGAGCAATTTAGAGTCTCCAATTAATGCATGTTTCCTGGGATGTGGGAGGAAACCAGAGTGACTGGGGAAAACCCATGCAGGCACGAAGAGAACATGCAAACTCCCTATAGGGGGGCCATGATTAGAATCCTGGTGCTCAGAACTGTGAGGCCAACGCTCTGCAGCTGTTCCACTATGCTGTCATTTATACATATACAGGGTGTCCCCAAAAAATGTATACACACTTTAAATAATCATATTTGTAAATTATTTTACATGTTAAATATTATTGAAAATATAATACATATTAAGTTTACAATTATTTAAAGTGTGTATAATTTTTTTTGGGACACCCTATGTATGTGTATATATATATATATATATATATATATATATATATATATATATCTTCTTTTCCTTTCGGCTTGTCCCATTAGGGGTCGCCACAGCGTGTCATCTTTTTCCATCTTAGCCTATCTCCTGCATCTTCCTCTCTAACCCCAACTGCCCTCATGTCTTCCCTCACCACATCCATAAACCTTCTCTTTGGTCTTCCGATCGCTCTTTTGCTTGGCAGCTCCATCCTCAGCACCCTTCCACCAATATACTCACTCTCTCGCCTCTGAACATGTCCAAACCATCGAAGTCTGCTCTCTCAAATCTTGTCTCCAAAACATTCAACTTTGGCTGTCCCTTCATTTCTGCTACCTCCAGTTCTGCTTCCTGTTGTTTCTTCAGTGCCACCGTCTCTAATCCATACATCATGGCCAGCCTCACTACTGTTTTGTAAACTTTGCCCTTCATCCTAGCAGAGACTCTTCTGTCACATAACACACCAGACACCTTCTGCCAGCTGTTACAACCTGCTTGGACCCGTTTCTTCACTTCCTCACCACAGTCACCATTCTTCTGGATTGTTGACCCTAAATATTTGAAGTCCTCCACCCTCGCTATCTCTTCTCATTGTAGCCTCACTCATCCCCCTCCACCTTTCTCATTCACGCACATGTATTCCGTTTTACTTCGGCTAATCTTCATTCCTCTCCTTTCCAGTCTCCATCTTTCTAATTGTTCCTCTGGATGCCCCCTGCTTTCACTGCATATCACAATATCATCTTCAAACATCATGGTCCAAGGGGATTCCAGTCTAACCTCATCTGTCAGCCTATCCATTATCCCTGCAAACAGGAAGGGGCTCAAAGCTGATACCTGATGCAGTCCCACCTCCACCTTAAATTCTTCTGTCACAACTAAGGCACACCTCACCATTGTTCTGCTGCCATCACACATGTCCTGTACTATTTTAACATACTTCTCTGCCACACCAGACTTACGCATGCAGTACCACAGTTCCTCTCTTGGTACTCTGTCATAGGCTTTCTCTAGATCCACAAAGACACAATGTAGCTCCTTCCGACCTTCTCTGTACTTTTCCACTATCATCCTCAAGGCAAATAATGGATCTGTGGTACTCTTTCTAGGCATGAAACCACACTGTTGCTCGCAGATACTTACTTCTGTCCTGAGTCCAGCCTCCACTACTCTTTCCCATAACTTCCTTGTGTGGCTCATGAACTTTATTCTTCTATAATTCCCACAGCTCTGAACATTGCAGTTGTTCTTAAAAATGGGAACTAGAACACTTTTCCTCGATTCTTTAGGCATCTTTTCGCCCGCGAATATTCTGTTGAATAAATTGGTCAAAAACTCCACAGCCATCTCTCCAAATTGCTTCCATACCTCCACCGGTATGTCATCAGGACCAACTGCCTTTCCATTTTTCATCCTTTGTAGTGCCTTTCTGACTTCCCCTTTACTAATCATTGCCACTTTCTGGTCCTTCACACTTGCCTCTTCAACTCTTCCTTCTCTCTCATTTTCTTCATTCATCAACTTCTCAAAGTATTCTTTCCATCTATTTAGCACACTACTGGCACCAGTCAACACATTTCCATCTCTATCCTTAATCACCCTAACTTGCTGCACATCCTTCCCATCTCCATCCCCCTGTCTGGCCAACCTGTAGATAACATTTTCTCCTCCTTTCGTGTCCGACCTGTGTCTTCATATGCCTCTTGTTTAGCCTTTGCCACCTCTACCTTTGCCCTATGTCGCATCTTGATGTACTCCTTTTGCCTCTCCTCAGTCCTCTCAGTGTCCCACTTCTTCTTCGCTAATCTCTTTCCTTGTATGACTCCCTGTATTTTGGTATTTTAGTCTCCTTCTCCCCTTTCCTACCAGAAGACACACCAAGTACTCTCCTGCCTGTCTCTCTGATTACCTTGGCTGTCGTAGTCCAGTCTTCCGGGAGCTTCTGCTGTCCATCGAGAGCCTGTCTCACCTCTTTCCAAAAGGCTGCACAACATTCTTCCTTTCTCAGCATCCACCACATGGTTCTCTGATCAACCTTTGTCTTCTTAATCTTTCTACCCACCACCAGAGTCATCCTACACACCACCATTCTATGCTGTCGAGCTACACTCTCCCCTTCACTACTTTACAGTTACTAATCTCCTTCAGATGACATCGTCTGCACAAAATATAATCCACCTGCGTGCTTCTACCTACGCTCTTGTAGGTCACTATATGTTCCTCCGTCTTCTGAAAATAAATTAGTTAACTGCAGCCATCTCCATCCTTTTTGCAAAGTCCACCACCATCTGTCCCTCAAAGTTCCTTTCCTGAATGCCGTACTTACCCATCACTTCTTCATCGCCCCTGTTTCCTTTACCAATATGTCCATTACAATCTGCACCAATCACAACTCTCTCGCTGTCTGGGATGCTCAGAATTACTTCCTTCCAGAATTTCTCTTTCAACTGTAAGTCACATCCTACCTGTGGGGCAGACTGACTCGATCTGATACTCTTTTCACCTCCAAGACATTCTTAGCCAGCTCTATCTTTCAAATAACCCCTAACCTGCTCCTAAACTTCTAGCCTTACTACCTTTCCACCTGCTCTCTTGGATGCACAATATATCAACCTTTCTCCTCATCATCATGTCAACCAACTCCCGAGATTTTCCTGTCATTGTCCCAACATTCAGAGTCGCTACATTCAGTTGTACGCTCTGTGCATTCCTCTTTCTTCTGACGATGGATCCGGTTTCCTCCTTTTCTTTGTCTTCGACCCACACCGACGCCCTGCAGGTTAGCAGTGCCAGGGGCGGGCGTTATTAACCTGGGCCACGACCGATCCGGAATGGGATTCTTTAGATGAACTCTCATATTTGTTTGGCACAGTTTTTACGCCGGATGCCCTTCCTGACGCAACCCTCTGCATTTATCCGGGCTTGGGAACGGCCTACAGATTGCACTGGTTTGTGCCCCCAGAGGGCTGCATATATATATATATTGAACCTTGGCCCTCAGAACTGTGAGGCCAACCCTCTAACCAGTTGCTCCACTGTGCTGCCCTGGAAAACAAGTAAAAACTAAATAAAGCGAGCGGTACGTCTACTTACGAAAGTCTCTACTAACGAAAGATTCAAGTTATGAAAGGCCTCTCGCTCTCCCATTGGCCACAGGCCAGAGAATCTTCCTGGCATCACCTTGGCTCAGAGAGATAATCTTTAGCCATAGTCCCGTCTCTTGGTATGTGTGGTGCATGATAGCAGCTTCCCCTATTGCAGTGGTGGGGAACCTTTTAGGCTGAGAGAGCCATAAACGGCAAATATTTTAAAATGTAATTCCAAAAGAGCAATCCAATATTTTAAAAACTAAATACAAGTGTATTCATGCATTTTATGTAAGACCATCACTTTAAGAGTACAATAAGTCTCTAAATTCATTTAAATAACATTATACTGTTGCTAACAAATGATGACAAAAGTACTTTTTACAATTAATGCGACTTCTTTGCTGATGGCTTTGTCGTCCATTTCATATGTCATTAAATTAAACTTCATGCAGCCTTTGAGACTTCCATCCATTATTCATGAACGTAGGTTGGTCTTATTTTTTTTAAATGTGAGAAAGACTTATTTGTATACTGTAGGTAGAACCAAACATTGTCAGTATAGCAATATTTACATGCAGCAGTGTGTGGTATGTGACGGGACGTGTGTTCCAAGTTTTCACAATCAACTAGTCTGCAGGTTGAACTTTTTTCATTCGTCCCCACTTATGTGCGCTCTCCTACAATGCTTGCCGACAGAGGCATGTCTTTATGTAAAAAAAAAAAAAAAAAAAAAAAAAATTCTGGTTGTGGGCAGTGCATAAGCACTCTGTCATTATAAACAACATTGATGGGATGGAGTGGATTTGGCTATTTACAAGTAAAATGCGTTTCTACTTTTGAAAGTTTCATGTTAAGAAACGACTTCCGGAACGGATTAATTTCAGAAGTAGAGGTACTACTGTAAACGAAAACATAGACCTTGACATGACATGTGCCATTGTGTGGTGCGGACAGGCTGGAAGTCAAATTAGCGGACAACTCTAGCTAAGGGGGGCACAGCTGAAGATTGCCAGTCGGAAAGGTCCAATGGCCGCACAGCAGTCACTTTTCACACAACATAATTCGACAGCGAAAGCCGCCCCTGAAGCGTTGTTCCGGGTTTGTCACCTCATCGTTAATAACAAGAAGTCCTTCCAAGACGGAGAGATGGTCAAAGAGGCATAGCTGACTTATTCTTTCGATCTTTTAAAAATAAAGTGGAAATATTATTGTCAATAAAAGCAGCTGTCAAGGAGTAGTTACACGGCGCTGTGAAGCCATAGCTGATAACTTAACCCAGCAAATGTGGAAGGACATCGGAGATTATCGTTGTTTCTCACTGGAGTTGGACGAATCTACTGACGTGAGTGACAGCCAATGTGTGCATTTTTATTCGTATGGTGTTTTGTGGTCATCAACGTGAACTCGGTTACAAAAATGTTCATAGTTAAGTATGTTGTGTTGTGCAATATTGGCTCATGCGTTATGCAAGGCATACAAACATACACTTATACATAAAAGATCCTCAAAATACTTTAAAATAAATCTGTTTTGCATTTTTGTCGTGGGTAGTTCTTTGTGACTTGGTCATTCTATTTCATCATTGGTCATTCTAAAAAAAAAAAAAATAAAAAAAAAGACAAGTCTGAGCACCCCTGATAAAGATGTATGGAAAGTGCAGAAATATTGTTAGTACATATTACAACATTCTTATATGTTGTTCAGTTAGCCATATGCATTCAAAAGTTTAGTAAAAGTCAAATCAAGCTTAACTTTCAAGGTTACAGTTGAAGAGTTCAGACGCAAAAGCAGATATATTCATTTTTGTTGTAAAGAATCTACAGAAACAACAAAAATGGATATATCTCCTTTTGCGCCTCAACTCTTCAGTTCATTTTGTATCCTGAAATTTCATCTGCATGTAGTGTCTTTATTAGAAGTACAATTAGAACTGTAGTGGTGGGGAAGAGAAAAACAACTGTAGAACATCATGGTGCTGTATCATCTACTATCAGTATTAAGGTTCAAATAACTTGAGCTATGTAACATTTGTTACTATCATTAGTGCAATAAATGATCCTGTGAATTCTTCCTTGAAATCCTTGCAATAATTACACACCTCTAGTTTTTCCATAATAAAATTGAATCTTCGATCTTTTCGCCACCTGTTTTTTTTTCTAATTTGTAATTGATTTGCTGTTCAGAATGGAAGTAATTAAGTCTCTCTGTCTCCCGCTCACCCCCCTCCCCCCTCATTAATTACTGTCATTCAGCCTGTGCATAAGTGAAATTTCCAATCCACAAACAGCCCCAAGTGAAATTGATTTGCAACTGAAATGCATTTTTTGTCCACTGGTCAGACTGCATTGAGTGTTTAAACTTAATTCAGCTGAATACTTGTAGCTCAGTGGTTAGAGCACTGGTTTGGTAAACCAGGGGTTGTGGGTTCGTATCCCACTGGGGCCTCCACTCCCTGAGAACGGTTCCGTCAGGAAGGGCATCCGGCGTAAAAATTGTGCCAAACATATATGTGTGTTCATCTGAGATGACACGCTGTGGCGACCCCAAAAGGGACAAGCCGAAAGAAGCACACACACACTTGTCAGTGAATAGTCCTAATAATTTTAATTTGACAAAACTTAATAAGAATTCACAGTGAAAAAAATGATCCAAACAGCTCTGAAATTTTTATTTCTGTGTATATACCATGGGCATAATGTGTATTTTGTATATTATAATAATTGTTATGAAGGCATGTGAATGGTTACTCACAGGCAGGTCATCCCACAGTTGACTTTTTTTCATCTCCAGCGATGGCTGTGTCAAAGCAAATTTTGGAATGGGGAATCCTGGAATTGCATTGTGGAGATGGAATCCAAATGTGACCAACCAGATGTTGATATCTGACGAGACAGAGCAAATAAACACACACACACACGGTAAAAATCTTCTATCTTATACAGTACCACTGTGAAGCCTGAGCTGCAAATACCAAATAGTTGTCATTGTTAATAATGCTCCTCGTTATAATCTAAGACATTATTTTTTCCCCATTATTCACCACCACTGCAATATCACAACAATCATATATTCGCCACCACTGTAATATCACAACAATCATATATATATATATATATATATATATATATATATATATATTCTTTCATTCATACAGCTTGGTTTCTGTGGCTCGAATCATTTCATGGGTTTGTTTACAGGGTGCATTTCAGATTGGTCACACAAAGTGGCAAATAACTTTTTTTATTAGCAGTGGAGAAAAGAACAACCTTGTTTTTATGGACTAGTGAGTGAAAGGGCACTTTCAGGTTGCAAAGGTCCATTACCTGTTAAAAAAGTGTTGTAAAAATAAACTACTAAGAAATAATTTGCATGCAAGTTTTGAAATTTAATTCAACCTGGAAAACTTGCAAAGAAGTACTTTCCTTTTGTTATTACTCATCTCAAGTTTAAGAACACCCTTTGGTTCCACCGCCTGTCTCTACAATCTCTGAATAGCTATTTTTGTCATAATGGATCCATTAGGCATGTGGACACGTGGATGTGCATGCTCTGTCAGGGTATGGCATTGTTTGACTTTGAACGATTCCGCTCCCGATTCCGGTGCCTCGTTTCAATTTCAGTTCGAAACGATTCTTTACTCTGATTCTGTTAGGGGGCTGGCTCAAAAATTATGGATGACTTGAATAAAGGATGGCCAAATTGTAAATATTATTTTTCTTAGCAGCCCGCAGAATTCCCCAATGGGTGTGTGTGATTGTATTTCACACACACACACACACCACACACACACACACACACACACACACACACACCACACACACACACACACACACACACACACACAATAATGGTGCAGCTTGATGGCATCCAGCTGGATCTCATGTCATGCTTGGTTTATTTATGTTGCGAAAGCTCATCTGAAATGATATTTTATAATGGTTTTTAGGACAGTTAAATATAACTGATAATTACTTAATATTCATGAAGGTTTTAGTGAAATGTTAAATTTTGCACTGTTAAAAGTTATATGCAACTGTTTTATCACGTCAAGTGGTTTATAAGAGCATCTTTTTATAATTGACCTTCTGTTCTCAGATTATAGTCTTTTATTGTGAAGGGTACACACTGGACCTCAGCATTTTGGCATGAACAGTAACTTCAAACAACACCTGTGACTTTTGAAAATAAAAGTAAAACTAGATTGCAATAAAACAGAATGGAACCAAATACAATAAATGTTGATTCATTTACCTGCCCACCAAGGAGGAACAAGGTTTGTGTTTGTGATACTGCTGAAACAACGTTTATGGGGAATTTTGTCCCAGTCCCATTGTGACGTGAAGTTCTTCGTTTGACTTTTGGTGAAGTTTTAGCTCAATGTTAAGATTGTAATAGTAATATTTCAGTTCGAAACGATTCTTTACTCTGATTCTGTTAGGGGGCTGGCTCAAAAATTATGGATGACTTGAATAAAGGATGGCCAAATTGTAAATATTATTTTTCTTAGCAGCCCGCAGAATTCCCCAATGGGTGTGTGTGATTGTATTTCACACACACACACCACACACACACACACACACACACACACACACACACACACACACACACACACACACACACACAATAATGGTGCAGCTTGATGGCATCCAGCTGGATCTCATGTCATGCTTGGTTTATTTATGTTGCGAAAGCTCATCTGAAATGATATTTTATAATGGTTTTTAGGACAGTTAAATATAACTGATAATTACTTAATATTCATGAAGGTTTTAGTGAAATGTTAAATTTTGCACTGTTAAAAGTTATATGCAACTGTTTTATCACGTCAAGTGGTTTATAAGAGCATCTTTTTATAATTGACCTTCTGTTCTCAGATTATAGTCTTTTATTGTGAAGGGTACACACTGGACCTCAGCATTTTGGCATGAACAGTAACTTCAAACAACACCTGTGACTTTTGAAAATAAAAGTAAAACTAGATTGCAATAAAACAGAATGGAACCAAATACAATAAATGTTGATTCATTTACCTGCCCACCAAGGAGGAACAAGGTTTGTGTTTGTGATACTGCTGAAACAACGTTTATGGGGAATTTTGTCCCAGTCCCATTGTGACGTGAAGTTCTTCGTTTGACTTTTGGTGAAGTTTTAGCTCAATGTTAAGATTGTAATAGGATTGTTTAAACTTTCTTTCCAATAGAGTAAAATACTTTATGTATTTTTTTCATCTGTCATCAGCTCCTGCGTTTTTTGAAAACAAACAATAAAAAACAGTGCAGAAGTACAATGCACTCTTTAATTTGTGAGCTGCCTTAATGTTGGCATGGATGTTTTTTAATATTTAACACTGTCAGGTGGTGTGCCCATGCCATTGCCCTGTGCGCGGCTGCCTTTGGCAGTAACTTCCTCACCTGCAGAGTTCAGCATAATTATGTGTGTATTTAAGTTTCGTATGTGTTATTTTGCCAGATCATTGTACCTTGACGTCAAGTTCCCGGTGTTCCATGTTCATGTATTTGATCCTTTGTGGACCAAACCCTGCCTTGTTGATGACCTTGTTGGCTGTTTGGACTGCCTGCTTGTGTATCAACTTCGATTGAATCAATACGCTACCAAACAGTATCTGGTCTCGTGAGTCGTGCATCCTTGATCCAACCCGTTGATCTGTTCCTGATACACTCGCCCAAATGACTCAGAGTTAATTTCACTGAAGTTCCATGCGGTATAGGCAAAAGCTCAGATTGGAGGGAGGATGTTAAACTTCTACACATTGCAAAAGCCTCCTTTGCACAATACAATCTTATTTCATGTGTTGTACTGAGGGGAGTAGTCATTTATTTTAACAAAGTTAAGACACACTTGTTCACCGCTGCCACTGGACACATGCACGTCATTGTCGGTGCTCTTTGTTGGTTTTCATTGCATCATTGTTGGTTTACTCAACTTTCTTCTTTCGTGTCAGTGGGACTGGAGGTATCGAAAACTGGGAAATTTTAAATTGGAATGATTCCAATTGGTTCTTGATTCTGATAACCACTCCTACTGGTTGTATAATCAGTCACATTATTTTCATTAGCCACTGTTCTCTAATCATAGCCAAAAAATAGCCAATCACATGCCGGTTAAACTGCGGTCTAATAACATGACTCATACTCTTTCTTGTTCTTCAGGATAGATGCATACAAATAACTAGACGTAAATGTCATACAATGAATTCTATTTTTATTGGTAACTGAATCTAATAAACATTAAGACTAACAGAAATGTGTCGTACAAATAAAAAAAGTTTCTCAATCTCTTTTTTACTCCCGACTGTAGAAAATAACATCACTCTTCAACTAAGTTTTGCACGATTCCTGCCATAAAGATTCTTCTCCTTTTACTGCTGACCCATTTACAGAAACTTTTATCAAAATTAAGCAATTCTTCTTGATTTCATATCTTTGATGTTTTATAATTGAATCGCAGCAGAATTGCTTGCAAATACTGAGCACGTCTTGTGCTTAGTTACAGTTTTGTTTTTCACAATATGCTGTTTTACATTTTTCTTATATTATTATTCTTATATTAAAGTAGATAATGCCTTAAAACTGCTCTGTGTAAAAGACGCAACCTGTGTATGATTGTCTCTCACAAGGCGACACATGATGTGCTTGCTACCAACCAGAACAACCTTGTTGAATGCATGAGGGACTTGTACTGACATGAACGTTTATACATTTATTGCTCATTTGCTTAGAAATTAACAATGTTATGGAAAGTATTGTTTGAATTCAGAACATGCATACAATATTGCACATTAGTTATGAGCACTTATTTTATTGTCTCAGTTAAAAACACTGATTTTATATTTTATGCTCTACTTTGAGTGAGCAGAGAAGGGTCATGTCAGGACATGTCAGAACAAGTTGATGGCAAAAGGTACTTTACACAATAACAAAAAATATTTCCCACTGGGGGCGGAGAAGCAAATGAACATTCTAGAATATTCTCCAATCGAAGACTTTAAGAAACCTTGTACACGAGAGTACGAGGCTCTTCAGTCTTACAAAGGCACGGAGACACACGCTCTTCTTTTTTGGAATATCATGGGAGGAAATCTTCAAGCAACTTCGAACGCTTATTTTTATTTTTTTCCTCTTTAATTGGACAAGAGTAAAATACTACTCGAATAAGGTAATTATAGGGTATTTCCATCAATATTACTTGGTCAGGAAGAAGGGCAAGATGGCTGTTCAAATAGTTAACTGTTCAAGAAATTCCCTTATACCTAAAATACCTTATTACTGAATTAGGCTTTGGGCTCCGTAGCACTTGATCACACCTTAAAGCTCACTCAAAAATATATACTTATTTTATGATGTATTACTTTTCTTTATTTCAACTTCCTTTATTTTTTATTAATTCCAATTTAAAGATCTAATGCTTTTAAGTACTTTGACTCCTTTTCACTTTATCAATGATATTCTTACTCTTATTTACTTCATATTATTTACACATGCTGTCATATCATTCTACTTTTTGACCATCATCTTAATTTCAATCCGAACAATCGTTGTGATTCCTATAATACGAGTTGTCTCATATCTACCACTGAACCTCTTTAATAAATGATCGTCGACAAGTCGTAGTTCCATCTTAAAAAGTAACTCATTGTTAAACTCCACCTTTGTATATATGAAACAAATCTGTACGGTTCTAACAAGGATTGTTAAACCTACTAGGTCAATGTCAAGTGCAATCGATTCATAAGAGATGAAGCTGCTATAAAAACGAAGTGATCACATTATTATCCTTTTACTCTGTATGTTTACTCAATAAGGGCTAATACGTTAGGGCAGACCGGATTGGCTGCGTAAAACTAAAGGTAGTTAGCACACCTAGGTGAATTCATCTTGACACCGGCTTAGAAAGCTCCCGTCCCCTTACGTACACGGTGTTAGAGCCTGCTAGGAAAAAGGGGAGACTTAAACCCTTTAATTGAAGAGTTGTTCGGGACATTTTCCCCGAATAGTCCTGCGGTTCAGTGGAATCTGACATCAGATGACAAGTTGCACTTATACCACTGACATCTCTTTGTTTTTCAGAAGATAATCGCAAAGGTTTATAAATTTCCCGTAGCATCCACATGTAGCATGAACCAATAGCGAGAAAGCGAGGGTTTGAGGCGGAACCCGGATGCAGTTGTCTCCGATGTAAAGAATTCGCACAACTTCCGGTATAGGTTCCGACGAAGCTTTTCTCCACACTAAAGCCAGGAATCAAATGTGAATTCTTGTAATATACATAGTCTATAACAGTACAGAATTGTATGCTCGGGTAAACAGCCAATTTACACGTTCGCCATTTTAAAACTTTACTTGCCAGACTCAGTATGTGTTCGCATATGGCGAGGGCCCCGTAACTTCTGAACATGCACAGAATGGTTAACTTGCATTTCCTGTTTACGGGTGAATACTGATTGTTTAGGAGCAGGCTTGTTTAGTTAACATGAAATAAAAACGTGAATTACTGTTAGGACGACACAAAATAAGCAACGTCTTTCAATATCTATTTTTTCTACTCGTAAAAAATTTTACGCGCGTGACTTTTCGTGTTCGACTGTGCAGATTTGCGAATGTGATTGCGCTCGTCAAATGACAGTGACTGTATAATACACCCATCCATTCTCCGAGGCGATTATCCTCACAGAGCTTGGATTTAAAATAATAATCAGAGTGAAATTAAAGGCATTAAAAAAATCTTTTAATATATGACAAAAAGATTTTTTTAACCCCAATCTATCTTCCAAGGTGTGTTTACTGTTTTCTGAAAAGGCTGTCTTTTACACTATTTAAAGGACTCATGACACAAAAAACGTTTAAATTTGTATGTTTTTTACAAAAAAAATCATCCGTTGGTTCACAGCATGTCAAAATGTTGCCGTATTTAGATTTTTTTAATCTCGCACCATTAAAAATCAGTGGACTATGACGTATTATGCAGACAAGATTAGCTACTGAATCAAGTGTATTTACCTGTTGTACAGGCGAGAAATTAGTTTTTCTGCGTTTTTCCCAAAATGTCGGCCTGTTGTGTTGCTGGATTTTGCTCAAATACTCGGGAGGATGGATTCACTCTTCATATGGTTTCAAAAGACCCGGTGCAATGGACAAGAGCTTTGTGGGTTCCAAATGACAGGTGTGTATAGAGCTAGTTAAAAAAAAAAAATAGGGGGGGGGGGGCTTAATTTGTCTCACAGTTTATAGCGTAGCTCTAGATTACTTTCGATAACATCCATGATATTTACTTTGCCCGGCATGGATCCTCCTGAGTCTGGGATGGATGTAATATGATAATCTTAGTCCCATCCTTTTGTAAACATGAGCTTTTTGCACGTTTCCGCACATTATAAACATTTGAGTGTGATTTTTGAGAATAATGTGAGGTTAGTCCATGCCCGATGTTGTTGTTGATTTGTTTAATATTTATTCCCTCTAAAAGAAGAGAACATGAGGTATATAGAAATGTACATGTAGTGTTTTGTATAGTTCTATGTTCGTTACCAGGGTCAGAGGTGGACTAGCCATTACTAGAGCAACAGGCATCATCCAGTTCATCAATACTGTTGAGTGCTTCACCAGACTAGTAAATTCTGCCGGACCCAAAGCAGAACCCGATTTCACTGAGTGATCAGTGGCCGTGATCCGACAGTGAGAGTCTGGGTCAGGCATGGGCCATCTGCGGGTCATCCACAGATATGTGACGGTACCAAATAAATCCAGAGATCCATGGACAGGAATCCAAGTGGGGGATTGGCACCCCGGTCGGCACAGACCGGTACGGGCTACATCTGCACCTAAGGTTGCTTCACTTGCTTCTGAGATTTTTTTCTTCCCCTAAAAGAGTTTCAGTCTCAGAAGGTGCGTCGGAAAAATCAGAAAATCACTCTCGTTCATCTTCCATTGTATTTGGCACAGCGATTTTTCAATGTCGAGGGCTCCGGTGTGATGTCTGCACATTGCGTCACAGACAAATATGGCCGCCACTGCGACGTGCATTGTATCCAGTCAGACTGATGCAACTTCGCGCTTTTAAGAACTGCTCATAGCTCACTTTTCTTGACTGGTATTATCATCAAAGTGATTCATATTATTTGTAGGTTTGATAACAATACTCATTTTAAACTTTGATTTTTGAGTCCATTAAAGTTCCTGTTTAGTGCATAATCAATGGTTACATATTAGACCTCTATGATCAGTTATTATTGCTAAATTATTATTTAGTAATTTTTTTGAGCTCATCAAGAGTATCATTAATATTTTACCAATATTTTGCAAACCATTACAAAATAGGTAATAAAACAACAAGCATTTTGCCACACAATATAGAATCCTTTAAATAAATAAAGAAATCATTAGCATAAAATTTCATTTTAAAAGTTCTTTCTACTAGTCGTGGGAATAGGTTTTTTTCTCTTTTGTATGGTTTTAAATATTTCTCAACACAAACACAAAAATGTGTGAATGAAGGCATATAGTCCATCTATGTAAGCCCTTGCAGCATACAACCCAATTTAAGTTACATAATCACCATCTGGAAAACACTAATCAATTATAGCGATAAACAGTGCATTTCTGCAAAATACACTGGCTGCAAAATGAAAAATTTTCATGTGCCAGTTTCTATCCACTATTTGTGTAAATCAAAATTCCATTTTAGGCTTAACTGTACTGTATGTGGGCAACAGGGTGACAGCTGTAAAGCGTTGGCCTCACAGTTCTGAGGACCCGGGTTCAATTCCGGCCCTGCCTGTGTGGAGTTTTCATGTTCTCCCCGTTTCTGTGTGGGTTTTCTCCGGGGACTCTGCTTTCCTCTCACATCCCAAAAACATGCAACATTAATTGAACACTCTAAATTGTCTCGAGGTGTGATTGTGAGTGTCACTGTTGTCTGTCTCCATGTGCCCTGCGATTGGCTGGCAACCAGTTCAGGGTGTACCCTGCCTCCTGCCCGTTAACAACTGGGATAGGCTTCAGCACTCCCACGACACTTCTGAAGATAACTGGCTAAGAAAATGGATGGATGGATGGATGGATGTTTCAGTGTTACCTGTCACATATTCTTTGACTTGATGAATTTTGCTGATGGGATTGTTGCCTTGGAACATGTACAGATTAAAAGGCTGAGGGTCTTTCCCAACCCTGGTCCATGTGCTGATGTCGGGGGTTGTCCACCTTCATGGCAACACATCAGGTTTAGACAAATCACTGTGTTTACATAACAAGTGGTTATGTAAAGTAGAATGACATCTCATTCTCACCACAAAGTGAAGAAGAGTTAACAACTTACCTCCCAGCAGGGATGTCATAGTCCCGATCTCCAAAATGTAGTAATCGTGTCAGAGGATCATACAAGCCTCCATGGAAACCAATAACCAGCACAAAGTCTGGGTTTGAATCAAAATAAATCTCGCCATACGCCGTGTATTGCACCTGCACGTAGGACTTGTGTCATTTTAAAAAGGTGCAGTGATATACTGCATATAAAACATGTTTTTTTTTTTTTTTTAATTCATTACGTCCCAAGCAAATACAAGCTGCTTTCACACTTAATTCCCTGCAAATTAGCGCATCAAAGGCGTAACAGTGGGGCCGGGATTCATTTGTCTGCTTCTTCCACCAAAGTGGCGTATTACCAAGATGTGTTTGCTTTGCACATAGTTGACGTTTCTTGCGCCATTTACATAATTAGATGGCTTGCCATGTCATTGTGACAGCAACAATTGCTTTCAACACAAAGGGCAGAGAGTCTCGGGTGTGAAACCCCACATGGTGTTTGAGGTTGGCAACATTACATTAGATGTTGTTCACAGGTTGACTTCACCCACCTTCACTTACTACATATAGAACACGGAGCAGAGAAAAAGCTTGGGAATAGTGGCTCAGATGGCCAGTGTGTAAGAGACTATGCATACCTGCTTAAGTAAGAGTCCATTATTGCTGAAGACAGCCAGTGGGGTCCCAGTGTTATCACATGCAATATAAAACTCTTCTCCACTGCTGATTTCCATTGCAAAAACGTGGCCCTGAGGAATAAACATTTTGTATAAACAATTTAAAATGTTTAATGGGTGTGCAAAATTATTATACATACTATATTAATTAGCAATAATAGTAGTTAATCACTTCACTGACTTAAAAATGAAGATGTGAGATGTAATGCCAACCTACTTGATTACAGTTCCATTGGTGCTACAGTAATTACAGACAGCATCTATTTTAATAGTGTGACCTTGCCCAGTCATGTGGAGAAGTGGGCCAAAATCCCTCCTGCAGTGTGTGCAAATCTGGTGAACAACTACAGGAAACGTTTGACCTCTGTAATTGCAAACAAAGGCTACTGGACCAAATATTAACATGGATTTTCTCAGGTGTTCAAATACTTATTTGCAGCTGTATCACACAAATAAATCGTAAAAAAACATCATACATTGTGATTTCTGGATTTTTCTTTTTAGATTATCTCTCGCACAGTAGACATGCATCTACAATGAAAATTTCAGACCCCTCCATGAGTTCTAAGTGGGAGAACTTGTAATATAGCAGGGGGTTCAAATACTTATTTCCTTCACTGTATTTTTTTTCATAATGTACCATATTTTCAGGACCATAACTGCACATTCTTTCCGAAATACACACAGCACCTTATAATGTGGCGCGCCTTCTGTCCACACTGATTTACAAAATCTGTTAAATGCTGTTTTGTGACTAGTCCAATGAAGTACACTTAAACACATTGGCTACACTTTTAACATGTATGCAAGCACATGTTTTAACGTGTACATGAGCTACCATTTTGTGGTGGTTACAAGGCAATGAGGAACAATTGAATTTTACATCTGTAAGCAGTAAATGCTTACATTGCCCCACATACGGTCTGTGTAGGCAGGTCATTGCTGGCAATATTTGTCACACTCACGGTAAACGCTATTTACATGCTCTCAGCATGCTTTACGGCACTAAGGATAGTGTTTAAAGTGCCCGTTTTGTGTCAACATTTTCCTGAGTCATTCTTTTACCCGTTTTTTTATTTGCTAGTTATACTATTCTGTTTGCTGTCGTGTTATAATTTTAGTTTCACTGTGACACTGTGAGTGTGACCAACATTGTCAGTAATGACCTGCCTACATGAGTAGGTTGTGGCGTACTCTAAGCTTTTTATACCTACAAATCTGAAATGCAATTTTCCTCACTGCCTTGCGAGCAACATCATATCGTATCTTGCATACAACCCTAATGTGTTCGAGCATACAGGTGAACTGTGGACCCACTCTGTTTAAGTGTACTTTATTGGACTAGTCACACAATAACATTTGCAAATGACTCAGTGTGCACATAAGGTGCGCTATATTGTAAGGCACCATGTTTAATGTGGTGCCTCGTCTATTAAGAAGAGAATTTAAGACTTCTACGAAAACTGTGAAAATACAGTAAATTATAAAAATCCACAAATATGGAGAGCTGCGACTGTGAACCACAAAGGGGCAAAGGCACCCTGTATATTTGAACGTAATGCTTATATTATTAGCATACATGGTAGCATGTGTTTCAGCGTGTATGTAAGCTATCTTACGATGGCACTCACAGGATAGTGGGGAACAACTACAATTTTACATTTAGAAGCAAAAAAAAAAACTTGCATCACCCCACACACTGACAGTCGAGGAAAGTCATTACTCAAGATGTTGTTCACATTCATGGTGTCACATCAGAACTAAAATTATCACACCATAGTGAAGAGATAAAAAGATATGACTGAAGAAATAATGGACACAAAACATACACGTTAAAAGCAATTTACATCCTCCCAGCACGCTCCCAGTTGTTACCTGCAAGTCAAAGTAAAAGGAGGTGATTTCAGAGCTCGAGTGGTTGTAAACATGTGTGATCCTGGTGGGGTAGTTCAGGTCAGCATAGAAGAACTGCAGATGTTGTCCTTGACTGTTCCTAGCTGCCACTCTTCTACCCAGACCGTCGTAACGGTACTGGATGGTCCAACTGGCAGCTTTACTGTAGACCCGAATGAGAAGACCTAGTGTATTCAACAGGCAAAATAACAATAAGATCAAAAGTGAAAGATACCATGTGAAAATTGAGTAGCCTCACATTTTGGCAGGAAATCCAAAATGTAATAATGACTCACTTTGGACTTCGTGGTAAATTCTGATTCTTTGTAGTTGGACTTTATTTTTATGACGTGAAATAAACTACACAATTTGGATCACAAATTAAAAAAAATTGTTTTTTTGCTAAATAATTAATATGCCGCATTGCTTTAAAAATGAAGCTTGTAAAAAAAAAAAAAAAATCACATTTTAATCCACCCTAGCATCTCAGTATTTATCTGAGAATTGTCTTTGTGGTTTAAACCAGCCACAGTGAAACAGTCTAATGCAATTGAAATGGCTGCACACCAGGCCATTGACCCTCTCACATCCTTTGTAATGAACTCCCTGCAATGGAAAAACTGTGACCTGGTGTTCTTAATGGAAGAGAATATTTTGAAAAATATCATTGATCGTTAAAATTATGTCTAAAATTACAGATTGGGTACAGGACTAAAAATACCTTGTGATAAACCAGATGTACTGTAAACATCCAACGGATGGTACCAAAGTGAAGATCTAATGGGTCATGACGTGTCTTAAATAGACACACTGATACTGTCTTATACTCATTTGCTTGCTTAATGCATGTTAGCAAACATATTCAACCTGTAACAACTTATTACAAATATTTTTGGGATCTAAGATTTAGCAACCCAAAATTGTCTGTGTCCACACAGGTATTTGTGAGAAAAGATGATGAAATGATAGCCCCTTTGAGTGTACATGTGGGAATTGGCAATGAAATGTTCAAAATTATTTTGTGTCATGTTTGTTTTGGGATATGCGAGTATATGCTATGCATAGATGTATTTCATGAAAGATTGATCAGAAGTGAGCTTCCCCCCCTCAGAGCAGGAGAGAGGGTTGGATAAGTTATTTAAAGTCATATCCATAGTAACCCAGGAGGAACGCTGTGTACTAGTAGCCAGAAATGGTGAAATGTAGATCCTAAATCAGTGAAGAAAAGGTGAATTAAACTTGGTTTGACAAAATAAAGTGAAAAATCAAAGGAGAAAGTGACACTCTTGGAAAACCAAAGGCCTTTGAATTGCTACTAGGGGATAGTGTCAAATGTATGGCCCATGGGTCGGATCTGGCCCACAAACCAGTTTAATCCAGCCCACAAGGTGATTTAAAACATGTCTTATAGCACAACACCCAGAGTTTTGTCCGATACCGTTAAACATTTAGAAGGTGATAATAAACAAAGGTACGTGGGAAAATTAGAGACACTTAGCATAGAGGAGCCATATTTTATGCCGAAGATGATGTTTTTGCAGAAAAAAAAAAATTGACTGTTAATTCGCTTCCGCTTGTCTTGGACAACTGGATATACACATGTATCCGTCGGGATTCACACTTTTTTACATTTGAAATCGGATAAAAGTCTGGACGCATACAAATACTTTGTTGCTCGATCTGTTCTCAAACAGGGATAAATCCAAAATTGTGATGGACCCACTCAGATTTTTTCAATACAAATACCTATATCTAAATAAATGACCCCTGGTTTTATACAAACTCACATTCATCCCCACATTCATGATCTGCAGTGAAAGCAGGGAACAGGCGGCGGAACAATTAGAAAGATGGAGGTACGCACTGGAAAGGAGAGGAATGAAGATTAGCCAAAGTAAAACAGAATATATGTGCATGAATGAGAGGGGCGGAGGAGGAAGAGTGAAGCTCCAGGGAAAAGAGATAGTGAGGGTGGACGACTTCAAATACTTGGGGTCAACAATGCAGAGTAATGGTGAGTGTGGTAAGGAAGTGAAGAAATGGGTCCAAGCGGGATGGAACAGTTGGTGGAAGGTGTCTGGTGTTCTACGTGACAGAAGAGTATCCACTAGGATGAAGGGCAAAGTTTATAAAATAGTGGTGAGGCAGGCCATGATGTGCGGCTTAGAGACGGTGGCTCTGAAGAAACAACAGGAAGCCGAACTGGAGGTAGCAGAAATGAAGATGCTGAGGTTTTCGCTTGGTGTGAACAGGTTGGATAGGATTAGAAATGAGCTCATTAGAGGGACAGCCAAAGTCGGATATTTTGGAGACAAGGTTAAAAGAGAGCAGACTTCGATGGTTTGGACATGTTCAGAGGCGAGAGAGTGAGTATATTGGTAGGAGGTTGCTGAGGATGGGACTGCCAAACAAAAAAGTGAGAGGAAGACCAAAGAAACGGTTGATAGATGTTGTGAGGGAGGACATGAGGACAGTGGGTGTTAGCGAGGAAGATGCACGAGATAGCCTTAAATGGAAAAAGATGACACGCTGTGGCGACCCCTAACGGGACAAGTCAAAAGAAGAAGAATTCCTACCTGAAATGATTGTTACACAAGCGTGTGTATTTTATTATTTTATTATTCATTGGGCACCATCCATCCCATTTAATTGCCAAAATCCATCGATCTCTAACTCTTTTTAGATGGTATTCTATAGAATGATATCTTTGAAGAACTGCCTCGTCGATTGTGACAACCAACAGCACAAAAGGTGTCAACAATCCGCTCAGGTTCAACGACTCCCGTACTGGCCAGCAGTTTTGTTTGGCTGGCAATTCATCGATCTTTTTCTCGTCTATTCAGCTGGTATTCTATAGAATGATATCGTTGAAGAGCTGTCACGTCTATTCTGACAACCAACAGCACAAAAGGTCTTGGGCATTGTGAAAAATCTGCTCCGGTTCAAGGACTCCCGCACTGCTGAGCAGCTAGCCTTGACCGGCAATATGACGCTGTGCAAACTATGACATCACGTGCACGAGTTCTATACCGGGGCAGAATAAAAGTAGGTTAAACACGCAGTCTGGTTGAGCTGCTTTGTGTACTGCCCACGCTATTTATTATGGCTTCTATTGTGTGGTACTTTTATGTGTGCTTTGCCACCGTCATTGCCCCAAAATGTCTGTCAAAAAAGAGAAAAGTGGACACAGAGTGCAGCGTGTTTCAAGAAAAATGGTTATCCTCCTATTTATTCATGGAAGTGAATAGGAAAGCTGTATGTTCAGTGTGTTCACAGCATGTTGCAGCGCTGAAAGAATATAACCTTCGTCGCCTCGATTTGAGTCTTCATGCCGACAAATATAACAACTTTTAAGGACAGTGGAGAAGAGAGAACGTGAATGAACCTTTGGCCAGACTGAAGAAACAGCAGTCTGTGTTAACTCACAGCAGAGACATCAGTGATGCTCCTGTGAAAGCTAGCTACTTCATTGCTAATGAAATCGCAGAGGCTTCAAAACCATTTGATGAAGGAAAATTTGTAAAACAATGCATGATGAAGGCCGCGGACATTGTGCGCCCTGAAAGCCTGACGAGAATCACGGTTGCTGTTAAAGAAAGGTTCTCATTTTGTACAGACTGTAGTTGGTTACACATCACCACCTAGCTTCTACATTTGAACTCATTGTCTTGAAAATCGATTTCATCAATCAGACAGATGTAATCAATCAGTCACACACACACACACCCACGCACGCACAGACACACACACGTGCATATGCTCATCATGTAATTGATGTGAATAAAAAGAAGCTGCAAGGGGACACGAGTTGGAGTTGGTTAGAAGCAGGGAGAGGTCCTGTCCCTTCCCTTGCAACAAGTAAAACTTGAAGCCTTGTCTGTTTGCCTTAGTTTAATAGAGAGTCAAGCTTTTTAAACCTGACATTTGGTCCTTCGAGCCGGATCCCAACACACCACCGCCCATCGAGGAGGGAGAAGACACACCGAAGCCTGTCAACAGCCAGGAGCATTTAGCTGTTCCTGAAGCAAAGCCCCGGTGGGACGTGAATTCGTGGCCAGGCCGGTGCCAGAGTCCTATCTCCCCTCGGTGGACGAAGGTTGACGAGATCACGAACAACTGGCGTCCAGAAAACGCTTGAACCGGTAAGTAAGGCTACTCCTCCAGAAGGAGGTTTAAGGCTACTCCGCCAGAAGGAGGTTTCAAGGCTACTCCGCCAGAAGGAGGTTTCAAGGCTACTCCGCCAGAAGGAAGTTTCAAGGTTACTCCACCTTTAAAGAGGATATTTACATTTATTTATGTTCTCATTTTGTACATACTGTGGTTGGTTACACGTCACCACCAAGCTTCTACCTTTGAACTCATTGGCTTGAAAACCGATGTCATCAATCAGACAATGTAATCAATCAAACAGTCTCACACGCACACACACACACGCACACAAAGACTCATCATGTGATTGATTTGAATAAAAAGAAGCTGCAAGGTGACACGAGTTGGAGTTGGTTGGAAGCAGGGAGAGGTCCTGTCGCTCCCCTTGCAGCAAGTAAAACTTGAAGCCTTGTCTGTTCGCCTTCTTTTAATAGAGAGTCAAGCTTTTCAAACCTAACAGTTGCAGATGGGATTTCTGATCTTTCTGTGGATTTGGACAGTCATTTATTGTGTTTTCAGTTGCAATTGATAAACCAACTGACCATTTTCATCTGCGGAGTTGATGACACATTGACAGTCACGAGGGAGCTTTTGGAGAGGGCGCTAATGAATGCTACAACAACAGCAACTGAACGGGACAAAGACCAGGTACCTGTGGCGGTCTCCTGGAGATCCTTACAAAGCCTGATCAATTCACTCTGACTACCGCCGTGGGAGGTGCCCTTTTCCCTGTGACTTTGCTTTGATCACCTATACCCCTTGCCAATGAGGATTCCACAGGACCAGCTCCGGCCAGCCCCGATATTCAAAGGGACTTCAAGGCTTCACTTGCTGTTTCTGCTCTGGTTCTCCCCCGCCAGTGCCGGTGTCACGGGCAGGTCACATTGACCCCTCTACCTCCATATCTATCACCCTGTCATCCTTTGCTCCTCCCGCTCGTCGTCTTCTTCTATTTCTTCTTCATCTTTTCGGAGGACTATGGAGCCTCCCACATCCGAGTCTAGCGCTTCTGAGGACCACCTCAGGCACATCAAGTGACTCAACAACGACAGCAACTGATATTTTTAACCCACTCGTCATAGTCTGCCTACAGCTGGTGTCCCCTCTATGATTGCAAAAAAAAAAAAAAACAGCTGTTGTGATAAAGTTACAAGAAAAAGTGCAATCTGCAAATAGAGGACATGGTTTTTGGACTTTTCACTGTATTTTGAACCAGGGGGCTTTGTGTTGCAAGTCATTAAAAATGGATAATGTTACGAAGATGGTCATAAAAACTGTTAATTTAATCCGATCCAGAAGCGTGAATCACCGTCACAGTCACTGTGATTTGATGAGCGCGATGGCGTGGACCACACCCATAAGTTTATATCTGCAAGCATGACTGACCACACCTGTACATTTTTCAAATGTGAGTGACTGCCGTCAGTTTGACAGCCTTCTCACAGAGAAAGACTAAATCTACGGCATGCCATATCACTGAGGTGAGGTAGTTAAGCCGAGGTGCTGTGCTGAGGCGTTTCTTTGATTTAGGAGAAGAACTTGGACAGTTCATGGAAGAAAAGGGTCAACCAGTGTTAGAATTTGATTCCACAGAATGGATGCTGGACCTTGAATTCATGGTGGATGTTACAGAGCACCTAAATAACTTGAAAAGTTGCTAGACTTGCCAACTTGATGGTTGAAGGTGGCGGCGCGCACGGGTGCAGCGGCTCTTAGCTCTCCAGTTTGGTGCTTTTTCTTTTTTATTATTTGGCACTATCTGTGGATTTCTGTAAAGCCACGATCACATATAGCTTTCAGGACCTAATTCATCTGGGACTGAAGCATAATTTATTAATCACAAAAGAATATCAAAAGAAAACAATATTCCAAATATCGCAAGACCACTGGGATCTCCGGAGGGAGCGTAAACAAAAGGTCGGGCATAGCTGCTAAGCTAAGGCAGCAACCTCACAGACCTGCAATTCCAAGCATCTTTTTGACCAATGCAAAATCTATTACAACAAAATGGTCAAATTAGAAGTACAACTAGCCACAAGCAGTTTTGTCCGAGGACTCCCTGATGGTGTAGTGGTACACACCCCTGCATTTGGTACAGGCAGCATGGGATTGATTGCCGCTCAATGATGGTGTCGATATCTGCCCTGCGACTGGCTGGCGACCAGTTTGGGGTGTAGTCTGCCTTCACCTGAAGTTAGCTGGGATAGGCTCCAGCTCTCTCCTTGGATAAATACAGAGGGGTTGTTTTATGGAGGGAATCCGCCGTAAAAACTGTGCCAAACAAAGATGAGTGTTCATCTGAGATGACATGCTGTGGCAACCCCTAACGGGACAAGACGAAAGAAGTACATACATACAGTGCCTTGTGACCGTATTTGGCCCCCTTAAACTTTTCAACCTTTCGCCACATTTCAGGCTTCAAACATAAAGATGTAAAAGTTTAATTTTTTGTAGAGAATCAACAACAAGTGGGACACACAATCGTGGAGTGGAATGAATTTTTTAGGATATCTTATCATTTTTTAACAAATGAAAAACTGAAAAGAAAAAATAAATGGAATCCACCTGCGTGTAATCAAGTCTCCGTATAAATGCACCTGCTCTGTGATAGTCTCAGGGTTCTGTTTAAATTGCAGAGAGCATCATGAAGACCAAGGAACACACCAGGCAGGTGCGAGATACTGTTGTAGAGAAGTTTAAAGCCGGATTTGATACAAACAGATTTCCCAAGCTTCAAACATCTCAAGGAGCACTGTGCAAGCAATCATTGACATGGAAGGAGAATCAGACCACTGTAAATCTACCAAGACCCGGCCGTCCCTCTAAACTTTCACCTCGAACAAGGAGAAGACTGATCAGAGATGCAGCCAAGAGGCCCATGATCACTCTGGATGAACTGCAGAGATCTGCAGCTCAGATGGGAAAGTCTGTCAATGGGACAACAATCAGTTGTACACTGCACAAATCTGGGCTTTATGGAAGAGTGGCAAGAAGAAAGCCATGTCTCAAAGTCTCATTTACAGTTTGCCACAAGCCACCTGGGAGACACACCGAACATGTGGAAGAAGGTGCTCTGCAAGGGGGCCGAATAATATTGCATGCCGCAGTTTTCAGGTTTTTATTTGTTAAAAAAAGTTTAAAATGTCCAATACATTTCATTCCACTTCACGATTGTGTCCCACTTGTTGTTGATTCTTGACAAAAAAAAAAAAAAAATCATATCTTTATGTCAGAAAGGTCCATTATTTGAACACCAGAACCTTCAGGAACACACAGATCCTGTTCTGTCTTACATCAAAAACTATAGACACTGTGACTGTCAATAGACCGGATTTTCCCCAACCAAAAACCCTGGATGACTCGAGAGACTTAGGCACTCCTTAAATGCCGCAACAACTTCAGGTCAGGGGACAAGGCACAGTTACAGCGCTGACCGAGGTGACTTAAAGAGAGGCATCAAAGAGGCCAAGGCATCCTACAAAAGAAATATTGAGGAGTGCTTCACAGAAAATGACATGTGGGAGGGATTACAACACATCACAAACTACTGCCAGGAACACAGACACCTCGCTGGCAGAGAAACTAAACCGTTTATTTGCCTATTTTGAGACGGGCAGATGAAATTCAGGCTCATCACAACCACCTCCCATCAGCAGCACACTGATGCTTCAGGAACATGAAATTAATTGTGTGCTCAGGACTAACGGTCTAAATCGGGGTGCCCAGTCGATTGCGAGGCAGTCCTGGTTGATCGCGGGGCAGCGTGCAAAAAAAAAAAAAAAAGACATCATCCAATGTTCCCTCTAAACTGCGTGTGTGCGCAATTGTGCACCGTTGATGCACTCTCTTTGCAGATATTCTGCACTGCGTTCCAAAAAAAGATCCAATGCAAATTGAAAGTATAAAACAGCTATTCAGTTTGTGGCATTTTGCAATGTGATTCAATGGGTGAGAGATGACTGGGTGTTACATCCAATGGCACAATTAACATACGTACTGTAAAAAATTAAAAGAAGCCACTGGTTTCTTTTAGGCAGCACACGGAACTTTATCAAATGTTGCAGAAGCAGCCCATCAATGTGTTTTATAATGACAGCGTCCACCACCGCTGCTTTAGTTAGCAACATAGTCTGGGCAACGTAGAGCAAAGACGAGCTAGACGTGCTGCTTATGTTTACTTTCAATACTAATGGAGAAAGTTAAAAAAGAAATGGCATTGTTTTAAGATGTAAAGACTTGTTTTTTTTTAAATCTATATTTCTGCCTGAGAAATGACGTCCTGAAAAGGTTCCATGTTCAATGATATACTTATGTGAATCACAGAGGCATTGTGTGTTTGAATGTTCTTTTTCCTCAGAATTTAACAAAAAAAACATGAAATGTTTTATGATTGATAGTGTTGTGCTTGTATTATTTTGGATTGTATTAAAACAAAGAAAACAATAAATCAAACTCAAATCAAAAGACTTTGTCATTATAGGCTGTGCATACAAAGAAATGATGAGTGCTTCTCCACAACGTGCAATAAAATAGAATAAAAATTGAAGAACATCTTGGGTAAAAAACAATTGATAAAACATCAAGGCACAGTTATTGGTAAAATAAGTAAATAAATAAATGCACAAAAGTGCCATTGAATAATATTCCATTACAGTACTGTTATTTCAGTGGTTTGAGTTCAAGGAGTTGATGGCTCTGGGGAAAAAGCTGTCCTTGAATCTGGTTGTCCGTGTTTTGTGGGACGTGTACCGCCTGCCAGAGGGCAACAGGTTAAACAGGTGATGACCAGGATGTGAAGAGTCCTTTGCAATAATATTAGTGCCTCTGCTGTGATAGCGGGAGTTGGCAATGTTCTCTCGGGAGGGCAGAGAGCAGCCAGTGATATTCTGGGCACTGTTGACCACTCTTTGCAGAGCTTTAGTGTTCGCTGCTGTGCATCCAGCATACCACACTGTGATGCAGTATGTAACGATACTCTCCACGGTGGTTCTGTAGAAGGCCTGCAGCAGCATAGCTTCCAAGTTGTTCTTCTCGAGCACTCTCGGGAAGTGGAGTCGCTGCTGGGTCTTTTTCACCACCGCAGTGGTAGAATGGTGCTGAGGATGGAGCTGCCAGGTGTTGTTAGAGAGGAGGATGCATGAGACAGGCTTAGATGGAAAAAGATGACACGCTGCTGACACGAAAAGTGATACGTTTTTGTCTCCTTTACTGCAGCATCCATATTCATGTTTGTTAAGGTTTCTTAAGTGAGAGCTTAAAATAGGGGGGGACGCACTGACAGCGTATTTTCCTGTACTGTCGTTGTCTGCACATGCGCGGTGAGCTAAAGTTAAAAAAATACGGCTGTCTTCTTTTTTTCTCGGCACGCCATCACGATTGACCGAAACTGCCTCCCGACTGGCCGATGCCAATCGACGCATTGAGCATCCGTGATTTAAACTGTCAATGGCTGCCTTCTTTGTGATGGGGATGATTGTTGCAGATTTCAGGCAGGAGGTAATGGTTGATTGATGCAGCGATCTGTTGAAGATTCTTGTGAAAATACCCATCAGGGGATCAGCACAAGCCTTCAGTACCTTCCCCGGCACTCCATCTGGGCCAGCAGCCTTCCTGGTATTTACAGTCCTGAGCACACTTTTCGCTTCATGTTATTGAAGCGTCAGTGTGTTGCTGATGGGAGGTGGTTGTGATGAGCCTGGGTTTGAGCAGTCCATCTCAAAACAGGCAAAGAAATTGTTTATTTCTCTGCCAGTGAAGTGTCTGTGTTTTCGGCACACATGTTGTTCTCACTGTTGTAGCTTGTGATATGCATATCATACAGGGTTTTTGATTGGGGAAAACCCGGATCGGTCAATTTACAGTCACAGTGTCTATACAGTTTTTGATGTATGACAGACAGGAAGGTTTTGTTTTCAAGTTTTTAAGTATATAATTTGGTAAGGCCATGATTTACTAGTCTGATCCTCTTGGTGATAGATTTTCCTCCATGTGGCCTCTGAGCGAGAATAATTTTGACACCCCTGTCCTAGGGGCCAAAAAAGAAGCAAGAATGGGGAAATAATGCCCCTTGGATGAGGATCATACAAGTTGTTTTTAGCGCTCTTTGTCTCCTGTCAGCTAGCATTTGAGGTACTATCAAAGCTTTTATTTGTATGTGAGACGCAAGATGATTAGAGAGTTCGTTTCTCAAAAGGTATCTTGACCAAGATTAGATGAAGCCAAATAGAGGAGTTACGCTGTAGCTTTAAGGTCAAGAATCCCTAACCTCTCGACAAAACACCCACATCCAATCTCAATACAATTTTGAGGAACAAGCTTGTTGGAGCAATGCTCCACCTGATCAATCTCAGGTGGCTATTTATAGGATATTTATAAGGTGAGTAGAGGTTTCATGTAATGTTCCTCTATGTGGATCTCATAATTTTACTTATTTGATGCTTTTGCCCTGCCAAACTCTATCTGTTGAAGTGCCTTTTTCTGACTCCAATGAAATGTCCCTTTTATCTCAAGAATAATGGGGACATTGTACTTATGTAATGTTAGAAACCCTAACGCTAATCCAATCCTCACAGCTGATAAATATTTTACCCCGACTCTTGAAAGGTTGTTTCAGCTATAATTCAAAGAACAACATGTCCTGACTGTCATAACAAGGGTCATTCTAAGTGAAACAAGTCAATAGGGAATGAGCAACTTTAAAAGGAGCCCGGTTAGTGTAATGTTATGAAAGTTACTATGTGACGGTGAGGCCCAACATAACCAACCGAGCCATCACAGATGGCAGTGAGAACCTAGACAAATCCTTCCCACACCGTCTTAAACAAGCTTGCATCGCTGTTTACGGTCCACAACAACGTGGAGCTTTAATCCTTTAAATGGAAATTCGGTCACAACAGTGTCTAAATGTGCATGGGAGCCTGGGGTAAGTGAGCCTTTCCATACATTTTCTTAGCCCCTTATTCTCACAAGGGTCACGGGAGTGCTGGAGCCTATCTCAGATGTCAACGGGCAGGAGACGGGGTACACCCTGAACTGGTTGCCAACCAATTGCAGAGCACACGGAGACAGACAACAGTCGCACTCACAATCACACCTCGAGACAATTTAGAGTGTCCAATTTAATGTTGCATGTTTTGGGATGTGGGATGAAACCCACGCAGGCACGGGGAGAACATGCAAACTCCACCCAGGCAGGGCCGGGATTGAAACCTGGACCTCATAACTGTGAGGCCAATGCATGGGTGGATGCATATGCACACATAAACACACATTGGTGCAGCTTGTTGGCAGCCAGCTGGATCTCACGTCATGCGTGGTTTATTTTTGTTGTGAAAGATCATGTGATATGACACATTTTTGAATGGTTGGTATTGAGCTCGTGCACGTGACATCACCATTTTCACCACGCCATATTGCCGGTCAAACAGAGCTGCTCGACTTTGTGGGAGATAGTGAACCGGAGGAGAATATTTACAATACCCAAGACCCGATGTGCTGTTGGTTGTCCCAACAGACGAGACAGATATTCAAAGAGATCATTCAATGGAATACCATCTGGAAAGACCGGAAATTATTGCTAGATTTCAGCAATTAAACATGATGGATGGTGCCCAACAAAAATACACGCACACCTGAGTAGCGGTCGCTTCATTTCAGGTAGGAATTATTCTTCTCAATCTCAATTTACCAAAAAGTATTTATCATGCCAAGTTGGCTCATTTGAGAACAATGCGTGTTTAAAAAAAAAAAAAAACTGTCGCAGAGGTTTACGGAGGTTAAGTGTGGCCGCAATCGCTTCCAAGTACATTCCATGGAGATGACTCAGTCTCCTTTTTTTTTTCCTAATCATAGTTAATGAATAAGAGTTTGTTTAAAACCAGGGGTCATTTATTTAAGTATTGGCATTTGTATTGAATAGTGGCGGAAAAGATCGATGGATTCCAGCAAAGGTTAACATGTCGCCAAACACACTTCCGCGTTCACAAGCTGTCAAAACTGTCACTATGTGGGATTTATTCCTGATGAGAACAGATCCAGCAACAAAGTATTCGTATGCATCCACACTTTTATACGCTTTCAAACTTTTCCGTGTAAATCTTGACGATTTACTCACCAAATCCATGCATATATCCAGTTGTCCAAGACAAGCAGAAGGAATTAACAGTCCAATTTCTTATCGGCGAAAACATCGACTTTAGTGTTAAATACGGATCTTCTATGCCAAGTTTATCTAATTTTTCCACGTACCGTTGTTTATTTTCACCTTCTAAATGTCTGACGGTATCGGAAAAGACTGGTCGTAGTGCGACAAGATATCTTTCCGTGTCGTCTCCAACCAACTTAGCTTTGAACAATGCTTATCTTTACCGGCAATATGCCGAGGTAAACAAAAGTCACGTGATTTTATGACGTAGGTGCACGAGCTCAATCACCTGTGAGGTTACAACACTGTTCATCTGTAATTCAAATTAAAAATTGTAGCAAAGTTGGTGGCTGTTAGTCGGCCAACTATGAAAACGTATGACAGAACCCCACAGAGTGCTCGACAATTATGCGGTGTTAGGCCATGCTGCACACTGACCAGCTGCTGGTAGCACAAATAGTATATTGCACAAAACAGAATAATGACAAAGTTGGATTCCCTCAGAAGTAATCCATACCGCTCTAATATCATCAATTCAGTTGAAACTTGAAAAGAAAGGGGGAAAATATGATGCAAAATGCAAAAAAGTTTCTTTGAAAATAAACCAAGAAAAGTTGTCAAAGTCAACCCCACAAAAAGAATTTAAAAGAAACTGTCAAAGACAATGTTGACATGACATCTTTCCATTATGAATTTTTGTAAATCTTTGTACTGCATCACCCCCCCCAAGAACAGCATTACATAAAGGGTTAATAACGGAAATATTATTTTTTTTTTAATATTTAAAAGTGATTTTTTTCTCACCTTTTGAGTTGTATTCAAATATCTCAGCCCCCCTCTGTCTTAGAAAACCATCTTCATCCAATTTGTACTGAACATCTCCTAGACGAGTGATTCTGTCTCTGAGGTCATAACGAAGTGGTGTCAATCGACCGCTGTTTCCCGGATTCAGCAGATGTAAGTTACCATTCAGGTCATAATTATACCTGCAAATCCAATTTATGATACATTTAACACAAGCAATAATTGGAAAACCTACATTAAAAACAATTATTTTATGATGACCTTACCTCCACATCATTTTTTCATTGAGGGAGACTGTCTGCAACTGTCCATCAACATCATACTCATAGCCATATTTTGTTGTGTTGGCAAATGGTCCTATCTTGATCTCACGCTTGGTGACTCTGCCCATGTTGTCATACTGAATGGTGACCCAGTACATCAGAGACCTAAAGATCTCATACTGGATCTCCTTGATGCGACCATGTTGGTCGAAATGTTTGGTGTAGGTCATCACTGCTGTGGAGATTATCTGCATGTGTGTAGACAAGTGATGTCAATCAGATGTTTGAAATCCTCACTGTGCTCATCATACAATATTTTAACCTCACTCTGCAGTCACAAATAATGTTCATAGCCTTGAATACCAGATAATCTTAATGATAATCTTTTTTTTTTTTTAATAAAGGTCCCATACCATTAACTATGTTTATATATTTTTAAATCTATGATCTCCTTTCATCAGATTTCCAAGATAACTTAGGTTGGAAATACAGACAAGCCTCTTTTTCACGCTATTCTAGTTGGTCTTTATTGCCTAGAATAAAAAATAAAATAAAATAAAATAAATAAATGGCTGGATTTATCAGTATTCAATCTGTAAATGTTAGTCCATTTGGATCGCTGTTCCCTTTAATTTAAATATGGAAACAGATGGCGATATCTCAGCGATCTAATGGAGGCAAAGCATTCATCAGCCTTTTTATATAATTTTTGAAGTAATATTCTCCAAGCGTTGTATTGCTCGCTCATTAATAGGCAACGTGAACTGAAATTATTTGAGCTTGGATGACCTGAAGACCAATCCTGAATGTACAGCATGGGGTTTTAGGATGAACATACAGTATATTGTACTTTACTTTATCATGTTTATTAAACCACAGAGAAGGAATCAATGGAAAAATCCTGTTTCTCCAGAGAGAGCACTTGGGCAAAAATAAAGTGTTGCAACATTTTGAGACGCTCGCTCGGTCTCATTCACTTGAATGTAGCTTTTGCATTGTATTGTTGTGCAACAATACAGGATACTGTATATGTACACTTTATATTCAGTATTGGTACGGCTTGGTGCTGGCCAGCTGTGTCCTGCTCCCAAAAAATAAAGAAAAATATTTTTAATGTGTGAAAGCTTATGCTGAGGTCATTCTGGGTGAAATGGGTCCAAAAACTGCACAATTTTAGTACCCAAGTGGTAACGGCAGTTTATTCTTCAACTCCTCAGTGGTTGGCAGAGCTTTGCACAAGATGCAGTTGCAGTGTCACTCAGCCATTTTTCTTGAGCTGAGTGGATGTGTACCAATCACAAAGTTGTCAGGTAGTTGAATAATGAGTGGCGTATCAATGTTACAATGATGCCAAAATCTGATATGGTAGTTTTAGAAACCTAATGCCTTTTATTAGCTATTGCCTTCATTTTTTCACAAACCACAGAGATTTTCAAATTAAACCAGGCCACAGACTCCTTTTGATCCATCTTATGCATAAAAATTGGATCTCTTACCTGGTTGATGTCATAATAGATGACCCCAAACTTCCCAAACTGTTCCACCTTTCCTGATATATCATCAAATTGATAGAGATCGATTGGCAGTGGAGTCTCATTAATTACAGCCTGCATGCTGGTGACTCTGAAGCTGTTGTCATAGGTGTAGTCAAAACGTGCGTTCACCATCCCATCCTCACTGAAGCGGAATATCTGACGGTCAACCAGTGGGCCAATTTGGCGGTAACGTATAGAACAGATAAACCCTTCAGTCTGCAAGTTGACAGTCTTCAGCACACCGGCAGTCTCATCATACGTGAAACTGACACGAGTTGAATCATACAGAATCTCTGCCAGCTTGTTCTGAGGAGAATGATAAAAAGTGCTGTATCGGTTTATCGCACCAAATACTGTTCATGTTCTATCACTTTTAGTGTAGTTTATACAATTTGTCAAACATCCCTGCTCATTCACTACTGCAGAATCTACTGAGGAATATCAGACCTCTGGCAGCCTGGGGACACCTGATATTGCTAGTATGCTTCCTGATTTCCTTGTACACCATTGATATCATTCTACTGTCAAGAACCAAACAAAACTTAACCTTGATGCAAACATCCATTTTTTAATCCTCCATTCTCTATCCCATTGAGAATGTACAAAACACAATCAGCTCTCAAATATTTTATCTAAATACTCCTTTAAAATATGAAATGAAATGCACATACCTGTCTGCGATATTTGTACAATATACGGCGTCCAGTTCCAAGGTGGGCAACTCTCAGGAGCTGAAAGGAGAGAGAAAGAGTAATGAAATGTTAATATATTACAAAACAATTATGGATTTGGACAATGTTCTTCACCTAGAAGCAAACAAATTTTGTTCGCAATTTTTAAAAATGTTGCCAAGTTTCTAAATTCATGTCTAAATACACTCATCCCCTTCTCCTGTTGGTAGCTCGCCAAAGCCTGGCTACTTGAAAAGTAAATCTTGGGGCAAAAAACTGTGGGCAGCCCTGTTTGGTGCCTTATGTAAGGTGTCCCTCAAGGGGCAAATTCAACTCCCACAGTGATGAGTACTTTGTGTTGCACACCACACATGGGAACAGACCACAAACATTATTCGAGCATGCCAGGCGAAGTTCAGAGTAAACAGGGTACGTAAAGAGTTCTGCACCACTTGAGCTGGGGTGACACTACTGGAAAATCTGTATTGCTTAAAAAGTCTCCGTACTTTGTACATTTGCGTTTGTGTCCTAATTGTATATGTTCTATTTGTGACTTTCTTGCTTTAGTTCTAGAGTGCTCCAATAGCCCAAGAGAAAAATCCTTGTGTAGTTTAACATACCTCTGACGTTAGAAATTACTAGCACAGCCATTACATCGTTCTTCACCTTAGGCCCCAAGAATCTTTAGTGGAATCAAGTTGTGTCTGTACGTTCATTCATACGTATGTTTTCTCTTGGCTGTCAAACGTTTGCTTCCTTCTCCGTCCACCACCAAGCGTTTTGCTTCTCACTCACCCTTCTCTTTGCATAGTCGGACAACGGCAAAGGTAAATGAACATAATTCTTATTCTTTACATTATGTACGTTGAATGCTTATTTTTGGGGGGTGAGGGAGGGCTTTGGACCAATTCATCTATTTACATATAAAAAGCGCTTCAACTTACGAAAAAAATCACATTGATGACTTCAGGAATGCATTGATTTCGTAAGTAGAGGTACCACTGTAATGTGTCTGAAAAAAGTTTCCATTTATTACTTAAAAGTCCCATATTGTGGCTATTTACGCCTCAATAGAGTGAGTATCAAAAATGGACTTAGTATAAAAGTGTCAATTACATTTAAAAAACATCTACAATTTGTCATGCAAATTTCTGAAAAAGGTCTGACTGCCACTTGTTTTAGCCAGATCAAGCCCACCTCCTTTCTTCTCATTGCTTCTGCGAAAGAACACCCACTAGTGAGACGGCGTGTTTGTAAATTTGACAGCGATGGCTAGGGAGCAGAAGGATAGGCAAAGATTTTTGCTACTGACAGAGATAAAAATCTGAATGAGCTCCCGGCAGAAGAAAGTCTGGAAGTCAGGAATGCGTGACAGATTTTATTAAATATTTCACATTTGCTGATTCCAAATAGAGCCAATAAAACCACAAATTTAAAGAAAAGTTAATTTTGAGGAATACAAAACAAATCTCTGGAGTCTGTAACATGGTATTTTTAGGATTGTACATTTTTTGCTGTCAAGTAGTTCACTTTTCCCAACTGATTTGGAGCAAGGAAACACATTAGTTCATCACTACTCATGAAAGTGAAAAGGAGCACGTTATGGATGTGATGTTATTTCGGTAAAAAAAAAGTATTTTCGTCCAAAACCGACAACTGACTTTTAGGGTACTTCTGGCTGAAATATTTCAGTGGCGTATTGTCATGTTAGTGCATCAATAATTAAGACCAATGTTCCTTCTAATTTTTTAGGTGCCTGAGCAAACACACTAAGGCCGTGAGCGCTCCTTGCTCCACTGAGAGCAACATCCGACGTATGCACTGTGGTCAATCAGTGTCATCCATTGAAGTGACATGGCTCATTAAAAGGTTCAGATTACATTCCAATTAGAACATATTTAAGACCAATTTTGTGTTTTTGCAAACTTACACTGAAAATGTCAAACAAAAAAAAATATTACAATATAAATACATACAAGCCAACTGTTAACTATAAATTCGAAATGTCGCTTCCAACTTTGTTTCATTTTTTTTTAACCCACAAAGATATCCCCTTCTCTTTTTCTTGGTGTAAAACGGAATTATTGCTTGCAGAATATCTTTCGCAATGCATGTTGAAAGGTGAATGATGCTCCCAAACAGTTTTAGGGTTAATGTTATATTACCTCCCACATTTAAAATACAGAATTAACTTATTCTGCACGGTATTGTCTGTGCTTTCATCCTTATTCAGGCTGTGCCAAGGTGGAATTTTAACATTACACACCATCTCATCCTGCACTTTCTACTTTGACTTCAGACCAGACCATTTTTAAAAACTCAAAAAAGAGAAAATTTCATCCAGTTTTACCACTTTTTCTTCTTTTATTCACATACCCCGTGTTTGTAATTATGAGTGTACCCCTTTAAAAAGAAAGGTTGGTGGTGTCAGGTAAACTAGGAAATAGAGTGTGTGACTTAGTTGCGGCTCTTTGTGAGAGGCAGTGTGGTGCTGTGTTTAAAAAAAAAAAAAGACGTCAGGCTGTAGTTGACTGGGCTAGATCTGTTTTTCTCTGTGCTGAGAGTGTGTGAAAAGTGCGAATTGATTGCAACATTGATTAATACACTGTTTTACTTTCAGGCATAACATTTTTTGGTGATTAGCTTCTTTCAGAAGGGAACAGTATCAAATATGAAATGAATGTCATAGCCAATGAACTAAAACTAATACACACCTGTCCATCTTCAGAATAGTCCACAGTAACTGAGGCGTTGCTCTCAGGTGGTATGTAGATATTTCTGTAGTAGCCCACGGATCTGATAGTCTGCATGGTGTGTCGAGCGACACTTGGCATGGTAACAGCTGACAGGCGGTCCCCTGAGTCATAATCGAAAATGTACTGGTGCTGGCTGTGCAGTAGTAAGACCATAGACTGTTAAGAGAGTGGAAGAGAGAGGAGCAGAATGTAACACACTAACGGGACAAAAACTACGTATATGGAGAGTATGACCATTAATCACTTGAAGATAAATATATGTACAGCGTGTATATATGACGGCATGATGGCGCATCTGGTTAGATCATTGACTTCACAGTTTTGAGGACTGGGGTTAAAAACCTGGCCCCGCCTGTGAGGAGTTTGCATGTTCTCCCAATGCCTGTGTGAGTTTCCTCTGGGCACTCTGGTTTCCACCCACATCCCAAAAACACACATTAATTTGATATTCTAAGTTGCCCTTAGGTGTGATTGTGAGTGCGAATGATGACTGTCTCCATGCCCTGCTAAAAATATTCAATAGAAATCTATAAAATTCTATAGAATTTGTATAGAATAATATTGTTCGAAAGAACTTTGGCTTTGACTTTCCATAGAATTTCTTCTTCTTTTTCTTTCGGCTTATCCCGTTAGGGGTCGCCGCAGCATGTCACCTTTTTCTATCTAAGCCTGTCTCGTGCATCCTCTTCTCTAACACCCACTGTCCTCATGTTCTTCCTCACAACATCCATCACCTTTGCTTTGGTCTTCCTCTCGGTCTTTTGCCTGGAAGCTCCATCCTCAGGACCCTTCTACCAATATACTCACTCTCTCGCCTCTGGACATGTCCAAACCATCAAAGTCTGCTCTCTAATCTTGTCTCCAAAACATCCAACTTTGGCTGTCCCTCGAATGAGCTTACTTTTAAAATCCAATCCAACCTGCTCATTCTGAGTGAAAACATCAACATCTTCATTTCTGCTACCTCAAGTTCTGCTTCCTGTTGTTTCTTCAGAGCCACCATCTCTAATCTGCACATCATGTCCTGCCTCACCACTGTTTTATAAACTTTGCCCTTCATCCTAGCAGATACTCTTCTGTCACGTAGAACACCAGACACCTTCCGCCAACTGTTCCATCCCCCTTGTACCAGTTTCTTCACTTCCTTACCACACTCACCATTGCTTTGTATTGTTGACTCCAAGTATTTGAAGTGATCCACCCTCGGTATCTCTTCTCCCTGGAGTTTCACTCTTCTTCCTCTGCCCCTCTCATTCACGCACATATATTGTTTTACTTCGGCTAATCTTCATTCCTCTCCTTTCCAGTGCATACCACCATCTTTCTAATTGTTCCTCCGCCTGCTCCCTTCACTGCAGATCACAATATCATCGTGCTCCAAGGGGATTCCAGTCGAACCTCGTCTGTCAGTTTATCCATTACTACCGCAAATAGGAAGGGGCTCAGCACGGATCCCTGATCTAGTCCCACCCACCTTAAATTCTTCTGACACACCGATGGCACATCTCACCGCTGTTCTGCTGCCCTCATACATGTCCTGTACTATTCTAACATATTTCTCCGCCACACCAGACTTGCGCATACATTACCACAGTTCCTCTCTTGGTACTCTGTCATACGCTTCCTCTAGGTCTACAAAAACACAATTTAGCGCGTTTTGACCTCTGTACTTTTCCACGAATCCTCAAGGCAAATAATGCATCTGTGGTACTCTTCCGAGGCATGAAACCATACTGTTGCTCGCAGATACTTACTTCTGTCCTGAGTCTACCCTCCACTACTCTTTCCCATAACTTCATTGTGTGGCCCATCATCTTTATTCCTCTATAGTTTCCACAGCTCTACATATCGACTTTGTTCTTAAAAATGGGGACTAGCACACTTTTCCTCCATTCTTCTAGCATCTTCTCTCGCGCTAGTAATAAGTTGGTCAAAAACTCCACAGCCACCTCTCCAAATTTTTTCCATACCTCCACTGCTAAGTCATCCGGACCAGCTGTTTTTCCATTTTTCATTCTGTTCAGTGCCTTTCTAATTTCTCCCTTACTGAATAATGCCACATCCTGGTCATTCACGCGAGCCTCATCTACTCTACCTTCTCTCCCATTTTCTTCATTCATTAGCTTCTCAATGTACTCTTTCCATCTCCTGAGGACACTACTGGCACCAGTCAACATATTTCCATCGCTATCCTTAATCACCTTTACTTGCTGCACATCCTTCCCATCTCTATCCCTCTGTCTGGTCAAACTAGAGAGATCCTTTTCTCCTTCTTTCATATCTAACCTGGTGTACATGTCGTCAAATGCATCTTGTTTAGTCTTCGCCACCTCTACCTTTGTCCTACGTCGCATCTCAATGTGTTTCTTTCGCCTCTCCTCAGTCCTCTCCATGTCCCACTTCTTCGCTAATCTCTTTCCTTGGATGACTTCCTGTATTTTGGGGTACCACCACCAAGTCTCCTCCTCTTTCCTACCAGAAGACACCCCAAGTACACTCCTGCCTGCCTCTCTGAATAGCTTGGCAGTAGTATTCCAGTCTTCTGGGAGCCTGTCTCACCTCTTTCCGAAAGGCCACACATTCTTCCTTTCTCAACTTCCACCACCTGATTCTCTGCTCTACCTTTGTCTTCTTAGTCTTCCTACCCGCGACCTGAGTCATCCTACAGACCACCATCCTATGCTGTCAAGCTATACTCTCCCCCACCACTACCTTACAGTCGGTAACCTCCTTCAGATTACACCGTCTGCACAAAATATAATCCACCTGTGTGCTTCGACCTCCGCTCTTGTAGGTCACTCTATCTTCCTGTCTCTTCTGGAAATAAGTGTTCACTGCTGCCAATTCCATCCTTTTTGCAAAGTCCATCACCATTTTCCCCTCAAAGTTCCTTTGCTGAATGCCATACTTACCCATCACTTCTTCAGTGCCTCCATTTCCTACGCCAACATATCCATTGAAATCTGCACCAATCACAACTCTCTCTGCCTGGGATGCTCACACCTACTTCGTTCCTTCCAGAATTTCTCTTTCAACTCGGGGTGACATCCTACCTAAGGGGCATAGCCACTAATTACATTATACATAATGCCCTCAATTTCAAATTTTATCTTCATCACTCGTTCTGAAGAGGGTTGCGTCAGGAAGAGCATCCGGCGTAAAAACTGTGCCAAACAAATATGAGCGTTCATCTAAAGAATCGGTCGTGGCCCGGGTTAACAACGCCCGCCCCCGGCACTGCTAACCTGCAGGGCGTCGGTGGAAATTCAATGCAGATTCATGAATTCAGTGCAGATTGTAATGGACATATTGGTAAAGGAAACAGGGGCGATGAAGAAATGATGGGTAAGTACGGTATCCAGGAAAGGAATTTTGAGGGACAGATGGTGGACTGTGCAAAAAGGATGGAGATGGCTGTAGTGAACACTTATTTCCAGAAGAGGCAGGAACATATAGTGACCTACAAGAGCGCAGGTAGAAGCACGCAGTTGGATTATATTTTGTGCAGACGATGTAATCTGAAGGAGGTTACTGACTGTAAAGTAGTGGTAGGGGAAAGTGTAGCTCGACAGCACAGGATGGTAGTGTCGGATGCCTCTGGTGGTGGGTGGGAAGATTAAGAAAACAAAGGTAGAGCAGAGAACCATGTGGTGGAAGCTGAGAAAGGAAGAATGTTGTGCGACCTTTTGGAAAGAGGTAAAACAGGCTCTCGATGGACAGCAGAAGCTCCCAGAAGACTGGACAACGACAGCCAAGGTAATCAGAGAGACAGGCAGGAGAGTACTTGGTGTGTCTTTTGGTAGGAAAGGGGAGAAGGAGACTTGGTGGTGGAACCCCAAAATACAGGGAGTCATCCAAGGAAAGAGATTAGCGAAGAAGAAGTGGGATACTGAGAGGACTGAGGAGAGGCGAAAGGAGTACATCGAGATGCGACGTAGGGCAAAGGTAGAGGTGGCAAAGGCTAAACAAGAGGCATATGAAGACATGTACACCAGGTTGGACACGAAAGAAGGAGAAAAGGATCTCTACAGGTTGGCCAGACAGAGGGATAGAGATGGGAAGGATGTGCAGCAGGTAAGGATGATTAAGGATAGAGATGGAAATGTGTTGACTGGTGCCAGTAGTGTGCTAAATAGATGGAAAGAATACTTTGAGAAGTTCATGAATGAAGAAAAAGAGAGAAGGAAGAGTTGAAGAGGCAAGTGTGAAGGGCCAGGAAGTGGCAATGATTACTAAGAGGGAAGTCAGAAAGGCACTATAAAGGATGAAAAATGGAAAGGCAGTTGGTCCTGATGACATACCGGTAGAGGTATGGAAGCAATTTGGAGAGATGGCTGTGGGGTTTTTGGCCAACTTATTCAAAAGAATACTAGCGGGCGAAAAGATGCCTGAAGAAGAATGGAGGAAAAGTGTTCAAGTTCCCATTTTTAAGAACAAAGGGGATGTTCAGAGCTGTGGGAACTATAGAGGAATAAAGTTGATGAGCCACACAATGAAGTTATGGGAAAGAGTAGTAGAGGCTAGACTCAGGACAGAAGTAAGTATCTGCGAGCAACAGTATGGTTTCATGCCGAGAAAGAGTACCACAGATGCATTATTTGCCTGGAGGATGCTCGTGGAAAAATACAGAGAAGGTTAGAAGGAGCTACATTGTGTCTTTGTGGATCTAGAGAAAGCCTATGACCAAGTACCAAGAGAGGAACTGTGGTACTGCATGCGTAAGTCTAGTGTGGCAGAAAAGTATGTTAAAATAGTACAGGACATGTATGATGGCAGCAGAACAATGGTGAGGTGTGCCTTAGGTGTGACAGAGGAATTTAAGGTGGAGGTGGGACTGCATCAGGGATCAGCTCTGAGCCCCTTCCTGTTTGCAGTGGTAATGGATAGGCTGACAGATGAGGTTAGACTGGAATCCCCTATGACCATGATGTTCGCAGATGATATTGTGATATGCAGTGAAAGCAGGGAGCATGCAGAGGAACAATTAGAAAGATGGAGACATCAACTGGAAAGGAGATGAATGAAGATTAGCCGAAGTAAAACAGAATATATGTGCATGAATGAGAAAAGTGGAGGGGGAAGAGTGAGGCTACAGGGAGAAGAGATAGCGAGAGTGGACGACTTCAAATATTCAGGGTCAACAATCCCGAGCAATGGTGAGTGTGGTAAGGAAGTGAAGAAACTGGTCCAAGCAGGTTGGAACAGCTGGCGAAAGGTGTCTGGTGTGTTATGTGACAGAAGAGTCTCTGCTAGGATGAAGGGCAAAGTTTACAAAACGGTGGTGAGGCTGGCCATGATGTACGGATTAGAGACGGTGGCACTGAAGAAACAACAAGAAGCAGAACTGGAGGTGGCAGAAATGAAGATGTTGAGGTTCTCGCTCGGAGTGAGCAGGTTGGATAGGATTAGAAATGAGCTCATTAGAGGGACAGCCAAAATTGGACGTTTTGCTGACAAGGTTCGAGAGAGCAGACTTCGATGGTTTGGACATGTTCAGAGGCGAGAGAGTGAGTATATTGGTGGTAGGGTGCTGAGGATGGAGCTGCCAGGCAAAAGGGCGAGAGGAAGACCAAAGAGGTTTATGGATGTGGTGAGGGAAGACATGAGGGCAGTTGGGGTTAGAGAAGAAAATGCAGGAGATAGGCTAAGATGGCAAAAGATGACATGCTGTGGCGACCCCTAACGGGACAAGCCAAAAGGAAAAGAAGTTTTATTCGTACTTCAAGATGTAAAAGTGAGTAGTAGATGTAGTAGTAGTGGATGCATAAGTGAAATATGAAAATTATATGACCGCTCGCACTGTTTTTTGACATTCACAAAAATGTTTGTCGCATTGCAAAATTGGTAAAATTGGCTGATTTGGTGCTTTGTATGCAAATATTTGCAATTGAAATGAAAATAAGTGCAAATTGTAAGAATCAAGGGATCATCAGTGAAATTTCATGAAAATTTATTGAGAAACAAAAAAGTCATGACATTTTGAAGATCCTAATTAACTGGGAAGGTCACAACTTGTTATTTTTTATTATTTTACCAATATCATAATTAGCCCATATTCCGAATCTTTAAATGGTCACAACTTTTGTTGTTTGAGCTATTGAGATAATTTAAGTAAGATTTTAAGGGGTTTTCAAAGCTCTTTCCAATGATAGTTTTTTTTTAAATTCAATCCATTCGTTTTCTTAGCCGCTTATCCTCACGAGGGTCGCAGGAGTGCTGGAGCCAATCCCAGCTCTCAACAGGCAGGAGGCAGGGTACACCCTGAACTAGAACATGTGTAATGAAAAATGTGGTCTTTACATTAATATATTGACCTATTTTGCAGACAAAGATACCTTGGGAAATCCTCCAAAGAAAAGATGTGTTTATCTTTTTGAGTGGTTCGCAATTTTAGTAGATGGAATCTTGCTACTCAACCGAATAGATTTTAAATATCCTGAAACACTGGCCTCCACCATTGAGGATATATATATTCCTTCAATTAAGGGTGCTGGCTGTGCCGATTACATTTATAATTAATCCAAAATATCTGTTTTTTTTTTTTTTTTCATCTAACACAAGTGGTTATGGTACCCACCCAACTTACTTGGGGCAGAATAATATCAACAGTGTCATTCATTGATGTGGTATTTTTATATAAATGTATAATTTGGGATGATTTGTTTGGATTTTTCCAAAGCGTCCAGGAATTCAATGAATTGATGTCATGACTATATCAACTTTTCAGTGATGTGATATTGCTGGTCATGGTTTATTTTCTTTACAGCTCCAAAAACCTCCTGAAGTGGAGGATTCGGAAAGTGACGCCAGTCCTGTAATTTCCCTGCAAGACCATCAAAGTAAATGCATGTTTTGTTTAAAACACTTTATCAGAAGAAATCTGGCCCAAAAAGCACAATGAAAAAACGTGGTTCCTACGACATTCTCTTTTATTCATACCGTTTTAGGCAGTGGAACAGGTGGTTCACCGTCACCATAAAGAACTCTAAGACATTCAAAACCAAGATATCAACCTCAAGCTAACATGAGCCAAACATGAGCCTCTCCCATTCATCCAAAGAGTGTTGGCCCATGTAAGTAGCAAGTAAGCCAAATGTCTACGAATAACTCGTCTTAAGACCTTTTTGTCATATTTGTGCTTTTGCATTGTGCATGTGTTGTTGTTCAGGGTTCCAAAAAAAAAAGGGCTGATGCTGCTTACTGAGATAAGGGACACTGGCAGGCATCAAGACTTGAGGGCAGCACAAGAAGAGGACATCAACATTGTACAGATAAAATATCTGGCTGACTTCATTGTCCTTGAACAGAATGTGATGTAAGATCCTTCTGTTTCTGCAGAACTGGTATGATTAAGTATGGAAAAAGTTGAGTTTAATTTTAACAACAAACTAATTTTGCCATCATCTTTTTGATTTGCAGAAATTCCAATTGTTGAAAGTTGGATGGGTAACCCTCAAGGAAAATATTAAACGGATCCTGAGGTAATTGAATATTATATATTTTGTACAGAATGTATTTTTTTTTTTACCAGCAATATACAGTTGAGAATCAGGTGAAGATTTTGTACTTATTTTAACTTTCAAACAACATTGCATTTATTAATACAATTGAAAGTATTATGTGTGCTGTTTCCAGACTTCTGAACAACAAGGTCCTTTAAATGCTCTTTCTATAAACAAAATATGGATTCTTGTGTTTGATAGATTCCTAACTGATAGTTCTCATGTTTGCCAGGCGTAATAATAACCAAGTCTCTTAATTTTAACTCAGAATGTGTCTTGAGAAACCATAAGGGGACCCTGAGTGATGTAGGAAGTGCGGGCACGTCATGCCCAAAATATTTTCCTGACAGATGTAGTGGCAGGAAACAGGACGGGAGGAACCAGGATGGACAGTAAATAAGAGACACATAGTTAAAGTTCACATAGTGGAATATTATATTTTATTTTGTTTGTAACATAATTTAAGCAAAACGTTATATGTTCTAAATGTTAAACATGTATTACTGTTGGCTGAATAACCCAGTTGTTTGGAATTGTCTGTAGTTTGATTGAAAAACAGTCTGGTTTCACACTGCATAATAAAGGTTTCAATCTAGAATTTTTTAATGGCTCAATTTCCATGTAGCATGGCAATGTTGTTTCTATGTTCTAAGGCAACGTTGATTGTATGTGGGAATGTCACAATGCAATTAACGAATACACTGTACAAGCAATGTTTCTGTTATTTAGAACAGTTCTTTAGAGTTTCAGTTCTATTCAGTTTTATAGAACAATTTCTTTAGAACAGTTCTATAGAACTTGGGTCATAAAGTTCTACCGCATTTATATAAAATGTTTCTTTAGAATTTCTACAGAACTTGGGTCCTAAAGTTCTATAACATTTCTATCAAATGTTTCTATAGAAATTCTTTAGAAATTTTCGACAGAAATTTTTTTTAGCAGGGTGTGCCCTGCGATTGGCTGGAAACCAGTTCACGGTGTAACCCACCTCCTGTCTGTTGACGGCTGGGATAGGCTCCAGCACTCCCGTGACCCTTGTGAGGATAACCATCTCAAAAAATAGATGGATGGATGTATATACAGTAATGTGTGTGTGTTTGTGTATTGTAAATTGCATGAGTGTATGTATCATACACAGACACACTCTATTAGCTATAAATGCTATTTACACATTATGACAGACTGCTATAGTAGTTTCTAATTATAAAAGGATAGTAATCAAACCTCAATATTAGAGGTAAACTTTAAAAGCTCACTACCATCTGTAATTACATGTGGACTATTAATATTTCATTAGTTGACCAGCACATCTTCTACATCTTAATATTTGGTGCCCGGTTGGAGTCACACACACACACAACTCCATGCAAAAAACCATGCTGGATTGTCTGACCTTGCATTACTGTTGATTGTAACTCTTTGGGACATTACTCGGCAGCTGACATTAGCTATTTAGCTCAGGCAAATGCATGTTTGTGTTTAATATCCATCAACTTGACAGTTGTGCTGTCATGAGCCATCCTGTAGTACCATGGTTGGAGCCAGGGGGGAGCCTTGCACCATGTTGCCCCCCCCCCTTCCAGTACCAGATCGCAGAAACTCTTGCCAGAATATGACAATATCTCAATTCCTCATCTCCTTTCTGACCTCTGTGTCACTTGTCCTCAGTGTTCTCTCCCTGTTAGTCGCCAAGCCTGCAGTGGTCCGCCAAAACACATGAAGGACCATTTACATTTCTTGTTCATCACAACCTCTCACCCTCCGCCTGAAAACTCTGGGCAGCCATGGACCCAGTAGCTCTGGGGGCACTTTGACATGCGCTAACCTTTCGAAGATGCCCACAAACATCAACAAGGAACGAGTCAAATCATGGAATTTTTATACTTCCTCACCCAACAAGTCTCCGTCCTTTCTTCTAAAATGTAATTCGACCTTACCATAACTACACATTCCAAGCCCGGAGCCTCTTAGCCACCCCAAATGTCGTACAAAGAACTTTATGTCCCTCCACCCAAATCCTCCTCCAGGGACCTAGGTGCATGTTGGCCGTTTTTATTCAATTGCTCATCAGTTTTCAACCTCCAACCGTATGGTTATCCCACCGGATGAAATGTCACCTTTGTCACTAACCTCCACAAAGGAGCCATATAGTCCATCACGTTATGGCACAATTCAATCATTCAGTTCTGCTGAACTGATAAAAATATTTGATCACCGCGTTCAGGGCACAGAATCCAGCGGTTGCCTCTTTACACTCATTCTATGTGCTAGTTCTGTTGCTGTATATTCCTTTGACTTCAGAATTCTTGTGAAAGAAGAACAAGATAAGGGGTTTTGAGCGCGTAAGATCACTCCCACAGTGAACACCGTGGTGGCAACATCTCACCCGACGTTTGCCCAACCGACTTCCCCTTCGTCCATCCCCCACTAGACCCGATGATCCCATGCAAATCGTTAAAACTAGACCTGGATCATCAGGGTTGTGTCATCCAGCGGCTGTGCATTTATTACGGTCAAACACTTGACTTCATTTCATTAAAACAAAAAGACCAGGCTCACTGTGAACCCAGGGTGCCATAGTGAGCCAAACCTCCATTTCTATGAGCTCCCATTCCCACTTCCCTTCAAGGCTCTGCTCATGACACACCCATGATAGTAGTCATTGTTTCCAGTGCCAACTGTCAGGGGCTTGGCCAAGCCACTGCCCTGGGCGGTACTGGCTCTGACAGCTGTCCCACAGCTGCTCCGTATTTGATGCTAATTAGACCAGGCATTTAATCGTTGAATGTGTCATCGGTATTTGCCCTTTCGTTGCGTTTGCATTACTGAATTTTGTGATACTCCGCTATTATGCATAAGTTCCCAACTTTTGTGTAGAGTATTCCTTTGTCACAGCAAGCCTGTGACAATTTAGTTTAATTACGTTTTGCTCATGTTTCCAAGTTTGCGTCATCGGATCTTGCCTGTAGCCTAGCGTTTTTGTGCTTCCGCCTAATTCAGAATGTTGATTTGTGTTCAACCTTAATCTGGAATAAAACCACCCTTAATATTATGCTCTCACCCCTGAGTCCTGCAATTGGGTCCAGTCCCGTGCTTTGTGATCATAACAGCCAAAAATAATTTGACTGATGAAGGAATAGCGAATCCGCTCCAAATCCCTCTCCAACAACTTCCATGTAACATAAAAATCAGACCCCTAGATGGCCGAGTCATTTGACGCGTCACCCGCAAAACTGTCCCGTTCACGTTACTTATTTCCAGAAATAACCATGAGAACATTTATGCTGTTGTTATCCCATTACCTGAGACCCCATTAGTCCTCAGAATTCAATGATTTAAAAAACATAATCCTGCCACCCTTCCTCGAGCCGTCACCTTATCGTGGTGGAGGGGTTTGTGTGTCTCGATGATCCTAGGAGCTAAGTTTTCTGGGGCTTCATGCCCCTGGTAGGGTCACCCATGGCAAACAGGTCCTAGGTGAGGGACCAGACAAAGTACGACTCCAAAACCCCTACGATAACACAAACATTTGATTTTGGTTTCCCTTGCCCGGACGCGGGTCACTGGGGCCCTACTCTGGAGCCAGGCCTGGAGGTGGGGCTTGAAGGCGAGCGCCTGGTGGACAGCACGAAAGGGTAACATGGGTCCCCTTTTTTATGGGCTCACCACCTGAGTGAGGGGCCATAGGGGTCGGGTGCAATGTGAGCTGGGCGGTGGCCAAAGGCGGGGACCTTGGCGATCCGATTCCCGGCGACAGAAACTTGCTCTAGGGACATGGAATGTCACCTCTTTGGCAGGGAAGGAGCCCAAGTTGGTGCGTGAGGTCGAGAACTTCTGAATAGATATAGTTGGATTCGCCTCTACGCACCACTTGGGCTCTGGCACCACTCCTCTTGAGAGGGGGTTGGACTCTGTTCCTCTCTGGAGTTGCCCACGGGGAGAGGCGCCAAGCAGGTGTGTGTATACTTATTGCCCCCTGGCTCGGGGCCTGTACGTTGGGGTTTACCCCAGTGGATGAGAGGGTAGAATTCCTCCGCCTGCAGGTTGGGGGATGGGTCCTAACTGTTGTTTGTGCTCATGCACCAAACAGCAGTGCAGAGTACCCACCCTTTTTGGAGTCCTTAGAAGGAGTGCAGGAGAGCGCCCCCTCTGGGGACTCCGTCATTCTTCTGGGGAACTTGAATGCCCACGTGGGCAAGGACAATGAGACCTGGAAGGGCGTGATTGGGAAGATCGCCCCCCCGATCAGAACTCAAGTGGTGTTCTGTTACTGGACTTCTGTGCTCATCACGGATTGTCTATAATAAACACAATGTTAAGCAATAAGGGTGTTCACATGTCTACTTGGCACCAGGACACCCTAGGGCGCAATTCGATTATCGACTTTGTGGTCGTGTCATCAGACTTGCAACCGCATGTCTTTAACACTCGGGTGAAGGGACGGCGGAGCTGTCCACTGATCACCACCTGGTGGTGAGTTGGCTCCGATTATGGGGGAAGATGCCAGTACGATGTGGCAGGCCCAAATAAATTGTGAGGGTCTGCTGGGAACGGTTGGCACAGATTCCCCTGTCAGAAGGATTTTCAACTCCCACCTCCGAAAGAACTTTGCTCACGTCCCAGAGGAGGCGGGGGACATTGAATCCGAGTGGGCGATGTTCCACGCCTCCACGGAGCTGTAGCCATAAGGTGGTCGGTGCCTATCGTGGCGGCAACCCACGAACACGTTGGTGGACACCAACTGTGAGGAATGCTGTCAAGCTGAAGAAGGAGTCGTATCGGGCATTTCTGGCCTGTGGGACTCCCGAGGCAGCTGATATTTATTGGCTGGCCAAGCGGAATGCAGCTTCGGTGGTCGCTGAGGCAAATACCTAGGTGTGGGAGGAGTTTGGTGAGGCCAAGGAGAATGACTACAGGACGGCTTCGAAGAAATTCTGGTCCACCGTCCGTCGTCTCAGGAGGCGGAAGCAGTGCACCGTCAACACTGAGTATAGTGGAGATGGGGTAATGCTGACCTCAACTCGTAATGGTGTGAGTCGGTGGGGAGAATACTTCGAAGACCTCTTCAATTCCATCAACATGCCTTCCCACGAGGAGCTGTGTGCTCTGAGGTGGGCTCTTCTATCTGGGGTTGAGGTCACCGAGGTGGTTAAAAAGCTCCTTGGTGGCAGAGCCCCGGGGGTGGATGAGATTCGCCCGGACTTCCGAAAGGGTCTAGAGGTTGTGGGGGTGTCCTGGTTGACACGCCTCTGCAACATTGCATGGACATCGGGGACAGTGCCTCTAGATTGGCAGACTGGGGTGGTGGCCCGCCTTTTCAAGAAGGGTGATCGCAGGGTGTGTTCTAACGCTAGAGGGATCACACTCCCTGGTAAGGTCTACTCAGGGGTACTGGAGAGGAGGGTCCATTGGGAAGTGGAGTCTCAGATTCAGGAGGAGCAATGTGGTTTTCGTCCTGGCCATGGAACAGTGGACCAGCTCTACACCCTTGGCAGGATCCTTGAGGGTGCATAGGAGTTCGCCCAACCCGTTTACGTGTGTTTTGTGGACTTGGAGAAGGCATTCGACCGTGTCCCTCGGGGAGTCCTGTGGGGGGTTCTTTGGGAGTATGGGGTACCAAATCCCCTGATACGAGCTGTTCGGTCCCTGTATGACCGCTGTCAGGGTTTGGTCCGCATTGCCGGCAATAAGTCGGACTCGTTTCCGGTGAGAGTTGGACTCCGCCAAGGCTGCCCTTTGTCACCAATTTTGTTCAGAACTTTTATGGACAGAATTTCTCGGTGCAGCTGAGGCATAGACGGTGTCCAGTTTGGTGGCCTCAGCATCGCATCTCTGCTCTTTGTGGATGATATTGTTTCGTTGGCTTCATCAACCAGTGATTTCCAGCTCTCACTGGAGCGATTCGCAGTTGAGTGTGTAGCGGCTGGGATGAGTATCAACAGCTCCAAATCAGAGACTATGGTCCTCAGTCGGAAAAGGGTGGTGGCACCCTCTCTAGGTCGGGGATGAGATCCTTCCCCAAGAGGAGGAGTTCAAGTATCCTGGGGTCTTGTTCACAAGTGAGGGAAGAATGTAGCGGGAGATCGACAGATGGATCGGGGCACCGTCTGCAATGATGCGGACTTTGTATCGGTCCGTTGTGGTAAAGAGGGAGCTAAGTCGAAAGGCGAAGCTCTCAATTTACCAGTCGATCTACATTCCTACCCTCACCTATAGGCATGAGCTGTGGGTCATGAACGAAAGAACAAGATCCCGGATACAAGCGGCTGAAATGAGTTTCCTATGCAGAGTGTCGGTGTTCTCCCTTAGAGACAGGGTGACAAAAGCTCGGTCAGCCGCGAGGGGCTCAGTGTCGAGCCGCTACTCCGCATTGAGAGGAGCCAGATTAGGTGGCTGGGGCATGTGATTCAGATGCCTCCTGGAGAGACTATGTCTGGCTTGGGAACAGCTTGGGATCCATCCGGAAGAGCTGGAAGAAGTGGCTGGGAAAAGGGAAGTCTGGGTATCCCTGCTGAAGTTACTTGCCCAGCGACCAACCCGGAAAAGCGGTAGATAATGGATGGATGGATAATCCTGCCATAGACTGGAAGCACTTGTCCCTCCTGTCCTTGAACCTCCTGGAAACCAATCACCATCTATCACACACCTGGACCTCTCCTGAGTTCTTGAAAAGTTTCTTGAGTGTTCACCAAAAGACCTTATGATTTCTCTACTCCCCAGCGCTCATATGCCGAAAATAATTATGATGTTGGCAACCAAGAGCTGGTAGCCACCGTTTAGGGATTGAAAGAGTAGAGGCACTGGCTGGAGGGGATTTAAGTACCTTTTATCATCAGAACTGATCACAAAAACCTTTCCTACCTCTGTTCTGCCAAATGCCTTCACCCCTTACAACCTTGCTGGACCTTTTCCTTAGCAGATTCATTTTCATCTTCTTCTTCCAGCCTGGATCTCGCAAGACTAAACCTAATACTCTGTCCCACATATATTCACCCCCCTCTAGCCCTGCAGAACATGAGACAGCCCTCCCTTCTACCTGCTTCATCAGTGCTGCTTTTTGGAAAATGGAACAAATAGTCAATCACCCACAAAGGACTCACCCTGACTACAAAACCAGGCTTTCAAATGGTCAAATTCAACACAATTCCACCTGTCCTGATGTCCTTCAGTGGGCTCATAACTACAAGCTCACGTCACCCCAGCATCACCCACAATACAATTTATTCAACACATTTATGGTGGCCCAGCTGGGTCAAAGACAGGAATTTGTCAAAGCCTGCTCTGGCTGTGCCTGGGAGAAGGTTTCACATGTGCCTTTAGGTGGCCTGCTGCACCTCAGACCTATCCCGGGCCCCCAATGCTTCCACAGCGCTTTAGATTTCATCACCTTTCTGCCTCCTTCTGAAGGTAACACTATCAGTGTTACTCTCAATTTATTTTCCAAATACAAATTCCAGAATTTCCCTACTGGTACAGTATGTCTCCTTTCATGTCCTGCTATGGTTTTGAACCCCTGTTATTTAAGGAACAGGAGCATGCAGCGCCGGTTCCTGCAGTGAGAAATCATCTGAAGAGGATATAATCTGTGTGGAAGGATGTCAGGTCAGCCTTAGTCCGATCGGCGAAAAAGAATAAATGGCTCATAGACCTTTGTTGTTCCCCTACACCTGAGTACAAGGTGAATCAGCCCATTTGGCTTTCCTCTTGTGGCCTCCCACTCTAAACAGAATCCTGCAAACTCACGCCACACTTTAGCCGTCTGTTTCTTATCTGCTCAGGAAAACCCTTTGACCTCGCTTGATGATCCAGACTAGTCTATAGTGCTCTCTTGTTACCATGACCTGAAGAAAGAATTCTCTAAATGGAAGGCCAAATTGCTTCCTCCGCACAGAACTTATGACTGCAACTGAGTTACTGTCCGGTTTCTAACCCCCTCATGGGAGGCTTTTTTTCCTCTTTCAGTTCCAGAACATCAATCCATGAAAGAATATGTGGGGGAGTCACTGGCTGCCAGACTCATCCGGCCCTGATTGTCACCAGCAGGGGCAGGGTTCTTTTTTGTGAAAAACAAGGATAAGACCCTGCAGCCCTGTATAGACTATCAAGGGCTGAACAGCATTACTGTAAAGAACAGGTACCGTCTTCCCCCTTATTGCCACAGCCTTTGAGCTCCTGAAGGGGGACAAGGTTTTTTTTACAAACCATCCATCCATCCATCCATCCATTGGATAGACAACAATTTGACCTCAAAACACATTGTAGTTACCATACCCAGACCGGCGGTGCAGTAGAAAAAGAAAATGGGATTCTAAAAGCTAAATTGAGTAAATGTTGTAGGACACAAAATTAAATTGGATCAAGTGTCTGTCAATTATCTTGATGTTTACGAGGATGTGTGTGTGTCCGAAGCACAATCTGTCCCCGTTTAAGTTGCTGTTTGTAGGCCCTCCGAATGTTGGACTGCATCCTCCAGGCTTGCCGGTGGTGACACACCTTTGTGAGGACAACATGACCAAGAATTGATAATTTTTGACTAACCTGCTTTCTGATGTCAGGAAACGAGTTCATGCAGCACTACCAAGGCTGGCAGATGGACCCTTGCATGACAATAAACCTGGTGAGTTCGTGCTGATGAAGAACTTCTGTCGAAAAACCTGAATGCATCAGTGCTGGCTGGGCCCTTTTCAAGTTCTCCTCGCGACCAACACTGTAGTGAAGGTTGCTGAAGGGGCTATGTGGGTTCACGCATCACACTACATGAAGCTCTCATCGCCTCCAACAGTCCTGAATCCTCAACTCCTCCTCATTTTGTACGGCAATTCACCATAAAGGTCACCAACGTCAGCAATGTCGGACTATGAAAGCTGATTAGACGGCGTGGATGATGATTTATTGTTTCATTTTTCATATTTTACATTCAGTCAGTGATCATTTTAATATAATACAATGCTGTCCATGTGCCACATTGTACGATTGGTTATCACATCTGCCTCACAGTTCTGATGACCTGGATTCTTCCCTGCCCTTGCCAGTGTGTCGTTTGCATGTTCTCCCTTTGCCTGCGATGGTTTTCTCCTGGTACTCCGATTTCCTCCCACATCCCAAAAAATGCATGGCAGGTTATTTGAAAATTGTGTAAGTGTGTATAGTTGATTATATGTCCCTTGCAATTGGGTGTCAACCAGTTCAAGGTGTACCCTGCCTCTTGTCTACAATATGCTGGGATTGGCTCCGGCTCACTCATGACTCTAGTGAGGATAAGCGTTATGAAAATGGATGGACAATGGTTTCCAAACAATCACTCAAAGACAAGAATGAATATGTGAAAATCTTTTGTATAGTAACTATATACAATCGGTAGTATTCCTTTACCTTATCTAAATAAGTGTAGCTCCATGTCTTTCCATCAGCAAATGCTCTGGAAATGATTCTTCCTTGACTGTCATACTCCCACTTCTCTGTGGTTGGACCCCTTTGCAGTCCAGTTATCTGTCCTGTACTGGATGCGCACAGAAAAACACACCAGTTAGATGACGATGATTTTTTTTTTTAAATTTCACTTCAAATTCAACTAAAATGGACATTAGGTTGTACATTTAGTCTGTTTCCAACCTTTTGAGTCAAGGTTCATACTGTATTTTTGATTAGCACAATCTTACCACATACCACAAAAAAAAAAAAATAAAATAAAAAATAAAATCACAGAAAATGTTACAATACAGGTCTTGGGTAAACCCAGTACATAGGCTATTCTGATTCTTCTTGTCTTCAAACTCCCAAGTAAGGCCATGGCCACCAAGTCACACACTTTACAATGTTTATTCATATTCAGAGGGAGGAATATGCAAATAGCAAACAAAACAAAACTGAACAATCATATCTGTCTGTTCTCAAAGCAAAGGCGAAAACCGAAAGATACTCTTACCTTACTCCAAACCCAAAACAGGTGAAAAAAGTGAATTACCAAAAAAGGCTTCTCCCTCCTACCAATAGATAATGGAACCAACAGTTACAAAACTGGTGGGCGGTCAAATTAGAAGGGGAAGATCAGGAACTGCAACCATCTACTGGTTCAAGAAACGTCTGGTCCTTCATCTGGCCAATCCCCTGGAGTCAATCAAGTCAATGCAGCCAATCAGCAGGTCCCACCTGTTTACAATCAGGATAGATACAACTCTGCCCCCACATCTAAACCACCATAGGGGAACAATCCCCCCAAAAACAACAGTAATGAACAATACAACATCAAACAACCAAACATGGTCGTAACACCTCCCCACGTAAAAATCAAACATACATCGTCTATCTGCTGGGTGTAACTTAAAGCGTATGGAATGTCTAATTTCAAACGCAAATGAGCTTACCTAGACAAAAATATACATTCAACGGTAACGTAAAATGGACATCTTGTTTGATGTTTTTAACAAAAAATATGTGTTGATAAATTAAAGTCCGCAAACTTTGACCTAGTTTCTCGTACCTAATAAAAGCTTCCTTTCGTGTGGCTGACCTCTGACATCACAGGTAGGAGACCTGCTGTTGTGGGACGAGCATTACCCTGGAGCCTCGCTTGTTTACCCCGAAGAAAAACTCATTCGTTTCAAGAATTCCTCATTGACTATATGCTAAAAGCAATCCGTAAAAATGGTGAAGAGGTGTGTGGTTCAGTTTTGTAGCAATTGGAGTTATTCTGGTCGCAGTTTACATTGTTTTCCAGACCCAAGCCACATAAGTAAGTGGGTAAGGTTTGTGTAAACGAAGAGGACTAATTTATCAAACCCAGTCAGCAGTCTGTAATATGCAGTGAACATTTCACCCCAGACTTTTTTTCTGGTGGACCCATGCCTGACATGGGTTTTAAATGTTAAAATCTGGACTAGTGCCAACCATACAGCCTGTTCCGACACCTGTTGCTAAAGAGAATAAACACAAACTTGGATCATCCGCTGAACCTGGACACCCTTCAACAAGCTTTCTGGTGAATATATTGTATCTCATGGCAGCAAAATCTCTCCTGTTGTTTGTGTAGGTATGCAGCATTTACATGCACACCTGTGGATATAATAAAAATTATAAGAAATACAAATCTGTTCACATTCACAAACTTCTACAGCTCAAAGAACCATATCAGTCCAGTAAACAGAATCATCCACCCCATTTACATTTGTATTTTATTGCTATTTTGTCTGCATTCAAACGTGTGTGCTGTCTAAGTGGCTCAAATTGATAACCTTTAATGCCTTTATAAAGCTCGTATTCTTCACCATCTTCTTGGGACCCTTCAGATTTATGTTCATCGGTCGAAGTACCGGGAAAGCCATCCTTGTTCTTGCATTGTGGTCCAATGGCGCCATGAGGTGGAGCCCAACGTGTGACGTCATGCCCCTACTTGGCTCTTTCCACTCCGTTTCTTTTTCTGGTAAATCCAGCAATGTGCGATCATTATTGCCGATAATAGAAAAATAAAAAATAAAAAGGTTTCCTTCATAACGGATTTCAGATTCAAATTCTGCATAAAAAAACTGTATAATATTAGCAAAAAGGTGCATTGAGGACCTTCCATACCCTATATTATATTTAAAGTTTGAAAGCCACTGTCTTAAAGGGATCCCCAAAACTTTGGGCAGATAGCACAGGACTGCTGCAGAGGAAAGCTTTAACAAGTTTAAATGCCACTTGGCATTCCTTGGCCCTCACAAAGGGAATTTTAGGGCTTGCCAAGCTCATGAGTGGAGCGACCACATGAGATATATATATATTTTTTTTACAGAATGCTCTGTAATATCTAGCTATCACTAAGAATCAAAGCAATTCACATATAATTCGGGGCGCAGGAAATCAACGATGGCTTCTCCTTTTGGTGTCACAGGATAAACCTGATCTTCTCCCACGTTTGCCCAAATTGGTAACCATAGCCTTCCCCAAGTCACAATTTGCAAGATTGAGGGTAAAGGAGGCAGGACGGAAACAGTCAAAAATTTCACAAATGGTTTTCAAATGTTCAGCCCAATTTAACAAATGAGTCACGATGTAATCTAAATAGGAACAGAAACAGTTTCTCTCTTCCATCAAGAAATATTGGAACCAACAGTTGGGAAACAAGTAGCTAGCCAATTTGGAAAGGGAAGAATTGGAATATTGTACTGCAACTATCTGCTGATTGAATCACCTCTGGTTACTACTCTAGTCAATCCCCTGGTGGCAATCAAGTCAACCCAGTTGATCAGCAGATCCCACCTGATCACTATTAGGACACACATATTCCAGAACCCACAACCAAAGGGAAATAATCTCCCAAAAAAGAACAGTCAATAGCAATACAACAAAAAGCAAACAAACATATGATACATTGAAATAATCATGTAAAATTAAACAGTAATTTTCTACGGTTCATCTGATAAATCTTTCATGCCATGCTAATGTGCCATGGCACAGTGATGAGGAAGCAGTGTTTGAAGACTATCAAATTGAAGTTAGTAATTGTCAAATTCCTAATGAACTGCAGTCTTTGTCATCATTTGGTATCGATGCACATTTTTACAAAAAGTGCCTTTTAAATACGATCGATTCAGCGCAGAACACCTTAGTGGGGATCTGTTGGATTTTTTTCAAAGTTTAATAACTGGATTTTTATATGTGCCCCATATGTAAAGTGTTTAATAATATGTGATTTGACACTTAAATTGAATTACATAACAACCCTGACCAAATTAGTGTGATAAATTCTCACTATATAGATACTTACCTCGAGTATGTCAGGTTAACAGCAAGGAGCTTGCTGCTTGGAACCCACAGCGTCGGATGCCCCTGAGTGTCATAGATGATTTTCAGGAGGAACTTCCGGTGGTCATCATAAATCTTCTCTGTTCGTAGGGTGCGATCGTAATCTACAGACAACAGGTTCCTTCCATTCACCTGATAGTGAAAATAACAGAGAAAAGAAATTCAGTTCACAGCTGTAAAAGAGGGGGGACAGGGAGTTACCCAGTGTTGGTATTTGAAATATTTCAGGGAATGTTACATACCTCTTCTTATTTAGTCACAGTGAAATAACTTTGACAAACACACACACACACACACACACACGCATGCACACCCACACACACACACACACACACACTATAGACAAGAGACTGATTAATCCTGACCAAAAAGCAGCTCATCTTCAGGGGCCGAATCACAAGCCTAATTGTAAAATAAAATTATTGTGAAATGAAATGGATCTGTTCTCACTCTTCTGAAACAATTACAACAAAACAATCTGATCACTTGTATAAGAGAAAAATGGTGAATAAATACATAAATGGGAATTCAGTATTAAAAATACACTTTTAAAAGCCAGAAGCTACATTTACATGTGAAACTAGAAAAAACATGGAAAAATGACATTGATAGACTACAGTATTGCAAAAAAAAAAAAAAAAAAAAAAAAAAAAAACTTTCACACAAACCTGCTAAAATGACAAAATGTTTTGTGTGCCAAGCCATAACATGATGGTGCTTAAAACAATATGATGCATATGCGCTACAACTCCAAGAGAGGAATGTGACACTGCTGGACACTATTGTGATGCAGTCAACATCTTTTGTGTTATAAGCAGAAATACAGTCCCGTGACGAAATAGCAAACCCCTCCTGACTCATTTTTTGTTTTATTTTTTTTGCAGGTCTCTCATACACAAGGGTTTCAAATCTTCAACACAATTTTAACATCACTCGGAGACAATCCAAGGAAATACAAAAAGCAGTTTTCAAATTACAATTACATTTATTAAGGCACAAAGAAACCAATAGCCCCTCCTTGTTAAAACCCACTAAGCACTTGTTTAATCACAAAATCACTTAAAAAGAATCTGTCATAGAATGTGAAGTAGGCTATAAAATATCAAGAACCACTACATCATGCCATGATACAAATAAATTCAAGAAAAAAATGGAATATAAATTGAATAGAAATTGAAATCCATCAGTCAGGAAAAGGTTACAAAGCCATTTCCAAGGCTTTGGGGCTCCAACGAACCACTGTCAGAGCTATTGTCCACAAATGGAGAACACTGGGAACAATGGCAAACCTTCCCAGGAGTGGATGGCTAACAAAAAAGAGGCAAATGATGACTCATCCAGGAGATCACAAAAGAACCTCGTACAACATCTAAAAATCTGTGGCCCTGCTGGGGTCAGTTAAGGACAGTGTTCATGACTCTACTATAAGAAAGACAATGGCCAAAAATGGCATCCATGGCTGAGTTCCCAGGCGAAAACCCCACTTGTCAGCAAAGAATACAAAGGCTCATCTCACATTTGCCCAAAAATATATTGATGATCCTCGAGACTTTTGGAGAAACATTCTGTGGACTGGAGAGTGAAAAATTTAACTTTTTGGAAGGTGTGCGGCCTGTTACATCTGGTGTAAAAATGGCACAGCATTTGATATAAAGAACATTATCCCAACTGTGAAGCATGGGGGTGGCAGTGTGATGGCTTGGGGCTCCTTTTGTTCCTCACGAACAGGACAACTACTGTGCTTGACGGAACAATGAATTCTGCTGTGTACCAGAAAATCCTGAGGGAGAACATCAGGGCATCAGTTTATGCCCTCAAACTCAAGCCCCCTTGGATCGTGCTGTAGGACAGCGATCCGAAACACAACAGCAAGTCAAACTCTGAATGGCTCAAAGAAAAAAAAAATGGTTGTGGAGTGGCCAAGTCAAAGTTTTGATTTAAACCCAATGAAAATGTTATGGTGTGACCTTCAACGTCAGTGACAGTGCATGTCAGAAAACCTCCAATATGGTGGCGTTGAAACAATTCTCCAATGAAGAGTAGGACAAAATTTCTCCAGGGCGATGTGAAAGGTGCTGTCCTCTTGCAGTGGGACCCCTCGACCCAGAAAATACACTATGTCCCCCCGTCCCCCATCAGCTATCCCCTGTGGAAGGAAATAATGTTGGTTACTGTGACTTGCTGGCTATAATGTGGGCACTAGCTGGAGGGGAGTAAACAACCCTTCATCATTTGGACTGACCGCGACAGCCTCGCTTAGTTTCATTCAGCTCAATGGCTCAACCCCCCGACAAGCTCACTGGGCACTATTTCTGAGCCAGTTCAACTTCAGTGTCTCATTCTGTCCTGGTTATCATAAGACCAAAGCAGAGTCTCTCTCCAATATCCACTCACCCCTCTCCAGTTCAGCAGAAACCAAATGCATTATTCCGCCCATGTTTTATTGGAGCTCCTACATGAGAGATTGAGCAGGTGGTCAAGGAGGTCCAAAAGAACCAATCTGATTCCAAGCCTCCTGACAGCCTGTTCATCTGAGACTCCACACTTTCACAAGTCCTCCAGTGTGCCAACAACTCTCTGCTAACTTTTCACCTTGGCATTTCTTGGACAACCTCACAACAGTATGTGTGTGACAAACTCTCAAGTTCTAAATGTCACCAAAGCACTGTGTTTGATCTTAAAGCTGCCCCCGAAACACCCAAGCATGAGAGGATTGTTCAAAATGGGAACTGCATTCGCTTTGTTGACAGCAGACTGCATAAAGTCGGCCCGGTTACTGAGGAAGAGGAGGGAGCATCGTTTGCTTTCTCGGATTATAGAAAAAGGGCCCAATGACTGAAGAAGAGGAAACAGATGGAGCAGCGAAAAAGTAAAACTTTGGGATATGATCAAAGACAGCAGAAGTCACGCTTTTGTGGCGCCGTTATGGCGTGAATGAGTCAGTGGCACGCTACATAAAGAATGATGCGGTAAACATCCGTATAACTGCATCAATAACTTTTGACAAGAAAGTGAAATTTGTGACGATGAACCTTAAGCCGCAGTGAGGGATTCACCCCCTCGAGGACAAGGCTTTTCGGCAAGCAAAGGTTGGTTTGAAATATTTCAAAAGCATGCGACAATATGGCACAAGCTGTCGAGTTTAGCAATTGTGTTGACGGGGTTAAGTCCTTTTAGTGGGTGTTGGATTAAATGGATTAATTGTACATAATGTTATCTCATATTTCTTGTTCTTGTTGTCTCTTGTTTTGCTTTCAATGCTCTTTTGATATGCTTCTTCTTCTTTTCCTTTCAGCTGGTCCCGTTAGGGGTCGCTACAGCATGTCATCTTTTTCCATCTAAGCCTATCTCGTGCAACTTCCTCTCCAACACCCACTGTCCTCATCTCCTCCCTCACAACATCATCAATCTTTTCTTTGATCTTCCTTTCGCTCTTTTGCCTGGCAGCTCCATCCTCAGCACCCTTCTACCAACATACTCACTCTCTCACCTCTGAACATGTCCAAACCCTCTAAGTATGCTCTCGCTAACCTTGTCTCCAAAACATCCAACTTTGGCTGTCCCTCTCATGAGCTCATTTCTAAACCTATCCAACCTGTTCACTCCAGTTCTGCTTCCTGTTTTTTCTTCAGTGCCACCGTCTCTAATCCATACATCATGGCCAAAGTAACAACTGTTTTATAAGCACTCAATAGACTCTTCTGTCACGTAGAACACCAGACACAGTCCGCCAACTGGTCCACCCACTTGGACCCGTTTCTTCACTTCCTTACCACACTCTCCATTGCTCTGTATTGTTGACCCCAAGTATTTGAAGTCGTCCACCCACGCTAGCTCTTCTCCCTGGAACTTCACTCTTCCTACTCTGCACTCATGCACATATATTCTGTTTTACTTTGGGTAATCTTCATTCCTCTCCTTTCCAGTGCGTGCCCCCTTCTTTCAAAGTGTTCCTCCGGCTGCTCCCTGCTTTCACTGCAGATCACAATATCATCTGTGAACTTCATAGTCCAAGGGGATTCCATTCTAACCTAATCTATCAGTCTATCCATTACTATCGCAAACAGGAAGGGGCCCAGTGCGGATCACTGATGCAGTCCCACCACCACTTTAAATTCTTCTGACACACCTACGGCACATCTCACCGCTGTTATGCTGCCCTCATACATGTCCTGTACTATTCTAACATGTTTCTACGCCACACAGGACTTGTGCATTGTCGGAATAATTGTGAATATAATCATCATACATCTGCTTCCAGTAAAGAAATGCTTTGCTCTGCTCTAGATAACGTGGCCGCCTTGCAGGAGATTGCAAGAACAAAAACATCTAATCATCAGAACTGTTAGAACTGTTGCCTCAGCACTCAGCAATCTTCCACACACATGCACACTCACATGAACAAACAAGTACACTTTGTTTCCAACTGTTTTGCTTGCCATCTCCTTTTAGTAACATCCATGTAAATAAGGGGCAAATAATGCAATAAAGCATCTGTGGTACGCTTTCTAGGCAATGAAACCATACTAACTCCTGAGTCTCGCCTCCACCACATTGTGTGGCTCATCATCTTTATTCCTCTTTAGTTTCCATTCTTCTGGCATCTTCTCTCCGCTTGTATTCTATTGAATGAGTTGGTCAAAAATTACACAGCCACCTCTCCAAATTGTTTCCATACCTCCACTGGTATGTCATCCGGACCGACTGTCTTTCCATTTTTCATTCTGTTCAGTGTCTTTCTAACCTCCCCTTACTAATCATTCCCACTTCGTAGTCATTCACGCTTGCCTCTTCTACTCTACCTTCTCTCCAAATTCCTTATTTTTTAACTTGTCAAAGTACTCTTTCCATCTACTGAGCACACTACTCACATCAGTCAACATATTTCCATCGGTATCATTAATCACCTTGACTTTCTGCACATCCTTCCCATCTCTATCCCTCTGTCTGGACAACCTGTAGAGATCCTTTTCTCCTTCCTTCGTGTCCAACCTGGTGTACATGTCTTCATATGCCTCTTGTTTAGCCTTTGCCACCTCTACCTTTGCCCTACGTCGCATCTCAATGTATTTCTTCCGCCTCTCCTCAGTCCACTCCATGTCCCACTTATTCTTTGCTAATCTCTTTCCTTGGATAACTTTCTGTATTTTGGGGTTCCACCACCAAGTCTCCTTCTCTCCTTTCCTACCAGAAAGCACCCCAAGTACTCTCCTGCCTGCCTCTCTGAGTACCTTGGCAGTAGTATTCCAGTCTTCCGGGAGCTCTTCCTGTCCATCTAGAGCCTGTCTCACCTTTTTTCAAAAGGCCACACAACATTCTTCATCTCTCAACTTCCACCACCTGATTCTAGCCTTATTCCCTTTTCACTTGCTCTCTTGGATGCACAATACATCAACCTTTCTCCTAATCATCATGTCAACTAACTCCTGAACTTTTCCTGTCATAGTCCCAACATTCAAAGTCCCTTCACACAGTTGTAGGCTCTGTGCATGCCTCTTCTTCTGCCGACTAAGCCGCTTTCTTCCTCTTTTTTTGTCTTCGACCTACATTATCTGAATTTCTACCTACGCCTTTCAGATTAACAGTGCCGGGGTGGGTGTATTTAGCCCGGGCCACGACCTATCCATTATGGAATTCGTTTGATGAACACTCATATATGTTTGGTACAATTTACGCTGGATGCCCTTCCTGCTGCAACTGTCTGCATTTATCCGGGCTTGGGACCGGCCTACAGGACACACAGGAATTGTCCCCCCCTTCGGTTTGCAAATACTGAAAACAAGCAATCAAATAAAGTCAGCACGTAAGATACACAATTCACACATTACCTAGTCTATGTTAAAGTTAAAGTCAGATAAAAGCAATCAAATAATGACAGTCAGCACATAAGGTACCCAAATCACATAGTCTGTGTGAAAATATAAAGGATACGGCGATTTAAAGGATATGTGGATGAAAGTTATTCAAACCACAACGGCCCTCACTCTAGTAGTTGAAGGTTGAGTCCATGTTCGATGTTTGGTCCTCTTTGTATACTCCGTGTAGGTAACTTGGGCCGAGCAGCTTCAACGCGAACAATATGGTACCAATTTGGGTTCTCCAATGTACTGAGATAAAACTTGTTAAATTTCCTAAGAGTCCTCACAGCCCTCGTCGTACAAGTTTATGAAGTTACTCACGTTCGATGTTTCTTCAACAGCACGGTTTGATCGCAAACGCGTCTCATTGTTAGCCAGCTAAGATAAGGTGGTCTGGGCCTTCAAGAAAGTTTAAATTGACGTTTCTACTTGCCCAACTTCCAACTAAGTACTCACAGTCCTCGTTGTACACGTAATGTAGGTTTTGCCAGTCGTGTAAGTACTAACGTTTGATGTCAAATATTATAATACAGACATATTTTGTTGTTAGCGATCTAGGCTAGGCTAACTTGGGCCGAGCAGCTTGGAACGATATGGCTCCAATTTGGGTACTAAAATTGCACAGATGATTTTAGTCCAGTGAAGTTGTCGAGTATTCACAACATTCGGTCCAAATTCAGCAAGATTTATTGAATTATTCCTGTTTAAACTGCTACCAATTTGGGGATCGGAAGCAACTCCAAAGCTTAACATATATACAATATATATACATATATTGACTCATGGTTGCTTTACTTATCATGTTTCCTGTGTTTGTTACGTTTCGGAAAGTCCTATGGAAATAGAAATGATGATTCGTGGCGATCTGGCCAGAAAGGCTGTAGAGAGACACATGCGATGTTCTCCTTGCAAGAAAAAGTTTCGCTTGTTGAGGAGGGGCTGCCACACCGGCGAAACGGAAGCGATGTAACAGCAGCGCGCCAGAATTGACGTCATAACAGTGCATCACGGAAATTTGGTGCTACACGAAAAGACATCACGCGTCTGCTTTGTTTGTGAATTTCTGTTCTGTAACAACTTTTTGATATACACAAACGTGGAGCTTAAGTGTCATATACACAAATGTGGAGCTTTAGAGTTACTGTGATGGGGGGCGGAGGCAACCAAATTACCACGCATACATTACACACATTGCACATTTGGAAGCTTAGGTATGGGAAAAGCAATAGAGTACTGTTCATAAGGTTCTAATTAGGTTGTATCAGGAGCCACTTTTGTTTGTTGGGTAGCGTGTGATATACACAAATGTGGAGCTTAAAGGAGCACACATTAAAAGTTAGTAGATGAGGGTTTCTTTTAATGCCGGTTATCCATCCACAGATTTCACTATGAAACATCTCTAAATTGAAAAAGTATTATCGAAATTTCTTTCTGGCTCAGACATTCCATTGAGCCCGACTGGAAAACTGACAGCCAATCACCGTTTGCCAGGCCTGCAGTGCTTGCTGTTCTGATCCCCCATTACTCGTGGATACGTTTCACCGAACATAGAACGCCCACTGTCTAGCATTTTGTTGCCGATTTTTGTGAAAAATAATTGAACAACAAACAAAACAAAAAGAGCATAATGTACAATGTTCAAGCCTGTGCCTTTGAGCCAGAATACAAACAGGTGGAACTTGCCATTATGGAGAGGGGGCGTGGCACTGACGACGAACAATAATTATTTGTATGGACCGCGGAGATTTGTTCTGAAGAGTTAGTTTAGATGTACAGCAGGGGTGGGCAGACATTTTTACCCAAAGATCTACTTTTCCAGCAGCCAACCTCTCGCGATCAACTGGCGGCGGAGGTGGGGGTGGGGGGTATGGACCTGTGCATCATCGTAAATAGAAGCTAGAAAGTGTTGTATGCTAAGAGCCAATAAAATAAAAACAAAGTCAATGCTCTGTGTTATTACTACTCCTGCCATTGAGCAAACAAAACGAAAATAACAATGTACAATGTTCAAGCGTTAGAGCCAGAATCCACAAAGGCGGAACTTGACGTGTGGGAGAGGGGCGTGGCGTTGACAACGAACGATAACAGTCCCATTATATGGACCGTGGAGATGTTCCGGACAGGCTCGTTTCGAAAGACTGGTGTTCGTGTTCTCTTTGTGACCTAATGCCAACTGGGGCGGAATGCCAGCGTTGTCGTGAGTTCAAAAAGGTCGAACAAAAAAATGGAGCGTACCGGAATGAACTTTGATCACGATCAACTTGTCTGCTTTGACATAGATATGATAATAGATGAAAAAGTTGTTTGTTTGGATGAAGATGTGTTACATATCAATTTACTTATGATCCATGACAGTTGAAAGATGAAAGGACCACTTGTACATCCAGTGGAAAATCAGTGAGTACACATTTTTAACAGTCTTGGAATCCTATGTGAATGCTCTGCGATCTATATGAATGCAATGGGCTATGTCCAAAGTTTATCAAAAATGCGATCTTATTTTCTAAATACGGCATAGGACTATTGAATGGTTTATTTATATCTGGAATATAAATTCATTTTCTTCGCCGCTTATCCTCACAAGGGTCGTGGGGAGTGCTGGAGCCTATCCCAGCTGTCAACGGGCAGGAGGCATGGTACACCCTGAACTGGTTGCCAGCCAATCGCAGGGCACATTGAGACAAACAGCCACACTCACAATCACACCTGGAGGCAATTTAGAGTGTCCAATTAATGTTGCATGTTTTTGGAATGAGGGAGGAAACCAGAGTGCCCAGAGAAAACCCACGCAGGCACGGGGAGACATGCAAACTCCACACAGGCGGGTCGGGGATTAAACCCGGGACCTCAGAACTGTGAGGCCAACGCTTCACCAGCTGAACCACCGTGCTGCCATCTGGAATATAAAATCTAAAAAAAAAATAAAAAAAATAAAAAATTGGGACTTCCCTTAAGTGATTACAGGTATATATCCATCCAGCCATCCATTTTCATAGCCGCTTAGCCGCACAAGGGTCATGGAGTGCTGCAGCCAATCCCAGCTGTCAACGGGGAGGAGGCAGGTTACACACACACAGACACGGTGAGAACAACGGGCAGGAAGCAGGTTACACACACCCAGATACGGGGAGAACATGCAAACTCCGCACACGTAGGTATGGGATTGAACAGCTCGGCCACCGTGCTGCCTCATAAAGTATGCTCTTGGTTATCCAGTACCAGCACGAGAGGCTATAACTAAGTGGCTAATAACCAGTAATGAGCTGCTGATGAATGAGCATCAACTGTGACTGCCACAGCTTTATCCTGTCAGGTTGACCCCAGGGGAGGTTAAGGAAGGACAAATTTGGGCACATTTTCTCAGTTTTGTTGCAGAAAACGTCAGCATCTTGGCTTACCGAGAACGAATGGTCTGTAATGCTAAGTACTGGCGATGTCAGGGACGGGGGGGTCAAGGATGTTTCTTCCGGGTCTGGCTGTGAAAGCTGGCACATATCCAGAGTTTGCTTGGATTTCAAAAATGTTCTTTAGTTTCAATTTATGTCCAAAATATATGTAATCATAATATTATTTCACATTGGAGAGCTTATTGTACATATGAATTTTGGGGAGAGTCTTCTTTTAAGTGTTATACACACAAATGTGGAACTTAAGGGTTACGGTGATTGGGGCGGACCCAAAAGTTGACCGGGATTGGTCCGCAGCAAGCACAAAAGAGACAGGAATCTCCCTTCTCATTCCAGAATATGCTTTCCGGGGAAAAAGTAACAACTGGCTCTCTCCTACTCATCGCTTCTGCTTTTCAGGGTTCCAAGAGAAGAGGTAGGAGAGGTCAGTTCAAAGCAACAACAAAAAAAAACAATAATAGTATTCATCTTTGTGACACCAGTCTCAAAACTTGAGGCCCGTGACAACTTTTTAACTAGACATTTGTCCTGTTTTAATTTTTGTCTCAAGTATGTGAAGTATAAAAGCTGTGCTGTTGATTAAACATTCTGGTACCCACACGGCGGCTCCACCAGAAGTCTCCAAGTGATGAATGGTAACTATACAGTAATATAAAACAGTAAGTGTTTTAACATTTTAAATTATAAATTTATAATACTGTATATACAGGGAGTTCTTGGGTTAAGACAGTCTCGACCTAAAACGTTTCAATTTTACGACACCTGAGTCTTGTCCGCCATTATGGCCCCAGCACTATTGTGTATCTGCTAAGCTCATGCATATTGTCTATCACTGTTTGTGCCCTGGGAGTTTATTTATTTCGCCCACCTTTTTACACATTATGGCCCAAAAGAATAAAGCTGTTTTTTTTTTTTTATCAATGCTGGTCCACCCGAAAGAAAAGCAGTGGGCATGGAAACGAAGCATAATATCATTAAAAAAAAAAATCAGAGAAAAGATTAACAGTGATGGATATGACGGACATAAAGACTTGGGCTCCAGTCGGACGAGGGTGACAATTATTATTTCGGACAAAGCCCATATTTTAGAGCATGTGAAGGGTTTCGCTCCTATGAGGGATAAAGTGATCACGAAACAACTATTTTTGTGAAGAAAAAAAAATAAAGCAACGTTCTTCGATCATTGCGGAGATATAAATATTACTTGTATTATGGATCGAGGATCAGAATCAACGTAGGCTTAATATCAGCCCAATGTTCATTCGGGGGAAAGTCGCAACTGTGGGAACGGATCTAAGTCATAGACTGGGGACTCCCTGTATTTATAAGATTTTATATTTAAACATTTAACTAGTCAGATGGGACAGGCTCGAGCTAGCTGTGACCCATAACAGGATACGCTAGATAGAAAACGGATGCCCGGACAAAAAAAAAAAGGTGCAATCTTCCAAGTTTTGAGTCAGATCTAAAGATAATTTGGTGGAAATAAAATGTGCAATATTTATCTCTTGTAAAGCTCAATGTTTTCAGTCTACAGCAAAAACAAAAGAATTGTTTTCCCAGTCCTAAAATATACATCCATCCATCCATTTTCTGACCCACTTATCCTCACAAGGGTCGCGGGAGTGCTGGAGCGTATCCCAGCTGTCATTGGGCAGGACTGATTGCTGATCACAGGGCACATAGAAGCAAACGCCATATTCACAATCACACCTAGGGGAAATTTAGAGTTTCCAATTCATGTTGCATGTTTTTGGGATGTGGGTCCTCAGAAATGTTAGGCCAACACTTTACAGTTGCCCCACCGTGCCACCATCACCATATACATACCATGATTTCTCGAGTATAATGCGCCCTGAAGTATAGTGCGCACGCCTAAAGTTGACCTAAAAAAAAAATCTGACTACCACCAATTTGCTGCTACACATATACTCAAAATATTGGGAATTATCAGTATTTATATTTTGTTAGGTTTGTACATGTATTGTTTCTCAAAAAACTATCTGAGCAACATTGATTAATAATAATCATTGTGCATGTGCTGATGTAGACAAGCTTGTCCTGGTCCCTGTAATTGTCAGAACAGAATCCCTCAACCAACTAAATTAAATGCCCAGCGATGGCATAACATTTTATTAATACTGTTGATAACATATATTACAGTCTTTAATAAATGTTTAACACTGTTTGACTTAAACATTTTTTGCATTAAATATTTGTGCATAAAACATTTGTGCATGGGGCAGTTTATCCTCTACATTACACATCCTTGGCCAAGACTTCCAAAGCAACCTCTGGCTCATCTCCAATCTGACAAATATTCATTGTAGATACTTTTCGTGACTTCGTTAAGTTCTGGTGTGAAAGGAGTGTTAATTAGTGATGCTTCCCATAACCGTCGAATACCCGAATGTATTGTGCAACCATGGTTATATAAATTGTTTTTCACTCACCTGTTTTTATATCTCACTTGTTTTTCTGGTCAAGACGTCTTGACCGTTTCACTCTCACTTGTTTTATCTCGTTCACATGCATATCTCACTTGTTTTTCGCATACTATCTTGTTCAAAGACGAACATTGTTGTGGGATATCTTGACTGTTATGTTTCTCAGAGCCTGAAGGACACACTTAGGTGTCAATAGTAAATTGGCTACAATTGTTGCGGCGCCAGGTGGGACGGGTAGGCCACCCGCCCTTTCTCTCGCACGCAACTGAAAAGTATAATAGAGAGATGCAGAGTACAAACAGGTAGAGTCTGCTGCGGGTTTCGTACGGACGCCCAGCTGGTTGACAAAGCAGACCTCTACCTGGGTGACGGGCTCTCCACCTTCTCGGCATAGGTAAGGGGCTCCTGTGATTGATTTCACGCAATGTCAACTGTGTTTTGAGAACTTGCATTTGGTCGAAATAAATATGCCAGTTATTGAGGCTAAATAGCATTTGGGAATGTTGGTCTTTTGTTGAGTGTCGTCTTTGTCTCCTGAGCGCCGACCAGCACCGATCCTTTCAATAAAACATGGTGCCTCCTGAATTCATGAACAGTGGTCCTATTTTCCTCCCACAGCATATCATCCTCTGTGCCATCCAAGGGGTTTGTGGGGAAACAGTTTTTCAGGGTTCATACTCAGTCTGACCAAAAAAAATTAAGGGCTTTTTAGGGGCATTCTTAGGGGCTGACACGGAAAAAATTTAGGGCCGACACGAAAAATTTAGGGCCATCGTGGGAAATCAAGAGTACGGAAAAAAGACTCAGCCAATGGTGCCATCAACCGTTCTTGGTTCATCAAATGTTCCAGTACCTCAGTACCTGTGACAGTGATCACCTATCGCCCCTTGTGGTAGTTCTCATTGATATGACCATCTTCACATAACAGCATACAGAAAAACAGATTCTAACTACAATTGCAACTATGTACACATATGTCTTCTACTGATGTCTGTTTCAGCACCCCTACTCAAGCTCCTTGAGCCTACCCAGTGCCTCCTCTATTTGGTGCTGCAGAGGTGCCAAAGTGGCTCTCTTGTCCTTTGCTAAGCCTCTGAGTGCATTGGCCTCAGTGATAAACCTTAGATTCCTCTTTTCTTCTGCCTCCTCACACAGCCTGTCAGCCTTCTCAATAAGCGTTGATATGTCAGTCTCTATTCTGGCTTTTTGGGCTTTGAGGCAGTAGAGATGAAAAGTGGGCAGGGATGCCAAATGTAGCCAGGTACGAAGTCTTCCTTTCCCCACAGTGGTAGTTTTTACCAATGTCACTGTCTGGGAACATGACTGCAAACACTTTCGAATTATTTTCACAAGATTTGTAACTGAAATGGCTGCAGATCACTTTTAAAGTCCACACGATCTCTGCCTCTAACGAGTCCGTCTTCGTGTATTGAACTACGTTCATAAAGCCTGACTTTTGGCTGGACAACTGTAGGTGCACATTAAGGATCGCAACCGGCTACAAATAACCGGTTATAACCGGCTTTCGTTTCTTTTTTTTTTTTTTTTAACCGAAACCGTAATCGGACTTTCGAAATCGGTTAAAATTTCCAATAATTTCTTCCGGTTCCGGTACTCCACATTGCGCTATTTTTTCAACATCATTACCACTTTTTTCAAGTTGGACTCAAAAGAACATTCAGTTAAATCAAAGAAACATCAAACATGGCATTGAGGAAACGCTCCAATCAAAACACTACTCACATAACAGGGGGGGACTCTGTGAACTCGTCACTCCGGAAGAGCAACAACAAAAACAGTCTGTGCGGAACCCCGCACCCCAATTCGAGGTCCCGCGGGTGAATTATGTAAACACCACTATGGTACCGTTTTTTTGCTACAGCTGTTCGGTTAAAACCGGTTATGAAAGTAAGCGTTTTTTTGCGATCCCTAGTGCGGATGCACTGCTTGTACCACTGCGTAAAGTTGATGCTTTACTATCTTGATATTTTAGAAACAGATTCATACCAACGGAAGATGAGAGAGTCTTCGACAAATCAGCGTGTCTCCTGTTTTTCCGGTGCGACTCCAGCGCTTTGACGGCCATCTTTTCAAGCTGGTAACTCTGCTTGCACAGATGGCAGTAAAACATGTCTCGACGAACCCAGCGCCCAGACACCTTACTTTCAACCCAAGCTTCTTGAAAAATGCACTTCCCCGTGATACAAGTTGGATCGATGAAAAAACTACGCTACGTCGTAACGAAGACGAAGTGAAATGCCTACTCACGGAAACAAACAATGGAATATCGACAAGATAGCAACTAGTTGTCAACACGGTGACAATTTCCGGCTGATTTGGACGCCAGATGGATTGCTATTTTTTTTTTTAAATAAAAGATTTATTTTTTAGGGAGGATTTTGGCGGTAGAGGTCCTCCCTTTGATTTTTTTTTTTATTTAAGGCCTTTTTAGAGGTTTGACCGGTTTTTGCAGATTTTAAGGACTTTTAGGAGCCCCTAAATGCACCTTTGAAAATTTAGGGGTTTTTAGGGACCTTTAGGGCCGTGTGCGAACCCTGTTTTTGAATCCCAAGAGCTTTGGTTCCGCAACCCAGCCTGTCACCCACCTGACGCCATAGCTTTCCTATGACGTCAGGTGGCTATCAAAACAACGTGGGCTCAAACTACATAGGAACGAGGCTAATGGGCACATTTAAAAATAAAAAAAGCGGCCATTTCAATTGTGTGCACTCATCCGTTTTTTTTTTTTAAATGTGCCCATGACGCTCGTATTACGTAGTATGAGCTCACGTTGTTTTTACACCCACCTGAAGCCATTGAGGCGAGCTATCGTTGTTTTGGACTGCCGCGCTACTTCCGGATTGGCGGCGACATCCGCACGAGTAATGACACATTTCTTTTAAAAGCCGTTGTAGTCGACATTTTTTTGTCTTGGTTAAAACGAACTCACGAGCAGTCGTTTCGATCTTTGGTGCATTAGCAACAAACATGTTGCGCTAACGATTGTAAAATGCAACGCTCCCTCCCCTTTGATTTACCTCTTTATGTACCTATATAGAACTATACAATGTGATTTTATTTTTTATTTTTCATCCATACCTAAATATTATGCACACTCTTAACTTTTTGAAAATATTTTTGTAAAACTTTGTGCATTATTTTCAAGAAATTATGATAATGTACATACATAATATATCATATCTTAGCAGGGACAACATGATCCGCCTAACAATTTTTCCTTTGTAGCTAGTGTTATTTTCAATGCTACTCACTCTGAGCTTTCTTCCAAAGACATTGATTTTTCCACGTGTCTGCTCCTTCCTGAACCTCCACTCAACCAGATTTTGGCCATTCTCCCCTGGAAGCGTCATGTTGCGTCGAGCTACAATTGGGTTGGCGACTCCTGGATTTTGACAGAAAAAGACAGGCATGCCCGACAGTGTTAGATTATGAATTGCTCACTCAACTACAGTCAAAAATGGGGCGAGATTCACATCTTTGTTAACAAGTGTGTGAGAAAATAGTCAAACAGTGACACTGTTATTGTACATACAATTATCGGGAATTTAGGGATTAGATCATCTACAGCCCATAATATTATCTAAAGGTTCAGAGAATTTGAACGCAGGCCACAACGCCGAAAACCAACAATGAATGCCTGTGACCTTTGATCCCTTAAGGCTCCGTCACACGTTCTGGTCAACGTCCTCTGAACATTTCAATCGTTCCATTTTTCAGCTTTCTCAAACGCGGATGACACATCAGGCGTGTGATTGACGTGTGTCTAACGCATGACTTAAAGTGTGTCTAACGCACGAAAAGCGTCTTACAGCGACCAAATAAGATACCCCTACAAACCATTAGCGTGTGCAAACGTGTCATTGGGGCACGACGAGCGATTTGTCAATGTAAGACGAGCGTGTTGAGCGTGTGACCAATGGGTGAATAACGACAGAAAAGCGTTTTGCTGGCGTGTAATTTTTACAGTGGAACCGGCACTAAAACGTTGGAAAGTTCATAGTCACTTCAGTTGTTGGCGTGAATTAGAACAGTGAGCATCATGCCGCCGAGAAGAAAAAAAGTTAGGGCGCGGACTTCAGCAACTAGCGCTGCTAGTAAGAAAGCTAAGCCTCTTTCATCACGAGCAATGTGTTTGGAGGAAAAACAACAACAGGAGGAAGAGCACGTCCGCGAAGTCACGCACCATGTGACACCCCCTGGGGACCCTAAACACCTTGCAAACCCCAGTGAGGACGGTGTGAGAAAGAGACAAAAGAAGCAGAGAAAGGATTGCAGGATCCTGGACCGGGCTATTGAGGATAGTCTGGTGGAGTTTTTCCACGAAAACGAACTGCTGCTTTCTGGATCTTCCATATTAGGTGCTCTATACTGTAGCTTAATATTAAATGGACCTTGCTTTTACAAAGCATCGATTTATATACCCATATGCATGGAAGTTCGGGAAACGCTCGAATGACGCTCAATGGACGCCAAACGACATTCGTTTCACTTTAGTTACACGTTGTGTGCGCTAAGGGATTGTTCAGTGGTCGTTGACAGGTCGCCAGTGAGTCGTTCACTGCAAAGCAAACGATTAAGTAACAAGCAACTAAAGGTAGAGTTACGACTGACTAACGATAGCCAAATGCGTGCAACGCTCGGTGAACCTTAGTAAAACGTTCCACGGACGTTCTTGAACGTTCTGCAGCATTTAAAATTAAACGTTGATGAACGCTGGTCTCGGTGAGAACTTTTGTGCATGTTCAAAACTTTTTTTTTCCCGGACCGGCATTCTCCGCCGATTCCCAGCGATCATTGACGTTCACTAGCGTTCAAACAACATTTTTCTGGAGCTATCCCGGCGACCATGGGCGACTACTAACGTTTCCTCAAACGCTATAGAACGCTGACCAGAACGTCATGGTCTGACGGGGCCATTAGGCGGTGTACTGTTCTCTTCATGTGTTTTACTTCCAAAGTGCTAACATGAATAAACAGCCAGCCAAACTCCTTTTCAAGAGCCAGGAAGTGAGCGTGCTTGCTCCTTTAATGACTTCTTAACAGGTCAAGTCGGGTAACACAATGAAAATGGAGTGAAACTAGAAAAAGAAATATAAAACATACTCAATAGACTGCAATGTCAAATCAGTATGGAGTATAAACATCTTCCATTAGTATATGAATTAAACATTCACATTCAGTAAGTCTAAGCACACACAGCAACAGCATTCTAGTGAAGTGAGTAGCAGATACACATACTGCTGCTAGCTATCTCATGAGAATGAACACAACATGTAAAGTTACTAAATCAGTGCAGCTCATAAATATGCACGAAGATACTGTTAAAGTTACTAACAATACTTCTGAAACATGTAAAGAACAAATTACTCACAGCCATTGCTTTCTGATGGATTCATGCACAGGAATAAGATGATTTCAACGTGCTACATCTTTCAACTGTTGACATGCTTTTTACCGTTTCTCGCTCTGCTCAGCGCTTCCTACTTCCTGTATTCTACAGTTTCAAAATAAAAGCTCAGCAATGCACTCTCAAAATTAAAAACACAAACAGATCTTTTCTAATAAAATCGATCTTAACATATTAAACACTTGTGGCAGAACAGGCGGCACTGCATCAAATAGTGACGTCAATGTCTAAAGGATATCGACATGTCAGTAAATACAGTTCAGCGCTACATCTGGAAATGCAACTTAAAATTCTACTACGCAAAACAAAAGCCATTTATCAAGAACACCCAGAAACATTGCAGGCTTCTCTGGGCCCGAGCTTATGTAAATTGGATTGATAAAAAGTAGAAAAGTGCTCTGTCGTCTGACAAGTACACATTTCAAATTGTTTTGGGAAATTTGGGATGTTGTGTCCAATGGGCCAAAGAGGAAATGAACCATGAATCTATTTATTTGGAATACTGAGTGTGGTTCTGGGTAAATAGAGTTTGTAAATCTCTTTCAAAATAGAGTGTGTAAAACTCTTCTATGTAGATTTGCATGTGTCAATAAAAAAAACTTTTAACACATTGGTCTTTTTCTAGAACACTTTGTAATCTGCCAAAGTGCATACTGCATGCACAGGGATGACAGAAAGATAGAGTATGTATGTGACACACAGTGATTGACCGGCAACTAGTCCAGGGTGTACCCTTGCTCTTGTTCGGAGTCAGGTGAGATAGGCACCAGCACAACCGCGACCCTAGTGAGAATAAGCGGTACGGAAAATGGATGGATGGTTTTATGACAGGCTCATGTAGGATGTTGCAGGATCAGATCAGCAGTCATTGAGCAGTAAAAGCAGGACTTCTCATTTGCAGTTTTGTGAAATGTGAACATACCTGCCAGAATATGAGGCTCTGTTTGATAATGTGTATCCATCCCATTGGCATAGACGACCCGGAGAGAATGATCATTACCCACTTGGTAGATGTTTCGAAGCTGATCTATGAAGGGGAAGGTAGAGGGACACTTGATTATCACAAAGACGACATATATATCTTTAAAAACAACATTTGATTGAAGGTGGTGGGAATTAAGAGGTTAGAAGAATAATGATGGCCAGATGAACAAGAAGGAGAGAAGACAGTTAAACTAATTTCCACAGCCTTATTTGAACCTACTAATAGAGGACAGAGTAGGTATTAACAGCACGTCTATTTTAATTAGGTTTCTCTTGACCTTGACTAGTTACAATGAGTCTATGAGTGTGTTTAAATGAGCTGAACCTATGAATAAACAAGAGGCTCTATTCCATCAATCTACAAACAATTTCTCACTCCCAACAGCAACAAAAATCTTATGATGGCAGATGAAAGCAAAATTTCTACATTCAGAGAGGGTGGTGTGAGAAGCAAACGTTAATGGGAAGGGGAAGACAGGTGATAAGACAGCTTTCAGAATCAGAATCAACTTTATTGGCTAAGTATGTAACAACACACAAGGAAAACAACAGACAGTCAATTGACAAGGAACTTTTTTTTTCCAAATCTAATCAAAAGCCTTAATTGTCATTCTATGACAGTACATGGGTGGCACGATGGTGTCACCTGGTAAAGTGTTGGCCTCAAAGTTCTGAGGTCCCGGACCCGCTTGTGTGAAGCTCGGCCTTGTTGGTTCTCGGGAAAAAGCTGTCTTTGAGGGCTCCTTGTTCGTGTTTTTGGGACCTGTAACACCTGCCTGATGTTTACAATCCTGAGCACAACTCTCACTTTATCTTCCTGAAGCGTCAGTGTACTGCTGATGGAAGGTGATTGTGATGAGACTGAATCTGATCTGTCAGCCTCAAAGTGGGCAAAGAAACAGTTTTTCAATTGTAAAATATGTGCCTTGGCTCTATAAAGGTTGGAAATCACTGCTCTGGAGCATTGACCCCAAGTATTTAAAGTCCACTATTGACCCTTGCTATCTCTTCTCTCTGAAGCCCCACTCTTCCCCCTCCACCCCTCTCATTCAGGCATATATATGGCATATACATTTTGTCTCACTTAGCCGAATCCTCATTCCTCTCCTTTCCAATTGTTTCTCCACCTGCTCCTTGTTTTTACTGCAGATCAAAATTTCATCTCCAAACATCATGGCCGAAAGGGATTTCAGTCTAACCTCCACCACCACTGCAAACATGAAAGGGCTCAGGGCAGATCCGTGATGGAGTCCCATCTCCTCATTAAACTCCTCTGTAACACCTACCCATCTCACCTCAGCACTGTTGAGCTGGCCGCATACATGTCCTGTATTATTCTATCATACTTCTCTGTCACTCCAGACATGCACATGAAGTACAACAGTTCCTCTCTGGGCACTCTATCATCTGCTTTCTATAGATCCACAGACACAATGCAGGTCCTTCTGACCTCTGTACTTTTTCCATCAGCAGCCAATCAAGCTGTAGTATTGTTTCTAGGCATCAAACCATACTGTTGCTTGCAAATACTCACTTCTGTCCTGAGTGTATCTTCCACTACTCTTTCCTTTCATTGTGTGGCTCATCAACTCAATTCCTTTATTGTTTCCACAGTTATGCAGATCACGCTTGTTCTTTAAATGGGGCACCAACACACTAACCCTAACCCAGATACAGCCCACCACATTACTTTATGTGGCCCATGAAGGCATTTCTAGGGTGTCAACTTCCACGAGTCTTGTGAAAATCTGCAGTAAAGTAAAACATTTCATACATTATAAATGATAATGAGATATAGTATTTTTATGTTACTGTTATTAACACTTTCTGAATATAAAAGTAGCTCATAAAGTTTGTGTTTTGATGAGACTTAAATATTTTTATGGTTTAACAGTCAAAATGGACCACCGAGGGAAAATGTAAAATGTGGCCCACACCAAAAATGAGTTTGACACCCCTGCTCGACACAAATGTCATCAAGATCAACTTCTTCTCCTTTCGGCTTGTCCTGTTAGGGGTCGTCACAGCGTGTCATCTTTTTCTATCTAAGCCTATCTCGTGCATCTTCTCTAACACCCACTGTCCTCATGTCCTCACTCAAACATCCATCAACCTTTTCTTTGGTCTTCCTCTCACTCTTTTGCCGGGCAGCTCCATTCTCAGCACACTTCTACCAATATACTCACTCTCTCGCCTCTGAACATGTCCAAACTATCTAAGTCTGCTCTCTCTAACCTTGTTTCCAAAACATCCGACTTTGGCTGTCACTCTAATGACCTCTTTTCTAATCTTATCTAACCTGTTAACTTCAAGCGAGAACCTCAGCATCTTCATTTCTGCTACCTCCAGTTCTGCTTCCTGTTGTTTCTTCAGTGCCACCATCTCTAATCCGTACATCATGGCCAAACTCAGCACTGTTTTATAAATTTGGCCCTTCATCCTAGCAGAGACTCTTGTGTCGCATAGAACACCAGACACCTTCCGCCAACTGTTCCACCCCACTTGGACCTGTTTCTTCACTTCTTTACCACACTCTCCATTGCTCTGTATTGTTGACCCCAAGTATTTGAAGTCATCCACCCTCGGTATCTCTTCTCCCTGGAGCTTCGCTCCTCCTCCTCCACGCCTCACATTCATGTACATATATTCTGTTTTACTTCGGCTAATCTTCATTCCTCTCCCTTCCAGTGTATGGCTCCATCTTTCTAATTGTTCCCTGCTTTCATGGCATATCACAATATCATCTGCGAACATCATGGTCCAAGGGGATTCCAGTCTAACCTCATCTGTCAGCCTATCCATTACCACTGCAAACAGGAAGGGGCTCAGAGCTGATCCCTGATGCAGTCCCACCTCCACCTTAAATTCCTCTGACACACCTTAGGCACACCTCACCGCTGTTCTGCTGGCCTCATACATGACCTGTACTATTCTAACATATTTCTCCGTCACACCGGATTTGCGCATGCAGTACCACAGTTCCTCTTTTGGTACTCTGTCATGGGCTTTCTCTAGGTCTTCAAAGACACAATGTTGCTCCTTCTGACCTTCTCTGTACTTTTCCACAAGCATCCTCAAGGAAAATAATGCATCTGTGGTACTCATTCGGGGCATGAAACCATACTGTTGCTCACAGATACTTACTTCAGTCCTGAGTTTAGCCTCCACTACTCTTTGCAGCCCTATTGAATAAGTTGGTCAAAAACTACACAGCCACCTCTCCAAATTGTTTCCATACCTCCACTGGTATGTCATCAGGACCAACTATTTTTCAATTTTTCATTCTGTTCAGTGCCTTTCTAACTTCCCGCTGACTAATCATTGCCACTTCTTGGTCATTAACGCTTGCCTCTTCTACTCTACCTCCTCTCCCATTTTCTCCATTCTTTAACTTCTCAAAGTACTCTTTCCATCTACTTAGCACACTACTTACTGGCACCATTCAACATATTTCCATCGCTATCCTTAATCACCTTTACACATCTTTCCCAACTCTATCCCTCTGTCTGGCCAACCTGTAGAGATCCTTTTCTCCTTCTTTCGTATCCAACCTGATGTACATGCCATTATATGTCTCTTGTTTAGCCTTCGCCACCTCGACCTTTCCCCTACGTCGCATCTCAATGTATTTCTTCCGCCTCTCCTCAGTCCACACCATGTCCCACTTATTCTTTGCTAATCTCTTTCCTTGGATAACTTTCTGTATTTTGGGGTTCCACCACCAAGTCTCCTTCTCCCCTTTCCTACAAGAAAGCACCCCAAGTACTCTCCTGCCTTCCTCTCTGAGTACCTTGGCAGTCGTATTCCAATCTTCCGGGAGCTCTTGCTGTCCATCTTGAGCCTGTCTCACCTCTTTCCGAAAGGCCACACAACATTCTTCCTTCCTCAACTTCCACCACCTGATTCTCTGCTCTACCTTTGCCTTCTTAATCTTCCTTACCCACTACCAGAGTCATCCTACACACCACAAATCTATACTGTCGAGCTACACTATCCCCCACCACAACCATCTGCACACAAAACAATCCAGCGGTGTGTTCCTACCTCCGCTCTTGTAGGTCACTCTATGTTCCTGTCTCTTCTGGAAATAAGTGTTCACCAATTCCATTCTTTTTGCAAAGTCCACCACCATCTGACCCTCAAAGTTCCTTTGCTGAATGCCGTACTTACCCATCACTTCTTCATCGCCCGTTTCCTTCGCGAATATGTCCATTGAAATCTGCACCAATCACAACTCTCTCTCTGTCTGGGATACTCAGAACTACTTCGTATAGTTCCTTCCAAAATTTCTCTTTCAACTCGAGGTCACATCCTACTTGTAGAGCATAGCCGCTAATCACATTATACACAATACACTCAATTTCAATTTTCAGCCTCATCACTCGATCTGATACTCTTTTCACCTCTAAGACATTCTTCGTCAGCTCTTCCTTTAAAATAACCCCTACTCCATTTCTCTTACCATCTACTCCATGGTAAAAAAAAAAAAATTAAACCCTGCTCCTAAGCTTCTAGCCTTACTCTTTTTCCACTTGCGCTCTTGGATGCACAATACATCAGCCTTTCTCCTAATCATCATGTCAACTAACTCCTGAGCTTTTCCTGTCATAGTCTCTACACACAGTTGTAGGGACTCTGCATGCCTCTTCTTCTTCTGCCAACTAAGTTGCTTTGCTCCTCTTTGTTGTCTTCAACCTACATTATCTGAATTTCTACCTACGCCTTTCATATTAACAGTGCAGGGGGCGGGCGTAGTTAGCTCAGGCCACGACCTATCCATTATAGAAGTTGTTTTATGAACGCTCATCTATATTTGGGACAGTTTTACGCCAGATGCCCTTCTTGCCGCAACCCTCTGCATTTATCCGGGCTTGGGACCGGCCTACAGGACGCACAGGAATTGTGCCCCCCTTCGGGCTACAGATAGTCAAAACAAGCAATCAAATAAACAAACAAAGTCAGCACACAAGATACACAATTCACACACTACCTCGTCTATGTCAAAGTTCAAGTCAGATAAAAGCAATCAAATAAACAGTCAGCAGATAAGGTACACAAATCACATACTACCTGTATGAAAATATAATGGATATGACGATTCAAAGGATATGTGGATGTAAGGGGTTAGGTAAGGTTGTTAGCGCTGTAGGCTTGGCTAACCTGGGCCGAGCAGCTTCAACACGAACGATACGGCTTGTATTTGGGTACTATCATAGGACTTGTTAAATTTCCTGAAAGTCTTCACGTCCCTCGTTGTACACATTGTTTCGGTCGTACAATACCACTACAGTACAGTACCAACTGCCTTTCCATTTTTCATCCTCTTCAATGTCTTTCTAACTTCCCCTTTAATTTACTTAGCCTCTAATCATTGCCACTTCCTGGTTCAATTCACGTGGCTCCTCTACTTGTCAAGCTCCCTCATTTTCCTCATTTATCAACCCCTCAAACTATTCTATCTATCCAGCACACTACTGCCATCAGTCAACAGATTTGGATCTCTGTCTTTAATAAATCTGCTGTACATCCTTCTCATCTCTTTGCCTCTGTCTGGCCAACCTGTTTGGATCATTTGTTCCTTCATCAGTCACCAATATGGTATACTTTACGTGTCCTTATATACCTCGTGTTTGGCCTTTGCCACCTTTATCTTTGCCCTCCGTCGCATGTCACTGTAATCCTTTCCCCTATCATCTGTCCACTCCCTGTTCCACTTCTTCTGAGCTAACATCTTTCCTTGTATGATTTCCTATACTTTTGAGGTTCCACCACCAAGTCAACTTCTCTCTATTTCTGCCACCAAGTACTCTTGTGCCTGTCTCTTTGATCATCTTGGCTGTTGTCGTCCAGTCAGGTAGAAGCTCCTCCTTAGGTGAATACTCATATTTGCTTGGCAATTTTAAGCTAAATGCTCTTCCTGACAGAACCCTCTGCATCTGCTTGAGACCGACCTACAATTTGCACTGGCTTGTGCCCTCCACAGGGCTCTTTTTTTGTGACCAACAATGAGGTTGGTGAAATGGTTTCAGGCCTACAAAGAGCACTGTATGACACAGTGGAACATTGATAGAAGGATGCTGGAAGGAGGCAGAAGTGTGAGATGAAGTCATAAACAATGTATTTGTTGCAATGGCATTGAATAACTTCTGATATTCCAACCAATTCTGCTCTTCTCTGTTTATAACACACTCTGGGTGTATAGTGCCGTGAAAAAGTAATTGCCCGCTTCCTGGTTTCCGTTTTTTTTTGCACATCTATCTCATACAAAAGTTTCAAATCATCAAACCAATTTTAATATCACTCAGACAACCCCAGTAAATACTTAATGGAGTTTTCAAATGACAATTCAATTTATTAAGCCTAAAAAAACAAGAAAAAAAACCCAAACTTTTCTGACCCTCTGCGAAAAAGTAAGCCCCGTGAACCTAATAACGGGTTGTGCCACCCTTGGCAGCCATAAGTGAAATCAAGCGTTTGCAATAATTGGTGATGAGTCTTTCAGATCGGTCTGGAGGAATTTTGTCCGACTCTTCTTTGCAGAATTATTTCAACTCCACCATATTGGAGGGTTTTCTAGCATGAACTGTAATTTTAAGGTCACAGAGAATCTCAGTTGATTATTTTTTTTTAGCTATTCAGAGGTGGACGTACTGGTGTGTTTCGGATCATTGTCCTGCTGCATGATTCAAGAGTGCTTGAGTTTGAGGGCACGAACTGATGGCCCGACGTTCTCCTTGAGGATTTTGTGGTACACAGCAGAATTCATTGTTCCATCAATCACAGCAATTGTCCTGGTCCTGAGGCACCAAATCAGCCCCAGACCATCTCACTGCCACTTTAAAATTATTGACTCGTCAGTCCAAAGATTGTTTCTCCAAAAGTCTTGAGGATCATCAAGATGTTTTTTTGGCAAATAGCCTTTGCATTTTTTGCTCACAGAAGGGGTTTTCGCAGGGGAACTCTCCTATGGATTCCATTTTTGGAGAGTGTCTTTCTAATGGTGCAGTCATGAACACTGACCTTAACTGAGGCCACCGAGGCCTGTAGGTCTATAGATGTTGTTCGAGATTGTTTTGCGACCTCCTCGAAGAGTCATGGTCACACTCTTGGAGTAATTTCAGGTGGTCGTTCCCAGTTCTCCCATTTGTGGACAATAACTCTGATGGTGATTTTCTGGAGCCACAAAACCTTGAAATGGCTTTGTAACTTTTTCCAGACTCTTCCTGCCTCATTTTTTTTCTCATTTCTTCTTGAATTTCTTTGGATCGTCGTATGATGCATTGGTTCTCGAGATCTTGTAGCCGACTTCATGTTTTCTGACAAATTCAATTGAAGTGATTTCTTGATGCAACAAGTATGGCGGTAATCAAGTCTGGGTGGGGCTGGTGAACTTGAACTCAACTTTCCCAAATTTGTTGGTAGTCACAGTGATTTTGTGAATTTTTTGTGTGCCTTAATTTAATTGTCATTTGAAAACTGCATTTTGTATTTCCTTGGGTTGTCTCTGAGAGATATTACATTTGGTTTGATGATTTGAAACCTTTGTGTGTGATACGATGTGCACAAAAAAAAAAAAATTGAATCAGGAAGGAGGCAAATACTTTTTCACAGGACTCTATGTGCATGCCATTGGGAGCAAAAATAATTTCAGTGACTCAACAATCAGAGTAATGCGGAACAAACGTATTCAGGTTGAGCCATTTCCATCCTGCTCAGGTAAATGGTAGCCGAAGAGCACAAACTTTAAATGTCTATGCAGTGAAGAAAATAAGTATTTGAACCCCCTGCTATATTGCAAGTTCTCCTACTTAGAAATCATGGAGGGGTCTGAAATTTTCATCGTAGGTGCATGTCCACTGTGAGAAAGATAATCTAAAAAGAAAAAAATCTGAAATCACAATGTATTATTTTCAAATTATTTATTTATGTGATACAGCTGCAAATAAGCATTTGAACACCTGAGAAATCCAATGTTAATATTTGGTACAGTCGCCTTTGTTTGCAATTACAGAGGTCAAACGTTTCCTGTAGTTGTTCACCAGGTTTGCACACACTGCAGGAGGGATTTTGGTCCACTCCTCTACACATTTCTTCTCTAGATCAGACAGGTTTCTGGGCTGTTGATGAGAAACACGGAGTTTCAGCTCCCACCAAAGATTTTCTATTGGGTTTAGGTCTGGAGACTGGGTAGGTCATGCGAGAACCTTTATATGCTTCTTACAGAACCACTCCTTGGTTTTCCTGGCTGTGTGCTTCAGTTCCATTTTGGTTTCATCTAACCATAAAACTTTGTCCCATGACTCCCTTGCATCATCCAAATGGTCAATGACAAACTTAAGACGGGGCTTGACATGTGCTGGTTTAAGCAGGGGAACCTTCCGTGCCATGCATGATTTCGAACCATGACGTCAACTTGGAAATGGTGGTCCCAGCTCTTTTCAGGTCATTGACCAAGTCCTGTTGTGGAGTCTTGGCCTGATTCCTCACCTTTCTAAGGTTCATTGAGACCCCATGAGGTGATATCTTGCACAGGACTCAACTCCAATTGAGAATGACAGTCATGTTTAGCTTTTTCCATTTTCTAATAATTGCTCCAACAGTGGACCTTTTTTCACCAACCTGCTTGGCAATTTCTCTATAGCTCTTTCCAGCCGTGTGGAGTTGTACAATTTTGTCTGTTGTTTTTGGACGTTTCTTTGGTCTTGGCCATATTACAAGATTGAGTCTTACTGATTGTATTGTACTGAGGTGGACTTTTAAAGGTGGACTAAAAGCTCTTTGAGGGTCAGAATTCTAGCTGATTGACCGGTGTTCAAATACTTATTTGCAGCTATATCACAGAAATAAATTTAAAAAATTTTTCTTTTTAGATTATCTCGCTCACAGTGGACATGCATCTACGATGAAAATTTCAGACCCCTCCATGATTTCTAAGTGGGAGAACTTGCAATATAGCAGGATGTTCAAATACTTATTTTCTTCAGTGTATATCTTCAATGTCTTTGTCAGGAGCATGGCCAAACCACTGCCGTGGGCGGTACTTCCTGTGAGGGGCATGGCCCAACCACTGCCCTGGGCGGTACCACTTTGCCATAATTTTCACATGATTGTAAACAATTTAGCATTCTGTCATATGCAAATCCAAATATAAATAGTGCTCAACATACAATATGAAAACAATGCTGACAAATTCTGTCATTGTGCCATTGAAAAGATTGTCTCACCACTTGCTAAGTTCTCATTTGAATTTATCCAATTACCTAAAGACATTTAGAATTCATCTTCTTCTTTTCCTTTCGCCTTGTCCCGTTAGGGGTCCCCACAGCGTGTCATCTTTTTCCATCTGAGCCTATCTTCTGCATCTTCCTCTCTAACCCCAACTGCCCTCATGTCTTTCCTCACCACATCCATAAACCTTCTCTTTGGTCTTCCTCTCGCTCTTTTGCCTGGCAGCTCCATCCTCAGCACCCTTCCACCAATATAATCACTCTCTCACCTCTGAACATGTCCATTGATGTCTGCTCTTGAATCTTGTCTCAACAGTATTCATGTTAAATTTAAAAGAAAAATAGAAACATGGCGGCACGGTGGCGCAGCTGCAGATTGTCGGGGTCACAGGACTGGGGTTCAAATCTCGGCCCTGCTGGTGTGGAATTTAGTTGTTCTCCCCGTGCCTGCATGGACACGTTCGTTTCCTCCCACTTCTGACAAACATACATTATTGAACACTCTAAATTGCCCTTAAGTGTGATTGTAAGTGTGATTGTTGTTCGTCGCCGTGTGCCCTGCGATCTGCTGGCAAGTAGTTCAGGGTGTACCCTGCCTTCTGCCTAATGACCGCTGAAATAGGCTCCAGCACTCTCGTGATCCCCGTGAAGATAAGTGGCTCAAAAAATGGATGGATGGATATAAACATGTTTTAAACCATAACTACCGAACCAAGCCCTCACATTTAAGATCCTTACCCTGCACCAGAGTGTGGAAAGAGTCTATTGATGACAGGTTGGTGGTTATGGAAACATCCTCGTCCCTCCATGAAGTCTCAATATCCACAGCAACAGTCCCTGATGACATGTCGCCATGGAGATTGGTAACCACGCCAGTCGGGAAGGTAACATTCGTCAAATGACCCTCGGTGTCATAGCTGTAGACAGCGAAGAGGTCCAAATGAGTTTCCATAATCTACAATACAAATGCATAGCCACAACCATCTGCCTCAGGCAATCTTTGGTGTAACTAGCAGTAGGCCATCTTTGGAAGCAAAGTATTTAATGTAAATTCATGCATTTTTGCACAAGTAATAAAAAAAATGGTCAAAATTATTCTACTTACTCATAGAAAGTAGTCCAGCCAATTTGGATGCTTTTGGTGGCTAGTAAGCCACTGTTGCCATGGTAACTAAACAAGACCAGCTCTTGACCCTGTGCTGTGAGAGACTTCAAACCCCCATTTGTTCCGATGGTTAACCAAATGACCTACACATACAAGCATGGGTACGGGCAAATATGGCTTTTGTTTACAATCTGGTGGTACAGCTCAATAGTCCAATAAAATATCCTACTGATATGGCTAAACAAAAGTGAGTAGTTAATCTTTGCATTCGGTCTTAACTCACTTGATTATCTGGGGTGACCACACGTACAGGCAGTCTGTTAGCATCTCTACGTATACGGAGAGTGTTGCCGCTGCTGTCAGTCACTGCTGTTAAATCCTCCTCATTGCTGTAAAAAAAAAAAAAAAAAAAAAAAGTATCGAGCTGGGGGAGTAAAGTAAGCTTACAAATCTCACTATCCACACCAACCTGTAGCTAAAATTATATTTGTAGTCTCCTGTGACCAGGGATATTGTGAATTGGTGAGTTCCATTTAAGTCAAACACATAGAGCTCCTGGGAGGCTGGAGAGGCCACTTCATAGGAGCTGGGACCAGATGCCAAAGAGCCTGAAGAAAAATGCAAATACAGTTTTTTTTTCCAACACTTGACCTAAATTAAGTTTGAGATACAGCACTAATGTATGAAACCAATGCCAGTGTTGCACACTCAAGATAACAAAAATGGCACCCACTGTGGTTCTAAAATGGACCATTAATGGCTTGTCAATCTATACTCAAATTACATACCAGTAGGTGGTTGGTTGTGTTGAATTGCTCGAATGCGGATATTTCCTAGATCAGCCACATACAGTGTTCCATCCGGTGAGACCACCAAAGAGGAAGGACAATTAAGTCTTGCATCTTTAGCATAACCGTGCCCTGTTTGGTAACAGTCACAGTTGGCATCGTTCTGCAGGAGGACAAGAAGTGAGAGATTAATTTACAGACCCAATTCCATTGAAGTTCAGATGTTGTGTAAAATAAATACAAACAGAATACGATGATTTCCAAATTATGTTATCTGAAATAGGCTCCAGCACTCCTGTGACCCTTGTAAGGATAAGCAGCTTGGAAAACAGGTGGTTGGATGTTTAAGGCTTTGAATATTGAACACTCTACAAAGACAAGACATTTAATGTTCATACTGATAAAGTTTATTATTTTTATCAAATAATAATTGACCGAGACTTTTATGGCTGTAATGTACTCCAAAAAAGCTGGGACAGGTGGCAAAAAAGACAGAACATTGAGGAATACTCATCAAAAACCTGTTTGGAACATCTCACGGGTGAACAGACTAATTGGTAACAAGAGGGGGGCATGATTGTGTGTAAAATGAGCTTCCCGGAATTGCTCAGTCATTGACAAGCGAAGATGGGGCGAGGTTCTCCTCTTTGTGATGAAGTGCATGAGAAAATAGTCAATCAGTTTAAGGGAACTAGTCCTCAATGTACAATTGCAAGGAATTTAAGGATTTCAACATCTATGGTCCATAATATTAAAGGTTCAGAGAATCTGGAGAACTCACCCCAAGTAAGCAGCAAGGCCAAAAACCAACATTGAGTTGCCGTGACCTTGGATCCCTCGGGCAGCACTGTATAAAAAAACGACATGTAACCGTGTAAAGGCCTCATAGTTCTGAGGACCGGGGTTAAACTCAGCCCAAACTATGAGGAGTTTGCATGGTTTCCCCATGCCTGCGTGGACTTTCTCTGATTACCTCCCACATCTCAAAACCACATTCACTGGAGACTCTATTATTGCCCCAAGGTGTGGTTGTGAGTGTGATTGTTGTCTGTGCCCGCCTCCTGCCCAAATATAGCTGGGATAGCCTCGAGCTCTCCCAGGACCCTTAAGAGGATAAGTGGCTCAGAAAATTGATGGATGGATGGATGGATGGATATCACCACATGGGCTCACAAACAATTCAGAAAACCAATGTCAGTAAAAACAGTTCTGCCCAACATCTATAAGTACAACCTAAAACCCCAGAGACCCCAGACTGTCGAACAGCTGAAGCTGTACATCAAACTAGAATGGGAAAGAATTCCATGTACAAAGTTTCAAGTGTCTTTAGTTCTCAAATGTCTATTGAATTTTGTTAAAAGGTGATGAAACACAATGGTAAACATGAGCCTGTCCCAGCATTTTTACCATGTGTTGCAGTCATAAAATTCCAAGTTAATGATAATTGGCAAAAAAAATAAAGTTTATCAGTTTGAACATAAAATATTTGGAGTGTATTTAATTAAATATAGGTAGATTATGAATTATAAATTATTGTATTCTGTTTTCATTTAGGCGGCATGGTGGCGCAACTGGTTGGCTATTGGCTTGATAGTTCTGAGGTCTGGGGTTCAAGTCCTGGCCCTGCCTGTATGGCGTTTGCATGTTCTACCCGTGCCTGTGTGGGTTTTCTCCAGGCACTCCGCTTTCCTTCCACTTCCCAAAGACATGCATCGACTGGAGACTCTAAATTGTCCTTTGGTGTGATTGTGAGTGCGACTGTTGTTGGTCTCCATGTGCCCTGCAATTGGCTGACAATCACCTCAAAGTGTAGCCTGTCTCCTGCCTGATGATACCTGGGATAGACCGCGGCACTCCCACGACCCTTGTGAGGATAAGCAGCTCAGAAAATGGATGGATGGATGTTTTCATTTGTGTTTAACACAATACCCCAACTTCAGTGGAATTAGGTTTATAATATACACACTATTACAACTAAGACGGTACTGTGGTTTCATGTACTGTAGCCTATAATGTATATGAAACAAGAAATTCAGTGGCACGAGCAAGTGGATATTTATACACTATTTTTGTAAAGAAATAAAGACTTTAGAGTACTCAGAAAGATAGACAACCTTGTATTTTTGTTATTCTCTATCTTCTTTTCCTTTTGGCTTGTCCAGTTAGAGGTTGCCACAGCATGTCATCTTTTGCCATCTTAGCCCATCTCCTGCATTTTCTTCTCTAACCCCAACTGCCTTCATGTCTTCCCTCACCACATCCATAAACCTTTTTGGTCTTCCTCTCGCCCTTTTGCCTGGCAGCTCCATCCTCAGCACCCGACCACCAATATACTCACTCTCTCGCCTCTGAACATGTTCAAACCATCGAAGTCTGCTCTCTCGAATCTTGTCTCCAAAACATCCAACTTTGGCTGTCCCTCTAATGAGCTCATTTCTAATCCTATCCAACCTGCTCACTCCGAGCGAGAACCTCAACATCTTCATTTCTGCCACCTCCAGTTCTGCTTCCTGTTGTTTCTTCAGTGCCACCGTCTCTAATCCGTACATCATGGCCAGCCTCACCACCGTTTTGTAAACTTTGCCCTTCATCCTAGCAGAGACTCTTCTGTCACATAACACACCAGACACCTTTCGCCAGCTGTTCCAACCTGCTTGGACCAGTTTCTTCACTTCCTTACCACACTCACCATTGCTCGGGATTGTTGACCCTAAATATTTGAAGTCCTCCACCCTCGCTATCTCTTCTCCCTGGAGCTTCACACTTCCCCCTCCAACCCTCTCATTCACGCACATATATTCTGTTTTACTTCGGCTAATCTTCATTCCTCTCTTTTCCAGTGCATGTCTCCATCTTTCTAATTGTTCCTCTGCATGCTCCCTGCTTTCACTGCAGATCACAATATCATCTGCGAACATCACGGTCCAAGGGGATTTCAGTCTAACCTCATCTGTCAGCCTATCCATTACCACTGCAAACAGGAAGGGGCTCAGAGCTGATCCCTGATGCATTCCCACCTCCACCTTAAATTATTCTGACACACCTTAGGCACACCTCACCATTATTCTGCTGCCATCATACATGTCCTGTACTATTTTAACATACTTCTCTGCCACACCAGACTTACGCAAGCAGTACCACAGTTCCTCTCTTGGTACTCTGTCATAGGCTTTCTCTAGATCCACAAAGACACAATGTAACTCCTTCCGACCTTCTCTGTACTTTTCCACTATCATCCTCAAGGCAAATAATGGATCTGTGGTACTCTTTCTAGGCATGAAACCATACTGTTGCTCGCAGATACTTACTTCTGTCCTGAGTCCAGCCTCCACTACTCTTTCCCATAACTTCCTTGTGTGGCTCATGAACTTTTTTCTTCTATAATTCCCTCAGCTCTGAACATTGCAGTTGTTCTTAAAAATGGGAACTAGAACACTTTTCCTCCATTCTTCAGGCATCTTTTCGTCTGCGAATATTCTGTTGAATAAATTGGTCAAAAACTCCACAGCCATCTCCCCAAATTGCTTCCATACCTCCACCGGTATGTCATCAGGACCAACTGCCTTTTCATTTTTCATCCTTTGTAGTGCCTTTCTGACTTCCCCCTTACTAATCATTGCCACTTCCTGGTCCTTCACACTTGAGCTCTTCAAATCTTCCTTCGCTCTCATTTTCTTCATTCATCAACTTCTCAAAGTATTCTTTCCATCTATTTATCACACTACTGGCACCAGTCAACACATTTCCATCTCTATTCTTAATCACCCTTACCTGTTGCACATCCTTCCCATCTCTATCCCTCTGTCTGGCCAACCTGTAGAGATCCTTTTCTCCTTCCTTTGTGTCCAACCTGGTGTACATGTCTTCATATGCCTCTTGTTTAGCCTTTGCCACCTCTACCTTTGCCCTACGTCGCATCTCAATGTATTTCTTCCGCCTCTCCTCAGTCCACTCCATGTCCCACTTATTCTTTGCTAATCTCTTTCCTTGGATAACTTCTTGTATTTTGGGGTTCCACCACCAAGTCTCCTTCTCCCCTTTCCTACCAGAAGACACACCAAGTACTCTCCTGCCTCTCTCTCTGATTACCTTGGCTGTGGTAGTCCAGTCTTCCGGGAGCATCTGCTGTCCATCGAGAGCTTGTCTCACCCCTTTCCGAAAAACCGGACAACATTCTTCCTTTCTCAACTTCCACCACATGGTTCTCTGCTCTACCTTTGTCTTCTTAATCTTCCTACCCACCACCAGAGTCATCCTACACACCACCATCCTATGCTGTCGAGCTACACTCTCCCCTACCACTACTTTACAGTTACTAATCTCCTTCAGATTACATCGTCTGCACAAAATATAATCCACCTGCGTGCTTCTACCTCCGCTCTTGTAGGTCACTATATGTTCCTGCCTCTTCTGGAAATAAGTGTTCACTTCAGCCATCTCCATCCTTTTTGCAAAGTCCACCACCATTTGTCCCTTAAAGTTCCTTTCCTGGATGCCGTACTTACCCATCACTTCTTCATCACCCCTGTTTCCTTTACCAATATGTCCATTACAATCCGCACCAATCACAACCCTCTCGCTGTCTGGGATGCTCAGAACTGCTTCATCTAGTTCCTTCCAGAATTTCTCTTTCAACTCTAGGTCGCATCCTACCTGTGGGGCATAGCCGCTAACCACATTGTACAGAACACCCTCAATTTCAAATCTTAGTCTCATCACTCGATCTGATACTCTTTTCACCTCCAAGACATTCTTCGTCAGCTCTTCCTTTAAAATAACCCCTACTCCATTTCTCTTCCCATCTACTCCGTGGTAGAATAATTTAAACCCTGCTCCTAAACTTCTAGCCTTACTACCTTTCCACCTGCTCTCTTGGATGCACAGTATATCAACCTTTCTCCTAATCATCATGTCAACCAACTCCTGAGCTTTTCCTGTCATAGTCCCAACATTCAAAGTCCCTACACTCAGTTGTAGGCTCTGTGCATTCCTCTTTTTCTTCTGACGACGGATTCCTCCTCTTCTTTGTCTTCGACCCAAAGTCGCTGAATTTCCACCGACGCCTTGCAGGTTAGCAGTGCCGGGGGCGGGCGTTGTTAACCCGGGCCACGACCGATCCGCTATGGGATTCTTTGGATGATGAGTTTGGCACAGTTTTTACGCCGGATGCCCTTCCTGACGCAACCCTCTGCATTTATCCGGGCTTGGGACCGGCCTACAGATTGCACTGGTTTGTGCCCCCATATGGCTGCATTTTTTGTTATTCCCTATATTTTAACCAAAAACAATTCATGACATAAATGTGTTTCAGTACCTTGCAGTCACAATCAGATGGTGCCCCGGCAAGGTAGGTAATTTCTCCATCAGTTGACACCTATGAACAAGCAGAAATGGGGGGGGGGGGGATAAGGTCTAAAGAAGGTAACAAACATGAAAATAATATCAAGAAAATGTATGTATTAACTTTAAAATTTTGATGACGCATCAAACAATCCTATCTATCTATCTATCCGTCCATCTATCTATCTCTATCTATCTATCTATCTATCTATCTATCTATCTATCTATCTATCTATCTATCTATCTATCTATCTATCTATCTATCTATCTATTATCTATCTATCTATCTATCTATCTATCTATCTATCTATCCTGACCGACCAACTGATGGTCATCCTATCCTCTAAGGTTTAGAAGTGTGTTTATGGAAATTCTGACAATTTTACCAGAAGCACATTTGTGAGGTTACACACTGATATGGACTGGCTCTCTTTCTCTGCCCGAATTCATCATAATCACAGGGCACATAGAAACAACCAATCATTCACATACACAATCGTACGTAAGGAAAATTCAGTCTTCAATTAATGCATATTTTTGTGATGTGGGAGGAAACCAAAATATCCCGAGAAAACCCATGCAGGCACGGGGAGAACATGCAAAAGCTACTCAGACAGAGGATTTGAACCCCAGTTCTCAGGACAGTGAGGCTAACCCATATGACCAGTTGCCCCACCGGAATGCCCGAATGCAAAGGAAATCAAATGTATTTACACAGCGCATTTCATATGCAATGTGCTTTATATGATTAATTGCATTTAAAAACAAAGAAAAAACGCCTCAAAAAGTTTTAAGACCAAGAAAATATACAAGTACAATTAAAACTGCATACAGTGTAAGAAATATTTAACAAAATATAATAACTCTAAAAAGCATGAGGAAAAAGTTTCCAACTGGGACTTTTAAATAATATCCCCCCAGGTTCACAACTGTAGTGTCTTTCATCAAAACAGTGATACCCCGAACTGCTCCCCGTGCACTTCAGCTACCCATAGCTCCGGTGTGTTCCACTCATAAGTATGTGTGTTCATTGTGATGGGTAAAATGCTGAGAAATTTTGTGGGCATACATGCATGTTCATGACAATAAAAATGATTCTTATTCTAATTAGTCATGTGTTCAGTACATAAACCATTGTTGAGATCGGTCATTCTTAGAAGAGTATGGATCTTTGCCTTGTGCTGGGAAAGCAGAATTACGGCAACATTGTTTGTGGCTGTTTCGCCCAATACAAGAGTGACAGTCACAGTTGTAGAGGTTGCAGGTGAAGGTCCTTGGTTTGGGGTGTTCTTTTCAATGTATTTTTGCCAATCGCTTCTTTTGGTATTCTTCCATCGAGCATACGATAAACATGACCCACCCAGCTTAGAGAACGCGTAAGGACCAAGTGAATAGGTTTGGTAAATTTACACAGGAAAGTATCTTGGTGATATGGTCACTCCATTTAATGTTGATAATACTCCTCAGCATACAGAGATGAAAGGTGTTGAGGTCCGATCCTCGGGCTGCACTGAGACTGGTTGCATCACCCTGCGGGTTGTGGGAGGGTTCCTGTTCTCCGAGGGGTGGGGTTTGTGGCATTGGTGGAGTGGGAGTGACTGAGGGGGTGGCATTGGGTCCCTGCAGCCACAGCCCAGTGGCCAGTTGTCCAGGCACCTTGATGGGGGCCAGCGGACTGCCCTGGGTCCCTCAACGTGCCATATGTCCTGTCCACAGCGTCGGTCTAAGGTGGACCCTTCGTCCTGGTTTCCGTCCTAGATTGACTGGATGAGGTCCATCGCCTCAGCGTAGTGGACACAGCAATTATAGGACATTTCTGTCAGTCTTTTTGCATGCACAATGGTGTGAATTCACTTGCATGTGTCCGTTGACACAGAACCCAGGGATCCTTTCACTGGGTGTAAGTGTCCTTTCACTGGGTGTACTTATTTAAAAAAACAATTCATGTTTACATGAAGAGCGTATGTATGACCCCACTTATATTCGTGTACTACAGACCTTTATAATTCACTATCAGTCCCACCGCATTCTATTTGTATAGCCAGCTTCACGATCTTTGTCTTGTCTTGCATCCTTCTTCCACCGTCCTATATTGTCCTGATCTTCCTTCTAAGGGTGTAGCGCTACAGTTACACGTAACATCCATATTTGTTTCTTTGGTGTAGATATGGAATGTTTTTTTTTCATTCTGTCTACAGTTTGGGTGGCACAGTGGCGCAGCTGTACAATGTTGGCCTCACAGTTCTGAGGACCAGGGTTCAAATCCAGGCCCCACCTGTGAGGAGTTTGCATGTTTTCCTGGTCCCTGTATGGGTGTTCTCTGAGCGCTCTGAGTTTCTCCAACATCCCAAAAACATGCATGAATTGGGGACTCTAAATTGCCCCTAGGTGTGATTGTGAGTGTTTTCTGACCCCATGTGCCCTACAATTGGCTAGAAACCACTTCAGGGTATACTCTGCCTTCTGCCCGATGACAGCTAGGATAAGCTTCAGCACTCCCGTGACCCTTGTGAGGATAAGTGGCTCATTTAATGGCTGGATGGATGCTTCATTTAAGAACAAAAACTCCATATCAGGTTGTAATGATGTCAATAGCCGATATTGTTTTATGACCCAGTGACCTGATACTGGAGCGATAACTGGAGACAATGATTTGATGGATTCACATTTTATCTGCACTAAGTTCATACCATTGGGAGAAGTCCCCTTGTAAAAACCTCAGCATCCAAAAATCATCAGTCCATTCATCCATTTTCTGAGGTACTTACCCTCACAAGAGTTGCAGGAGTGTTGGAGCTTGTTCCAGCTATCTTCGGCCAGGAGGCAGAGTACACATAATTACCATTATGTGAGAGCGGTATGCTAATTAGCACAAGGGTTTCCATCCTAGAAGGGAAACCTACCATCTTGAAGTGTATGTGGATGCAAATGGACAGTTGAGAAATTAAATCACTCTACTGATGTCTCAAAATTGTGAGCAGAAGTGTGTTAACAAAGAGCACAGAAGCAAAGAATTTACTGGGAGCAAAGCCCAAAAATATGGGGTATCCAAAAGGGAGGTACTGAAGTGAGATTTCACTGATCTCCTAACAAAAGTGCAATGTTTGGATATTGAGGTTTTTATAAGCAGACCTCTCCCACATGTACGATCATGTACTGTCATGCTCCTGGCATCATCCCCAGGCTGGGTGTGGTCAGCCAATTAGTCGACACACACCTTTACCCTGTTTCGGCTGATTACACCCATTACTTATAGGACACGGAGACAACTAGTGCTCCGCCAGATCGTTGATTCCCATGCCTCGTTCCTGTATGTTCCTGTATACCTGACCTCCCATGTACCGACCTTCGCCTGTTCCCTGACTATCCTAGTAAGCCTGCCTCTTCTGATACTGCTGCTTTTCCTGACCGACTCGCTGATCATTGACCACGGACCGAATAAAGGCTTTCTGTACACTACCTGCTTGCCTCTGGAGTCGTGCATTTGGGCCCGCCCTCAAGCCTCGTTTGTGACAGAACGATCTGGCCACAACATGGACCCAGCCGACTCCGAAGTCATCCACTGATCGTGACAGTTCCAGAGCAGACGCCTGGCTGAGCAGGAAGCTGCTCTCCAGGTAACGAATAAACGTCTCCATGAGATCTGTGCCCGGCTGGAGCCGTGGCTAGCATCCCAAGCTAGCGCGGCTGCTACGCCGACAATGGTCACTCCGCCTGTCGCTCCGAGTCCACCCGTTCCGCCTGTTACGGAGCCCTCCCATGCCAGCATAACTCAGCTTTCCCGACCGGCACGGTTCTCAGGCGACTCGGGCAACGTCAAGCCCTTCCTTGCGCAGTGCGACCTCCATTTCGAACTGCAGGCGTCCGCTTTCCCCACGGACCGCTCCCAGATCGCCTTCATTTCCCACATGACGGGGAGGGCGGAGGCGTTGGCCACTACAGAGACTGACCAATGCCCCGGCCGTCTTCCAAAACTTTATTAATGACGTGCTCCGGGAGTTCCTGAACAAAAACGTATTTGTATACCTTGACGACATTTTCATCTTCTCAGAAGATTGGACCTCCCATATCCAACAGGTCAGAGAGGTGCTCCAGCGTCTCTTGCAGCACCAACTGTTTGTGAAATGGGAAAAGTGCGAGTTCCACCGAGCATCCGTGTCCTTTCTGGGCTTCATCCTAGCAGAAGGGGAGATACGGATGGATCACGGGAAGATCGACGCGGTGCTTCGGTGGCCCACCCCCGCCAGCAGGAGGGACGTGCAGAGGTTCATTGGCTTCGCAATTTTCTACAGAAAGTTCATTCTGAACTTCAGCGCCGTGGCCGCCCCTCTGGACGCTCTCACCTCTCCGCACAACGTTTTCGAATGGTCCCGGACCTGCCACGAGGCCTTCAATAAACTTAGGGCAAGTTTCACCACCGCACCCATACTCATTATCCGGATCCAGATCGCTAGTTCATGGTGGAGGTGGACGCGTCGGACTCGGGAATTGGAGCCATCTTGTTGCAGCGGAGTCCCAAAGACGGAAGGATCCACCCCTCTGCGTTCCTGTCTAGGAAGTTAACCCCGGCAGAGAGAAACTACGACGTGGGGGATCGTGAACTGCTGGCGGTCAAGACGGCTATGAAGGAGTGGCGGCACTGGCTGGAGAGCTCACAAGTACCGTTCGTGGTCCTCACCGACCACAAAAATCTAGAGTGCCTGAGGACAGCGAAGCGGTTGAACGCCCGCCAGGCCAGGTTGGGTCTCTTCTTCACCCGCTTCCGCTTCACTCTGTCCTTCCGCCCAGGTTCCAAGAACGGCAAGCCGGACGCCCTCTCACGGATCCATGAGGGGGAGCGCACCGAGTCAGTAGCAACTCTTATCCTGCCAGAGGCGTGCTTTGTGTCCGACTTCACCTGAGCGGTCGAGTCGCGGGTGAAGGAGGCCCTGGGAGAGACGCCGCCGCCCGCAGATTGTCCGTCTGATCGCCTGTTCGTCGTTCCATCACTTCGGGGAGATGTCGTCAACTGGGCTGTCATGCTTCTGGCATCCTCCCCAGGCTGGGTGTGGTCAGCCAATTAGTCGACACACACCTGCACCCTGTTTCGGCTGATTACACCCAGTACGTATAGGACACGGGGGACAACTAGTCCTCTGCCAGATCGTTGATTCCCATGCCTCGTTCCGGCAATCCCGTATACCTGACCTACCGTGTACCGACCCTCGCCTGTTCCCTGACCATCCTAGTAAGCCTGCCTCTTCTGATACTGCTGCTTTTCCTGACCGACTCGCTCATCATTGACCACGGACCGAATAAAGGCTTTCTGTACACTACCTGCTTGCCTCTGGAGTCGTGCATTTGGGTCCGCCCTCGAGCCTCGTTCGTGACATGTACGCCAGTTTCTCTCTAAATAGATCCAGGGTTAAGGTTTGCTGCCAACATTTTTTACTGTCTACATTATTCACTGGCCCAAAAAGAAAATGGTAGAAATGTTTATACAACTCTAACACAAAAGGATACATTTGTTCCCAAAAAATCAGAGGCACAAGAGATAAGGTGAAGACTGACACATTAGAGTCATCGAAACTATCAGAAAAGCAAATGACAAATGAGATGAGCCAGCACTTCTACACCTCTACCTGCTCCATTGGAGCCAAGCCCGATGCAAAACTCCCTCTTACAAACCTAAGATCAATATTAGGTATGACGGATAGGGTGAAAAATATTGTCAATGTTGGACTCCTCCCATTCCCCCTGACCTGAAACCACCGTCCACTAAGATACGAAAGGCCATTCCAGTCATGTGACACTGTGAGTCCGGAAGATAAATTCTTACTGCTTTTCCCCCTGTACTCACAATTGTATCTTTTTCTTTTAGTGTCGTTTTACCTTTTGAGAATAGTTTACATTTTTGAGAGGGAAGCAACTTTGTTTTGAAATCGCAGTCTGCGAAATCTTCAATCCACAAAGCTAATGTGGCTTCCTTGTGTACAATTCTCTTATTCTGCGGAGTCACCCAACATTTACCTTTACCCATAAAAAATCTTATCTGTGAATATGACTGCTGTGTGCAGGGTCTTTTCCAGAATACAGTAATCCCTTGTTTTTTTGCGGTTAAATGGTACCAGACTCAACCGCGAAAAGTGAAAACTGCAAAGTAACAGGGATGTATGTTTATCTGGGTACCAGAACATTTAAAATATGTTAAAACTATTTGTACTTTGCATTTTCGAAACTACAACAAGTATTTAGTTAAATCTTTAACTATAGAACAACATAAATATAATACATACAGTATGATAAATTTATTATATACATCTAAATTATCAAACACTTACTATATTCTCTTACTCAATACTTACCATTCATCACTCTGAGACTTCTGCCGGAGCCGCTGCCGATGTTTGTGTGTATGTGTGATTACCCAAATGTTTAAAATATGCAACAGTATAGGATTTTTAATTTGCATACTTGAGACAAAAAATCCAACAGTATTACAACTGTCTAGTTGTCTTTATTTACATAATCTACAACTTTGTACGCACATCATTTGGGTAAGCTACGAGGGCTTTATTCTGGAGAAGAACATCGTGATGGGGATTTGTTGTGTTTGTTTTTTCTTCTGCTCCAAAATTCCTCTGTATAAAGATATAACCCCGTCAAAATGATTGCCAAACTCGACAGCTCATACCATGTTGTTGTCAATTTCCAGTGCAAAGTTTTACACTTCCCATGTTGGACAATTTCTGCAGGTTCTCCAGAGTAAAGCCACGCTTTTCAGGTTCCTCCTTGTCTTTGTCATCATCTTCCTCACTTGCAGTCTTTGTCAAGTCAAGAAGGTCATTGTCAGTCGGTGATTCTGAGTGGCAATCAATTAGGGCACAGATGTCTTGCTAATTCATGTCCACAAATCCCTCATCCCTAATATTGCGACCCAGCTTAACCGCCTTCTCCACTTCTGAGTAATGAATTTCATCAGGAGTAAAGCCAGGATAGTCGTGCACTACTTTCGGCCATAATATCTTCCAGCTTCAATTAATCGTCTCACTTTCCATGTCATTTAATGCCTGCTGGATATTACACAAACATATGCCTTGGTCGTAATGACGCGAGTAGTCTTTTATCATGAATTCGTTGCTGTCGTCGTCAACTACCGAGATGAGGCCCTCCATGGTTGAGTAAGTGTAGAGTGCCTTAAAGGCATGAATGACACCTTGATCAATCAACTGAATAAGAGATGTGGTTTGGCGGAAGAAATTCTATTTGGACTCCGTCATACTGCAAGTCCGTTGCATGGCCTCCTGCATAGTCTATCAGGAGAAGGACCTTAAAGCAGAGGCCCTTTTCAGGCAGATGCATCTTTACCTGAGGGATGAAGCAATTGAGGAACCACTCAATTGTAAGAGCTCTTTGTAAGCCAAACCTTGGCGTTGTCCAGCCAATAAACTGGGAGCAGAGCCTTATTTTAGTTTTTTAAAGCTTGTGGATTTTTTGCTTTATAAATAAAGCCTGATTTCAGCAGGAAACCAGCTGCATTGCCACACATGAAAACTGTCACACAGTCCTTGTGGACCTTGAAGCCTGGCCTCTTCACTTCCTCCCTGAAGAGGAATGTGCACGAAGACATCCTTTTCCAGAAGAGACCGGTTTCATCCATGTTGGGGAGGTAGTTTCCCTCACTGATGAGGTTCAGCAATTTCTCCTCAACATAACGACGGGCGGCAGCAGTGTGCCTGAGGAAGCCTCGCCATACAGAGCCACGCTTTTTAAATTGTAACGGTTTTGAAATTTCGGGACCGAACCTTTGCTTGTGAAAAAACCCGGTCCTCCAGGGGGAAAATCACTCCTTGTGGTGCTCGTGCTGGCTTGAGGGTCGTCAGCACTTTCTTCACCCTCTCCATCATTGTTACCGGGCAGGATTTGTTCGTAGAGGGCTTGAAAAGGTTGAAAACCTGGGTAGCACTAAATGTAATGGTCCTTAAATGGTTCAGGTCATACCTGGAGTAAAGTAACTACTTTTTAACCATTGGAAGTGCTCAATCTTAACAAATGACAATTACATATTGGGTCCCTCAATGGTCAGTTCTTGGGACGCCTCCTGTTCACCCTGTTTTTGCTACATTTGGGTCAAATTTTCCAGAACTTTAGTTTTGACTATCATAGCTATGTAGATGACACACAGTTGCAGTATATGTAACAGTGTCTCTAGATGACTCTAGTTCAATTGAGGTGTTGTGGCACTGTCTAAAGCAGATAAACAACTGGATGACCCAAAATTTCCTTCAACTAAATCACAACAAAACTGAGATAATTGTTTTTGGCAATAAAGAAAAGAGGATTCTTGTTTGTAAATACCAAAGACCAAGTCCGAAACCCTGGTATTTTGATAAGATTCCGACCTGACTTTCAAGAGTTATATCAAATCAATCACAGAAACTGTCTTTTATCATCTGAAGAACATATCTCGAATCTTCTTCTTTTTCTTTTCCTTTCGGCTTGTCCCGTTAGGGGTCGCCACAGCGTGTCATCTTTTGCCATCTTAGCCTATCTCCTGCATCTTCCTCTCTAACCCCAACTGCCCTCATGTCTTCCCTCACCACATCCATAAACCTTCTTTTTGGTCTTCCTCTCGCTCTTTTGCCTGGGAGCTCCATCCTCAGCATCCTTCTACCAATATACTCACTCTCTCGCCTCTGAACATGTCCAAACCATCGAAGTCTGCTCTCTCGAATCTTGTCTCCAAAACTTCCAACTTTGGCTGTCCCTCTAATGAGCTCATTTCTAATCCTATCCAACCTGGTCACTCCGAGCGAGAACCTCAACATCTTCATTTCTGCCACCTCCAGTTCACCTTCCTGTTGTTTCTTCAGTGCCACCGTCTCTAATCCGTACATCATGGCCAAACTCAGCACTGTTTTATAAATTTGGCCCTTCATCCTAGCAGACACTCTTCTGTCACATAACACACCAGACACCTTTCGCCAGCTGTTCCAACCTGCTTGGACCCGTTTCTTCACTTCCTGACCACACTCTCCATTGCTCTGTATTGTTGACCCCAAGTATTTGAAGTCGTCCACCCTCGCTATCTCTTCTCCCTGTAGCCTCACTCTTCCCCCTCTACTTTTCTCATTCACGCACATATATTCTGTTTTACTTCGGCTAATCTTCATTCCTCTCCTTTCCAGTGCATGTCTCCATCTTTCCAATTGTTCCTCTGCATGCTCCCTGCTTTCACTGCATATGACAATATCATCTGCGAACATCATGGTCCAAGGGGATTCCGGTCTAACCTCATCTGTCAGCCTATCCATTACCACTGCAAACAGGAAGGGGCTCAGAGCTGATCCCTGATGCAGTCCCACCTCCACCTTAAATTCCTCTGACACACCTTAGGCACACCTCACCGCTGTTCTGCTGGCCTCATACATGACCTGTACTATTCTAACATATTTCTCCGTCACACCGGATTTGCGCATGCAGTACCATAGTTCCTCTTTTGGTACTCTGTCATGGGCTTTCTCTCGGTCTTCAAAGACACAATGTTGCTCCTTCTGACCTTCTCTGTACTTTTCTACGAGCATCCTCAAGGCAAATAATGCATCTGTGGTACTCTTTCTAGGCATGAAACCATACTGTTGCTCGCAGATACTTACTTCTGTCCTGAGTCTAGCCTCCACTACTCTTTCCCATAACTTCATTGTGTGGCTCATCAACTTTATTCCTCTATAGTTCCCACAGCTCTGAACATCCCCTTTGTTCTTAAAAATGGGAACTAGAACACTTTTCCTCCATTCTTCAGGCATCTTTTCGCCCGCTAGTATTCTGTTGAATAAGTTGGTCAAAAACTCCACAGCCATCTCTCCAAATTGCTTCCATACCTCTACCGGTATGTCATCAGGACCAACTGCCTTTCCATTTTTCATCCTTTGTAGTGCCTTTCTGACTTCCCCCTTAGTAATCATTTCCACTTCCTGGTCCTTCACTCTTGCCTCTTCAACTCTTCCTTCTCTCTCATTTTCTTCATTCATCAACTTGTCAAAGTATTCTTTCCATCTATTTAGCACTCTACCGGCACCAGTCAACACATTTCCATCTCTATCCTTAATCACCCTAACCTTCTGCACATCCTTCCCATCTCTATCCCTCTGTCTGGCCAACCTGTAGAGATCCTTTTCTCCTTCTTTCGTGTCCAACCTGGTGTACATGTCTTCATATGCCTCTTGTTTAGCCTTTGCCACCTCTTCCTTTGCCCTACGTCGCATCTCGATGTACTCCTTTCGCCTCTCCTCAGTCCTCTCAGTATCCCACTTCTTCTTGGCTAATCTCTTTCCTTGTATGACTCCCTGTATTTTGGGGTTCCACCACCAAGTCTCCTTCTCCCCTTTCCTACCAGATGACACACTAAGTACTCTCCTGCCTGTCTTTCTGATCACCTTGGCTGTCGTCGTCCAGTCTTCCGGGAGCTTCGGTTGTCCATCGAGAGCCTGTCTCACCTCTTTCCGGAAGGCCGCACAACATTCTTCCTTTCTCAGCTTCCACCACATGGTTCTCTGCTCTACCTTTGTCTTCTTAATCTTCCTACCCACCACCAGAATCATCCTACATCCTACCATCCTATGCTGTCGAGCTACACTCTCCCCTACCACTACTTTACAGTCAGTAACCTCCTTCAGATTACATCGTCTGCACAAAATATAATCTACCTGCGTGGTTCTACCTCCGCTCTTGTAGGTCACTATATGTTCCTCCCTCTTCTGGAAATAAATGTTCACTACAGCCATCTCCATCCTTTTTGCAAAGTCCACCACCATCTGCCCTTCAAAGTTCCTTTCCTGGATGCCGTACTTACCCATCACTTCTTCATCGCCCCTGTTTCCTTTACCAATATGTCCATTACAATCTGCACCAATCACAACTCTCTCGCTGTCTGGGATGCTCAGAACTACTTCATCTAGTTCCTTCCAGAATTTCTCTTTCAACTCTAGGTCACATCCTACCTGTGGTGCATAGCCGCTAACCACATTATACATAACACCCTCAATTTCAAATTTTAGTCTCATCACTCGATCTGATACTCTTTTCACCTCCAAGACATTCTTAGCCAGCTCTTCCTTTAAAATAACCCCTACTCCATTTCTCTTCCCATCTAATCCGTGGTAGAATAATTTAAACCCTGCTCCCAAACTTCTAGCCTTACTACCTTTCCACCTGCTCTCTTGGATGCACAGAATATCAACCTTTCTCCTAATCATCATGTCAACCAACTCCTGTGCTTTTCCTGTCATAGTCCCAACATTCAAAGTCCCTACACTCAGTTGTAGGCTCTGTGCATTCCTCTTTTTCTTCTGACGCTGGATCCGGTTTCCTCCTCTTCTTTGTCTTCGACCCACAGTAGCTGAATTTCCACCGACGCCCTTGAAGGCTTGTATGTTTCAAGCAGAACAGGAAAAGCTCATCCAAGCTTTTATCTCAAATAGACAAAACTGTAGACTACTCTCCCAAAAAGAGCATCAAACAACTGCAGGTCATTCAGAATGCTGCAGCTTGGGTTCTGACCAGAACAAAGAGGTCAGAGCACATAACTCTAATTTTAAAGTCTTTACACTGGCTTCCAGTCAGCTTTAAAATTGATTTTAAAGTTGTGGTACTGGTTTATAAATCACTAAATGGTTTCGGTCCTGAATACATGAAAGAGATGCTGATGGGATACAAACCTCATAGGGCTCTGCCTTCGACTGACTCAGGTCAAATTGTGGAGTGCAGTGTCCAAAGCAAACACAGTGAAGCAGCATTTAGCTATTATGCTGCACAAAAATGGAATAAATTGACAACAGTGGTGACGTCAGCCAAAGTGTGAGTGTTTCCAAATCCAGGTTAAGAAGTTATTTTTTCTCATGCGTTTTAGAGTACTTCCACTTTCCAATGATATTTCTTGCACTGCAAGCTGTTTTAATTGTACTTTTTATATAAAATGTTTTTATTTCCATGTATTTGAATGCTTTTAATCATGTAGTGCACATTGAGTTACCTTGTGTGGGAAATTCGGTTTGCTTAAACTAGCTACAAAGAGTAGCCCAACATATTAAACCATATGGATTTAGAATTTGATATCATTTAAAATCATATGTGAGTCAATTCAGGTGAGTACATACTTTTGGCAAGATAGTGTCTAAACAATACATATCTAAGTGGACCGCTGCATTCTTTTTATGATTACCTGTCGAATGCGATGGATTTTTTTCTCGTCTGTCTCTGTGATGTAGAGAAGGCCATTGTAGGATACAGCAATGGCTGTTGCCCCCTCTAGCATGGTCTGAACCGCTCTCTTTCCCATTGTGTATTCAATACCAGGTACTTGGCAGTGCATGGGACGGCCTGCAACAATGCGAACCTGAACACACACAAAAACAGTATTCCTCAAATTAATATATGCACTCTATAATTTTTGGAGCTAAGTAGTAAAAAAGGAAGATAGCATACAGTTTGTCATTAAGTATTATGTCCGTACATAATGAGAATACCTGTCTATTTTCAGTGATCTGCAGCACAACATTGTTGTCCAAAACATATATGGAGTTGTCCAAAGGACTGATTGCTAGATCAGTGGGCCATTCCAAACGAACCTGGGTTGAGGAATCAAGGTGGAAAATTTTATCTCAGACAAACTCCAAAGCTTTTTAAAAATGTTCTTTCTAGACAGTACATATCTCAATGATTGTTCGGACAGCACAGTGGAGGAGTGTTTACTGTCACCTCAGAGCTTAAAATTTGCAAGTACCATATTTTCCAGACTATAAGTCGGCCCAGCCCAAAAATGGATACTAAAGAAGGAAAAAACATATATAGTTACACTGAAGTACAAGTCGCATTTTTGAGGGGAAATGTATTTGATAAAATCCAACACTAAGAACAAACATTTCATCTTGAAATGCAATTTAAAATAAAAATAGAAAAGCGAACAGGCTGAATATGTGTATTGCTAATATTTCATTATGCATAAACTACAAACTGAGAGCGTGCCTGGTATGTTAATATGACAACAGTTATTCAAATAACTATAACATAAAGAACATCCTAACAAGCTTACCAAACCATCAGTGTCACTCTAGATCAATAAATCCAATAAAATGTTCATCCTTGTTGTCACTTCTAAACAACTTGGTGGATGTCATGCCACTTTCTCTACTAGGTCGCTTTCGTCAGACTCATCGTCTGTTGCAGTTACAACTAGCCTATTCCAGCTTTTCTGAATCCTGACAGGAGGATTTTGGTTGTCCCTGAAGCCCATACTTTGTCGAGCCATCCAATGACTTCCCTAAAAATTGGATGGCTCATTCACCCGGACGCTGTGCTCACCATCTGTCATCCACTGCTCCCACAGGTTATGCAGGACTACCTTAAAGCTCATATTCATGGTGATATCAAATGGGTGGAGTATTTTGGTTTAGCCTCCAGGGATGATGGCAGGTATGGAGGTAAAAACATTGAATTTATTTTTGAAAGGTTTTGTGATAGGCTCACGCATGCCATCGATACATCACAAGCAGGGCTTTTCATGCTCTAAAGAAGCCATTCAGACACTTAGTGTAGCTGCATATTTCACTACTTGCATCTTGTCATCTGCAGAATATGATATTCTCTTCAATGCCATTTTTATTCAGTCCTTCTCAGTTGTTCATATAAGTTACTGCTATTGTTGAAATGATTAATTTTCAGTGGTACAGGAGTAGTAAGTACAGATACACAGGCCGAGAGCATTCTCTTGCAGTTGTTGGTGTGAAATAATGTATAAGCGGCTCAGAAAATGGATGGATGGACATTATAATGTGTTAATAATGTCACATATAAGTCGCTCTGGAGTACAACTCGCACCCCTGGCCAAACTATGAAAAAAAAACTGCGACTTATAGTCCAAAAAATATGTTACAAAATATGAGTTTTCAAGTTTCGCTGGGCTTGCATACGTTCCCTCTTAGGTGCATTAAATCCCTTTTGAAAAACTAAAGACAATTAAAAAAAAAAACATGAAACTAAAATAAATTAACCACCACAGATGTGGAAAGTTGTCTATATATCAGTCATGCGATCTACAAAGAGTCCAATAATCGGTTGCTTTTATTTTTTTTTAAAGAAAGGGAGAGTGGAGGTCACATGGACACTCAATATAAAAAAAATGTCAAGATCAATGCCTGGTCTGTATCCGAACCTTGGACCCTACTTTAGCCAAAAAAAAAATCCGGACTTCAGTTTACTAATATTCTTTAGACTGGATACAAAATAGTGACTGAATGTGACTGGCTATTGGGCATGTATTATAACACAAAGAAATTTTAGCAATTCACTGACATGCAAGTATTATTGTGATAGGCAATAGGTATTACAGTGTCATGGCCATAACTTTTTTGGCCACAGCAGAATTTAGACTTCAGAATTTCTGAGTGGGAGTCAGGACAGTTCATGTCACCTCTCTTATGTGCATGCTGGTATCACAGGTCAGAGGTCGTGCCGATGTCAAGTCATTGCTTCCCAACACTGTGGAGATGATCCCATTTCGGTCCACTTTTCTGATCATTGTCCCATCCACAAAGTAGATTAAACCATTTTTGTCAACTGCAATTCCTATATCGGGTAGACAAAAAACTCGTTACCTTTACATTTCCACTGTCTGCGGTTCGATTGCTGTCTTCATCTCAGAAATTTTGTTCAATGTGAACCAATTAACTTCCAGTTTAAGTTTTCATTTTTCTTCCTGTTTTAATTACCAAAATAGTAGTGATGTTTTTCATTTGGATATTAATTCCCAACTACCTTCTGATGTGTAAAAACAAATACATGAAACCATTGTGTACTATTGTTGGTTGTGAAATGTATGTAAATGTATGGATTGCTTTTTACACTTATTTTCAACCAGCTGCTCTGAATTACCCTTGAATTTCTGCCCCTACACATAGAGCCAACATAACGAAAACATGCAGTATATAGTGCAAATAAAATTTCTCCAAATTAAATGGAATGAAAACAACATAGTGATAATTTATCTAATCTTCATCTACTTAAGTTTTTACTTTTAAACAAAGTATGTGTGTGTACCTTTAGGTCCCAGTAACTGTGCTTCTGTAGCTTTTCTTCCATCGCCACACCGTGCTTCATCAAATGGCGGACATTGTTCCCCAGTACCAGCCACAACTTCACCATTACCTCAACACACCCACATTAAACATTGTAATGTTATCTGACTTCTTCTTCTTTTCCTTTCGGTTTGTCCCATTAGGGTTCACCAAAGCGTATCATCGCAGATGAACACAAACAGTATTTTTTTGGCACAGATTTTTACGCCAGATACCCTTCCTGATGCAACCCCTCTGCGTTTTAGTCGGGGAGAGAAGCTTACAGCACCTAGTATTCCCAGGCGGTCTCCCATCCAAATACGAACCAGGGCCAAATCCGCTTAACTGTGTTCTCAGGGTAGCATGCCCGTAAGCTGTAATGTCATCTGACATTCCTGCACAACTTTTATGTCATTATGTTATGGTTTGTATTACAAAATTCATACTAAAGACAAATTGTGGTGATGGGCATTACAATAGACCTGATTAAATACAACACTCTGCCAGAGGAAAAATGCTAAAGAGACTTACTGATAAGGTCCTGGGCACCACTGAGGTTCTTTGGGCGGTAGACCTGTCGTGAGTTGGTGTCTGACACAAAAAGCTGTCCTGTCATTGGATCCGTCGCCAGATAATACCGATGGGTAGGGTTGTTGCTAAAATGGAAGGAAGGGTGATTGGAAATAAGATTAAAAACAAAAAACCCATTTGAGTTAGGAATGCTCTTGAATGGTGTCAGCAGTCTCTTTCCCTCACCTTTTATCATGACATTTTAAGGGGAGTGAGTTCTGAATGTATATATGAGATATGAATTGCAAAGTGAATCAATATATTTGTTTCTCATTACAGTTCAAGTTTTAAGATATACAAGGGGCTTGATATCCTTCCATAAACACACACAGTGCTTCCTGTTTGTGTTCACGCGCAACCTGGTGTCTGTTTTGTGTGCATGTATGTCACTAAATGGACACAGTGTCCTAACATGAGAAGTCGCATTTGTAATTTGAAGGACTAGATAAAAACATCAGTTATAAAAAAAAAACTGAATTTGGGATGATGCCCTGCAGTGTGAACCTAGCCTAAGTAACAGACATTGAATGAATAGATGAAGTAACAAGGCAGCAGTTGATGACATTGTGAGAGCTGTGAATTGTAAAATGTATAATTTATTCAGATGTCAGATGATAGTTAAATACTTGAATGCCTGGAGAGATTTAAAAAAACTGGTTGAATATTACAGTTCATTAGTATCCAACTTCTCAGGGCACCCCAGTGTTTCTGCATTAAAGCGTGATGATCTTGGTGACAAAAACTGTATTTGTTAGGACTGTACATTTAATGGAGTATATAATGGATACATACTTGACACTGGCCAGACGGCTCAATGGTTAGCAATGGTTCTGCATATGCAGAATAAAGGCAACAAAAATTAGATTGACTTGAGAGAAATGACTGTATTTCTCACCACCAATGAAAGCCCAAATGTACAACCCCCACTTCCATCTATCCAACCATCCATCCATCACATTTATTAATGACTGGCAAAACACAGAATCAGAATCATCTTTATTGGCCAAGTGTGTAAAAACACACAAGGAATTATTCTCCAGCAGTTGGACATTAAAAACAAAGAACAACAAAGCAACAAGAACAAAGAAAAAGACATTTCTGTTTATAGGAAGTATTCCTTATAAAAGTCGTGCAAGATGAAAAATCTTCATTTATAATATATAACAGATAAGTGTGTTTATGTCCCACATTGTCTTAAGCTTGAACAGAGTGCCGTTACCTGTTTGCGGTTCCCGTTATAGACAAGTGCAAAGTCAATTCTGCAAAGGGAGCAGTTTAAAGTGACGAATCGTCCAGTCTACAAAATCTAAAAAGTAAATATATATATATTAAAAAAATAAAAAATTAAATAAAAAATATATATCCATTTTCTTCTCCGCTTATGCTCACAGGGGTCATGGGGAGTGGTGGAGCCTATCCCAGCTGTCAACGGGCAGGAGGCAGGGTAAACCCTGAACTGGTTGCCAACCAATCGCAGGACACATGGAGACAGACAACAGTCACAATCACACTTAGGGGCAATTTAGCATCTCCAATTAATGCATGTTTTTGGGATGAGGGAGGAAACTGGAGTGCCCGGAGAAAACCCATGCAAGTATGGGGAGAACATGCAAACTCCACACAGACGGGTCCGGGATCTAAACCCCAAATTTAAGGATGTCATCATCTACGGTCCATAATATCATCAAAAGTTTCAGACAATCTTGAGAAATAACTGCATGTAACCGGCAAGGCCAAAAACAAACATTGAATGCCGTGACCTTCGATCTTTCAGGTTACACTCCATCAAAAAACAACATTAATGTGTAAAGCATATCACCATATGGGCTCAGAAACACTTCAGAAAACCATCCATCCATCTATCCATCCATCCATTATCTGAGCCGCTTATCCTCACAAGGAGTGCTCGAGCCGATTCCAGCTATCTTCAGGCAGTAAGCGGGGTACACACTGAAATGGTTGCCACCCAATCACAGGCGTTATGTGTGAGTGTATTTTTATTCTTTGCTCTCTTTATTTTGCTATTATGCTTTTAAGGTGTTATAATGCAGGATTTGTAACACTGTTTCCTTTCATTCTTTTAAGTCCTTATGATGTGACGCGGTTTCCTCTAATGCTCTTGGGTCCATGTGACGCGAACTCTTTGTGTCCTTTGTGACACGGAAATCTGAAATGTTTAAGGATTACCTAAATAAAGACGAGAAAAACGGACAACGAGGCTTCTTATCATGACCTCACCGCTGCTCTGGGGAACTATGCTGCTTGGAAGACTAACCACACAGGTTGTTTTTGGACGAGCTGGATTAGACTATTTACATGGTAAAATGTGTTTCTATTTACGAAAAATTCAAGGTACGAAACGACTTCCATAACGCAATCATTTCGTAAGTAGAGGAACCGCTGTAGTTGGAGACAAGCCTCAATATCTATGTGTTTGGTTGAATTCAGAAACATGCCACCTGAGGATGTGTACCATGTGGATGCCACTTGATCATCTGAATATTCCAGGATATATTATACATAAGGTAAAATGACCCAAAAAATAATAGAAACAAGGATAGTGCGACAGACAAAACGACAAAGATCGAAAATGTAATACAAAATGATGTCATAAGAGTCATGATTTCCTAAGAAGGAGGACAAATAAAAAATTGGAATATGAAGATGAAGATCCTGGAGCAAAACTAGGTCTTTTAAAGAAAGCAAAACTTGAAGGAAGAATTCTATAATGAATGGAGGGGAGATATGACGTTAACTAATTTCTAAATCAATTCTAATTGAATTTAATCGCAATTACCGTATTTTCACAACTATAATGCACATTTAGTCTTAAATTTTCTCTGAAATGGACAAGGTGCCTTTTAATCCAGAGCCCTTACGTGTACACGGACGTCCAACATCTGTAACAGATATTTTTTCTTTCAATGATCCAAAAAAGTATTGTAAAATAACAATGCAAAAAATATTTTTTGAAAGATTTTTAAAGAGATTTTAAATAGTTTGTTTACAATCAGGAGGGTTTCATTATGTTTTTTTTTTTTTAAATACTACAATTGGACCACAAAAAAATGATGCCTTATTTTAATTTGTAAATTTTTAGTATCTTTTTATTCATTATTGCTTCACTCAAATATCATTGTTGGGATTAGTATATGTGTTATCCCTGTGTGTTTTTCTGTTCATTTAAATGACCAAATTTGGCAGCGCTAAAAGAAGCTTTTAAAAGTGTGCTTTAAAGATATGAGTTTTCCAAAATATCAGCATTATCATTCCCTTGTCACATTTATTCATTACTGACAAAACACTGGGCAGTTTTATGTGCTGCTCGAATAATAAATTTGTTTGTAATGCTTCTCCAGCAAAGTGTACAATTATCGTGACTGGCAAAGAAACATACATCCATCATTTCATCATCCATTTCTGAGCTGCTTATCCTCACAAGGGTCTCGGGAGTGCCGGATCCTATCACAGCTGTCATCGGGCAGGAGGGGTACACCCTGAATTGGTTGCCAGCCAATCACAAAGCACATGGAGACAGACAACAGTCGCACTCACAATCACCTTGGGGGCAATTTAGAGTCTCCATTTTTTATGGATAATTTTGGGATGTGGGAGAAAAACGGAGCATCCAGAGAAAACCCACACTGGAGACTGGCTTGGCCATGCCAGAATCTTGATATTCTTCTTATTGGTTTTCCTGGCTGTGTGCTTCGGATCATTGTCATGTTGAAAGACCCACCTTCAATGCTCTGACTGAGGGAAAGAGGTTGTTCCCCAAAATCTCACAATACATGGCCACGGTCATCCTCTCCTGAATACAGTGCAGTCGTCCTGTCCCATGTGCAGAAAAACACCCCCAAAGAATGATGCTACCACCCAAATGCTTCACAGTAGGGATGGTGTTCTTGGGATGGAACTCATCATTCGAAGCGGACACCACTAGTTGCAAATGAACAGGCAAAGGCAGCACTCAGACACAAGGACATCGTTGGCCGAGTGCAGGAGGGGAGGAGTTGCCTTGGGGTCAGGGCCAAAATGCCAGTATGGAGCAAGGCCAATACTGCTGAGCGGCGCAAGCTGGTGGTCCAGGAGATATGTCGACAAGAGGAAGCACAAAGGTGCGCCCAAGCTGTGTGGCCTGCCAAGCAAGGGCAGTTGTTGGCCTAGGAAGGAGTGCAGGCAAGGAAGATCACTTGGAAAGAGCTCTAGGAGATGGAGGCATTCAGGGTAAGCTTTACCATCAGAGCTGTATATGACGTCTTGCCTTCTCCCACGAACCTAAACCACTGGTATGCCAAAGATCCCAAGTGACTATTATGCCCAAGTCCTGCAACACTGAAGCACATCCTGGTTGGATGCAAGACCAGCCTTACTCAAGGCCATTACACCTGGCGGCACAACCAAGTGCTGAAGTGTCTCGCTGGTGTTCAGGAAAACCAGCGGATGAGGGTGAATGCGCTCCCACCCTTGTCAGCCATCTGGCAACCAAGTCTGTTTATTCGGGAGGGGAAAGAGTCAAACCAGCCACACCAACAAGCCACCAGACAGCGGACAAGTGGGCATTGCACGAGACTGGAAGCTGCTAGCAGACCTGGACAAAAAGCTCTGCTTTCCAGCTGAGATTGCGACTACCACCCTATAACCAGATCTAGTGCTTTGGTCTGGCTCTCTCAAACTCGTCTACATCATCGAGCTCACAATGCCCTGGTAGGGGCCAGTTGAGGAGGCATATGAGCGGACTTGAAGCTGAAGTGCAACAGCAAGGCTGGAGAGCACAGGTATGCCCAGTGGAAGTTGGCTGCAGAGGGTTTATAGGCTCCTCAACATCCGGCTACTCAGAGAGATGGGAGTCGGAGGGAAGGCCCATCGGCAGGCAGTCAGAGATGTCTCCAAGGCGGTGGAAAAGGCCAGCCAGTGGCTGTGGATCAAGAGGAAAGACCCCAATTGGGGCTTCAGGAGAATTGATGGTACCTAGAGGGTGAACCTGGGACAGTGGGATTCACTGCTGAACCCTCTCGAGAGTATCGTGCGCCTATCAGCGAATCACTTGATGACAGAAGGAAGCCCACTTGATAACCCGTACGGTGCCATCACTTATTTGAACATCCTACAGAGCCTCATCGGAGCAGAAATATGCATAAATGGACGGATATGAACATCTAGTCCTACATAATACATCTGGAGCTCAGCCACAGTTATCTTTTGGTTCTTCTATACCTCTGTCATCAAGCCCACCCCCACCCAACCCCCCACTCAGTTTGGCTTGATGGCCAGCTATAGGAAATGTTCTAATCGGTAATGTGGTCTCATTTATTTGGCTCATGAATGAACAAGTGTTGTAGGTGTTGTATAACTGAGTTCCATACGTTGGAGCTTGGAGAAGGGACAAGCATTTTGTGAAATCCCAGCACTCTTGTGAACGTGTTTTATGTGCCTTTGCTCGTTTTCATTCTACAAGACGAAGTCAAAACATTACACTCAGCAGGTTACAGCATAGTTCATATGAGCCCAGGTGTTCACTTTTTAGTGTCCGCGTATAACCATTGCATCTATGGTGTATGGGAATTTTTTAAATACCCCTTTTCCATGGAGAATCTATATAGAGAGAAGAGTTTATTTGTTCAAGTTGAGGACACATCCAGTGATCAAGTCAACTCATTCTGATGAAAGTAGGGGCCACTAGTTGAGAAACTACTGCATTGCGTTGAAGCTTTGCAGGGATGAGAACATGATCATTTGCTTGAGGGGAAAAATGGAAAAAGCATGCTTTGTTAGTGAAATGAGAAGTGATGAACCAATCTTACCTATGTCTGAAATCTTTGTTTCTTTATCAAATGCAAGCAAAGGAAAAAAACAGAGAAAACGGGAGTTAGAAAAAATTGGTCATTGTTATATATCTCTAAGTTGAAAGTCATCAAACTTAATGATGAGAACTATGGCTCAAGAGTTAAGACTGTAATGTGTTGTCCTCTGGTGGCACACTGGACAGTGGAAACACAAATTTATTTGAAGAGTCACTTATATATGATTGATGTATATCAAATAATCTACACTGCTTTGATTTATATAAATCAAAGAATCTAAAGAAACAACAAAAATAGATATATCTGCTTTTCCGTCCGAACTCTATTTGTACCTTGCTACATTGAAATACAAAACGTTAATATTTTTTAATTTTTCATTCATTCATTCAATCATCTTCTACCGCTTATCCAAGGTCAGGTCGCAGGGACAGTAGGTTTAACAGGGATGCCCAGACGTCCCTTTCCCCAGCCATTTCCTCCGCTGATCAAGAATTTAATGATTTAATTGCAAGAGGCAAAAACTGCTTGAATGCCTGTTAGTTTTCATTTGCATTGATCGGTTTGCACTGACCTAATGGAAGGAGCTGGAATAGCTGCTGGCCAGGATGTGGAGGGTCTGAAAGGATCCTGCCAATCCTGGTCCTAGTTCAAGTGGCATGCAAGTCTTCAGGGGTGGATAGGGTGGTGCCGACAATCCGTTTAGCTGTTTTGAGTGTCTGTTGCTGTTGTCCTTTTTTGTGGCAACCCAAACCAGATTGTGATGGAGGTACATAGTGCTGATTTGATGACCGCTGTGTAGAATCGTCTCAGTAGCTCTTGTGACAGGCCATGCTTCCTCAGAAGCCGCAAGACGTATATGCTTTGTTGGGCTTTTTTGAGGATGGACTTGATATTTGTCTCCCACTTCAGGTCCTGGGAGACTGTAATTCCCAAGAACTTTAAGGTCTCAACTGTTGACAAAGGACAGTTGGACAGCTTTTCAAATAGTGGGACTCACCCCGGTGCTATTGCAGGGGTGGAGGGTGGAGGGGGCGCATGTGTCCCTGGGGAACATGCTCTTTAAGCCGTACGAAAATAAAGTGTAATTGCGCATCCACTACAGTAGTTGGGAGTAGTGATCTCATTGTCAGAGTGTGCGCACGGAGTATTAGCTTATGGTGTAGGTTTTTTTTTTTTTTTATTGCACCAAGCAGGCGATCTAAAGTACAGAAAATGAACCCAAATGAGACAACATGATTTATTTTTTAACAGAGATTAAAAGAAAGGCTGAATGACACAAAGACAATGAGAAAAAAGAAACTCACCCGAAAGGTAAGACGAGGAAATATGACGAAGCGTATGTAGCGCTTGGGTTTCACCTTGACTCCAGTGGGAGACGAGGAAAGAAAAAAATGTTGGCAGCGGACAGCATGACACCAAATAAGTTAATGTGGCACTTAAAGACATTACACCCCAGTCATGCTGATAAGACGCTGGATTGTTTTTTGCGAAAACATGCTTAATATTGCCAACAATCATCCCGCTTTGTGAAAGCTACTTCAGTAAACCAGCGAGAACTGCTAACATCATATAAGGTAGCGTACCTACCAAATTGGTTAGTGCAAAAAAAAAAATCCACACCAGAGCAGAATAGCAGATACTGCCTGCTTCAATGCTGTTGCTGCATTAAAGACTAAGTACAGGTCCCACCAAAAAATTGAGCAGGAGCTGAGAATTGCAGTATCATGCTTCAAACCTCACTTCGAAAGGCTATGCACTGCAAATCATGCTCACTGTAGCCATTAATACTGACTTTCTCATTGAGATAAAAAAAGAAAAAAACAAATTGTTTTGTTCCTTTTTGTTTTGTAAGTTAAAGTGTTTTGTATCTTGTGCTCCTGAGTTAATGTTGCTGAACTGAATGGAAAGTTATTTATTGATTTATTTCCAGTGAAGAAAATAAGTATTTGAACACTTTGCTATATTGCATGTTCTCCCACTTAGAAATCACAGAGGGGTCTGAAATTTTCATCGCAGGTGCAGGTGGCCCTTTGACAATCATCCCCCACATTTACATTTCTTGTTTTTGCTTCATAAACAACATTCTGTCACCCCACAAATTCTCGATTGGATTAAGGTCCGGGGATTGGGCTGGTCACTCCATGACATTAAATTTCTTGGTTCGGAACCAAGACTTAACATGTTTACGAGTGTGTTTGGAGTCATTGTCCATTTCAAGGGCATGTCCTCTTCAGCATAAGGCAACACTACGTCTTCAAGTATTATGACATATGCAAACCGATCCATGATCCCTGGAATGCGATAAACGGTCCCATCACCATTGTCAGAGAAACATGTCCAAATCATTTTGCTTGTACCACCGTGATTCACTGTTTTCACTGTGTACAGTGGCTTGAATTCAGAGTTTGGGGGTCATTTCACAAACTCTGTGCCCCCTGGATCCAAAGAAAAAAAATTTATTCTCATCAGTCAAAAATATGTTCCTCCATTTCTTTTTAGGCCAGTTCATGTTTTTTGACAAAATGAAGCCTCTTCTATACATTCCTTTGTTTAATAAAGGGACTTTGCGCTGGATTCTTGAAAATAGATTAGCTTCAACAAACGTCTTCTCACTGTCACAGAATTTAAAGGTAACTCCAGACTGTCTTTGATCATCCTGGAGCTAATCATTGGCTGAGTCTTCATCATTCTCATTGCTCTGCGATCCATTTTGATGGTTGTTTTACTTTTTCTGACACATATCTCTGTTTTGCTCTCCATTTTAAGGCATTACAGATAATTTTACCTGAACAGCTTATATATTTTTCATTAGGCTTCCCATCTCTAATGAAACTTTTAATCAAAGTATGCTGTTGTTCTGAACAATGTCTTGAACAACCCAATTTCCTCAGTTTTTACAAGGAGAAATGAAAATTAACAGCTGCTATCTTCATACTTAAATATGGGCCACCTGATTTACACCTGTTTTTCACAAAATTGATGACCTCACTGACTGAATGCCACACTTCCATTTTTTTTTAAACACGTCCCTTTCAACAAATTTCCCAATTGCACAGGCTTAAGAGTGTGTATATCATGAATGCTGGGTCTGGTTTTCTGAGAATCTACTGCTTCAACTAGTAACTTGTTTGACATGTCGCCATAAAGTCTTTTTACTGAAAACGTGACTTAATTAGTCACACTGAACTGCTATTAATGTGAATACTACTATATCTATCAGACACAAATTTAGACACAAATCATCAAACCTATTGAAACAACTCAAGGACATTTAAAATTAAGTTTTCAAATGACAATTCAATTTATTAAGGCACAAAAAAAAATCCAAACCTTTCGGACCCTCTGTAGAAAACCCTGTTGTGAAATTACAGTCATTGTGACTAACCACAAATTTGGGACAGTTTAGTTCAATTTCATAAGCCACAGCCAAACGTGATTTCCACCATATTGTTGAATCAATAAATCACTTAAATAGAATCTGTCAGAGAACGTGAAGTAAACTACAAAATCTCAAGGAACAATGCATCATACCACGATCCAAAGAAACTCAAGAAGAAATGAAAAAAAAAAGATTGAAACCCACCAGTCTGGAAAAGGTTACAAAACCATTTCCAAGGCTTTAGGGCTCCAATGCACCACTGTCAGAGCCATTATGCACAAATGGAAAAAACTGAACAGTGGCAAACCTTCCCAGGTGTGAACAACCAACTAAAATTACCCCCAGACTGTTTGACGATGACTCATCCAGGAGGTCACAAAAGAACCTCGAACAACATCTAAAGACCTGCAAGCCTCGCTGGCCTCAGTTAAGGTAAAGAATGGCATCCATGGGAGAGTTCCTGGCGAAAACCCCTGCTGTCAGCAAAGAATACAAAGGCTTATCTTACATTTGCCCAAAAACATCATGGTGATCCTCAAGACTTTTGATAAACATTCTGTTGACTGATGAGTAAAAAAAATTAACTACTTTTTTTTTATGGAATGAAAAGTGATGAACACATGATGGCACAGCGTTTGATAAAAACAAGAATTACTTTTCCCACAGAGGGTTAGAAATGTTTGGATTTTATTTCTGCCCTTGTGTATTGGACTGTCATTTGAAAACTACATTTTGTATTTCTTTGAGGTGCAACAGAGGCACTCTGACTCAATGTCCCCCGCCACCCCCAAAAGTTGAGCAAAGTTCTCTTGGAGGTGGGAGTTAAAACTCCTTCTGACAGGGGATTCTTCCAAATGTTCCCAGAAAACCTTTAAAATACATTTGGGCCACGTTGGACCGGCATCTTCCCTGACAATCTGAGCCAGTTTGCCACTAGGTGGTGATCAGTTAATGGCTCTGCCCCTCTCATCACCCAAGTATCCAAGACATGCGGTCGCAAGTCCCATGACACAACAACGAAGTCAATCATTGAACTGCTAGGGTGTCCTGGTGCCAAGTGGCCATGTGGACACCCTTATGCCTGAACATGGTGTTCTTTATGGACAATCCGTGATGAGGACAAAAGTCTAGTAAGAGAACACCACTCAGGTACTGATGGGGTGGAGTCGTGCGTTCTTCCCAATCACACTCTTCCAGGTGTCACTGTCATTGCCCACGTGGGCATCGAAGTCCCCCAGCAGAATGCGGACTGTGATGATTTATGTAGGTAAAGCTCTATATAAGTGCAATCCATTTACCATTTACATTTGTCACCAGCCAATCACATGGCACATATAAACAAACAACCATTCACACTCACATTCACACCTACAGGAAATTTAGTCTTTAATCAACCTACCACACAAATTTCTGGGATGTGTGGAACAAACTGGCAAAAACCCACACAAGCACGTGGAGGAAGTGCAACCTCCACTAAACTCCGGTCCTCAGACCTGTGAGGGGGATGTGTTAACCGGTCATCCACCGTGCGGCTGGGCCATAACATAATTTGCCAATTGCATTTGGCAGGTTTCAGGTGTTTATGTTTTTCTTTGTGGGATGAGGCTTACATCTCACCTGCTGCCCCATAACGCAGACATACTGGAGTCAGTATCTGTAAACCATGACCAGTGTTGTACTGTGACTAAAAACATCAGCAAAAAAAGCCCCATTGGACAACAGAAGTTAATCTACGGTTAGTCAGAGAACATTCTGCTGCTCAATAAGTGTTTCATATTGGTTTATAACAAATCAATTTCTGATACCAAAACATACGATTGCATTGCCGGAAAATGACAGTGCTAGCTTACTCTCTCTCCCACATACACAGACATGACATAGGGAAGATATGTTTTCAACCTAATATACTTGAAACTAAAGAGAACATATACAGATTTGATGTCAATTAAAATAAAATCGTCTCAGTTGTGATGAGTGTACAGACATGGAATTAGTTTTTTGGCTTTTTTTTTATTACCTCAGCTCCATCACACTGGTAACATTCCCAGAGGGGAAGATCCTCCTGATATAGTTGAAATCTCCAACATACACACTTCCATCGGCTCCACATGCCAGGGCAAGGGGTGCGAGCAGCTTATTACCCTCAGCTTGCCCATTGCAGCTGGGGCAAGAGATGCTACGACGACGTCCATTTCCTGCAAGAAGGCGTTGGAATCTATTGTTACAGATTGCGCCATCGGTGGAAGCAGTGTGGGTTCAATTCCTGCTCGGTGATGGTGTCAATATGTTCCCTGTGACTGACTGGCAACCTGTTCAGGGTGCTCTCTGACCTTTGCCTAAAGTTACCTAGGAAAGGCTCCAGCACTCCTGTGAACCTGGTGAGGAGAAGTTTCTTGGAAAATGGATGGATGAGTGTTTTCACGGTTCACAACAAGAAACTCCAGTTTATCATAGAACAATCAAGCACAAAAGCACTTTCTTACCCATTATGCTGGTGATGACAGGAGGTTGCTGGGAAACAAATATGTTTTCACCGTTCCCTTTGTAGAGGATGCCTACAATGAACAAGACATTAAAATCACACAGGGAGGAGTTTAAACGGTATGTCAAGTCTTTAATGCACCTTTTGCTGATATACAGTTCTTTTATGCTGAATTCGAATCTGAAATCCTTATTGAAGGAAACATTTTTATTTTTCGATTATCGTCAAAAATTGATCGCACATTGCTGGATTCGCCTGAAAAATTTATCGCACATTGCTGGATTCGCCTGAAATACACGAGCACACAGCGGAAAAACCCGAGAAGGGACGTGACGTCAGAAGTTGAGATCAAGATGGCTCCTGTTTGACTGCAATGTGAGAATGACGATGGATTTTCCGGTACTTGGAGCGATTAACTTTATTCTGAATGGTCCCATGAAGACGGTGAAGAATACGAGCTTTATAAAGGCGTTAAAGGTTCTTAATTTGAGCCAGTTGGACAAAACACACGTTCAAATGCAGACAAAAAAGCTGGTGATGAAGGTGCCAAGCTAGCAGTCAGACCCAGGGAGGAGGACATGCCTTCTGTTGGAAACACTGACTGATAAGCATGTGTGAAGTTGGTTTTTTTTTTTTTTTTTGTTTGTTATTTAGCCATAAATTGATCAATAGAAATGGTTTCGCAATCCCAAATGAAAATATTAAGTTTTTGGTCTTGTTTTAAAATTATTCAAACGCCATGTATTTCGTCCAAGTTGGTATATTTTCACAAATAAGGATTTTAATGAAGGAAATCCATTTAAAACGTTGTCACGTTAATTTAAGAAGCAATAGCTGGTCATAACATGCTTCACCAGAAATATAATTTCACGTGGTAAACTGATGCCATAATCAGACAGTACCCATACCCGTCCATCCCCATTTTAGTCACACTTTTCTCAAGATGTTATGAGCAAAACCGCTAAACTATATACTGAAAACTGTAAACTGCTATCCTGTGGTTTTGTTTGGGCACTAAATGCTAAAAATAGAAATGTAAATGGGGTGGGTGGTTCTGTGTGGGACTGATATGGATCTTTGAGATGTAGAAGTTTGTGAATGTGAACTGATTTAAATTTGTTTCATTATATCCACAGGTAAACATGTAAATGTTGGATACCCATAGAAACAACAGAAGAAAGTTGTTGTTGCGATGAGTCAACATATTCACCAGAAAATGGCAGATTATCCAGACCATCCACTGCAGTGCACCCAGGTTTTATTACTAGCTGTCTGAACTTATGAGTACTTGAGGTTGTCGATCTCCAATTCAGGGAACAGTATCGGCAGTGACTGGATTTTCAATGACACAAACAGAGCTATTTTAAAAATTATTAATATTAATATTTCTCCAAATCAGCCCATCTTTTTGCCATTTACAGTCAGATTTTTCAACATAAAGAATTGTTTATATTATTATTGTTCCTTATAAAAGCAGCATTCGTCCAATCAATGCTTGTTCAAACAAAGTCCCATTTGGGAAAATTGTCACATGAGTATATTTTCTTATTTTGAGGTCTATACTGCTTATAGAAAGCTTGTGAGAAGGCGCTGGGAATTGTAGGTAGATAAAAATGCCACTTCCATCCTGCTGTCTGAGATTTGTGGCAGATGGCCAAGAGTACACAGGATTTAAATGCGCTACATGCTGAATTATTTTGTTTTGCCTTTGTGTAAATGTCGATGTATATGTTTGTTTATTAAGTAAACATACACCACAGAACAAAAATCCTTGCATTTTTATTGAACTGTATGCTTACATTGTGTATGAATATGTTTCTCCCATAATATTTTCACTGACTGCTTATTTGGTCTTTCAATATGAGCATCTTGGGGCCACCTGAGGATGAAATACATGTTGCAGTATTCTCTCTGCTGTCAATAGGCACTTCATCAGTCCGGTAACTTATGGAATGTACCAAAGATGAAGATTCAGCATCTTGTGGTTCGATGTCAACCTCTTGTGCAGAAGGTGCTTACTGCAATATCTGTAGTTAATAAAGAAAAATAATGTTCAAAGTTTATAAAATAAGAAAAAATGTATAGATAAAGCACAGGTTTATTTCATAGTGCACAAACTATTTTTGACAAGTTCCTAACAGGTCTCCTATTCTGTGAGTGACTAGTATGTATTACTGTTTGTTTTAATGCTAAGTAGCATTATATTGAAACTACAAACCCAGCACAAATAAATAAATAAACAAATAAAAGCTTTGTATCCATCTATTTTCTAGCCGCTTATCCTCTCAGGGGTCACGGGAGTGCTGTGGAGCCATTCCCAGCTGTCAATGGGCAGGAGGCAGGGTACACCCTTAACTGGTTGCCAGCCAATCGCAGGGCACATGGAGACAAACAGCCGCACTCACAAACACGCCCGGGAGCAATTTAGTGTCCAATTAATGTTGCATGTTTTTGGGGATGTGCGAGGAAACCGGAGTGGCTGGCGAAAAACCACACAGGCACGGGAAAAACATGCAAACTCCAAACAGGGAGGGCTAGGATTGAACCCGAGTCCCTAGAACTGTGAGGCCAAGGCTTTCTAGCTGCGTCACCATGCCACCGTTTGTACACAATATTATCTGTTTTTTCTAGTTGAGAACGCTCAAACAATTTGCTGTTCGCCAAGAATGACATATACTGCTTTCATTCAACCATGTCAACAGTGTTCAAAGTTTTCAGGAAATAAAAGATTATCAACATACCTCCGCAACTTGTCTTTTACCAAAAGCTCTTTGCAGTTTTGGCACTTTCTGTGGGGGGGCTGAGCTTGTCGAACCGTGTCCAGGTTCAGCGGCTGATCCTAGTTCGTGTTTGGTCCATTTAGCAACACCGATCTCTTCAGTTGTTGGAACTGGCTAGATGGTAGGCACTGATAAAGGTTTAACATTTTTTTTTTATTTAAACCCAAAACTAAAATCTAATTTAGCTCTGCCCATAACCCTTTTTAAAATGTTAAACACATTTCCAGCCTGCTCTTCAATGCATCACTGCACACGCACACACACACACACACACACACACACACACACACACACACACACACACACACACACACACACACACACACAGGTACTCCGATGTAATGTACACAATGATCCTGGACGTGGTGGTTGTGTGAGTACAGCCTAACTGTTACATGTTGAAAAAGTAGTCAATTTCTGACAAATTCATTGGTAACATGATAAGCCTCATGTGGATTGTAGAGTGAGTCGATCATTTGGACAAAAATCCACCGACTGAGGAAATGTCTGTGGTCTGGTCCTTTTAGATCATAGGTGTCAAACTCTGACCCGCAGGCCAAATTTGGCCCACAGTGTAATTATATTTGGCCCGTGAGGCAATTTCAAATTAATATGAGAGCTGACCCGCGGGTACTACACGGCGGCAGCGCTCTACTGCCACATTCACTGCTTATACTACAAATCCCATGATGCTCTGCTGTTGTTTTGGCGCGTCAAAACAAAGCAACAGCAGAGCAGACACGCCCCCTCCTCTAGGTCATTAGCGTCTATGGTAGCGATCATGGATTATTTCTTGCTCCTCCAAGGCATGAATGGTTGATTTATTCTTAGTTATGTTTTTTTATTTTCAAATTTATAAGCCTGTGTAAGAAAATAATTTTGACATTTATCTCAGAAGGCTGCAAACACAAAGGAGGCATTCCATTTTTATTTAAATTTTATTTAATATGGCATTGATATGTTTATTATTATTATTATTATTGATAGTAGTATTAGCAACTCGATTTAGCACGCCTGTACTTTTAAGTTATATAAGCCTTGCTTGTTCAATCTTCATTGTTAAATCAAAACTTGTTTGGTTCCATATAAAAAGGTTCATTTGTTCAACCTTGGCCCGCGGCTTTGTTCACTTTAAAATTTTGCCCCTCTGTGAATTTGAATTTGACAACCCTGTTTTAGATCAAACATTTATTCCATCTGAAACGCGATGTGTCAAATAGACAATAAAAAACCTTTAGCTCAGGCTGATATTATTACCTAGCCGACAAGTCACCTTGCCATGAAAGAACAAGATCCGGGATACAAGTGCCCAAAATGAGTTTCCTCCGCAGGGTACCCAGGCTCTCCCTTAGCGATAGGGTGAGAAGCTTGGTCATCCGGGAGCGGCTCAGTGTCGAGCTGCTGCTCTTCCGCATTGAGAGGAGCCAGATGAGGTGGCTGGGGCATCTGATTTGGATGCCTCCCGGACACCTCCCTGGTGAGGTGTTCCAGGCATGTTTCACTGAAAAGAGACTCCGGGGATGACCCAGGAGATGGTGGAGAGACCATGTCTCTCGGCTGGCCTGGGAACTCCTCAAGATCCCCTGGAAGAGCTGGAAGAAGTGGCTGGGGAAAGGGAAGTCTGGGTATCCCTGCTGAACCTACTTCCCCCGCGACTCAACCCGGAGAAGCAATAGAAAATGGATGGATGTGGATGGATGGATGATGTCGTCACCGGATGTGGATTGCTAGAATGTTCCTATAAGGGCGAGGATGGGGAGGTCCAATAGCTCAGTGGTTAAAGCATTGTTTTGGTAAATCAGGGGTCGTGAATTCATATGTCACTGAGACCTCTACTCCCCAAGAGGCCTTGCGTCAGGAAGGACATCTGGCGTAAAAACTGTGCCAAACAAATATGAGCATTCATCTGAGATGTTACGCTGTGGCAACCCCTAAAGGGAGAAGCTGAAAGAAACTTGTTTTTTTTACTTTTTTTCCCTATAAGGAGGAGGATCGCTGTTGACTGAGCTTTTTATTAATAATGCTGCTTTTGGAGAAGTACACATGTAAACTGGCGCCACACTGCCTTTTTGACATTTCCGGAATATTAGCTGGAAATAACATACGCCTATTTGGAACATTGGATTCAACTATGGTGACTATACGTTGTTTAGCTAGTTAGTTCGAGTTACACACTACTAAACTGTACTTCTCTTTTGTTGTTGTTTTGTGTTATATTGTGTGTGATTAAATTGTCTTAAACACAATACAAATGCTTTGTTATATTTTGCTGGTTTGACCAAGGGGATTTATTCTAAATTCACGCATAACATATGTTATAAACTGTGAGATAAATCTGTCTTCCCCCCAACTATTAGCTCTCTGTCTGCCCCCCAACTATTAGCTCTATACACACCTACCTGTCATTTGGAATTTTTGGTTGGGCCGGTAAGAGGTTGAAGATCTTGCAGAAGTTGCTGGACAGTTAGTGGGCACATGCTATGAGCACCTTGCCTGTTACTCTGTCTGGACCAGCAGCATTCCCGGGATTCACAGCCAGGAGCAAACGCCTTATGTGGTGCTCCTTTACATTAAGTGGAGAGTTACTGGAGCCTGGTGGGGATCGTCTGAGGGGGATGTATGAAGGAATAAAAAGCAAGGAGATGTGGTCTGACTCGCGAAGAAGAGAGAGGGATGTAGTTCTGTAGCCGTGCTTAATATTGGTGTCTGCAAGGTCGAAAGTGTTTTCATCTCTTGTTGGAAATTTACCATGCTGGTGGAACTTTGGGAGTACTGTATTGTCTTCATATTGGTCCCACCAACCTCCCAGGCTACAATGTGAACACCTTCAGGATAGGCCTACTGCTGTTCATTGATGACATTCAGGAATATAGAGAGCGCAGTTTTAGCGTCAGCATCCAGACGACTGTTAAGAGCCGTGATGCTGGCTACAGTTAGTTTGTGATAAAAGGCCTGGCATTTTACAGACATGTACTTAATAACTATGCTTTTTGTTGCACCAGTCATCATGCAGGTAGACACAGAGCTCCCCCCCACCTCTGCATTTGCCGGCGTTTTCAGTCCAAGCCCAGTGGTGCAGGGTGCGGCCTGCTCGCTACACGCTAGCATCGGAAATGTTTGGGTGAAGCCAGGTCTCTGTTGTAATGAGGACGCAGCAATCATGAACACAGCGATTATCTGCAAGTTGTATTTCCAGCTCGTCCATTTCGTTGGCGATGGATCACAGGCTGGTGAGGTAGAGGCTTGGAAGAGGTGGTCTGTGTGGGTTGTTCTTTAGCCTGAGAGAGCAGCTGGACTGACGGACTCACTTCTGCTTCCTCTCCCTCCTTCACCTGCCCCACTTCGCTGGCCCTACCACAATCCACAGCGAATCTGGTTGTCTCTGCTGTTTTGCGTCATTATCTGATGTCCAAAAGTTCCTGGAGGGTGTAGCGGTGTAGTGCCAAGACGTATGTGAGTAAATAGCCCAAAAAAACAAAGACAAAATACAAAAAGAAGCACTGATAGAGAGAGCAAATAAGCCGCTCTGTCCGTACGCCCCGTCATCATCAGGCCGGTCAAAAAACAAACAAAAAATAGCAAGATAACAGTGGATACACCACAAAAATGTGTCTTTGCTAGATGCCTTATTTTGCAGAACAGCTTGGTGATTTTTTTTTTAAGGTGCAAAAAAATGAGTAAATAACAAAAGCGAATGATGGACTTTTTGGACACACGCAGATGGAGAGCTCAACATCAAACACCACCAGCCAATTCTGCAGTTCACATTTTAAGTCGAATAGTTCTGTAAACTTCACCAGAAACAATATGGCTTTGCAGGCAGTGGGCGGTGTTTGATGAAATGGGCTTCCTTCTACTGTCCCATTGTTGTTGGATGCTGTGTTTTGCTGGGATTTTATGTCAACAGAAATGCGGATAAGTTGACCTGTGATCATATTTTTATGATTACAGTACACAATAACCATGTAATTTTGAAGTTGAGGCTCCAAACATGGTTTATGGTACCCTTGTGATGTGAGACTGAAGGGTATTATGCCACCAGAGACAATTTTGAAGGGTTTCTAGTACCTTGCTCACAGTCACTCTTAATACAATATCTCCAAAACGAGTTGATATTTCCAATTATCCAAAGCAGAATTTGTAACCCTGGCCCGCCGATACAAAATCAAATTCTAACTGTTTTAATTACTGCTGATCTAAATGCATGTACAGTAAATCTTTTTTTTGTACAGTGTATAACTGTTTAAGTGATATTCATGTCCTTTGTTGATTCTCCTCAAGTCACCTACCATTTTGTACATCCAGAATATGATGTTTATCGAGAGTCCATCCTCCAATATTGGAAGCATCCATCTCGTAGCCTTGTAAAACAGCTGTTCTCTTCTCCCATAGGATAAGATCCAGGCAGGACTCATATTCAAACCCCACCGACACTAAGAGACAAATAGTGGTCAGGGTCAGTTATTCAGCTGTTTCATGGTCTGTGGTCTCACCAAATAAATATTTGGGCTTGATTTCAGTGAGTCAGAGCAAAGAAACAGCACTGGTTTAAAAACATGGACAAGACCAGTGTTCACCTCTACCTGTCTGCTTTTAAGGCATGTAGTGACTGCTGCTCTTGGTTTTCCAAGGCAGTTTGTAGTATCCACCCCCGTTTCATACATACACACACACATGCACAAATGCACGCACACACACACACGCGCGCACACACACATGCGAGCACACACACGCACACATAGACATTGATAAGACTTCAGGTCACAACTGTCTGCTGAAGCTACAAGTCTCTAATGTCAAGGGTGGGACACCTGCCATATTATTGTGCGAACACATACAGATCTGCAGTCTGAAAAAAATCATGACATAGCAGTTATTTTTTCTGACATTTCTATTGTTAAATGACAGTTAACAGCAATTTAGATTTACAAGGAATTGATTCATTGAGGAAGAAAAAAAATGGAGAAAAAATAATATCCAGGAGCCACATTTACGTTAGCAGTGTAACTGTGTCATTATTGGGAGGGTTCATAACCAATTAAAATACATAAATAAAACCAAACAAAATATATATCAAACATACTGGGTATCATAATTAATAAGCTTCTTACTATATGTACAACTTCGTACCACTTAATAAATGAAAAATAATGGACGATGCTATTTTTTTTCAATTTTACAAAGGAGTCAAAATGTATTTAAGTTCATATTTTTATACTTATTTCTTAATAATAGTAACTACATTGAATTTAGTATTCTCAAAGGGGAAAAACAAAACCACTTACCCTCTATTTTTATGAATTGCATGTAAATGTAACTAATTATAATAAAAAGTGAAAGAAAAATGCTCCATCAGTAGAAAGGGAACTTAATGTATAATAAATGGAGTGCAAACATTTGCCTAAACTGGTAGTGTAATCTTCATGCATGAATAGATAACTTTGTAGAGATGGATGGACAGATAAGCTATACCATACTCTATACCAGACTTAGTAAACACAGGTGGGACAGTACTGTATGAATGACAAGTACTGTATTATCCTCACAAGGGTTGCGGGAGTGCTGGAGCCTATCCCAGCTATCATCAAGCAGGAGGCAGGACACCCTGGACTGGTTCCCTGCCAAATGCAGGGTACATAGAGACAGACCACAGTCACACTCACAATCACACCAAAGAGAAATTTCGAGTTTCCAATTAATGCATGTGTTTCGGGACATGGGAGGAAACCGTAGTTGTTGGAGAAAACAGACGCAGAGACGAAGACAACATGCAAAATCTACACCAGGCGGGGCCAGTCCTCAGAATTGTGAGGCCAACACTCAAACCAGTTGCTCTTTCGTGCCACCATGTTGGAACATTTGAGAATTAATTTTACTAGTCTTATAAAAACAGGCATTAATATTGTTAATGTTAAATGAAATAAGACGGGCAATCTCAATACACTGGAGGGCATGCCAGCAGCACATTTTTTGCTAGGTGTCAGAATGTTAAAAAGCCCTTAGAGCCATTTCCTTCATTGTGTCTTGACCTGGCAGTGAGCAGGGGTATGTTATATTGCATTACTGTCACTTCATATCCTCATTGAAGTGTGTAGAATAATTAAAAAAAAACAAAAACTCTACAAGTGGAAACAATTCTCGGCCATAAAGTTTCAAGTGATGGTAAAGGTGATGGTTGCACAAACAGTCGACAATTTCTATAGTGACGATATAGTTGCGTATTCACCTCCATATTTTAACCCATTTAAACATGAAATAGATTTTCAAGTTCCTCACAGTGAAATTTTAGAAAATAATTAAAAAATCTAGATGTGTTGACTACACTGCCACTCAATGGTATTAGATTACAGAGGGTTTAAGAGTTCACATTGCTTAAATATGGATAGTCCTTTGTGAGTCAAAATGCGAGCAATGTAATAGGATAGCAATAGAAAAATTTGCCTACTCTCAGGATGAAGCAAGAAACTGAAATTATAAGCAAGAAACTCACCAACTGCCTCTGACAGTCCATAAACACGTTGCCCATAAGCATCTGTCTTGTCCCAAATGAAGGTGTAAGAAAGATTTGGCTGAGCTGGGAACCATTTTTGGAAGAGGCGTCCCACCACGGCCACCATCAGATGAACCTGGAGAAGAAAATGGATGGTCTATGTTTGCATTAACTTATCTCTACAAATTAATTCCATTATCTCACCTTCATCAGGTTAAAAGGTATTGATGATTGTGTCATGGTGACTTTGAGGACTGGTTTATATCCTGGAGCTCTTGAACTCAGGTAGTTCAGCTTGAGATAGCTGCCAGGTATTGTAGTTTCTTCTTGTAAAACCTGTACATTTAAATTAAATAGTAACACTATGAATTAATAGGAGGGGTAATAATCTTCCTAATTTGATTTTTATTGACATCCTCTGGTGGTAGTTAATTTTGAAAAGTAGCCTACATATTTATTGTGTAGTTCAATTATAACCTTATATGAGGATTATTTTAGCCTCGTAGCTCAGTGGTTAGAGCACTGGTTTGGTAAACCAGGGGTTGTGGGTTCGTATCCCACTGGGGCCTCCACTCCCTGAGAAGGGTTGCGTCAGGAAGGGCATCCAGCGTAAAAATTGTGCCAAACATATATGTGCGTTTCATCTGAGATGACACGCTGTGGCGACCCCGAAAGGGATAACCCGAAAGAAAGTTGTATGAGGATTATTTTAACAGCTCTGTGTAAGAAATTCAATAAAACGCTACTGATCATTCTTTACCCTGGTAACTAACCCAGGGTCTACCCAACCTCTAACCCAGACTGAGCTAGCAATAAGCTCAAGATAACCATTAACCCGACTGGGGATATAGTCCATCCATCTTTTACCACTTATTCGAGGTCGGTTTGGGATGGCCATAGCTTTGGCAGTGACGCCCCAGAGAGCATTTCCAGGCCAGCCGAGAGACATAGTCTCTCCAACATGTCCTGGGTCATCCCCGGTGTCTTTTTCTGGTGGGACATGCCTGGAACACCTCAACAGGGAGGCATCCAAATCAAATGCACCAGCCATCTCAACTGGCTTCCCACAATACAGGGGAGCAGCAGCTCAACACTGAGCTCCTCCTGGATGACCATATCTCTAAGGGATAGCCTGGACACCCTGTGGAGGAAACACATTTCAGCCACTTGTAGAGAGCTTCACCTTTTGATTAAGCTCCTTCTTTACCACAATGCACCGATACAAAGTCCGCATTACTGCAGATGCTGCACCGATCTCCTTTGTTCTGTGTGTGTGTATTTTCATTCTTTAATCTCTTTATTTTCCTTTTATGCTTTTAAATTGTTATGATGTGGTTCTTTGTGATGCTGTTTCCTTTCATACTTTCAAGTCATTATGACGCAGATCTTTAGTGATGTGGAATTCTGGAAAGTTCCGAGGAGTGCCTATATACGGACAAAAAAGTCCATCAACGAGGCTTCTTCACACCACACCGTTGCTTTGGGACAAAGTACATTGTTTGGGACCAACTACACAAACTTCTTCTGCCTTCCGTCTTTGGGCATCTCTGGAACTTTCGCTAACTTGGAATATCTGCTGGAAAGAACATTTGCCTGTTTGGGAACATTTGTTCAGCATTGGTAACTATTCACTGTTTGGCTCGACTACAATGGCTTTGAACTTCATTTTTGTGTTAGTTATTGTATCGTGTTTGTGTTGTATTGTTGTGTGTGTGATTCAATTGTCTTAAACGCAATACAACTGCCTTGTCAGAGTTTGCTGGTTTGAGCAAAGGGGATTTTAGTCTAAATTCACACGTAACACCTTTCACCGATCAACTTGTCAATCTCCCGCTCCATTCTTCCCTCCCTTGTGAACAAGACCCCAAGGAACTTGAACTCCTCCACATGGGGCAGGATCTCATCCTTGACCTGGTGAGCGCCCATCATCCTTTCCCAACTGAGGACCAGGGTCTCAGATTTGAAGGTGTTGGTTCTCATCCAGCTGCTTCACATTCGGGAGTGAAGCGCTCAGTAAGAGTTGGAGATCGCGGGTTGATTAAGCCATCAGAACGACTTCATCTGCAAAAAGCAGAGATGCAATACTGAGGCCACCAAACGCCCCCCCCCCCCCCCCCCCCATTGCCTCAGTGGCGCCTAGAGATACTGTCCAGAAAACTTATTAACAGAATCTGTGACAAAGGGCAGCCTTGGTGGAGTCCAATTCTCAACCAAAAAGGACTCTTGCTAACTGCCGGGAATGCGGACAAACTCTCACAGCGGTCGTACAGTGACTGAACAGCCCATATCAGGGGGTTTGTTACCCCATACTCCCGAAGAACCCTCCACCACAAGACTCCCTGAGGGACACAGTTGAACGCCTTCTCCAAGTCCACAAAACACATGTCATACAGGGACCAAACAGCGTGTATTAGGGGGTTCAGTACCCCATACTCCAAAAGGACCACATACAGGACTCTGCGAATGACACAGTTGAATACCTTCTCCAAGTCCACAAAACACATGGAGAATGCTTGGACGAGCTCTCATGCACCCACAAGCCTAACCCTAACCCGAGTGTGTAGAGCTGGTCCACTGTTCCACGGCCAGGACAAAAACCACACTGGCCCGCCTAATTCTGAGATTCAGCTTCTCGACAGACACTCCTCTCCTGAACCCCTGAATAGATATTACCAGGGAGGGTGAAGAGTGTGCTATCCCTATAATTGGCGCATACCCGGTCCCCTTCTTAAAAAGGGGAACCACCACCCTAATCTTCCAATCCAGAGGCAGTGTCTCCAATGTCCACAACATCCAGAGCCTTTAGGAACTCTGGTCAAATCTCATCCACTCCCGGGGCCTTGCCACCGAGGAGCTTTTTAACCACCTCAGTGACCTCAACCATAGAGATAGGAGAGTCCACCTCAGAGAATCCAGCCTCTGCTTCCTCATATCAGTCATGTCAGTGGAATTGAGCTCTTTAAAGTATTCTCTCCACTGACTCACAACGTCCCAAGTGGAGGTCAACAGTGTTCCATCCTCACTAACCACAATGTTGATGGTACACTGCTTCCGCCTCCTGAAACGCTGGACTAGATTTTCCTCAAAGCCATGTTGAAGTTGCTCTCCATGGCCTCACCTAACTACTACCTTGGAAACGATCACCAAAGTTCATTCAAACATTCTGCTTGACTGACCGGTACCCATCAGCTGCCTCACGAGTCCTATTGCCCAGAAATCCCTGATAGGACTCCTTCTTCAGCTTGAAGGCATCCCTCACCCCTGGTGTTTACGGTTGCATCTCTGGTCGGCTGGGTCGGCAATAAGCAAAGCAAAAGCAAACCAAATTTATTTATATAGCACATTTCATACACAACGTAACTCAATCTGCTTTACATGATTAAAAGCAATTTAATAAAAAAAGAAACATTTAAAAACAGGGAAAAATATTAAAAATAAAAATGATGCAAAATATATTAAAAAAATGAAAATTAAAGTAAAATTAAAAACAGTGAACAGCGTAAGAAATATAAAGTGGATATACTCTAAAAAGCACGAGAGTGCTGAAGAGTTTTCAAGCTGGATTTAAAAACCTTCACACTTGGGACTGACGTCAGCTCTGATGGCAATTTGTTCCCTTTGTGTGCAGCATAATAGCTAAATGCCATTTGACCGAAGTTTACCTGTATTGCGTAAGCATTTCTTTTACGTATTCAGGACCTAAACCATTTAGTGATTCTCTGGGCTGTCGCTGAGAAACAGAGTTTCAGGTCCCGCCAAAGTTTTTCTTTTGGGTTTATGTTTGGAGACTGGCTAGGCCACGCCAGAACCTTGATTTGCTTCTTATGGAGCCACTCGTTGGTTTTCCTGGATGTGTTCTTCGGGTCATTGTCATGTTGAAAGACCTAGTCACAACCCATCTTCAATGCTATGACTGAGGGAAAGAGGTTGTTTCCCAAAATCTCACAATACATGGCCACGGTCATCCTCTCCATAATACAGTGCAGTCGTCCTGTCCCATGTGCAGACAAAATACTGCCAAAGCATGATGCTTCCACCCCCATGCTTCACAGTAGTGTTCTTGGGATGGAACTCATCATTCGTCTTCCTCCAAACATGGTTAGTGGAATTATGACCAAAAAGTAAAATTTTGGTCTCATCTGACCACAAAACCTTCTCCCATGACTCCTCTGTATCATCCAAATGGTCATTGGCAAACTTAAGACAGGCCTTGACATGTGCTAGTTTAAACAAGGGAACCCTCCGTGCCATGCATGATATCAAACCATGACGTCTTAGTGTATTATTAACAGTCACCTTGGAAATGGTGGTCCCAGCTCTTTCTCTTGTGTAGTCCTGGGCTGATTCCTCACCTTTTTAAGGATCATTGAGACCCCACGAGGTGATATCTTGCACGGGGCTCCACTCCGATTGAGATTGACCGTCATGTTTACCTCCTTCCATTTTCTAATGATTGCTCCAACAGTGGAAATTTTTTCAGTGGAATTTCTCCGTAGCCCATTCCAGCATGTGGAATTGTACAATTTTGTCTCTGGCGTCTTTGGACAGCTTTTTGGTCTTGGCCATGTTACAAGTTTGAGTCCTATTGATTATATGGTGTGGACAGGTGTCTTTATGCAGCTAACGATGCCATACAGGCACATCTGATTCATGATAATACATGGAGTGGAGGTGGACTTTTAAAGGCAGACTAACAGGTCTTTGAGGGTCAGAATTCTGGCTGATAGACAGGTGTTCAAATACTTATTTGTAGCTGTATCACACAAATAAATTCTTTTTGGATTATCTCTCCCACAATGGACATGCACCTACGATGAAAATTGCAGACCCATCCATGATTTCTAAGTGGGAGAACTTGAAATATAGCAGGGTGTCCAAATACTTATTTTCTTCACTGTAGTAATGTTAAGATACAATAATTTGTATTTATGTCTTCATATAATTGATAGAGGCGGCACAGCGGAGAATCTGGTTAAAGCGTTGGCCTCACAGTCCTGGGGACTGGGGTTACTGTGTGGAGTTTGCATGTTCTCCCTGTTCCTGTGTGGGTTTTCTCCAGCCACTTCAGTTACCTCCCACAACCCCAAAACGTGCATCAATTGGAGATTCTAAATTGCAACTTAGTGTGATTGTGACTGCAACTATTGTCTGTCTCCATGTGCCCTGCAATTGGCTGGAAACCAGTTCACGGTGTACCCCGCCTCCTGCCCAATGACAGCTGGGATTGGCTCCAGCACTCCTGCGATCCTTGTAACGATAAGTGTTTTGGATGGATGGATGGATGGATAACTGACAGGAATTATGCACCTCTAATCTCGTCAAATATTAATGCCACAATATAAAAAAATAAAAAAATAATAATTCCCATTATTATTTAAAGTGCCACTGACACTTAAAACATGAAATTTAGTATGTTGTTCACCCCCAAAAAAATCCGCCGGAATGGAATCTGTTTGTTCACAGCACCTCAGAATGTCGCCATCTATCGATTTTTTTTCATCTCCTGCCATGAAAAATCTGTGGACTGTTTTGAGTTGAAGAAGAAGCCGTAAGTCACGTATTTTGCAGACACCTACTGCTGCGAAATGGAGTGTATTTACCTCTTGGACAGGCAAGAAATTAGCTTTTTTTGCCTGCGTGTTAGCCAAAATGCTGGCTCGTTGTTCTGCTGGATTTTGCCCAAATACTCGAGAGGATAGATTCACTCTTCACATGTTTTTAAAAGACCCGATTCGTCATCAAAAATGGATTGCACAGGTGCAAAGGACAAGAGCTTTGTGGGTTCCAAATGACTGGTTGGTGTGTATAGAGCTATTAAAAAAAATCATAGTTGGGGGGGAATAATTTGTCTCATAGTTAACAACATATGTTACGTGTGAATTTAGAATAAATCCGCTTGGTCAAACTAGCAAAATATAGCAAAGCACTTGTACTGCGTTTAAGACAATTTAATCACACACACAATCAATGTTCCCTCTAAGCTGCGCACTTGCGCAATTGCAGCGCACACTCAGCGCACATGAAAACCAATCCAGCGCAGTGAACCACAGCTTGACTTTTTTTTTTAACCATGGGAGCACGCAGTCTCGAACAAGCTGCTGCTCAACCACACCATGAAACACACTCTATTTCCTTGTTTACTTAACACCGCCCAGCTCCGGCTCTTAAAGGGGTACACTCATAATTACAAACACCATCCACTCACACAGTCAGGGCAACGTAGAGGAAAGAAGAGTTAGACATGCTGCTTTTGTGTACTCTCAATAAGTAAGTTTCTTTCGGCTTGTCCCTTTCGGGGTCGCCACAGCGTGTCATCTCAGATGAACGCACATATGTTTGGCACAATTTTTACGCCGGATGCCCTTCCTGACGCAACCCTTCTCAGGGAGTGGAGGCCCCAGTGGGATACGAACCCACAACCCCTGGTTTATCAAACCAGTGCTCTAACCACTGAGCTACAGGGCCTCTTTGTGTACTCTCAATAATCACGGCAAAAGTAAAAAAAAATAAAAAATAAAAAAAAAGAAAAAGAAATGGTGTTGCTTAATAATAATAATGAAGAAGAAAAAGTGATGAAACTGGATGAGATTTTCGCTTTTTTGAGTAAAAAAGCTCTGGTCTGAAGCCGAAGTAGAAAGTACAGGATGAGATGGTGTATAATGTTAAAATTCCACCGTGGCGCAGCCTGATAGAGGATGAAAGCACAGACAATACAGTTTACAAAAAGCTAATTCTGTATTTTAAAAATAGGAGACATCATAACATTAACCTTAAAACTGTTTGGTAGCATCATTCAGCTTTCAACATGCATTGCTAAAGATATTCTGCAAGCAATAATTCAGTTTTACACCAAGAAAAACAGACATTTGGTTTGGTTAGCAATATATATATTTTTTTGTTGACATTTTCATTGCAAGTTTGCAAAAACACCCCAAAAAAAATTATAAAAATTTTCTGATGGTAATGTAAATGCTGTAATCTGAATCTTTTAATGAGGTATGTAACTACAATGGATAACACCGATCTGACCACAGTGCATACGCCTGATGTTGCTATCCGTGGTCAAAGGGAGTGCTCACGGGCTTAGCATGTTTGCTCAGACACGTAAAAAATTAGAGGGAACGTTGCACACAAAACAATAGCAAAATAGAAGTACAAAGACAGTTTAGTAGCGTGTAACACGAGCTAAGTAGTTCAACAATGGAAAGTCACAAAAGTCAAACGAATGTTCCAAATAGGTGAATGTTATTTCCAGCAAATGTTCCGAATGGAGTACTTCTCTCAGATTGTAACAAAAGATCTGCATCATAATAACTTAAAGTACGTAAGTCAGCATTCCTCAATGTGTTAGTGATGGCACGGGCCGCGTTTCCCCCAACGCAGAGGTGTGTTGGGCGGGGAGGCGGGCCTGCGTGTGTGGTCACACCGGGGGCGTGGAGGAGAAAGGAGCTCTCCCTTCCACCGACCACTGGTGTCTGGGCACCCTTGACGTAAGTAATAAAGTACGTAAGAAAGAAACATAAAGAGAAGAATAAATAATGTGTAACAACATAGACACACATAACACATAGCTCCAGATTAGTTTCAATAACATCCATGATATTTACTTCACCCAGCATGGGTCCTCCTGACTACGCTCCATACACAAGACTTGTAAAAAGGTTCCGAAATAGAACAATTGTAGGCAAGTCATTTACAATATTCCATCGAGTTCCTCATCCTGCTCGTCTGTGTCTGTCGAGTCTGTTGCTAGTGAAGAAGTGATCCACATATGATCTAAATATGGTTCAAAACGATATGGTAGAATGGCCCCGGTCGCTTAACTCACTTGTGAGATGATTTCTTCCTCAAAAAGAGCTTCAGTCTCAGAAGGGCCATCAGAAAAATCTGAAAATCACCCTCGTTCATCTGCCATTGCATTCGGCACAGCTTGTTTTCATGCCAGGGAATCCCATGTGATGTCTGACGTCACAGACAAATATGGCTGCCACTGGGATTTGCGTTGTGTTGAGTCATACTTTTGCAACTTTGCGCTTTTATAAAACGCTCCTTACTCATTTTTTCCGATTCATGTTATCATCAAAGTGTGTGTGTTTCTTTCGGCTTGTCCCTTTCGGGGTCGCCACAGCGTATCATCTCAGTTGAACGCATATATATGTTTGGCACAATTTTTATGCCGGATGCCCTTCCTGACGCAACCCTTCTCAGGGAGTGGAGGCCCCAGTGGGATACGAACCCACAACCCCTGGTTTACCAAACCACTGCTCTAACCATTGAGCTACGGGGCCTCCTCATGTTATCATCAAAGTGATTAATATTATATGTAGTTTTGACCACAATACGTATTTTAAAATGTATATTTTGGTGTAAGCAGCTCTTTACTTATTTGAATTTGTACATATTAATTACTAATCATTTAAAAAAAAAAATGCCTGTTAGGAATAGTTCTTCTTGAATGTGTATGAATACGCTTGTTGAAAAACAGCACAGTTCCTGTAAAGAGAATTAAATCAGTTGAAATATGCAACCTCACTTGCACTTACAAAACAACAACACAATTGACAGATGTTTGGAGTGAATCTTTTCAGAATAAATAAACTAAGTTGAGCTGCTCTGAAGCAATTTTTTCTTTGTGAATATTCATTACCTGTTCATAGGAGGAAGCCAAGACCACATCCTTTCACCACATGCTCATTTAGCCTTCTATTTAATTATTCTGACCTGTGTTTCTGGTATGATGGGGCCATCCTCAAATGAACTTCTGTAGAACATAGACAGTGGGGGTGTGATGATTACAGGACTAGGCCTGACAAAACCACTCAGGTCACAACTGGGAATGTCATTCTCTTCCTGAAACAAACATTTGTCAGTCAGATTTTTCCTTGACGTCACTGATTATGCAAACCTTTTCTATTGGGCATACAGTATACTGTTTTTATTCATTTTCATAAATACAGATCTAATAATAATAAGAAGAATTCTATTGAATAAAGCAACACCATGACATTTTTTTTAGTTTCACAAAAGGCAGTGCTCAAAATCCAATGTCTTTTGCATAACAGTTAAAAAAAACACCAAATAGGTTGAAATTGTTAAAAATATCCATTGCATTTGTTGTATTACATAGCTGATTCAAAAAACAAATGCAGTGTACTGTGTAAATGAAATGATTTTTATAAATCTCATTTAGTACTTTGTAAAGATATGTTCCTGAGGCCGTAAAAAAAAAACAAAACAAGCGAACCTTCTTCATGGCCAGAGTGTCCATCATATAAAATACATTCCAAGGCACCCACAGGATTCGGTATTGGGTCAGAAATGGCGCACGTTCAAAACTTAATGTCAGGGATGCTCCACCATTGACCAATATATCGAACCTGCAGCAGAGTGAATAGGAATACACAGTAATTCATTTGGAAAACAGCTGAGCTATATTTAAAATACTAAAACTTGGAGCTTTCAAAATGGTGAAAAATCAAGAATAACTAAATAATTCTGTGGAAAAAACATCAAATTACGAAAAGTCCCAAGGAGGTTTCTGAATTTATCTGTATTTCACCCTGTTTACAGTTTGCATTCATTTTATGACATATATTTTTTGTGCACATGAATATGCATTATGCAATGATTGATATAATTGTGATTCTAATGCATTTCAAAAGAGTTGTGCAAATCAATGTTTTTGAAGATATGACTTTAGATGTGGCAATTTCAACATTTACCTATGTAAAAACAAGGCAGCCACAAAAAAAAAAAAATATATATATATATATATATATATATATATATATATATATATATATTACCACTACCACTTTTCTGGGTCAGGTCGAGGGGAAGTAGCTTCAGCAGGGGTACCCAGACTTCCCTTTCCCTGGCCTCTTCTTCCAGCTCTTCAGGAGGAACCACGGGGCGTTCCCAGGCCAGCTGAGAGACATAGTCTCTCCAGCGTGTCCTGGATTGTCCCCGGGGTCTCTTTCCAGTGGGACATGCCCGGGAGGCGCCCGGGAGGCTTCCGGATCAGATGCCCCATCCATCTCATCTGGCTCCTCACAATGCATAGGAGCAGTAGCTCAACACTGAGGCCGTCCCGAATGACCAAGCTTCTCACCATATCTCTAAGGGAGAGCCCGGACACCCTGTGGTGGAAACTCATTTTGGCCGCTTGTATCCGGGATCTTGTTCTTTTGGTCACAACCCACAGCTCGTGCCCATAGGTGAGGGTAGGAACGAAGATCGACTGGTAAATTGAGATCTTTGCCTTTCTCTTTTTACCACAACAGACCGATACAAATTCCGCATCACTGCAGACGCTGCACCGATCCATCTGTGGATCTCTCAGAATTCTAGCTAATAGACAGGTGTTCAAGTACTTATTTGCAGCTGTATCACAAAAATAAATCATTAAAAAAAATCATACATTGTGTTTTCTGGATGAAAATTTCAGACCCCTCCATGATTTCTAAGTGGGAGAACTTTCAATTTTGCAGGGTGTTCAAATGTGTTCAAATACTAACTTTCTTCACTGTACAATATATATATGTATATATATATATATATATATATATATATATACAGAGAGAGAGAGAGAGAGAGAGAGAGAGAGAGGAGAGAGAGAGAGAGAGAGAGAAAATGACGCATATATACGCACATGCCATCTTTTCGTGTAACAGTGTATCCATGTTCAGGATAGTGGACAAATGATACATTCACTCCAATCAGGGGTGTTCCATCTGCTGTCAAAACCTGACCCCGGATTACTGACACCAAGCTGGGAAAAAAAATATCAAAGGATTATTTGCGAAACATGAAGTTGGGAGCCTTTGAACAACTTGACTTTGTAGAATCACGTGCAATCACAACTGCATACAGTCTATTCCACCACAGTAATGACTGTGTACTGTAATGCCTTTGCCATAATCTATAACACTGATTGAAAAATTAATTTAGCACTGGTGAAACTATACGGCAATTCCTGATTCTGTGGGTTTTATGACCTGGAAGCTCAAATTAGATAAGAATAAAACAATAAACACTTGAAATTCTAATCTATGAAAGTTAAACATCTAGAAAGTAAAGCAATATGTAAATTTAATACATTTTTCCATGACATTCTATTTTTTTAAGGGTCTGTACATTTAGTGGATTACATTTATGTTATTCCTAGTATACTATCATCTTCAAATTTTCCATAAATGAATTATCTCAATGTATCTTTTTTGGACTAGTCACTGCTAAAATGTAGTTTTATTATTACACTGTAACCATAAAAATAAAACTGGGCAATATAAGGTGTTCCCCTGATTTTTCCAACAGTGGTACAGTGCCCTTTGGTGAATGGAACAGAGCTGCATTTCTGAATGAATACAATTTATTGAGATAATTATTTGCCGACAGTGTACCGTGAGACAGAATCTGACCTTTTATTGAATGGACTGTTCCCGGATATGTAATGAGTGGATTCAGGACCAAGGAGGAAATGGATGCGTTGGTAAAAAGACCTGGCAACCTAAACATAGAAGAAAATAAGTTAAAATGTGCACAAACAATAAACAACACACCAAGGAAACCTGTCTTTTATGTGAGTAGAATTTTGAATAATTTTAGATTTGTAATAAACATTCTATGTGCCTGTCCAAACCTGCTGAGGAGCCAGTGAAGAGGGGGAGTGGCTCAGTACTTCCACTGGGTCAGGTGATCCTATGCAGTACAATTGCTTCTGACAGGAGGGCTGCAGACAACAGTCTGGATCCATACAATCAGTTAAGCCATCTGAAACACAAAAACAAGTAATTTTCTGAATTGCGAGGAGAGTTTTGGACGTGGGAATTTTCAGATGACATATGGATGAACAGTAATCCAAATGGATAGAAAGAGTTAGTATATTTTGTGTATACAGGGTTCCCTCGCTACATCGTGCTTCTCTTTTTGCAGCTTCAGTGCTTTGCGAGTAAAAAAAAAAAAAAAGAAAAAAAAAGAAAAAAAAAAAAAAGAAAAATACTGCTAGATCAGCATATTGTGGAAAGACACATTGATACAAGGCACATGATTGGTTCCCGGCACGACATTGACCAATAAGTGCGCAAGTGGCTGATCCCATGAGCTTATTGGTTGCTCATTAACAAACCCTCGCCCGGCAACTTCCTTTGTCCCACCCATTTCTTTGTTTTGCGCGTTGTCTTCGCCATACTGTTGATCGTCTTGCATATGGACTGGCTTAGTGCTGTATTTGTGATTAATTTTTTTAAAGCGATAACATTTTTTAATTATGTAGTTACAAAACTGGCGACACGATGGAACAGCAGTAGAACGTTGGCCTCACAGTTCTGAGGACTGGAGTTAAATCCCGGCCTTGCCGATGTGGAGTTTGCATGTTCTCCTAGTACCTGAGTAAGTTTTCTCATAGCATGCAGGTTTCCTCCCACATCCCAAAAGAAAATGCATTAATTGGACACCCTAAATTGCCCCTAGGTATGATCATGAGTGCAACTGTTGTCTGTCTCCATATGCCCTGCGATTGGTTGTCAACCAGTTCGGGATGTCCCTGCTAAAATTCTATACAAATTCTATAGAAACATATAGAATGCTATAGAATTTGTATTGAACAACTTGTTCTATGGAACTTTGGCCATGACCTTTATAATTTCTATAGAACAAAATGTTTATGTAGAAATTCTATAGAACGGTTTGAAGAACAGAAAGTGTCACATTGCTTGATCTCAAATTCCTATAGAATTTGTACAAAACAACTTGTTCTATGGAACTTTGGCCGTGACCTTTATAATTTCTATAGAACAAAATGTTTATGTAGAAATTCTATAGAAAGGTTTGAAGAACAGAAAGTGGCACATTGCTTGATCTCAAATTCCTATAGAATTTGTACAGAACAACTTGCTCTACAGAACTTCGGTTGTGACTTTCTATAGAATTTCGATAGAACAAAATGTTTCTATAGAAATTCTGTCGAAGGTTTTGAAGAACAGAAAGTAGCACAGTGCTTGAGCTCAAATTTCTAAAGAATTTGAACAGAAAATAATTTCTGTAGAACAATTTTCAAGCAACATCAGAGTTAATACACATGCTGAAAGTCCATAATAAAATGCATCACGTATTGGTTACAGTATGTAAATACTGTCATGACTATGGAGATTTCAAAATAGGGCAAGTCCATCATGTAAGACAAGCCACTAATTTAAAGTCTACATTTTGAAAAATCGGAAACCAGCTGTCAGTGTGTTGAAGAGGGCCCTACGTTCACAAACCTTCAATCACCATCAACCAAATGGCCAAACAGACCAAGGAGAAGTCATCTGACCAAATCCGGATTTGAACCATTATTCCGAAGTTTTAAAGATGCGGGATGGGAAAACCACTGGATTAACTGTATCAACTGGATTGTCATCCATTATATCTTGAGTACCAACATGAGCAACGAAAATAAACAGCTGACATTTTTCGAGTGTTAAAAGTTTGCAGAGATACCCACACTAACATTTCCAACTGTTTTCTGGGTGTGGGAAATGGGGCATATTTCGCCTGCCAGCATGTGGCGGTGAGTTGTATGGTGATGCAGTTGACCGAAGGAGAAGAAAATGCATCATATCAGCTAACTCGAAAAAATGGCGGTTGTTGCTGTTCACAAGTCTACAAGCCTCCAGTTTTCTTGCTGTGAAGGCAATAAATTAACGTTTTCCACACACATCACCAGAGGCATCTGTCGTGAGTGGTGTAGGGAACGCGCTAGAAAGCATGTGTTCGCCTTCGGGCGGCTTTCTAGTTGATCGTCACGAGCCTTGAATGAGCAGCTAGCTAGCCAACTAGCTAACATGGCCTTGTGGCGAGAACCCGTTGTACTTATTTTTCAAAACTTTTCTCCGTTTAAAACCTCGATCAAAACCTGTCTGTAAGTATATATATATATATATATATATATATATATATATATATAATAGAAAGTGGACTTTCAGGGAAATTCCTGAAAATACAAATGCGAGCTCAAGGGGAGTCCCGGGAAATGGAAAAATGGATGGCTGTGGTGCTTTCTGGCAATACCTGTGAACAAAATTCAAACAAAAATTGAAAGTAAAATTTCTAAGTCCTGACCAAAAAAAAAAAAAATTGGGCAGAAGTTCCCCAAGGGCCAAGCCCAGATTTTTTGCCCCCCATTCCCCTATCACTGGATAGGACAAAATCACATTTCATCAAGTTGATCTGTAGTAATTACTATTAACTTTTCAGTCTCAAACGTGTTACGTCACATTGTACTGATACACTCGACCACATTGCTCACTATCTTAGATATAAATCTAGTAATACTAATAGTATAATGAGTTAACTTATACAGACACACACACACACATATATATACATATATATATATATATTGAAGTGTGTCTTCTGCTCTTTGTTTGTATAACTCATGTTTGAAGCATGCCAACTCATCAGATAACCTTAAGTGAATCTTCCTGAAATGTTTACTAGAGACCAGGACGTAGGAATATGCCCGTTATTACCAGATAGATTTGGTTTAGTCATTATGATTGCCGATATTTTGTGATGCTCTTTGCTTTATGATGCGATTCTCATGTGATGCTCTTTGTTTTCCTTTCATACTTTTGTGATGCGGACCCTTCTGATAATATAAGAATGCTGCAAGTCCTTTGTATCTTTGCACTTCTGATCTGCTACAGCCATTGTCTGTCACTCATTTGTGCCCAGAATATTCTTTAAGTAAAAGCTTCGAAGAAACTGTTCATCATCTCCAGCCTGTATTTGGATAACCAACATTCTCACTACGCGAAACTAAACGAACATGCGGGGAGGAAAAAAGCGTCCTCCAACAATTGGTGACCCAGACGTGATTTCGGACTGAGGTGTTGGTTGACAGACAGAACATCGTCCGGCCAACAATTGTCAAGGTGAGAGGACATTTATCCTCCAAAAGTGATCTTCTGTTTGTTAACTGGTGTTGAGGTCCGTGTCACGTTTGAATTTGTGTCAGTGTGAAATTAATTTCTTGCTGGTTGAACAGTGGGGAAACTGTGGGTGTTATAGTTCCGGGTTAGAGGCCCTGGTGGGACCGGCGCATCCCACCAAAATGGTTGAAAAGCCGTAGAGTGTGTGGACGTACCACTCTAAAAAGGGTTTAGAAGTGCCCTGTGATCGGAGGTTGTGCCGACACAAAAAGGTTGTAAATCCCATGACTGGCAGACATACCAATGGGTTGAAGCCAGTACAAAACTTTCTGAACCGAGAGGTTGTCTCGTTCTTTTCGGAGAATCCTAGAGACGAGAATTCCTCATTCGAAATCAAAGGACAAAGTGTGCACTATAAAAAGTTGAGAAGACATACCCAGATGAACAGAAGTTGAGAAGAGATACCCGGATGAACAGTGAATTGCGCAATTGTAATTTCATTTTAGGAGAGGTTGTTTTGTTCTTTCAAGAATCCTAGAAACTAGAATTCCTCAAATAAAATAAGATTTTAAGAGTACTTTTGAGAAAAAAAAAAATCAAAGAGGTTCGACCACTTTTGATAAAAGACAATTTGAATCAAAATGCAGGGAGAGTTTCATAAGGAAAGTGAATGGTTCGATTTGCGGCAAATACCAAGCCATTCTGTATGTTATGTGTGTTTTGTCATTTATTTGTGTAATATGAATTTAATGAGTATTTGTTTTCTTTTGTATATAGTTCTGAATGAGAAAGAACAATTGAAAGAATGGATGAGGGAAATGTGAGAATGGATGGTTTCCTCCAATGTCTTTAACTGCGTGTTTGGTGACATTAATGAGGGAAACGGAAAAAGCTTGTGCTAAAAGAGCGGCAGCTCTTAAATTGGAAGTGGAAAAAACTAATAGGTTGTCTCCAAAAGGTAGAAAGGTGAGAGAGAATGCTGAGAAAGTTGTGGAAATGAAAGCGAGAGCAAGGATGATGGCGATGGGATGTGCGTTAAAGTTGTCCCATTTGGCTGTCAAGGAAGAGAGTGTTGGTCTGGTACCTTCAACACCCAAAGTGCCCTCTGCGCCGCCTCCTTAGTTGGAGGAGAAACATCTTTTGGCATTGTCTCCAAATGACTCATGTGTACCACCTTACCATGACGCCAGGAAATTCCAGGCTCCAGTGTTGAATGTAACTGCCGGTCGACTTGAAGTAGATGTAGATGATCAAACGCCTCTCACTCACTCACAAAAAACATCAAACATGAATACGGTTGCAGTAACTCTGGCTGCTGAAGTGACCGCCGCCAGTAAAGAATTAGAAGGAAAATTGGACAAAGTTGTAGATTTGAGAGCTGACCCATTTACACGTTTGAATCGGCTAGGAATGTACAAGGCGGAATTAAATAGACATCAAGAGGTTCCACAAAATATTAGAGATCAACTTGAGAGAATCACCACTGAACATGAAAACAGAGCGAACGCTGAAGTGGAGGAGCAGAAATGTGCCCTCCGCACAGAATAAGAAGCAGCCCGACTGAAGAGAGAACAGGAATTTGCTGTCTACCCTGGTAGAGGCCCTTCAAGTGGGGAAGTGGAAAACAGGTTGTACATTAACAGTTACAGAACCAAATAACAGAATTAAAGTGTCATGTCCAGAATCTTTCAGGTTCCCTCCTCGACTCTGTTCAGGATCAAACTGGAAGTCCTGAAGACCCCGAGAAATCTTCCGAAGGTCCAGCTTCTCCTCATCGGCCTGTGACACGTTCCCAAATCTAACAGGCTCCCATGTTGGCCAAAGTTGATCCGGCTACTGGTAACTCTGCTATGTTTTACAAACCTTTCTCTCCCACTGATGTGAGTCTGCTGATCCAGAAACTGCCACCTATGCGATCTCGTGCTGTAAACTGGCTTCAAGCAGTGCAGAGAGTGGTTCCGGGACAAATGTTAACAGCAGGTGATATCCATGTCCTTCTTACACAATCATCTCCACTTTCATAGTTGAATAGTCTGATGCAAAATTCAGGTTTTTCTTCTCTCCCCGATCATCAGGCTCTTACACGAGAAAATTATTTGACCTTGTCTACAGCACTGGACGCTTTGTTTCCACTTCCCGAGTGTGTTATCTCAGATATGGTGTTTGCTCCCAAAGCAGATGAGGAGGACGCGGCTTTTGTTGACCGTGCCCTCACTGATTATTCTCTGAAAACAGGACACGCTCCTACGGCCTCTGCCTTGCATTCGCAAGTGTTCCGAGCAGCTATTTTGAAGGGCGTTCCCAAGTCTGTGGCGCAGGACATGGAGGCCAATCCAGACCTTCCTGGTGCTGAGGTTGACCGGTGGTTGTCACATCTTAAACATCATTTGAGGAGATATGCTAAAGAGAAAAAATCTAAGGTAAACAAACACAAAAGTACAGAAACACAACTTGCTATGTTGCAGTTGCAATATCTGAAAAATCAGGAAGAAGCCACTCATGCTGTGATCTCATCTCCCTCTGTCGGTTCCGAGTGCATGATGTATCAAGCAGGTTCATTCATAGGTCGAGGTGCGCCCCCTGGTGGTCGTGACATGTGCTTCAATTGTGGACGGCTTGGTCATTGGGCCCGCGCTTGCAGACAGCGACCTCAAGTGTCCGGATGGAGAGGCAGAGGCAGAGGCCAACAACCTGCATGTGGCTACAATCGACGAGGTTACAACCAATCCCGAGAGGGAGGACATCTTGGACAGCACCAGCAGCTACCGCAGCAGTAACAGAGATATCCCTCAGTGCCAAACCAGCAGTATCTACCACCCTCTGGTGGACAGTTTCCGCAATGATGGTGCCCTGAATTCGCATGTTTAGGCCTGCAGGAGCCTTTGATGATCCTGACGAAAAACCATCTCACTTGTTGGATTCAAGGGTGAAGAAACTGCCCTGCAATTGACCACTCCGGTGACTGTTCAATGTTTTTCACAGACTTTTTGCATTCTTTTGTGTTTGCACCTAACTGTCCAGTCAATCTTTTGGGCAGAGATCTCCACATCGCCACGTGCCCTCTCATTAAATGCAGCCCTGATGGATTTATCCTGGAATTTCCGGATGGTAACACGTACTGCTGCTCTGCCGCCTGTGCCACCTCCCAGTTTCCGCTTGTTGAACAACGCACTGTGGCATGCGCCACTGCTGACATCTATTGGGCAAGAGTGGATATTGACTCCAGTGGTTGGCTCGAGGCTAAGCACTTTTGGACTCTCTGGTCACCTTGGGTCCGTAATCTCAGATCTTATGATATAGTAACTGATTGTATGCATTGCACTCTGTACTATGACAGATCAGGAGAAGAGATCTATAGCGAGGCATTTCAGGACATTGATAACATATGGGAATTGAACATGGTGATTTGTTTGTGGGCAAACCAGTTGTTGCCTTTTCGTTGTTTTTGTCTCCTGAACAACTCGAATGGTATAAGATGGCGGATCCTCCGGATCCTTCTATGCCTCCTTGTCACCCACATGTCTCCTTGATGGTTTCGCCTCAGCACACAGCGAAGGATCTTGGTCCGTTTGTCCTGACATGCACACAGGCCACAGATTGGCAAAATTCATTTCACTCTCAATTGCTCTATTCATCATCCCTTGATGCTTATTGGATTCAGTCTAACACATTTTTGACAACTTCTGTTTTGGAGCACCAGTTTCTGGATAGGCACCATGGACGTGAAACAACCGACAGTGACTTTGCTGGTCAACTTCTTGATTCCCTTCCTGCGTCGCTGTGGTCTACGAATCCCACTGACGTTAGTCTCTGCAATGTCTCACCTGTTGCGTTTCTGATGAAACCAGGATGAATATATGTTCCCCAATACTCTGTAAAAGAGGCTGGGATGGTTGGCATTTCGGACACAATTGACGGCCTGCTCAAAGCAGGGTGTTATGTGAAATTCCTGAATCTGATTATAACACACCAATTTTACCGGTTGAAAAGAAAGACACTGGAAAGTTTCGCATGGTCCATGACCTGCGAGCAATTAATGCGGCTGTTTTAACTCCCACTTTGCCAGTCCCGAACCCTCACTCGACACTGTCCCAAATTACATCAGCCCACACTCATTTCACTTGCATTGACTTGGCTAATGCTTTCTTTTGCATTCCTCTCCATCCTTCAATGAGGCATTTTTTTGCTTTCACTTGGAATGGTGTTTGTTACTCCTACAATCGCATGCCTCAAGGTTTTGTCCTTTCCCCCGGACTCTTCAACAACTGTCTTCGTCAGTTGCTGTCTCCGCTTGAATTGCTAATGGAGTTCTCCTGGTGCAGTATGTGGATGACCTCTTGCTGGCAGCTCCATCTGAAACTTCTTGTCTTGAAGCCACCAGGTCTTTGCTCTCTCATTTGGCCTCTGTTGGTCTGAAGTGTTCCAAGTCCAAACTTCAGATTGCCCGACCACAGGTTTCCTTTCTCGGACGACTGATCTCACGCCACACCACAGGAATGTCTCCCTCTCACAAAGATGACATCCTTCATCACCCAAAACCAATGAATGTCAAAACCATGCTGGCCTTTCTTGGTCTTTGCAACTACTCCAGACATCATATTCCAGACTTTGCTGACCTTACTTACCCGCTCCGAAAGATGGTAAATGACCAGCGTATGCGGAACCTTTCTAATATTCTTTGTTGGACCACGGAAGCAGATACTTCCTTCATTTCCTTGAAACAGCATCTTTCCGCTGCTGCGGCTCTTGCAATTCCTGATTACAACCGCATGTTTTATCTAGACTCATCTGAAAAGGTCAGCAGTTTGTCTGCTGCCCTTTATCAGAAAAGGGAAGGAGGAAGTCAAGTCTGCATCCACTACATTGGAAAAATACGAGCAAAGACATCCAATATGTGCAATAAGTCCAAGCTGTAAGAATTTTAGGCTCACAGTCAGACAGTCAGCACAAAGCACAAAGAGCAGAAATTTTGGCATTGACAGCAGCTCTCAGGTTAGCAGAAAACCACTCAGTAAACATTTACACAGATTCAGCGTATGCACACATGACAGTTCATGTTGCATTAAAAGAATGGCAGCAAAACAATTTCCAAACTGCAACCGGTACACCCATTAAAACATCAAGACGACATTCTCAAATTGCGAGACGCGTCACTGCTCCCAACAGCGGTAGCAGTAATAAAATGCAAAGGTCACTCTCGAACTAATGATTTTGTATCAGCAGGTAACGAATCAGCAGATCAAGCAGCAAAAAAGGCTGCAGGGTACCGACCAACACTCCAACTAATTGTAAGTGAGTCTGAATGTGAAAATCAACAGGAGGTGACAGTAGAAACAGTGAAGGTGTGGCAGGAAAAGGCAAGTCCAGAAGAAAAGAGTATGTGGAAGTCGAAAGGGGGTGTCAAAGATGAGGATGGCATATGGCGAAAAGAAGATAAATGCATTCCATCTCGGACACAATTGAAAAATCTAATTTCTGAACCCCATGGAACATGCCATGTAGGTGTGGATGAAACATTGAGACGACTCCACTCCTGGTGGCATCCTTTTTTGAGACAAATTGTTAAAGGTGAACTGCAGGACTGCAGCTTTTGCAGTAGGTATAACAGTATGCCTACAACAAAACCACCGCAGGGAGTCCACGATCCGGACGTGGACGCTCCTGGTCAGGTGATTTCAATGGATTTTACTGACATGATTAAAACAGTGTCAGGTTACCGGTATTTGCTAGTTATAGTAGATTATTTTTCAGGATGGCCAGAAGCATATCCCTGCAAATCTGAAACAGTGAGCGTAGTGGTAAAACATTTGGTTAATCATTACATTCCAACGAACGGGTTCCCTAAGGAAAATTAGATCAGACAATGGAACTCATTTCAAAAACAAACATCTCCAGGCTGTAGAAAAAACATTAGGTTTGAAACATCTATGTGGTTAAAAGTGATTAAACGACAATGGTCTGAACCTAGGTGGACAGGTCCCTTTCAAGTTACTGAGTGGACAGCCACAGCAGTACGTCTTGAAGGAAAGGGGGACACGTGATACCACATCTCGTCCACACGACCCACCAGGTCCGCATCAGGCTCAGCAATCCCTCCACCTGACGACAACCGGAAAACCGCGTCTCCAGTGTCGGCTGGCACCCTTTCATGACATCATTATACAAGGGTTGATTTCACGGTACATGGGCACAATAATCCCAGTGAATCAACCTGGGACCAGGCAGTCTAACCCCAAGGTCCTGAAGAAGCCAACTGCACCCCAGCTCGACTCAATCCCAGAGGAAAAGATAGCTGTGTCAGCGATTGATTACTGCCGCCATTGAGAATGGATGAATTGCTCCCCCTTCAGGCCCAATGCACCAGCCCCTCCCGGTTTCAGGTGTCGGACTCTTTCGAGTCCGAAAGGGGGATTGAAGTGTGTCTTCTGTTCTTTGTGTGTATAACTCGTTTGAAGCATGCCAACTCATCAGATAACCTTAAGTGAATCTTGCTGAAATGTTTACTATAGACCAGGACGTAGGAATATGCCCGTTATTACCAGATAGATGTGGTTTAGTCATTATGATTGCCAGAAGGGTCCACATCACAAAAGAATGCTGCAAGTTCTTTGTATCTTTGCACTTCTGATCTGCTACAGCCATTGTCTGTCACTCATTTGTGCCCAGAATATTCTGTAAGTAAAAGCTTCGAAGAAACTTCATCATCTCCAGCCTGTATTTGGATAACCAACATTCTCACTACCCGAAACTAAACGAACACGCGGGGAGGAAAAAACATATATATATATATATATATATATATATATACATATACACACATGCACACACATTTGAAAAATGTACGGGTGTGGTCAGTCATGCTCGCAGATAAAGTTGCGGGTGTGATTAGGGATTAAAAATTGTCATAATCCTGCCGCTCCCGCCCGGGCTGTGCGGGTGCCCGCGTGCTCGCGCTAATTGGGAGGCACACACCTGCGCCTCATGCGGGCTGATTATCTTATTATAGATTATATTATTATATAGGACCCCGATGACGACTAGTGCTCGGCCAGATCGTTAAGGTTCATGTCCCCTTCCAGCACTCTCGTATCCCTGATCGACAACCCGTGTGCACCGACCTTCGCCTGTTCTCCGACCGACCCCTTAAGCCTGACTCCTTTGAGACTTCTGCCTTGATCGATAGACCGTCTGCCGGAGGACCAACCTGTCCGATCCGGGTAGGCTCCATGGCGTCCTCCGCTTCCGTGTCATACGCTCCGCCGGCGAGCTACGAATACGTCCCGACGACGAACCGTCCGGCACCGCATATTCTCCTGGACTCTTGAGTTTTCAGACTATGAGGAGGACCTTGATTTGTATGACCGGCTGCCTGAGTACGACTCTGATTATTTCGATTACGAATCTCTTCGCCCGGTCTTCAATCCCGGCCAGTTTGTTTCACCTCCCCGCGTTTCCAGCACCCGAGCGTCTTCGCCCGGTAGGTCAGAGTACACCAACCCGTTTGTGGGAACCCGCTTGGCCATCTACCCGGGACCTCCGCGTGACGCCCAGAGGAGACACCCCGGCCGGGGGCTCCCTTGTGCCTCCCGCTGCGCGGCAACTAAGACACCCTCCTCCCACTCCTCGCCGGCAACGGTGAAACCAGCAGACCCACAGCCCAGAGGGAAACGGATCCGCCACCGTGCCACGCCCACATTACAGTTTTGGCTGTTCCGAGCAGAGCTTAAGTGGCAGTGGAGACCGATTCGCCGCCGCCTCACGTTGCTGTCCAGGCGGTGGCGACGCTTTCGCAGCCGCTTCTCATCCGTGCCCAGGAGTACTGGTGGCGACCGGCCCGCAGCCGCTCCATGCTAATGCTTCGTTGGCGACCGGTCCGCCGTCGCCCCCCGTTCCTGCTCCGACGGCAACGGGCACGGCCATATGTTCCCGTCCAGGAGGTGGCGATTGTGCCACCGCCTTCTCATGTTGCTGTCCAAGAGGAGGTGGCACTGACGCTGCCTTCTCACGTTGCTGTCCAGGAGGTGGCGACGGCTCCCCAGCCGCCTCACGTTCCCGTCCAGGAGGTGGCGATGATGCCGCCGCCTTCTCATATTGCTGTCCAGGAGGAGGTGGCACTGACGCCGCCTGTTCACGTTGCTGTCCAGGAGGTGGCGACGGTTCCCCAGCCGCCTCACATTGCTGCCCGAATCGCCCCGTGGGGATCCTGGTGCTTGGCGTCTGGGTCGTCCGCCTGACCTGTCCACCCGAACGCCTCGCGTTTGGTGGCCTGGATTTCCGTTTTTCGTTTGCTTGAATAGTTTTACGACTTCTACATGAGGTGGATTGGTGTTTATTTAGAGTAAGGGATGGGGATGTTTTATAGATTTTTGTTTATAAAGGTTCATGTTGTGTTGTTTAGTTTAAGTTGCACAGACATTATGTTAATCCAAGTCACTGTTTTGATAATATTGTATTTTGTATGCTTATGGAAAGCACAAGTCATAAAATTGTTGATTTAAAGATTACAAGTTGGAATGTCAGGGGTTTTAAAAATCTTAATAAATTGAAACAGGTTATTAATAGAATTAAATTATTGAATGCTAAAATAATCCTCCTTCAGGAAAGTCATTTGACTGATTCAGAAATCAAAAAGGTTAGAAATAGGTGGCCTGGAAATGTAGTATATGCATCATACAATAATTATGCACGGTCTGTTTTAATTCTTATTCACAAAACTATACCATTACAAATCACTAATACAATTCAGGATCCAGCAGGGCGATATGTGATAATCCAGGGTACTATTTTCTCTCTCGCATTAAATTTGGTATGTGTATATGGTCCAAATCAGGACAATCATAAATTTTTTTGTTTTGAAAATGCTGAAAGTTTAGTTCAACATAATCGGCGTTAGTGGCAACAAGCTAGCAATACATTGGAAAAAACATTGCTGGCGGCAATCGTGACGTATTGTTGTGGGGGGCACGCACCACGGGACTGCCGTAAATAGGAAGCTGGCTTGCTAGAACGCGCCTTTATGTGCATGCGCTTGACTTATTGGCCACACCTGAATCAAGCGACGAGGTGGATGATAGTCTAATGTTTTTTTTGTTTTTTACGCACACTGCCTCGCGATCGACGCAATGAGCACCCCTGGTGTAACTGAATTTCCTTTGACATTACCTCATGATGTTGATGACTTTCGACGTAAATGCACTCGCATTACATGAAGCAGTTCTGAGCATGCGCTTTCGTACATGCGGTTAACTTGCATTTCCTGTTTCCGGGTGAATACCGGTTGTTTTGGAGTAGGCTTGTTTAGTTAACAACATTTATGAAATAAACACATAAATTACTGTCAAGACCACACAAAATAAGCGACGTCGTGAGAGAATGCGACAGGAGGGGCGTTACTGTTACGAGTGTTAGTGCCTCAACATGGCTACGCTCGTTAAAGCAAAACAACGAACTCAAACGCATGTTCGTTCAATGTTGTCAACTAATATCCGGATTAATTTTAGGCAATTTTTCCTCAATTTTTCAGAGCAATTTTCATGAAAATTTAAAAATTCAGGGAAAATTCCGATAACTTTCATCACTGATATACATATATATTTTTTTTCAAAATTAATTCAGTTGTTTTATTTGTGCTTATAGATGTAAAAGTAAGTAGTAGATGTAGTAGTAGATGCACAAGTGAAATATGAAAATGATACGATATGTTTCTTGACGCTCGCATGTTCATCGCATGACAAAATCGGTAAAATTGCCGGATTTGCTGCTTTGTATGCAATTATATGCAATTGTAATGAAAATAAGTGCAAATGGTAATAATCAAGGGTTCATTGAGAAACAAAGAAGTCATGACATCTTAAAGATCCTAATTCACTGGGAAGGTCCCAACTTATTGTTCTTTTCTATTGTTTTACCAATACCATAATTAGCCCATATTCTGAATCTTTAAATGGTCACAACTTTTGTTGTTTGAGCTATTGAGATAATTTAAGTAAGGTTTTAAGGGGTTTTCAAAGCTCTTTCGAATGATGTTTTTTTAAATTCCATCCATTCATTTTTTTAGCTGCTTATCGGGTCGGAGGATACCTGGAGGCTATCCCAGCTGTAAACGGGCAGGATCGTGGTACACCCTGAACTAGAACATGTGTAATGAAAAATTGGTACTTACATTAATATATTGACTTATTAGACTTACTGACTTAGGCAAAGCTACCTTGGCAAATCCATCGAAGAAAAAATATGTTCATCTTGAGAGTGGAACGCAATTTAAGTAAACGTAATCTTGCTACACAACCAAATATATTTTTATGTATCCTGAAACACTGGCCTCCACCATTGAGGATATACAGTATATTCCATCAATTAAGGGTGCTGGCTGTGCCGATTAGATTTATAATTAATCCAAAATATCTGTTCTTTTTCAGCTAACATAAATTGGTTATGGTACCCACCCAACTTCCTTGGGGCAGAATAAGACGGCTATAGTACAAGGGATCAGTAAGTTATTTTTCCCCAGTTGTGTATGGTGGAATCATAATTGGCATGTCTCATTTGATTCTTTCACTGCATGCATGTGTTGTTGTTCAGAGTTCCGAAAAAAAAAGGGCTGATGCTGCTGACTGAGATAAGGTACACCAGCAGGCATCAAGACCATAGAGCAGCACAATACGAGGACATCGACATTGTACAGATAAAATATCTGGCCGACTTCATTGTCCTTGAATAGAAGGTGACGGAAGACCCTTCTGCTTCTGCAGAGCAGCTATAATTAAGTATGGAAAAAGTTGTTGAGTTTAATTTGAACAACAAATTAATTCCCAATTTTGTCATCTTTTTTTGATTTCCAGAAATTCCAAATGTTGATGGGGAAACCTCAAGGAAAATATCAAATGGATCCTGAAAAGGTAATTGAATATTATATATTTTGTACAGATTTTTTTTTTTTTTAACAGTAATATACAGTTGAGAATCAGGTGAAGATTTTGTACTTCTTTTAACTTTCAAACGATATTGCCTTTATTAATACAATTGAAAGTATTTTGTGTGCTGTTTGCAGACTTCTGAACAATGCTCTTTCTATAAACAAAATACAGATTCTTGTGTTTGATAGATTCCTAACTGATAGTTATAGTGTTTGGCAAATGTAATAATAACCAAGTCCCTAAATTTTGAACTCAGACTGTGTCTTGAGAAGCCACGAGGGGATCCTGAGTGATTTACAAAGTGCAGCCACGTCATGCCTGAAATATGAGCCTGACAGATGGTAGTGGCAGACAACAGGACGGGAGGAACCAGGATGGACAGTAAATATGACAGACACATAGTTAAAGTTCACATAGTGGAATATTATATTTTAATTGGTTTGTAACATAATTTAAGAAAAAAAAATATTTATTTATATAATTTATATTGTGTATTTTATTTGAAAATGTTAAACATGTATTACTGTTGGCTGAATAACCCAATTGTTTGTACTTGTGTGTATTTTGATTGAAAAACAGTCTGGTTGTGCAGTCGCGCCCATCAAATCACAGTGACTGTAGTTTACAACGTTAGCGAGGGTGACTGGGGAGGAGTAGTGTTTAAGACACATTGATACTGAGTGCTTAAAGGATCTAATAAAGCCTTCCGAGCAGCAAACCAGTGCTTCGTACCATTATCGTTCCCAGCACAAAGGCGCCTCCACTGCTTTACTGACCACGGCCAGGCAACTGTTGCGGGAAAGATTAACATCGGTGTTATGATGATTATTTAATTTAAGTAAATAAGTGTATCTTGGTCTCAAATCATCCATCCATCCATTTTCTTTGCTGGTTATCCTCACAAGGGTCGCGGGAATGCTGGAGCCTATCCAAGCTGTCAACGGGCAGGAGGCGGTGTACATCCCAAACTGTCTGTCAGCCAATTGCGGGGCACATAGAGACAAACAGCTGCAGTCACAATCACACCCTGGGGTAATTTAGAGTGTCCAATTGATGTTGCATGTTTTTGGGAAGTGTGAGGAAACCAGAGTGCCCGGAGAAAACCCACACAGCCACGGGGAGAACGTGGAAACTCCACACAGGCGGGTCCGGGATTGAACCTGGGACTTTAGAACTGCGCTTTACCAGCTGATCCACTGTGTCGCCCAGTCTCAAATATGTAAAGTATAAAATGTTAACATATTTTAGTAATTCTGGTACCCAGATTCAAATACAGTGAAGAAAATACGTATTTGAACACCCTGTTATATTGCAATATTCCACGTGGAAATTATGGAGGGGTCGGAAATTTGCGTCATCGGTGCATATCCACTGTGAGACAGATAATGTAAAAAGAAAAATCCAGAAATGTTTGATTTTTTTAACAATTTATTTGTGTGATAGAGCTGCAAATAAGTATTTGAACACTTGTCAATCAGCTAGAATTCTGACCCTCAAAGAGCTGTTAGTTCGCCTTTAAAAGTCCACCTCCACTCCATGTATTATCCTGAATCAGATGCACTTGTGTGAGGTCGTTAGCTGCAGAAAGACACCTGTCCAACCCATACAATCAGTAAAACTCAACTTGTAACATGGGCAAGACCAAAGAGCTGTCCAAGGACACCAGAGACAAAATTGTACAACTCCAAATGGCTTGAAAGGGCTACGGAGAAATTGCCAAGCAACTTGGTGAAAAAAGGTCCACTGTTGGAGCAATCATTAGAAAATGGAAGAAGCTAAATATGATGTTCATTCTCAATCGGAGTGGAGCCCCATTCAAGATATCACCTCGTGGGGTCTCAATGGTCCTTACAAAGGTGACGAACCCGCCTAGGACTACACAACAGGACTTGCTTAATGACCTGAAAAGAGCTGGCACCATCATTTCCAAGGTGACTGTTGGTAATACACTAAGACGTCATGGTTTGAAATCATGCATGGCACGGAAGGTTCCCCTGCTTAAACCAGCACATGTCAAGGCCCATCTTATGTTTGCCAATGACCATTTGGATGATACAGAGGAGTCATGGGAGTAAGTTTTGTTGTCAGATGAGACCAAAATGGAACTTTTTGGTCATAATTCCACTAACCGTGTTTGGAGGAAGACGAATGATGAGTTCCATCCCAAGGACACCATCCCTACTGTGAAGCATGGGGGTGGTAGCATCATGCTTTGGGGTTGTTTTTCTGCACATGGGAAAGGACTACTGCGCTGTATTAAGAAGAGGATGACTGCGGCCATGTATTTTGAGATTTTGATGGCACAACCTCTTTCCCTCAGTCAGAGCATTGAAGATGGGTCGTGGCTGGGTCTTTTAACATGGCAATGACCCGAAGCACACAGCCAAGAAAACCAAGGAGTGGCTCCGTAAGAAGCATATCTAGGTTCTGACATGGTAGCCAGTCTCCAGATCTAAACCCAATAGAAAACCTTTGGAGGGAGCTGAACCTCTATGCTTCTCAGCGACAGCCCAGAAATCTGTCTGATCTAGAGAAGATCTGTGTGGAGGAGTGGACCAAAATCCCTCCTGCAGTGTGTGCAAACCAACTACAGGAAACATTTGACCTCTGTAATTGCAAACAAAGGCTACTGTACCAAATATTAACATTGGTTTTCTCAGGTGTTCATGTACTTATTAGCAGCTGTATCATACAAATAAAGTATTAAAAAATCATACATTGTGATTTCTGGATTTTTCTTTTTAGGTTGTCTCTCTCACAGTGGACATGCACCTATGATGAAAATTTCAGACCCATCGATGATTTCTAAGTGGGAGAACTTGCAATATAGCAGAGTGTTTAAATACTTGTTTTCGTCACTGTACATAAAAGTCAGTCTCTTCGCAGATATTCTGCATTGTGCGCAAAAAAAAAAAAATACAATGCAAATTGAAAATATACCATACAGCTATTCAGTTTGTGGCATTTTGCAATGTGATTCAATTAATGAGGGATGACTCTTTTTTTACATTCAATAGCACAATTCGCATAAGTACTGTAATAAATGAAAAGAAGAAGCCACTGGTTTCTTTTGGGCAGGACACGGAACTTTCTCGAACAACGACCCGCTGCCCTGCCACTCTTTTCCTAGTTTACTTTACACCCGCGCCTGACCGACCCCCCCCCCCCCCCCCCCGCACTCTTAACGATGTACACTCATAATTACAAATGTTACAGTACTTACGCACATCAATGTGTTTTATAATGACAGCATCCACAGTCTGGGCAACGTAGCGCAAAGACGAGCTAGACATACTGCATATGTTTACTTTCAATATTAATGGAGAAAGTTAAAAAAGAAATACTGTTGTTTTAAGGCGCAATGACTGTCGGAATATGTGAATAATCTAAGAAAAAGTGGTTAAATTGGATGAGATTTTCGCTTTTCCGAGTGGGAAAGGTTTGGTCTGAAGCCAAAGTAGAAAGTACAGGATGAGATGGTGTGCAATTTTAAAATTCCACCTTGGCACAGCCTGATCCAGGACGAAAGCACAGACAATACCTTGCACAAAAAGCTAATTCTGTATTTTAAAAATAGGAGGCAACATAACATTAACCTTAAAATGGTTTGGGAGCACCATTACCCCCCGAGAGGCTGGCTGCTTGAAAAGTAGATCTTGGGGTAAAAAAGTTGGGGGCACCCCAGCTCTAGTTGAACATACCTGCTTCATTGTCCTTGCCATCAGTACAGAGGGTTTCCATGGCTACATGACATCCTGCTCCTCTCCATCCTGACTGGCAGATACAGTGCCATCCACTGACCTCTAAGGTGCATCTTCCATTGTTGTTGCAGAGACCTGGACAACCCTCTGGGCAAGGTAAAAAATACAAAATAAAATTAAAATATCCATAGTTAGAGCAGAGTGACTGGGACAGGATTGCCGGTGGTCAGTCGGGTGTTAAACAGGCTTCATCCAATATACATTTTGGAAAGTTGGTGGGAATAATAACCACCTTAGTAAAGCCTGAGAAACTGCACTCAGGCTATCATGGGAATATAGCCTTTCATTCCAAGTAAGAAAGAGCCCAAGCTTGAATTTACAGCTAATTAAATTATTTGGGCGCACTGTACATTTTACACACGCTGTTGGGTCAAATCCTTCTTCAACACGCTAAACGCACCTTCAGGTTCAGGCTGATGAAACACAGCAAAATTTGTATGATCTAAAAATACACCATGAAGTTAGTACTCGATACAGTTCTGGCTTCTAAAGAGATAGATAAAAGTGTTAGGGCTTTCAAAGCAATAAATAGCAATGTGTAGAACACAATAAATGTTTGAATTTATTTGTTCTCTTTAGCTATAATTATTTATCAATTATCAGATGCAGGAACGCACAATCAGATAATTCTAATAAACATGTTAAAGGAAACTTTGAATACAAACAAACAAGGTGTATAACAAAATCACAGTTCAACCTCCTAGTCGACCACAATTCAATACATTGTATTGTTGATTTGAGTTGTTTTAATTTAAAATCTGTTTTGCGCAAGATACAAACAGTATATGGGTGACTTGAATTAATCTGTTCCAGGCACAGACTCTCGCCACCATAATCCTTGTTATACTTTTACGTCATACTGATAATAAATGTGTTTTTATTTCTGAGCTTTTATTGTGCCCCATAAGTCTGACAGGGTCTGTTGTTATCTCTTTCATGCCACACAAATGATTTTTCAACTTCCAAGCTTTCGTTTTAATGTTGGGGCATATTTTTACACTCAATTTCTGTTTAACTCCAATTTATATCCTTTTTGGTTGGTCAACTTGACTTGGTTTGCTGGAGGTTTAATTTTAAATATTTATCAAAGCTTTAAGAATTGGCACTGTAGGCTATATGGAATCTGTTTCGATGGTGACAATTCTTTCCAGTTACCTTGTTCATCTGACAAGGCAAATCATTTAACACCTCAATGTGACTTATCATTGTGCATAAAACTGGACAAGCACTACACTATACTGTTATTTGGCAACAGTGTCATGCATTAAAAATCACACCTGTCTTCAAAAACCCATATTGGTTCAAGCCCAATGAGTGAAAATGTGCTCCTCTGTAAACAAATAGAAAATTTAATGACAATGGAGACAAATCAATTGATTAAACCACATAAGAAAACAACTGAATTGTTGTAGTTTCACATGAACCATTTAGATAGCCTGGAGCCATACATAACATGCACTGCACATCTTTAAAACCAATCTCACTATATACAGTCCCATTAAAATCTATTGGCCCCCTTCTGGAGTTCTTAGATTTTTCCATAGGTTTCACACTTTGTTTAAGATCATCAGACAGATGTACATAAATATCAGACAAATGTAACCCAAGTGACATTAAAAGGGAAAAAAAATATTTAAAGTTACCTGCCCTTGTGTGAAAATGTAATTACTCACACTTTGTTAAATTATTAATTTATTGTGGCTAATGATCAAACCGAAGCCAGATTCTCTTTTGACCTGTTCAATCAAGAAATCCCAACAAACATGTCCCAACAAAATCAAGTCGGTCACAAGATCTAAAAAAGGTCTAATAAAATGACATGATCCAAACAAAATCCAGAAACGTTGAGATATAAAGTAGCTACATTTATCAAGATTTAAGATTACAACGAACTATAGGGAGAGCTAATATCCTCTCATGGGAAAAACATGGAACAGTGGCTGGCCTCGAAAGCTTCCCTTAATATAACAGCGGTGACTCATCCAAAAGGCCACATTAGAACTCAGGACAATTCTAAAGAACTACTGGCTTCTCTTGACTCAGTTAAGGTCAGTGTTCAACACAATGACGAAGAAACTGAACAAAAAAAAAGGTACCAGTGGAAGAGTTCCAATGCGAAAACCACAGCTGATCCAAAAAAACCCATAAAGACGCATGTTACGTTTGCAAAATAAATAAATAAACATCTGAATGGTTGCCACCAGAGCAGAGAATCAGGTGGTTGAAGTTGAAGAAGGAAGAATGTCATGGGGCCTTTTGGAAAGAGGTGAGACAGGCTCTAGATGGACAGGAAGAGCTCACGGAAGACTAGAATAGTACTGCCAAGGTACTCAGAGAGGCAGGCAGGAGAGCACTTGGGGTGTCTTCTGGTATGAAAAATGAGAAGGAGACTTGGTGGTGGAACCTCAAAATACAGGAAGTCATCCAAGGAAAGAGATTAGCGAAGAAGAAGTGGGACGTGGAGAGGACTGAGGATAGGCTGAAGGAATCCATTAAGATATGACGTAGGGCAAAAGTAGAGCTGGTGAACGCTAAACAAGAGGCATATGACGACATGTACACCATGTTGGATACGAAAGAGGGAGGAAAGGATCTTTACAGGTTGGCCAGACAGAGGAATAGAGATGGGAAGAATTTGCAGCAAGTAAAGGTGATTAAAAGATAGCGATGGAAATATGTTGACAGACGGCAGTAGTGTGCTAAGTAGACGGAAAGAGTACTTTGAGAAGTTAATGAATGAAGAAAATGGGAGAGAAAGAAGAGTAGAAGAGGCAAACGTGAATGACCAGGAAGTGGCAATGATTAGTAAGGGGGAAGTTAGAAAGGCACTGAACAGAATGAAAAATGGAAAGACACTTGTTCATGATGACATACCAGTGGAGGTATGGAAGCAATTTGGAGCAGTGGCTGTAGAGTTTCTGACCAACTTATTCAATAGAATACTAGCGGGAGAGAAGATGCCAGAAGAATGGTTGAAAAGTGTGCTAGTCCCCATTTTTAAGAACAAAGGCGATGTTCAGAGCTGTGGAAACTATAGTGGAATAAAGATGATGAGCTACACAATTAAGTTATGGGAAAGAGTAGTGGAGGCTAGACTCAGGACAGAAGTAAGTATCTGCGAGCAATAGTATGGTTTCATGCCAAGAAAAAATACCACAGATGCATTATTTGCCTTGAGGATGCGTGTGGAAAAGTACAGAGAAGGTCAGAAGGGGCTACATTGTGTCTTTGTAGACCTAGAGAAAGCCTATGACGGGAACTTTGGGACTGCATGCGCAAGTCTGGTGTGGCAGAGATATATGTTAGAATAGTACAGGACTTGTATGAATGCAGCAGAACAGCGGTGAGGTGTGGCGTTGGTGTGTCAGAAGAATTTAAGGTGGAGGTGGGACTGCATCAGGGATCGGCGCTGAGCCCCTTCCTGTTTGCAGTAGTAATGGATAAGCTGACTGATGAGGTTAGACTCGAATCCCGTTGGACTATAATATTCGCAGGTGATATTGGGATCTGCAGTGAAAGCAGGGAGCAGGCGGAGGAACAATTAGAAAGATGGAGGCACACACTGGAAAGGAGAGGAGTAAAGAAGTAAAACAGAATATATGTGCATGAATGTGAGGGGTGGAGGAGGAGTGAAGCTTCAGGGAGAAGAGATAGTGAGGGTGGATGACTTCAAATACTTGGGGTCAACAATAGAGAGCAATGGAGAGTGTGGTAAAGAAGTGAAGAAATGGGTCCAAGCGGGGTGGAACAGTTGGTGGAAGGTGTCTGGTGTTCTATGCGACAGAAGAGTCTCCGCTAGGATGAAGGGCAAAGTTTACAAAACAGTGGTGAGGCCGGCCAAAATGTACGCATTATAGACGGTGGCACTGAAGAAACAACAGGAAGCAGAACTGGAGGTAGCAGAAATGAAGATGCTGAAGTTCTCGCTTGGAGTGAACAGGTTGGATGGGATTAGAAACGAGCTCATTAGAGGGACAGCCAAAGTTGGATGTTTTGGAGACAAGGTTAGAGAGAGCAGACTTAGATGGTTTGGACATGTTCAGAGACTAGAGAGTGAGTATATTGGTAGAAGTGTGCTGAGGATGGAGCTGCCAGGCAAAAGAGCAAGAGGAAGACCAAAGAAAAGGTTGATGGATGTTGTGAGGGAGGACATGAGGACAGTGGGTGTTAAAGAAGAAGATGCACGCAATAAGCTTAGATGGAAAAAGATGACATGCTGTGGCAACCCCTAACGGGAAAAGCCGAAAGGAAAAGAAGAAGAATGGTTGCCACCATTGATGGGAGAAAATTTTATGGACTGATAAAATGAGATTTTTGGTTTTTGGAAGATGTGTGTCTGATTCCATCTGCTGTAAATGTACAGAAGTTAAGAAAAACAACATCTCAACAGTCAAACGAGGTTGTGGGAGGTCTTGGTGCTGGTGGGGATGGTCTTCATTCTCCTTCAGGACCTGGACAACTTGGTGTGATTGATGGAACCATTAATTTTGCTCTTTACTAGAAAATCCTCAGTCAGAATTTTTAGCCTTCAGTTTGTGACCTCAAGCTTACACGAACTTGGGTTCTACAGCAGGATAACAAAAATCCAAAACACACCAGTAACTCAACCTCTGAATGGCTTAAAAAAAATAAATCTAAGGTTCTTGGGTCCAGAATTTAATTCAATGGAAATGCAATGGCATGACCCTAACATGCACAAAAATTCTCAATTTTTAATGAATTCAAACAGTAATGCAAGGAAGAGGGGTCTAAAATATCCCCACAGAAATCTAAAAGACTCATACTCTCTTGTGGAAAATGCTTGATTTCAGTTGATACTGCTGTGGATGGCCAAAACAGTCAATAGGTTTAGGAGGAAATTACTTTTTCGCACAGGGCCAGGTAACTTAGTTTTTCCTGAATTAATGCAATCACTAGTTAAGGACAGAATTTAAGTTCACTTCGGTTAAATTTGTCTGATATTTTACATTTGTTTCATCATCACAAACATTAAAGTGGTCAAACTATGAAAAAGAAGGGACTTGATAGTTTTTCATAGAATTGTGCAATATTTATATGCATGGAACCATTTTATCTTCAAGGAAATAAATGTAATAGAATACAGTGATAGAGAATGAGGTACTAACAAATATACAAATGTTCCAAAATTTTTTCAAGGATGTTATATGGTAAAACAAATTTCTCAGATCAAAGTGAAATCCTATACCTAGCAACCAAATGAACAATTAACCTTTCTTCAAACTGAAGCTCATTTGTTTCCTCAGGACTGTTACATAGCCCTACAATTTTAGCCAGTGGGGGGTACAAATCACAGGCTCAAATCCATGTGAAAACACAAATGAAAGAGACAGCCACATAAATTCTAAGGATGGTCAGGTGGTTGGAACTCCATGCCTACAAAGATTTTATTTGATGCCCCTGTGAAGCATTCTATTACCACAGACAAATAAGTAAGAGTCATTCTTAAAACAACTTTAAAATCCAAGCAAAGCCTTGCTGAAGATAAAATGAGAGGTGGAGGCATAGAACCAGTCAGCATGAAGATAATCAGAAAACAGAAGGACAGCAAGTGGCTAAATCAACAAAAATAATGATACATAATTTTACTGAGTGCAAGACAACAATGAGTCACATTTTAGACTGTGTTGTGTGTGTGAATATAGACAATAGAATTCCCTATTCTCATTCAGATAAATAAAGAACATAACCATGCGACAAGTATAACTTAAAGAACATAACTGAAATAAAGAAATCACCGTGAAGATTTTTTTCAAATACAAATACATGGAGGAGAGAAAATAGACAAAGAGATATACAAACAAAGTGTTTGAAATGTTTATATTTTGGGACACTGAAGCTTGTAAATAAATCTTTGACGTGAATAGATTACCTTTATATCCTGCGAAAAAGGAGAGGGCACGAGGAAGAGAGGGAAGACAATTAGGGAAAAACATAAATTGAACAAAAGCAGTTAAATACACTTGGCAATAAACAGATAAATGGAATCTATAGTCAAAACAAAAGGACAGTAGGGTCTTCCCTCAGATCTTTGGAGTGCAGTGAAAAAATTCCCAGAGAAACAACAGTCTTGACTGTCTGATAAAGCCATTTGTACACCCCCAAAACATATATGCAACACTTTTGTTTTTGCGCCCATTTTTTATGAACTCATCTCAAAGACAAAACTTTTCAACAATACTTACATAAAAGCCCAATGAGCACTGCTCCTTTGAAAAATAATCCATCCACCTCACAGGTGTGGTATATCAAGATGCTGATTAGACGGTGTGATTGTTGCACAAGTGTGCCATAGACTGCCCACAATTAAAGGGCAGTTTCGCTGTATAATGGCTGCAGGGGGCAGAAAACTAGTCAGGTTGTGGTGTCCCCACCACCAACCCCAACCAGTTTGCTTACAGAGGAAACCGGTCCACGGAGGATGCTATCGCAATAGCTCTCCACATTGCACTGAGCCACCTGGAACGCCAAGGGAAGTACGTGAGGATTCTTTTCATAGACTTTAGTTCAGCCTTTAATACCATCATCCCAGGTAATTTGGTTGACAAACTCTCCCTCTTTGGACTATCTCCTGCTGGATTTAAGACTTTCTCACAAACCGTCCATAGTCTGTCAGACCTGGGCTACACCTCTCTTCTTCAATCACCCTCCGCACCAGGCACCCTCAAGGTTGTCTTTTGATCCGTCTCCTATAATCTCTGTACACATATGAGTGCATATTAGCCCATCCCAGCAACTCCATTATCACGTTTGCTGATGATATCAGCGTGGTCACGGGCTCATCTCAAAAGCTGCCTACAGTAATGAGATTGCAAATCTGTCAAAGTTGTGTACAGCCCACAATCTTACACTGAACACCACAAAGATGAATGAAATCATCCTGGCAGTGCGGTGTGGACTTGGTCCCACTGTTCATCAATGGGGAGTATGTAGAGAGAGTCCACTCCTTCAGATTTCTGGGAGTCTACATCAAAAACTCACCTTGCTGTAAATACCACAGGTGAAAAAGGCCTAGCAGCTACTCCATTTCCTGAGAGTGCTCACGAAGAACAATCCGGAAGCTAAGATGCTACTGGCTTTCTACAGAACCACCATCAAGAGCATCCTCACGTACTGCATCATACTGTGGTGTGGTGGATGTACAACAAACAATATGACATTGCCTTCAAATACAGCCAGACTTCATTCAATTCACTCTGTATATGTTTACGCTTAACTAAGCATGGCTGTTCTAGAGGAGGAGAAAGAGAAAAATGTGCTGTTTTCAGCACATTACGTGTTAGCTTGTATTGTTTTTAACTTCCCAATATATATCGCAGGGTGAAAGAAAATCTCAATGTTAATTCTTTTCAATCATAGAGCCCTGGTGAAGACCTTGATGAAGACAATGAGCATCCAGATGAACTTCCCTGAGACCTTTTCTGACGGTTAAAGCAGGAATTCTTTGGTTAAGAGAGCCAGATTTTGCTGTCTGAGTGGCTGGTCTCTTTGAGGTAAATAATATCGAGGTCCTGGGGTGGTTTGAACATATGTAGTCTGCGACTCTAAGGCTGGTTGAATGTAATGCCAAATTCTCTGAAACGTTTTGGGAGCTGGCAAATGGTAGAGAACAGAACAGTCGATTTCTGGTTAACAGCCCTGGTGGACATTCCTACAGTTATCATACCAAGTGTGCTACATGGGTTGCTGTGTGATCAAACTTGACATTTAACGCTTGCTGTCCAGATCCATGCAGAAAAATGACTATGGGCGAGGCTCCACTTACTGTACATGTACATTATGTGGAGCTGTATGAATGTATAAATTATATTGAACCATAAAACCATAGCGTGATATTATATTTATAAACTGTATGTAGCTGATAAGAAGGCCCCGTAGCTCAGTGGTTAGAGCACTAGTTTGGAAAACCAGGGGTTGTGGGTTCGTATCCCACTGGGGCCTCCACTCCCTGAGAAGGGTTGTGTCAGGAAGGGCTTCCGGTGTAAAAATTGTGCCAAACATATATCAGCGTTCATCTGAGATGACACACTGTGGCAACCACGAAAGGGACAAGCCGAAAGAAACTTTATGTAGCTGATATGAACCAACAAATTTAGGAATGATTTTAAAAAAATATTTGTCCCCAGGCGGCACGGTGGACCAGCTGGTAAAGCATTGGCCTCACAGTTCTGAGGACCAGCATTCGATCCCGGCCCCACCTGTGTGGAGTTTGCATGTTCTCCCCGTGCCTGCGTGGGATTTCTCCGGGCACTCTGGTTTCCTCCCGCATCCCAAAAACATGCAACATTAATTGGACACTCTAAATTATCCCAAGGTGTGATTGTGAGTGCGGCTGTTTGTCTGTCTCCGTGTGCCCTGCAATTGGCTGGCAACCAGTTCAGGGTGTACCCCGCCTCCTGCCCGTTGACAGCTGGGATGGGCTCCAGCACTCCCCAGGACCTTCGTGAGGATAAGCGGCAAAAGAAAAGAGATGGATGGATGGATAGATGGACGTTTACCCATTCAACTGCAAACGCTGACAGGCTCAACTGACTCATCACACCAGACAAACTAAAGCGGGAACTTTTCATCATGAAAATGCAGTTACCCGCCTCCTGCTTTGTAAACCAAAATGGGTAGATTGACACAAGAGTGACACACAAAAAAATGAAGCTAAAAATGTATTAGCTATGTTTGTTGAATACATAGATTATGCACAGTAAATGCAAAATAGAAACTCCGACTGCAACGGACAATCAAGATCGGATTTTCGGCACCACTCTACCCACTATTGAGGACTTGCACGCAACGCAAACTAAATCCAGAGCAGGCAGGATCCTTTTGGATCCTCTACATCGTGGCCACCAGCTCTTCCAGCTATTTCACTCGGGAAAGCGCTACAGATCAATGCAAGTCAAAACTAGCAGGCATTTGAACATTTTTTTCCATCTCACAATTAAGTCATAAAATTCTTGATCAGCAAACCTATTTTCTGCCTTGTGCCATTGTTAGGACCTTCACTCACATCCTGCTTGGCCAATCACTATTAGTATGAGTAGTATATTTTGTAGACTATTGCATGATTTCTCACTTTAAACTGCTCCCTTTGCACAATTGTCATTGCACTGGGCTATAACGGGAACCACTAACAGGTAAAGGCACTCTGTACAAGCGAAACACAATGAGGGCCGTTGACACACTCTTATTTCCTTTCTTTTCTAAATGAAGAAGACTTTACATCTTGCACATCAAGAGTCGCCTCTTATAAGGAATAGTTCCTATAAACAGAAATGTCTCTTGTTCTTTGTTTTCGTCGCTGTTTCTTTGTTCTGAATGTCGTACCTGTACAGCACCGACTGCCGGAGAAAAATTCCTCGTGTGTTTTTACACACTTGGGCAATAAAGCTGAATCTGATTCTAAATTAGTTGCTTATTTAAGTCACCCAGTAGCTTGCCATAAAAAGATGAAAAAAAACAATTAGTTTGCACAAACAATGTGTAACTTGAAGCCATGGTAGAGAAACTGGTTAAAGCATTGGCATCACAGTTCTGAGGACCGGGGTTTGCAACTTCTCCCCGTGCCTGTGTGGGTTTCCTCCAGACACTCCGGTTTCCTCCCACATCCCAAAAAATTGGAGACTCGAATTTGCCCTGAGGTGTGATTGTGAGTGTGACTGTTATCTTTCCCTGCAATTGGCAAAAATAATGTATATATTTCAGTCTTATTCCCCATGTCCAGGTATTGGTACGATTTTGAGTATAGTTGTATAATTTTACATTACAATAGTGTTTACGTTCAGTAGTCTCGAGTGCTCCCCATGGAGTTTGCATGTTCTCCCTGTGCTTGCATGGATTTTCTCCGGGCACTCGGGTTTCTCCCAGAAGACCCCAAGATACTTGAACTCCTCCGCTTGGGGCAGGATCTCATCCCCGACCTGGAGAGGGCACGACACCCTTTTCCGACTGAGGACCATAGCATCGGATTTGGAGGTGCTGATTCTCATCCCAGCCGCTTCACATTCGGCTGCGAATTGTTCCAGTGAAAGCTGGAGATCACGACTTGATTAAGCCAACAGAACCACATTATCTGCAAAGAGCAGAGATGCGATGCTGAGGCCACCAAACCGGACAGTTTCTATGCCTTGGCTGCGCATAGAAATTCTGCCCATAAAAGTTATGAACAAAATCGGTCACAAAGGGCAGCTTTGGCGGAGTCCAACTCTCACCAGAAATGAGTCCAGCTTATTGCCAGCAATGTGGACCAAACTCTGACAGTGGTCGTACAGGGACCGAACAGCTCGTATCAGGGGGTTCAGTTCCCCATACTGCCGAAGGACCCCCCACAGGACTCCCCGAGAGACATGGTCAAACACTTTCTCCAAGTCCACAAAACACATGTAGACTGGTTGGGCGAACTCCCATGCCCCCTCGAGGATCCTACCGAGGGTGTAGAGCTGGTCCACTGTTCCACGGCCAGGATGAAAATCACATTCCTCCTCCTGAATCCAAGATTCGACTTCCTGACGGACCCTCCTCACCAGTACCCCAGAGTAGACCTCACCAGGGAGGCTGAGGAGTGTGATCCGTCTATAGTTGGAACACACCGTCCGGTCACCCTTCTTTAAAAGAGGGACCACCAACCCAGTCTGCCAACCCAGAGGCACTGTCCCTGATGTCCATGCGATGTTGCAGAGGTGTCCCACAACATCCAGAGCCTTTATAAATTCCGGGAGAATCTCATCCACCCCCGAGGCCCTGCCACCAAGGAGCTTTTCAACCACCTTGGTGACCTCAACCGAAGAGATAGAACAGCCCGCCTCAGAGCACCCAGACTCAGCTTCCTCATGGGAAGGCGTGTTGGTGGAATTGAGGAGGTCTTCGAAGTATTCTCCCCACCGACTCACAACATCCTGAGTTGAGGTCAGCAGCGCCCTGTCTCCACAATACACAGTGTTGACGGTGCACTGCTTCCCCCTCCTGAGACGCCGGACAGTGGACCAAAATTTCCTCGAAACCATCCTGAAGTCATTCTCAGGGATGAGAATGACCAATTTGGAAAAACACTGAAAATGTCTGTAAATAGGGGGGTGGGGGGATTGGGGGGGGTTGAGCTCCTATTGGAAGACAGAGTTCACACCACTTTGCCGGGAATGTCCACTTTTTGTTTGTGTTCAGTTAGACATGTTGATACCGTTTTCGGTCCTATCTGTTACACTTTTTTCAAGCCATGCCCGTCTGAAACAGTTTTTGATTCCAGCATCCTTGTCAATTGCCCTCGCTCGATATTAATTTTTTTTCCAACACTTTCGCCATTGTAAAACTATGATCACGTCATCGCTCAGTTCGCGCTATCATTTGGCTAACTAACAAGTTACACTGCGATTTATGAGAACCGAGAACACACGTACATGGCAATGGTGAAAACTCGATTAACCACTAACACGATTGGATCGTTATACTGCATAACTCTGTTGTCCAATCGAGTAATCTGCCGCAAACAAGTTTTAATGTTTATGTCGCAAAATGCAAATATTTACACTACCGAGCAAGTTAGAATGGCATATGATAGTCGTGCTTGTGGTAGCACTAAGGTGAACTTGCAGCTTGGAGCCCACCACTGAGAGGCAGGCGCACGATACCCCCCCTAAAATTCTTTTCAACGGATTTGCGCTTATATCGAGAATGGTCATTTTGGTCTGGAAAAAGTCGGAAATCCGCCGATCAGCGGAAAATTCTCATCCCTGGATTCTCCATGGCTTCACCAAACTCTTCCCACGCCCAAATTTTTGTCTCAGCAACCACCGAATCTGGATTCCGCTTGGCCAGCCAGTACCTATCAGCTGCCTCAGGAGTCCCTCATATCAGAGGTGCCGGACTCCTTCTTGACCTTGACAGAATCCCTTACTGTTGGTGTCCACCAACGTGTTCGTGGGTTGCCACCACAGCTCCAGTCGGCCACCTCACCAATGGAAGCAAGGAACATCGTCCACTCAGACTCGATGTCTGCTGCCTCCTCCGGGACGTGAGCAAAGTTCTTTCGGAGGTGGGAGTTGAAATTCCTTCTGACAGGGGAATCTGCCAGCCGTTCCCAGCAGACCCTCACAATATGTTCGGGCCTGCCACGTCAGAATGGCATGTTCTTCCACCATCGGAGCCAATTCATCACCAGGTGGTGATCAGTTGACAGCTCCACCCCTCTCAACACCCGAGTGTCCAAGACATGCGGTCGCAAGTACGATGACACTACCACACAGTCAATCATCGAACTGGGACCTAGGGTGACCTGGTGCCCGGTGGACATGTGAATACCCTAATACTTGAACATTGTGTTTGACAATCCATGATGAGCACAGAAGTCCAGTAACAGAACACCACTCAAGTTCTGATTGGGGGGGGGGGGCTGTTCTTCCCAATCATGCCCTTCCAGGTCTCACTGTCATTACCCACGTGGGCATTGAAAACCCCAGCAGAATGATGGAGTCGCCAGAGGGGGCGCTTTCCAGCAGTCCCTCTAAGGACTCCAAAAAGTGTGGGTACTCTGAACTGCTGTTTGGTGCATAAGCAGAAATAACAGTCAGGACCCGTCCCCCTACCTGCAAACCCCAACATACAGGCCCTGAGCAGGGGGCAATAAGTGTACCCACACCTGCTCGGCCTCTCTCCCCGTTGGGCAACTTCACAGTGGAACAGCCCAACCCCACTCAAGAGGAGTGTTGACAGAGCCCAAGCGGTGAGTAGAGGCGAGTTCGACTTTCTCGACCTCACGCACCAACTCGGGCTCCTTCCCTTCCAAAGAGGTGACGTTCCGTGTCCCTCGAGCTAGTTTCTGTAGCTGGGGATCGGATCGCCAAGGTCCCACCTTTGGCCACCACCCAACTCACTTCGCAGTCGACCTTTATGGCCCATCTCACAGGTGGTGAGCCCATGGGAAAGAGGACCCATATTACCCTTTCAGGCTGTGGCCAGCTTAGTCCCATTGGGTGCTGGCTCAGCCAACACGTGCTTGCCTTCGAGCCCCACCTTCAGGCCTGGCTCCCGAGGGCACCGGGAGCCAGGGGCGGTGTCTCCCGTTCAGGCAAGGGAAACCAAGATCCAATTTTTGTACTCATCATCGGGGTTTTGGAGTCGTACTTTGTCTGGTCCCTCACCCAGGATCTGTTTGCCATTGGGTGACCCTACCAGGGGGCATAAAGCCCCAGACAACTTAGCTCCTCGGATCATTGGGACACACAGAGCCCTCCACCACGAAAAGGAGACGGGTCGAGGAGGGGCTTACACATTTCGGAAACAGTCAAAAAGATGCACAAACAAACCTCCTTGGACAGGTATTTTTTTAAATAGCCATCTATTGAAACAAGAACGTGTTGCAAAAAAAGCCAAAGCTCTGCAAGAGAAAAGACACCAACATAATTCAGCAAAACTGAAAGAAAAAAAATACAGTCGCATTTCTGTTCATTCAAGTTCATTAAGTGTAACATTAAGCTAAGTGCTAAGTGGCTGAGTGAAATGATCCAAAATATGTTCAGCAAAAATGAAAGAAAAACAAACATGTTGTAATCAAGTTCAGAGATAGTATAAAAAAAGAGACTAAACAAAAGTGACTGAGAAACCTCATTCACAAACATCCTCCATCTGCCTTCTCCACCCACCACCTCCACCAGTATCTTCTGGAATGAAAAGTCGTCTTTATCTCCAAGGTAAGTACACTTTATAATAGCAGTTCCTTTCTTTCCATTTACTTTTACGTTTTTATACAATACAATACAATATTTTTTATTTAAAAATACATTTCTTATTTAAAAATGTGGAAAATAAAAAATGGGGTAGCATTTTGGGGGGGTGGAATGGATTAATGGCATTTACATTGATTTCAATGGGGAAATCCGCTATGACATGAGAGCGACTTGAGAAAAGAGCTCAGTCATAGGATGAATTAAACTCGTATCTCAAGGCACCACTGTGCTAGAAACAATTGGTTTGGCAAAGTATGTCCCTTTAATGTTTTTATAAAAAGAGGGACAGTGTCAGGGGGGTTCACAAACGTTCAAACAGCCTGGTATCTGGGGTTTGAAGAAACTAGCCCACCCCCTCCTAAAAAAGGAAACAGTCAAACAAACAAAGCAAAAAATTGTAGAAAAAATCACGAGGCTGATAAGGAGATGGTTGCATGTAAATATACTGTATTAACTTAGCTAAACTAAAACAAAAAAAAAAGAACTAAAGATGCATATTGAAAAAAAAAGACAATTTATAGCACTATGGTGGGAAAAGCAAAAAATGAGGATGAAACCAGCGAATGACAGGTGGGAGAAGGAAAAAGTATACAGTACCTTTTACTCTAATATCCGGATTGTGAGCTTTTAAAGAGAAAGAAAGAATGAAAGAGGAAAACTTTAGTACAGAATATTAGCTAGTTGTGGGAAAAAAATATATGACATTAATTTAGTGACTTAATTTAGTTACTCAGCATCTGACAGAAGAAGAAAATATAAAATTAGACAAACGTTTTAAGAATACAAATAAAGGTATGTTATTGCGAGAACATTTGAACTAATATACGTCCCATTCCGAAACGTCCTGAGTAAATAAGAGACATCAAGTTAATTCCGCTTGAAAAAAAAAAGTATACAGAATATGTGCAGTATCAGTATTATATCCTGTATTTGTAAAATATCAGCAAAAAGTATCAGCAAAATGATTTTAGAAAAACAGATGGGCATGATGCTGGTGGTGTTAGAAAATATAAGGTCCAGGATCTGAATGGAGAAACACATCCACAGAGACGTCACAAATTTCTGAAGTTTTGTGTGATAAGAGTGGGATTTTTAGGGATGGAAGGATGGATGAAGAACAACTCGTCAGTTTTCGTGAAGCTGTTTCTCATCTTGAATGTACAACCCCTAATGGATTTCTTCTCATCTTGCTGTTGTGCTCTCGCAGCATCCTCTATGTTGAAATTCAGTTTAAATATGTCTAAGTGTTAATATCTGAAGACAATTGCAGCTATTTGACAGTGAAACTGTTGCTGTCTGTTGGTTTGACAACGAATAGCATTTTAAGTGAGGGGATGCAGTCCCAAATGTTTAAATAGATAACAATGCTTGTTTTGTTCTCTACTCTGTATGTCTTCATAAAAGTACTGTATGTAGGTGTGCATACTAAATCCACTTACCGATATTGCAATGCTCTCCAGTCCAGCCCTGGTTACACTCACACTTCCCCTCCTTACATACGCCGTTCTTGCTACACAATGGGTGGCAGGCTTTCTGATCACACACAGTTCCAGTCCATCCCTCCTCACAACGACACAAACCACCATAACAGATGCCATGACTGCCACATTCCACCTCACATACCTCTGTTGGGAGAATGAAAATACAGGTATATTTCATGAATTATAAATTACATGATATAGGCATTAAAATAAAACACAACATCATATGTATCTTGGACAGCGATATGCTGTAGTAATATATATAATATATAGATACAATATATACTATATACTGTACATAATTAATATAATATATGAAAACTATATATATATAGTGTGTATATTTATCATTATCATTATATTTATTAATTGTATGATATGAGACACACCTAAGGAGCAATCCGGTCCAGTCCAATTCTGGTCACAGGTACAGCTACTAGTTTCTGTGATATGAGTGCCATGACCTGAACATTGGTCCGGACACATGGCCTTGGCAATTTCACAGCTTGCTCCACCCCAGCCAGGCTGACAGTGACACTCGCCATGAATACATACCCCATGGGCAGAACAACTGGGATCTATGCAATCCACTGGAGGCACAGAGATAAAGAGACACACTTAAAAAAAATATTAGGTTTAATGCAAACTGTTCCATAGTGTTGTTTTAGCATTAGGAAGGTACATTATACACACTACAGACGACATACTGTACAACATACATGTATATTCATGTGAAATATCAAAATATTACAAATATAAAAATAGTAAAATTAAATATTAATTTATTTAATTTGCAAGCAATCAATCTCCGAATAAACCAATGTTCAATTTCCACAGATGTGGAAATCCTCTGCTGGGGAGAATGCAGTATGTGTCTCTCCTGAGTAACCCATCCATTCATTTTCTACTACTTAACTGAGGTCAGGTCGTGGGGTCAGTAGCTTTAGTAGGGACGCCCAGACTTCCCTCTCCCCAGCCCCTTCATTCAGCTCTCCAGGGGGGTCTTGAGGCATTCCCTGGCCAGCTGAGAGACATAGTCTCTCTAGCGTACCCTGGGTCATCCCCAGGGTCTTCTCCTGGTGGAAAGTGTTCAGAACACCTCATCAGATGGCCAAACCACCTCATCTGTCTTCTCTCAATGTGGAAGAGTGATGGCTCGACTCTGAGATCCTTCTGAATGACCAAATTTCTCACCTGATACCTAAGGGAGAGCCCGGTCACCCGGGGGGGTAACACATTTCGGCCGCTTGTATACAGGATCTTGTTTTATTGGTCATGACCAACAGTTCGCGACTATAGGTGAGAGTAAGAAAATAGATCGACCAGTAAATTGAGATATTTGCCTTTTAACTTAGCTCCTTCTTTATCATAACGGACAAAAACAAAGTCTGCATGGCTGCAGATGTTGCACCAATCTAATTCTCGACCTCTCATTCCATTTTTCCCTTACACTTGAAAAAGATCCCAAGATACTTGAACTCCTCCACTTGTACACGCTGGAGAGACTATGTCTCTCAGCTTGCTTGAGAACACCTCAGGATTCCTTCAGAAGAGCTGGAGGAAGTGCCTGTAGAGAGGGAAGTCTCCTTGGTAAAGTTACTCCTCCCGTGACTTAACCTCAGAGAAGTGAAAGAAATTGGATGGATCCCAGTTCATCTGAACATGAGTGCATGTGCAAATCAAATAGCTCCCAACTCTTAGTTGACCACTATACAAAAACTACCTCTGAGTAGATAAAGGTTATTACTGTTAATGAAAACAAACAAAATATTGAAAACTGAAATTTAAAAAAAAAAAAAATTGACAAAATACAATAAAAAAACGGTGTTTTAAAATATGATAATGGTTATGTTCACAAAACTGAAAATGAACTATAACTATAATGCAAATGTTTGTCATTTTTGTCTTTGTAAATGAATGAGTTTTTTGGGTTAATTTTCAATTTTCAAAGTATTTACTATGGGGCCACTGAGAAAATGTCTTAAGCAGCCTTTTTGTGTTGGCTGCCCCCTGCAGTCTGCCAGTTGATAAGACACATTTTATAATGCACATCTTTTCTTTGGTCAGTTGTTAACTAATTCAACTGTATTTTCTGGAGAGGGATGGGGTCCTGTATAATCAAACTGGTGCTGTCAAACCAGGCTTAATAAATTTCAGCTAAAATAAATATCATGGGCAGCACGGTGTGTGAGCTAGTAAACCGTTGGCCTCACAGTTCTGAGGTTCCGGATTCAATCCCGGATCCACCTGTGTGGAATTTTTCATGTTCTCTCCGTGCCTGCGTGGGTTTTCTCCGGGCACTCCGGTTTCCTTCCACATCGCAAAAACATGCAACATTAATTGGACACTCTAAATTGCCCCGAGGTGTGATTGCGAGTGCGGCTGTTTGTTTCCATGTACCCTGCGATTGGGTGGCAACCAGTTGAGGGTATACCCCGCCTCCTGCTCGTTGAAAGCTGGGATAGGTTCTAGCACTCCCCGCGACCCTCTTGAGGAAAAGCGGCAAAGAAAATGAATGGGTGGGTAAAATTCAAGCATTCTTTTAAATCCCAGCACTTGTGTGGGTGTGGGAGAAAGCAAGAGGTAAAGTATTTATCTATTGCTCATTAAATCTGTCTATAACAGATCACAGATATGACCAAAGATGTGACGGCTGCCCAAGACTTTCCCATTTATTGTGTATATACTGAAAGGGCGAAAGCTATTGGTGGCGAGACGAAGCCACAGGAAGCTTCAAACCAATTCAGAGAAAGGGTTAATTTCTTGAAGCTTCATGGGCACACGATATAATCTGCAGGCCATGTGTGTAATTACAGGCTGCTGCATCTTCATGTGTGATGCATGGAACTCTGACATCTGTTTTGTCTCGTGGGAATGACCATGTACTACAAAAAATGTATGAACAAATAATTAGTTGACACTGTATGATAAAATATAAATAATAAAATTTTGTTAGGGCGGAAAGTGTTGGGCTCACAGTTCTGAGGACCTGGGTTCAATCCCAGCCCTCCCTGTGTGGAGTTTGCATGTTCTCCCCGTGCCTGTGTGGGCTTTCTCCAGGCACTCCAGTTTCCTTCCTTATCCCAACAACATGCCACATTAATTGGACAGTAAAATTGCCCTTCGGTGTGATTGTGAGTGCGGCTGTTCGTCTCTATGTGCCCTGCGATTGGTTGGCAACCAGTTCAGGTACCCTGGCTCCTGCCCGTTGACAGCTGGGATAGGCAAAGAAAATGGATGGATGAATAAACTAACATTGACCAAACCCTTACGACACTATCCAGACTCTCAAATGACTGCAACTCTCGTCAAAACCCACATTTTAATGTCAGAGTCTGAGGGGTTTATATTGGTTTTAAACATTTAAAGCCGCGGAGCATGGCTTCGGATGTCATCTTTGTTTGGATTGTGTCATGATCCTGCCGTTCTAGCCCGGGCTGTGCGGGTGCCCACACGGTTGCGCTGATTGGGGGGCGCACACCTGCGCCTCATGCGGGCTGATTATCCTGTGTATTTATATGACCCCGATGACGACTGGTCCGGGCCAGATCGTTCTGTCACGCCCTATCGGAACGGGAGTAGGACCCAAACGCAAGGCTCGGAAGATGCAAGGTACTTCGGGGAGAAACGTTTATCATTCCGTGGTCGGGGATCAGGCAGGCAGTCAGGTGCAGCAGCGGTAGTTGGGACGTCGAGCGAAGAGAGCAGGTGAGCGGGTAGGCAGGAGTCGGTACACGGGAGATCGATCAAGGAAGGCAGAAGTGTCAAGGGAGTCAGGCTTACAGGGTCGGTCGGAGAACAGGCGGAGGTCGGTACACACGGGTTGACGATCAGGGATACGGAAGTACTCGAACGGGGCATGAAGCTCAACGATCTGGCCCGGACCAGCCATCAGGGTCATATAAATACACAGGATAATTAGCCCGCATGAGGCGCAGGTGTGCGCCTCCCAATCAGCGCAACCGCGCGGGCACCCGCACAGCCCGGGCTGGAGCGGCAGGATCATGACAGATTGCTGTATATTTTATATTTACCTTCTTCACAGTTGTCGCCCTGATAACCAGTATTGCAGATGCAACTACCCATAATGCAGATGCCATGTCCGCCACAATGGATGTCAATACACTGGTTTGCAGGCACATCACATTCTGTGCCTTTCCAACTGCTGTAGCACTGGCAGCGTCCACGAGAATACTGGCCATTCCCACTGCACAGCACAGGACAGGAAGCTGTACAAGACATGAACATAAAATTACTTTGGCTGAACCTATCTTTCTCAATTTTGTGGAGAATAGATGTTATTCAATTGCTGGCCATGTTCCTACTTCAGCAGTAGGTGACAGCACAATGAAGCATCCTTGCTGATCTGTTGGTTAAAAATAAGTAAAATGCACTAACAAACACAACAAAAAATATTTTCCATTTGATTTGTTTGCAACGAAACATCCATACATTGGCCATAAAATATGAGCCACCTGCCATGAACACAATCTAATAAAGTGCACTAGTAGCTGTTTAAATTTTCCACTGCAGTAATAATTCTCAGTTTGTTTTCAACTCTACAAGAGGTAGTATTTTAACAAAATGTCTGTTTTTGTAATGAGAAGTGTTTGTTGTATAAGACCAGTTCAGTGATGCACAGTTCTTTGCTCTTAGTCAAATTAAAACTTATCGTATTATTAAGTAAATGAAGCTAATGAACTCGATCTCTTTGAAGTGTCCTACATTTTCCAGACGCACCGCTTAATAGGTCACGTCCACCCCGTGTGGCCCTGCCGGACCGTACGCGGCGAATATACTGTTTACTGCAAGCTCTGTTACGTTGTAAAAATTTGATAGTTACACAGAAATACTGTAAATGTTTATTTATATACCTTATATTTATTTATATACCACTGAAGTATTGGGTTTTAATAGCCTCAGAAAGTCTCACATATCATTGTAGTCTCACAGTCGCTCTCAATGTCATTTTTATTTCAAGTTGCTACAGAAGTTGTGCTGATCAACTCACGTAGCAGTCCAGCCTTTTAATCCTTTAGTGACAGTAGATTCTACTCTCCTCACGTTGCAGTCCAGCCTTTCAATCCATTAGTGATAGTAGATTCTTTCACACTGTTCAATGCATTTAAAATCCAACGGAAGAGCTTCACATGTGGCCACTTTTTTTGTGGAAGATTTTTAAATTACTTTCATTAAAAATATATATTTTGTGTTTGGGCAGCGAGTTTCTATTCCCCGCCTTTGGCCACCGCCCAGGTCACATTGCACCCGACCCCTTTTCAAGAAGGGGACCGGAGGGTGTGTTCCAAAGAAAGGGGGATTACACTCCTCAGCCTGCCTGGAAAGGTCCATTCAGGAATGCTGGAGAGGAGGGTCTGTTGGGAGGTCGAATCTCAGATCCAGGAGAAGCAATGTTGTTTTCGTCCTGGCCGTGGAACAGTGGACCAGCTCTATACCCTCTGCAGGTTCTTCCAGGGTGTATGGGAGTTCGCCCAACCAGTCCAGTTGTGGACTTGGAGAAGGCGTTCGACTGTGTCCCTCGGGGAGTCTTGTGGGGGCTTCTTCAGGAGTATGGGGTACTGAGCCCCCTGATACGGGCTGCTCGGTCCCTGACCACTGTCAGAGTTTTGTCAGCATTCCTGGCAATAGGTTGGATTCGTTTCCGGTGAGAGTTGGACTCCACCAAGGCTGCCCGTTGTCACTGATTTTGTTCACAACTTTTATGGACAGAATTTCTAGGCGCAGCCGAGGCGTGGAGGGTGTCCGGTTAGGTGGCCTCAGCATCACATCTCTGCTCTTTGCAGATGATGTGGTTCTGTTGGCTTCATCAAGCTGTGATCTCCAACGCTCACTGGAGTGGTTCGCAGCCGGCTGGGATGAGAATCAGCACTTCATGCCCTCTCCGGGTTGGGATGAGATCCTGTCCCAAGTGAAGGAGTTCAAGTTTCTTGAGGTCTTGTTCACGAGGGAGGGGAGAATGGAGCGGGAGATTGACAGACGGATCGGTGCAGCGTCTGCAGTGATGCGGAATGTGTATCGGTCTGTCGTGGTAAAAAGAGAGGTAAGTCGAAAGCCAAAGCTCTCAATTTACCAGTCGCGCTACGTTCCTACCCTCACCCATGGGCACGAGCTGTGGGTTGTGACCGAAAGAACAAGATTCCGGATACAAGCAGCCAAAATGTGTATCCACTGCAGGGAGTCCGGGCTCTTCCTTAGAGATGGGGTGAGAAGCTTGGTCATCTGGGAGGGGATCAGTGTTGAGTCGCTGCTCCTACGCATTGAGAGGAGTCAGATGAGGTGGTTGAGGCATCTGATCCGGAAGCCTCCTGGGCGCCTCCCTGGTGAGGTGTTCCGGGCATGTCCCACTGGAAAGAGACCCCGGGGACGACCCAGGACACGCTGGAGAGACTATGTCTCTCAGCTGGCCTGGGAACTCCTCGGGATTCCTCCGGAAGAGCTGGAAGAAGTGGCCGGGGGAGTCTGTGTATCCCTGCTCAAGCTACTTCCCCTGCGATCCCACCCGGAGAAGCAGTAGAGAATGGATGGATGGTTCAGGCGGCACGGTGAAGCTGTACTCGAAGTTCTGAGGACTGGGGTTCAAATCCCAGCCTGGCCTGTGTGGGGTTTGCATGTTCTCCCCTGTGTGTGTGTGTGAAGAAAACAAGTATTTGAACACCCTGCTATATTGCAAGTTCTCCAACTTAGAAATCATGGAGGGGTCTGAAATTTTCATCGTAGGTGCATGTCCACTGTGAGAGATAATCTAAAAAGAAAAATCCCTAAATCACAATGTATGATTTTTTTTAATAATTTACTTGTGCGATACAGCTGTTAATAAGTATTTGAACACCTGTCCATCAGCTCGAATTCTGACCCTGTTTGTACGCCTTTAAAAGTCCACCTCCACTCCATGTATTATCCTGAATCAGATGGACCTGTGTGAGGTCGTTAGCTGCATAAAGACACCTGTCCACCCTATACCAAATAATAACAGTGGTTTTCTCAAGTGTTCAAATACTTATTTGCAGCTGTATCACACAAATAAATCGTGAAAAAAATAATATATTGTGATTTCTGGATTTTCTTTTTAGATTATCTCTCTCACAGTGGACATGCACCTAGGATGAAAATTTCAGACCCAATCACTCACATTTGAAAAATGTATACGTGTGGTCAGTCACGCTCGCAGATAAAGTTGCGGGTGTGATTCGGGATGGAATCTCAAGACCTTAAAATAACTGACTGGATTAATACAGCATAACTGTAAATTAAAATAAAATCAACAAATGCATAACTACAATAGAAAACTAAAATTTCAAACTCAAAAATGATAATTTCACATTTCAACTAAAATTATTAGTACATGATATAAAACGGTATTCAAAATTTCAGAAGAATCAATAAAAATTCTTGGCCGCAGTGTTTTGAAAATGCTGCAAGTTTAGTTCAACATAATAGGCGTTAGTGGCAATACATTGTTACGAACATTCCTGTCGACAATCATAATGTATTGTTGTGGGTGGGGCGGGGGGGAGCACGCATCGCGGGACTACCATAAATAGGAGACCGGCTTGCGAGAATGCTCTTTTATGTGCATGCTCTCAACATATTGGCCACACCTGAATCAAGCGATGAGGTGGATGATAGTCTAACGTCTTTTTTTTTTTTGGCTGCTGTGTCGCCTCGCCAGCGAAGGCTGCCGCGTCGGCTCGCGGACGGCAGCGGCTATGAACAACACTCCCGACAATAGCGCACTCAGCCACATGCGACGACAACGCCGTAAAGCGATAAGCCGAAAATGAGCCACCCCGGCCAAGGCGCTGCGTCCGCCGGTCACGGCTTTGGCGAAGGCTGCGTGTTGGGCTCCTGGACAGCAGCGGCTCTGAACAACACTGCCGATAATGCCGCACTCAGCCGTGTGTGATGGCAATGCTCTAAAGCACCCCGGCTCGACGGTGTTGTTCATTGCGGATGGCAGCGGCTATGAACAACGCTGGAAAACGGCCCAGCTCGGCACCATGATAAGCCGCTTCGGCCGGGGTGATCATTTTCCCCGTCAGGCCGCGATGGCACAATCCGCCATGGAAGTGGATCGGACGGGGAGGCGGTTTGGCCGTGATCGCATATCATCTGAATATGGCTCGAAACAATAGGGTAACATTGGCCAGTAACTTCACCCGGTTGTCTGATGTTCTCTTCTTCGAAAAGACCTTCCGTGTCAGAAGGGGCGTGTTCGTCTCACATAGAGGGTCCACCGCGTGTTTTCAATGGCGAATGTCCGGGGTGACGTCACGGACAGGGGATGCAGCCAACATGGCGACCACTTGGATGTCGTCGAATAACACTTTCGCAACTTTGCGCATGGATGACGCACTCACCGCTCATATTTATTTTTTCGTATAGACATTGAATAATATATATAATAATAGTTTTATATGTATTTTAATAGACAATATCTATTTTAGAATGTTTATAGGGATGACACTTGACTTTTAAAGACTCTACAAGCCTCTCTTTCGCTCTGTGTGTGTATATGCGTGTGTGTGTCTTCCCCGCATTTCCCGATCATGGTCAGGCGACTGTTTGAGGAAAGATTTACAAAGTTTATATAAGTAAAGATTTAAGTAAATACATGTCCTGTTGTAATCTTAGTCTCAAATATGTAACGTATAAATACTGTTTACATATTTTAATCAATCTGGTACCAGCTACACGTACATGAAAATTACTAGGGTGTGTGTGTGGGGTGGGCAGTGGATTTGCGGTGGGGTGGTCCCCATTAACTGGAAAAAACGAGGGATTACTGTATGATTTTGAAAACAAAAACAACAACCTCCCTCCCCCCAAAAAAACAGGGTGCGTATAATAGCCCCGTTAATTTTAGTAAGAAAAACACATTTCCGTGACTTGAAAGCAGACACCCAATGGGTTTCATCGTCATGGTCTGTAAACCCATCACAGATGGTGAAGAGTGGCGACCCTACGTCTGACTGAGCGTTGGGTGTCTGCGAGCATGTGTGTGGGCGCGTTTGTGTGTGTGTGTGTGTGGTGTGTGTGTGTGTGCATGCAGACACATGAGTGCCTTTAAAATGTGGGCAATGCCATACACGTAGATAAGTTTTCCAAAGCCGAACGGAACCACCATACAATACAAGTGCATCTCAGTGTCTTCAGAGTTCCTTGATTGGTCCATTTACAGTCATTCTTTATCCCTCAAGTAGTCTTTCCTGTTAATGCCAATGGAGAGAGGCTTATTATGTTGTATGCACCAGAGAGATCTGTGAGCTGAAATAACAGGTGTGCATTTTGGATTCCCTCAATAGCAGACAGCAAAAGGTTTTTTTCTGAGATATGAAGAATGTGTATTAATTTGTGGCTTTAACATTATTACGACTGTAGAAAGACTAATGGTTTAATGATTAGTTAGGATTGTTCATATACGCGCTTGTACAGAGTTTGAAGGGCAACACATGGAAAAAAATAAGGTTTTCATTACGTTGTTTGTCTTTCCCATTATGCACTTTTGTCTTTACTAAAAAAAGAAGTTAATTTCAATGGGATACCACCTGTCAATGATGATTGCCTTTATTATTATTTATTATGAATGCCTCAAACTTTTAATTGTCGACAACGTTTTGAAAAAAGCACTTTGCGTAACTGTTTCAGCATGAGTGACATTTACCATATCAAATTAAGGCAGTGTAAAAAATATCTAAATTACCTTTTTTTAACATCTTTTCCCATCATTGATCAAATTTTATGAAAATGACCCATATACTGCATGGATAAGAATACAACCCTGTGACGTTGTCTTGGTAGAAAATTGGTAAGGTATGGGAAGTGCTCAGGTAGTGGCAGTTGTTGGGAGGTTGGGGTGACACTGGCCTCGCAGCCATCCAAACGTAAAAAAATATGGCTTTGAATCCTCCTTCCACAGTAATCAACATTAAATTTATTTAACGGCATTCAGCATATTCAGGTCATGATCAGAAAACACCCTCACAGCAATTCCCTTCCATAAGGGAGGCAGACTGTGTGCATTTACCTCGAGAGCAGTCAGGCCCCACAAACCCTGGAAAACAATGGCATATCCCTGAGAGACAATCTCCGTTTCCATGACAATTCTGGGGACACTCCATAATTGAATCTGATGAAGACAGAAGCAAAGAGGTAGTGCAAGTTAATTCTGTGGGCAGGATATTGAACTATGTATATATCGTGTGAACTAAAACATACATAGAAAGACCTGTCTGCTGCGGCTGCTATAGTTACATCCAGTCAGTCCAATCAACAGATTCTAACATCCAATTATGCTGCTTCCTTGCTCATTCTCTCCATGACACACCAATTTTGTCTCTGCTTAGCGTCATATAAACAGTACAACACTGTAGTGTGTGCATGTGTGTGTTATTGATAGTGACTCAGACGTATTTTACAGTTCCTTGGGGTGGTTGGCGCAGCTCTGTTGTAGGATCTTTTTCGGCTGAAGCACCTTGGTGCAGGTGTCTTTTTTTGCGAGTGAAAAACATACCTTTGGGTCGTTGTTGGTGCTCTTTTTTCTTCTGGGTGTGAATATTCTTGTAAATAGACATGCCATCTTCGATAATGTTTCAGAACTACAGCCGCGACGCTTTATGCAAGTTTGCCGAAATGGTGCAGGGCCCACCAACCGCGCCCGGTAGTTAGGGTAGGCGATTGAAGCGGCGTGTCGCTTTCACGGCGGCCCCCAAACCCTACTCCTGGACGAGCACACCTAAGCTCAGTGCAGTTGTCCTGTACAGTACAGAATGCATTCAGCTTGCCTAATTTAGATGTGTGTTTGATGCTAGCAGTGTTACTCCCTTGTGCTGAAGAGGAATAATCAGACAAAAGTGTTGAGAAAGAGATTGCTTGACAACCATGGCCAATTAACTTTAGCGAACTGCACTGAGATCAGGTACACTCGTCCAGCAGCAGGGTTCGGGGATTGTTCCCCCTTAAATACTGTGACCAATCCCGTGGTAAAACCTGGCCACAACAAGTCACACCTTTTGCGCCGAAATACTACGTAGCCTGCTGGCCACCCTTGTGGAGGTGGTCCTGGTACTCGGGGCGGCTGACAATGATCTACAGTCCCTTAGTCAAGTGAGATGCAGAACACGATACGGGGTTTCCCTTAAAGAATCTAGTTACAGAACACAATGCGCATTCATCTGCTGTATAAAAAAAGCTTGCTACACTGTAAAAACTTACACACACGCAAACACACACATGCACACACAAATGTTATCGCAAGGCTGCACAAAGTGAAACGAATTGTAGCAAGGGAACACTCCGTGTATGTATGTATATATACACACACACTGTATTTATCCATATAGAGTTATTTAATTCACATCATGCATAATTACTATAGTTGCTTTACCATGCACTTAATAACCAATGTCTTTTCATGTGGACATATCATTTTTAAAATAACTTTTGCCCTATCTTACTGATTTCTAAATAGTCTTTATGTGTAGAGCTTACCTCTAGCAAAGACTTACCAATGCTAAAAGTATTGTAAGACACTTGTTCTGTATTGTGGCCATCGTTGTAAAATGCCAGATGCCAAATGCCCGTGTCCAGGTAATGGATGAAGCCAGCCTCATTAATGCTCACTGATCGTCTGGGACGGACCTCTCCTCTGGGGTCACTTTCCAGACCACCAAGGGAGTGTACACGTGTCATGCCTGTGTCACTCAGAGATCGCTTGTCTTTGGGAATTAGTCGACTTCCATCAAGCAGCTCCACAAAGTCATACTAGAAGATAAATGTGCATCATCAATTCCAAATATCATCCATCCACCCATTTTCTGAGCCATTTATCCTCACAAGGGTCGCAGGAGTACTGGGGCCATTCCAGCTATCTAGGTGGTGAACACCCAAATATCCATCACATTATTTTTCATTACACATTGTTTTGACAAAAGCAAAGCACAGCAAATTTATTTGTATAGCGCATTTCATACAAAAGGTAACTCAATGTGCTTTACATGATTAAAGCCGTTTGAGAACAAAGAGATAAAACATTTAAAACAGGATAAAAACAATAAAAATGACAAACAAAATATTAAAAAAAAGACTATTAAAACCGCAAACAGTGCAAATAATATGATCATATATGGATATATTCTAAAAAGCATGACAAAAAATAGGTGTTTTCAACCTAGATCTAAAAACATTCATACTTGGGGCTGACCTCACCCCTGTTGGTAACTTATTCTATTTGTGTGCAGCATAATAGTTAAATGCCGCTTCACCATGTTTCCTTTGGACTCCGCGCACCACTATTTGACCTGAGTCAGTCGATCTCAGAGCTCTACAGGGTTTGTATTCCGTAAGCATTTTTTTCATGTATTCAGGACCTAAATCATTTAGTGATTTATACACCAGTAGAAGAACTTTAAAATCTATTGCAAAGCTGACTGGAAGCCAGTGCAAGGACTTTAGGATTGGAGTTATATGCTCTGACCGATTTGTTTTGGTCAGAACATGAGCTGCAGCATTCTGAATGAGCTGCAGCTGTTTAATACTCTTTTTGGGGAGTCCAGTCAGAAGACCATTACAGTAGTCAAGTCTACTTGAGATAAAGGCATGGATGAGCTTTTCCTGGTCTGCTTGACACATATAAGACTTCACTCTATATATGTTTTTCAGATGGTAGAAGGCAGTTTTTGTAATTGATTGGATATGATTGGTGAAAGTCACGTCAGAATCAATCAGAACACCAAGGTTTCGGACTCGGTCTTTGATTTTTTTAAAGCTAGAGGGTCCAGGTTAAAGGAAATTAAATGTATAAAAGTTAATAAACAAGGCGATGTATTTGCAATACTGCTTAATGTGTGAAAGTCTGTGGATGAAAAGTTGCAGTGTGAGAATGTGGCAAGAAAGTGATTACAGCAGATAGCGTGCTAGAACGGAATGTTCTCGACGGTTGGGTGGTGATGACCACAATCAGCAGGTGTGACGCGACGCGACGCGACGCTTGACCTAGAGGGAGACGGGAGCAACAAAACATCAACAACCGCAGGCGGGAGGAGTCGGGCCAACATCCTGCGGACCAAAGAAGACCAATGAGAGAGCGCCAAGGATAACTGCAGGAGACACATAACCAATAGTGAATTAGTAGATTGTACTGTTAAATTGTCCTGGGCAACTCGGATGTGGAGTTCGTCGGCTGGAGGGAACAGAGACGTACAGGGTTGTATTGAGAGGGACCCGAGACCCAGGTGTTTGTTGAAGGAATAAATCCATTCGCGTGTGAAAACGCCGGCTTCCTGGTCCTTTCTTTGCAGAACGAGCGCGCAAATTGTTGGATGAGTGGTGGTCGGGTAAGGTCACAATTTGGAGTCAGATGATTAACGGACTTTTGTATTGATCTAAAAATAATATCCAACAATTCTTGGTGACCCCGACGTGATGCAAGAAAAGTAAAGAAGTCTGGGACTTCGCGAAAACCACATAGTCTGGGACTCAGGGTGGATTGTGAAATGGTGAGTGAAACTAAGTGTGACAGTGGTCTCGGGTGTGAGAAGCCATATGAAGGGAACGATGTGTGGTCGGAGATAAACGGTCATTATGTGAAATTGGAGACTCAGTTAATGAGTGGAATTGAAGGAAAGGAAATTAAGAAGGAAAGGGAGCACAGCCAGAAGGTGTTTTTGAAGTTAAAGAAAGATGAGCTGTTTCAAGGAGAGCCCGGAACGTCGGATATGTCAAAGTTGGCGAGGCAGTTACAGAAAAAGGAAAGTAGAATGAACTTTTGTATTGATCTAAAAATAATATATCCAACAAGGTGTTTACTAACGGCAATTCTCTTTTTATTGGCAAAAACAATTGTCTCATTTTTGTTGTGATTTAGTTGAAGAAAATTTTGGCTCATCTAGTTATTTATCTGATTTAGACAGCGGCACAATACCTCAATTGAACTGTAGTCATCTGGAGACACTGCTAAATATAACTGTGTGTCATCTGCATAGCTATGGTAGTCAATATTAAAGTTTTGAAGAATTTGACCTAAGGGTAGCAAGCTTAGGGATGTTTAGTTTTGAACAAGTCAGATGGTATTGAGTCGAGACAGCTCCTTAATGGTTTCAACTGCTGAACAGTTTTCTCTACAGTTTTTTGATCAACTGGATCAAATTCTGACAAGTTAGTTGCAGCATTCTGAATGAGCTGCAGCTGATTAAATACTCTTTTTTTGGGAGTCCTGTCAGAGGACCATTACAGTAGTCAAGTCTACTTGAGATAAAAGCACGGATGAACTTTTCCTGGTTTGCTTGACACATACAAGATTTCACTCTAGATATGTTCTTCAGATGGTAGAAGGCAGTTTTTGTGATTGATTTGATATGATAGTTGGAAGTCAGGTCGGAATCAATCAGAACACCAAGGTTTCGGACTTGGTCTTTGGTTTTTAAAGACAGAGAGTCCAGGTGTTTACTAACAGCAATTATCTTTTCTTTTTTGCCAAAAACAATTGTCTCAGTTTTGTTGTGATTTAGTTGAAGAAAATTTTGGCTCATCCAGTTATTTATCTGATTTAGACAGTGGCACAATACCTCAATTGAACTGTAGTCATCTGGAGACAGTGCTAAATATAACTGTGTGTCATCTGCATAGCTATGGTAGTCAATATTAAAGTTTTGAAGAATTTGACCTAAGGGTAGCATATACAGGCTGAACAGGAGCGGTCCAAGAACTGACCCTTGAGGGACCCCATAGGTCATTGCCATTCGCTGAGACCGAGCACTTCCAATGGTCACAAAGTAGCTCCTTTCCTCTAGGTAGTACCTAAACTATTTAAGAACTGTTCCATTTAGTACTACCCACGTTTCCAACCTGTTTAGCAGGATATTGTGATGTACTGTATAAAAAGCCGGGCTGAGATCCAACAATACCAAAATTGACACCTTTCCTGAGTCAGTATTCAACGTTATATCATTTAGCACTTTGATAAGAGCAGATTCTGTACTGTCATGAGTTCCGAAAAGTGTCACCAATATTAACTTTTATCTGACTTTATTTTTTTTCCAGCAAAACAGGAACTGATGATTACGATGGCTTAGTCTAGTTTTTGCAGTTGTTTCCTCAGAGCAGGGGCCGAATGTCATATATTGCAGATGGTAAGTCTAATGAATTTTTTTGCATTTGACATGTGCATGCAAAGAAATAATTTAAACATATTTACTACATGACATTTCCATCAATCATACGGATTTGACTTGCTTCACTTTTGAAGGCATAGAGCATTTATTTCCAAAGATTAGAGAGTAATGAGCATTCCTTAGTTGAGCAGGAAAACCTCCTAAATTTGACCAAAGTTTTTTTTTTAAATATATCTTAATGACATTATTAATCCATCTGTTATTGATTTCTGCTCTACATCAATGACATTTGAATCTTACACAAAGTTATTAACATAGCTTTAGCATTATAGACAGTAGACATTGGGTTGTACAGTATATAAACAAATGTTTTTTTCTTCCTCAATAAGGGTAGGGTAAGTCACCTTAATCAAACCTTGATTAGGGTTATGACAAGGATTGTTATCTGTGTCTATTATCTTAAGACTTAACATTGAGCTGTGATAGGGATAGCAATTGCAAGAATGTGTCTTTTACAGATATGTGGATTAATATCTTTAAATAAGATGTGCTTTACCACAGCATGATGTAAGTGTAGTAATTAACTCGAGGTTTTTAAGAGTCTTATCACCTCATTATGAAGAAAGAATCCAAAAAGTACTTAACCAAGATCAGCTCCCAAAGATACCTAACGGCATCTGGGTTTAATAAATGAGAATGCAAAATTTGTCAATATGTTTTGTTTGCTATGAAGTGAAAAAGTTTTGTTGGCTATAAAGGATCAAATTCTCAGCTAACGGTAATAAACTTGAGCTTTTTTTTTGCTTTGATTTTATGTAGCAAATATCTTGAGCTATGTACCTGTGTGTGTGAGGGTGGTAAGCCTTTGCGTCCATATACTCCAACAAGAGCATCTTTCTGCACTGAAATGTTAAATTTCAGGAACTGTGGTTGGTCAATGTAAAGCTGTGACCTCCAAAACACACCTACAAAGAAAGCAAAACAAGAGAGCAAAAAAGTAAATCTCAGTAGGTTACAGTGGTGTAGTTATGACATTGACAGGCTGTGTTGAGGGTATACAAGTGAGTAATTAACCTGGTGGGACATCTTGAATTGCTTGTCTACCAATATCCACTTCTCCTGTGTCTATCATGTTGTTTTCTTGGAGAATTTTACCTGCAGAGAGCGAAACGAACAGTATTACCCCTACAACACACCCGATTTGTACTGACATAACAGGGTAAGTTTTGAATTGAGCAGTATTTTGTATCTTCAATATCTTGATCGTGATATCCTCTCAATAAGAACTCATGAGAAATTAAATCACACTTTAGTGCGTGATCCCTGCACCCTGTTTTGGTGCACTTGTGAAAGGACTGGACTAAACAATAAAGAGTATATAGTAAATACAGTGTAAATTCCATTTGATGACAGTTGACTGAATGGGGAACCAGTTGTTACAGTTATTCAATCATGTACTGTAGATAATAAGTTTGGGTCTCATGTACAGTGTCGAATGGGTATGGGACAATAATAAACAAGCACTCATGCCAGTTTTGAGCGTACCACTACCTCTTGGTAGAACACCAACAATGAGTTTAATACTTGCAGAATCTTGGCCATGACATGAATTTAACCTGTAACATGTCTTATTACTCTGTGCCATTACTTGGCTTAATATATGGTAATCAATGGTCTTATAAAAATCCTGAAACAACAAACCAAGAGGCATTTTAAATACACTGATAAATCTGGCAGCCAGGGTTGATTTCACTTTTATAACATCAAATAAACATCTGTTTTCTAAAATATTTATAATCTCAGTATTGCGAAGCACCCTCCTATTGCAGGTATTTAGGTATTATTTTCTTCAAACTAGCTGGATGTGTTTGTCAAAAGGAGCAATTGCTGTGACAATTACAAAAACCAAAGTACACACTAAACCATTTGTTCAGATTTCTGTTTGAATTTCATTAAGCAGCGAAACAAAGCATTTTGCATTTTTTTTTTATTTTTTAAGAAGGGATTCACCATTGTCAGTAGATACCATCAACGTGTTAGGAATCATATCTCTTCCCACGCCTCCATTTTCAAATGCTCCATATCCCTCACTCTCCTGCAGCTGCCAGTTCAGACCAAACAGGTGCATTGCTGCAGCAAAAGATGGACAGAAACAAAGTGACAGCAAATAACAGGAGTGAGTAAACTAGGGTTGAATAGCAAACAAAACGGGAGGGTTATGGAAAAGGATAAAATAATCATGTATCAGGAAATTAGACAAAGTGTATTCACTTTGGTCACCAGAAGAAAGAACATAATTTTTATAAAGAGTGTATAAATACTGTGTAGTGTATAAATACTGTACGTACACTATTCCAATCTCAAGGTACTAGGGATTGGGCATAATAACTGATTATTGGTTTCTTGACAATAAATCTCTCAAAAGTGTGGATTATCTTTTTGAAATGAATTGAGGTAAATCAGGAAACATAGAGCAAGAGATGTCATGGGTGTGTTCAGGCCACTTCCCTGTGCGCAACTGCCTCCGGCAGCAACTCCTCACATGAGCCTCATTCTCGCTAATTAGGCCATGCACATAAGCCTTGTGTGTTGCATAGCCAGTTGCCTGTTCATTGTGTTTGAGACTGCATCATTGAGTGTGAGTACACTTGTTTCATGATTTTTCGACTTTGCCTTTTTGCCATGTTTTTGTGCTTCTGCCTTTTTGGGCTTAACTGTGTAGACCTTTGCCTAGAATTAAACCCCCCTCGAAAACCATGTCCACGCCTCGGAGTCCTGCATTTGGATCCTACCCCATGTCCCCTGCTTGTGACAGAACAGACTGGCCAGACATGGACCCAGTGAAATTTTTACCGGAAAATAAAGCTGTTCCAGAGTCTTGGTGACTACTTTTGCTGCCTTTCGGCGAAGACGCATGCCTTTTTAATGGTGATTGAGGATGTTTCGATCTGGCTCAGAAGAGGAGATTGGTCACCCCGCAGCTAATGCTCTTGGCACCTAGCCAGGTGCGCCGCATCTTGTGTTTCTTTTGGGGACACCCGACCCCTAACGTTCACCTCTTGCTGCTGTTTTGTTGGCACCCGGTCCGCAACGACTAACCTTCACTCATGCTCTTCAGCGGTGGTGTTCAACCCATGGGGATATGTTATGTTCACTATCCTTGCCAACCAACACCCCAACCGCAGAACTGTTCAAGTCACTGGATGCTTATATATCAGGTAAACTGAAATGGTCCTTTTGTGTCGCCATATGCACAGATGGAGCTGTTGCCATGACCGGAATGGCTGTCTGGTATAACTGCTCTGTCATATGCACGCAGCAAGGGACTGGACCAAAATGTAGGACTCCGAGGCAAGGGCATGATGTTGAGAGTGGTTTTATTCCAAACTGAGGTCATACACGGTGAATCAGTCTGAGAAGGCAGAGGCACAAAAACATGAAAAGTGAGGTCCGATAACTGCAAGGCAAAACCTGGGAACATGAACAAAAACGTAAAAAGACTATGATGGCACAGAACGCTGTAACACTTAAATGCCTGCTCTAATTAGCATCTAACGTGGCGCAGCCCCGCACCTGCTGCCAGGGGCAGCACCACCCAGGACACTGGCTTGGCCATGCCCCTGAAATGCTCGGATTAAGTAGGTTGCACCTGAGTATGAAACTACAGATTGTATCATTCACAGAAACATGCAAGGCGAAAAATGCCACCGGAATTGAAAAGTGTTTTGAATGGTGTCTTTAAAGTTATTAACCACATTAAAGCACATACACTGAACTCACACCTTTTTGAGGAGCTTCGTGAAGAGATGGAGGCGGAGCACACACAGCTTCTCTTATACAAGGAAATAAGATAGTTATTCAGAGAGAAATCGCTCGCAAGAGTGTTTGAATTATGAGAGCCGCTGTAAAGATTTCTCTCTGAAAAGAACTCGCCATTGGCACCACATTTCAGTGACGAGGAATGAGTTACAATACTGGCTTACTTGTGCAACATATTCAACCTCCCCAATGAATTCAATCTGTCACTTCAGGGGAAAATGACAATGGTCTTCAAGTTGGCAGATAAAATGACTGGATTTGTGAGGACGGTGCGTGAACAAACCCTAACCCCATTTGACATTTTTCAAACAATATTTTATCCAATATCTATTATGTACAGAAGGTTCCACTTTACATTTTTCCTGATCTTTGAAAAGTAAGTTTATTTGTTGTATTGCAACTGTTTTCTTTTAAATCTTTCTAGTTTACTGTAAATTTTTAGGTCCATACACGCATCACAACACACTGCCCCGAACAGGCAAGGAAATGTGCAGTCTGTTTCTGGCAGGGATGATTTTAGTGTAACACCTGTAAAATTTGCTGCTAATGTTAAATTGACTGTATCATGTTTTGACTGCGGTAAAATACATTTTTGTGGTATATTGTACAGACACGGTTTGGTAGTTAAAGTGGTGTCGATTTTAGTCCTGTGTAGTTAAATTGTTACTTGTTGTTTTAAGTCATTAAATTACTGCTGCTATTGGTGACAATCTGGAACACTCACTCAGAATAGTCATTGGCTACATCAAAAGTGATGTAGGCTATTAATCCCACCTACAGTCCTACAATTTTACGATTGTCAGTCCCTTCACATTGCATGTGGGCAAAGATGTCATGTTATATTAAATAGTAACCATAAGCGAATTGCTTGAAAATTCAACTAATTATGGAAACTTTTGAAAAAGGTCGCTCAAAGAAAAAAACATGAGGAGTACCGAAGTTTTCAAGAATGGACAGCCTTTGTGGAGAGGGAGGGTTCTGCTGTTATCAGATGGGAAGCATGCCAAAGGATTCATACACAACGTTGCCAATCAACATTTTGCCCACTTCGCATGAATCAAACGAATAAAAGACATGCTTTTGTCTGCAAGAACTGTTCAACATTGTACCATCATGATGGCAAATCAAATTGAATTACGTTCATGATTAACGGATGGAAGTCTCAATGCCTGCATGCATATGAAAACACAAGAAGTCGGATTAATGGTAAGTACTTTTGTCATTATTGGTTAGCAACATCATAATGTTATTTAAAAGAATTCAGAGACTTATTGTACTCTAAAAGTGTTGGTCTGAAATAAACACACAAATACACCTGTACATATGTCATACGGCTCAGGGCGAATAAAGGTCCATCATTTCAAATAATAAGTGATCAAGACAAAGGATATAGTTTTACAAATTCTTAATATTGAAGTGTGTCTTATGGCCATATTTAGTCATGACTGCATAATTTCCTCCATGAGGCTCTGCTCTGTAGCCAGATGTGTCCTTGAGTGATATCACGCATCTTTGCACGTAGGCTAACCTTGCTGAATTGTACACTAGAAACTTTGTAATAATCCATTGCCAGCTAAAACCGGTTGAGACAGAAACCCTTTGTTTAAGTGGAAACCCCCATGTCATGCCAGAGGTTTGATACCGCTCATGGTCCGCCCTTCTGACAAGATAAGGGATGTGTGCTTTCTCTGCACCTTCGTACTTGTGATCTGCTCTCTACAGCCATTGTCTGTAACTCATAAGTGCCCGGAATATTCTGTAAGTAAATTCTTCGAAGAAACATTTCAGTTCTTTCAGTTCATTGTCTTCAGCCTTTATTTGGATAACCAACATTCTCACTGCCTGAAATTAAATGAACACACGGAGGAAGAAAAGCATCCTCCAACAATTGGTGACCCTGACGTGATTTCGGACTGAGGTATTGGTTTACAGACAGAAGATTGGCCGCCCAACAATTGATAAGGTAAGAGGACATTTATCCTCCAAAAGTGATCATCCAGTATGTAGATGACCTCTTGCTGGGTGGCTCCATCTGAAACTTCTTGTCTCGAGGCCACTCGTTCATTGCTTTCTCATTTGGCCTCTGTTGGACTGAAGTGTTCCAAGTCCAAACCCCAGATTGCCTGACCATAGGTTTCCTTTCCCAGACATCTGATCTCACGCCATGGCACATAACTGTCTCCTTCTCACAAAGACGATATCCTCCATCACCCAAAACCAACAAATGTCAAAACCATGCTGGCCTTTCTTGGTCTTTGCAACTACTCCAGGCATCATGTTCCAAACTTTGCTGAAATCAATCACCTACTCCGACAGTAACATGGCTAAAGGTCTGCTCGGAAAAGAACCACATTGTTGTGTACAAAAACTACGGAAGAAAACTCACTCCGCACTGAACTTTAAAAGTCACCTCTTGACAACCCAGACTTGATTCTTTTTACAGATGGATGTTACTTCAAAGGCAATGATCGTTTACAATCTGTATTTGCAGTAACCCAACCCACAGAAACAGGTTTTGAAGAACTTCAAGCAGAAAGAATTCCAGGCTCCCGGTCAGTACAAAGAGCAGAAATGTTGGCATTAACAGCAGCTCAAGTTGGCAAAAAAAAATCAGTCAGTTAACATTTATACAGATTCGGCGTATGCACAAATGACAGTTCATGTTGCATTAAAAGAATGGCAGTGAAACGATTTCTAAACTGCAACTGGTACACCCATTAAACATCACGACGACATTCTCGAATTGCGAGGTGCTGTAATGCTCCCAACAGCGGTGGCAGTAATAAAATGAAAGGTCACTCTCGAACTAATAATTTTGTATTAGCAGGAAACGAATCAGCAGATTGAGCAGCAAAAAAGGTTGTGGGGAACTGAGCACTGAGAACACTCTAACTAACTGTAAATGAGTCTGAACATGACAATCAACAGGAGGTGACAGTAGAAACAGTTAAGTTGTGATGGGATTAAGCAAGTCCAGAAGAAAAGAGTGTGTGGAAGTCGAAAGGGGGTGTCAAAGATGACGATGGCGTATGGTGAAAAGAGGGTAAGTGCATTCCATCTCACACACAATTGAAAAATCAAATTTCTGAAGCCCATAGAACATGCCATCTAGGTGTAGAAGAAACACTGGGATGACTCCACTCCTGGTGGCATCCTTTCATGATACAATTTGTTAAAGGTGAACTGCAGGACTGCAGCGTTTGCAGCAGGTATAATGGTATGCCTACAACGAAACCATAACAGGGGGTACACGATCTGGACGTGGACGCCCCTTGGTCAGGTGATTTCGATGGATTTTACTGACATGATTAAAAATGTGTCAGGTTACCGGTATTTACTAGTCATAGTCGTTTCCTTTTTGGGATGGCCAGAGCCATATCCCTGCACATCTGAAACAGCAAGAATAGTGGTAAAACATTTGGTTAATCACTACATTCCTAACCAGATGCTCCCCTTTTAATCTGTGTGGTTAAAAGTACTTAAACGAAAATGGTCAGAACATAGGTGTACAGGTTCCTTCCAGGTCACGGAGCAGACGGCCACAGCAGTACGTCTTGCGGGAAAGGGGGACATGTGATTCCACATCTCGCCTACACAACCTGCCAGATCCGCCTCAGGCTCAGCAATCCCTCCACCTGACAACAACCGGAAAACCACGACTTCTCCAGTGCCGGCTGGCATGCGTTGATGGCATCATTCATCAAGGATGCTGACTGCATCCTAGCTTGACTCATCCCAGATGAATTTGATACCGCTCATGGTCCGTCCTTCTGACAAGATAAAGGATCAGTGCTTTCTCGGTACCTTCGCACTTGTGATCTGGTCTCTACAGCCATTGTCTGTAACTCATAAGTGCCCGGAATATTCTGTAAGTAAATTCTTCGAAGAAACTGTTCATCGTCTCCAGCCTTTATTTGGATAACCAACATTCTCACTACCCGAAATTAAACGAACACGCGGAGGGAAAAAAGCGTTCTCCAACAATCTAAAACACATGCAAAGCACAATGGGTAAAAAAGTAAAAACAAAGAACGAATTACTTTCCTTTTAAGAGAGGTTTCATGAGTTGTATGTAACAAGGCTTAAAGGTCTATTAACACGTAAAGCATAATTTTGAGTATGTTTTTAATGAAAAAAAAAAAAAAGTCAGCCGGAATGGACCCATCACTTTTTTCACCACATATCAGGATGTTGTCGTATATGGATTTTTGCATCTCCCGCCATGAAAATCCTTGAGGCATTTGTATTGGAGAAGCACCAGGAAGTTCCGTTTTTTGCAGACACGTACACTGGAGGTTTCATGTGTTTATACCTGTTTTACCAGCTGGAAAGTAGCTGTTTTTTTCTACATTTTAGCCAAAATGCCGACTTGTATTGCTGGATTTTGCCCGAACACTTGAAAGGATGGATTCACTTTTCACACTTTTCCAAAACACCCGGTTCCTCGTGAAAAATGGATTGCACAGATGCAAAGGATGAAACTTTGTGGGTTCTAAATGACAGGTAGGTGTGTATAGAGCGGTTAAAAAAAATAGTAGTTGTGAGGGACTAATTTGTCTCAAAGTTTCTAGTATATGTTACGTGTGAATTTAGGATAAATCCCCTTGGTCAAACCAGCAAAATACAACAAAGCACTTGTATTGCGTTTAAGACAATTTAATCACACAAAATGCAAAACCTCACAAAACAATAAGAAAATAGAAGTACAAAGAGAGTTTAGTCGCGTGTAACACGAGCTAACTAGTTAACTAGACATATAGTCACCAAACTCGAAAAACTTCTCCGAAAGCAGCAATAATAAAAAGCTCAGTCCGTGTCCGACTATGTAATCCTTTTCTCAGAACGCAACAAAAGATCCGCGTCAAAATAAGTTCATAAAGTACGCATGCCAGAGGTCTTAAATGTGTCAATGTGCACGGCCTGGTGTTGTTGTCACTTGCCGGCTGCCGGCGTTAGCCCTGAGACGGGAGTGGATCGAGCGGGGAGGTGGTTTGCATGTTCTTCCCGTGGGTGCACGGGTTTTGTCCAGGCACTCCGGTTTCCTCCCACATCCCCAAAACATGCAATAATTGGGGACTCTACATTGCCCGTAGGTGTGAATGTGAGTGCGGCTCTTGTCTGTCTCTGTCTCTTAGATTTCATTTGAGGGTGCATTGTATGTCTGTGTTTTTCTGACGAGGGAAATACTCTTTTTGAGCAGATATTTGGGAATAATTCAAGTGGAACGAGATAAATAAGAAACAACACACAGAATCAAGGCTTACACATTCATAAATATTCATCCATCCAGCTATTGTCTGAGCTGCTTATCCTCACAAGGGTCATGGAAGTGCTGGAGCGTATTCCATCTCTCATCAGGCAATTTGCAATTAATTCATGTGTTTGGGATGTGGGAGGAAACCGAAGAAATCCCATAGCGGCACGGGAAGTACATGCATACTCCACACAACAGGGGCCACAATTTGAACCCTGGTCCTGAGAACTGTGAGACCAGTGCGCTAACCTGTGTCATGGGCATGTCCTTCCTCGACCTCAAGGTCTTTGCCTCACCCAACATGACGAACATTTCCTGACATTTGGCCGTCAGCTGGAGCAGCAGGACACCTTGCTGCGGCAGGTGATGACTCGGCTTAATTCCCTGTTTGAATATTCCCCCAGTGGGACTGTCACCAGCCCGGCTCTGATAGAAGCCGTGGAATCCTCCTGCCTGTCACGAACGAGACCCGAGGGCGGATCCAAATGCACGACTCCAGAGGCAAGCAGGCAGTACAGAGGAAGCCTTTATTGGTTCCTGGGAATATTTGGTGAGAGGAAACCCTGTTGGCCCCCATATAACACACATGCACGCACACACACACGCGCACGCACACACGCATGCACGCACGCATACACACACACACACACACATGCACACGCATGCACAGAGGAAGCCTTTATTCGTTCCAAGGTCGGTAATCAGTGAGTCAGTCCAAACAAAGCAGAAGTTGCAGTAGCTGCAGGCTTACGAGGTTGGTCGGACAACAGGCGTGGGTCGGTACACGGAAGGTAGACGTCAGGCATACGGTAGTGTGGGAACGAGGAATGAGAGGCAACGATCTGGCGAAGGACTAGTCGTTCCCCGGGTCCTATATGTACTGGGTCTAATCAGTAGTCATGAGGCGCAGGTGTGCGCCTTCTGATTACTTGCCATGCCCAGCCCGGGCTGGAATCCAGGAGCATGACACTGCCCATGTGGAGGAGCCCATTCAGCAGGGCCCCCTCCATCTGTCTCCCAAGGAATCTCTATGCCTCCAAAGAGAGGGGCTTTGCTTCTACAGCAGGCACTCGGCCACACCGTGGCCCACTGCCAGGTCAAACAAGCAGATACCTCAGGCTGAAACCCGACTAATGCGAGTCTCAACCTCATTCAAGACAGCTCTGCCACGCCTCTTGTCGGCATATGTTCAGGAGGGCAGCTATTCCAAGTCATACCTTTTATTGGGTTAGGATGCCAATCTTTTGAACTCACTTCTCGTTAGGAGCATGGGTTTGGGGACTTGGAGGTACAGTGCCCCCGCAATGCATAAGTGTCTGATGGCAATTTTCTTGGCAAGATAACCCAACATACTCAGAATTTCATGTTGACGTTCACAGACTCATACTCGGAGCACAATAGTTTTCAAGTCTTTGACGCAAAAAATCACAATATAATCTTGGGGATTCACGGCTGAGACTGCACAACCCCCATAGCCAATGGTCGACCAGGCAATTGAAGTTGTGGGGAATGAAGTGCATGCTAACGTGCTCTCTGTCACAGAGAATGGGGGGGAAGATTACCTCTCAGGAAAACCCTCTGACTTTACTTGATGATCCAGACTTGTCTTTAGAGCCCTTCAGTTACCATGGCCTGAAGGAAGTAACTTTGTCAATAATGTTTTACGTGATATGCTCAACATTATTGTGTTTGTGTACTTAGATATTCTAATTTTCTCCCTCTGCGAAAAATTCCATGTTAGGCATGTTCGAGCAGTACTGCACGTTTGCTGCTTCATGACCTATATGTCGAGCTGCAAAAGTGTAAGCTCCACCAGTCATCCGTATCATTCCTGGGCTTTGTCTTGGCGGAGGGTCCCTGCAAGGTCAAGGCCGTTCTACATTAGCCCACTCCTACTACTCGCAAGGAAGTGCAGAGGTTCATGGGGTTCGCCAACTTCGACCGAAAAATCTGGAATTTTAGTGCAGTCACAGGTCCATTACATAAACTAAACCGTCCACACAGTTCCCTTCGATTGGAACCTGGCGTGTCGGGCAGCCTTTTGGAAACTCAAGGCTAACTTTACCTTGCTCCATTTCTCCCTTGCTAAATCCCAATCGGTAGTTTGTCGTAAAGGTAAAGGCGTTGGATTCGGGGATAGGGGCTGTCCTCTCGCAGAGAAATCCCAAGGACGGAAGATTGTACCCTTGTGCGTTTTTGTCCATAAAAATTACCTCAGTTGAATAAAATTAGTACATCGGAGAGTGTGAGCTTTTAACAGTCAGAGTGGCATTGTCTGAGTGGAGACACTCGCTAGAAGGTAGCTCAGGTTCTGTTCCTGGTGTTAACCGACCATAAGAACTTGGAATATCTAAAGTCAGCCAAAAGGATAAATGCCAGACAAGCCAGGGGTCACTCTTTACACGGTTCAACTTTGTTATGACCTATTGACCGGGTACCAAGAACGTGAAACCCGATGCGCTATCACAGATTAATGATCAGGAAAAAACGGAATGCGACCCTGCGTCTATCCTACCGGAAGGTTGTTTTTTCCAGGTATTCACATGGGAAATTGAGACTCAGGGTAAGGATGAGCTGAAGGATTCTCACAGCCCTGAAGGGTGCCCGGATGACAAGCTGTATGTCGTTCGCATGGCCCATACCAATCTAACAGTTGCCACCCGGGGACGGCCAAAACGTAGTCAGTGATATAACAACGCTTTTGGTGGCCAAACATTAAAAAGGAGTACAGTAACGAGTACATCAACGCGTGTCCTGTTTATTTGGCGAATAAACCCTCCCTGCATCCCTCAGGGGAGTGACGACCGCTGTCGTTTCCTCGACAGCCGTGGTGCCATATTTCACTAGACTCAGTGATGGGGTTGCTGGGTTTTGCAGGGGCACAGCATTTTTCTCACCGTGGTGGATCATTTTTCCAAAATTGTACAGTTCATTGTGCTGCCTACAGTCCCACCCGCAAAACTGATGGCGGAGCTTATGATGACAAATGTCTTTAGGATGCATGGATTCCCCAGCGACATACTTTTTGACAGGAGGCCTCAGTTCATATCATGATTCTATAGGAGTTTTGTTCCCTAATAGCGACAACCGCCAGCAAATCACCTGGAAACCAATAGCCAGACTAAACACGTAAACCAGGACCTGGAGACGGGGCTCCAGTGTCTTGCTTCACGTGATCCGCGCTCTTGGAGCCTCAAACTGATTTGGGTAGAGTACTGTCAGAATTCTCTTCCATTGGCATCAACTGGGTTGTCGCCTTTTCACATTGTGCAGTTATCCACGCTCTCTGTTTCCATCCGTAGTCTCCAACCCATCAGTTCAGTCCGCAGTGGCCATTGTGTGGTACTGCAAGAGAACCTGGGAGCGAGCCCAAAGGATGCAGTTGCACATGGGATGCTCCTATAAGACAACAGTGTCCTGGCGGCAGCCTACGGAGTGGGTCTGGCTTTCAACAAAGAATATTCCACATCAAGTGGAGTGTCCGAAACTCACTCCTGCTCAAGCCTGCTGGGCTTTCCTCTTTGGTACTGCCTGCCAGGTCCCTTCCTACACCCTGGATCATGGGCGGGGGCCCGGTCTATGCTGAGCACCGACTGCTGTCTTCGGGCAGTCGGGGGAGAGGGGTGCAGTATCTGGTCGAGTGGTAGGGGTTCAGTCCCGAGGAGCGGTCGTGGGTTAGTTCCTGGTTTATCGTCAGCCCCTCGCTCATCAGGGACTTCCGTACCGTGCATCCTGAGGCCCCTGGGCCGTCTGGGGTTGGCCGTTAGTCGGGGTGACTGTTTCAGGTGTATCCTTCCTTAACCTCGTACGCAGCTGCTCCGGTGAGCAGGTACGCCCACCAGTTTCTTGTTCACACTAATTACCGTCGATTTAAATTTGCTACGCATGTCATTTGGTCCTTCGCCAGATCGTTGTACTTTACCGTCACGTTCCTGCATTACCTTGTCCATGTTACTAACCTCTTGGATGACCCTGCTTCATGTTTGACCTCCCCTCTGAGCCTGCCGATTCTGTTACTGTTGCTCTTTTGGACTACCATCCTGTGCACCTAATAAACTTTCAGCTCAAACGGTACCTTGTCGCAATTGTGGTCCTTGGGTTGAACCTTGAGTTTTGGTCATGCCACTATGCCGCCTATTTACAAATATTTCCAAGAAAAGTTACCGATTACTACTTTTTGTAGTTCTTCGAAAATACCATGCATCTGTAATTATATTTAATTTCCGGGTGCATTATAAGGTTGTTTTTTCTGACAAGCCAAATACTATTTTTGAGCAGATATTTGGGAATAATTAAAAAGGAAAGAGATCAAACATTAAACAGCACACAGAATAAAGACTTACACATTCACAAATATAAATAAGAAAAGGTACTTCATATGTTAACAGGAATGCCAAACCTAGAAAGTGCTTAACAAATGCTTGGATGAAAACTTCTCCTTTCAATGCTGCTTGAGGGATCTTGGAACATGTACATACCTTGTGGCAAGAACTCCCTAGAAATTGAGCTGAGCTCATAATTGGCTCACTTCATTGTGGGATTTTATCAACTTCAGGAAAAAGAAATTGCGCCTTTCCCTCTCTTTTTCAAAAAATGCTTTTCATTTCCCTTAGCATTAAATATATTTAATAAAAAGTCACAAAGAAGAAAACTACCATAAGCGTAGGGTAAAACAATAGTAAAGCAGGTTTTAAACCTATCCAATAACATTTTCAAGGCTATGACTAATTTGTTGGACCTTTTTTTAAAAGAACCCACAATCAATTTAACTGGCCACTTCTCACATTTAAGATCTGAATAATATAACAAAAGTAAATTTGAATGCCAAGTTGTCCTTGAAGGTTGTAAGTCACGAATCATGGCTGTTGTTTGATGCATTGTATTGCATTGGATAACAAATAATACAAAGACAGTCATTTTAGTATCATGTGTCCAATTGCTGATTTCTTTTTTGTTCGTTTTTGTTTCAGGTTTTTTTTTGGTTACAGTTACAGTAGATTGCAACTAAATTACAGTGAGTACAGACAGTACAAAGACGTTGCAGGCTAAGACTCCATTCAATATTGTAACAGGACTATTTACAATAACAATGTAAAAGATCTAACCCACACATCCACAACATTGATAATTCAGTAATGGAAGAATAAGGCGCAAAGAAATGAAATTAATTTGATTGGCTAAAACTAGAGTGAAAACCCAATACAAACTACAGCTAAACAACGAGAAAAAGGAAACAACTCGATATGTAAAGACACATAATTAACGACAAGTTAACTTAAGAGCCAGGAAAAGTATAACCCAAGTTAAATTTTTTTATTCTGTGATCAGGCCCGCCCTTGAGTGTGCTGTGAGGTCTTAGTTCTTACCTATGCAGTAACAGAGCAGGACAGAGAGGAGTACGGACAGTCCGACTGCACTGAGGGCTGTACACCTAAAAGTGAAACACATAATATTGTGTGTGAGCTTTATACATTTTTTGGTTTGGCTATTGATTTTGTTTGATGGGCTTGATACGTATAGGGCAATAACCATCAGTTTATGCTGATTGGCTTTAATGTAGCTGCATGGTAACACAGTTGTAGTGTTCGCCGCACAGTTCTGAGGACCGGGCTTCAAATCCTGCCCCCCACCTATGTTGAGTTTGCATGTTCTCCCTTGGATTTGTCATTTTATGCCATCATTTCAATTACAGCAAGGTTGCAATCCCTTCACCCGCCTCACATCCACCAGTTGCTCCTTTCAGTGGACCCAGTGTGATGGTCTCCTTGTGACGCATGCGCGTATATTTTGTCAGGCCAAAGTTTATAAAACAGTGGTGAGGCCGGCCATGATGTACGGATTAAAGACAGTGGCTCTGAAGAAACAAAAGGAAGCAGAAATGGAGGTGGCAGAAATGAAGATGCTGAGGTTCTCGCTTGGTGTGAATAGTTTGGATAGGATTAGAAATGAGCTCATTAGAGGGACAGCCAAAGTTGGATGTTTTGGAGACAAGGTTAAAGAGAGCAGGCATCGATGGTTTGTTCATGTTCAGAAGCGAGAGAGTGAGTATATTGGTAGACGGGTGCTGAGGATGGAGCTGCCAGGCAAAAGAGTGAGAGGAAGACTGAAGAAAAGGTTGATGGATGTTCTGAGGGTGGACATGAGGACAGTGGGTGTTCGAGACGAGGATGCACGATAGGCTTAGATGGAAAAATATGACACGCTGTGGCGACCCCTAACGGGACAAGCCGAAAGAAGATGCGTGGATATTTTGTAAACTTCCGGCCAGTCTGAAACATTCCCATTCATGCTTCATCATGTGCCATTCGACAACTTGTCGCCAAGTGTTCATGTTTGCTATGGACATCTCAGAAAGACAATCACAGCGAACGTACATATATGTGTATATCTTTTTATCAACTTTGGTTTTAAGGTTAGGGGTAGGATATAACGTATGTTAGCTCCCTCTATGTAGAAGAAGGGGAACTATGAGACCGGAGTATTTCCCAGTAAGCGTCTGCTATGTACCCTGAGTTCCCCTGTTAGTAAAGCACGCGCATTAATCACAAGGAGACTTTTCAGCACAGGGAAGCACTCAGAGTGTCACACCGGCAGTCTCACAAGCATTCAGTAAACTCAAAACCTTTTTCACCAGTGCTCCCATTCTGCGCCTTCGTGACCTCTCCATCAGAGCAGAGAGGCAGGGTGCACAGACCAGGAAACAACATAGATGTGCTGAAACCCAGTGTGACACCCATACACCCCCAACCCTGTGCTAGTCCCCCAGAGATCCTTTGATATAAACGTGTGCCACTGACAAAGAGGGCTGCTCCACCCAAACCCGCAACACCAAACCCAGGACCGCCCCTCTCCCCCACCAGCACCCACTACTCAACCCCGACTGTGGAAGGTGGACCCCCCAAACCAAGTAGAGACCGAGAAAAAAAAACATAGGCCCCACAGTCCACAGGGCCTGGTGTGCCATGGGAAGAGGAAGAGGTGACAGCAGTGGGATGTAAGGAACAGAGAGAAGAGGAGGAAGCAGGCTCAAGGAAAAATAAGGGTGCCACCGCCCCTGCAAGCAGCCATAGCTTGGGACCCAGGTGGTCACCAGCCGACACCACTCCAGAACCCACGGAACACGGGCAAGCCTCCATTACACAATAAATACTCCTTGGGAGGATACCCCAGTGGTCCCAAACCTAAGAAATAATTCCTATAAACAGAAATCTCCCTTGTTCTTTGTTCTTGTTGCAATGTTGTTCCTTTTTCTCTGTTTTCTGTTCTGTCATACCAGGGCAGCACCGACTGCTGGAGAAAAATTCCTTGTGTGTTCTACACATTTGACCATTAAAGTCGATTCTGATTCTGAAAAAAGTCTCACCCAATAAAAAGCCGGAACTGCAAACAGAGGGATAAGAAAAGGAAATCCTCACTCTATGCATGTCTCCTCTCACCAGGGAAACTGATCTTAAATGTGTGGGTAAGGAAAAATAAATAAAAAGGATAATAATTAAATAACAACAACCCGATCCCTTTACAATAAAAAAGCCTGGATCCAAGAAAGTTCACCTGCTCTGTCTACTTTACAGGAATTTATTTTAGAATTACAGAGGATGAATTTTAGGCTATAAAGTTTTTGAGTCAATTACTAGGCGTATCAATCTAAATGAACCAATCTTGTCCTTGAATCGAATCAGCAGTCACGAATCGTGATACGAATCGAATTATTGGTTAAACGGATCGCAACACGCCTAATACTGTGCTTAATAGCGATAGAGAGCAAGATTTATTCATTTAGACAGGATAAAAATATGCTATGTACTTGAAGTAAGTATATTAATTTAATTTTTTGGAAAAATTATTTTTGCTTCCACAACTCTTTACAGCATAGTTTAATCAAAATAAATATTAGAATGCCTCGATAGGCTACTCAATCTTCCTTCATATTTACTTATGCTCATTACCAAACTTCCAGACCATTTAAACTCGACCAAATACTAACACTCAAGTCAAATTCAGTCAAATGATACAGGAACTGATAATTTCCTGTCAGGTTATTGGTTGTAATTTTTGTTGTGCTTTACTCCTTTCTCTGTATTTATCCTGTCTACCCTACTCATTTCCTGTTAATCAGGTCAATGTCGGTATAAACATATATTTTACATTATTTGTATTTATTGAATGGTTAAACACTGTTTAACATAAACATCTGCACGGTGGAGCAGCTGTAAAGCATTGGCCTCACAGTTCTGAAGACGAGGGTTCAATCCTGGCCCCTCCTGTGTGGAGTTTGCATGTTCCCCCCATGCCTTGGTGGGTTTTCTTTGGGCTCTCCGGTTTCCTCCCACATCCCCAAAACATGCATTAATTGGACACTCTAAATTGCCCCCATGTGTGATTGTGAGTGAGACTGTTGTCTGTCTCCATGTGCCCTGTGATTGGCTTGCAACAAGTTCAGGGTCTACCCCGCCTCCGGCCTGACGACAGCTGGAATCGGCTCCAGCACTCCGGCGACCCTAGTGAGGATACGCGGCTCAAAAAAATGGATGGATGGATGGATATTTATTGAAGAAAGAACAATGCAACATCTTATTATTGTTTCACTGTAAACCCCGGAAATACCGCTTGATGTGAACTTACCTCCATGAGCAGTATTTGGAGGATTTTTTAAACTTGAACGCAGAACGCGACAAAGTGTTTCTTGGCAAGGGTCTGGTGGGAGGGGAGTACACTGAGCCTGTTGCCATACTGTAGCCTGGTGTTGCTGTGGAGAAGAGGGGGGTGGCACCTGCACCTGTCTTAAAAAGGAAGTGCCTGGAGAGAAATAGAAAAAAAAGAAAAAATGTGACATTTACATACCTTGGCAAAATTGTTACAAATTGTCGCAGAAATAACTTGAAACTGACGACACATGCATATTGACAAGTTGTGAAGCTTCTTGGAGATGTCCTTTGGACAGATGAGCTAAACTACCTTATTGTTAAAGAGCCTATAAGGTCTTTCCACTTTCAAAAATGACGCATACTGAAAATGAACACTATGTATATGTGCCATTATTTTAAGTTAATGAGGACCTTAAATAATTCAATAATAAGTAAATATTCTTTGCCGGTTATCCTAATGAGGGTCGCAGGGAGTGCTGGAGCCTATGCCAGCTGTCAACTGAACTGGTTGCCGGCCAATCGCAGGGCACATAGAGACCAAAAAACGCACTCACAATCACACCTAGGGGCAATTTAGAGAGTCCAATCAATGTTGCATGTTTCTGGGATGTGGGAGGAAACCGGAGTGCCCGGAGGAAACCCACGCAGGCACTAAGAGAACATGCAAATTCCACACAGGCGGGTCCGGGATTGAACCCAAGACCTCAGAACTGTGAGGCCAACGCTTTACCAGCTTTACCACCGTGCCGCCCAAAACTGTAAACATTCAAAAAAATATATTTTAATCTACATTTAGAATAATCTGTATGCATCTACATAATCTACAGTTAGTATATAATTGATGCTTTCTCCCTGACCCCAAAAAACATTGGAATTATGGTTACTATATTTATAAACATTTATTAATTAATTTATAATAAATATTCATTAGACGGTGAATGCTGCTCTCCTCCCACCCAAAGATTTTTCTAAAACATTGGTGTTGATGGAATTTTTTTTTGACCAAAGAATGCGGAAACATTAAATAACATTTAAAAACTACCTATGGACTTGAGCTTCAATTCATTAGTTCCTATTAATAGAAAACTAATTATTTGAAAGTAACAGTTGAGAAAACCATAATGATGTAAACCACTTCAAAAAGTGTGTAGAGTAATTATCAAGGGCACAATGTCACAATTAATGACTAATCATTAGCTAATGAACATCTGCAATTACAATTACTTTCTAACAAGGCAGTCTGATTACAAATTGTAGCCAAATGTAACAAGAGGGACGTAATTAATACCTTCTTGAAGGCAAGATGCAAAGACAGATAAAAAGGAAAGTAAGTTGGGAGATCATAATGAATGGTCTGAAACTGAATGAAAAGGACACAGAATAGAGGAAATACACTGATCGATGCATTGAGCATTTCGATTTATTGTGTGCATTCTAGTAGTTCAATTTAAGGAGCAGACTATAGGACATCGTCTCATTTATCATGAGACTGCACCCAATCTCATGCATTCATGATTTAAACACGCAGCATTATCTATGGTGATCTTAGGTGAGCTTCATTTATTTCTCCAAGTTTTTTTCTGTGAGATTTTCCACTTTTATTTTTGCTGCAGTTACTGCTGCTATGTTTTTGCATAAGTGATTCCATGTCAAAGTCAGTCGTAACCAGATTTTTACACGATGAGATTCAAAAGTAAAACGCTCAGGAAATCCAAATAATGTCTTTGTTTTTATCTCTAAACTAATGAATAGATGGTCAGATGAATAATGGCATGGCAGTCACAGTGAATGGAATTCAACTCCTTCATATGAAACTTTCTCTGTGTTGTTATGTAGCACATTAAGAGAACCCACCTGTGTATAGAAAACATAATTGAATCTTGTGCCTGGATCAGACCATGAGATTTTTGCCTTGTCACTGTCTCAATTTAAAAGATCAAGACTGACATATTTTGTTGGGAATGACAAAACTATTTGTAGTGTTACTAATCCACAATCACCCATCTGGCGTGAGAAAAGCATAAGAATGCCAAATGAAAGGACTAGTATGTTTGAATTTTTTTTTTTTGGGAGGTGGATATCTTCAGTGTACAGACAGATACAGCATAAGAAGAAATCTGTGACACAGCACGTGTACTTCAATCAATAGAATTGTGTCTTGCAATGGCACTTCCTCTCCTTTGGTGGCTGTTATTCACCTTTATTCATGGACGATATGGTGAAGAGAAACAGAGATGAGTGGAACAACAAAAGTGAAGAAACCTCGTCAAGTTATGGCAGCAGCAGCCATTCATTTTCATGTCGTATGTAATGAATCTCATGACATGATTTAAAAGAAAAAAGATATAGTGAAATAACTGGCTTCATAACTTATGTTGTCTGCTTGCTAGCGGAATTAAAAGTACATGATCATGACTTCAAGCTCTCCTTGAAGAAGAACAGCCCAAACCGTCCTCTCTATAGCTCTCTGGGATGACAGGAAACTATTTTTTCTTTTTTTTTTCATCACAAACATTGCCGCAATCAAAACTACCGCCTCCTCCTGCATGTTTATTTTTGTCGCCGTTATGGTAACAGATACACAGTTTATGGTAGTGTTGACACGTTTTCCAGTCCTGCCTCCCCTGACAGCTTCATCTGACAAGATTAGTCCAATGATTGTAAAAAAAAAAAAAAAAGAAAAAAAAAAGACATGGTTATATCTTCATACGTATATGCTATGGTATGCAGTGTTTACAGTGTTCTGACCAATACACAGCAGGATCTGACAGAGTGCCATTACAAAACAGAAAGATGTGACTCAAAAGTTACAAAAGCACCAATTAGGGAATGACAAATACGATGGAGTGATAACAATCATGAATGCCACTCATTACAGTACTGAAAAACATATATATATATATATAAACAATATTTACTGAAATGACCTCAGCTACTGTGACTATTTAGTGACAGAGATTAGTAAAATAAATTGCAGTCATGTTAACATTTCAATAAAAAGGCCTGAAATTTTCATATATTTTTAATTGGTAATATTCCAAATGAGTCTCTTATCTCTACTCATTTAAACTCATTGCCATGTAACTAATTTAACAAGCCCAGAAAACTATGATACCAGAATCTTAATACTGTACTTGACCAAAACAAGTCAAGTGGTTTCATATACATATTTTGACAACTACTCCACTTCGTCAGACTTTACTTCCCTGTGCTTTTATTTTACATTTGTAATAGGAATGAGGCATCTTATTTGGAGTTTTTACTTATTGTTATTTATTGTGTTTTCGACTTACTGGTTGTCAGGAATTGCGTGGCAGTTATTCGATGGCGCTTCACAGTGGATGCACATTTGCCTCATAGTTCTAAGGATTGGGGTTCAAATCCTGCCTCCGCCTGTGTGGAGTATGCATATTCTGCCCGTGGCTGCTTGTCTTTTCTCCGGGTGCTCCAGTTTCCTTGCGCATCTCAAAAACATGCATGGCAGATTGATGGAAGACTGAATCTACGTGTGAATGTGAATGTGGATAATGATCTCCCCATGAATGGTTTATATATCCCCTGCCCTGCATTTGTTTGGCGCCCAGTTGAAGGTGTACCCCACCTCTCACCTGAAGACAGCTGGGATAGGCTCCAGCATGCCCGCAACCCCAGTGAGGATAAAAAGTACAGAAAATCGATGTATGGATGGAGTTTTTACATCGGCTGCCCTCCCTGACACAATGTGTCCATTTTTTAAATTTTATTTGGGTTTGGGACTACAGCAGAATATGGAAATATTGGCTGCACAATGGAACCCCAAGCCGGCACCATGTACTGCTACCACTACACCACCAGTGCACTTCTTTTTATTTATTACTGAATGTAATTATGCATGGTTTATTGTTTTCTTGTAATTTTATATAAGTGATACGCATATGGATGAAAATTAGCTCCCTGCGGTACACTTAAAAACAAACAAAGCATATACAAGCATCTGCGACGTAGGGCAAAGGTAGAGGTGGCAAAGGCTAAACAAGAGGCATATGAAGACATGTACACCAGGTTGGACACGAAAGAAGGAGAAAAGGATCTCTACAGGTTGGCCAGACAGAGGGATAGAGATGGGAAGGATGTGCAGAAGGTTAGGGTGATTAAGGATAGAGATGGAAATGTGTTGACTGGTGCCGGTAGTGTGCTAAATAGATGGAAAGAATACTTTGAGAAGTTGATGAATGAAGAAAATGAGAGAGAAGGAAGAGTTGAAGAGGCAAGAGTGAAGGACCAGGAAGTGGAAATGATTACTAAGGGGGAAGTCAGAAAGGCACTACAAAGGATGAAAAATGGAAAGGCAGTTGGTCCTGATGACATACCGGTAGAGGTATGGAAGCAATTTGGAGAGATGGCTGTGGAGTTTTTGACCAACTTATTCAACAGAATACTAGCGGGCGAAAAGATGCCTGAAGAATGGAGGAAAAGTGTTCTAGTTCCCATTTTTAAGAACAAAGGGGATGTTCAGAGCTGTGGGAACTATAGAGGAATAAAGTTGATGAGCCACACAATGAAGTTATGGGAAAGAGTAGTGGAGGCTAGACTCAGGACAGAAGTAAGTATCTGCGAGCAACACTATGGTTTCATGCCTAGAAAGAGTACCACAGATGCATTATTTGCCTTTAGGATGCTCGTAGAAAAGTACAGAGAAGGTCAGAAGGAGCTACATTGTGTCTTTGTGGATCTAGAGAAAGCCTATGACAGAGTACCAAGAGAGGAACTGTGGTACTGCATGCGTAAGTCTGGTGTGGGAGAGAAGTATGTTAAAATAGTACAGGACATGTATGATGGCAGCAGAACAATGGTTAGGTGTGCCTTAGGTGTGACAGAGGAATTTAAGGTGGAGGTGGGACTGCATCAGGGATCAGCTCTGAGCCCATTCCTGTTTGCAGTGGTAATGGATAGGCTGACAGATGAGGTTAGACTCGAATCCCCTTGGACCATGATGTTCGCAGATGATATTGTCATATGCAGTGAAAGCAGGGAGCATGCAGAGGAACAATTGGAAAGATGGAGACATGCACTGGAAAGGAGAGGAATGAAGATTAGCCGAAGTAAAACAGAATATATGTGCGTGAATGAGAAAAGTAGAGGGGGAAGAGTGAGACTACAGGGAGAAGAGATAGCGAGGGTGGACGACTTCAAATACTTGAGGTCAACAATCCAGAGCAACGGAGAGTGTGGTAAGGAAGTGAAGAAACGGGTCCAAGCAGGTTGGAACAGCTGGCGAAAGGTGTCTGGTGTGTTATGTGACAGAAGAGTGTCTGCTAGGATGAAGGGCAAAGTTTACAAAACAGTGGAGAGGCCGGCCATGATGTACGGATTAGAGACGGTGGCACTGAAGAAACAACAGGAAGCTGAACTGGAGGTGGCAGAAATGAAGATGTTGAGGTTCTCGCTCGGAGTGACCAGGTTGGATAGGATTAGAAATGAGCTCATTAGAGGGACAGCCAAAGCTGGATGTTTTGGAGACAAGATTCGAGAGAGCAGACTTCGATGGTTTGGACATGTTCAGAGGCGAGAGAGTGAGTATATTGGTAGAAGGATGCTGAGGATGGAGCTCCCAGGCAAAAGAGCGAGAGGAAGACCAAAGAGAAGGTTTATGGATGTGGTGAGGGAAGACATGAGGGCAGTTGGGGTTAGAGAGGAAGATGCAGGAGATAGGCTAAGATGGCAAAAGATGACACGCTGTGGCGACCCCTAACGGGACAAGCCGAAAGGAAAAGAAGAAGATACAAGAATCTGTGCAAGATGCAGTTGATTCAATCCAGCCTTGTTTCCGCGCTTCAGACAGTACTTGTTGTGGAGTTTAGGGCATGAAAGTTCTTTTTAGTGCAGCAATAGGAAACATAAAAGGATTTCAAATTTACAATTCTATGCTGTATGCGGGGATGGAGTCATGTAGAAGACTACACATTCAAAGTGTTAGTGGAAACTAATGACAGCAGACAGCCAGAGATTGCAGGGATAATAGAGAGTAAAATCACTGTGACCACAGTGAAAAGAAACCATAACTAATACGGTCCCCTCTCAAAGGTAATTACACTTCAAACTGTTTTTTCTCTCACCTGCATTTTAGGAATTATTCACAATGGCTGTCTTTATTAATCGGGCCCGCACAAGAATGTTGGAACTGTCACTGTTGAAGAAGTAACGAAGACCTGTTGCAAAAAGTCGATTTTACGTACAGTCCACTGATTTTAGTTGAAGTTTCTGTAGCTGTTGGCTAGGAACACACCTAAACCATCTAGATCGAGACGAGGAGTGAAGAAGGATAAAGAGTAAAGACACCAAAAGATTGAGTACAGTGTCCCCTTCCCCATTTGCGGTTCACCGTTCACGGCCCAGCACATTTGTTGATTTTGCGCTCAAAGTTTTTTTTTCCTCTCATAATGCACCATATTTAGAGGGTGTCGTATGTCCATACTGAGTTCCAAAATCTGTAAATGCTGTCATGGGACCCATCATGTGACTGGTCCAATGTAGTACACTTGAACACAATGGTTACATTGTAAACATGGATGCTCACATGTTCTAGTATGTATATAAGATGATGATAATGATGTCACTGAAGAAATAAAACACACAAAAAAAATTTACTTTAAATGCTATTTACATGCTGGGAGCGCCGCAAAGCATGCATGTCATTAACTAATCTCGACCTAATCCAGAGGACCTATATTTTATTTTTGTATCACACAAACATAGCTATTTTTTGATTAAAAAATATTCAAAAAATTCTCAACACAACAGCTAAGAAATAAATTAGCGGCAAAGTGCGAATATTTTTTGTAATCCGAATGCCTCTGATGGCTGTTTCAAACCGAGGCTCTGTAGAAGCTGCTTCCGTGTGACGTCACATCTAGACAACCCCAGTAAAGACAATGGTTTCCTATGCAGACAATCATACACACTGAGAGTGGGTTTTAGAGGAGATAGACAGCAGTGATGAAGAAGTTATTATGGAATGCTCTGTGGAAGTGATTGGAACTGAAGAGGAGGACTTTTCTAAGTCTTGGGGTTAGACCAGGCTAGGGTTGTTCGAAAAACATCCCATGCAGGTGTAATTAAACCATATATGTTCGAACCTGAGTTGACGAATACAACACAAGGACAGGATTCGGCAAGATCTGACGAAGTTGACGTGGAAAACAGTCTGGTAGGTGCCTCAAGAAATCTACGTACACCTTGTTGAAGAAATAATCTAATTTAAACACGTTTAAACATCTGATGCTGGTTTCACACAAGTGAGTCGTTTGTTGTTGTTGTTGTACTAGAGACTGAGTAGGTGAGGTTTAAAACAAAAATCGAAACGTTCAGTATCGCTCTGCGTTTAAAGATCACATGTTTAAAGCCCATTCTTCCCGTTATTTACATGCATTGAGCCCGTATTTTAATAATGCATCTCACACTTGAGAGGACACACTGCTGTCGTCGAATTTCAGGAAGACCTTAGTGTCAACAGTACACTAACTTTATACGGTGTCCAAAATTCGTCACCTCATAAATATCACATGGATATGGATAATTGCTGACATATATATCTGTATCGGTATTGTACTTAACATTCAAAACAAAGGAGATACTTGTCGATATTAAACAATTGAACACGTACGTTCTTACTTGCTACCGAACCCAAGTGGATGCTGTACCAGGTTTTCAAAGCAGTCTTCTGTGAAATGCTTGGAACATATTACTGTCCACTTTGATTTGTAAGTCCAATATGCCCGCTTTGTCTTCACAAACCTGGTCCAAACCTGCGTATCTGTCCATATTTCGGCCATTCATGTAAGCTGATTCCGTCAGCGTTTGACGCAGAACAGCCGTGTACAACACACTTCCTCGATCACCATCTTTGCTAGCTTTTTACTCTCTGCCAAAATTTTGTCTGGATGTGACATCAGATTCCGAGGAGTTCCGGAACTTGCAGAATCTAAGTGACATTTTTAACAAAATTTTGAGACTGACTTTGACCCTAATTTATTTCATTTCTGTTGTGTTGAGAATTTTTTAAATATTTTTTTAATGGGGCGGCTCAATGTTAAAGCTGGTAAAGCATTGGTCTCACATTTCTGAGGATCGAGGTTCAATGTGTGGAGTTTGTGTGTTCTCCCCATGCCTGCGTGGGTTTTCTTCGGGCATTCCAATTTCCTCCCACATCCCAAAAACATGCAAAATTAATTGGACACTCTAAATTGCCCTGAGGTGTGATTGTGAGTGCGGCTGTTAGTCTCTATGTGCCCTGCAATTGGCTGGCAACCAGTTCAGGGTGTACTCTGCCTCCTGCCCGTTGACAGCAGGGATAGGCTCCACCACTCCCCGCGACCCACATGAGGATAAGCGGCAACAAGAAAATGGATGGATGAATTTTTTTAAATTAAATTTTAGCTACATTTGTATGATAGGCAAATAAAATACAGGTCCTCTGGATTAGATCTTTGAAGGGCATGTTTTGTGTCAATTATTTCTTCAGTCATTGTTTATTTGTTTAGTATTTTTGAGTTGTGCTATTCTGTTTGCTGTGGTGTGATCATTTTTGTTTCAATGTGACACCATGAGTGTTGTCAGCTGAAACATCCAGATAGAGACAAGGAGTGAAGAAGGATTGAAGACTGAAAATGCCAAAAGAAACAAAACATGTTGAGAAATTGTAATGTCGGAAATTAATAATTGACTTAGTGTAGATAGATAGATAGATAGATAGATAGATAGATAGATAGATAGATAGATAGATAGATAGATAGATAGATAGATAGATAGATAGATATATAGATAGATAGATAGATAGATAGATAGATAGATAGATAGAGTTAGCGTGTCATCTTTTTCCATCTAGGTCTATCTCGTGCATTTTCCTCTCAAACACCAACTGCCCTCATGTCTTCCCTTACAATGTCCATCAACCTTCTCTTTGGTCTTCTTCTCGCTCTTTTGGCTGTAAACTCCATCCTCAGCACGCTTCTACCAATATACTCTCTCTCTTGCCTCTGGACACGTTCAAACCATCGAAGTCTGATCTCTCGAACCTTGTGTCCAAAACATCCAACTTTGGCTGCCCCTCTAATGAGCTCATTTCTAATCCTATCTAACCTCACTCCGAGCAAGAATATCTTTATCTCTGCCACCTCCACCTCTGCTTCTGTTGTCTTTTCAGTGCCATTGTTTCGAATCCATACATCATTGCTGGCCTCACCACTGTTTTATTATCTTTGCCCTTCATCCTAGCAGACTCTTCTGTCACATCACACACTTTCTGCCAGCTGTTCCAACCTGCTTGGACTTGTTTCTTCACTGCCTTACAACACTCACCATTCCTCTGAATTGTTGACCCCAAGTATTTTAAGTCATCAACCCTCGCAATTTCTTCTCCTTGGAACCTCACTCTTTGCCCTCCACCCATCTCATTCATGTATATATATTCTGTTTTACTTCGGCAAGTCTTCATTCCTCTCCTTTCCAGTGCATGCCTCTATCTTTCTAATTGTTCCACCACCTGCTCCCCGCTTTCACTGTAAATCACAATGTCATCTACAAACATCATGGGTCAATGGAATTCCAGGCTAACCTCATCTGTCAGCCTATCCATTACTACAGCAAACAGGAAGGGCTTCAAAGCTGATTCCTGATGCAGTCCCACCTCCACCTCAAATTTTTGTAACACCTACGACACACTTCACCACTTTTCTGCTGCCCTCATACATGTCCTGGACTATTCTGACACATTTCTCCATGACACCAGACTTACTTATGCAGTACCACAATTCCTCTCTTGGTAGTCCACAGCCACCTCTCCAAATTGCTTCCATACCTTCACAGGTATGTCACCAGAACCAACTGCCAATTGCCATTTTCTGGTCCTTCACACTTGGCTCTTCTACTCTTCCTTCTCTCTCATTTTCTTCATTGATCAACTTTTCCAAGTATTCTTTCAATCGATTTAGCACACTACTGGCACCCAGTCAACACATTTCCATCTCAATCGTTAATCACCCTCACCTGCTGCACATCCTTCCAATCTCTATCCCTGTGTCTGGCCAACTTGGAGAGATCCTTTTCTCCTTCTTTTGTGTCCAACCTGATCTACATGTCATCATATGCCTCTTGTTTAGCCTTTGCCACCTCTAACTTTGCCCTTCGTCACTTCTCAGTGTATTCCTTTTGCCTCTCCTCAGTCCTCTCAGTGTCCCACTTCTTCTTCGCTAACCTCTTTCCTTTTATGACTTCCTGTAATTCGGGGTTCCACCACCAAATCTCCTTCTCTCTCTTCCTGCCAGAAGACACACCAAGTACTCTCCTTCCTGTCTCTCTGATCACCTTGCCCGTAGTAGTCAAGTCTTCCGGGAGTTCCTCCTGTCCATCGAGAGCCTGTCTCACCTCTTTCTGAAAGGCTGCGCAACATTCTTCCTTTCTCAATTTCTACCACAAGGTTCTCTGCTCTACCTTTGTCTTCTTAATCTTCCTACCCAGCACCAGAGTCATCCTACACACCACCATCTTATGCGGTCGAGCTACATGCTCCCCTACCACTTCCTTACAGTTAGTGACCTCCTTCAGATTACATCGTCTGCACAAAATATAATCCACCTGCGTGCTTCTACCCATGCTTGTAGGTCACTCTATGTTCCTGCCTCTTCTGGTAAAAAGTGTTCACTCCAGCCATTTCCATCCTTTTTGCAAAGTCCACCACCATCAGTCCCTCAAGGTTCCTTTCCTGGATGCCATACTTAGCCATCACTTCTTTGTCACCACTGTTTCCTTCACCAGCATGTCCATTACAATCTGCACCAATCACAACTACCTTCCAAAATTTCTCTTTCAACTCTAGGTCACATGCTCCCTGTGGAGCATAGCCACTAATCATACATACCACCCTCCATTTCAAATTTCATCCTCATCACTCAATCTGATACTTTTTCCACCTCCAAGACATTCTTCGCCAGCTCTTCCTTTAAAATAATCCAAACTCAATTACTCTTCCCATCTACTCCATGGTAAAATAATTTAAACCCTGCTCCCAAACTTCTAGCCTTACTACCTTTCCACCTGGTTTCTTGGATGCACAATATATCCACCTTTCTCCAAATCTTCATGTCAACCAACTCCTGAGCGTTTCCTGTCACAGTCCCAACATTCAAAGTCCCTCCACTCAATTGTAGGCTCTGTGCATTCCTCTTCTTCTTCTGACAAATTTACTTTCCCCCTCTTCTTTGTCTTCGACCCTGAGTAGCTGAATTTCCACCGACGCCCTGCAGGTTAACGGTGTCAGGGGTGGGCGTTGTTAACCCGGGCCATGACCGATCCGGTATGGTCTTCTTTAGATTAACGCTCATGTTTGTTTGGCACAGTTTTATACCGGATGCCCTTCCTGACGCAACCCTCTGCATTATTCCGGGCTTGGGACTGCCCTACAGATTGCACTTTTTGTGTACTGGATGTTATGTGTGTGTGTGTATTTTTATTCTTTATTCTCTTTATTTTCCTTTAAGTTATTATGCTGCAGTTCTTTTGTGGTGCGGTTTTCTGTCATCCATTTCAGTTATTGTGATGGGGTTATTTTATGATGAGGAATTCTGGAATGTTCCGAGGTGTGCCTATATGAAGATGAGAAAGACCGTCAACGGAGCTTCTTCACCGCACCACCGCTTGGGACAAATTACATGGATGCCTTCTGTCTTTCTTCTTTGGAAATTTCCGGAACAGTTGCTCACTTGAGATAATTTTACCCCAAGGCCCGATACTATTCTGAGAGACACTAGAGCTCTTTAGTCTCTGATTTTGAAGGATGCTTTGCCTTTTTCTGCAGTCTACAGCTATCTGAAACGCGCTAACATGAAAACTGTCAATGCACTGTTATGAACTGACTACCCTCTGCCGGGTATGGATGATTGGATTGATCACGTCGGTCAAGCTACATATGCGAGTAAGTTTGACCTTCTGAAGGGCTTCTGGCAGGTGCTGCTCAGAGACCGCGCTAAGAAGATTGCGGCATTCGCTACACCTGATGGACTATCAATACAAAGTGATGCCGTTCAGCTTAAAGAATTCACCAGCAACGTTCCAAAGGCTCGTCAACAACATGACATCAGGTCTGGAAGGTGTCAAAGCCCACATAGATGATGTCATCGTTTACACCATGGAATGGGACGTTCACCTGATGAGGAGTCGTGAGTTCTTCGAAAGACTGTTGGCAGGGAAACTGACTGTCAATTTTGCAAAGCGTGAGTTTGGAAAGGCCCAAGTTGAATTCTTGGGGCATCTTGTAGGGCACGACCTGGTACAACAGGTTGGTGGTAAGGTGGAGGCTATTGCGCGTTTCTCAGTTCCACAGTGTCAGACAGAGCTCATGAGATTCCTGGGCATTGCAGGCCATTACTGGAAATTTTGCCAAAATTTCTCTGATGTTGTGTTTCCATTTACTCACCTTTTGGGGAAAAGGGTTAGATTTCGGTGAGATGGCAGTTGTCAAGCTGCTTTTGAAAGAGTCAAAGTCATATCTGTGAATTCTCCAGTGTTACAGGCACCAAACTTTGAGAAAGCATTCAAATTGCAAATTGATGCAAGTGATGTAGGTGCAAGAGGATGACTCAGGTCTTGATCATCTGGTGTGCTTCTTTTCCAAAAAGTTTGATAAACACCAAAGAAATTTTTTGACCGTTGAAAAGGAGACAGTCTTTTATTGGCTTTGCAGCATTTTGAAGTGTACTTAGGTGCTACAACATTTCCGATTGAAGTCTTTACTGATCACAATCCCTTAACTTTTCTTCACAAAATGAAGAATAAAAATTAGAGACTTATGAGGTGAAGTTTGAGTTTGCAAGGATTCAATCTTGTGATCAAGTTCATGAAAGTCGAGACAATGTTTGTGCTGATGCACAAATGCTGATCCATTTTCCAGAGTGTAAAGTTGTGTTTGTACTTGATACTTCTGTTGTATTTTTCTTTTTTTTTTTCTGTATTTTCTGTTTTAACATGTTTTAAGTGTTGCTTCATTATATTACAACAGAAGGTTCCTCTGTAACTTTGTTTTCCTTAAGGGGCAGAGTTTTATGTGTGTGTATATTTTTATTCTTTATTCTCTTTATTTTCCTTTCATACTTTTAAGTTATCATGATGCAGTCTTTTGTGATGCGGTTTCCTTTCATCCTTTTATGTGGATTGTGGAATGTTCTGAGGAGTGCTGACATAAGGAAAGAGGAAAGAAAGACCGTCAACGGGGCTTCTTTACACTGCACTGCTGCTTGGAAAAAATACACGGACGCCTTCTGCCTTTCGTCTTTGGACATTTCTGGAACATTCGCTCACTTGAAATATTTGCTGGAAAGAACATTTGCCTGTTTGGGAACATTCGTTCAGCGTTGGTGACTATTGGGTCTTTGAACTTCTATTTTATGTTAGTTGTTTTATCATGCCAGTGTTGTTGTGTAAGTTATTAAATTGTCTTAAACACTACAACTGCTTTGTCACATTTTGCTGGCTTGAGCAAAGGGGACTTTAGTCTAAATCCACACGTAATAAAAGTGGGGGCTCGTCTGGGATCAAATTCATTTGACATTTCAGACATCTGGTTAAAAGAGTTTGTTAATTTTTTTTGCATATTTGCAACTTAAACTGTGAAGCCAGTGTAATCTTACATCCACTCCAGTGGGTGGCAGTGGCTTCCTCACTGTCACAGTGTGTCCGGAGAGGATTAGCTCAATGTTAAAATATGAAGTAAAGTATAAATAAATATATAATAAACCCACCATGGGAATTTTTTTTAACAGGAAAGAGAAAGAGAGGCGGGTAGAGACGGAGACAGTGAGGGAACGCAAAGTCTCCCAAAAGCTAAGGCGAGGAAGTATGATGAATCGTATGTAGCACTTGGCTTCACAGTGACTACAATGAGAATCGAGAAAAGACCACGGTGTTTACTGTGTGTAAAAATATTGTATATACACATAAAGAGAATACACCCCAATCGTGTTGATATGCCGGTAGTTTTTTCAGCCAAAATGTAACGACTATTGCCATTAGTCATTTTGCTTGGTGAATGCAACTTCAGCAAACCAGCGATCAACATTTAGCAAGCTAAATGAATTAAATGTACAAATTCTAGGGAATGATAAACATGGCAAGGCGTGTTGGTGGAATTAAGGATATCTTCGAAGTATTCTCCCCACTGACTCACAACATCCTGAGTTGAGATCAGCAGTGCCCCACCCACACTATGCACAGTGGACCAGAATTTCCTCGAAGCTGTCTTGAAGTCATTCTCCATGGCCTTACCGAACCCATCCCATGTTTTTGCCTCAGTGACCACCGAAGCTGCATTCAGCTTGGCCAGCCGGTACCTATCAGATGCCTCGGGAGTCCCACAGGCTAAAAATGTCCGATAGGACTCCTTCTTTAGCTTGACAGCATCCCTCACTGTCGGTGTCCACCAATGGGCTCAGGGATTGCCGCCATGACAGGCACCAACCAACCCTGTAAAACAGCCCGGCTCGGCTGCGTGATAAGCCACTTCGGCGCCGAAAATGACCCACCCCGGCCAAGGCGCCGCATACGGCGTTCACAGCCTCGGTGAAGGCTGTGCGTCGGGCTCGTTGACGGCGGCAGCTCTGAAGAACGCTGCCGACAATGCCACACTCAGCCGCGTGCGATGATAACGTCGTAAAGCGATCTGGCTCGACAGTGTTGTTCATCGCGGACGGCGGCGGCTATGAACAACGCCGTAAAGCAGCCCGGTTGGTTTAAAATGAGCCGCCCAGGCCGAGGTGCCGCGTACGCCGTTCATGGCTTTGGCGAAGGCTGTGCGTCGGGCTCGCGGACGGCGGCGGCTCTGAAGAACGCTGCCGACAATCACGCACTCAGCCGCGTACAACTACAACGCCGTAAAGTGCCCGGCTCAACGGTGTTGTTCATCACATACGGCGGCGGCTTTGAGAAGACAGAAGTGGATCGGACGGGGAGGCGGTTTGGCCGTGATCGCATATCATCTGAATATGGCTCGAAACAATAGGGTAATATTGCCCCGGTAACTTCACCCGGTTGTGCGATGTTATCTTCTTCCAAAAGAGCTTCCGTGTCAGAAGTGGCGTGTTCGTCTCCTATAGTAGGGTCCACCCCGTGTTTTTAATGGCGAATGTCCAGGTGATGTCACGGACAGGGGATGCAGCCAATATGGCGACCAACTTTGCGCATGGATGATGCGCTATCCGCTCATATTTATTTTTTCTATAGACATTGAAGTGAATATGTTATATGTATTTTTCATGACAATATCTATTTTAGAATGTTTATAACCTTTAGAGTGTTGGTCTATGGTTTATCTTACATAAAATGCACAAATACACTCGTATTAAGTTTTAAAAATATTGGATGGCTCTTTTGGAATTACATTTTAAAATATTTGCCGTTTATGGCTCTCTCAGCCTAAAAGATTCCCTAACACTGGATTAGTGTATTACATTTTCTATCTTTTTGAATAGGTCTCTTCACAGTTAAAGAATCACTTAAGCATTGACAACAAGACATTTGTAGGTCAATTGTTAATTCCAACATCACATTTTCTAAATGTGTTTCCGATTAACTATTACAGTGTTCCCTCATCATTCATGGGGGTTACGCACAACAACCCACCCGTAGATAACAAAATTCAACGAATCATGGATGCAGTGTTGAAGAACCTATCTCTGACATGTACCATATTTTGGCAACCTTAAGGAGCACTTAAAACTTTTGAATTTATTACCAAATGGACGGAGCACCTTATGTGCACAACAAGTTCCATAATCTTTAAATGTTGTGTGAGTTGTCCAATGAAATACACCTGAACACACTGGTTACATTGTTAGCATGCGTGCCAGCACGTGTTTTAGTGTGTATCCAAGCTACCATATGATGCCACTCACAAGGCTTTTAGGAACAATTGCGATGTTACATTTGTAATCAGAAGAAGCTTACATTGTCCCACATACTCCCAGTGTATGCAAGTCATTACTCAATATGTTGTTCACAAAGAGCCAGATCCTGCTTCCCCAAATTAAATAAACAGCTTAATACCATTTAGTATAAAGTAATTCTGGAGCCAGGTCTCCGTTTAAAGGGTTAAAGTTCCTCTTTTCTCCCTAGCGTAGCACTCCAGGAAGCTCCAGAGGGACAGAAACATGTGTAAGCTGGTAGTGACGAACCCGCCTTGATCTCACAGGCACTTTTGAAGTGTCGACCCTGCTTCAGCGTTACCTTGTTCAAAAGAGTAACCGGCAGATATTGAATTATAATAAAACACCCTAATTTAAGGCTGCTTCCTCATGTTATGTCTGGTTGGCACTTTGAACACCCTAGGTAAAACCGCCTGTGTGAGACTGTCGGGCTGTTTGGTCTAAGCATAAACCAAGATTGGCTTTAAAAAATAAAGTGTATGTATTGTTTGGGCGGCACGGTGAATCAGGTGAAAGTGGTGGCCTCACAGTTCTGAGGTCCCGGGTTCAATCCTGGACCTGCCTGTGTGGAGTTTGCCTGTTCCCCCCATGCCTGCGTGGGTTTACTCCAGGCACTCTGGTTTCCTCCCACACCCCAAAAACATGCAACATTATTTGGACACTCTAAATTGCCCCTAGGTGTGATTGTGAGTGCGGCTCTTTGTTTCGATGTGCCCTGCGATTGGCAGTCAACCAGTTCAGGGTGTATCCTGCCTCCTGCCCGTTAACAGCTGGGATAAGCTCCAGCACGAACCGCGACCCTTGTGGGGATAAGCGGCTAAGAAAATGGATGGATGACACGATGGATGGAGTGAATGTTTGTGTTAGTAAAATGGACCGTAAAATGGAAGAGACATTTTAAATGCTCTAAGATCACAATTTAATCAACAGAATTTCGCAAGGGCACAGCACAAATAATAAAATAAAAGAATACATTTCAAAAGAGGATTATAAATACTCACTCTTGATGTTATTTAAATCTCACAGTTGTGTCCTTGCAATGTAAGACACAGATGATCAACACTGTATACAGCAATTCATATAGTATATTCAAACAGTGGCGAGCGGTCATAATAAGATATACAGTATATATGTATATATGTAGATACATATATATATATATGCAGTCACTCGCATTTGAAAAATGTACGGGTGTGGTCAGTCATGCTCGCAAATATAGTTACGGGTGTGTTCCACCAGTCATGCCCGCAGATAAAGTTGCGGGTTTGATTAGGGATGGAATCTCAAGACATTAATATAACTTACTGGATTAATATAACATAACTGTAAATTAAAAATTAATAAACAAATACATAACTAAAATATAAAATTAAAATTTCAAACTCAGAAATGTTAATTTCCAACTTCAAATGATGTTAGCTATGTTCTTAAGGAAGAGGTGGCTAAAAATGTATTGGAGGTAAAAAGAGTATCAGATCGAGTGGTGAGGATAAATTTTGTAATTGAGGGTGTTGTGTCTAATGTGATTAGCGGCTATGCCCCACAGGGAGCATGTGACCGAGAGTTGAAAGAGAACTTCTGGAAAGAACTAGATGAAGTAGTTCTGAGCATCCCAGACAGCGAGAGAGTTGTGATTGGTGCAGATTGTAATGGACATATTGGTAAAGGAAACGGGCGATGAAGAAGTGATGGGTAAGTACGGCATCCAGGAAAGGAACTTTGAGGGACAGATGGTGGTGGACTTTGCAAAAAGGATGGAGATGGCTGTAGTGAACACTTATTTCCAGAGCGGAGGTAGAAGCACGCAGGTGAATCATATTTTGTGCAGACGATGTAATCTGAAGGAGATTACTGACTGTAAAGTAGTGGTAGTGGAGAGTGTAACTCGACAGCATAGAATGGTGGTGTGTAGGATGACTCTGGTGCTGGGTAGGAAGATTAAGAAGACAAAGGTAGAGCAGAGAACCATGTGGTAGAAATTGAGAAAGGAAGAATGTTGTACGGCCTTTCGGAAAGAGGTGAGACAGGCTCTCGATGGACAGCAGAAGCTCCTGGAAGACTGGACTACGACAGCCAAGGTAATCAGAGAGACAGGCAGGAGAGTACTCGGTGTGTCTTCTGGTAGGAAAGAGGAGAAGGAGACTTGGTGGTAATGGATAGGCTGACAGATGAGGTTAGACTGCAATCCCCTTGGACCATGACGTTCGGAGATGATATTGTGATATGCAGTGAAAGCAGGGAGCATGCAGAGGAACAATTAGAAAGATGGAGACATGCACTGGAAAGGAGAGGATTGAAGATTAGCCGAAGTAAAACAGAATATATGTGCGTGAATGTGAAAGGTGGAGGGGGAAGAGTGAGGCTACAGGGAGAAGAGATAGCGGGGGTGGAGGATTTCAAATATTTAGGGTCAACAATCCAGAGCAATGGTGAGTGTGGTAAGGAAGTGAAGAAACGGGTCCAAGCAGGTTGGAACAGCTGGCGGAAGGTGTCTGGTGTGTTATGTGACTGAAGAGTCTCTGCTCGAATGAAAGGCAAAGTTTACAAAACAGTGGTGAGGCCAGCCATGATGTACGGATTAGAGACGGTGGGACTGAAGAAACAACAGGAAGCAGAACTGGGGGTGGCAGAAATTAAGATGTTGAGGTTCTCGCTCGGAGTGACCAGGTTGGATACGATTAGAAATGAGCTCATTAGAGGGACAGCCAAAGTTGGATGTTTTGGAGACAAGATTCGAGAGAGCAGACTTCGATGGTTTGGACATATTCTGAGGCGAGAGAGTGAGTATATTGGTGGAAGGGTGCTGAGGGTGGAGCTTCCAGGCAAAAGAGCAAGAGGAAGACCAAAAAGAAGGTTTATGGATGTGGTGAGGGAAGACATGAGGGCAGTTGGGGTCAGAGAGGAAGATGCAGACGATAGGCTAAGATGGAAAAAGATGACACGCTGTGGCGACCCCTAACGGGACAAGCCGAAAGGAAAGGAAGAAGAAGAAGGTCTATACCAGCAATGCTTTGAAAATGCTGAAAGTTTACTTTACTAAAACATTACCGGTGTTATATCCCATAAATGTTTTCAGTGGAACAGAATTTCCTTTGACATGGCTTATGATGTTGATGACTTTCAACGTAAATGCGCTCGCTGTACTTGAAGAAGCTCTGAACATGCACTTTTGGCATTACTCGAGGCCCTGGCTAGCCTTTTTTCATCATTAGCCATTTTTTCTTCACCAAAATACATTTTCATTAGCCACTTTTCTATAATCATAGCCATTAAATACCCAATCACCTGCCGGTCAAACTATATCACTATAGCATGGCTTTCTTGTTCTTCAGGTTACATGCATACAAATACAATACAAATGCAGATGTAAATGTGATACAAGGAATTGTATCCATCCATCCATTTTCTTCGCTGCTTATCCCCCCAAGGGAGTGCTGGAGCGTATCCCAGCTGTCAACGGGCAGCAGGCGGGGTACACCCTGAACTGGTTGCCAGCCAATCGCAGGGCACATTGTTACAAACAGCCACACTCACAATCACACCTAGGGGCAATTTAGAGTGTCCAATTAATGTTGCATTATTTTGGAATACGGGAGGAAACCGGAGTACCTGGAGGAAATCCACGCAAGCTTGGGGAGAAAATGCAAACTCCACTCAGGCGGGTCCGGAGTCAAACCCGGGACCTCAGAACTGTGAGGCCAACGGTTTACCAGTTTTACCACCGTGCCGCTCACAAGGAATTATATTTTTGTTGGTAAATTAATCTAATAAACATTAAGAATGACAGAGATGTGTCATAAAAATAAACAAGTTTCTCAATCCTCTTCTATACTTCTGACTGTAGAAAATAACATCAGTGTTCAACACCAAGTTTTTCCATGATTCCTGAGAGAAAGCTTCTCTTTTTATTGCTCACCCATTTACAGAAACTTGTATCAAAAGCAAACAATTCTTCCTCGGGCCTTCAATTTTAACGATTAATACTTAATTTAGACTGAGACAGTTCCTTTAAGTGCCACTGTGAGGCCAACAGTGGGTTCAATCCCAGCCCTCCCTTCGTGGAGTTTGGATGTTTTCCCCGTGCCTGCGTGCGTTTTCTCCTCCCACATCCCAAAAAAATGCAACATTAATTGGACATTCTAAATTGTGCCTAGGTGGGATTGTGAGTGCGGCTGTTTGTCTCGATGTGCCTGTGATTGGCTGGCAACCTGTTCAGGGTGTACACTGCCTCCTGCCGGTTGACAGCTGGGTTAGGTTCAAGAACTTCCACGACCCTTGTGAGGATAAGCGGCTAAGAAAATTGTGGATGGAGACATATATACATCCAATCACAGGGCACATGAAGACAGAGAACAGTCGCAATCACAATTATTATTATTGTTATTGAGATGTAAAAAATGCTCCATGCCACAGCAATAATTGCACCTGTGCGTCAACCAAACAGCATTTACCTTGTTTCCAGAGGCACATTTCTACCCAGCACCCAGCTGTCTTGCAGCGGGACGCTCTCTGGGGGTGTGGTCTGCAGCTCGTTAGGTGATTGGGCAGGCACAGGGGCCAGGCTTCCAGTGGGAGGGGTTGGTTGTTTTCCAGAATTCAACGATTGACCAGAGTGATGTGCAGAGTCCAGTGATTCGTTGAATGCTGTTATTGAAGGTTGCTGACGATATGGTGGCAGAGTAGTTGTGTGGTGATTGGATGGTTGTTCTGTAAACATGATCAAGAAAAGTATGACTTGGGATATGCTTGACTTTTATCACACAGATTTGAAAAATAATGAGTCACCTGAAAGGAATTTAACAATTTTTTAAAAATTTTGTTTTACTCATTTTCTATCCATCCATGCATTTTCTGAGCTGCTTATCCTCATGAGGGTCACAGGAGTCCTGGAGCCTATCCCTGCTATCATCAGATAGGACACGGTACACCCTGAACTGGTTGCCAGCCAATTGCAAGGCACACAGAAACAGACAACAGCCGCACTCACAATCCCAATTGACTCCAATTAATGCATGTTTTTGGGATGTGTGAGGAAACCGGAGTGCCACGCAGGCACGGAGAGAACACGCAAACTCCACAGAGGCGGGGCTGAGATTCAAACCCAGGTCCTCAGAACTTTGAGGTTAATGCCCTAACCCGGGGGTCGGCAACCTGCAGCTCTTTAGCGCTGCCCTGGTGGCTCCCTAGAGTTTTTCAAAAATATTTGAAAATGGAAAAAGACGGGGGGAGAGAAATATAATTTTGTTTTAATATGGTTTCTGTAGGAGGACAAACATGACTCAAAAATTCTTAACCTTTTCCAGTGCTGTAAGAATATGTTGAATAAATATTACATTTTAACATTTCTGTGAATGAAGATCTGCGTCGTAGCCTGTGACAAACATGTCTATCAGCAGGGCGGGATGCTAGGCAGGTGGCTGTTGTAAACAAATCGGTGGCGATGAATCCCAACGGGAAAAAGAGAAAAATAACCAAGGAGAACAGAGGATTCAACGTTTCTTGGACTGAATCATTTGTATTCATTGCCAATGCGGAAGGATTGCCTGAATTTTTGCTTTTTAGCGAATAGTTATCAAATAACAAAAAGAGTTGTTTGGAAAGACATTTCCAGGGAAGGGAATTTTCAGGTATCCAGTTGGGAAAGAGAGAACAAGTTCGATTGCATTACATCTGGAGAAATTAGAGGAGCGCAAAAATCAATTTAAGAAGTGGATTGCATCTCCAAACTCCAATGCTGCTACAATTTTTGTTGTAACCCGGGAGATAATAACGCATGGAAAAACATTCACTGATGGAGTGAGTTGACCAGTGATGTCCAAAAACCAAAGTCAGATTAAACAGGTAAGAACACAATCCTGTCATAGGCATGTATTCAGTAACAAAGTAGCAGTAGTAGAAAAGTAGTATTTTTCAAAAGGTTGGTTTTATTTTTATAAACGCAGGCTGCGTTTTATTGCACTCTGTTTAGTGCCAGATAAGGGACACTTTATGCACGTTCCAATGTGTTGTTTTTTCAAATCTTCAAAATAAAAATTACATCAAAAATCCGATTTCTTTATTGCATTTCTTTCAAAGCAATGAAACATCATTAATTAAAATTGTAATGTAACTTGTCAGAATTTGATCCAGTTGACCAAAAAAATGTAGAGAAAACTGTTCAGGAGTTGAAACCATTAATGAGCTGTCTCGACTCAATACCATCTGACTTGTTCAAAACTAAACATCCCTAAGCTTGCTACCCTTAGGTCAAATTCTTCAAAACTTTAATATTGACTTCCATAGCTATGCAGATGACACACAGTTATATTTAGCAGTGTCTCCAGATAACTACAGTTCAATTGAGGTATTGTGCCGCTGTCTAAATCAGATAAATAACTAGATGAGCCAAAATTTTCTTTAACTAAATCACAACAAAAATGAGACAATTGTTTTTGGCAATAAAAAGAGAATTGCCGTTAGTAAACACCTGGACCCTCTAGCTTTAAAAAAAATCAAAGACCGAGTCCGAAACCTTGGTGTTCTGATTGATTCTGACCTGACTTTCACCAATCATATCCAATCAATTACAAAAACTGCCTTCTACCATCTGAAAAACATATATAGAGTGAAGTCTTATATGTGTCAAGCAGACCAGGAAAAGCTCATCCATGCCTTTATCTCAAGTAGACTTGACTACTGTAATGGTCTTCTGACTGGACTCCCCAAAAAGAGTATTAAACAGCTGCAGCTCATTCAGAATGCTGCAGCTCATGTTCTGACCAAAACAAATCGGTCAGAGCATATAACTCAAATCCTAAAGTCCTTGCACTGGCTCCCAGTCAACTTTAGAATATATTTTAAAGTTCTGGTACTAGTCTATAAATCACTAAATGGTTTAGATCCTGAATACAAGAAAGAAATGCTGACGAAATACAAACCCAGTAGAACTCTGAGATCGACTGACTCAGGTCAAAAAAAGGTGCGCAGAGTTCAAAGCAAACATGGTGAAGCAGCATTTAGCTATTATGCTGCACACAAATTAAATAAGTTGTCAACAGAGGCGAGGTCAGCCCCAGGTTGAATCCAGGTTGAAAACTCTTCTTTTTGCTCATGCTTTTTAGTATATATCCACTTTTGGATCATATTACTTGCACTGTATGCAGTTTGCCATTTTTTTAAATATTGTGTCTCATTTTTATTGTTTTTGTCCCGTTTTAAATGTTTTGTCTCTTTGTTTTCAAATACCTTTAATCATGTAAAGCACATTGAGTTACCTCGTGTATGAAATGCGCTATACAAATAAATTTGCTTTGCTTTGCTATGTGCTCCACGACATGACCTGAGTCTGTCACCTCACGACCCTACTGGGCTTATATTCCATTAGCTTGTGTGAGTGTGTGTGTGTTTTTAAGGCCTTTTTAAAATGAAGTTTAAGATGTTTGTGTCTGGTTTCTAGCAGATGAGAGGGAGGCTATAGAGAAATTATAATTTAGGTTGCAGGATGTGACTCACAAATCAACCAAAATCATTGTTGAAATGGAAATCACAAATTGTGATAGGAATCAAATTGTTAGAACAAATCTAACTGCCAAAATAAATTGCTACAATCTATCTATCTATCTATCTATCTATCTATCTATCTATCTATCTATCTATCTATCTATCTATCTATCTATCTATCTATCTATCTATCTATCTATCTATCTATCTATCTATCTATCTATCTATCTATCTATCTATCTATCTATCTATCTATCTATCACCTCAAAAAGAAGTTGGGTCTTTCCAACTTTACTCTATATCGATTTAAATCATATAATTGAGGGAGAAAATTCAATGTCAGTCTTTGAGATCATATATCTAAGAAACATGACAACTGCCATGGAATTCCACAGGGACGCTGTTTTGGTCCCTGTTTCTTTTCATTATAGCGCTTGGTGACATAATCACAAAGCATAACATCTACTTCGATGAGTATCGCATGACTGCATATATAATTGGTTGGCAACAAGTTCAGGGTGTATCCCGCCTCCTACCCGAAGATAGTTGGGATAGCCTCCAGCACTCCCGTGACCCTCGTAAGGATAAGCAGCTGGGGAAATGGATGGATGGATAGCTGAAATCTCAGATACAGTGGGCTTTCAGACATAAAATTGTAAGACTTTAATTGTTGCCATGTCCTTTGTTGTAATATTTTCAATGTTCTTTGATGTTTCTTTTACTGTGAAGTACTTGACGCCGTAATCTTTGTACAAAATGTGCAATAAAAATAAAGTATATCACTATTATTATTTCTATTATTTTTATTTATTTGTCTGAAAAAAATGTATGCTGAAAACTCCCTGTATAATGTACTGACACAAAAAATACACACACATGCGTGAACACACACAAAATCCCACACAAGGGGAAACAGAAGACTAACTTGAAGAAGGACCAATACAGCTGTTGTGTAAGATTTTTTAATCCTTCCTGTGTAAGTAGCTATTGAAATACAACTGCAAATGAAATTTTTTATAATGTGAAACACCACCAATCACTGGAGCAAAACAATTTCTCTGGTGTGTGGTGGAAACATTGAACTGGAAAAATCTGAAAAAAATTTTCCTATTCACTGTGATTGTAATGGTCACTAGTGGACATGCAGTATTTGTTAGGTGTTGAAAATATACACTGGAACCACGGAGATCGAACGCCTTAGGATCATAAAAATAGGACTTCGACCAAAAAAATCTGTGTAAAAAATGCTCTGGTGTTTGACCCAATTCTCGGAGTCCGAACACCCAAGCAAAGCTGAACCCATTTTGAATGCAGAGCCGAGTCAAGCCGAGAGAAGCCTAACACACATGGCGTTGTGCAGAGACAAGACACTGCCTACTTCGAGTCCAGCAGGCAGATATAGTGTGAGCATGCAGATTTGTGATTGTTTCTCAAGATTAAAAAAAATTAAAAATCCCAGTACTTTCTATACCTTGGGCCCAAAGAAAGGCAGCGGTGCTATCAGCAGAAAAGAAAGTTGAGCGAACCACAGTGGATTTAAGGAAGGACATAATTGTATGAAAGTGGGGTGTGTTGTGTGTTATGGCTCTTGCTAACTGGTATCGTATGGCTGTGCCGCTCCCGATCAACCGATACTGCTATTTCTTCATTAGACGAGGATAAATCCGGGAAATCAGCGCTGGGCATAAATGATGTCCCATGTAATTGAGCCTTTATTGCAGCACGGTACACGTCACATCTGCGCACGTAGGTCATGTGACTCGCGAAAATGGCAGTGCCCCTGAAAATTCATAATTCTCAATAAAAATCTTCCCAAAACACTATTAAATGAGAGAGGATTTAATATCAACATTGTCAAAATAGAGTACATATTACATGACGTATTGGATACATTGTTAATGTTAATGAAATGAGGATTTATTTTAGTTGGTTGAAGCATTCTGTTCTGACAATCACAAGGACCAGGACAAGAACGTCCTGTGGCCTGTCCCGATATATACAGTGAAGAAAACAAGTATTTGAACACCCTGCTATATTGCAAGTTCTCCCAAATAGAAACCATGAGGGGTCTGAAATTTGTGAGAGAGGTGATCTAAAAAGAAAAATCCAGAAATCACAATGTATGATTTTTTAACGATTTATTTGTGTGATACAGCTGCAAAAAAAGTATTTGAACACCTTTCTATCAGATAGAATTCCCTCAAAGACTTGTTAGTCCACCTTTAAAAGTCGAGCTCCACTCCATGTATTATCCTGAATCAGATGCACCTGTGTGAGGTCGTTAGCTGCATAAAGACACCTGTCCACCCCATAAAATCAGTAAGACTCAAACATGTAACATGGCCAAGACCAAAGAGCTGTCCAAAGACACAAGAACAACGTTCCCTTTAAACTGCGCATCTGTGCACTTGTTGCACACTCAGCGCAGATGAAGAGATCCAGCACAGTGAACTACAACCTAAGCGCCCTTTTTTTTTTCTTTTTCTTTAAACACGGCTAGCAAAGAGCTGGTGCTTGGCCACACCCAGCCACACATTCTACTTCCTACTTTACCTGACTCCGCCCTCCTCCGGCTCTTAAAGGGGTACACTCCTAGTTACAATCACCATCCAACACCAAGCACTGCTTATGTTAACTCTTGATAATAATGGTAAAAGTAAAAAAAAAAAAAAAAAAAGAAATGCAGTTGCTTTAATGAATGTTGGAATATGTGAATAATGGTAGAAAATGTGGTGAAACTGGATGAGATTTTCTCTTTTTTGAGTGAGAAAGATCTGGTCTGTAGCCACAGTAGAAAGTGCAGGATGAGATTGTGTTTAATGTTGAACTTCCACCTTTGCATAGCCTGAGGATGAAAGCACAGACGACACAGTGCCCAAAAAGGTTATTCTGTATTTTAAATATAGGAGGCAACATAACATTCACCCTAAAACTGTTTGGGAGCATCATTCAACTTTCAACATGCATTGTGAAAGATATTCTGCTAGCAATAATTCTGTTTTACACCAAGAAAAAGAAACGGGGATTTCATTGTGGGTTAAAAAAATAAATAAACGAAACAAAGCTGAAAGAGACATTTCAAATGTATGCTTCATAGTTGGCTTGGTTTGGTTGGCAATGTATTTTTTTGTTTGTTGACATTTTCAGTGTAAATTTGCAAAAACACGAAATTGTTCTTAAAAATGTACTCATGGGAATGTAAATGCTGTAATCTTAATCTTTGAATGAGCCATGTAGCTTCAATGGATAACAATGATGTGACCACAAAGCATACGTCTGACGTTGCTCACAGTGGTCAAAGGGAGCACACGTGGCCTTAGTGTGGTTGCTCAGACACGTAAAAAACTTAGAGGGAAGATTGCACCAGATATAGAATCGTACAACTCAACACGGCTGGAAAGGGCTATGAAGAAATTGCCAAGCAGCTCAGTGAAAAAAGGTCCACTGTTGGAGCAATCATTAGACAATGGAAGAAGCTAAACATGACGGTCAATCTCAATCAGATTGGAGCCCCATGCAAGATATCAGCTTGTGGGGTCTCAATGAACCTTAGAAAGGTGAGGAATCAGCCCAGAACGACATGGCAGGACTTGGTCAATGACCTGAAAAGAGCTGGGAGCACCGTTTCCAAGGTGACTGTTGGTAATACACTAAAACGTCATGGTTTGAAACCATGCATGGCATGGAGGGTTCCCCTGCTTAAACCAGCACATATCAAGGCCCGTCTTAAGTTTGCCAATGACCGTTGGATGATATAAGGACTCATGGGAGAAGGTTCTGTGGTCAGATGAGACCAAAATGGAACTTTTTAGTCATAATTCCACTAACCGTGTTTGGAGGAAGACGAATGATGAGTTCCATCCCAAGAACACCATCCCTACTGTGAAGCATTGGGGTGGTAGCATCGTGCTTTGGGGGTGTTTTTCTGCACATGGGACAGGACGACTACACTGTATTAAGGAGAGGATGACCGCGGCCATGTATTGTGAGATTTTGAGGAAAAACCTCTTTCCCTCAGTCAGAGCATTGAAGATAGCTGGGTCTTTCAACATGACAAAGCACACAGCCAGGAAAACCAAGGAGTTGCTCCGTAAGATGAATATCAAGGTTCGGGCCTGGTCAATCTCCAGACCTAAACCCAATAGAAAATCATTGGAGGGAGCTGAAACTCCGTGTTTCTCAGCGACAGCCCAGAAACCTGTCTGATCTAGATTAGATCTGTGTGGATGAGTGGGCCAAAATCCCTCCTGCAGTGTGTGCAAAATTGGTGAACAACTACAGGAAATGTTTGACCTCTGTAATTGCAAACAAAGGCTCCTGTACAAAATATTAACATTAGGTTTTTTATATTTGCAGCTATATCAAACAAATTAATCGTGAAAAAAAATCATATATTGTGATTTCTGGAATTTTCTTTGTAGATTATCTCTCTTGCAGTGGACATGCACCTACGATGACAATTTCAGACCCCTCCATGATTTCTAAGTGGAAGAACATGCAATATAGCGGGGTGTTCAAATACTTATTTTCTTCACTGTATACTACCACTACATAAGCACATGCACAAAGATTATTATTAATGATTGTTGTACAATAATTTTTTTGAAAAACAATACAAGTACAAACCTAGCAAAATAGAATTGCAGATAATTGCTAATATTTTGAGCATATGGGTAGCAGCAAATTGGTGGAATAGGTAGAAGGGTTTTCCTGATTTTTTAGGTCAACTTTGGGGTGCACATTATACTTCAGGATGCATTATGCACGAAAAATTACGGTATTTATCACATTTCCAATTCCCACATTTTCAAAATGAATTTCACATCCAATGTGCCGCCAATCCGGGCCTCGCTTCTGTGGAGTTTGCATGTTCTCCCCGTGCCTGCGTGAGTTTTCTCTTGATGGTCTAGTTTCCTCCCACATTTAAAAAAACATGCAAAGCAGGTTAATAGAAGACTCCAAAGTGTCCATAGGGGTGAATGTGAGCGCAAATGTTTTTGTGTTCATATCTGCCCAGTAATACACTGGTGATCAGTTCAGGATCTGCCCCGTACTCACCCAAAGTCAGGTTTGATAAGCACCAGCACGTCCGAGTGAGAATAAGCCTAATGCAACATGAATGAATGAATGAATCTGAATGTTCAAATACAAATACACAGTAAAAAGAAGATCTCAAGGTACAAAAGTGCCAAGTTCTTTTCCTCTCTCAACGAAAACCATCTTTTTACTGAACATAACCTCACATCATTTGTGACTCAGGGTGCTTTCACACATGCACACTCCAAACCTCTAGTTCCTTTCTCCCCTTGCGTGATACGAGGTGAAAGGTGCCAACATGGCAAATGAACTCAAAAAATTAAAGAAGTTAAAGAGACCTTCAACAAGTGGTGGTATTGGTATGGTTCCTGATGTACTCTCCTATGGTTAGCATCTGATGTTAAATCCACCTGACCTGGGTCTGGCTCCTCTTTTAAATTGTGTGACGTAGTGTGTGCTCAGTACTATTACAACTTTGGCATCGGCAGCTAACAGGATGAAGCCAGATATTATTTATTTGTTCCTACCACACTTGAAAATCTTTAGGATGGTGTGTCACTTAAACAACCATTACCTAAACGGACACAGTATCCTGGGTGTAGCACATTTGGAGTTACCACTCAAAGGTAAGCTCAATATTGGTGCCTTGTTTCATTTCGATGGCCTTCTTTTGCCTTTATATTTACCATTAGACACACCCACACACATCTACACACACACACACCACACACACACACATACACGCACACTTACACACACACACACACACACACACACACACAAACCCTCTACTCATGTATAAATATGTTTGGGGTCTTTTCACATCCAACGTTCATACCACTTATCCTCACAAGGGCCGCGGACCTGCTTGCGCTTATCCCATCTTTCTAAAAAATAACTTAAGGTTTTGCTCAGGGATTATGAATTCTCAAACTATACTTTGGTGTTAGGGTATCAATAACAGTTGAAAAACTTCATTGTGTCAAACAATATTTTATTTGATTAAATTTAATTTGTAACAAATTTAGTAACTTGTATTTAATCCCACCAAGATTGCACCTACTTGATTTTAAGTTACAGGTGGCCTTGCGTCCTTGAAAATTCAATGTAGCTCAGACATGTCCAAAGTCCGGCCCCTGGGCCAATTGCGGCCCGTGGACAAATTTTTACCGGCCCGCGGCCTCTATCATGAAATCAATAATATGCGGCCCGCCAGCACTGTTGACCACAGTATAAAATACATGTGTACAAAAAGCTATTTTTCATATTTTTTATTTCACCAGAAGATGGCAGTAGCCCTGTGGCCGCACTCTGGCCGCCGTGACCCTTGACCTTGCGTGATCGTTTCAGCCCAGCCCATTTCTAACATGGCGTCTGTAAACAAAAAAAGGAAAGTTGACCGCGAGGGCCGCCGCTTCCAGGACAAGTGGAAATTTGAGTATTTTTTCACTGAAATACGAAACAACTGTGTCTGCCTAATTTGCCAAGAGACTGTGGCTGTTTTCAAGGAATTCAACATCGAGAGGCACTACCAGACGAAACATGCTAGCTACGACAAGCTAACTTGGAACAAACGCGGTGAAAAAGTGAAGCAACTGGAAGCTGTTTTAACGGCACAGCAAAGCTTTTTCACAAGAGTCCGTGAGTCAAATGAAAATGCCACAAAGGCAAGCTACGAAGTGGCAATGCTGATTGCAAAGCACTGCAAACCTTTCACTGAGGGTGAATTTATTAAAGACTGTGTAATGAAAATGGTTGAGAAAATTTGTCCCGCGAAGAAGCAAGAGTTTGCCAATATTTGCCTGGCTCGTAATACTGTGGTACGGAGAATTGAAGACGTTTCATTAGATATTAAGAGACAGTTAGAGGCAAAAGGAACTGAGTTTGACTTTTTCTCGTTAGCGTGCGATGAAAGCACGGATGCGTCCGACACCGCTCAGTTACTGATCTTTTTAAGAGGAGTGGACAATGACATGAACGTGAGTGAAGAGCTTCTGGACCTCCAGAGTCTGAAGGGCCAAACAAGAGGAACGGATTTATTTGTTTCTGTTTGTTCCACCGTAGATGACATGAAACTACAGTGGAATAAAGTCACCGGGATTATTACGGACGGCGCACCTGCCATGGCTGGCGAGCGGAGTGGATTATCAAGCCTTGTCTGTAACAAAGTCAGCGAAGAAGGAGGCAGCGCTATTAAACTCCATTGTATTATTCATCAAGAAGTTCTCTGTGCCAAATATATGAAATATGATAATGTTATGAAACCGGTGATAAAGACTATTAATTATATTCGCTCCAAAGCGCTGTGCCACCGCCAGTTTCAACAGTTTCTTCTCGACATCCAGGCTGAATACGGAGATGTTTTGTATCACACCGACGTAAGGTGGCTCAGTCGGGGGTCTGCGCTGCAGCGCTTCTTCTCTCTCAGGGAGGAAATTGGACAATTCTTGACTAAAAAGGGACAACCCATGCCACAATTAAATGATCCTGTTTGGCTGTCTGATTTGGGATTTTTAGTTGACATAACGCGACATCTGAATGCGCTGAACACAAGCCTTCAAGGGCAAAATGCAGTGGTAAGCCAACTGTATTCAGGCATCAAAGCCTTTCGGACCAAGCTGCTACTTTTCCAAAGACACCTGTCACAGGCGCAGCCCAATACCGCACATTTCCCGTCGCTGCAGGAAATTGTGACCAGTTTCCCACAGATCAATATCAGTGCGCAAATGACAAAGTATGCAGCAGACATCTCATCTCTGGTTGAGGAGTTTCAGCAGCGCTTTCGGGACTTTGCAGCTATTGAAATGGAGATCACGCTTTTTTCCTCTCCTTTCTCCGTGGACCCTGATGACGCTCCAGACCACCTGCAACTGGAGCTCATTGAGCTGCAGTGTGACGCCGAGCATCGCAGTCGGCACCAACAGCTCCCTCTTGTCAACTTCTACCGCCAGCTGGATGAAGGCAGGTTCCAAGCAATTCGGACATTTGCTAAGAAAATGCTGAGCTTGTTTGGCTCCACATACATGTGCGAGAAGACATTCTCCATTATGAACATTAACAAGAGGCGCATGAGGACGAGACTGAGTGACTCTCACCTGCGTGACGTCTTGCGCATCAAAACCACTGCTCTTGAGCCAGACATGGACTACATACTGCAGTCAAGATCCCAGTATCACCCTTCACATTAGTGCAGGCAAGACCTTTGTTAAGTCCTCTGAGTTGAATAAATTCTTAAATCTCAGTTAATTAATTTTTTTGTGATGGTCAAAATCACAGTTTGAATATGCAGTGATAATTGTTTTGTTTTCAGCACTTTTCCTACAGTGAGCATATAATAGTGAATAATATGTAATGTTTCACATGAACTTAGATATCCTTTATAGTTTTCTTAATTTTTTGTGGTTTGTGATTTCGGTAAAAACCTAAATGTTAAAAAAAATGTAAAAGTAAAAGTATGCCATTTGTAATTAAATTAAAAAAAATCCCAAAAAGTTAATTTGTATTTAATGTTAATGGTTCAAAGAATGTCAGGCTAAATAGTCGGCCCCCACACATTTTCACCTTACCAAATCTGGCCCTCTTTGCAAAAAGTTTGGACACCCCTGATGTAGCTGATGTTGTTTACAGTGCCTAATGTTAAAAAGTTGGATACAATTGCTGCTTGATTTCTTGATTTTTTTCTTTCTTTTCAAACTATGACATTTTCAGTGCCAGTATCTGTGATTTTTTGGGACTGATGTCATCTACATTTACTAATAAAACTGATATTTGTGATAGTTTTGGTCAAAATTATCAGGATTTGAAATTTTCATTTCCTGGGTCCTTCTTTTAAGAGCAAAACAACTGTCATCCTCCACTCATCATGAACGCTAACTTTGACATGAATAGACTTTCATCTTTCTTGACTCATTCATTCTATTTTCTCATCCTCTCTGACATTCCTGACATCTTCTTAATCTGACCTCCTCTTCCCGAGTCCTTCCCTACGTGCTTTTCTTTAGTGTGGGCAGTTGCATGCCTTTCAGAAGCTCTAATCAGTTTTCCACATTTTTCTCTGCTTACTGAAGCACCGGTGCACTGGCCTTGCATACACCCTCGATACCCACCCTCTCACTCCCCCACCCTTGTTCTCTCTTTCATTTTCTCCTGCATAGTCAGCTTTTGGTGCCCCATCTTGTACCTCCCCCACCCTCAAACCCCACCATTTTCTGTCACTCCTGCCAAGTGGTTAATATGGAAGACCATGTTCCTCTAAGTCAGAGGGTCTTTTTTTTTGGCTCAGCCAGTTTAGTCTTTTAGCTGTTTTCTGTTCCGTTTGGTCCTCACAGTCAACAGGCACATTATTGAGTTGAACGAATGCATTGCAATTCATCACTTTACTTTTTAATTTGATGTTCAAATCATTAATGGTATGTGCTAATAACGTTAATGAACTTGACAACACTTCTTCAGCAAAGTGTAGTTTTCCTGCAACCAGAGAATACATGCACTTAAAGGACGATATAAAATTGAAAGCATGGCCAAACACTAAGTATGTCTGCCTCATCCAAAAAATGTCCTGGATTTGAATTAATTCTCTCTGTGTTGAGTTTGTGTGTTTTGTCTGTGCTAGTTCAAGTTTTCTTGAGGTACTGCATCTTCCTTTCACAGTCCAAATACAGGGATGTATAATTAAAGACTAAATTGTCAATGAGTGGAAATTTGACTGTGAATGGTAGTTTTTCAACTGTGTACCCTTTGATTGATTAGCAACCACCTCAGCGTCCCTACCACTTGTTCCAAGTCAGCTAGGTCAGCTCACCCGTGAGCCTCACCAAAATGAGTGCTACAAAAGTGCTTGTATGGATGATTAAATGAATCACTAGAGGATTCTATCATGTGCTTTTAAGATATAGAGAAAAGGTTGTATGCAGAAATAGATGCAGTGATGGACCCAGACCTAAATTTGGAAAAACACATCAAACCAATAACAAAGTCAGCCTGCTATCACCTGAAGCATATATCAAGGTTAAAAGACTTAATGTCTCAGCAGGACCTGGAAAACTAGTCCATGCATTCATTTTTAGTATGATTGATTATTGTAACTGCATCTTTAAAGGTCTACCAAAATAAAATCATTTACATAACTGCAGCTCATTCAGAACTCCACTGCTGGAGTCATCAATAAGACCAAATCAGTGGACCACATCAGTCCAGCTCTGAGGTCTTTATAGTGGCTGCCTGTCCGTCAGAGGATAGACTTCAAATTTTTGATACTGAACTATAAAGCTCTGAATGGTGTAGGACCAAAATACATCAGTGACCTCCTGACCCAGTATGAATGCCCCAGATCCCTTAGGTCATCTGGATTTGTTTTGTTTTTTTAATCAGTTCCCAGATTCAGAACCAGACATGTAGAAGCTGGATTCAGGTTCTCTGCCCCACAAGTCTGGAACAAACTACCAAAAAGCATTAAGATCAGCTGAAACATTCAAATTCAGGTTGAAGACACCTGTTCTCAGCTGCTTTTTAATAAAGAGTGAAATCTGCACTGTTACCTTTATACATTTAATCATATTTTAACTAGTGATTTTATGTAACTTCATCTATTGTTCTTTTCTCTTTTTTGCGTTAATGTTAAATCATGTTTGCATTTGTATTTTGATGTCTTTGTAAAGCAATTTGAATAAACCTACCTGAAATGTGCTCTACAAATAAACTTGCCTTGCCTTACTAGCCATGCATGCGTATGAGTGGAAAGGGATTGTTTTGACAAAATAAAGTTTAAAAAACAAATTTTTAACTATCATGTAAACACCCTTAGTGATGGTTGGGTACTTCCTGTATGTATTGTCCAGAGCAACTTTGTTAAAAATATGTGAAAGCAAAACTATAAGCTCCTAGAGCAGTGATTTCCAACCTTTATAGAACAAAGGCACATATTTTACAATTGAAAAATCCTACGGCACACCAACAAAAGTAAATGTCACTAAAAATGAAAACAATTAATTACTGTATGTACTTCCTGCCATCTAATAGAAGATGATTTTTTTGTTCTGTGTGTCATTGTGCCTCACATTATTTCTTGCAAAAAATGTTTTTTTTAGCAATTACATAAAATTGGATAACTTCCCACGGCACACCTGAACAGCGCTCACGGCACACTAATGTACCCCAACACACTGTTTGGGAATAACTGTCCTAGAGGGTTTATTTATCTTGGAATTTCAGAGGTAGTTCAACTCAAATATGCACTGTGAAGACAATTTTGGTTACCTCTTAATCCTGTTTGATAGTCCTCCAAAAGTAGATGTAATTTAATAGAATAGCATACATACCAAAGACAGCGTTTTAAATTTAGTAGATATTGGGGAATCTGTGGGCGGCACAGTGGTGTAAATCGTTAGAGCGTTGGCGTCACCTTTCTGGGGATGGGGTTTCAAATCCCCGCCCTTCCTGCGTGGAGTTTGCATGTTCTCCCCGTGCCTGCGTAGGCTTTCTCCAGACACTCCGGTTTCCTCCGACATCCCAAAAACATGCATTAATTGAAGACTCTTAATTGCCCATAGGTGTGATTGTGAGTGCGTATGGTTGTTTAGTTTCTATGTGCCCAGCGATTGGCTGGCAACTGGTTCACGGTGTACCTCTCCTCCTGAAAGCTGGAAAAGGCTCCAGCACTTCGGTGACCCTTGTGAGGATAAGCGACTCAGAAGATGGATGGATGAGTGAGTCCATGGTTATAACCCACTTATCCATAAAGCCATAGAAAACATAATCTTACTCTTGGGTGAGCCATTTGAAAAGGCTCACGGCTCAAGAACCAAACATTAATGTGAGCTTGACTGGACTCCATCCATCCATCTATCCATCCATCCATTTCATCATGAAGATCGGAGGAGTACTGGGGCCTATCAATCAGCTATCTTCAGGCAGGAGGCAGGGTACACTCTGAACTGGTTGCCAACCAAGGGCACAAAGAAACAAACAACCATTCACACTCATATTGTGAAGGGCAATTTAGAGTCTCAAATTAATGCATGTTCTTAGAATGTGGGAGGAAACCAGAGTGCCCATCCCCACACCCACACACACATACACAGTGAATCGGCCCATCCTCTCCTTCATTCAATTGCTCATTGATTAGTTCTGGTGTTGAAGAGAATTGTCTACCTGGTCTTGTATGAAAAAGCACTAAGTGATATGTGTTCTCTCTCTTTGCCTATGTTTGAGCTCCATTTTACTTTTAGTATAGACAATATCAATAAGCTTTGGCGTCATCCCGTCATTTGTAGAGAAGTGTCCTTTTTCTGTTGCTTATTCTGTATTGAGTTGATGGCCTTGGCGTCGCTGTGGCTTCAAATGGAAGAAATATTTTAAAATGTAATTTCAAAAGAGCCATACAATATTTTAAAAAGTAAATACAGGTTTATTTGCGCATTTATGTAAGAGCAACACTTAGCATACAATAAGTATTTTAAATAACAATGTTACGCTGTTGCTAACCAACGATGAGAAAACTACTTCTTACCAATAATGGGACTTCTGGTGTTGCATTGTTTTGCCGATGGCTTTATAGTCTATTTCATACGTCTATAGATAAAGCTTCATGCAGGCGTTAAGACTTCTATCTGTTAATCGTGAGCGTAATTCAATTTGATTTACGGTCATGATGGTACGATGGTGAACAGTTCTTGCCGACAAAGGCATCTCTTTTATTTGTCTGTTTATCTTGTCTTTTTGCAAAGTTGTTAAAATGTTTATTGGCAACATCAAGTATGAATGCTTTGGAATGCTCCCCATCTGTGAATGGCTTTTCATTCTTTTCAATTGCTAAAGAACCAGCAAAGCTATCTGAATCCCATTCACCTTGTTGGGTCCAAACACGGATTTGCTGCTGACTAACTTGGACTCTGGAAAGTAGCTCTTGATATGCTTTCTTCCTGCTGCCCCCGCAGGATATTTTGATGCAAATGTCTTGTTCTTTGTTCTTGTTGCTTTGTTGTTCTTTGTTCTACAATGTCGTACCGGGACAGCACCGACTGCCGGAGAAAAATTCCTTGTGTGTTTTTACACACTTGGCCAAAAAAACTGATTCTGACATAGTATGGCGTGTGTCAAAGTGGCGCTTTATATTTGAGTATTTCATCGTTGCAATTTTGTCATTATAATTTAGACACCCAGCAGAACCTTCTCTCTCCACCAAAGTGAACTCCTCTGTCTATTCTTACCGATCACGATCTGCGTCTGACCCTTCTGCACCTGCACACATCGAATGGCATATTGGACCGCAAACTGTGGCTACCCTACTAGGACAAACTATCACTGCTGCATTTGTTACGTTGTTATGAGGGCTCTGCGAGCCATATGCAACCACCAAAAGAGCCAGATATGCCTTGCGAGCTATAGGTTCCTGTACACAAACGACTGCATCTCAAGGCACCCGACTGTGAAACTCCTTAAGTTTGCAGAAGACACCACACTCATCGAGCTCATCAAAGATGGCAGCGAGTCCGAATATCGACAGGAGGTAGAGAGGCTGGAGCTTTGGTGTGGCCAACACAACCTGGAGTTGAACACACTTAGGACTGTAGAAATAATCGTTGACTTCAGGAGCCATCATTCACCACAGCTGCCTCTCATGCGGTCCAACTGTCTTGTGTCGACACCTTCAAGTTCTTGGGAATTACAGTCTCACAGGACCTGAAGACAGTTCTAAACAGCAGTAACCGAATCAGTACTGCGTACCTCCATTGCAGTCTGATTTGGACCTGCCACAAAAAACTCCCGGCTGCAATGGACAATCAAAACCGCTGAACGGATTGTCGGCACTACCCTACCCACCCTTGAGGACTTGCATGCCACTCGAACTAGGACAAGTGTGGGCAGGATCCTGAAAGATCCCCTACATCCTAGTCACCAGCTCCTTCCATCGGGTAGGCGCTACCAATCAATGCCAATCAAGACTAGCTGGCATTCCAACAGTTTCTTCCCTCTTGCAATTAAGCTATTAAATTCTTGAATATCTTACCTACTATTCTGCTACAACATGTGGCCAGTTTTCTGCCTTGAGCTGTCACATCCAGCTGGGCCAATCAGTATTAATATTATATGCACAAGAGTATCCCATGACTGACATCACTTTAAGATTCATACACTCCTCAAACCATGACACCCTTTTTACTATTGTCATTGCACCGGATTATCGCTCAAATGGGCACTCTAACTGCTATAAATGCAAGAAGACTGCATTCTTGCACACCTTTGCACAACTGTGAGTTCTTATAAGGAAAAAACAGTTCCCTGTCAATTGACCGTCTATTTTCCTTTGTTTTTGTGGGTTCATAGTCGTACTAGGGTGACAGCAATTACCGGGGACAAATTATTCATGTGTTGTTACTTACTTGGTCAAAAAAGCTGATTCCAATTCTGGTCAGTGCAAATAAATATCAACTGGTGCAGTCCTAACTGATTGCCTACAAACGTTCTCGTTGCCAGTGTGTGAGTCACGACACATCTAATGATGGGTAAGAGCAAATAGCTGTCTCAAGACCATTGCAAAGTAATTGTTGCAAAACATAAAGATGACATCGGTTACAGGCAAATATCGAAAATTCTGAACATTCCAATGAGGACAGTTGGGGCCATAACATGTGTGTGGAAAGCCAATCACACCACAACAAATCTCCCTTGGTTGTCGCAAGATTTCTGACTGTGTGAAGAAAATCAGAGTTGTCAAAAAACCCCAAACTACCTGTAGAGAGCTTACAAAAGGCCTACAATTAGTTGATACTGTTCTCACAAGGCGCGGCACGGTGGATCAGCTGGAAAGTGTTGTCCTCACAATTCTGAGGTCCCAAGTTCGATCCCAGACCCGCCTCTGTGGAGTTTGTATGTTGTCCCCGTGCCTGCGTGGGTTTCCTCCAGGCACTCCGGTTTCCTCCCACATCACAAAAACATGCAACATTATTTGGACACTCTAAATTGCCCCTAGGTGTGACTGTGAGTCTTGATGTGCCCTGCGATTGGTTGGCAACCAGTTAAGGGTGTAACCCTGCCTCCTACCCGTTGACAGTTGGGATTGGCTCCAGCACTCCCCGCGAACATTGTGAGGACAAGAAAAAATGTGAATTATGTACTGTCACCATGGCCTGTATTCACCCTCATCATGCAAGACACACTTGCTAAAAAATCAAAGCATGTCAAAGACCGTTTGAAGTTTGCAGAACAACATTTGGATAAGACAGTTAAATACTAAATACATCGAGATGAGAGCAAAACTTAATTGTTTGAATACCATGATCTGAACCACGGTTAGAGGAGAAATAACACTACATATCACCCAAAGAACACCATACCTACAGTGAAGTTTGGAGGTGCAAAGATGATGGTGTGGGGCCGCATTTTAACAAATAGTACTGGAATACTTCACGTCATTGAAACAAGGATGAATGGGCAAATATACTAACACATTCTTGACAAAAATCAGCTGCCATCCAAAGAGGATGGTGGCGCGCATGGACGCAGCATCTTATGGCTTTCTCTATCAGTGCTTTTACAGTAATTGTATTATGCTTTTGTTTTTTTGGGCACTTTGCTCACGTATGCCTCAGCACTACACATCTACACATACCAGGAACTTTTGGACATTAGATACCGACACGAAATGACATTTTCACCTTTTCTCCACCCACACACTGAGCACCCCATGGCTGTGTGCTGTACTGTATCTATGCCCTTGACTGCAGGTCAGTCTACAATAATAACATGATCATCAAATTCGCAGATGACATAACAGTGGTTGGGCTGTCGAAGGAAGACAAGGCAGCCTACAGAGAGGCGGTGCAGAAGCTCACAACCAGGTATTCAGAATCAGAATCAGCTTTATTGGCAAAGTGTGTAAAAACACACGAGAATTTTTTTCTCTGGCAGTCGGTGCTGCCCTGATCTGACATTCATAACAAAGAACAAGAGACATTCTGTTTATAGGAACTATTCCTTATTAGAGTCTCAGATGTGTAAAATGCTAAGTCTTCTTCATTTAGAACAAGTAAAAGAAAAGACTGTCAACGCCCCACATTGTGTTAAGCTTGGACAGAGTGCCTTTACCCATTCGCAGTTCCAGTTATAGACCAGTGCAATTACAATTCTGCAAAGGGAGCAGTTTAAAGTGACGAATCATGTGAGAGTCTCCAAAATATATTACTAATACTGATTGGACCAGCAGGATGTGTCCCAACAATGGCATGTGGCAGGAAGTAGAAGGTTCACTAATTTAATGACTTCACTGCCAGAGGTGGAAAAAAGTTCGAATGCCTGCTAGTTTTGACTTGCATTGATCGGTAGCGCTTACCCGACGGGAGGAGCTGGAAGAATTGGTGGCCAGGATGTAGAGGGTCCAAAAGGATCCTGCCCGCTCTGGACCTAGCTTGATTGGCGTGCAAGTATTTAAGAGTGGGAAGGGTGGTGCTGACAAGCCTTTCAGCAGTTTTGATTGTCCGTTGTAGTCGGAGTTTGTCCTTTTTTGCGGTAGCCCCAAACCAGACTGTGATGGAGGTACACAGAACTGATTGGTACCCAGTACCAGTACAGTACTCAGGCAACAATTTGACATGGAACATTACAAAAACAAAGAAGATCATTGTAGATTTCAGTTGGAACAGAACTGAACCGGATTCACTCTTCATCAATCTATGGAGATAGCCCACACATTCAGGTTCCTGGGAGTCCTGACCTCTGAGGACCTCTCCCGGAGAGACAGCATCTCAGCAGTCGTTGAGAAGATTCAACAGCATCTCCAATTCCAGAGAGTCCTCAGGAAAAACAACCTGGACATAAAGTTGGGCTGCTCTTCTACTGCTCATCCATTGAGAGCCTGGTGACATACTGTGTCTCAATCTGGTACAGGAACTGCACTGAGGCAGACCGAGTGTTGGATTAATTGGATATAAAGTTATCTCATATTTGCTTTCTTGGGTTTTTAATGCTTATGTGATGCAATGCAATCGAGAGGCACATTAGGTGCCATGGAAACTTTGCTATGATGTACTTTTTGACATTTATTCCTCTCGGTGACTCAGCAGAGTTCTGAACATTATAAAGCCACATACAAAATTCTAATTTGAAAAATAGTGATGTGTTAAATACTGTAGTTTTTCAGACGCATTCTATATAATTGGAATTTATTAATTTATTTAACCATGACATTTTCCCTAGTCATATGATTTTTACTTTGTAGGAGTAGTTTAAGGAGGGTTGTTTTCTGTTTCAGTTGGATTGTTTCTCTACTGGAATATATAAAAATTTAAGTATCACTTTAACTGACAAAATGTGCAATGCAACTGAGAATTGGAGGAAGGCAAAAAGAAAAATAAGAACATTTCAAAAGTGCAAGAAGTGTTGAGAGCAATATTTCACACATTTCTCACTCCACTTCAGCCCCAAACCTGCTCCCCCTTTGTTTTTTTCCTTTCATGCAACCCGCATTCCTCCCCCATTCCTTCCTCTGTCTCCACTTGTGGTTGTCTTCAAACCATCATGGTCTGTTTCTCATCTAGATATGTAATGATGGATGCAGGGTCATTGGCTAACTAACATGACCTGATGGGAACCAGAACGGATCTTGACAATACCAAGTGGAACTCTTAGAGATTGTTTCAAAAACGTACTGTATGTCTATTTGTAATAAAGAGTATTTCATGTATTTGTTTACATTGATTTAAAGTGTGTGGTTTTTAAAGTTAGTCATGAGAACAAAGTTAGTTGTCAAGTCTGCTGAAAACTCATTTGAGAGTCTACATGCCGAAAAATTCAACTGATTCAGTCTTTCAAAAAATTTCAAAATGGGGGACAAAGTCAGACTCAAACATAGTGTCAGTTCCTCTTTTCTAAACCATGAGATTTTCTTATTTTTATTTGTTCTTGATTCAATGACCAAATCATATCAAGGCAGAAGTTTGAAACTTTAGGCCAGGCCTTTTGTCACCACCCGGCTGGACGACTGCATTGGGCTCTTATGTGGGTGTCAGTGATATATGTAGATTTGAGTGAATCTACGCTGTTTCTCTCACTCCCCTGGCTTCCGGTGAAGTTAAGGATTCTTTATAAAATTATTTTATTTGTTTTTAAATTACTAAAAGATCTTTCCCCACCCTACCTCTCCAAGCTCCACTATCGCGAAACCACTCGCTGCCTCATGTCAGCTAGCCAGCTGTTGCTCACGATACAAAAAGCCAGGCTGAACCTCAGGGGGGAGTGAGCCTTTTCTGTTGTGGTTCCAAAACTATGAAAAAAAAATGCCTCAGCACATTAGTTGTGCACCTGTTTCACACCTGTTTTTAAATCATTCATTCAAAGTTATCTCTTTTCCTTGTTTTTGATACTGAGTGAGATGTTTAACCTTTTATCTTTATTTATTTCATTCCCTTTGATTTTATTGCTATTTTTATAACTGACATTTGTGTATTCAAATTGCATTCCATCACACATATGTGAATCTCTCTATGTGTTTAGTATTTATTGCTTTGTACAGCACTTTGGTCCAGTTGGACTGGAATGGATTCTTTCTAAACAGAATGTTATTTGATGATACTGTGAAGCAAACTGTCACAGGAGAGCGACAACAACTCATCCAGGAGGTCAAAAAAGAACCTTGAACAACATATAAAGAGCAGCAATGGTGGCTTCAGTTAAGGTCAGTGTTCATAACTCTAGCATAAGAAAGACACTGGCCAAAAATGTCATCCATGGGAAAGTTCCTAGGCGAAAACCCCTGCTGTCAACAAAGAATACAAACGCTTGTCTCGCATTTGCCAAAAAACATCTTGATGATCCTCAAGACTTTTGGCAAAACATTCTGTGGACTGATGAGCATGGAAGTTTTTAGACGGTGTGTGGCCCATTAAATCTGATGTATAAATGGCACAGCATTTGATAAAAAGAAAATTATGCCAACAGTGAAGCATGCTCGTGCCAGCATGATGGTCTGGGCCTGCTTTGCCACCTTAGGACCAGGAGAACTTGCTGTGTTTGACGGAACAATGAAACCTGCCGTTTACCAGAAAATCCTGAAGGAGAACGTCTGGCCATCAGTTTGTGTCCTTAAATTTAACCGATCTTGGATCATGCAGGAAGACCATGATCTGAAACACACCAGCAAGTCCACCACTGAATTGCTCAGTAAATAAATAAATAAATAAATAAATAAATAAATAAATGGTTTTGGTGTGGCCAAGTCAATGTGAAGATTTAAATTAAAGGGAAACCATAATCCATTTCTGTAACTTAGCTCCTAGGATCATCGGGACATGCAAACCCCTCCACAACGATAAAGTGATGGCTCAAGGAGGGGCCTTTCTTTGCCACTTTACAACGGACAATCAAAACCACTGAACGGATTGTAGTGTACGCACCCTTGAAGCCTTGCACGGCACTCATAATAGGACCAGTGCAGGCAGGATCCGTTCGGACCCTCTACATCCTGGCCACCAGCTCTTCCAGCTACCGATTAACGCAAATCAAAACTAGCAGGCATCCAAACATTTTTTCCCTCTTGCAATTAAGTAATTAAATTCTTGATCAGCGAACTGACTATTTTCTGCCTTGCACTGTTGTTGAGACACACCCTCGCACACTGATGGTCCAATTAGTATAGTATTGGAAATATATAGTCTAGATTATTGCATGATTTGTCACTTTAAACTGCACCCTTTGCACAATTTTCATTGCACTAGTCTATAATAGTGAACCGAGAATGTGTAAGGGCAGTCTGGACCAGCTTAACATAATGTGGGGGTTGACCCACGATCAGTGCTCTAAATGCAATAAGACTTTGCATGTTTGCAGAGCTGTGACTCTGATAAGAAATAGTTTCCTCTTATTGGAATGTCTATTGTTCTTCGTTCTTGGTAGTTTGTTTGTTTGTTTGTCTTCTCAGAACTCAACATGAATGTCATACCAGCTCTGCACTGACTGCCGGAGACAAATTCCTTGTGTACCGTTACATACTTGGTTATTAAAGCTAATTCTGATTATAAAGTGATGTTTTATTGTTTTTATTAATGTGGCAGCAATACAATGCTGTTTTTGCTGACACTCCACAACAAAACCTCAAAATGACAGTGAAAGTAAATAATTAAAGAGCATTGCAATTATGCAGCAATGTTTCATTTCAGATCATGAAACAACACAGAAGAAGCCTCTATCATGTTTGTGGGAAAAAAAAAACAATAAGTTAATTACCATGGTTTACAGGAAAGCATAATTCTACAGTATTATCCACTCGCTCCGCCTGCTTTTCTTCTGGTTCAGCCGTGTCACTTAACACTTTGTTGTCATGGTGACTGGCTGAATGTGTTCGGTCAATGACGGATGATGGAGAGGGGTGAGAGGGCATGGGGAAACCTATGAAAAAGAAAAAGCCCAAATGAAAATGAAAATGAGGAATTCCATGAATAATGACATGAGCAACAACAACAACAAAAAAGATTTTTACTGGGATTTGTGTTGTTGATGTGGAGCAACTAAACAGTTGACGTTTTAGTATGTTGTATATGGGTTCGGAAGGTATTCAGACCCCTGAAATTTTTCCACTCTTTGTTATATTGTAGCATGTAAGTTTATGTTTTCCTCAATGTACACACATCACCCCTTACTGGGGGAAAAAAGTATTTTTTTTCAGAATTATTAAAAAAGAAAAACTGAAATATCACATAGCCATAAGTATTCAGATCTTTTGCTGTGACACCTTCATATATTCTTATTTCATATTCATATTGAACTTGGTGTTGTCCATTTCTTCTGCTCATTTTTAAGATGGTTCTACGCCTTCACAGTAGTTCAGCTGTGTTTGGTTACACTGATAGGATTTGATAAGGAACACCTCACACCTGTTCATGTAAGACCTTGCAGCTCACAGTGAATGTCAGCAAATGAGAATCATGAGGTCAAAAGCATTGTGAATGACTGCAATAAAGCTGAATGAGTGAGTGATTTTAATCTAAAAATGTTGACAATGATTCCTGTAACTTCTTCATGCTTGTTAAAAGGTAAGAGCACTTTGCTTCATTGTGTGGTGGTTGGAGGAAGGTAAAAAGTGGTGAGAGGTATTGAATAGGAGGGCATGTATGGAGTCTCTCCACATGGAGGGGTCACCTCGCTGGCCAGGCAGAGGTGAAAGTGGTGCCTATTGCTTGGTATACACTGTAATAAATTATTTTTGAGAGTGGTAAATATAAGGTTTGATAAACACCGAAAAATCACATTATTATTTTAATTGGATGAAGCACCCTAAAAATTACACTACAACAACAAAAAAGTGCTACAATGAAAAATTGAGTAAAATCCACCTACAAGCCATTGGTACTACAATATGTATCATGTGACGAATGCATGCTGGGCTAATTGGTCATTGGCTCATCAGTACAAAATGGTGTCGCCCATTGGTGACAACTGATACCCCTCATTGTATGTTAGCCAGCGACTCAGCACAAAAACAAACAGAAAAATGTACTTTATGGTATAACAAGCTAAATGATGCCAGTCCACTTCAGAGGGTTTGGACCCTGCTAAAAATCTTTGAATATTTGTTACAATATATAAATACTGTAATGACTATGGAGATTTCAAAATAGGGCAAGTCCATCATGTAAGACAAGCTCCTATTATAAAGCCGACATCTTGAAAAATCGGAAACCAGCTGTCAGTGTGTTGAAGAGGGCACTACGTTCACAAACCTTCAATCGCTATCAACCAAATGGCCAAATTGACCAAGGAGAAGTCATCTAACCAAATCCGGATTTGAACCATTATTCCACAATTTTAAAGATGAGGGTTGTGAAAACCACTCAATCAACTGGATTTTCATCCATTACATCTTGAGTACCAACATGACCAAAAAAATAAACAGCTGACATTTTTTCAAGTTCGAGTATTGGCAATATTCGGCAGTGCGGGAGTCGTTGAACCAGAGCAGATTTTTTAAATTCCCCGAAACCTGTTGTGTTGTTGGTTTTCACAATCGACAAGACAGTTCTTCAAAGATATCATTCGATACAATACCGGCTGAAAAGACCAGAAAAGATCGATGGATTGTCGGTCAAACAAAGATGCTCGGCAGTAAGGGAGTCGCTGAACCGGAGCAGATTTTTCACAATGCCAGAGTCCTGTTGTGCTGTTGGTTGTCACAAGAGTCGTGACAGGTCTTCAAAGATATCATTCTATAGAATACTATGTGAAAAGACCAGACATTCTCCCTTCCTCTCACTCTCTCACTCTCTTGCTCTTTCTCTCTCACACACTCTCTTTCTCTCTAAGATACTTGCTCATTGTATTCTGAGTGACTGGCCAACTTTTGCCAGAGGGCTGACGGTGACCTCCAAGTTGTGTACCTCTCACTGTACAGTGTTTGCTAACCTGACCGGAGTTTTACATGTACCCCTAGACATTGTGTTCCTTTTTTGTCAGACTATTGCCAGTGAGAGTAGAATACAAAATATTACTGTGTGCAGCTGGTACTTTTACTGAGCGATGGAAAACATTGTCAAGGCAGTCAAAATCCAATAATATTAAGTAATTTGGGATGCAGTTTTAAAAAAGACTTTAAGTTCAACTAATTTTATTGTCAGATGTGTGATACAAACATGACGTACTACATGAAATAGTATTCCTCTCAGAACTGCGGTGCTATAATAGACTTAACAGTTAAAAATAAATGAATACAATATAAATAAACTGGTCTGTCTAAAATATGTACATTGTTGCTTATATCAGTGGTACCCATCCTCCGAGCCACTGACCAGTACCGGTCTGTGGTAGCGGGCCGCCGAAGAAATAATCAATTAGTTCCGTTGTATTCATTAACCAAGTCTGAACAATGTTTTATTTTGAAAAATGACCTTATTCTCTTGGTTACATCTTGGTCACTTCAATGCCAAAATTTCCCCCCACAACCCAGCAAAATGGGTAAAAAAACCACATCTTTGGAAAGTTTCTTTTCGAATGTTGAGTGAAGAGACAAAAGAAGAGCCTACAACTTCCAAAAAAAAGAAAGTTATTAACAACAACAAAGCACACGCCCTTAACTTTAGACTTTTTGAGGAGCTTTTTAGATATGGAGTACAGACGGCTTTCTCTTATACATGGAAATAAGAAGTTATCCAGAGGGAAATCGGGCGCAAGAGTGTTTGAATTACGAGAGCCCCTGCAAAGATTTTTCTCAGAAAAGAAGTCGCCACCAGGAGCACATTCATTCTCCCAGCTGGTGCACGATCGCCCGTCTTTGCTATTAAAAGACTTCGAGCGGTACATCCCAACCAAAAAGGACCCAGAAACTGCCAAGGGATGGATCCGTGACCCATTTATCAACAAACGAGGTGAATCCAGCATGTCTCTGCAACAAGATTAATTGCTGGAGATAGCAAATGACGGTGGCTTTAAGGGTATTTTTGAGACAACAACTCTGCCCATGTTCTGGATTAAAGTCATGGCAGAATACCCGGAGATCGCCACCAAAGCACTGAAAACCCTGTTTCCATTTCCAACATCTTATCTGAGTGGAGTTTTCTGGAGTGACAGCAACCAAAATAAAACAATGTAATGAACTGGCCATAAAGGCTCCGCCACACCATGACGTTCTGGTCAACGTCCTCTGAACATTTCAATCTATTTTTCAGCGGTCTCAAACGCGGATGACATGTGGCGTGTGATTAACGTGTGTCTAACGCATGACTTAAAGTGTGTCTAACGCACGAAAAGTATGCGTAAACGCGTCATTGGGGCGCAACGAGCGATTTGTCAACGTAAGACGAGTGTGTTGAGCGTGTGACCAATGGGTGAAAAATGACAGAAAAGCGTTTTGCTGGAGTGGAATTTTTACAGTGGAACCGGCACTAAAACGTTGGAAAGTTCATAGTCACTTCAGCTGTTGTCGTGAGTTTGAACAGTGAGCATCATGCCGCTGAGAAGAAAAAATGTTGGGGTTCAGACTTCAGCAACTAACGCTGCTAGTAAGAAAGCTAAGCCTCTTTCATCACGAGCAATATGTTTGGAGGAAAAACAACAGCAGGAGGAAGAGCATGTCTGCGAAGTCACGCACCATGTGACACCCCCTGGGGACCCTAAACACCTTGCAAACTCCAGTGAGGACGGTCCAACAAAGAGACAAAAGAGGCAGAGAAACCATTGCAAGATCCTGGACCGGGCTGTTGAGGATAGTCTGGTGGAGTTTTTCCGCGAAAACGAACTGCTGCTTTCTGGATCTTCCATAGTAGGTGCTCGCTACTGTAGCTTAATATTAAATGGACCTTGCTTTTACAAAGCATCGGTTTATATACCCATATGCATGGAAGTTCGGGAAACGCTCGAATGACGCTCAATGGACACCAAAAGACGTTCGTTTCACTTTGGTTACACGTTGTGTGCGCTAGGGGATTGTTCGGTGGGCGTTGACAGGTTGACAGTGAGTCGTTCACTGCAAAGCAAATGATTAAGTAATAACCAAGTAAAGCTAGAGTTACGACTGACTAAGGATAGGCAAACACGTGCAACGCTTGGTTAACCTTAGTAAAACGTTCCACAGATGTTCTTGAACGTTCAGCAGCATTTAAAATTAAACGTTGATGAACACTGGTCTCCGTGAGAACTTTTGTGCATGTTGAAAACTTTTTTTCCGGACCGGCGTTGTACGCCGATTCCCAGCGATCATTGACATTCACTGGCGTGGAAACAACGCTACTCTGGGGCTATCCTGGCGACCATGGGCGACTACCAACATTTCCTCAAACGCTATAGTATGCTGGCCAGAACGTCATGGTGTGACGGGGCCATAAGCAACACATTTCGGGTGTCATTGTCTCCCGCAGATGGGACCATCTCATTGCAAAGAAAAAACCTCAGGTGTTAGCGTTATGGTGAGTTAAAATTTTCATGCACATTAAATTCCTTTTCGTGGCGTATCTGTATCTTGATAGGAAACACAGAATGTGATGGAATGGTATTACCATTATGAGAGGCAATGTATACAGTTGAGTATTATGGTCAGTGTATTAAATCATACAAATTTATCAACAGTGTAGCAGAATAATCAGTTGGGTAATGTGCACATTGCTGCAAGGGTAAAGTGTATACGTTGTTTAAAGTATATGTTTGTCTGTATGTTTGTGCATGATCTTAATTTATGGTCTCGAGTGAATGGTGGTGGGGGCAAGGCAGGGATAAAACAATGGGAGGAAAGGAGAGAGGAACTTGAGCATCCTGCCTGCCTGGTGGAAGAAGTATTTGAGCCTGCTGGTTTGGGCCAGAAAAGAATGCAGTTTCCTTCCTGATGGCACTAATTTGAAGAGACATTGGGATGGGTGTGTGGGCTCACTAGTGATCCTGGTGGCTTTAAAGGTGAGGTGGGTATTATGAATGTCCAGAAGGAATGGGAGAAAGACACCGATGGTCTTCTCAGCTGCTCTCACAGTGTGTTGCAGGATCTTGTGGCAGGCACCGTAACACACCATGATGACGCTCCACAGGATACTCTCGATCGTCCCTCTCCAAAATAAGATCATGATGGGGGACGGTGCTCTTGCTCTTTTCAGTTTCTGCAGGAACTATAGCCATTGTTAGTGGTCCTGGAATTTGGCGATGCTCACCCCCTCTCTGCAGCACCATTGATGGTTTGCAGGGATGCTGGGTATGCTCTCTTACAAAGTTTACGATGATCTCCTTAGTCTTCTCCAAGTTTATCTGGAGATTGTTGTCATAGCACCACATTGCCAGGTGGCTCACCTCACTCCTATAGCTTGTCTCATCGTTGTTGTTGACGAGACCCACCACAATTGCATTGTCTTCAAACATGATGGAGAAGTTGGAGTTAGATGTGGGTGCGCAGAAGTGGTTCAGCAGAGTCAAGCGGAGACGTTTGAGTACACATCCTTGGAGGGGGGCTGTGTTCAGCATGATGGTGTGGAGGTGTTGCTGTTGACCCTAACTGGCTGGGGTCTGCTCGTCAGGCAGTCCAACTGCCAATTGCACAAGAAGGTGTTGAGTCCCATCCAGTTTAGTTTGGGGATGGGGTGCTGGGGGAAAGATTGTGTTGAATGCTGAGCTGAAGTCAATGAACAAAATTCTGATCAGTCTTTGGTTTCCAGGTGGGTGAGGGCTAAGTGGAGGACAATGGAGATAGCATCATATGTCGAGCAGTTGGACCGATATGCAAACTGGTAAGGGTCCAGCGTTGTGGTGGGTGGGGGAGTTTTTGATGTCCCCCATGTCTAGCTGCTCGAAGCACTTCATAATGATGGGAGTGAAACCAGGTGGTTTCTAGTCATTGTAGCAGGAGGGAGATGGCTTCATTAACACTCGGATGATGGATGTGGCTTTAAGGCTGGTCGGAACGAGTGAGGTGTTGAAGATGCCTGTGAAGACATCTCAGAGCTCATCTGCATAGTCTTTCAGATGTGGCCAGGAATGTCATCCAGTTTTGAGGGCTTCCTTGCATTAGTCTTTCTCAGTGCTCTCTGCATGCTATCCGGAGACAGCAGCAGTGTTGGGAGGCACCTTCTGTACTGGGGTGGTGTTGTCTGCCTGAAAGTAAGCAAAGAAGTAATTTAGCTGAGAATAGGAGTTGTCTCTCTGTAGTGGTGGATGGGTGGGGGGGCTTGTAGTCTGTGATGGTCTCAATACCACGCCATAGAATCCTGGTGTCACTGCTGTCACTGAAGTGCTCGGAAATTCTCCTGGTCTAGTGCTTCTTAGCTTCTCTGATGCCACATGACAGGTTAGCCCTAGCTTTCTTGAGGCTTACCCCATCCCCAGTTCTGAAGCTAGCTGTCTGGGCCTTAAAGAGCCTGTGGACTTCTCTTGTCAACCATGACTTCTTATTAGCCCTGGTGGAGATGGTTCTGGAGACTTTCACTTCCTCATGTGGACAGTGATGGTATTTGTGTACTACTGGAGGTCTGTGATATTGTTGTGGGTGGATGTGTGTTTGAACGTGCTCCAGTCTGTGGTGGCAAAACAGTCTGTGAGTGCCTTTGATGACCCCTCTAGCCACACCTGGATCTTCTTCTTGGCTGGCTTTGTCACCTTAAGAAGTAGTATGTGTGCAGGCATTAGCTTGAAAGTAGTGTGATCAGAGGCTCCCAGGTGTGGGAGGTGGGGCACTTTGTGGGCTCCTTTGTGAGTTGTATAAACATTGTCCAAGTTGTGGTCTCCTCTTGTATGAAAATTAAGATGTCCATAAAGTTTTGGAAACATGGTCTTGTGGTTGGTGTGATAAAAATCCCCAGCCAGGATGAGTACGGAATCAGGCTGCGATGACTGGTGGTCACTGATGACCTGGTGAAGTTTGTACAATGTCTTTCTCCTGTTATTAGTTGAGCTGGGAGGGATGTAATTGGTTTCCAGCAGAGGAGCAGTAAACTCCCTAGGCAGGTAAAAAGACCGGCATTTGACGATCATCAACTCAACTGAACAGTGTTTACAAACCGCTGCAGTGTTATGGCACCAGGAATCAGTGATGTAAACACAAAGTCCCCCACCACGAGTGTTCCCTCCCTCAACGAGTGCTCTCTCTGCCCGGTAGCTTGTTAGCCAGCCTAGATGAATAATGCGATTTAAGGCGCTATCGTTGAGCCAGGTTTTCACGAAAGCAAAGACACAGCACTCATTCACGCTTTTTGTAGATGTGTAAAGTAAATGGATACAGTGAACAATTTGTTGCGAGAAGACTGCATCTTTGCACAACTGTGACTCTTACAAGAAATTGTTCCCTATTAATTGAATGTCGATTGTTCTTCGTTCTTGTTAGTTTGTTCTTCTCCGTACGCAACATGAATGTCGTACCGGGGCATCACCGACTGCCGGGGACAAATTCCTATTGTGTTGTTACATACTTGGTCATTAAAGCTGATTCTGATTGCTGTACAGCAACCGTGCATTTGTCAGAGTGATGGAAGGGAGGGTAGGAAATCTAGCTCAGAGACCTACACGCTTTCCCCTCTTCTGCCTCCTTCTGTTCCGACAATGGCGCTTCCACTATAAGATGCATGCAGGAATGGGGCTCGGGGATTGTGTAGGCATCCAGAACAAGCCACAATCGCATAGCATTTCTGCGATTGTTGGATTTATGTAAAAAAATATTATTCTGCAAATGTCAAGGAGAAACACTTTGGAGTAAGTGTGCAATGGCGTGTGAGTGTACAACTGAGACAGACAGACAGACACAGTGACTATACAACCCCACCCCCAACCCCGCAAAAACACTTGTGTACGGAGAGAGAGGAGCTGATCTGTGTGCACTGTTACTCTATTCCCTCTGTCAAAATTTCAATAAGTTGCTCCTTGTACATTTGTAAAGGGCACTGATCTGCCAAACATTTAACACTAATTCCCACTCATTAGAAATGAAACGAGAAGTGATCATTGTTTTGAGGTCAGTAGCTCTGGAATTCCAACCATCACATGTATTGTAAGAGCCAGTCTCTTTGCCGACTCCAAAACCGCTGTCTTCACCTCTGTCCAGAATTTCTGGCTGACTTCTGACTTGTCTTCATGTTGATATTCCCTGTCGTGGTTTGTGTGGCTGTAGTAGCTTCTTCTACGAGACAGCTGCGGTCAAGTGGTTAATCTCGCTGCCTGCCTCTTTCAAGACCTCACCATATGGATCTTTCCGACCTGTCAATCACTCGTACCATAATAGCCAATCAGATAGCCCCATTGTCTTAACCCCTGGCTTGACCCGCCACTCTTGGCGTCATGTTCCACGAGCAATGCTGGGTATCGGTCGTGTGCGCTTGGAAAAGTTAATGTTACGAACAATATGGTGCTCAGATGAAATTGGGGAACGTGCAATTCTGATGAAAGATATCCTGCTAGGTTACAAGGGGCCCGGTTGATTCATTTTCCAAAGCCTAAAACACAGTTCAGGAAGTATCTACGATGGATTAAGGCTTGCGGAAGACCGCACGTACAACTAAATGTGGACAATATTAGAAATGAGCTCATTAGAGGGACAGCCAAAGTTGGATGTTTTGGAGACAAGATTCGAGAGAGCAGCCTATTTGAAAATATAAACATTCTGGTACCCACATAAACACACATCCCTGCTACTTCACAGTGTTTCACTTTTTGCGGGTGGTTCTGGTCCAAATTAAACAAAAAAAAAAAATGAGGAACAGATTTAGGCTCAAGGGTGAATGAACCAGAGTTGACTTTACATGATGCATTATATTTGCCAAAATGGGTTACTTCCAAATAAATTTAACAAAGCAAGGTGAGAAATTTAACTTGTCACACTAAATATAGACAATGAGGCGGTTGTGAGGACAGAGGACATCTGCCACAGATTCAAGTCACTGCTGCAAGGCATGACTACGACAAATGATTCAAGATAGGATATGCCACCTCTTCCCCATGTTTATGTGCACAGTAATCAGTGTCCTACAATAGCATACAACACTGATGTAACTGCTGGAAAGTGATTTATTAAGGTCACTCATGCACAGCTGTATACAGTGAAGAAAAAAGGTATTGAACACCCTGCTATATTGCAAGATCTCCCACTTAGAAATCATGAAGGGGTCTGAAATTTTCATCATATGTGCAGGTCCACTGAGAGAGAGATAGTCGAAAAAGAAAAATCCAGAAATCACAATGTGTGATTTCTTTAATGATTTGTTTGTGTGATACAGCTGCAAATAAGTATTTGAAGACCTGTCTATCAGCTACAATTCTAACCCTCAAAGACCTGTTACTCCACTTTAAAAATCCACTTCCACTCCATGCATTGTCCTGAATCAGATGCACCTGTGTGAGGTTAGCTGCATAGAGACACCTGTCCACCCCATACAATCAGTAAGACTCAAACCTGTAACATGGCCAAGACCAAAGAGCTGTCCAAAGACACCAGAGACGAAATTGTACAGCACCACACAGCTGGAAAGGGCTCCAGAGACATTGCCAAGCATCTTGGTGAAAAAGGTCCACTGTTGGAGCAATCATTAGAAAATGGAAAAAGTTAAACATGACAGTCAATCTCAATCGGAGTGGAGCCCTGTGCAAGATATCACCTCGTGGGGTCTCAATGATCCTTAGAAAGGTGAAGAATCAGCCCAGGACTACACGACAGGACTTGGTCAGTGACCTGAAAAGAGCTGGGACTACCGTTTCCAAGGTGACTGTTGGCAATACACTAAGACGTCATGTTTTGAAATCATATATGGCACGGAAGGTTCCCCTGCTTAAACCAGCACATCTAAATGCCCATCTTAAGTTTGCCAATGACCATTTGGATGATACAGAGGAGTCATGGGAGAAAGTTTCATGGTCATATTAGACAAAAATGGAAGTTTTTGGTCATAATTGCCGTGTTTGGAGGAAGACGAATGATGAGTTCTATCCCAAGAACACCATCCCTACTGTGAAGCATGGGGGTGGTAGCATCATGCTTTGGGGGTGTTTTTCTGAACACGGGACAGAACAACTGCACTGTATTAAGTACAGCTATGTATTGCGCGATTTTGGGAAACAACCTCTTTCCCTCAGTCAGAGCAGTGAAGATGGGTCGTGGCTGGGTCTTTCAACATGACGATGACCTGAAGCACACAGCCTGGGAAACCAACAAGTGGCTCTGTAAGAAGCATATCAAGGTTCTGGCATGGCTGAGCCAGTCTCCAAACCTCAACCCAATAGAAAATCTTTGGAGGGAGCTGAAACTCCGTGTTTCTCATTCGACAGCTCAGAAACCTGTCTGATCTAGATTAGATCTGTGTGGAGGAGTGGGCCAAAATCCCTCCTGCAGTGTGTGCAAAACTGGTGAACAACTACAGGAAATGTTTGACCTCTGTAATTGCAAACAAAGGCTACTGTACCAAATATTTACATTGGTTTTCTCAGGTGTTTAAATACTTATTTGCATCAGTATCAAACAAAGAAATTGTTGAAAAAATTATACATTGTGATTTCTGGATTTTTCTTTTTACATGCACCTACGATGAAAATTTCAGACCCATCCACATGATTTCTACGTTAACTTAAGAACTTGCAATATAGCAGAGTGTTCAAATACTTATTTTCTTCACTGTACATGCACAGGGTGATTTATAGCAGGCATCCAAAGATAAAAGGTTAGTCCAACACCCACTGCACATCAAATTAATACACCACTTTAGACCAATGTTAGACAAATGAAGTCCACAAACTTGAATTTTTAGGGAACTTTTATATATATATTTAGCTTTATTATCAAAAAACAAAACAAAACAAAACAGAAAATACAGTCAGACCATTAAAAAAATACAGTCCACCTGAAAGTACTCTTGTTCATCCAAAGTACATTCTTGCCTGCAGCTACAATCAATCAGCTCGACTCAGTAGAGATGCGTGTGCGTGCTGTGACACAAAAAGACATCTCTATTGTTTCATTTGTTACCAACTAATTCCTCTGCTGTCAAGGCCAATTGGATTGAATGAGTTACGAAGTGCAAAACCCTCAGGCCATGACTGCAACTATCACCCTTTCTATTCGAGCCATCTCTATCTATATTTGTACAAAGCCACTCAACTTTTTTTTCTGATCCACATAACTGTTTTCAGATAAGACATCAAAGCATCACATGCATTTGTAGTGATACAGTGAACAGTAAACAGTATATGTGTACAGGGACATAGCTGTCCATATTGGTAAGAATACATATACAGGATACTGTTTGTTGGTTAGATGACATTTCACAGCCAACAAATGGGTCAGGAGTAAGAATAGCATTGCAGAAGCTGTTGTTGATTCACATTCCTGTCCATTGCCTGACAAGTCCCTGTGTTTTGTGACAGAAAGAACAAAGTTGTTGACAGTGAAGCTAATTTAATTTTTAGAATCATGAGCTACCTCTACCTAACCCCACCAACACATTAAACGAGGGGAATGCTTTTTCTTTTTTTTATCCACTCAACATTCAGTTCATCCGTTTCATTACTTTTTCTGCGTAAATTTAAATTGAAGCCTGCAAACAAAGCCATCGTTTTGTGTGTGTGTGTGTGTGTGTGTGTGTGTGTGTGTGTGTGTGTTGTGTGTGTGTGTGTGTGTGTGGTGTGTGTGTGTGTGAGAACAGCTTTGCATATCACAATTAAAAGACGCAGAAAATTACCTCAAGATTTTGGTTTTTGTCTTCTTTCAAACTCCATTTCTTCTTTTCCTTTCGGCTTGTCCCGATTAGGGGTCGCCACAGCGTGTCATCTTTTTCCATCTAAGCCATCTTCCTCACTAACACACACAGTCTTCATGTCCTCTCTCACTACATTCATCAACCTTTTCTTTGGTCTCCCTCTCGCTCTTTTGCCTGGCCGCTCCATCCTCAGAACCCTTCTACCAATATACTTCCTCTCTTGCCTCTGGACCTCGAACCTTGTCTCCAAAACAACCAACTTTGGCTGTCCCTCTAATGAGCTCATTTCTAATCCTATCCAACCTGATCACTCCGAGTGAGAACCTCAACATCTTCATTTCTGCTACCTAAAGTTCTGCTTCCTTTTGTTTCTTCAGTGCCACCGTCTCTAATCCGTACATCATGGCCGACCTCACCACTGTTTTATAGACTTTACCCTTCATCATAGCGGAGACTCTTCTGTCACGTTGAAGACCACACACCTTTCGCCAACTGTTCCAACCTGCTTGGACCCGTTTCTTCACTTCCTTACCACACTCACCATTGCTCTGTATTGTTGACCCCAAGTATTTGAAGTCGTCCACCCTTGCTATCTCTTCTCCCTGGAGCTTTACTCTTCCCTCACCGCCCCTCTCATTCACGCACATATATTCTGGTTTACTTCGGCTAATAGTCATTCCTCTCCTTTCCAGTGCGTGCCTCCATCTTTCTCATTGTTCCTCCACTGTTGAATATCACGGTCCAAGGAGAATCCAGTCTCACCTCATCTGTCAGCCAATCCATTACTACCACAAACAGGAAGCGGCTCAGGGCAGATCCCTGATGCAGTCCCACCTCCACCTTAAATTCTTCTGACACACCTACGGCACATCTCACCGCTGTTCTGCTGTCCTCATACATGTCCTGTGGAATTACATATTTCTCTGCCACACCAGACTTGCACATGCAGTACTACAGTTCCTCTCTTGGTACTCTGTCATAGGCTTTCTCTAGGTCAACAAAGACAGAATGGAGCTCCTTCTGACCTTCTCTGTACTTTTCCACGAGCATCCTCAAGGCAAATAATGCATCTGTAGTCCTCATTCGAGGCATAAAACTATACTGTTGCTCGCATATACTTCCTTCTGTCCTGAGTCTAACCTCCACTACTCTTTCCCATAACTTCATTGTGTGGCTCATCAACTTTATTCCTCTGTAGTTTCCACAGTTCGGAACATCACCTTTGTTCTTAAAAATGGGAACTAGTACACTTTTCCTCCAATCTTCTGGCATTTTCTCTCCCGCTAGTATTCTACTGAATCAGTTGGTAAAAAAAAAAAACCTCCGCAGCCACCTCTCCAAACTGCTTCCATACCCATCCATCTTCTTCACCGCTTATCCTTATGAGGGTCGCGGGCAGTGCTGGAGACTCTCCCAGCTGTCAACGGGGAGGAGGCGGGGTACACCCTGAACTGGTTGGCAGCCAATTGCAGGGCACATGGAGAGCAACAACAGTTCCACTCATAATCACACCTAGGGGCAAGTTAGAGTGTCCAATTAATGTTGCATGTTTTTGGAATGTGGGAGGAAAGCGGAGTGCCCGGAGGAAACCCACGCAGGCACGGGGAGAACATGCAAAAACCACACAGGCGGGTCCGGGACTGAACCGGGGACCTCAGAACTGTGAGGCCAACGCTTTACCAGCTGAGCCACCATGCTGCCTTTCTTCCATACCTCCACTGATATTTCATCGGGACAAAGTGTCTTTCCATTTTTCATCCTGTTCAGTGCCTTTCTAACTTCCCCCGCACTAGTCATTGCCACTTCCTGGTCATTCACGCTTGCCTCTTCTACTCTTCCTTCTCCCCATTTTCATTCTCAAAGTACTCTTTTTCTCTCTTTCCATCTACTTAGCACACTACTGGCATCAGTCAACATATTTCCATCGCTATCCTTAATCACCTTTACTTGCTGTACATCCTTCCCATCTCTAAACTTCTGTCTGGCCAACCTGTAGAGATCCTCTTCTCCTTCTTCCGTATTAAATCTTGTGTACATGTCGTCATATGCGTCCTGTTTAGCCTTCGCCACCTCTCACTTTGCCCAACGACGTATTCCTTTCACCTCTCCTCACTCCTATCCGTGTTTCGCTTCTTCTTCGCTGATCTCTTTCCTTGAATGACTTCCTGTATTTTGGGGTTCCACCACCAAGTTTCCTTCTCCCCTTTCCTACCAGAAGACACCCCAAGTACTCTCCTGCCTACCTCTCTGAAAACCTTGGCAACAGTATTCCAGTCTTCAGGGAGCTCTTCCTGTCCATCTAGATTCTGTCTCACCTCTTACCGAAAAGCCACACAATATTCTTCCTTTCTCAACTTCCAACACTTGATTCTCTGTTCTACCTTTGCCTTCTTAATCTTCCTCCGCTCGACTAGAGTCGTGTTACACACCACCATCCCATGTTGTCTCCCCCACCAGTACCTTAAAGTCACTAACCTCCTTCAAATTACATCGTCTGCATAAAATATAGTCCACCTGCGTGCTTCTACCGCTGCTCTTGTAGGTCACTCTATGTTCCTGTCTCTTCTGGAAATAAGTGTTCACCACTGCCAATTCCATCCTTTTTTGCAAAATCCACCACCATCTGACCCTCAAAGTTCCTTTGCTGGATGCCGTATTTACCCATCACTTCTTCATCGCCCCTGTTTCCTTCGCGAACATGTCCATTGTAATCTGCACCAATCACAACTCTCTCGCTGACTGGGATGCAGAGGACTACTTCATCTAATTCCTTCCAGAATTTCTCTTTCAACTCGAGGTCACATCCAACCTGTGGGGCATAGCCGCTAATCACATTATACACAACACCCTCAATTACAAATTTTATCCTCACCACTTGATCTGATACTCTTTTCACCTCCAATACATTTTTAGCCACCTCTTCCTGAAGAATGACCCCTACTCCATTTCTCTTCCCATCTACTCCATGATGAAATAATTTAAACCCTGCTCCTAAACTTCTAGCCTTACTCCCTTTCCACTTTCTCTCTTTGATGCACAATATATCAACCTTTCTAAAAATCATCATGTTAGCTAACTCCTGAGCTTTTCTGTCATATTCCCAACATCCAAAGTCCCTACACACAGCTGTATTGTCTCTGCATTTCTCTTCTTCCTCTGCCGACTAAGCCAGTTTTGTCCTCTTTTTTTGTCTTCGACCTACGTTATCTGAATTTCTACCTATGCCTTGCAGATTAACATTTCCGGGTGCAGGCGTAGGAAGCCCAGGTCACGACCTAACTGTTGTGGAGTTTGTTTGAAGAACGCTCATATATGTTTGGCACAGTTTTATACTGGATGCCCTTCCTGACGCAACCATCTGCGTTTATCTGGGCTTGGGACCGGCCTACAGGTCGCACAATATTGTGTTCTCCAAAGGGCTGCAGATAGTCAAATAGGCAATCAAATAAACAAAAGTCAGCACATGAGTGACACAATTCACAAACTACCTGGTCTATGTTCAAGTTAAAGTTAAAAGGGTATGTGAATAAGAAGGTTCGAGTATTACAAAAAATGCAAAGGATATGTAAATTTAAAGGATATGAGGATGAAAGAGATTCGAACCAATGGCTCTCCTTCCAGTCGTTGAAGGTTGAGTCATCCTGACGATCCTCGTTGTACAAATTGTGTTGGTTGAACAAGATTATGCAGTTACTCATGTTTGGTGTCTCTTCAATGTTAACGGTTTGATCACAAAGACGTCGCGTTGTAAGCCAACCAACAACGTCTAGTTGTTAGCAAGTGGGGCTAGGATCAAAAACGTGTCACGTTGTAAGCCAACCAACAGCGTCTAGTTGTTAGCAAGTGGGGCTAGGCTAAGCTAGGCTACACTGCTTCAAACGCGAACGAACTTTCAAACTGTTTACTTTTATAATTTCTACCTTGGAGTAAAAGATTTTACAATGATTAACAAAATATTTTTACATGTGCACTGTTATTTAAATCCATATATCAGAACATAATGGGTCATAATTTGTGGTACTTCATTAATCAACTATGTTTTGGTATGCACTAGTGATTACATTATTAAGCCTCATGGAGTTTGAAACCATTTCAGCAATTGGCTCAAGAAAAAGTTCATTTATTGAAGCTTCATGTGCACACGATACCACGAGCCAGCCGTGTGCGTAATTAGGTGTATCTTGATCTGTGATGCATCGAATTCTGAGATGTTTTGGCTCTTGAGAATGACTATGTGCTGCAAAAAACGTATGAACAAAAAATTAATCAACAAAGTCCATCCATCCATTTACTTCATCGCTTATCCTCACAAGGGTCGCTGAGAGTGCTGGAGATTCTCCCAGCTGTCAACGGGGAGGAGGCGGGGTACACCCTGAACTGGTTGGCAGCCAATCGCAGGGCACACGGAGAGCGACAACAGTTCCACTCATGATCACATTTAGGGGCAATTTAGAGTGTCCAATTAATGTTGCATGTTTTTGGGATGTGGGGGGTAACCAGAGTGCCTGGAGGAAACCCACGCAGGCACGGGGAATAAATGCAAACTCCACACAGGCAGGTCTGGGATTGAACCCCGGACCTCAGAACTGTGAGGCCCTCACTTTCCAGCTGATCCACCATGCAACCTAATCGACAAAGTGTATGATAAAATATAATTAAAATAGGGTTGGTACATACGCCTGCCTTTGGTGCGGGCAGCGTGGGATCAGTGATGGTGTCGATATCTGGCCTGCGACTGACTGGCGACCAGTTCAGGATTTAGTCTGCTTTTTGTCCGAAGCTAGCTGGGATCGGCTTCGGTTTTCCCGCAACCGTTGTGAGGATAAGCGGCTTGGATAATGACATGAGGAAGAATGACAGAGGGAAATGAGGCAGAGGTGGTAGCATCATGGTTTGGGGGTGTTTTTCTGCACATGGGACAGGACGACTCCATTGTATTAAGGGGAGGATGACCGCGGCTATGTTTTGTGAGATTTTGGGGAACAACCTCTTTCCCTCAGTCAGAGCAGTGAAGATGGGTCATGGCTGGGTTTTTCAACATGACAATGACCCAAGCACACAGCCAGGAAAACCAAGCAGTGGCTCTGTATGAAGCATATCAAGGTGCTGCCTTGGCCTACCCAGTCTCCAGACCTAAACTCAATAGAAAATCTTTGGAGGGAGTTGAAACTCTGTTTCTCAGCGACAGCCCAGAAACCTGTCTGATCTAGAGAAGATCTGTGTGGAAGAGTGGGCAAAAATCCCTCCTGCAGTGTGTGCAATCATGGTTAACAACTACAGGAAACATTTGACCGTCGTAATTGCGAACAAAGCTTTCTGTGCCAAATATTAACATTGGGTTTCTCTAGTGTTGAAATACTTATTTGCAGCTGTATCACACAAATAAATAATTAAAAAATCATATGTTGTGATTTGTGGTTTTTCTTTTTAGATTATCTCTCTCACAGTGGACATGCACCTAAGATGAAAATTTCAGACCCCTCCATGATTTCAAAGTGGGAGAACGAAATGTAAGACTGGGCCTGTTTAGATCTGATATTCTGGCAGAAATCGATGAAAGACACACACAAAGGGTGTTCAAATACTTATTTTCTTCACTGTACCTGTGTTATCATTTTAACAGCAGCCTCTCCTATAAGTTCACGGCAAAAAACTTTAGTTGAGGGCAATATCAATTCTTCACCAATAGTGAATGGCATTTAGCTTTAGCAATATGGTTAGCCACCAAGTATGATGCTCTCTGTGCATTTGCATTTATTGATGTGGTGGCCGACAGTAATTTCTTCTGTCCTTCGTGTTCCTGTTTTTTTTTATCTTTCAAAATACTCTGGGAGTTTGTTGTTTAATCCAGGGTGCTTGGTCTCCAACTAGTGAAGCAATTTTGAAGGCTTCATTGTCTCATCAGAGAGCCATTCACTGCAAATTATGCAGAGCGGACTGGGTCTGTGGGAATTACCTGTCGCTATAAATCCGTATTTCAAGTAGAATTCCCGGTATTGTCTGTTAAAAACTTTATCTTGGAAGTTGTCGGCTCTTCTTCTGTGTCTTCACAGGGCCTTTTGCCCTTCGAAAAGAAACTTTCCAAAGACATCTGTTTTTTTGCTCATTTTGCTAGCTTGTTGGGGTTAATTTTGGTGCTCAAGTGACCGAAATTAAACCAAGAGAACCCGGTCATTTTTCAAAATAAAAAATTGTTCGGACTTGGATAATGAATACAATGGAACTAATTAATTATTTCTTCGGCTGCCCAGTACCAATTGATCCACGGACTAGTACCTGTCCGTGGGCCAGTGGTTGGTGACCACTAATTTAGAGGACTGAGTCCACTATCATAATGGCGACAAATTGGTTAAATTCTGCTGTTGGGTATTGGATGTCGGCGTTGACAACTATTTTACTTTCCCCGTTTGTGTTGTACCTCTGGGGACCACATGTACACATACACAATACGCCATATTAAAGGATTTTGTCGTGTGCATGAGTTCACCCCTATAATTGGAAAATACCCTCTGGTCCCTTTTCTGAAAAAGGGGGACCACCACCCCAGTTTGCCAATCCAAAGGCACTGTCCCCACGTCCATGCGATGTTGCAGAGGCGTGTCAACCAGGACAGCCCCACAATATCCAGAGCCTTTAGAAACTCCAGGCGAATCTAACCAACCCCGGGGCCCTGCCACCAAGGAGCATTTTAACCACCTCGGTGACCTCAACCCCAGAGATAGAACATCCCACCTCAGAGAACCCAGACTCAGCTTTCTCGTGGGAAGGTGTGTTGGTGGCGTTGAGGAGGTCTTCGAAGTATCCTCCCCACCGACGCACAACATCCTGAGTTGAGGTCAGCAGTGCCCCATCCCCACTATACGCAGTGTTGACAGTCTACGGCTTCCCCCTCCTGAGACACCGGACGGTGGACCAGAAACCGTCCTGAAGTCGTTCTCCATAGCCTCACCAAACCTCTCCCATGCCCGGGTTTTTGCCTCAGTGACCACTGATGTTGGATTCCACTTGGCCAGCCAGAGTGTATCAGCTGCCTTGGGAGTCCTGCATGCTAAAAATTGCGATAGGACTCCTTCAGCTTCACAGTATCCCTTACTGTTGGGTGTCCACCAACGTGTTCTGAGGTTGCCGCCATGACAGGCACCGACCACCTTACAGCCACAGTTCCGTTCGGCCGCCTCAGCAATGGAAGCGCGGAAATTTGTCCACTCGGACTCAATGTCCCCCACCTCCCCGGGAACGTGAGCAAAGTTCTTTCGGAGGTAGGAGTTGAAATTCCTTCTGACAGGGGAATCGGTTGACAGCTCTGCCCCTGTCTTTACCCGAGTGTCCAATACATACGGTCCCAAGTCCGATGACAGGACTACAAAGTTGATCATCAAACTGCAAACTAGGGTGTCCTGGTGCCAGATGCACATGTGGACACCCCTATGCCTGAACATGGTGTTCGTTATGAACAATCCGTGATGAGCACAGAAGTCCAATAACACAACACACAGGCAAGTCCGACTATCTAGTCTGAACTTCTTGACCTCATGCAGCAACTCGGGCTCCCTCCTTGCCAAAGAGGTGAGAGTCCATGTCCTGAGAGCTCGCTTCTGCAGCCGGGGATTGGATCACCAAGGTCCCCGCCTTCGGCCACCGCCTAGCTCACATTGGACCCAACCCCTATGGGCCCTCTCACAGGTGGTGAGCCCATGGGAAGGGGGACCCATGTTACCCTTTCCCATGGGTGCAGGCCTTCGAGCCTCACCTCCAGTTCTGGCTCCAGAGGGGGGCCTTGGTGACCCGCATCTGGGCAAGCGAAACCAAGATCCAATTTTTGTTTTCGTCCTAGGGGTTTTGGAGTCATACTTTATCTGGTCCCTCACCTAGGACCTTTTTGGCATGGGTGGCCCTGCCAGGAGCATGAAGCCCCAGACAACTTATCTCCTAGGATCATCAGGACACACAAACCCCTCCACCACAATAAGGTGACAGCTCAAGGAGGGGCATTTAAAGTGCATGTTTTGTGTCAATTATTTTGTAAGTCATTCTTTATTAGTTTTATTATTTATTATTATGGTGTTTTGTTTGCTGTAATGTGATCATTTTAGTTTTGATATGACACCATGAGCATGTTCAACATCATCAAGCTTTTTCTGCTTATAGATAGGGTTAGGGTTAGGGTTGAAATGCAAGTTTTTCTCACTTCGTCATGAGAATCATATGGTAGCTTATATACACACTAGAACATGTGTTGCCATGCATGCTGACAGTGTAATCAGTGTGTGCATTTATTATTCACTTGGGTGTAAGGAGTGCAATTCCTGTGAATAACGGGAAAACTGTACTTCACTGGGAATTTTAATGTACTTACTCGTATTATTTAACTATATTACACACCTCACAGGTATTCTAAACTTAAATCTTCAACATAAATGTTCATCAGAGGAGGTCAAAGACATGCAGAGAAGCCTGGCAATGTCACAAAAACCTCTTACAGTTGAAAAGTTATGAGTGACACAATTGAAAAAAGAGAAGCTGACACTCCGCCAAATTGCTGACAGGACTAACAATTGCATTGGTCGCGTCAATTCTTTACTGCTATTTGTGTTGGAAGAGCCAAATAACTCATTAAAATGTTTAACTTGTGCAGATACAGCCATGACAGTAGAATATCACTCCCTCTTATATGATAAACCTTAAAATAGTATCCTTCTATTTTCTGAGCCCCTAATCCTCACAAGAGTCATAGGACTGCTGCAGCCAATCCCAGCTGTCATTGGGCAGGAACTGGGGTACACCCTGAACTGGTCATCAGTCAATTACAGGGCACATGGAGACAGACAATAGTCGCACTCGCAATCATACCTATGGGCAATTTAGAGTGTCCAATTAATGTTGCATGTTTTTGGGGGGATGTGGGAGGAAACCAGAGTGCCTGGAGAAAACCCACACAGGCAGGGGGAGAACATTCAAGCTCCACACAGACGGGGGTGGGAATGAACCTGGGTCTTGAGAACTGCAAGGGCAACACTTTATAGCTGCGCCACCGTGATGCCTGAACTCTTTTATATTGTTGTATTTTTATTGTTTTATAAAACCCTTGCTAAGGGCTCCTGTGACAGTTAAAAAAAATGGCTCCTCAAAATGAAGAAATTGCTCATCAAACAAAGACATTACTTGCAAAATGGCTCCTCGTGGAAAAAAATAATGTATTTTGAGACTTGCCACGAGTGCACGCAAATAATTGGCACCTTGTCAGTCATGCCTTTTGTTTCATTTTGGGTGCAGTGGTTTCTTAAAAACACAAAAAATTGCAAACTCTGCCTGTAGGACTCATAGGCACAGTAAAAAATGGCTTAGTTTTCAAAAACAGTAAGCTATATCAATTTTTATTTATTTAACCTTTATTTATCTAGGGAATATACTGTGTGCCTGCTTGAGAAGACATATTGTATGTAAGTATGCCATGATTTCTTGAGAGGAAACAAGTAGGATTTCTTATACTGTATTTGTATATTTTATTCTTTTTCTTTTCCTTTCGGCTTGTCGCCGGTTTGGCACAGTTCTTACGCCGGATGACCTTCCTGACGCAACCCCTCTGCATTTAGCCGGGGAGAAAACCTTACAGCACCAAGGCCAAACCTGCTAAGCTTCCGAGATTTAGCGTTCTCCGGGTGGTATGGCCATAAGCCGTATATTTTATTCTATATTCATATTTTATAATTATCCATCCATCCATTTTCTGAGCCGCTTTTCTTCATGGGAGTGCTGAAGCCTATTCTATCTGTAATGGGGCAGGAGGCAGGGTACACCATGAACTGGTTCCCAGCCAATTGCAAGGCAAATGGAGACAACAGCCACACTTACAATCACACTTGTTTAACTTGTGCAGATACAGCCATGACAGTAGAATATCACTCCCTCTTATATGATAAACCTTAAAATAGTATCCATCCATTTTCTGAGCCGCTAATCCTCACGAGAGTCAAAGGAATGCTGCAGCCAATCCCAGCTGTCATTGGGCAGGAGCTGGAGTATACCCTGAACTGGTCACCAGCCAATTGCAGGGCACATGGAGACAGACAATAGTCACACTCGCAATCACATCTCTGGGCAATTTAGAGTGTCCAATTAATGCATGTTTTTGGGATGTGGGAGGAAACCGGAGAGCTCTGAGAAAACCCACACAGGCACAGGGAGAACATGCAAACTGCCAATGCTCTATAGCTGCTCCACCATGCTAGGACCTAAACCATTTAGCAATTTATAGACCAGTAGCAGAAGTTCAGAATCGATTCTAAAGCTGACCGGAAGCCAGTGTAAGGACTTCAGCATTGGATTGCATCAGCTCTGACCTCTTTGTTCTGGTCAGAACCCAAGATGCAGCATTCTGAATCAGCTGGAACTGTTTAATACTCCTTTTGGGGAGCCCAGTCAGACGACCATTACAATAGTTAAATCTACTTGAAATAAAAACATGGATGAGCTTCTCCTGGTCTGCTTGACACATTCAAGCCTTCACTCGAGATATGTACTTCAGATGGTAAAGGGCAGTTTTTTGTGATTGATTTGATCTTACTGTTAAAAGTCAGGTCACAACACTAACAGCTGGGATAGGCTCCAGCACCCCCGCAATATTTGTGAGGATAAGCAGCTAAGAAAATGAATGGATCAAAATCAGAATCTGAATCCGAATCAGAATCAGAAACAGAATTTCATGGCCAAGTGTCTAAAAACAGCAGTTGGTGCTGCCCTGGTACGACATACAGAACAAGGAACAACAAAGCAACAATAACAAAGAACATGAGACATTTCTGTTTATAGGGACTATTCCTTATAAGACGTGCGAGATGTAAAATCTATACAAATAAGTGTATTAACAATATCAATTGTGCAAAGGGAGCAGTTTAAAGTGACGACTCAAAATGTAAAAAAATAAATATATAAAAAATAATAATAATGATGAGAAAAAATATATAATACTAATACTGATTGGACCAGCAGGATGTGAGTGAGTGTCCTAACAAGGCACAAGGCAGAAAAACAGGAGGTTTCGCTGGCCAAGAATTCAATGACTGAATTGCCAGAAAGAAAGAACTGTTCGAATGCCTGCTACTTTTGACTTTCATTGATCTATGTCTCTTCGGCTGGCTTGGGAACGCCTTGGGATCCCTCCGGAAGAGCTGGAAGAAGTGGCTAGGCAAAGGGAAGTCTGAGTATCCCTGCGGAAGCTATTTCCCACGCGACCCGACCCAGAAAAGTGGTAAATAATGGATGGATGGATGGATGGATGGATGGATGGATGGATGGATGGATGGATGGATGGATGGATGGATGGACGGACGGATGGATGATCTGTAGCACTTTCCGAACGGAAGGAGCTGGAAGAGCTGGTGTCCAGGATGTGGAGGATTCGAAAGAATCCTGCCTGCTCTGGATGGATGGATGGATGGATGGATAAAAGAGTTCAATGTAGGGCTCCAGCTCCTGAAGATCTTAGTATTCTCTTGCTACTTGTGTATCATTCTGTAAATTCAATGGAACAATCGAGTAATTGGATAATCTAAAACTTACCTTGTTAAAAAGCAATTATGAAAACAAAAGAGAAAATCAAACCTTTCACAAGTGCTTCCAAACACAAGAAAAAATTATAAAATTGACACATTATAGATAGGAGTCTTTGTTGTAGAATGAATCAATTTTAGAAATTGCAATAAATCGGGCTTACAAATAGTCAAGAATTGAGACATTCTAGCAAATTGCAGATGGTGTGGACTTGAAGCTAAGATATTTTAAAATGCTGCAACTCCTATCAATCAAATGCATGTACCACCTTCCTGATCTTATCGCTCCTTTCCAGTGACCAAAATAGATGTTTTCACGAGCAGCAGAGAAGCAGCCTCTGTCAATGACCATGAACAACATTGCCAAGACAAAGTTACCTCTTTTGAATTTCAGCGGGCAATGAGCTTCTTTGTGCTATATTGGTTTCACCTTCGTCTGTTCAGCTTCAGGACACAGCATCTTTGTTGCATAAAAATGTTTGTGTTACAGTAAACAGATCCTCATCTTTCATTTCAGTATGAAATGCTCCTATACTTTTTCCATGTCTTTTGCTTTCTACTCTCAATTCAGTGTCACTCACATCATACAACTGCTGTATTCCCATGACATAAGCGCATTGTAACCTGAATGCTTTCGTTTTTGGGAACACCTCCGGGTAAAACTGTGATTCTAAATGTGGTTCTCAGTGTGTTTATTGAGGCACAAAATTTTGACTTGAAAACTGCGACGCAAGACTCCTTAATTCAAGCCTTGCACATGCACGCACATAAGTGGCCAACCGCACACACGCTTAGCCAACATTTGCATTATCTAAGCTGCTTATTCTCATAAGGTAAGGAGGAGTGCTCCACATTTGCTTACAACTGAATTAGATAGATAGATAGATAGATAGATAGATAGATAGATAGATAATAGATAGATAGATAGATAGATAGATAGATATAGATAGATAGATAGATAGATAGATAGATAGATAGATTAGATAGATAGATAGATAGATAGATAGATAGATAGATAGATAGATAGATAGACAGACAGACCAGACGTGGACAGTCAATGTTGGTTTTGACAGTGCTAGTGCTGCTATTTTGTTGAAGCTGGAGAGCTTTGACCATTTATCAATGGCATGTGCTTTCATAATTGCATGCCATTATGAATGTGGATGTTTAAGAGTGGCACACCGCGAGTGTGCGCGCATGGTGTGCCATGAGTGCATGCATGGGGTCCGCCACAAATGTGCATGTGGCCGTGGAGAACCACGCCCCTGACATATTTATTACGTGGTTTAAAAATGTTAGGGTCAGCGGGAATTTTTAGGTTCAGTCGGGAAATTGGAACCACAAGCTTTTTTTTTTTTAAACACCTAAGGGAGGCGGGTTCGGTGAGACTCAAAGTGGTGTGGGGGGATATTTAGTAATAAAAGTTGAACTTGACAAAATCTTCCTTTTCATTCAACTTGTCTTGTTAGGGGTTGCCATGGCGTGTCATCTTTTTCCTCTTTTCTCATGTCTTCCATCACTACATCCATCAACCTTCTCTTTGGTCTTCCTCGAGCTCTCTTGCCTATCAGCTCAGCATACTTTAAGCCATACGCTCATAATCACTTATTTGGATGTGTCCAAACCATTTAAGTCTGCTCTCTCTATTTTTGTCTTTAAAACATCAAACCTTGGCCATCCCTCTGATGAACTCATTTCTAATCCTATCCAAACCCAGCACTCCTAGAGAGAACTTCAACATCTTCATTTTTTCCAGCTCTTACTCTGATTCCTGTTGTCTCGCCTGTGCCCAATCCCCGCCCGCCGTGTGTGGAGTTTGCAGGTTCTCCCCGTGCCAGCGTGGGTTTTCTCGGGACACTCTGGTTTCCCCCCACATCCCAAAAAGACGCAACATTAATTGGACTCTCTAAATTGCCCCTATGTGTGATTGTGACTCTAGCTCTTTGGCTCTATGTGCCCTGCGATTGGCTGACAACCAGTTCATCGTGTACCCTGGCTCCTACCCGATGACAGCTGGGATAGGCTCCAGCACTCCCACGGCCCTTGTGAGGAAAAGCGGCTAAGAAAATGGATGGATGGTTGTATTACAATCCAAATGCTGTTCTCAAAGGCATTTGATTTATCTAAAACAATACTTTTAAACATACAACCAGAAATCTGCTTCAAGCAAGGACTAAATAGTTATCTAAACTTCTTCACCCTCCAGAATCATTATGCAACAATTTTATGTCTCCAAATTTGTGAAAACAGCTTGAGGAAGTACCTTTACTGTTCCAGGTTAATTATGCAACAGCACACAGAGCAAGGTCCGTAATGCAAGGTGAGATGAGTTTGGTGAGAAAGAGCTTGACAGGTGAGTTACCACATATCGAAACTATACATGTTGCGGTAGAAACAAAAGCCATATTTAGGTTTACAGTTCTAAACTGGACCATTTTGTGACAGGATGATTTAATTGGCAACATTTTAAGTGATTCACAAAAATTTAGGATATGTTTGCAGGCTACCAAGATATAAATTAAATATTTAGCATGTTTGCAATTTCAATTTACATTACAATATTTTTAATCTTAAATAAAAAAAATAGTTTTTTGCTAATTCTTTTGTGCATAGTGATAAGAAAGTGATATCACCAAATCAATGTCTTTGCAAAGTGGCCTGACAGAGGAGTAGATCACTCAAGATGCCGCAATTGTTCACCCACCTTCGTTATGGAACAGGATATTTCTTTATACATTTTAATATATACACTCGGGCTGTATTTCACCTGCATCCTTTCATCTTCTACTGCTTATCTGAGGTCAGGTTGTGGGGGCAGTAGCGATAACAGGGTCGCCCAGACTTTGCTTTTCCAGCCACTTCATCCAGCTCTTCCAGATGGATCCTGAGGCGTTCGCAGGGCAGCCGAGCAACATAGCCTTTCCAGTGTCTTGGGTCGTCCCCGGGGTCTCCATCTGGTGGGACGAGCCCAGGACACCTCACCAGGGAGGCGCCCGGGTGGCATCCGGATCAGATGCGCAGCCACGTCATCTGACTCCTCTCAATGCAGAGGAGCAGTGGGTTGACTATGAGCCCCTCCCGCATGGGTGGGCTTCTCAAGATATCTCGAAAGAGAAACTCATTTCAGCCGCCTGCATCTGGAATCTTGTTCCTTTCGTCATGACCCACAGCTTGTGACGATAAGTGAGGGTAGGAATGTCGACCGACCAGTAAATTGAGAGCTTCACTTTTCGATTTAGCTCCTTTTTTTAAACACAACAGAGTGATACAAAGTCTGCAGCAACGCAGACGCTACACTGATCTCCTTGTTGATCTCTCGCTCCATTATTCCCTCACTCCTGAAAAAGATACTTCAGCTCCTCCACTTTGAGCACAATTTCATCCACGACCTGGACAGGACACACCACAATTTTCCGACTGAGGACTATTGTCTCCGATTTAGAGGTCATGATTCTCATCCCATCTGCTTCACACTCAGCTGCAAACTGCTCCAGTGAGAGCTAGAGATCACGGTTTAATGAGGCTAACAGAACTACATCAACTGCAAACACGAAGACCTGCAATACTGAGGCCACCCAAAAAAAAAAAAAAAAAGAAATTCTGTCCATAAACGTTATGAACAGAATTATGATAAAGGGCAGCCCTGACGAAGTTGAACTCTCACCACAGAATCGAGTCCAACTTACTGCCGGCAATGTGAACCAAACTCTGACAATGGGTGTACAGGAACCAAACAGCCTGTATCAGGGGGTACGGTACCCCATACTCCCATAGGACTTCCCGAGGGACGCAGTTGAATGGCTTCTCCAAGTCCACGAGCCGCATGTAGACAGGTTGGGTGGAGTCCCATGCACCCTTCAGAACCCTGCCAAGGGTGTATACCTGATCCAAATTTCCTCAGCCAGGACAGAAACCGCATTGCTCTTCTTGAATCTGACATTCGACTTCCCAACAGACCCTTCTCTCCAGCACCCCTGAATAGACCTTACCAGGGAAGCGAAGGAATGAGATTCCCCTTGAGTTGGAACACAACTTCGTGTCCCCCTTCTTAAAGAGGGGGACAACCACCCCAGTCTGCCAATCCAGAGTCACTGTCCTTGATGTTCATGCGATGTCAGAAAGGTGGTTAGGGGATCCCCACAACATCCAGACCTTCTAGGAACTTCAGGGAAATCTCATCCTCCAGGATGAGAGGAGCTTTTTAACCACCTGGGTGACGTCAACTGCAGAGATTGGAGGGGAAAATAAGAAGGAGGACTGGAGAGTGTGTGTCAACTGTCACAATCACATTCCTCAACCTCCCTGGTAAGGTCTATGCAGGAGTGTCTGGGATGAGGCTCAGTCAGGAAGTCAAATTTGAGATTCAGGAGGAGCAATGTGGTTTTCATTCTGGCCATCGAACACTGGACCAGCAGCTCCCCGAGGGTGCACGGGGGCTCACCCAACCAGTCCACATGTGTTTCTTGGAATCGGAGAAGGCATTCAGCCATGCGCCTTGGGATGGTGTGTGGCGGGTGCTTCGGGAGTATGGGGTACCGAACCCCTGATACGGGCTGTTTGGTTCCTGTACGACTGGTTAGTCAGCAGGAAATCAGACTCGTTTCCAGTGACGGTTGAACAGCCATGGTTGACAAACCTTTCAGATAGATTCAAGTCCAGACTTTGACTAGACCATCACATTTATTTTGTTTGTTTTTAAGCCATTCAAACCTTGATTTGGATCATTATCATGCTGCAGAAACCAAGTCCGCTTTCTCGTAAATAGTAGTATTCAGGGTCCTTACAAGAAGACGTCCAGATCCTAAATTGGAGAAGCTGTCACAGACCATCATACTACCACCATCATGTTTGACTGTTGCTATGTTGTTCTTTCTCTGAAATACTATGTAATGTTTCGGCCAGATGTAACAAGACGCACATCTTCCAAAAAGTTCAACTTTCACCTTGATAGAATATCCTCCCAAAGGTCGTAGGGATCATTTAGATGTTTGTATTTTGTTTTTTTTTTTATTTGTTTTTTCAAAAAAACATTTGAAAAAGATTTTCCATACTGATAGATGCAAATTATCTTGTTCCTGCTTTCTTCTTTAATTTCCTTGAACAGTGGCATTTTTTGCAGCTTTTTGTTATTGTTTAGAGGACTTCAATTTTGGCAGACAGGTTCTATATCAGTGGATGTCATTGTGGATGAAAAAAAAATTAAACAAAGTTGGAAGCGACCTTTAAACTTTATAGTTCATACTTGGCTTGGTTTGGTTGGCAATGTATTTTTTTTTGTTTGTTGACATTTTCATTGTAAGTTTACAAAACCACAAATTAAACTGTTCTTAAAAATGTTCTGATGGGATGTAAATACTGTAATCTGAATCTTTTATTGAGCCATGTAACTTCAATGGATGACACTGATCTGACCACAATGCATACGTCTGATATTGCTCACAGTGGTCAAAGGGAACACTCACGGGCTTAGTGTGTTTGCTCAGACATGTAAAAAAATTTTGAGGGAACGTTGACATCAGCCTATCCTCCATCTCGTCGCTTGATTCAGGTGTGGCAGATACATCAAAGGCACGCAAATAAATGCGCGTTCTAGCAAGGTGGCCTCCTGTTTACGGTCTCTCTTTTGGTTTAGGGTTAATCACCCAAATCCCGCCCCCCCCATAGATCGCGAGAGGCTGGCTGCTTGAAAAGTAGATCTTGGGGTAAAAAAGTCTGGGCACCACTGGCATAAACTAACACAAGAGGCTAAGATAAGATGGATGGATTTTGTTTTGTGTCACTCAAACATTTAGCCAGTACTGTAGTTTGCTTGATTGTGGCATGTATGCAGGTAAAATGTGCTGCCAGTCCGTTTGCAGTTTGCCAATCCTGAACAGTACATTTTGAGGTGAAAGCACAAACATGCATTAACCAAATCCGAACACATGCTTCCTGTAACTTGACCCCACAGCTTCTTGGGCTGGCGACCTTGCTTTGATCCTGACACCACCACTCAAAAAAGATTTCAAGTGAGGAGGGGTACAAGAGCAGGAGGAGCTGCACAGGAAGCGGAGGACAAAGGGTTAAGTGTGCATGCCTGAAGGTCTTTGAAAGAGGTTGTTTGACTTTCCATCCATTTTCTGTACCCCTAATTCTTGTTAAGGTTGTGGGTGAACTGGAGCCTCACCCATCTGTTTTTGGGCGAGATATGGGATGGTTGTTTTTGTTTGTTTCAATAAATAAATTACTGCATAGGTACAGTTACAGTACTGTAATGGAGGTTGCTTAAGAGGAAAATTAAGCTACAAAGAGGTTAGAGTAAAATGAGGCACTAAACAGCATTGATTTAAAAAAACGGAACTTTAGTGTTCTAAAATGTATCAGAACTAGTAGACAATAATACAAATAATTGATCCATTAGTTTACACCTCTGCTGTTAATTTAGAGAATACAGTATTTCTTTTAATTGTACAAATTGGTTAGAACATTGTAAACATTCATAAAGTAAAGAGAAGCATAGGCATTCTGAGAAAACTACCACAGCACTCCCCTAAGTGGATGTGGTTCATTTTGCTGTCACCTCGTCTCTCTTCATTTCCCAGTGTAGCTACAAAATATTAAAAACATTTTACTAGTGATACGGGAGTTCTTTACATGCTTGTGTACAATGGATGCATGCATAACAAACTATGTTTATCAGTAATATTCCAAGCCATTCGCAGGGCACATGGAGACAGGCAACACTTGCAAAACCCATGTGCATAGGGAGAACATGCAAACTCTACACAGGTGGGGCTGGGATTTAAAACCCGGTCCTCAGAACTGTGAAGCCAACGCTCAACAGCTCAACCGTGCCGACTGCAAAGCAACAAACTGATAAAATTCTAAATTGGCCGATTCAATTCTTCCCGTTTTGCTTTTGTGAAAGAAATATGAATTTACAGTACTGTTGTCTTATATTCGATTGCAACATAATGATGTAAGTAAAAACAACTCAGCAAATTGCTGAGGAACAGTTCCAGTGCTTTTGTGTGCTAACTAACATTGTAACATTGTAGCAATAACATTGTTTCACAATTTTTGAACTTAAAGCTTTTCCTACATAAATTACTCTTTTAGACTGATAATAATGAGCAGTTTGTTAACAGTCTATCCTGTGTTATGGATGATTACATAATTACCACTTGTTGAAATAATGGCTGAGGGCTTTGATGTTACTTTGCATATTTATTTAATTTTTACATTGTGATTTAGATTGTTTCCTGTAATGTGATTTTCTCTGAAGTTACTGATGTACTAAGCCTATATGCACTGACGTGAATTAAAATCATTCAGGGGAGAAGGGAAATTATGTTATTTTTTTCACTGCTTTATTTCCTGGACATCACTCACTAGTATCTGTATGTTGTTAGCTTCTCTGGTTCAGAAGCCCATTTTCCTGCACCACCTTGTAATGGCTATAATACTGCTCTCATGAAGTAATGCACCTCTTGCCGTTTTGGTTGACAGTGTTCCAGGAAGATGAGCCATTTGGAGGAAACCTTTATTGTCACTGATATGGTCAAAAGTGGTGAAAATTTTTTAACTTGGAGGTCATGCTAAAAATGTGCAAGCAGGGGGAGTCTGGTAATAATGGATAAAAACATGTGGTTGTATTTTGACAAAAGTACTTCAATGATGAAGGACAAAAATGCAGAGTAGGTGTGTTCATAAACATTTGGACTCTGATTCTAATAAGATACACATTGTCGGGAAACAGATCTCTCAGTTTTTCCTCTCCCTTTTTTCTCTGTCAACTTCTCTAAATCTAAAGGTCCTCCTCTGTATAATTACTTTTAATGTTAAAATTTTTTAAGGATGTATTTTCTTTAGGAAGGACTAAAAGTCAAATCATGTGAGGTGCATGAAGGGTCTATTTGTGGAAATGTAATCAGGCTCTATTTAGTTACTGTATGAACCTAAACAAATGGAGCTTTTAACAGATACCAATACAAGGATTTCTCGACTTAGAACGTTTCAACCTTACAACACCTGTGTCTTGTCCGCCATTATGGCCCCAAGGTGGAGCAGGTGGAGGAACAATTAGAAAGATGGAGGCAAGCACTGGAAAGGAGAGGAATGAATATCAGCCGAAGTAAAACAGAATATATGTGCATGAATGAGAGGAGAAGAGTGAGGCTCTAGGAAGAAGAGATAGTGAGGTTGGATGACTTCAAATACCTGAGGTCAACAATCCAGAGCAATGGTAAGTGTGGTAAGGAAGTGAAGAAATGGGTCCAAGCAGGTTGGAACACCTGGTGGAAGGTGTCTGGTGTGTCATGTGACAGAAGAGTCTCTACTAGGATGAAAAGCAAAGCCTTGACGTACAGATTAGAGATGGTGGCACTGAAGAGACATCATGAAGCAGAGCTGGAGCTGGCAGAAATTATTTTATTAGAGGGACAGTCAAAGTTGGGTGTTTTGGGGAGAATGTTTGAGAGAACAGACTTTGATGGTTTGGACATATCCAGAGGCGAGAGAGTGAGTATAAGGTAGAAGGGTGTTGAGGATGGAGATGCCAGGGAAGCGAGTGAGAGAAAGACCAAAGGACGGTTTATGGATGTTGTGAGGGAAGACATGAGGGCAGTTGGTGTTAGAGAGGTAGCTGCAGGAGATAGGCTTACATGGAAAATGATGACGCGCTGTGGCAACCCCTAACGGGACAAGCCGTATCGGAAAAGAAGAAGAATTTGAGTTTTGAACGTTAAACTGTACGTATTGGATCAAAAGTCGGTTTCGGTAGATACTGAAAATAAAAAACTTGGACTCCGACTCTTTCACAAAAAAATGTGATTGGGACATCCCTACTAACTTGACAGCTGGGATAGGTTCCAGCACTTTGGCCACCCCCACTGAGGATAATTCATCCATCTGTCCATCCATCCATCCATCCATCCATCCATCAATTTTCTGAGCCATTTATCCTAATCGAATTGTCCTTTGAAAACTGTATTTTTTATTTTCTTTGGTTGACTCTGAGTGAGATTATAATTGGTTTGATGATTTCAAACTTTTGTGTGTGATAGATAATGAAAAAAAATTGAAAGCGGGAGGGGGTAAATACTTTTTCACAGCACTGTATAAAGGAAAAATCAGATTGAATTACATTTTACATTCATACTAATATTGGGAAAACTAACTATGGTATTTACAAATTATAATCCTGTGGTTACGATTGACAATACTTTGCATGCATTATGCTTGAAATTTTGAGCTTCGATGTAATTTAGTAAAATTCTTACAAAAGATCCACATAATAATACTTAACTTTAAAGTCAACCATAATCCACAGTAGATCTAGAGATTCTTCTTTGAGAGAGCATAATGCTTCGTAAAAGTAAGTGACGTCACAATTATGCTTAATTTACACAGAACATTGTAGGGTATGGCTGATACTGCTCCAGTGTATAATTTAAAAAAGGCTTTCCTTAATCGAGGTATGACCACACCACTAGCATTACAAATAAGTTGGTCTACTCTTTTGCCTGTCTAATTTAAACAGATATTGACTAGGAGGTGTTCACATTCAGTTTCTATTCAACAGTCAAACACTCACAGTGTTAAAACACTCAAGAAATGAAAAGCCAGAATGCCTACTTACTGACAATATATCCAGGCATGAGCATTTCACGAAAACGATCGTTCCGTTACCGTGTCTTTACCCAGCCTGAGAAAACACGGAACCGAAAGTCCGTTTCCCAGATCTCAGGGCTTACTTTTAATAAAATTCGCCCATGTGTGCAATGTAAAACAAGTTCTCAACGAAATACAACAATCTGTATAAAACAAACCTACAGGCACGCGTTTATTTTTAATGATTAAAACGCCCAGCTTTGTCAGTGTGGTTTATAAACAGCACCGGTTTTTGCTTCTGCGCTACGCATGCGCAAGGTCGAGTTATTCATATCCGGGTCACTTAAACGCTAGTCAAACATGTCGGTTGCTAAGCGTAAAAGACAAAATGCTCATGCCTGCTAAGGCTTTAATCCGAAGTACATGTAAAAACCGGTTCCCATGAGCATTATCAATGGGAACCGAAAAATCATTTCCCGCCGTTTCCCAGGACAAAAATCAACGGAACCGAAAGATCGGTTACCATACTTGCCGAAATCCTCATGCCTGATATCATATTGTATCACTCCATACAATGTGAATGGAAGATGAAGCTAACATTGTCCACTTTGCAAAGTATGAGTCACAGCAATGTTTTCACCTTATTTTTATTTGTCATTAACAAGTCCATCTTCCTTTTGAATAACTAATGAGAAAGGATAGCGCTCTACTTTCACCTGAACAGCTTTGCCGTGAACACACTACTCAGATCCACATATGCCATCGTGCTTTGAGAAGAGTGATGGGATCTACTGTGCACTTGGGAAAATACATACATTTGTGGATTTTCTGAGCCGCTTATCCTCACAAAAGTTAGGGGAGTGCTGAAGCCTAATCCCAGCTGTCATTGGGCAGGAGGCAGTGTACACCCCAAACCGGTTTACAGTCAATCCCATGGCACATGGAGACAGAAAACCGTCTCACTCACAATTACACCTAGGGGCAATTTAGAGTCTCCAATTAAGGCATGTTTTTGGTATGTGGGAGGAACCACAGTGCCAGAGAAAACACAATGCAGGCACGGCGAGAACATGAAAACCCCACACAGGCTGGGCTCGGATTTGAAACCCGGTACTCAGAACTGTGAGGCCAATGTACTTCAGCTACACCACCGGGCCGCCACGTGCGCAAATATAAAGGCAAAATCCCATGTACTCTCCACAATGCATTCACATTTCAGCAATGAAAGAATGAACAATAAATGTTATTGTATGTTTTTGAAAAATACTGCAACAAGAAAATAATATTTAACTGTCATGAACCTAAATTTTTGCTGATAGTGTGCCATGTGTGGTTGGCTTTTATAAATCCTCATGTGTTGCTAATGCAAATTTAGCTGAAAATATTTTAAACTTGTTGTCATTAATGTTGTCACATTAAAACATAACACAAAGATCATGACATTCAAGCAAACAATAACGTTTATAAAGAATAAAACAAAAACAGCCACAACGTACAAAATGATAAATGATCACCATTACAAGTGCACGCACAGATTTGGTCCCATTTCAGTAAAAATTTTCTTTCATTACATCATATACAGTAATTAAAATGCAACTGTCAAAGATGACATGTTTTGACATTCAGAAAGGCATCCTTGCTTTTTATGGAAGTAAATATGTGCCACCAGGATATTAATTAAAAATGCCATTGAAAATTTTATGTTGTAAAATTCACATTATTTATGTATAAAAAAAAAACAAAATTCATTTACATTAGTTTAAAATGGGATAATAATACCTTTATGAAAAACAGAATAGAAGGGCTTCTCCAAACCCCAAAAGAAACCCCCACCAAATCCGATCCAGTAGGTCATCCTTAACCAAGGCCACATCCACAAGTGAGGAAAGAAATCAACCCCAAAAGGAAAACAATAACAGAAATCACAGTAGTCAAAAAAAGAAGAAAAGACGGAAAAATGACACCACCTCAAAGCACCCCACAACGAATGTTCTAAAAACACTGTACAATGATTTACATATTCGCTTCAAGTAAACTTCCTGCACTTCAAATTCTCCTGACATCAAAACCCTTGAATGATACCCCCCCCTGACAACAACAAAACAAAATGCAATATTAATGAGTTAAAAAAATGCATTACACACAAGTATGTCACAACACACTAAGGAAAAAAAGGTAATAATAATAATAACAACATGAACAAAAGCAATAAAGCCAGCTGGGAACCAGTGAACAAAATTAAGATCAAGTGATTTCACATTATATAATAACACATTTTTATGTTCTGGCAAATTTTCTCCAGTTTGCCCAATGTCCGTCAAATTTGTCTTGTTCTTGCCTCAAAATGAAAGTTAAGTTCTCCATTTTAAAGATATCTTGGACCACTTTAATCCAGTCCACAACTGTGCGAGTATTCTTTCTCAACCAATTTCTTGTAATAGCTTTTTTACTTGCTAGTGACAAAATCCCGGCGCTTCCTGAGTATCTCCAGTACATAATCATGGTCCACAAACACTTTTTTACCTTGATGTAAGAGTCCTCTCTTTCGCCACACTTGTTTCAGGATTTCCTCTTTAGTTTTGCTTTTTGAGAATTTCACGACAATAGATCTCAATGGTGCGTCTGGTGGGGGTTTTGGTCCCAGCGTGCAGTGAGCGCATTCGATCCTTAAATCTTTGGCGTGTGGCAAATGCGAGTGTTCTTTCAATAGACTATCCACGAACATCATCGTCGATGCAGAATTATTCTCCGACCCCTCTGCTACGCTACGATTTCTTATATTTTCCCGTCTTGCTCTTCCCTCTTGGTCATTTAGTTTGTCCTGCAACTGAGCCTACTCCCTCATGGCTTCCTCGAGTCCTTGCACTCTTTCCTGTGCGATTGCGATTCTCTGTTCGGCATCATCCAGTCTGTTGTTTATGACCTTGACATCCTCTTGTATTCGCAGGAGAGTTACCGCACTTTTTCTCCGAAATTTTCTCAGTTCTTGCAGTATGGTTAGCAAGTTAGCCATACCTTAGTCTTTATGTAACCTTAGCTCCTCCATCTGTGAATGACTAGGATTTGCTACATCGTCATCGACGGGTTGTTTCTCGGCTGAAGGGATTTCTTATGTCATCTCTGGGGTAACTTTCTTTTTGTTTGGGCATATTATCAGCTCTTCTTTGTTTTCTTTAATTCATGTGTGGAACAAAAACTCAAAGTAGTCACGTGACGTCACATACTAAGCGTAACTGGATTGGTTGGGTATTAGGTTCTGACCTGAAGTAACCCTGGCTTCTTAACACTGAATTTAGACATTTAAATTTTAGACAGCGAATTGTAGCCAGTTGAATTTCAGACATCGAATTGGAGCCAGTTGAATCTCAAGAGAATGAAAATATTGCGTTTTAATAGTAAAGGTTGAATTTTTTTATATGGAAAATTTGTTAACATTGAAAAGTTAAACTAAAATACAGCTACTGAAAATGTCTTGTTTCAAAAATCACTTTGAAATAACAATATGAACAACATGAAATTTTCAGTAGCATTTTTAACACAAATCCTGGTGGCACATAATTATTTCCATAGCTTTTTTATTTTGAACTCAACATTTCACGAAAAATAAAATAATGGACTCGAAGATGTGTGACATAATGATCAATGGCATCATGCATAAGATTTTGCAAGAAATTTCAGTCCTTATGTTGCTTATATACCACAAATATCTATGGCCTAAATAAAATTAATCAGTTAATGTTTTTTTGCATATTTTTGTAGTTGTAACTCCCTCTCTGTTATCAAATTAAACAAGTACTCCTGAAAGTATTTTAAATATTCTCCCTGTAATTTATATCTCTTGTTGCAAGCATGAAGAGCAAAATGAGTTACTTTGTTGATTGATTAATTCATTATGAGATTTATTTCCTGCCAAATTTATATGTATATAAAATTATGTTAGCATGTATGGAATAAAATTTTGTAGTTTATGAATGCTATCATATATTAGGGCTCACGGGGCAGTGTGGAATAATTGCATTTCACATCTATAAACAGAAGATGCTTATACTACCTCACACACTGCTTGTGTAGGCAAGTCATTCCTGATGACGTTGGACACACTCGAGGTGTCACATCGAAACTAAAATTATCACACCACAGCAAAAGTCCTTAATGCTGCACCATCATGCAAGGGTTAGCAAAGCATACAGTAATAGATAGATAGATAGATAGATAGATAGACAGACAGACAGACAGACAGACAGACAGACAGACAGACAGACAGATAGATAGATAGATAGATAGATAGATAGATAGATAGATAGATAGATAGATAGATAGATAGATAGATAGATAGATAGATAGATAGATAGATAGATAGAGATAGATAGATAGATAGATAGATAGATAGATAGATAGATAGATAGATAGATAGATAGATAGATAGATAGATAGATAGATAGATAGATAGATAGATAGATAGATAGATAGAAACCAGGCCCTAATTATTGCATTTTAAAAATGAGTGAAAGACCCACATTTATTATTTAGGCACAAGCCTCTAAATTGCCCTATTTCATCAAATGTTGCCTTTCTACTATTTATCTTTTTCAAGGTTTAAAACACAAACAGATACACACTATTACTGTTCATTTCTCTGTTAAGTGTCTCCACACAAAAACATTTATCTCCTAGCAACAAGGGCTGCGAAAGTATGAGATTAGTTGTGCATATAATGTGTGGGGATGTGAATGTATTTGTGGATGCGTGCATGTGCGCTTGCGTATTGGGGGCTAGGTAAAGACAAAGCCTGAAGAATAAGACATGAAAAAAACGCAGTAATGATGAATTGATACAACACGGTAATAAGGTTTCTGCAAAGCGGTGTGATTTTTTTCATTGTGAAACAACTAAAGTCTGAAAATCAGGATGGATAAGAAACGTAACACTGGTCACCAAAGTGAATGTACAACAGAGTGGAGTTTCATTTGTTTGTTTCTCCAGCAAACATATGATTGCTTGGGAATGTGTTCACACCCGTGTAACAGTGTTGGTGGGATCCAGCAGGTCATATAATGGTTGGCTGAACACATTGTCTGCCCCAGCAGTCAGTCTTTCACACAACCTGTTCCCTTAATCTGCAAATACATCTCGTATAATCTGCAAATGCCTGCAGATGGAGAGGGGGAATCCTCATTTGAAACACAGTGTCTATAACAGTGGACGGAGGGATGGATCCGCCTTCACTTAAAAATATTAAAATCCACATTTCCTGGTCATAAAAACATATATGTTGGAGACAAAGCAAATAGCCAGCACAGTGTAACAGCTGTAGAGCGTTGGCCCCATGGTCCTGAAGACTGGGGCTCAAATCCCATCCCCACCTGTGTGGAGTTTGCATGTTCTCCCCCTGCCTGCATGGGTATTCTCCGGGCACTCCAGCTTCCTCACAAATCGCAAAAACATGCATTAATTGGACACTTTAAATTGCCCCTAGGTGTGATTGTGAGTGCAATTGTTGTCTGTCTCCATGTGCCCTGTGATTGGCTGGCAACCAGTAAAGGGTGTACCCCGCCTCCTGCCCATTGACCGTTGGGATAGGCTCCAGCACTCCCGCAACCCTCGTGAGGATAAGCAGCTAAGAAAATGGATGGATGGACAATGCAAATAGCTTGCACTTACAGTAAACGCAACAGCTATTGCTTAACCTCAAAGTTTTTCTGTAATTGTAAAATATTTGTTTTAATTTGTGGTCAGTGGATCATTAAATTAAAATTAAACATGGGGCAGAACATTTTGAATGCAATAAACCTGCACTATTTTTTACACAATTTATTTTTTAATTTACTCGTACACAGATATTCTGACTCTCACTGGCACTTAGCAGTATTTATCACAGGAAGTATGTAAAATTATTGATTATGCATAACAAGCCCCCCCCCCAAAAAAAATACCCACTCAATTGTTCAGAGCAATTACAGTATATACATATTTCTATTAATGCTTAATTTCCACTGTTACTCTTGAATTTCAAGAAAGGCTGCTATATATGATCAATTGACATTTCAAGCAATTCATTTATGTTACTTCTATCACACGATGACTACGATATCTTAAGAGTCAAAATATTTTTTGTATGTGGCTGTGTGTCATTCATCTGGTTTCACTGACATTGTGTTGTTGTATCCAAACTGTAGCAAATGACTTGTTTTTTACTTGTTACTTTCATTTCTTATTTATAATTGTATCTGGCAGGGGAATGTGGCTCCTTTCAGTGCTTGACTGGTTCTATTGTCTCCCCCAGTGGTTGGTCTGACAATCTTCATCCACTAAAACATTACTGACATGACAAAAAATATAAATCACCTTGATATACATTGGTTGACTGTAAAACTTGGTCACATGAAAAAGATTTTTTGTTGTTGTTGACGTACTGACAAATTGAGGTGTTGTCACTATTAATTTTTATACTATTAAAACTGAAAACACACAATTAGAAACTCATCTGTGATTCCTACAATTGCACACAACTTCTCCCATCTACTTTGGTTGTAGCATTGGAGTTATGAAAAATAATTATCATTTCAACTTCTGGTCCTAAATTTGATAGAAATGTAAATACAAATGTACTTTTCCTCATGACATCTTGTCCCCTTGAAATCTTAATCAATTGCACATGTTCACATTCCAAGCGCTATTTCTACCTTTCTCTCTTTACACTCTGTCTGTGTCGTCTCTGAAAAGCATGTTTCCTCTCATGGTGACAGTTTAATGAAAATGTATGTTTTGAAGTAAAAAGGTAAGTGTTGGTGGGTGGAGACGAAGACCCTCACATACACCCACACACGGCAATGGAATGCAAATCTGTCTCTGGAAGTCATTAGGCAAACAGAAAAGGCCATCTTCTCTCTCCCTCCTGTCTGATCAGCAGTGCACAGTCCACCCTTACCCTCACCTCACCACATACATCAGTGCGCCTTATAAAATAGCCTCCGCTAAAAGAAGCACTGAAAGCAGATCTGCTGGAGGTTTTCCCCAATCCTTTACTCTACGGTTTCCACAAAGCTCCCATGGTGAGAGATAGCAAAGCATGGATATACAAAGTGGATGGGAATCCATTTTCAGTTTATGCATGTATTTCTAAAATGTGATCAGTTTACCTTCTAGGATCTATTTTTAACAAATACAAAGGGGAAAAAAGTGCATGCTGTCAAACATCTTCCCCTTGGGCCTGAACCAGACCATCAGGAGGTACAATCTGGCCCATAGGGTACAAAAGAACACATTAACTGCAAGTTTCTATAAAAGTAACTGTTGCTAATGTTGTCCCCTGGAGGTCACACTTAAAAGACATTCTGAAATTGGCTTTTACTCAGGATTTTATGCCTGATAATGATACACTTTGTGGGGGCGAAAAATTGCCATGTTTGAGTAGAAAAGTCAACCTACTTCATATATAATGTTATCTTACATTTGAACTGTAAAGAACACAGCTCTGAGACAATTAATGTGGAAATACACGGGAATGTAAAATTATTCCTCCATCATAAGAAATTATTTCATGAACAGTAAATACAGTATATTGATCCCTTTTTTTTCCATGAGTTGCACCTGTGTAAATTAAAAAAAATAATTGATAATTTTGTTAAAACTGCAATAATTTTTCATAACTTGCAGTTTGCACATGTAATTTGCAATAAGATTTACAACTAGATAATTATTAATCAATGTGAATAGTTTCCAAATGCACTTGTAATTACTTGCACCCAAAATTGTGAACATTTTGTACTTGCTCTTATTTATGAGTTATTAGGCTATGAATATACAGTTCTGGACGAATTAATATGAAATTCTGGTGAATGTGGCCCCTGAGTTCATATATGATTTTTATAAATATAAAATATATTTGACACCCCTGTTTTAGTAATATTGGGTTGGGAATAGTCTTGCATTACTAATATCAGTGCAGTCACTCACATTTGATGAGTGCTCGAAAATCTGCACAGTCGAGCACGAAAAATCACGCACGTAAAATTTGTTACAAGTAGAAAAAATCGATATTGAAAGACGTCGATTATTTTGTGTAGTCTTGACATTAATTTACATGTATATTTCATAAACGTTAACTAAACAAACCTGCTCCTAAACAATCAGTCTTCACCTGGAAACAGGAAATGCAAGTTAACCATACTGAGCATGTCCGGAAGAGATGCCACAAGTGCACGTTCAGAGCTTCATCACGTACTGTGAGCGCATTTACATTGAAAGCCATCAACATCATGAGCCATGTTAAAGGAAATTCAATTACACCAGGGATGCTTAATGCGTCGATCGCGAGGCAGTTTTGGTTGATCGTGTGATGCCCCCCCCCCCCCAAAAAAAGACATTGGACTATCATCCACCTCATCGCTTGATTCAGGTGTGGCCAATACGTCAAGCATACGCACAGAAAGGCGCATTCTCGCAAGCCGGGCTCCTATTTACGGCTGTTGCAGCGATGCGCGCGTGCACCAAACTAACTGTAATAAACAGGCATGAGGATTTCGGCAAGTATGGTAACCGATTTTTCGGTTCCATTGATTTTTGTCCTGGGGAATGGTGGGAAACGATTTTTCGGTTCCCATTGATAATGCTCATGGGAACCGTTTTTTACAAGTACTTCAAAATAAAGCCTTAGCAGGCATGAGCATTTTGGAGGCCCCGTAGCTCAGTGGTTAGAGCACTGGTTTGGTAAACCAGGGGTTGTGGGTTCGTATCCCACTGGGGCCTCCACTCCCTGAGGAGGGTTGCGTCAGGAAGGGCATCCGGCGTAAAAATTGTGCCAAACATATATATGCGTTCATCTGAGATGATACGCTGTGGCGACCCCGAAAGGTACAAGCCGAAAGGAAAACAACAACAACAACAACAGGCATGAGCATTTTGTCTTTTACGCTTAGCAACCGACATGTTTGACTAGCGTTTCAGTGACCCGGATATGAATAACTCGACCTTGCACATGCGTAGCGCAGAAGCGAAAACCGGTGCTGTTTGTAAACCACACTGACAAAGCTGGGCGTTTTAATCATTAAAAATAAAGGGGTTCATGTAAGTTCGTTTTATACAGATTGTTGTATTTCGTTGAGAACTTGTTTTACATTCCACACATGGGCGAATTTTATTGAAAGTAAGCACTGAGATCTGGGAAACGGACTTTCGGTTCTGTGTTTTCTCAGGCTGGGTAACGACACGGTAACGGAACGATCGTTTCCGTGAAATGCTCATGCCTGAATAAGTATGAGATTGTGATTTACTTTGACTTGATCTAAGGTCTAACGGTCATTTTCCCCGCGGTACGAGTTATCTTGAAGTTCAATACTTTCCCCCTCCACATGCTTTAGGAAGCTATAGATCATCGACTGCTAGCTTACATCACGATTGACAACAGGAATGTTTGTTATAATGTATCACTAGCCTGTTGCCACTAAAGCCCATTTTCAAAACATTGCTGGTATAAACCATTCATCTTTATTCCTTGACAGGTCAGTGCATTTAACTTTTCTTCATATAAAGTTTGTCAGATCAAGAATCTTTACTGATGAAAATTTTTAAATATCATTTTATATCATGTTCTACTAATATTAGTCGAAATTGGAAATTATCATTTCTGAGTATGAAATTTTTGTTCTCTATTTTAGGTATGTATTTGTTTATTTTAGTTTTAATTTACAGTTATGTTATAATAATCCAGTAAATTATTTTAAGGTCTTGACATTCCATCCCTAATCACACCGCCAACTTCATTAGTGAGCATGACTGACCACACCCGTACATTTTTCATATGTATTATTTAATATAGGTTGAAGAATAGAAACACAAGAATGCATTCTGAGTTTGCACCTCATCATCATTAGTTGTGACATGGCATTGACACCAATGTATTTTATACAGTTCATATTTTTTAAATGGTTGGCAGGTAGTCTACAGTATGTAGATGTGATACTTAACTTTCAACTTTATTGAGCACCACCTCCTGAGGTGTGGGTGCAAGACTAACAGCAGAGCGTTAATTTACTTTGGTCCTACTCCTCTCGACCCGAATATGCATCCTGATCCTGGGTAATCGGCTCAGAAAATGGGTGGAAATATATGTATGTGAATATATATATATATATATATATATATATTAAAAGTATAAAATATATTTGACACCCCTACATTAATAATATCCAAACTACACAGGCGGGGCTAGGATTTGAACCTCGGTTCTCCCACCTTCTGCCCGATTACAGCTGTGATTTGCTCCAGCGCTCCTCCGACCCTCATGAGGATAAGTGGCTTGGAAAATTGATGGATATATATATATATATATATATATATATATATATATATATATATATATATATAATATATATATATATAATCCAGAAAATGTAAACTTAAACCAAATATGTAGGAACTGAAACCCATATTGTTCATTTTGACATCAAGTATGTCTGAAGACGATTTGTTAATAATTATCCCAATTTTGTCCTCATTCATTGAGCGATGCCAGCATTTAATTAATTCTGCCCATTTCTATTTTGACTATTGTTTGCATGAAATGACCACAAATCAAAAGCAGACCTTGACATTTGTGTTTTTTAAGCATCTGAAATATGATTCAATGTGCCCTCAGAGTTTTGCTGATAGTTTATAAACTGTCTTCAGATGAAAATTTAGATTCATGTAGGCTAACACAGTGAGAGGCTATTTGACATGGGGCAGCCACAGGCTGGCTGATCCTTGAACACGTTAGCTCTTGACATCGTTTCAAGGCATGAGATCCTTGTCTGCTACTGTTTTAAATCAGGCATGCATACACACAGTGACCACATAACATTGTTTCCCTTTGTTAGTCAATTTAAATTCAGTGAATTCACAAAATAAGAGGCAATTTACAAGACAAAACATTCCGCTGGCGCGCTGGAACACACACACGCGCGCGCTGCCGTAGCACGCTGCTCCAATGGACACACTTAATAAACTGCCTTTACCTCGTCTGTGTGAATACTCCAGTTTCAGCAGGTCTAGAGCGTACGAGCTCCCCAGAACGAATAAGATCCTTTCATGAACAAATGACCACGAGAGCGAAAAACAAACACCTCCGTATGTTCCTTTCGTGTGTTTTTCTCTGCCAGGACCGAAACAGACCAAAAGCATGCGTGGGTTCACGTTTCTCCTTATATTTGTGTCTTTCGGTCTGCCCAGATCTCTCTTCTCACTTCTTGCCAGAGATGGTGGTTGGAAATTCACTGGAGAAAACGAAAAATATTGGAATCGATGTCGTTCTCCCTTCCAAACCTCTCTTTTTAAGTTAAAAAAAAAAGCTGCGTGCTCTCCACTCAGAGTTGCTGCAACCTTTCGTGGGAAGCATGTTAGTGTGTACGTGAGTCTTCTCTCCTGCTTCGAACAGGAGTGTGTGCGTGTGTGCGCGTGTGTGCCAGCGTGCGTATGTACGTGTGAGTGCGCGCACGCGCGCCTGCTGCGCTCCCCTGCTTGCTCCCTTTTGTTGCCTTGGTAAATTGTGGAGGACTCCAGCTCGTTCAACCAGGCAGGGGGTGGAGCCACGAGGACAGAAGGGAGGTGAGAGAGTACAGTGATTGGTTGCTTGATGACTAGGTCGAAATCTGCTTTTTGCATTTACAGGCGAGAGGTGGAGGAAGTATCTCCTCCTTTCTTTTCTCCGGTTTTACTTTCTCTCTTTGTCTTTCTCAGCCACTCGTACACGAGTTCAGTTTCTCTCTACATTGGCATCCTTTTTAGTGTGTTATCCACAATTGTGCACCCAAGCGTTACATGCTAAGCAACTACGCTGCAAAAGTAGTGTATGGACCCCAAATGTGTGTTGGGTGTCCTGGGCGCGCGTAACTAATAGGGGGTTGTGCACGGTCAACGTCCGGACTCACGTATGTGGTTAGAGAATTGGTAACAGTTACATCAACCAAAAGGGGGTAGGAGTAACTATTATATTTGAATCTTCGATGTTACCGAACGTCTACATGTAGTAATTAGATTTGTTCCTTCTTTTATAATGAGTGTGTCAGGAAAAGTTTGCAGGCTATATGTGCATTTCCATTCATCCATCATCTGAGGCAATTATCCTCACAATGGCCGCAGGATTGCTTTAGCCTATCCCAACTATCTTCGGGTAGGAGGTGGGATACACCCTGAAATGGTTGCCAGTGTACATAGAAACAGGCAACCATTTGAACCCACAATCACATTTAAGGGTAATTTAATCATGTTTTTGGGCATGTGGGAGGAAACAGGAGTGCCAGGAGAAAACCCACGCAGGCTCGGAGAGAACATTTGAACCCTGGTCCTCAGAACTGTGGGGGAAACGCGCTACCCCAGTGGTTCCCAAACTATGGCCTCCACATTACCCCCTGAACATCACGAGAGATGCATAAGGATTTTTAATTTTTTTTGTCTGGCCATGTGATCGATACTTATACATGCATAGAAAATGACATTCTACTCCACCCTTTCTGCAGTCTGTGCCCTATCTGAAATCCCTCCCTCAAAAAGAAAAAAACATCCTGGACACTTCTTTCTCTGTCCCATTAGAGGTCGTCACAGCCTGTCATCTGAGAAGAACAGATATTTGCTTGCCACAGTTCTTACGCCGAATGCCTGACGCAACATCTCTAAATTTAGCTTCCAAGATCTGATGAGATTGGGCATTCTCAGGCTAACATGGCCGTAAGCAAAAACACATCCTGGACACACCCATCTCAAATACAACAGAATAATGCCAAAAAGAGAAAAATAGATTTGGAATACAGGGTATTTAAAGTGGGGTGACATCCCTATAAACATTCTAAAATAGATATTGTAATGAAAAATACATATAACAGTATTCACTTCAATGTCTATACGAAAAAAAAAAGTGAGTGGAGAGCGCGTCATCCATGCACAAAGTTGCGCAATTGAGTGTCCCTCGACATCCAAGTGGTCGCCATATTAGTCGAGACCTCTGTCTTTGACATCATTGTCACTTCCGCGCAGTGCCTGCTACTATGGAAGCCGAACAACAGAGATATTCGGATTTTTCCAACTCCCCTTCTGACACCGAAGCTCTTTTCGAAAAGGATAAGACCACACAACCGAGTGAAGTTACCGGGGCAATATTACACTATTTTTTCGAGCCCTCAGGGCAATATTACACTCTTGTTTCGAGCCATATTTAGATGATATGCCATCACGGCCAAACCCCATCCCGTCCGATCCACTTCCGCGGCGAGATGAGTCATCGCGGTTCATCACAGCCGCCCGGTGTGGCTTATGACAGAACCGAGCGGTGCGGCTTTGTGTTCACAGTCGAGCCGGCGGGCTTCATGCTCGCACGCGACTGAGTAACGCATTCTCAGCTGGGTTCTTCAGAGCCATCCCCGTCGCAAAGCCCGACGCAAAGCCTTCACGGAAGATGTGACCGCCAAACGCCCGGTGTGGCTGAGTTTCGGCCCGCCGTGCTATATAAGGAAGGGGTGGTGCCAAGCTATGTTGCAGGCTGAGTGAGACATTGTTGGCTGGGTGACGCGCACATCAACACATTTCATACGCGGATCTTTTGCTACGTTATGAGAGAGACCGATTACGTGGTCTGCCCCAACCTCTTATTTTTTTTTTTAGTAGCTGTATACACACCTACCTGTTATTTGGAACACACAAAGCTCTCGTCCTCTGCACCCGTACAATCCATTTTTCATAACGAACAGGGTCTCTTTCAAACTTATGAAGGGTAATTCCATTCTCCCGAGTGTTCAAGCAATGTCCAGCAATAAAATGATCCGGCATTTTGGCTAACACGAACGAACAATGAGCTACCTTCCAGGAGGTAAAACTAAGAGAAACAAACGAGTCCACTAGGAGGCGCCTCTGTCCTGTACGTTACCACCTCCTCCAGCGGTAAGCCTTTTACTGATGGAAAATTGGTCAAAAATGTTTGAATTCTGTCTGTCACGGAGGAAGTCTGTCCCTAGAAGAAATATGTCTTTAATGCCATGAGTCTGTTGGTGAATACACTAACACTGTAAAGGACTCTTCATATCCTGGTCATCACCTGTTTAACCTGTTGCTCTCTGGCAGGCGGTACAGGCCCCACAAAACACGGACAACCAGATTCAAGGACAGCTTTTCCCCCAGAACCATAAACTCCTTGAACACAAACCACTGAAATAATAATACTGTAATAGAGTATTATGCAACGGCACTTTTGAGCATTTATTTATTTTAGCAACAACTGTGCCTTGATGTTTTATCTATTGTTTTTACCTAGTTTACCTATTGGTTTTACCTTTTTTCCATTTTATTGCACCTTGCACCTTGTGGAGAAGCACTCATCATTTCGTTGTGTGCACAGCATATAATGACATTAAAGGCGTTTGATTGATTTGACTTGAATACAATCACAAGACTCAGAAAAGAAATTGCAGCAGCAAATGAAAGAATTTAACTTTTTTTCATTAGTACAGGATGAAAGCAGGACAAAGCGCAGCTGCTTAGTTTAATTCGTGGAGTGAGCCCAAACTTTGAAATATGCGAGGATCTGGCAGCCCTCCAAAGTCTCAAAGGGACTACGACAGGGGAGGATATTTTTGGCAAAGTATGACAAAACGTGGATGAGTTGAACCTGGATTGATCAAAGCTTGTTAGCATCACAACTGATGGAGCACCTAGTATAGTGGGTGCATTATGGGGTTTGATCGGGCTCGTGAAATGGGAGATGGAAAAACGTTTTACCACTCCGCTCCAAGTCGACTGCCTAATTGACCCCTCCGTAGAAATTGCGTCATCCGTGTCGCTGACCAATCAGAGGCCAGAGATCTACATAAACCACTCCCCTTTTTGCACCCGCCGTTCCCTCGGACAACGTTGCATGGTCCAGTATAGCTTTTGTTAGCGTTTTATCGCGTATTTGGGTTCTTTAACAATAGATATGGTTAAGAGGTGTAGTCACGGACTTTGTAATAGTGACGACAGGTATCCTGAAAGGCTAATTGGTGGAGTTCAATTCGTACTCTTTCCAAAACCGAAGACCCAGTACGAAAAATGTCTTCGATGGATCAAACTTTGTGGAAGACCTCATCATCAACTGAATCCATCTAAAATCAACCGGAACAGAAGACCGAGTACGAAAAATGTCTTCGATGGATCAAACTTTGTGGAAGACCGCATGATCAACTGAATACATCAACCGGAACAGATATGTTTGCACGAAGGTAAACCTTATATTTGATTTTCAATACATGTCTCATATAAATGAATTAGCAGTTCTTCGCTTGTATAACATAGCTAAGTGTGAATGATTGACACACTTGATCTGTATTGAGTGATATTTTACGATGATCTGACTGCCCAAACGTGTCTCTGTTCGGCGCTCCCGAGCGATGCTAAACTTTGTTTGTTTGCACGAAGGTATGCCCTATATTTGATTTTCAATACATGTCTCATATAAATGAATTAGCAGTTCTTCGCTTGCATAACATAGCTAAGTGTGAATGATTGACACACTTGATCTGTGTTGAGCGATATTTTGCGATGATTTGACTTCACAAACGTGTCCCTTTGTTCACGGCTAATGAGCTAAGCTAAACCGGACTAGCAGTCCTAAAAGCCTTCGACGTGCACCGAGACACCAAGACTGAAGGAAAGGATGTTTGAGGACACTAAAGTAGTGATTGCCGTACTCGGTCGGGACTTACGTAGGTTCGGCACTAATTCAAGAATAATGAGGGGAGCGCGTGACGTTACACAAAGAAAACGAGAGAAACAACTCGTAAATCAAGCCTCGCCTTCTTTTCCTTCATACGGCGGTTCACAAACGGCTATACAGATACACATACAGATTCTGCACACAAGTGTGATAGGTAACACGAAAATAGGAAACTGTCAATGACGAATTCGTCTTTGGGTTATAATATATTATATTATGTGCCTTCTCGGTCTTCCTTTTGACTCCGGAAAGATCTCGCGCTAATATCAATGGTTTCTGCGCCGATATGCATGTAAATACCATTGAAATACCCCTCGCTGAAATACTTGAAGCCCTGCTGTCTGCTTTTCAACGATATTTCACTGTTAGCTAAGAATGTGAGTGAGAAATCAGCCGGTAAATCGGACAGTTTCGCTCTATTCTTTTCTTGCTGCGCCGCCCTTTTTGCTAATTGTTTGTCTCACATGAGCGCACGTGGCGTGACGTCACTTCAGGAGGCGTGGTTAAGTGCCCTGTACGGAGGGGTCAATTCACCAGCAAGCACAGTGCTGCAAAGATTTGAAGTGGGATTCTGTCATGAAGGCTGTGGGATCATATATAAACTGCATCAGCACAAAGGGACTTAAACACAGGCAGTTCCAATAATTCCTGTCCGAACTAGAGTCTGTCCTCGGCAATGTGCGGTACTACACAGAGGTTCAATGGTTGAGCGGCGGAAAACTTTTGAGACGTTTATACGAGCTGCTACCTGAAATAAATGCATTTCTTCAGTTAAAAGACAAAACGTTCCCTGAGCTGATTGTTCCAGAATAGAAATGGCACCTAGCATTTTTAATAGACATGAGGAAACGTTCAACACCCTTAACTTGGTGCTACAAGGCCAAGGGAAAGTCTTTTGGGCCATGTATTCACACACAAAAGCATTTGAGGTGAATCTAGCGCTGCTTTTGGAACAAGTAATAAAGAACGTCATCCGTCTTCCTGCTACCCAAAACCTGAAAATACTGAAGGCGGAGTTTGGTGTGCGATTCCGTGAGCTACATGTTAATGCAAAAGATATCCACCTTTTCCAGAACCCCTTTGTTTCCAACATTGATGAAGCCCTGCCTTCTTATTACTTTGAGTTGGCTGAGTTACAGAACTCTGATGTCATGAAAGACGCATTCAAGCCTAACAGTATCATGACCTCTATGCCACCGTCCTAAATGAGACGGATTCTGTATTTCTTTCGGCTTGTCCCATTAGTGGTCATCACAGTGTATCATCTCAGATGAACACTCATATTTGTTTGGCACAGTTTTTACGCTGGATGCCCTTCCTGACGCAACCCCTCTGTATTTATCCAGGGAGAGAACTGGAGCCTATCCCAACTAACTTTGGGCAAAAGGCAGACTACACCCTGAACTGGTCGCCAGCCAGTTGCAGGGCAGACATCGTCACCATCACTGAGCGGGAATTGATCCCACGCTGCCTGAACCAAACGCAGGCGTGTGTACCACCACACCATCAGGGATTCCCAATATGACACGTACCCTAACATTAAAAAATACGCAATGAAGATGTCCACATTTTGGCAGCATGTATATCTGTGAACAAACCTTTTTTTTATGCATGAAACACCTGAAAACTTCGATGAGATCAAGATTGACAGACAAACATCTCCATCAGTATTTGAGACAGGCTTTGACTAAAATGGAACCTGACATTGAACTTCTCACCAGACACATTCAAGCTCACTGTACACTGATGAACATATATAGGTTGGCTTACTTTTCTGATTTGAATGAGCCATTCTGAGTAATCTACTGGGATAAAATCCATTCTAAAAACACACTGGTGGTGAAATGTATTGTGTTGGTAGGTGTTGTATCAGTTTGGTTTCTTATCCTGCTTGCTTTGTGGTACTCACAAAGAAGTTGATGAGAGGCAGCTTCAAAGAATGTTGTCTACAAGAAAGTTAATGGTCCATGGTCTTTTTTATCTGTGGAAAAACTTTAAAGGGCTTATTTGGTTATTGTTTATTTCATAAATAGTGTTATTTATTTTTAATAGTGTTATTATTTATTTTATTATTAGTTATTATTTATTTTCAGATTTTTTTCCTGTCAAGATCCCAGAAAGGGTTAATATTTGGTAATTTGTGGCTATCTGGAAAACATTAAATTTACATTTACATTCAGACACCTCTGCAATCGTCACACTCTTTGTTTCAAACTGACCCTTGCCCCCTGTCAGAGAAGGGAAAAGTTATTTGGCCCTCATAGGAAAACGCTTTTGGACCCCTGCTCGAACCAGCCGTCCACTGTGCCACCATATGTGTATTTCATTTTATGTCCGCGGATTGTATGGCAAACAATGTATTCTCAGTCATGCTCACTAAGATGTGAAAGAATAAGGGAGAAGTTGTGATAAAAAGTTTTGTATTTTATAGCTATTGAATTAGAATTTTTTTTTAAAAATTTGCTTGAAATGACCCTGTTAAAACGGCTGCAAATTGTTACACTAAATTTGTTGGTTAAATTCTTTAGTTCTTTTTAATAGTATACAGACAAATGTGGGATAGTGAATTCGTTTGCCAGATTGAAGAGCGAGACAATTAACTAGGGAGTACAATTCATAGTAATGAGCTTTAAAGGAAGCACCAGTGACAAATCAGGTGGAGCATGGTCTATGATTTCTATCTTATAGAGGACAGTTTAAAATCTCTGTAATTTAGGAACGGGAGGACAGTCGTTTTATTACTTTTGTATTTGATAACATATTAATGGGGATTTCATTTGGCAGACAGAGCCTAATCTGCTTTTGACTTTCAAGAGAAGTGTATTAATGTGAGTTTCAAGTAAACTTTCAAGCTATATTCCAAGGTATTTGAATCAAGTGACAAAGTGAACATCAGAACCTTTACGTGACAAAATATTGCTGGAGTGCTTGATTTGTGTGGGTTTACTGCTGAAGACCATATATTACGACTACAAATGAGTGGGTGGCCAATTGAAGAAATTCACAAGTGAACCAAAACAAAGGAACAATGAATAAAAATTCTGTTTAAATCACAACAAATCAAAGAACAAAATGGATGGATAATCACAATTATACTCCAAAAACAACCATAAATACCAACAGAAACATTATATACAAGTATTTGCCATTGAGGACAGTATTTTTTTTCCAAAAAAAAAATAATGCACAGAGTGTACTGGAACAGTTGAAAGATCTTGAAAAAAAGTCACAAGAAATATGGACAACCGTTCATGAAGGATCACATGCCGGACCCAAGGATTAAAAATCTTCAAACCTCACAAAAAGGAGTAAAAGAATCACTCAGTTAAGCGACTTTTGGAAAAGAAATCTCAAAAGAAATATTCGGAGCCTCAACGGGGTAAACGAGTGAAACTTACATACTGCAAAAACTAAGATTTGAATTAATTTAAAACAATAGAGGAGTCCAAAATTTTGAAATTTAGAGTTAAACTTGGGATGGAGCTAAGAAGAAGCATGGAAACTCAAATTTGGCTCTTAAGGGACCGAATAACCGCCTTGGAAACCCAGGCAGCAACCAAGTTAGAAGTATTAAGTAAGACATTGACAATGCTACAGGGGATCCAAGATGATCATTTGTGGCTGATTGCACTCTATACAATGACAAGACATCCCTTTTCTTACCGAGATAGATAAGTTCATGGAAACCACGCAAGAAAAATTAACGAGTGTGTTACAGAGAGTGGAAGCAACGTCGGAGGCGACTGCTGAAAGGATGGAGGCATTATCAAAGGACTCCGGACCCCCATCCTCTCAGGATGAGAAATAAAGCCTTTAAGAAAAAGGACGACCCTTTTTGACTGAACCTAACTGCTGGGACTTTTAGACAATGTGAGTAATCGAAATAGTACAGCAGCGGCAGCAGCAGAATACACAACCAGGAGCAAGCATGGCAGGATCGATGGCAGAATGGGAATTAAAAGACTCAAATCAAAGAACCTACAAGCCCAACGGAGTTGGAATTAAAAAGGAAATGGAGTGGTGGGACACACAAACCTTTGAACCCCCGCATTATGAAGTTCTAGGAAAGGGGCATGACAAGACTCCTCAACCAAGCACTTCATGTGTCCCGGTACCAGGACCTTGGAAGGTAGGACGAAAACTTCATTAATATGACAACTTGGCACTAATACCAGAACAACCAGAACTGGTTTACGACACACCAATTGAAGTACAACCGGGAGGAACACTTTATAAACGGCCATACCAAGAGGAGGATTATGGATCATACGACTTGGATAACATTCCCCGTTATGGGACCATACGGGCGTTTTTTAACAAGCATAAGAAACTGTTTACGCCGAGCCATGATCATCCTCCTTGACTTCATTACTCTGTACATCCTGATAATGTCGCTGATTAACCTCAACACTCGCAACAAGAAGAAAATTGATTCAATAGGACTAACTATCATTCAACATGGAACAACCAAGATAACTAACCCGTCATGCTGGAAAGTACGCACAGTTTGGGCAACAGAGCAGTGGAAGACACCTAATGAAACGAGCCCTGCACAAAGTCCCAGGAGGACCGATAAAGCTTTCGGTTTTGATCAAGTGAGGAACCAAAGAAACCCCCTCTTGGCTAAAGGACTGTACTACCTATCCTGTGGAATCAAAAAAGAAGTGTGCTACAAATGTGGTGCAGCAAGCCCGATGGCAACTGGAAAATTCTGGCGTTGACTTGACCATACTATGCTTGGAAAAAAGAGAATCAACTCAACTTTTACACCGCCGATAGAGGTACCGCAAACCTACACGACAGAAGCAGAGAGTAGAACCCCAAAACTTCTTGCACGCAAACGACAAGCCGTTAGAGAGACAGATATTTGAAAGAATGCCAAAAGATTTTATCAAGAAACCTCAATACTTGTTTCTGGAACATTAGAGGTCGCCCATGTACCAGTACCCCCTATCATGTATTGAGCTATGAAGGATTGCTTCAATTTATCCTCGGCTCTTCCATTGGGAGAGGTACTGATCTAACTTACTTGGAGACTAAGGTGCAGTACGAACCTTGGCTGAATGTGTCACTAGCCTGGATATGGAAAAAGGACATGCCAAGATGGATCGTCGGAGAATCGTGGCCATCATATACGTTAGAAGAGCATCGGATGCGCACATGCATCCAACGTATCCCCACTCCAAAAGATTTGTTCTCAGTACCAAATGGTGACTTTAACAAATTGGATCAATGTGTAGTCTCAAAAATATATGATCAACTTCATGGAAAAAATTGGACACAAGGTATCTCACCACGATGTCCCTTGGAAGAGATTCAAGGAACAATTCTAAAAAAGAACGGCATGGTCAAAGGAGTCCTACAAGTATGGAAAGAATACCACCGAAGAGATGAAACCAAAACTTGGTGGGGATTTAACAAAAATGAGATGATGCAATTTGTAATGCCCTGTTTAGACACCAAGTGGAATTACTGGGTTAAGTACCAGTTTATAGGAACAGTATCCTCCAAAAAACAAGACCTATGGCCTGACTACTCAAGAATTTCTGGTGGAGGAGTTGATGCCTATGCTAACCCCAAACCTTGGACAATGACTTGTGATAAAAAGAGAAGTTACTGCATGGTAAAATTAGCAAGAAAATCGTGGGATAGTGTACCTACTTCAAAGAATACTGCAAAGACAAATATCCTGTCAAAGATTATGCTGGCATTGAAGGGGCAGGATGGGTAAAACAGGGACAACAGTGCATATTAAGTGGATATTAAAAATAGAGTGTACTGCTCGAGATGGCAAAAGGATTATGGTCTAATAAAGACTGTTGGAAGGAAACACCTTCCATACCAACTCGATCCCATTATACAAGTTCTTGAAGAATAGGCATTTTGTAAAAGCTTACGTGAGGGAAATGAAAAATGAGGCTTTGATTGGGTGGGTTACAATAGAATTTATGGCCCAGGAACCTGTTTTACACCATACGAACATTGGATGATGTGTGGCCATGGAGTTAATTTACATGAATGTGTCTGGTACGAGAAGATTGGCATAGTTGTAGGAGCTACTGTCAAGGCCATAGGAAAAGGAATTGTTACCACCCCAGTCAAGGTTTTAGAAGAAAGCTTAGATATTGGTTCTTGGAATGTGGATCCTTTTGGGACTTGGACTGGTAATAGTCACAGTGATAGCTGTGGAACTTATCAAGAGGAAACTGAAGGGCCAATCCATGCCGTGGCAATACCAAAAGTTGGAAACGCCTCCAGAGAGAAGAAACCATGACTTCCACATGAAGCTGATGAGGAATTGGGAGGCGCTGAATGAAAAGATGCTGCCTACCGGAAAACCGATCAAGGAGGGGGCGGAGCCAGCGCAGCCTTAAAGACCGATGCGCGGCGCCTCTCCTCACATTTACACTTCACAGACCGTGGTGGTAGGGTAAAGACTTAGACGAACCATGGCATGCTCTTCATCTATCAATGGTACTTATGACAGACCAAGCGCCTTGCAAGACGTGACTAATGAAATTCAATATTGGTTAATTCTGGCAATATGGGTAATTTATTGCTGTTCTGGTCGATGGCACCTTTATCAGGTTACCCGACCCATTATTTTGCTAGCATCAGTGGCTAAAATTTTGGTTTTGAGATTTATTTATAGTACCTGTACCTTGGGACCTTGTTTGTCGTGTTTATGCATGGCCGAGTGATTATTGAATATAGGAGACCCGAAGGTATTGCGAAAACGTTTTTGTTGATAGGGTGGATAGTCTTGGACGTAACCTCGTTCAAAGCGTTTGAGATAATTTACGGGGTCTTAATATTAGAAGGCATTATAGCTATAAGCCTGGCCTTATACATAATGAACTTGGTTATCCGCCTCCAACAAAACACAGCAGAAACTAAGCGAAGCCCAAAAGTATGGATCTGGCGCATGGTTAAATTAATAATTTGGGGAATAATCTGGGGTATTATTTCAATACTCCTATGGTTACGCATAGTTGATCAAACAGTTTTAGTTGCCTGGTTCTTTACATACTCAGCTTTCTTTACCCTCCCACCTTGGAAATCATCTACTCAAGGCGTGACACCTCGGCCAGTCCCGCATAGTATATATAACTGTTCTCTTGATACAATTAACACTGCCATTTGATTGGGGTCAGGGTAAAACCCAAGGTCCTATAGAAATAGGAGTGATAACGGTCTGACTTGTGTATATTTACAGAATGCAATTACCCCTGGATGTATCCTTTGTGGAACTACTTTTACCCACTCTGCATGGGTTATGAGAACGTCCTTTCTAGGACACTGCTGCTTTCCTTCGCCCGTCACCCTGGGAAAAGAAATCTGGATTGTACCTGATGGGCTCTATCTGGATGTTGCAGCACATGCCGAGGGCAACTTCTTCTCTGAGGAATGGCAGTGGGAGAACTTTGCCGTACGGGCTAAAACAAGTGACCTAGTACGTAAAATTCAGGCGCCGTTATCCTTACCCGCCAAAATATTTTGGTCGGATGGTCGTTGTAGAGGTATGATTCACCCATTGCTCTGCATGGTTTGGCGACTGGTTGACGGTACTTACCGCCGAACTTTCAATATTAATTGCGGCATTTGCATTGCAGTTAGTCCCATCTCACGTCAGGAGGAGCTGGGTCACACCCCGACAATTGTCACTGACCAAAGCCTGGACCGGCTTGGTGCTGGAGTCACAGAACGCAGTAGGGCCCGACAGGCGCCGGCAGTAGTTGCTGTCATTCCGGTGCAACGTTCAGAGTCTCCGGTGATGATATCGGATTTTTAGATCTTTGTATTACATACATATACCAAAGTCAGCAACCTTAAGAACCCAATTATTTTCACATCTTTGTATTCACATCTTTTTTTTTACATAAAGACATCAACAGGATGCGTTTCAGCAGCTGTTCACACCCTGCGGGTTTCAACGGTTTTTCAACGGCGGAGCACACCTGTCTGCAGTGACAAACAGGATGTTAGCAGCATCGCTGGGTTGGTGTACAGGAAGCCTGTGACACTCTTGAGTTACCACACAGGATGTTTGCAAGCAACTGATCATATTTTTTTTATTACTGTTTTTCCATTAAACATTTAGTGAAGAATATGATGCTTTGAAACTGCTTTGTGAAAAGAATATAACCTGTGTATGACTGTTTCTTTCAGACAAGGCAAAACACGATGTGCGACCAACAAGAACAAGCCTGATGAATGCATGAGAGAATTGTATTCACAAGAATGTTGATACGTTTACCACTATTGCTGAAGAACTAGAGTGAAACTGAATGCAAGTTTGCGGTTATAGCTACAGAATGCACCTGTTGGTTAAAGGGGAAGTGACAGTTGAGTTTGTGGGCACCTTGTCCTAATTTGAGTGAGCTAAGTGGGGCGTGACAAGTCAACCCAGGGATGGCGAAAGTGGCCTGATAGAATAACAAAGGGGGCCTTTCCCACTGGGCGTATGTACAGCCAAAACCTTCCAGAATGTTCTCCCAAAAAGATATAAAAACCTTGGATACGGAGGTCCGAAGCTCTTCGCTTGTTTCTCGCTGACAAAGAGACAGGTCTTTTTGTAGGGAGTAATAGTCATGTGGCAAGCTGGCGGGGAGAAGTCTTCGAGCAACTTGGGATGCTTAATTTCGACTCCTTCATTTATGATTGGACACGAGTAAAACAACTACTATGATAAGGTAATGGCAGGAGAATACCAGCGATATTACGTGGTTACCTAAGAAGGGCAAATTGGCTTGACAATTTATCCTTAATCCTAAAATTCCTTATTACTAAATTAGGCTTCGAGCTTCGTAGGACTTGATCATGCCTAACAGGCTCACTCAAAAATGTCACCTTTCCCGAATTTCTAATGCTTTTGAATGCTTTTAATCTTACTTCATTTTTTTACTTTTTACTACTTTTATCATTTATCTCATCCTACTTACATCAGTATTATCATCTTAATCATTTTTCCTTTTATTGATTCATGTTCAATTAATATCGAATTTGGCCTTAACATTGCAACCGTACCCCGCAATGGCGGGCGTAACTGTGTAGTAATGAATGTTATCTGAACTATTTTCATCATTTTATTAAATACTTAAACTTCCATTTTCCTCTATTGTTGTCATTCTTATATTGAGTTGTCTCATTATTACCATTCAACCTCATTAAAGATCGATTGTCAACGACATTAATATCATCTAGTCGTAAAATTCTATTTTAATCAGTCACTCATTGATAATCTCTGTCATAAAATAAAACAAATCTGTATGATCCTAACAAGGATTGTTAAATTTACTAGGTCAATGACAAGTGCAATCGATTCATAAGAGATGAAGCTGCTGTAAAAGCGGAGCGATCACTTTGTCACCCTTTTACTCTGTAAGGTTACTCGTTAAGGGCTGATAAGTGAAGGCAGATCGGATTGGCTCTGCAAAACTAAAGGCAGTTAGTTCACCTAGGCAAATTCATCTCGATACCGACTTAAGAAGCTCCCGTCCCCCCGCACGCACGGCGTTAGAGTCGGCTGGGGTAAAGGGGTAGCTTAACCCTTTAACTGGAGAGTCAGTCACGACATTTCTCCCAATTAGTCCTGCGGATAAGTGGAATCTGACAACCCTTAATGTGCAGTGGCACATGGTTGGTTGAACCAACTGTCAGTCAATCAGTCAATAAACGCACACGATCGACGTGTTGACCAAACCTGAATCAAGCGACAAGATGGATGATGGGCTTTTTTTTTTTTTTTTGCCACATGGTCACGTGATCAACCAAAACTGCCTAGGCAATCCACTGGTTGATGGCGATGGACGCATTGGGCACCCCTAAGCTAGACAAAGTAGTTCTCAGCATCTCAGACAGAGAGATTGTTGCAAATTGTAATGAACATGTTTGGTGAAGGAAATAATTGATGAGGCAGTAATGAGGAATACGAGATCCAGGAAAGGATCTTCGAGGGACAGATGGTGGTAGACTTTGCATAAAGGATGGAAATGGTGATCGTGAACATTTTTTCAGAAGAGGCAGGAACATATGGTGAGCTACAAGAGCGGAGGGAGAACCATGCAGGTCTTTTGCAGATGATGAAGGACTCTGATGGATGTTACTGACTGGAAGGTAGTTGTCGGCGAGAGTGTTGCAAGACAGTATCGGATGCCGGTATTTAAGAAGACTGTGATAGTGTGGAGGAAAGTGAAGAAGACAAAGGCAGAGCAGAGAAGCGTGTGGTCGAAGCTGAGGAAAGAAGAGTGTTGTGCAGCTTTTCAGGAAAAGTTGAGACAGGCTCTCGGTGGACCGGAGGAGCTTCCAGAATAATGAACACAACAGCGAAAGTTATCAGAGAGACAGCCAGCTGACTACTTGTGTATCTTCTGGTTGTAAAAGAGAGAAGGACCCTTGGTGGCGGAATATCACAGTGCAAGGAATCACACAAGGAAAAAGGTTAGTTAAAAAGAAGTGGGGCAATAAGAGGACCGAGGAGAAGAGAAAGGAATAAATCGAGATGTAATGAAGGGCAAAGATAGAGGTGGCAGAGGCAAAACAAGAGGCATATGTGGGGACAATAGAGGAATAACATTGATGAGACACACAATGAAGTTGTGAGAAAGACTCGTGGACATTAGTCTCAGGACGGCCATGGAGTGATAGCTCTACTTAAAGCCCAATTGTCATCCCGATAAACATTCTAAAATAGATATTGTAGTGAAAAATACATATAACATTATCCACTTCAATGTCTACACGAAAAAAGAAATGTGAGTGGAGAGCGCGTCATCCATGCGCAAAGTTGCAGAAGTGTCATTCTACGATATCCAAGTGGTCGCCATATTGACTGCATCCTCCGTCCATGACGTCACCCGGACATTCGCCAATGAAAACACTCGGTGCACCCTAACTATGCGAGACAAACGAGAACCTTCTGATTTTTTTATTGTTACATTTTCACATTTCCTTGTCTCATGTTACTGACTTCTCGGATGATTGACCCTCCTTCGTCATTAATCTTGCCTCCAATTCTGTTACTGTTGCTTTTCTGGACTGCCTTCCTGCGATCTGACCCAGGACTGAAAAAATCTCCTGTCAAACGGTACCTGCTCTCCAGACTTGTCCATTGTGGCCTCAGCCTCAAGTTCTGGGCCACGGCGGAGTGGAGTCACAACTCTGGAATGTGCCACTCCTGGACGACTTTCGTTTGCGCCATGATGCAGGTGTTCCAGTACGCCGCGCCGGAACGCGAAGTGTCAGTGACGCTGATTACATTACGCTGGGGACACCGTCGCGAGGCTGATTACGCCATCAAGTTCCGCATCAGGGCAGCCGAAAGTCGATGGAACGAGGACGCTCTTCTTGACGCCTTCTTCCAAGGGCTCTCTTCACAGATTCGCAGCCTCCTCCTCGCCGTGGACCTGCCTACCTCCCTGGATTCACTCATCGGCCTAGCTCTCATGATCACACAGAGGCTAGCGATCCAGGGACAAATGGACGCGTCTTTGTAAAGAAGAAGGCCCTGCATTGATTATAGAGGACTCAATGACATCACCGTTAAGAACAGGTACCTTCTTCCCCTAATCGCTACTGTGTTCGTACTGCTTCAAGGGGCCTGGATCTTTGCGAAATTGGACTTATGGAATGTGTACCATCTGGTACGCATCCGAGAAGGGGATGAGTGGAAGACAGCGTTCAATACACCTACAGGCCATTATGAGTACCTGGAGATGCCGTTTGGGCTGACAAACAAGCAGTGTTCCAGAATTTCATCAACGATGTGCTACAGGAGGGAGTGAATAAAAACGTATTCGTCTACCTCGACATACTGATTTTTTCCCCGGACGGAGCATCCCACATCGGACACGTCAGGGAGGTGGTACAGCAATTGCTACGACATCAGTTGTATGTCAAGATGGAGAAGTGCCAGTTCCACCGATCCTCCGTCTCATTCCTGGGGTTCATCTTCGCCGAGGGACGGATCCCAGTAAGATCGACGCAGTCCTCCAATGGCCCACTCCCACCAGTCATAGGGATGTGCAGAGGTTCATCGGATTCACCAACTTTTACCGCAAGTTCATCCGGAACTTCAGCTCCATTGCTGCCCCCCTGCATGCCCTCACTTCACCCCGCAACTTATTCAAGTGGGATGGGACCTGTCAGGAGGCCTTCGATAGACTCAAGTCGAGCTTTACCACAGCGCAAATACTCATCATGCCAGACCCAGAGAGGCAGTTTGTGGTTGAAGTGGACGCATCAGACTCAGGAATGGGAGCAGTACTCTCCCAGAGGTGCGCTAAAGGTGGAAGAATCCACCTGTGCGCCTTTTTGTTAAAAAAGTAACTCCGGCCGACGAAATTACCATGTGGGCGACCGCGAACTACTGCCGGTCAAGACAGCACTGGAGGAGTGGAGACAATGACTTGAGGGATCACAAGTGCCTTTTCTGGTTCTTACGGACCACAAGAACCTGGAGTATTTGAGGACCGCCAAGAGACTGAATGCTCGCCAAACCAGGTGGGCACTCTTTTTTTACGTGGTTTCGGTTCACTCTGTCCTTCCGTCCAGGTTCGAAGAACGGCAAGCCAGATGCACTTTCTCGAATCCATGAAGGGGAGCGTATGGAGCCAGTGAGTGTCCCGATTCTTCCGGAGGCCTGCTTCGTGTCCGGGTTCACCTGGGAGATCGAGACACGAGTGAAGGAGGCCTTGAGGGACACTCCGGGTACAGCCTCATCAGAGACTTCCATGCATCCCACCCTGAAGCCCCTGGGCTGTCTGGAGCTGGCCATTAAGGAGTGGGGGGGGGGGTACTTTCGTGGTCCTGCTGGTCCAGCCCTGGCTGTGCGGGTCCCCGCACACCTGCACTGATTGGGAGGCGCACACCATGCTTCATCAAGGTGACTGTTGGTAATACACTAAGACGTCATGGTTTGAAATCATGCATGGCACGGAAGGTTCCCCTGCTTAATCCAGCACATGTCAAGGCCTGTCTTAAGTTTACCAATGACCATTTAGATGATACAAAGGAGTCATGGGAGAAAGTTTTGTGGTCGGATGAGACCAAAATTTAATTTTTTTGTCATAAATCCATGAATCGTGTTTGGAGGAAGACGAATGATGAGTTCCATCCCAAGAACACCATCCCTACTGTGAAGCATGGGGGTGGTAGCATCATGCTTTGGTGGTGTTTTTCTGCACATTGGACAGGATGACTGCACTGTATTAAGGAGAGAATGACCATGGCCATGCATTGTGAGATTTTGGGAAACAACCTCTTTCCCTCAGAGCATTGAAGCGGGTTCGTGTCCTTTCAAAATGTACAATAACCCAAAGCACACAGCCTGGAAAACCAAGGAGTGGCTCCATAAGAAGCAGCTCAAGGTTCTGGCGTGGCCGAGCCAGTCTCCAGACCTAAACCCAATGGAAAATCTTTGGAGGGAGCTGAAACTCCGTGTTTTTCAGCGACAGTCCAGAAACCTGTCTAATCTCGAGAAGATCTGTGTGGAGGAGTGGACCAACATCCCTCCTGCATTGTGTGCAAACCTGGTGAACAACTATAGGAAAATTTTGACCTCTGTAATTGCTAAAAAAGGCTACTGGACTAAATATTAACATTGGTTTTCTCAGGTGTACAAATACTTATTTGCATCTGAATCACCCAAATAAATCGTTAAAAAAAATCATACATTGTGATTTCTGGATTTTTCTTTTTAGATTATCTCACACTGGACATGAACATTTTAGAACCCCTCCATGATTTCTAAGTGAGAGAACTTGCAATATAGCAGGGTGTGAAATACTAATTTTCTTCACTGTATATGCTGTGACCTCTTTGTTCTCGCCCGAACCCGAGCTGCAGCATTCTGAATGAGCTGCAGCTGTTTAATGCTCTTAATGGGGAGTGCAGTCAGAAGACCATTACAGTAGTAGTAGCTCTTGTCTTAGTTCGGGTAGAATGCAATTCCTCAATCCAAGTTTTGATTGTCTGTTGCAATTGGAGTTTGTCTTTTTGTGGCAGCACCAAACCAGACTGCAATGGAAGTACACATTGCTAATTTGATGACTACTGTGTAGAACTGTCTCAATTGCTCTCAAGGCAGGGCATGCTTCTTTACAAGACACAGGAAGTACATATTCTGCTGGGCTTTTTTGAGGATGGAGTTGATGTTTCTCACACACAGGTCCTGAGAGACTTAAATTCCCAGGAACTTTAAGGTCTCAACAGTTGACACAAGACAGTTAGACAGCGTGAGGGGCAGCTGTGGTGAAGAATGCCCACTGAAGTCCACAATAATTTCTCGTTATTAATGTGTTCAGCTCCAGATTGTGTTGACCACACCAAAGCTCCAACCTCTCCACTTCCTGTCGCCATGCAGACTCGTCAGCGTATTTGATGAGCCCAATGACTGTAGTATCATTTGCAACCTTCAGGAGTTTAACACTGCATTGAGATGCATTAGTTTGTGTAGAGGGAGAAGACCAAGGGGTAGAAGACACAAACTTAAGTTTCCTCGTACTGATGTTGCATGTGGATGAGGTGGTGTCTTGCATCCTCTCTTGCTGTGTCCTGCCTGTTATGAAGTTACAAATCCAGTGGGAAATGGCAGGTGAATAAACTGGAGAAGCTTGGAGGAGAGGACTTTGGGGATGATGGTCTTACATGCAGAGCTGAAGTCCATGAACAGTATCGTCGTATTGAGGTATTCCGGGATGAAGTGCAGTCTCATGGTGACTGCATCAACTGCACACCTGTTTGCTTGGTACGTAAACTGCAGGGGTCCAGGAGGGAAATTGTGATGCTCTTAAGGCAGTCCAGCACAAGGTGTTCAAAGGATCTCATGACCACAGATGTCAAAGCGACAGACCAGCAGTCATTCAGACCCAAGATTAAGGTGTCTTGGGGACCAGGATGATGGTAGAGGATTTGAAGCAGGATGGTACTTCGCATACTTCCAGAGATCTGTTCTAATTTTTTTTGAAGACTGGAGCAGGTTTGTCCATGCAGAATTTGAAGAAGGATGGGGACACACGGTCTCGGCCCACCACTTTGTTAATCTTTTGTTGTTTGAAAATGCGTTTCACACCCTGTTCATGGATGGTCAACAGAGAAGTCAGAGGTGTTGAAGTGGTTGGCACTGTGGCTTGGTATGTGTGGGTTGTGAAAATGTCCTTTTCAAATCTGCAGTAAAATCTGTTGAAGTCGTTGGCTAGCCACTACTACTATTGCCTACTATTGTTCTCAACGTCATTTGTAATCGTAATGGACCTTTCCGACTGGCAATCTTAAGTTCCGCCCCCTTAGCCACAGTGGGCATGTCCCACAAGCTTCCAAAATGACGACTGAACAGAACAGGTTTGAAGTCGATTCTCTATCGCGTATTCCAGATGATATTGCGGTATGCTTTTTGGCAAATGCGCCAGACTTGTCCAGAGAGGTCTCAACTATTTCACGCAAGGATATGTACACGGAATTAAGATTTTGGAAGGAGCAGAACGCAATGTCAGATTTACAGCGAAATGTTGCTGATTGATGCAAAAAAGTTTGACGCCTCACAAACTTCACATTTAAATCCAACAGGATAAAATAGTGGAATCGAACTGCACATGTAAACCAGGGTGAGTACTTTTTACTTGGAAGGATCATGAGTAATATCATTGTAGTCTTCATAAGTGAGTTAAGTTCGATTTTCTACAAGTGCATTAATACAATGGTGATTAACTCAGGACCGTAGTCATCAGATGAAAAAGTTTGACTTGGCTTGTAATCAAACCCAGTGCTCTGTCTTAAAAGTCTGATGTGATACAAATGGGCAAATAGACATTTCTCTTGCATGTCATCGCGCATCTATCACTAACCCGACTCTTCGGCATAAAACATTACACACTTCATTTAGCAGGTCAGTTGTACACTAACAAAATGAAAGTTGTTCTCCTGCAATGTATAAAGCACTGATAATAAGTAAATCAAACTCAGAGAAGTTACTTCTCCCTCACTTACCTTCAAACATACAACCTTGTGTTTGTTGATATTGTTCACATTTAGTTGTATGTGCAGTCTTCCGCAAGCCTTAATCCATCGTAGACACTTTGTCAACTGTGTTTTATGCTTTGGAAAATGAATCAAATTTGCCCCTTGTAAACGAGCAAGATATCTTTAATCAGAATTGCACGTTCCCCAAGCGCATATGAGGACCATTTTCTTTGTAACATTAACTTTTCCAAGCGGACGCTACTGACAACCAGTGTTGCTTGTGGGACAACATGGCGGCAGGAGCGTGTCAAAGCAGGAGTTAAGACAATGCGGTTATCTGATTGGCTATTATTGGACGAGTGATTGACAGGTCGGAAAGGTCCATTGCAGGCCAGAATGATTTAGAGTCGTTAGCGCTAAACTATTTTTCCAACTTAGTTCCATAGTTCCTCTGTGCAATGTTACTTTCGTTTGTCAATTGTTTTTTTTTTTGTGCGATTATAATGGGTTCTATCGCGACTACGATATGTGACCTCTTTAGCCTGGTGAAATTGCTGAAGTTTGGGAGTGAACTGTGGCTTGTTGTTATTGAATGTGCGAAATGACTTTGTTGTTACACACACCTCTTCACAGAAACTGATCTAGGATGTAATGGTGTGCGTATATTCGTCCAGCCTGCAAGCTTAATTTTCAAAGACACTCCAGTCTGAGCAGTCTAAACAACTTTGAAGTCGTATTTTTGCTTAGTTGGTCTACTTTCTCACTGATTGTACCGAAGCCTTCACGGATTTAAGTACTTGTATTGTATGTAGATATGAAGCTGATTAAGCTGTGATCAGAGGAACGGAGGGCTGCATGGGGTATGGCACGGTATGCATGGTTTACTGTAGTATAGCAGTTGTCCAAAGAGTTATTTTCCCTGGTAGGAGCGTGGATGTGCTGATTGTATTTAGGGAGTTCATGATCAAGCTCAGCATTGTTATAGTGTCAGAGAATAGTATCATGACAGCCTTCCATACTGTTCAAAACAGTATAAAAATGATACAGTGTTGGCGAGACATTATAGTTTTACATCTCATATTCTTTATCTTTTGTACATCAACCACACTTGATCTGTTGCGCCTCAATTACTCATTGTCAATCTCTCTAAGTATGTGTGTATGTGTGTGCACACGTGCGTTTGTGTGTATATGTGGGGTCATGGCGACAAAGGAAGAATGAAATGCACATGGTCAGATAGTAAATACAGTAATACTGTCACCGTATATCGAATCCATTCACATATGGGAGGAAAGTCCTACTTTGAGTTACAATGTAGAAGGAGTCTGAACTCATGTAAGAGGATTACAAAAAGCCCAAGTGTGCAATATGAAGGAGACAAAGAGATAATACTTTAAGGGAGCAAGATGGGGAGAATGGGTAGAGCGAGAGAGACCACGGAAGCAAGAATTATTTAATTAATTATTTCAGTTTTTCACCTTTTCTGTTTTTAAAAATGTCGCTTGCGTTTAAAATAATGTGATTAGTGAAAAGCCGATATCCCCTCATCACACTGATGGAGATGAAATTAGATCAGGTTATCCATCCATAAGAGGGTGTGCGTGGGAATGTATGTGCATGTGTCTCACATTCAAAATCCACTACCCACCCTCTGGTTCACAAACCGATAGCCAGTCCTCTATCACAGATGAACACACACAAGACTTTGTGAACTTTGTCTCGTGATGCCAAGGTTAAAGCCCCACTGACGTCCCGATATACATTGTAAAATAGATATTGTAATGAAAAATATATATAGCATTATTCACTTCAATGTCTAGACGAAAAAATGAATATGAGCGGAGAGCGTGTCATCCATGTGCAAAGTTGCGGAAGTCTTATTCGACATCCAAGGGGTAGCCATATTGCCTGTAACGTCATCAGCAGATGTTACACTGGGACACCCGCCATTGAAAAGACATATTGGCACCTGCTACGGGACACGGAAGCTCTTTTCGAAGAAGAGAACACCTCACAACCCACTGAAGTGAACAGGGCAATATTACCTTATCATTTTGAGCCATATTTAGATGATATGCGGATCAGTTCTAACTAACAACAGACTCCCTGACAGTACTGTATGTGTGAGCCACCTGGGCAGCACCACGATGAGCCACCCTGGCTGAAGCCGTGCTCGGCGGACGAGGTACCACCGAAGCTGTGCGCAGTGGACACGGACCCGAAGGGCACATCGACACATTCAGCACCCCTGGCTTGCGTACGCAGATCTTTTGTTAGGTTCTGAGAGGATTACGCCCCCACCCCTCTGGCACCATCCACAATTATTTTTTTTTTTTGTAGCTCTATATACACATACCGGACATTTGGAATCCACAAACCTCTTGTCCTTTGCACCCGTGCGATCCATTTGTAACAACGAACCGGGTCTTTTTTAAAAGTAGGAAGAGTAAATCCATCCTCCCGAATGTTCAAATAATATCCAGCAATACACCGAGCCGGCATTTTGGCTTACACAGAGGAACAAAGAGCTACTTTCCAGCAGGTAAAACTAGTATTAACACATGAGAACGCTTGAGTGGGCGTCTGCTAATAAAGTCACTTCCTGCTTCTTCTCCAAAACAAATCCCTTGAGAGGATTTTCATGGCGGGAGTTACAAAAAGCCATATATGCCTATATGTCAAATTGTGGTGAAAAAACGGATGGGTCCATTCCGGCTGCCTTTTTTTATATTAAAAAAACTAAAAATCATGCTTTTCGCATCAGTGGGGCTTTAAATCACACATTTAGATGACGAATCTCCAAACGTGTATTAGTTGAAAGAAATTCACATATGGATATGCTTTAAAAGGTGCCACGCCATTAAAATCCAATTTCTTCAATTGTTTTTACAGATTACCTGGATCACACAACAAAATTTCAGTCCCGTGTCTGGCCCTATTTGCTCTCGCAGGTGATTTCCCAGATCGGGAGAATTCCCAGATTGAGCTCGACAAAATGTATTTTTTGGGGGAAAAACAAACCATCTTGTATTATGCCAAGAATCCGTAACCAATGATTTGGGTTTATGATAGCCCAATGACACACAAAAAAAGAAAGCATGTTTGATTTTCTGTGGATGGATTTTCCATGTAGTATGACGTGAAGAATAGCGCTCCTACATAGTGCCTAGACATGTACAAATAGGATTACGTTTTATGACCGGTGCATCTCCTCCCTTCCTTGCCCATGTAAACATTTATTTATATGCACAAAACAATGTTTGACGCCGTTTTAGAGCATGAATCGATAGAACGCTGGCACGTTAGTTCTAGAACAATAGCTATGTTGTCTGCTTACGGAAGGTATCGTGTCACTTTGGAAATTCATTTTGGCGTACAAACCCAATTCCAATAAAGCTGGGATGTTGTCTTAAACATAAATTAAAACAGAATACAGTAAAAGAATTTGCAAATCAGGTTCAACCTACAGTATATTTAATTTAACACACACTACAAATACAAGATATTTAAGATTTAAACTGATGAACTTGTTTTTTAGCAAATAATCATAAACGTTCAATTTTATGGCTGCAAAACATTGCAATAAACTTGGAAAAGGTGGAAAAAACACACCTGTTTGGAACATTCCACCACTGAACAAGATAATTGGGAACAGGTGGGTTCCATGGTTGGGTATTAAAGGAGCTTCCCTGAATTGCATTGTCATTCACAAGTAAATATGAGGTAAGGATCACTTCTTTGTGAACAAGTGCATGAGAAAATAGTCAAAGAGTTTAAGGACAATCTTCTTCAATGTACAATTGCAAGGAATTTAAAGTTTAAATTGTCTGGACAGAATATAATCCACCCGGGTGCTTCTACCTCTGCTCTTGTAGGTCACTATACGTTCCTTCCTCTTCTGGATAAAAGTGTTCACTACTGCCATTTCCATCCTTTTTGCAAAGTCCACCACCATCAGTCCCTCAAAGTTCCTTTCCTGGATGCCATACTTACACATCACCTTTTCATCTCCCCTATTTCCTTCATAAACATGTCCATTATAATCTGTACCAATCACAAGTCTCTCTCTGTTTGGGATGCTCAGAACTACTTCATCTAGTTCCTTCCAGAATTTCTCTTTCAACTCTTGGTCACATCCCACCTGTGGGGCATAGCCACTAATCACATTACATATAACATCTTCAATTTAAAATTTATGCCTCATCACTCTATCTGATACTCTTTTCACATCCAAAATGTTTTTAGCCAGCTCTTCCTTTAAAATAACCCCTACCCCATTTCTCTTCCCATCTACGCTATGGTAAAATAATTTAAACCCTGCTCCTAAACCTCTAGCCTTACTACCTTTCCACCTGTTCTCTTGAATGCACAATATATCAACCTTTTTCTTAATCATTATGTCAACCAACTCCTGACCTTTTCCTGTCATACTCCCAGTTGTAGGCTCCGTGCCTTTCTCTTCTTCTTCTGCCGACTAAGCCGCTTTCCTCCTTTACTCTGTCTTTCTCTTCTTCCATCTTTGTCTTCTCTCTCGCTTCTCATACAGTGCAGACGCTTTTTTCTCTACTCTTGCTCTGCTTGCTTTACCTCTGTTGACACTTTTTGTTCTTGCTGATAAGCTCATTTTCTTCTAAAATATTTTTTTAGAAGCAGCGACTGCTGGATACTTTTAAATCTGCGGGACTGTATTTTTCTTTTTTCTGAATAATCAGTTGTTTCATAATCACGTGAGTGCTAATTTGCACAAGCCTGGTGTTAGGAACAAGACCAGCCGTCAAGATGCCTCCCTTCTCTACTGAGCACTATCATGAACAACTGCAGAGGGTTTCAATTCTGGAATCTAAAATCTGCCATCTTGAAGTCTATGCGGATGTAAATGGACAGTCGAGAAATGAAACCACTCTACAGATGTCTCAAATTGTTGAGCAGAGGTGTGCTAACAGACAGCCACCGAGCTCAACAACGAGGACTGAAGTGAACTTTGGAAAAAATAACCCCAGCAGTTCTCCCTGGAATATACTGTGAGCAAAACCCATACATATGGGACATTTAAAAAGGAAGACACAACAGCACCAGGAGTTAAGCGAAGAATCTGGCTGGCCTGCATTGCGGGCCACCTCAACACCAAGTGAGTGGCCATGGACGGCCGTTACAGCAAAGAGCAAGAAAAAAGAATGTGAGTCAGTGCAAAATGATGTCAGACCTACAAAAACATTTGAGGCACTCTTACAAGACACAGGCCAAGAATGCTCATCCTCCATCACCACTGAAAGGTATGAATTTAAATCATCGAAGAAAAAATTGGGACCCCAAACATTAATAGTTGGTGATGGAGCCATCAAGGATGTGAAACGCTTTTGCAGTGAGAAGAACACCAAAGTACTGTGTTTTACTAATGACACGGTGTCTGACATCTCCCAAAAAATGTACAGATAACTGATCAGCACCCAACTGTGAAATCTGTCATTATACACGCAGGGGCCCTGGATGTTCTCAAGCAGCAATCAGAGGTACTGGAGCGAGATTTCATAGATCTAACAAAAGTGCAAGGGATGGATGCTGAGGTTTTTATAAGCGGACCTCTCCCACTTGTACGATCTGGAGATGAAGGTTTCTCGAGGCAAAGGTCTCAAAGTAGTTGCTGTTAAGCGTCTTCTAAAAAACAGAGCACTGGAAGATTGTCTGTTAGCAAGCTATAGACCCATCTCAAATCACCCGTTCATAGACAAGATTCTTGAGAAAGTTAGTTTTAATCAACTCAGCAATTTCTTGAATTTAAATGGACTTCTTGACAAATTTCAATCAGGTTTCTGAACTCATCACAGTAAAGAATCTGCTCTTATCAAAGTGCTAAATGATTATAAGGTTGAATACTGACTCAGGAAAGGTGTCAGTACTCAGACACAGACTCAGGTATTGTGCCACTGTCTAAATCAGATAAATAACTGGATGAGCAAATTTTTTCTTCAACTCAACACCCACAAATCTGAGACAATTGTTTTGGCACTAAAGAAAAGAGAATTGCTGTTAGTAAACACCCGGACTCTCTATCTTTAAAAACCAAAGACCAAGTCCGAAACCTTGTAATGTAATAAAGTAATACAATGTATTTAAGTTGCCAAGAGAGGTGAGGTCAGCCCCAAGTCTAATTTTTTTAAAATCCAGGTTGAAAACTCTTCTTTTTTCCACATGCTTTTTAGAATATGTCCACTTTTTGATCACATTACTTGCACTGTATGTGGTTTTAATTGTCTTTTTTTACATTTTGTTTGTCATTTTTATTGTTTTTATCGTGTTTTAAATGTTTTATCTCTTTGTTTTCAAATGCCTTTAATCATGAAAAGCACATCGAGTTACCTTGTGTATGAAATGCACTATACAAATAAATTTGCTTTGCTTTGATTTGCTTTACCCATGCATGGCAAAAATGTCCTAGGTGAGAGACCAGACAAACCACAGCTCCCCAAAAAAATCTATGAAGATTAAAAACTCAGGAAGACATTGTCCCTTTCTTAGATGTGGGTCACCGGGTCCCCCCTCTGGAGCCAGGCATGGAGGGTGCCATGCTGCTCTCATCGGACCCTGCCGGGCACGGCCTGAAAGGGTAATGTGGGTTAACATGGGTTAATTGGACACTCTAAATTGCCCTTAGGTATGATTGTGAGTGCTACTGTTGTTTGTCTCCATGTCCTCTGCGATTGGCTGGCAACCAGTTCAGGATGTACCCTGCCTCCTACTGGATGATAGCTGGGTTGGGTTCCAGCACTCCCACAACCCTTGTGAGGATAAATGGCTCAGAAAATGGATTAATGGGTTTATATTTGTAACTCCCCATTTTAAAGCACCCAAAGATGCTTGACAAGGACAAAAGATTCATAAAGGAACACTTTCTGCCATACCCTAAAATGCAACAAGATGGTCCCAAAGCCCCAGAAAATAGGAAAGATGTAATTTGTGTCAAGGAAATATGCCGAAGTGATCCATTCTAGGCTTTTCTGAAGTCTTTTTGTGTCGGCAAGGATTTAACTTTGTACGAAAAGTGTCAGAAAGTCTTTGCAACACATGCATGTTTTTGCTCTGCTGAGTGCATGGCTATTAAAAAGGCCAAACTAACAAATGAGGGAGGTCTCATTTTTGCTTTTCACGAATACCTAGGAGACCTGGGTATCTTCCTTTACAATTACACATCATTGCTGTTTTGGTTTTCGGTCCTTTGCACATTTTATTTGTATTTTGGTTTGTGTTTTTCTGCATCTTTGTTAAGCAACTTAGAGTTTTAAAGCACGAACAAATTTTGATTTAATATTCTCATCATTGCTTCAATAATTTGTACATCTATGTGTTGTTAAAATGACAAATTTCTGTTGGATTTTTTTCACATGAGGTAATCAGTTGGCCAATGTTAGTAGAGTTTTAATTTGTATTGAAATGTTTTGGGATTATTCTTGATGGTATATTGACAGTTTTAATTTTTTTAGGCAATAATCATTTTTCTCGTCGCCATCAATTGCTCATGGCTTTTCACTCTTCATGGCAGGCCTCTGTCCCATTACCCTGTAAGTTATCTGTGTTTCTGCACATAGTTTTCAAAGCCACCAAATCTGCTGAGTTCCAGGACAACATTTTTATTCTCAACATTTTTTTTCAATGTTCATGCTTTGAGGGACAAACGCGGGAACCCACTGAACAGGTACACACAATGGGCTAACTAGCTTGGGTGGTAGAATTGGCATATGGCAGTTGGAAGGTTGGTGGCTTGACTTCTTGTTACCTCTCAAATTTAATTAAAAAGTATAATTGGCCATTGTGCAAGCCACAGAATGCCTTGAGTAAACTGCTGTCAGAATGCTGTGATGTAAATGTTGTCCACCTACCAATATGACGCACACACACACATACACACGTGCGCACACGCACACACACACACACGCACACACACACACACAATTGTTCCCCCTTTACTGTATATCAACAACCATAACCACAACCTTTTCAGCTCTCTCAGCGTCGTATTTAATTATCTCTGTTGGATAAGCACAGTTGATATACCATGATACCATTATAATTGCTGATGAATTAAGTTCCTGCACAACTCCCTGAGGCCGATGGTGAGTGATTAAGTGTTGTTAGTCACGAGAGAAGCAACTACTGTAAAATCCTACTCGCAACAGCGATGCTCTAAATTGGTCACCATTCTGAGTAATGAGAAATATAACATGCAACAAAATCATGAATGTAATCTGTTGTTTCATCAAAACAACAACAATTACAGTGGCACAAAAAGTATTCACCCCCTTCCTGATATCATGTTTTTTTTGCATATCAATCAGACCAAAAGTTTCAAATCATCAAACAAAGGTTGATTTCACGCAGAGATAACCCAAGGAAATACAGAAGACAGAAACAAAATCTAAAGCCTTCAGAGCCTCTGTGAAAAAAGTAATTTCACCCCAAACATAATAATGGTTTATGACACCGTTGGCAGCAATAACTGAAATCAAGCGTTTTCAATTATTGGTGAAGAGTCTTGCACATGGCTCTGGAGGAATTTTGTCCCACCCTTTATTTAAAGAATTGTTTCAACTCTGCCATATTGGGGGGGGGGGGGGTTCTAGCATGAACTGCCCGTTAAGGTCACACCACAGCATCTCAATTGGATTTACTTCTGGACTTTGAGTTGGCCACTGTTAAACCTTAAACCATTTTTTTAAACCATTCAGAGGTGGACTTGCTGGTGTGTTTCAGATCATTCTTCTTGTCCTTGATCCAAGAACGCTTGAGTTTATGGCCGGATGTTCTCCTTCATGATTTTCTGGTCCACAGCAGAATTCATTGTTTCAACAATCACAGCAAGTTGTCCTGGTCCTGAAGCGGAAAAGCAGTCCCAGACCATCACACTGCCACCACCATGCTTCACTGTTGGCATAATGTTCTTTTTATCAAAATCTGTGTCATTTTTACGTAAGATGTAAAGGGCCACACACCACACATCCAAAAACCTTAATTTTTGACTCATCAGTCCATAGAATGTTTCTCCAAAAGTCTTGAGGATCATGAAGATGTTTTTTTGGCAAATGTGAAATGAGCCTTTGTCACCTTTGCTGTTTGTTTCGGAACGATACCATGGATGCCATTTTTGGCCAGTGTACAGTGGTACCTCGGTTTTGGAACGTCTCTGTTTTTGTAAAAATCGGTTTTCGAACGAAAATTTCGAGATTTTTTTACTTTGGTTTCCGAACGAAAATCAGTATTCAAACACCGCGACCACCTGACCCACGATGATTTGTTATTGTGAATTCGAACGCACCCCTGAATAAACGAAAAAGAAATAACCCATGCAACCGCGCGGGACGCAACCAGTTGACCCACACACTCCTCTGCACATGGATGTGTCCCGGAAGTGACTTTTTTTCTTCCTATTCAGCAATATTAACCCCCTATAATGGCTCCAAAGAAGGCAAGTGGAACTGCTGGTGCTGAAAAAGGGAAAGTGGTGCGTCAAACTGTCGACTTCCAAAAGGATTTGATAGCCGAATATGAATCTGGTGTGCGTGTCTCTGAGCAATCGAAGAAGTATGGCATGGCGAAATTGACGATCAGCACCGTTCCGAAACACAAGGATGCAGGTGAAGTTGCTCAAGGAGCAACTGTGTTGACCGAGCAGAGGCCACAGATCTTGGAAGAAGTCGAAAAGTTGCTTCTTATTTTCGTCAGATGAAGCTGAAGGCAGAAAGGATCTCTCAAGTGCCAGTATAAAAGCTATCTGCGCCAAATGGAAGGACATCTATAATTTTGTTGAACTCCATCACCCTAACAAAGCAGAATGTTGCAGAGCACTGCAAAATTTCAACGATGTTGTTTTGAGCCACTTCAGAAAGGTGCTCAAAAGATGGCAGAAACAGTCTATATTAGATTTGTTCTTTGTTAAAAAGTGGCGAGTCACCCCCACCGAAGACATTTGAAACAGCTTATTGTTTTGAATTGCTTTTTTCTTTTTGTCCATTTACGGTACCTCTAGTTGCAAGTTAAGTTTTTTGTACATGTTACTTTCTGTGCAGATAAAAAACAATTTGTCTGTTTCTTTCCCCCCTCATTATTGCTTGTTTTGAGTTATTCTGCTCTTTTGTTAGTAAAAAAAAAAAGTTTACAAGGGTTGGGGCCGAGTCGCTACAGATACAGCAATGCACTCCCAGTCTAGCATACTCTACTACTAAAGCATACATTTTAAGCAAAAAATAAATATATCTCTTAAATGATTCAATTATATTAAGTATTTAAACTATACATGTAGAGATTGAAGAGCCCGTCTCAGAGAAACCAGACTCAACTTCCTCAAGGGAAGGTGTGTTGGTAGAATTGAGGAGGTCTTCGAAGTAATCTCCCTACCAACTCACAACATCAACATTGAGATCAGTAGTGCCCCTGCCCCACTATACACAGTGTTGACGGTGCTTGGACCAGAATTTTCTCGTAGCCATGTTGAAGTTGTTGTTGCCAATACCAATCAGCTGCCTAGGGAGTCCCACAGACCAAAAATGTCCGGTAGGACTCCTTCAGCTTGACAGCATCCCTAACTGTTGGTGTCCACAAATGTGTTCTGGGGTTTCCGCCACGACAGGCACCGACCACCTTATGGCCACAGCTACGGCCTCCGCAATGGAGGCGCGGAACATCGTCCACTTGGACTCAATGTCCGCTGCCTTCCCCAGAACGTGAGCAAAGTTCCTTCGGAGGTGGGAGTTGAAATTCCTTCTGACAGGAGAACTGCCAGCCGTTCCCAGCAGACCCTCACAATACGTTAGAGCCTTTCTCGTTGGACCGGCATCTTTCCCACCATCGGAGCCAACTCACCACCAGGTGGTGATCAGTTGATAGCTCTGCTGGTCTCTTCACCCAAGTGTCCAAGTCATGCACAACAAAGTCGATCATCGAACTGTGACCTAGGATGTCCTGGTGCCAAGTGCACATGTGGACACCCTTATCCCTGAACCTGGTGTTCGTTATGGACAATCTGTGATGAGAACAGAAGGCCAGTAACAGAACACCACTCGGGTTCTAAGGGGGGGGGGGGCTGTTCTTTCCAATCACGCCCTTCCAGGTCTCACCGTCATTGCCCACATGGGCATTGAAGTCCCCCAGCAGAATGATGGAGTCTCCACAGGTTGGTACTCTGAACTGCTGTTTGATACATAGGCACAAACAACAGTCACAAACAACCTACCTGAAGAGGAGGGAGGCTACCCTCTCATCACCGGGAAAACCCCAACGTACAGGCCCTGAGCCGTAGGGCAATAAGTATACCCACACCTGCTTGGTGTCTTTCACAGTGGGCAACTCCAGATGTGAACCGGGTCCAACCCCTCTCAAGAGGACTGGTACCAAAGCGGTGCGTAGAGGCTTGTCCAACTACATCTAGTTGGAACATCTCAACTTCACGCACCAACTCAGGCTCCTTCCCTGCCAAAGAGGTTACATTCCATGTTCCCAGAGCTAATTTCTGTAGCCAGAGATCGGATCACCATGGTCAACACTTTTGGCCACCGCCCAGCTCACATCCCTCCCGACCCTTATGGCCCCTCTCACAGGTGGTGAGCCCATGGGAAGGTGGACCCATGTTACCCTTTCGGGCTGTGCCCAGCTGAGCCCCATGGGTGTAGGCCTGGCCACCAGTCGCTCGTCTTGGAGCCCCACCTCTAGGCCTGGATCGAGAGGAGGGCCTCGGTGACCCACGTCCGGGCAAGGGAAATCAAGATCCAATATTTGCACTCATCATAGAGGTTTTGGAGTCTGACTTTGTCTGGTCCCACACCTAGGACCTTTTTGCCATGGGTGACCCTACCAGCGCCATGACGCCCAGACAACTTAGCTCCTAGGATCATTGGAACTCAAAAATCCCTCCACCACGATAATCATCAATGGAAGCCTTCACTGTACTGTACATATGTTTGATGTTATGTAAAAGGCAGTTTTAGTAATTGGTGGGAGCGGCGCAGAGATTTCAGCAGTTGATGAGCTCTTCTGACTGACATGCTGTTTCTTTTTGTCTAATTTAACGAAATCCTTGTGGCCAGACCCTGTGCAGATGAGCACCTGACACACCCTTTTCAGTGTTTCAGAGAAGACACCCTCATTTTTATGTGCCAGTTTGGCACGTTTTGGCACGTTGTCCATTAACTTCCTCAGCCACCATATTGCAACACAGGGAGTCGTACCTCCTTCTCACTGTGCCGAATGGTATTGTCAGTTTCCCACACCCTTCTGAAATGAAATCCCTGGAAGAAGCTTTCGACACTACCAGGGCTACGCTAGCTACCTTGTGCACCCTTCTCCGACCTCTGCCGTTGTCTTCAAGACAGAACCATCTGACTACGGCGTGTGAGCAGTGTGTGAGCGGTGGGTGAGTGGGGCCACTGGCCTTCTTCAGGGTACAGTTCGATCGCAATGATTGATTACAGCCTCCACTGTTCTAGGATGTTCAAGTTCTTCTTGCTTGGCCTCATGAAGGACGCCAAGATATCGCTGGCTCCGACAAGGCATGACAATGTAACAGAATACAACGCCATAGCAGAACTCCGTTGATACTATTTCTATTGCTGTAGAGGTATTTCGACCATTTGAACACGGACCTGGTGGGACACCTGCCTTCCTCCCAGGTGGTTCACTCTTTTTCTGATCATGGTGACGAGGACCATCAGGTGGCCAGATGTTTTCCCCTTGTCATCTACTCCTTCAGCAGAGATGGCCCAGAGGTTCATTGCATCCCGGTTCACAACAATTCGTCAACAGGCACAGCTCACCTCGAACAGGGGCCCACTGTTCATATCAGAGCTCTGGACAGAAATTGGTGAGAGTGTGGGTGTGAAGAGTCACTGCACTACAGAGAACATACTGGGCTCTGGGCAATGGGCTCTGGAACAATTTCATTGCTCTGTGAAAGCTATTCTGTTGTCCAGCGTCACTGATAGCAACTTTGCCAATCGCCTCTCATGAGCTGTCCTGTGTCTCTACTCTTCCCCCAAGGAGGACCTCTTGACCTCATCTGCTGAGCTGGTTTACAGCTGCCATTCCCATCACAGGGGGATTCTTCCCCGGTGCTGTAGCTCCTGGTCTGTCATATCTTATCAAGTTGTGTCCCAGAATTGCTGACACTTTTGTCCCCATCCCAACATCTCATCACCTTTGTACTCATAGATCAACCATCAGCCAAGTAAACCTTCAAATGCCATGATGGCTATCAGACTTCGCTGCAGCCTCCCTCCAAGGGTCCGTTGTGTTTTATTGGGTACTTTTCACTATTTATCTTTTTCACCAGACAAAATGACGTACAGTATCATCTTTCACACTTGCATCTAGGCCTGCATTTACAAGGTCTTTTCAGTACAAGCTTTAATAAATGATGGGTTGAACATTCCAGCTATCAACTCAATATCAAAGGCATAACAGACACCAAATGCCAACAACTCCATCAAAGGTTTTGTATTCATGATGGGAAAGGCTGTCATCATATCTAGGCTGGGAAAACAGATCGAAGCTGCACGGCCAGCTTTTTGATTGGACAGTGGTGCTGTTGAACATTACTTTGAGCAATTTCCTCACTCACCCAATTTTAAAAACATGGCGGTGATAAACAAAGACATTACCACTGGCAACAAGCTTTGATCATTGGTCCCACAGTACTTATAAATGACATAAAACATAATGTCGTATGACATAAAACAAAAAACAAAAAAGTCATCTTATCATCCATCACATAATTTCATACATATATAATAAATGTGTATATATATTTTTTTATGCTTTGCAGCACTAAGGAGATTCTTAGTGTTGGAAAGCATTCTGGGTGGAAGTAAATTGCGTTTAAAGTGCATGTTTTTGTGTGAATTCTTTCTTTAATCATTGTTTTATTTGTTTTATTATTTGCAAGCTATGCTAGTCATTTGCTGTTGTGTGAGAATTACAGTTTCAATGTAACACTGAGTGTGAACAACATCTGCAGGAATGCACAGTCCGTTGAGTAAATCGGCCAGGGCCCTGACGGGGTCAAGGGCACCCCGCCAGGTGCAGGGATTCGGCGCAAAGGGACCCGCCCACGTTGTGGGGGGAGGGCCAACCCAAAAGGACGAGGACATCAGTCCTTCCTTGGGGGTGCACCTGAGGCCAAGCATGACCCACCAGGTCGACATTGACGTGGTCGAACCTCCTCTCGGGGACAACAATGGACTCCACAGGGGCTTTTGCGTGGCGATGCACCTTAGCAGGCTGACAGGCCACACATGAGTTGACCCAGGTACATCATGGTCCGAGGCCTGGTCCACACTCATACGGGAGTAGTCAAGAGCAAGATGAACAGTGCCGATGACTGCCCTGGAGAGGCAGTCCACGACCACATTGGATTTGCCGGCAATGTGTCGGATGTCCGTAGTGTACTCCGAGATGAACGACAGTTGCCATTGCTGGCAGGCGGACCACGGCTCGGCCACCTTGGACATGGCGAAAGTGAGGGGTTTGTGGTCTTCATATGCCGTGAACTCACGACCCTCCAGTAGGGAACGGAAGTAGCGGATTGCCAGCCAGAGGCCAAGGAGCTCCCTATCCAACGTGCTGTATTTAAGTTCCCTGGGGAGCAGCTGATGGCTGAAAAAGGCAAGCGGTTGGCAGGCGCCGGCGACCCTCTGTTTGAATATGGCTCCAACGGCGTAATCCGACGCGTCGGTGGTCAGAGCGACGGGGACCCCAGGGGATGGGTGGGGCAGCATAGCGGCTTGGCTCAGTGCGGCCTTCATGGCCCTGAAGGCTTCCACACTCTCGGCCGTCCATTCAATGTCCTGGTTGGGGGCCTTGCCCTTAAGAGCCTCATACAGCGGGCGCATGGTGTGGGCTGCCCGGCGGATGAACCGGTGATAGAAAGTCACCATCCCCAGAAACTCTCAGAGCCCCTGAGCCGAACGAGGTCGGGGAAAAGCGGAGACGGCCTCCACCTTTGATGGAAGGGGGGCAACGCCGTTTTTTTCGATGAAGTGCCCAAGGAACTCGATGGAGGGCTCCCTGAAAACACACTTCGCAGTGTTGATGATCAGGCCATGTTGCTCGAGTATCGTGAAGAGGTCCCGAAGGTGCTTCAGATGTTTTTCCTCCAAGGAGCTGGCGACGAGGATGTCGTCCATATAGGCTAACACAAAAGGCAAGTCTCTGAGCACCGAATCCATTAACTGTTGGAAAGACTGGGCCGCGTTATTGAGTCCAAACGACATCCTCAGAAACTTGAACAGGCTAAACGGTGTGACTACAGCTGCCTTGGGAACGTCTGAGGGGTGCACGGGGAACTGGTGATAACCGCGCACCAGGTCAACCTTGTAGAACAGACCTTTGCCCACCAGGTGGTCCGAGAAGTCCTGAATGTGGGGAACACGATAACGGTCGGGTTTAGCGGCGTCGTTAAGGTGGCGGTAGTCACCACAAGGTCGCCACCCGCCCTCTGGCCTAGGGAGGAAGTGTAGCGGTGAGGCCCACGGGCTATCTGAGCGGCGGACGATGCCCAGGCGCTCCATGTTGGCAAACTCAGACTTAGCGACTGCTAGCTTCTCGGGGTCGAGCCGTCGGGCTCTAGCGTGAATCGCGGGGGCCTTGGTCTTGATGTGGTGCTCGACCCCACATTTAGTTGCAGCAGAGGAGAAAGTGGGCCGTGTCAAGCCAGGGAACTCACCAAGGAGGAGCTGATATTTGGTGCCATCTGAGAGTGAACTGAAGAGACTGCCATAAGTCGCCTCGTTGCTGACACAGGCAACCGAGGAGAAAGTCAATGCGTCCACCAGACGGCTCTTCTTCACATCCACCAGCAGCCCGTGGGCACAAAAAAATCAGCCCCGAGGAGAGAGAACGAGACATTGGCAGTGACAAAGTCCCATGTAAAGCGCAGACCCCCGAAACACAAGTCCCACAGTCTTTATGCCATACGTGTGGATAGGGGAGCCATTAGCGGACAGCAGGGGTGGCCCCTGAGTCCCGCCAGTGGCGTCATCCGCAGTGACGGTCAGGACGCTCCTCTGGGCGCCAGTGTTGCAAAAGAATTTGCGCCCAGAAAGGGTGTCCATGACGGACAGCAGCTGGTTCTTTCCGCCCACACTCATGGCTGATAGGGAGCATGGGCTTTGGCGTTTCCCGACGCGTCGTGGTTGCAAGGGGCGGGGCACCTCTTTGGTTTCGCGCCAAAATGGGCATGGAAGTAGCACAAGGCTGTGCCAGTGCGGCTGTTGGTGACGCTGGGGCCCCTGCTGGATGGCACCCCCGCGCCTGGGGGCGAGTAACTGTGCACCAGGGCCAGCCCCTCAGGGGAGAAGCGCTGGGTGGCCAGGAAGAAACGGTCGGCCTCCTCAGCCAGGGCACGGGGCTCAGTGATAGAAGTGTTCGCGAGCACTGTCTGAACATGTGGCGGCATGTGTCTGAGAGACAGTCCCATGAAAAGGAAGTTGGGCTCCTCCACGACTAGCAAGTTTAGCATCATTTCCATGTGTTTGGAAGGTTTGCTGTGCCCCAGTCCATTAATAGCCAAAAGTCGTCGGGCTCGCTCTGGCCGTGAAAGCTCAAAAACCTTGAGGAGGTGAGCCTTGAGCCCATCATATTTGTCTCGGGCTGGGGCAGATGTGATGAAACTCTCTGCTCTGGCCGCCGTTGAGCTCATAAGGGCTGAGACAACGTGGTCATAACGCACGGTTATATCCGAGATCCTGTGGAGGGCGAATCAAGCCTCCGTCTGAGCGAACCACGTTGTCGCGGATGTCTCCGAAAACTCCGGCAATTTTAGGATGGCGGTTGCCATCTTCAGTTCAGTCTGACGTCGGGGTCACCAGTGTAGCGCCGAAGAAAAAGAGTCGGAGGCGTGTGTAACCAACAATAACGTCCGTGTGGAACCTCGTAACCTAACTCCAGGTCCCGTAGGGGAATTATGTAGACCACCACACCAGCATGCATGCTAACAATGTAACCAATGTGTACAGGTGTACAGTACATAAATGGAATAGTCACAGAACAACATTTATTCAATCATCATATACATAAGGTGCAGCACATTGTAAAGCACCCCATCTTATGGTCCCCTGGCTCGTAACCTGTAAGATGGGGTTCACCCCAGTAGACGAGAGAGTATTCTCCCTCTCCCTTCAAGTGGGTCTGTGGTTTGTGCATACGCACCAAACAGCATTTCAGAGTACCCACCCTTTTTGGAGTCCTGAGATGGGGTGCTAGAGACTGCTCCCACTGGGGACTCCATCATTCTGTCATGCAATGCTCACGTGGGCAATGATAGTGAGACCTGGAAGGCTATTATTAAGAACAACAGCCCCCACTGATCAGAACCGCAGTGATATTCTGATATTAGACTTTCGTGCTCATCACAGATTGTCCATAATGAACCCCATGTTCAAGCATAAAGGTGTCCACACCTGCACTTGGCTCCAGGACACCCTATGTCACTGTTCAATGGGTGTATGGTTTAGGGAACTCCCTGATGTGGGCTCTTCGGTGCCAGAATGACTGGTGTCAGAATTTCGTTCATATTGCCGGCATTCAGTCAAACTTTTTTCGGTGAGGGTGGGACTCCGCCAAGTCTGCCCTTTGTTTATTTATAAATTTTATGGACAGAATTTCTGAGTGCAGCCGAGGCATAGAGGGGTCCGGTTCGGTGGCATCAGTATTGCATTCCTGCTTTTTGCAGATGATGTGGTTCTGTTGGCTTCATCAAGCCATGATCTCCACCCTTCACTGGAGCGGCTTGCAGCCAAGTGTTAAGCAGCTGGGATGAGAATCAGCTCCTACAAATATACATCCAACTATGGTCCCAAGTCGGAAAAGGGTGGCATACTATCTCCAGGTCGGTGATGAGATCCTTCCCCAAGTGGATTAATTCAAATATCTTGTGGTGTTGTTTGCGAGTAAGGGGAGAAGGGAATGTAAAATCAACAGGTGGAAGTGATGTTGAATTTGTATTGGTCTGTTGTGGTAAAGTGGCTGTTGTGGCTAAGTTGAAAGTTGAACCTCTCTATTTCTTGGTCGAGCTACGTTCCTACCCTCACCAATGGTCACGAACAATGTTCCCTCTAAGCTGCGCAACTGCGCATTTGCGCACTTGTCCCACATGCTTAGCGCAGAGGAAAACAGATCCAGCGCAGTGAACTACAGCCTGACGTGTTTTTTTTTTTTAAACAGCAGCACACTGCCTCTCACAAGAACTGCTGCTCAGCCACACCGGGCTACACATGCTACTTTCTTGTTTACCTGACACCGCCCCCCCTCAATTTTAAAGGAGTACACTTATAATTACAAACACCGGGGTATGTGAACAATAAAAGAAAAAGTGGTGAAACTGGATGAGATTTTCTCTTTTTTGAGTAAAAAAGGTCTGGTCTGAAACTAAAGTAGAAAGCACAGGGTAAGAAGGTCTATAATGTTAAAGTTACACATCGGCACAGCCTGATCGAGGATGAAAGTACAGATGATACAGTGCACAAAAAGCTAATTCTGTATTTTAAATATAGGAGGCAACATAACATTAACCCTAAAACTGTGTGGGACCATCATTCAGCTTTCAACATGCATTGCGAAAGATATTCTGCAAGCAATAATTCAGTTTTACACCAAGAAAAACAGACGGGGATATCATTGTGGGTTAAAAAAAAAAAAAAAACAAAGTCGGAAGCGACATTTCAAATTTATAGTTAAGAGTTGGCTTGGTATGTATTTGTATTATAATGTATTTTGTTTGTTGACATTTTCAGTGCAAGTTAGTAAAAACACAAGATTGTTCTTAAAAATGTTCTGATGGGAATGTAAATGCTGTAATCTGAAACTTTTAATGAGCCATGTAACTTCAATGGATGACACTGACTGACCACAGTGCATACGTCTGATGTTGCTCAAAGTGGTCTAAGGGGGTGCTCATGGGCTTAGTGTGTTTGCTCAGACACGTCAAAAATTAGAGGGAACATTGGTCACGAAGAACAATATCCTGGATACAAGTGGCCTAAATGAGTTTCCTCTGAAGCATGTCTCTAGATAGGGTGAGAAGCTTGGCCATCTGGGAGGAGCTCAGCGTAAATCTGCTCCTCCTTTGCATTGAGAGGAGCCTGATTTGGATGCCTCCTGGATGCGTACCTGCTGAGGTGTTCCGGGCATGTCTCGCTGGAAGGAGACGCAGGGGACAACCCATGACACCCTGGAGAGAGCATGTCTCTCAGCTATCTTGGGAAGGCCTCAAAGTGGGAGAACATGCAAAATCACAAGGTGTTCATTTTTCTCATTATATTTTAAGACAAGCAAAATAAAGAATAGAGAGTTAATAATGACAATTTTTTTGTTTTGAAGTTGTCTCGTTTTATGACACAAATTCAAGTTTCAGGCAGGTTCATTTCACTATTGACTCTTGTAAATACCTGTTACTCACCGTCCTCACAAAAGATATTGCTGAGCTAGCGCATTACATTCCAGTGCCCGTTCGTTAATGTCCCACCCCCATACATGGAACAGAGTCAGCAGGCGGGAAACTTTTGTTTTTACTTGTCAGAATTAACTGTCTTGAATTTTTTTTGCTTTGCAATTCACAAGATTATTTTAAATCTGCCTCACAATTCTGAAGACAGGGGTTCAAATCCCGGCTCCGTTTTCCTCCCACATCCCAAAAACATGCAGGATAGGTTGATTAAAGACTCTAAATTGGCCATGTGTGAATGGTTGTTTGTTTTTATATGCCTTTGTGAATGGCTGGTGACCACTTTATTGTGTACCCCCCCTTCTGGCTGAAGATAGCTGGGGTGGGCTCCAGTGCACCTGCTACTGTAGTGAGAATAAGCAGAATGGAAGATGAATATAAATATGAATATAAATATATACATAAAATAAATACAAAACTGTAAATACAGATGAAACTAACCTTACCTTCTTGTTCTGCATTACAACATTTTCCTGTGTCATGATGCAAACACTTATCCTCTTTATTTAATATTAGGGTTATTTTTTACCCAATTTTCACCCATATTTCAAGGTGATAAGTGCCATGTCTCAACAGGACAGAACTTCTGCCCATGTCCATTAATAACTATCAAATACCTAAACACCATTCCTGAGAGAAGATTGGTTCTTTACCAATTCCAAGCCATTGAACTTCAGTTATTAAAGGTTGTCAAAAGAGTTCACCTCCCAGAGAGTAATGCAGCGAGCACTATCAAAAGAAGCAAGCAGTGTATCCTCCCGTATAGAAGCGGCCCCACAACTGACCATGCGATGGTATTTAAGCTACTTATTCAAACATGGAAATGAAAAATTGCACAAGACTTAATAAAATGAGCTGCACACCAAAGACCCACTCAAAGCCAAATGGCTACCTTTTTAAGCGTCAATTAGCTATTAAAAACTTGACAACCACTCACTTTTCAAAGGGAAGTGTATTATCCAGAGCCCTGACATACACACTCTAATGTAATCTAATAAAAAAAAATATCAAACTTAATAACGGAAATGCAGCGATTCAGCACTTTATCCAAGTGTTAATTACCACATTGTCTCTTAATGAAGACTTGCTCAGGAGTGTGTTAGTCTATCTTGATGAAAATACAGTTTGCACACTGTGTAAATGTGTATGCATTAATGTTATTCTAAGTAAAAAGCATTTACTATATGAATTATGAAAATCACACCTTTTTAGGTAATCTGTGTTGAGAATAATGAACCGGTATCCAAAAAATGGCAGGCACACAGAGGCAACCACATACGTGCAAAACTAAGCAGTATACAAAACAGTCACATTCTCTCTTTTGTTAGCCCTAGATATTTTATCACATTGACATTAACATTAGTATGTGGGCTCATGAAATGCATTTTACATGGGGTTAAGAACACCAACTGCTATTTTGGTGCCAACTTTTATCACTCGTGTGAGAGCCATCATATATGGGTGTTATCAAAATGTAAAGTGTCATTTCTTTGCTTGTGTACCTCCATCAAGGTAATGAAATGTTTTACACATTTCATGTTACTGCTTTCTTCTAGTCACACATTGGTGAACGAAACATTAAAACAAACAAACACAAAAAATAATAATAAAAAATAAAAATAAAAATAAAAACCCAGTTCATTTACACACTGATGACACAGCACAACCATGGGCTTACAGGTGGATTACAGAAGTCTCAAACACAAACGTTTAGGTTTAAGGATGATCATTTTGCCACTTTAGCCACTATAATCTGTTACTACAATCTATATTTTTAAAGAACTGAAGAGAGACTTTTTAAGGACCTGATGTCTCACACTTTTTCTCAATAATTTCAAATTTCTTTAGTGTTTTAGCACCAAGGAAGACAAATCTAAGATAATGGGCAAGAGACATAAGAGATGACAAAAATGCTCTCCTACCATTGTCACTGTCAGACTTGTTCTCATGTTCCGTATCGGTAAGAGTAAGCGCTGAGTTGGAGCGGCTGGACTGACAGGAACTCCCACGGCCCCACAGATGCATAGCTCTCTCTGTTGACAAAACAGCTTGACTGTCTACATCTTGGTCCTGGGTTGTAGCATCAGAGAAACCTCGGTGGGGAAAACCCATCTTGGAGCACAATACAACGCCATGGCGTGATGGTGGCTCACAGATCCCCAGTGGACGAAGACTTAAATGCTGACCTGAAATATAGTTAGGAAGTTAGAATATTACTAGAACTAGTAGAGGGAATTGACATGAAAAAAAAATTTTCGGCAGCAGATCCAAAGAGTGGTAGCACTGCCTGTTGCCTAGACAGCTGGGATGGGCTGTAGTTTACCTGTGACCCAAATGACGACAAGCGGAACTGAAAATGGATTAACGGCTGGTCAGGCAAAATGATACAAAAACATCTATTCCAATACTTTGGATTTGAAAATTGGCAACTTCCATCTATTTTCCGAGTCGCCTATCCTCACAAGGGTCGAAAGTGTGCTAGATCCAATCCCAGCTATATTTGACCAGGAAGCCTGAATTGAACACTGTGAACTGGTTGCCAGCAGGGCATATAGAGACAAACAACCATTCACACTCACAATCACACCTAAGGGAATTTGGAGTCCCCAATTACCGCACATTTTTGGGATGTGGGAGGAGACCGGAGTGCCCAAAGAAAACTCACGCGGGCACAGGGAGAACATACAAACTCCACATAGGCGGGTCTGAGATTTGAACCCCGGTCCTCAGAACTGTGAGGCCAGTGCTCTAACCAAATGCTCTGCTGTGCTGCCAAATTGGCAACTTTTTTTTTAAATGAAAAGCATGAACAAGGGATTAATACATTCAAGTCATTAATTTTTTGAATGTATAAATATATTAAATCTTTTTTTACATGTTTGGGAACAGAAAATACACAATTTATATTGCATATATAGATTAAATCTGTACTCATATCTCATCGATGAATACAAACGTGATGTATAATGGATGTGTAGTGATTGTGGATGAAATAAGAAAGACATTAATTTGGGAGGAAAGAATAAATTGTTACTGCGTTATTTCCGATTGAGAGTATTTTTAATTACAGCGTTATAAATCAAGCTATTTTATGTTGTAAAAGGAACACCACGTCACTTTTTATATATATATATAACAATTAGGAAAATTGACAAGAAACATTTTTAAACAGTCTAATATTCAGATAGCTGCTACACTTTCTGAAATTTTTCTAAGAATTCTAGACAGCCAGAGGTTTCCTTCTTCAAACCCAAACACACATATCAATGCCAGTGAATTTTTATTGAAAAATCAACAAGATCTAACATGGGGACTCGACAAAAGGGAAATAAGGCAGGAAAACAAAACACAGGACAAATGAACATTGGCATAGGAAACTGATTTATGATGTGAAGATGGAATGCGTGTTGTGACAGTGCATATAGTTTCAGATTCCCTTTATTGTTATTTTAAACCCAAATATACATTAATTTCTACTTGAAGCAGACACCAATGTTGGAATTGCGTGTCTTGAAAACGATTCAGGTAGGCAGGTGGAGGTTCTGATTTTCGGCCAGCCTGATTCACACACGGAACAGGTGGATTTGGTGCAAAATATGAAGAAAAAGAAAGAAGGATTACAATAATTTCCAAGGCAGGACGGCCAGAGTACAGGGACCTCTGCTTGCAAGAAATTAAGAGTGGGTGCTTGGTGCCCACTTCCACCTCCCCCAAAAAGAGTAGCTGGGAGTGCTTATAGGATGATCTGCAGGTGGGAATGGTCCGATGTTTCCTCGCCATTGCGTGGTATATGGCAGGAAGGAGATGACCTTGTTGGTGAAGCCTTCCAGTCTGGCTGGTGGTGAAAGTTATTAATTTAGTATTCTGGTGCAAAAACAGATGTCTTCGGTTTCAGCTTTGATGCTCTTTGTGCTTTGCCCATTTGTCACAGTAGGTAAAGAGTTATTTGGATGCAACTCTGCATTCTTTCTCCTCCGAACACAACAATTTCCAATTTTACCAAAAAGTTCTATTTCGGTTTTATCTTACCATATGACATTTTCACAATCTTTTAGATAATGTAACACTCTCTAGCAAACTTCCGATGGCCCCGGACTTGTACTGGTTTAAGAACAGGGATACGTCTGGCCCTGCAGGATTTGAGTCCCTGGCAATGTAGTGTGTTACTAATCATAGACTTTCTTTTTTTGATCCCAGCTCTCTGTAGGTCATTTAGTTAGTCCCCTTGCATGGTTCTGGGATTTTTGCTCACCATTGTTGTCATCATTTGGGCCTCATGGGGTGAAATATTGCGTGAAGCCCCAGATTGAGCTAGATTATCTGTGGTCTTCTATATCATTTTCTAATAATTGTTCTCACAGTTGATTTCTTTACACAGACGCTACTTGCCTATTGCAGATTCTGTCATCTCAGCATGGTGCAGGTCTACAGTTTTGTTTCTAGTGCCCTTAGACAGATCTTTAGTCTTGGCCATAGTGGAGTTTTACAGGTGCTGTTTGAGGTTGTGGACAACAGTCAGTTGTACTGATTGAAACAGGTGCCATGAATAGAGGTAATGAGTGGAGAACAGTGGCACCTCTTAAAAAAGAAGTTACAGGTCTGGGAGAGCCACATATGTTGCTTGTTTGTAGGTGACCAAATACTTATTTTCCACAATAATTTGCTTTTAAATTCTTTAAAATAAAACAATGGGATTTTCTGGACATTTTCATTTCATTTTGCCTCTCATTGGGGAGGTACACCTGTGAAGAAGAATGCAGTACTCGTTCATCTTTTAACTGGGAAAACTTGCGCAATTGGTGCCTGACTACTTTTTTGGTCCACTGTACATAACACATTTCATACACATGGTAATTTCATGTGCTTTAAATGATAAAAACAAAGAGAAAACATTTTATAAATATTGAATCAGAGAAAAAAATAAGAGCACAATTGAGACAGCAAAAGGTGCAGAGAGATGAGGGACACACGGTGGTGGACTTTACAAAAACGATGGAAATGGCAGTAGTGAACAGCATAGAGTGACCTACAAGAGCGGAGGTAGAAGTACATAGGTGGATTATATTTTGTGCAGACGATGTAATCTGAAGGAGGTAACTGACTATAAGGTAGTGGTAGGGGCGAGTGTAGCTTGACAGCGTAGGATGGTGGGGTGTAGGATGAGACTGGTGGTGGGGAAGAAGATTAAAAAGACAAAGGTCGAGCAGAGAACCATGTGGTGGAAGCTGAGAAAGGAAGAATGTTGTGCCGCCTTTTGGAATGAGGTGAGACAGGCTCTCGATGTAAAGGAGGAGCTCCCGGAAGACCGAACTACTACAGCCAAGGTGATCAGAGAGATCGGCAACAGAGTACTTGTGGTGTCTTCTGTTAGGAAAGGGGAGAATGAGAATTGGTGGTGGAACCCCAAAATACAGGAAGTCATACAAGGAAAGAGATTAGGGAAAAAGAAGTGGGACACAGAGAGAACTGAGGAGAGGCAGAAGAAATACATTGAGATGCAACATAGGTGGAGGTGGCCAAGGCTAAACAAGAGACATATGATGACATGTACACCAGGTTGGACACAAAAAGAAGGAGTAAAGGAGCTCTACAGGTTGGCCAGACAAGGATAAAGACTGGAAGGATGTGCATCAGCTAAGGGTGATTAAAGATAGAGATGTCTCATAACCAGAACGCGAGGGCAGACCCAAATGCACGACTCGGTTGACAGGAAGGCAGTTAAAGGAAGATCTTTATTCATTCCAAGGTCGAATGCCAGAGAGTCAGTCAGAGCGAGCAGTAGTATCAGGAGCGTCAAGCTTACGAGGTTGGTCGGAGGACAGGCGGAGGTCGATACACATGGGTTGAGGATCAGGAATGCGGAAGTGCGGGAACGAGGCATGGATGGAAGTGATCTGGCAAAGCCAGACCGTCGACTCGGTTCTAAATATACTAGTCTGCTAGTCTGCGCCTCCTAATCAACACAGGTGTGCTGGGCACTTTGACTGGGGAGACTAATTGCAATGGACGAGTTGCTTGAAGCCAGCTTACATGGAACGTGGAATGAACCCCCATCGATCTGGGACATTTCAAAGAAACGGCGACAGGGTTAAGGATCTTGGTGATAGGAAAGGGACCCACGAACCTGGGAGCTAGCTTGCATGACTCTGTCCGCAGCGAAAGATCCTTTGTGGACGACCATACGCGTTCCCCCACCTTGAACGCCTGTGCCCTTCTTCTCTGGAGGTCCGCTGTGGATTTGTAGGAGCTGCCCATGCATATTAGTGTTTTTCGGGCTATTTCCCAGGTCCGCTTGCAGCGTCTCACCACTGCCAATGCGGATGGCACCGTGGAGTCGGTGGCCACAGATGGAAACAGAGAGGGAGGGTAACCATGAATGATGTGGGACGGCCGTAGCTTACCCATAGGTCGCAGGCGAGAGGTCTTATTGGCCATACAGATCGGGCATGCATTGACATACTCCCTCACGTCCTTTCCCAGGTTTAGCCACCAAAACCGTTGTTCCACGACTGAGCTGGTCTTCACCATGCCAGGGTCACGGACGGTCTTGTTTGTGTCAATCAATGACATCTTCCCATAGCGAAGGATCCACGAACAGACAGCCGGGAGGACATTCGGGTGGGCCAGGAGTGTTACTTAGAGCCTCCTTTACCCGTGTCTCGATATCCCAGGTGAACCCGGACAGGAAGCAGGCCTCCAGAAGTATCGGAACACTCACGGGCTCTGATCGCTCCCCTTCATGGATCCGAGATAGTCTGGTTTGCCATTATTTAAGCCTGGACAAAAGGACAGAGTGAACCGAAAGCAAGTGAAAAAGAGTGCCCACCTGGCCTGGCGAGGATTCAGTCTCTTGGCGGTCCTCATGTACTCCAAGTTCTTATGGTCCATAAGAACCAGAAATGGCACTTGTGATCCCTACAGCCAGTATCTCCATTCCTCCAGCACCGTTTTGATCGCCAGTAATTTGCGATCGCCCACATCATAATTCCACTCTGCTGGAGTCAGTCTCTTAGACAGGAAGGCGCACGGTTGAACTCTTCCATCCCTTCTACACCTCTGGGAGAGTACTGCTCCCATTCCTGAGTCCGATGCATCCACCTCCACCACAAACATCTCTGCATCTGGCATGATGAGGATAGGAGCTGTGGTGAAACTCTACCCAAATCTATCTAAGGCCTCCTAGCAGGTCACATCCCACTCGAATGAGTTGCGGGGTGAAGTGAGGGCGTGCGAGGGGGCAGCAATGGAACTGAAGTTCCTGATGAACTTGCGGTAGAAGTTGGCGAATCCTATGAACCTCTGCACCTCCCTGCGATTGGTGGGAGTGGGCCATTGGAGAACCGCGTCGATCTTACTGGGATCCATGCAAATCTGTCCCTCGGCCAAGATGAATCCCAGGAATGTGACGGAAGGTCGGTGAAACTCGCACTTTTCTGTCTTGACATATAGATTATGTCGGAGCAATTGCTGCAGCACCTCCCTGACGTGCTCAATGTGGGAAGCTTCATCCGGGAAAAAGATCACAATTTTGTTGAGGTAGATGAACAAGTTCTTGTTCAGTCTCTCCCGTAGCACATCATTAATAAAATTATGAAACACTGTTGGCGCGTTCGTTAGGTTAAACAGCATCACCAGGTGTATTAAAGGCCGTCTTCCACTCGTCCACTTCTCTGATGCGTACCATCTGGTACGCATTTCGTAAATTCAACTTGAAGCAGTTCGAATGGGGTAGCAATTAGGGGAAGAGGGTACCTGTTTTTGATGGTGATGTCATTGAGTCCCCTGTAATCAATACAGGGCCGTAACGATGTGTCCTCCTTCTTGACAAAGAAGAATCCTGCTCCAGCCGGTGATTATGATGGTCGGATGAGTCCTGGCGCTAGCGACTCCTCCACGTACTCCTTCATGGCTGGGTGTTCCAGTCCTGTTAAAGAAAAGAGCCTCCCTGTAGGGAGTGAGGTGCCGGGCAACAACTCGATAGCACAATTGTAAGGGTGGTCCGGCGGAAGTGATTTGGCCTTTGCCTCTGAGAAAACTTCCTTGAGGTCCTGATAACAGGATGGCACTGCTGGTAACTCCGGTATGGACTTCAATTCCTGTAAGTCGACGGTGCGATCTGTAATCTCCTCTCTTCTAGAACCACAAAACACACCTTACTACATTCTTCGCCCATACCTTGATTTGACCGGTGCTCCAATCAATGTGTGGGTTGTGTCTTAAGCCAGGGACTGTCCAAGATGACATCGCTGCTCCGCAAGTTGAATACAAGGAAACTAATTGTCTCGGTGTGAGCGTCCGGAAATGTCATCCTCAGAGATTGCGTACGGTGAGTTACTCGGCAAAGGAATTTACCATTGGCCGCAAATGCATTGCGGAACCGCTGCATCTGAAAAGTCACAACGCCCAAAGCCTCGACTACCCAAGGATTAATCAGGTTCGCGTCCGATCCCGAGTCAATAAAGGCTGTGGCGGAATAAGTACGGCCCCCCGTACTCAAGGTGATTCGAAGCAGTGATCAACTTGATCCCGCCGCGGTGTAATTCACACTCACCGGAGTCGTGATCTTGAGAGTGGAGCGCTTGGGCCTGATCGGACAGTGGGATACTAAGTGACCCAGGCATCCACAGTAGAAGCATTGGCCCTCTCGCCGACGTCGTAGTCATTCCTCTGCCGGACCATCGAGTCCCTCAACCTGCATCGACTCTGTCGCGGGTACGGGCGTCGGCAGCATGTAAACTGGCGGGGCGGATGCACCCTGTTCTCCTTCAAGTAGCGCGTCCACTTGTCCCTGGATCGCGAGCCTCTGGTCGATCTTGAGAGCTAGGGCGATGAGTGAATCCAGGGAGGTAGGCAGGTCCATGGCAATGAGGTGGTTGCGGATTTGCGGTGAGAGCCCTTGGAAGAAGGCGTTGAGAAGCGCATCCTCATTCCATCAACTTTCAGCTGCTCTGATGCAAAACTCGATAACGTAATCGGCCACGCGACGCTCTCCCTGTCGTAATGTATTCAATGTCGCTGCTGCTTCGCATTCCGGCGAGGCATATTGGAAGACCTGCATTACCGCGCATACAAAGAGCGTCCAGGAGTGGCATGTTCCAAAGTTACGACTCCACTTTGTCGTGGCCCATGCCTCTGCTCTTCCCATCATGTAGGTTATGACGTAGGCCATTTGTGCGCGGTCTGTCGGGAAGGTGGAGGCCTGTAGCTCGAAGTGAAGATTGCACTGGGCGAGAAAGGGCTTGACGTTCCCCGAGTCGCCGGAAAAGCATTCGGGCCGGGAGAGAGGTGTGGCCCTGAAACGCTGAAACTCCGCGACTGGTGGGTAGTCGGAGCGACCTGGACTGAGCGAGAAACCGTGGCGGCCGCCATCAGCGTGGCGTTAGCGGCGCTAGCCTGGGAAGCTGGCCATGGCTCTAATCGGGCACAGATCTCGTGAAGTCTCTGGTTAGTCATATGAAGAAGAGTCTCCTGCTTGGGCAGGCGTCTGCCTTGTATCTGCAATGAGCGGCGGACGGCTTCTGAGTCGGCTGGGTCCATGTCGTGGCCAGATCATTCTGTCATAACCAGAACGCTAGGGCGGACCCAAATGTACGACTCGGTAGACAGGAAGGCAGTTAAAGGAAGATCTTTATTCGTTCCAAGGTCAAATGCCGGAGAGTCAGTCAAAGCGAGCAGTAGTATCAGGAGCGTCAAGCTTACGGGTTGGTCAGAAGACAGGCGGAGGTCGGTACACAGGGGTTCAGGATCAGGAATGTGGAAGTGCAGGAACGAGTCATGGATGGCAATGATCTGGCAAAGCCAGACCGTCCCCTGGGTCGTATGAACTCTAGGGTTCATTATAGCTGATGAGGCGCAGATGTGCACCTCCTAATCAACGCAGGTGTCCAGGGGACCTGGACAGCCAGGGCTGGATCGGTAGGACCAAGACAAGATGGAAATGTGTTGACTGTTGCCAGTAGTGTTCTAAATAGCTGGAAAGAATACTTTGAGAAGTTTATGAATGAAAAAATTGAGAGAGAAGGAAGAGTAGAAGAGGCAAGTGTGAAGAACTAGGAAGTGGCAATGATGAGTAAGGGGGAAGTTAGAAAGGCATGAAAGAGGATGAAAAATGGAAAAACCAGTTGGTCCTAAAGACATACCTGTGGAGGTATGGAAGCAATTTGGAGAGGTGTCTGTGGAGTTTCTGACCAACTTATTCAACAGAATACTAACGGTTGAGAAGATGCCTGAAGAATGGAGTAAAAGTGTGCTAGTGCCCATTTTTAAGAAAAAAGGTGACTTGCAGAGCTGTGGCAACTATAGAGGAATAAAGTTGATGAACCATACAATGAAGTTATGGGAACGAGTAGTGGAGGCTGGATTTGGGACAGAAGTATCTGTGAGCAACAGTATGGTTTCATGCCGAAAAAGAGTACCACAGATGCATTATTTGCATTGGGGATGCTAGTAGAAAAGTACAGAAAGGGTCAGAAGGAGCTACATTGTGTCTTTGTGGATCTACAAAAAACCCATGACAGAGTACCAAGACTGGAACTGTGGCACTGCATGTGTAAGTCTGGCGTGGCAGAGAAATATGTTAGAATAGTTCAGGACTTGTATGAGGGCAGCATAACAGTGGTGAGGTGTGCCATCGATGTGACAGAAAAATTGAAAGTGAAGGTGGGATTCCATCAGGGATCAGCTCTGAGCCCCTTCCTGTTTGCTGTGGTAATGGAAAGGCTGACAGATGAAGCTAGACTGGAATCCCCTTGGACCTTGATGTTCGCAGATGACATTGTGATATGCAGTGAAAGCAGGGAGCAGGTGGAGGAACAATTGGAAAATGGAGGCATGCATTGGAAAGGAGAGAAATGAAGATTAGTTGAAGTAAAACAAAACATGTGTGTGAATGAGAGGGGTGGAGGGGGAGATATAGCAAGGGTGGACGACCTCAAATACTCAACAACCCAGAGTAAAAGTTTATAAAACAGTGGTGAGGTCTACCATGATGTATGGATTAGAGACGGTGGCACTGAAGAGACAACAGGAAGCAGAACTTGAGGTGGCAGAAATGAAGATGTTGAGGTTCTCGCTTGGAGTAAGCAGGTTGAATACGATAAGAAATGAGCTAATTAGAGGGGCAGCCAAAGTTGGATGTTTTGGAGACAAGGTTCGAGAGAGCAGACCTTGATGGTTTGGAGATGTCCAGAGGCAATAGAGTGACTATATTGGTAGGAGGGTGCTGAGGATGGAGCTGCCAGGGAAAAGAGCAAGAGGAAGACCAAAGAAAAGGTCGATGGCTGTTGTGAGGGAAGACAGGAGGACAGTGGGTGTTAGAGAGGAAGAGGCACGAGATAGGGTGAGATGGAAAAAGATGACACGCTGTGGCGATACCTCATGGGACAAGCCGGAAGAAAAAGAAGAAGATGATGAAATCCTTAGAGCCCAACTGACATCCCTATAAACATTCTAAAATTGATATTGTAATGAAGAATAAAAAAAATACACTTCAATGTCTATCAGAAAAAAAATAGCGGAGAGCATGTCATCCATGTGCAAACTTTTGGAAGTCTCACTCAACATCCAAGTAGCAGCCATATTGCCTGCAACGTCATCTGCAGATGTCACACTGGGACAGTCACCATTGAAAACGTGGAGTGGCACCTGCTATAGGAGAGGAACATGCGTAAGTCTGGTGTGGCAGAGAAATATGTCAGAACAGATCAGAAAATGGGCAGCACGGTGGATCAGTTGGTAAAGAATTATCCTCACAGTTCTGAGGACCCAGGTTCGATACTGGCCCCACCTGTGTGGAGTTTGCATGTTTTCCCCGTGCCTGCATGGGTTTTCTTTGGGCACTCCGGTTTCCTTCCACATCCCAAAAACATGCACCATTAATTGGACACTCTAAATTGCCCGTAGGTGTGATTATGAGTGCGGCTGTTTGTCTCCATGTGACCTGCAATTGGCCGGCAACCAGTTCAGGCTGTACCCTGGCTCCTGCCCGTTGACAGCTGGGATCGACTCTAGCACTCCCCAGGACCATTGTGAGGATAAGCGGCAAAGAAAATGGATGGATGGAGTATAGAAAATATATGAGGGCAGCAAAATAATGGTGAGGTGTTCCATAGGTGTGACAGAAGAATTTAAGGTGGAGGTGGGACTGCATCAGGGATCAGCTCTGAGTCCCTTCTTGTTTGCTGTCATAATGGATATGCTGACAGATGACGTTAGACTGGAATCCCCTTGGTCCATGATGCTCACAGGTGACATTGTGATTTGCAGTGAAAGCATGGAGGAGGAGGATGAACAATTAGAAAGATGGAGGGATATACTGGAAAGGAGAGGAATGAAGATTAGCCAAAGTAAAACAGAATATAAGTGTGTGAATGAAATGGGGTGGAGAGGGAAGAGTGAGTCTCCAGGGAGAAGAGATAGCAAAGGTGGACAACTTCAAATACTTGGGGTCAACAATCCAGAGCAATAGTGAGTGTGGTAAGGAAGTGAAGAAACGGGTCCAAGCAAGTCGGAACAGCTGACGGAAGGTGTCTAGTGTGTTATGTGATAGAAGAGTGATGAAGGACAAAGTTGATAAAATAGTGCAGCCATGATGTACGGATTAGAGATCGTGGCAATGAAGAGACAACAGGAAGCAGAGGTAGAGGTAGCAGAAATTAAGATGCTGAGGTTCTTGCTCGGAGTGAGCGGGTTGTATATGAATAGAAATGAGCTCATTAGTGGGAGAGCCATAGCTAATGTTTTGGAGACAAGGTTCGAGAGAGCAGACTTCGTGGGTTTGGACATGTCCAGAGGTGAGAGAGTGAGTATATTGGTAGAAGGGTACTGAGGATGGAGTTGCCAGCCAAAAGAGTGAGAGGAAGAACAAAGAGAAGGGTGATAGATGTTGTGAGGGAAGACATGAGGGGAGTTAGTGTTAGAGAGGAAGCTGTAGGAGATGGTCTTAGATGGAAAAAGATGACACGCTTTGGCGAACCTTAGCGGGACTAGCCGAAAGGAAAAGAAGAAGGTGCAAGAAATATAAACTAAAATATATTCACATTTAGGGCTGATGTCACGTATTCCATTAGTGTTCTGTGTAATAGCTCAAGCCTGAATCACAATGTTTGCTTTGGACTCTGTGCTCCACTTTTTGACCTGAGTCTGCTGATCTCAGAGCCTTACGGGGTTTATATTCCGTTCGCATTAATTTCATGTATTCAAGACCTAAACCATTTAGTTATTTATACAGCAGTGCGAGAACTCTAAAATATATTCTAAAGCCGACTGGGAGCCAATGTATAGACTTTAGAATTGGAGTATTATAGTCTGACTTCTTTGTTCAGTTCTGTTTCAGAACCCAAGCTGCAACATTGCAACTTGGTGTTTGCTTTTTAATGAGTGACTCTGTGTGTTTACTAACAGCATTCCTCATTTCTTTATTGCCCAAATGATCTGTTTTGTCGTGGTTTAACTGAAAAAATGTTGGCACATCTATTTAGGTATTCGTTAGAGACAGTGACACAACAGCTCAGTTGAACTCCCGTCATCTGGAGACACTGCAAGATATGACTGTCCGTCAAAGTTCTGAAAAATTTGACGGTCATTGCTATTTTATGAGACACTTCCAAAGGTTACCAAGCAACTCCTTTCCCCTTTGTAGGACCTGAAACATTTAAGGACTGTTCCATTTAACTCCTTCCCATGTTTTCAACATGTTCAGCAGTATATCATAATATACCGCATCAAAAGCCACGTTAAGATCCATCAAAACCACGTTATACAGTATTTTCAAATACGTTTATGCTTCTATAAATCACAATAATGAGTAGATAAAGTGTCATAGTGTCTGTTTTGGTTAGGTTTGTTTTGTTTGTTTCCTGTGTTCCATATCTTGTGTGCTCATTTTATTAGGTTTGTCCACCTGTTCATGTTCACACTCTTCCTTTGCGTTGACCAACCAGCTCCATCCAGTCACTCATCTTGTCCAGGTGTTTCTTGTTGTCTTGGCAATCTCTGCGTTTTAACTTCCTGCTTTCTTTCAATTCTTGTTGGTCCATTGCGTTGTCGAAGTCATGTCTGTCTGTGCCCATGCCGTTTTCTCTCTGTGCCATGTTTTGTCTAGTTTGTAGTTTAGGTTTACAGTAATTCCTCGTTTTTTGCAGTAAATGGGTACCAGACCCACCCGTGAAAAGTGAAAAACCGCAAAGTAGGGGTAAATAGCTTTTTTTTTTCTTTTCTTAAAATTTAATCCATAGGTCCTTGTCGTCTTGCTGGGATGCTGAATTATACCCTGTCAATGCGGCTTCCTGCTACAGTACTGTACTAACGTATGGTAGCGTTTATTTTCATTATTTCATTTTATTTTTTCATCTATTTATTTATTTTTTACTCCATTGGTCCATATCGTCTTGCTGGGATGGCCGCATTACACCCTATCAACACAGCTTCCTGTCGACGGAGCTTCCTGCTACAGTACTGTACTAATGTATGCTGGCGTTTTTCTTTTTCTTTTTTTTTTTTAAATTGAATTTATTTATTTATTTGCTTCATTAGTCCTTGTCGTCTTGCCGGGGATGCCGCATTATATGCTATCAATGCAGCTTCCTGCTACAGTACTGTACTAATGTATGCTGGAATTTTCCTTTTTTTTTCTAATTTTATTTTAAAAAATGTCTTCCCTTCATTGGTCCATGTTGTCGTGCTGGGGATGACGCATTGCCTTCCCCTGTAATATACAGTACATTATCATACTAATGTATGCTGGTGTTATTTTTTTTCTTATTCTATTTATTTATTTATTTTTGCTTTATTGGTACGTCGTCACGCCGGGGATGGTGCATTAGTACGTAGCGATCTGGCTTTTTTGGGGGAGAGGGGGAGATGGGTCAGAAATCCACAATGCACTGAATCTGTGATAGGTGATTCGCAAAGTAGAGAGGGATTACTGTATTTACAATATACTTTTTTACTTTGATTCTTTGGTTGTTGGACTCTTTAGTTTGCCGTTTTCAAAATTAAACACAGTTACGAAATTAATCTATTCCAGAAGTTGTTTCAGAACATGAATTTTTCATAAGTAGGAGTACATTTTACATTTAAACAGGTAAATAAAGTTGCAAAAAACACGAACGAAAGTGTACTTTTTCAATGTACGTTAGCTTGTGACAGTGCGTGACAGTACAAGCCTGATCCATTGACAGACGAGCGACCATGGGAATCAAAAAGCATCATGGGTTAAGATTGACGTCCCTCCTGGCCAATGAGATGCCAGGAAGTTGCGACGGCGATAGCCAACGGGAGAGTAGGTCTATCGCACCACACAAACCAAGATACAGGAGGGGCATCACGGATAAAGAATGACGTCCTTCCTAGCCAATGGTATGCCAGGAAGATGCTACGGCGATAGCCAATGGGAGAGCAGCTCTATGGCGCCACACAAATCAAGATACAGGATGTTTACATTCGATGTAATTAGGGGAATCCAGTGCCTTTTTTTCAGTTTTGTATCCTGGAAAGAACACAGTGTCGACTGTCATGCAAGATATCTCCCTCCCAGTGCTTTCAGACTGCCAACCAAACCTGCCTTCCTCGAGTAAGCCCTGGCATTTTTTGTCCTCTCCGTCGTTTTCACCTGTCGCCGCCACTTTTTGAAGTTATTTACCATGGCCAACCAAGTTACCTCCACATGTTTTTGATTATGAAGATGACCTTGATTTAGTTGACCACCTGTATGACTATGCCTTTTATTTTTTATGTTTTCTCCCCCTAGCTTTACAAGTCCATGTGAGTTTTTGTCATATCTCCCCTTCTCCAGCCCCCGTGAGTCTAGCGACCACCACATCGTGGTCCCATTCTGGTGGCGCTTGGCCCCGTGGTTACCACATGCTTCTGCTCTGGCAGCACTCAATCTCTTGGTCCAGTGGAGGTGGCGATGCTTGACCAGCGGCCACCAACTTCTCCTGTTCGGCTGCGGGACTTCACTTGAGGCCGCACATTTTGCTCCTGCTCTTGCTCCAGCGGCACCGGCGCTCGACCAACTGCCACCACGTCTTGCTGCTGCTCAGGGGGTGTGCCCAGGCCATTGTCCTGTGTGCATTTGCCTCAGGCAGCAGCTCGTCATCTATGCTTTATTGTTGCTAATTATGCCATGTATTTAAGCCTTGTTTTTTGTTTTGTTAGTTGCCAGTTCCTTGTTGAAACTCCATTAGTGTACATAAGTATACGAGGTTCTTGTTACGTATTTGCCTTGTTGTCATGGCCAGCGTTCTTGTGGCACCATAGCCAAATATAAGTCAAGTCTCATTTTTTACCTAGTAGTTATTTGACCTTGTTTTCATGTTTTTTGACCTTGCCTTTTTGCCACGTGTTTTTTGTGCCTTTGCCTTTTTTGGACTGCGTACGTGTGTATAAACCCTGCCTACCCTCAACATCATGTCACTGCCTTAGACTCCTGCAGTTGGGGCCAACCCGTAGTCCCATGCTTGTGACACCTAGTTTAGATTTATTTCAGATATAGTTTGTTACTTTGATTATTGGGTTGTGGACAGTTTAGTTTGCCGATTTTCAAAATAAATATTTTTGAAGATTCTTGGATTCCTACCTTGCGTCCCTGCTTCCCTGCACTTGGGTCCAACACACCTTGCCTTGCCTTCCTTGTGTTCAGAAGCTATGACATGAAGCTGCCAGGGCCCTGGGCACAGCTGTCTGCGGTAGCAGCTTCACGCCTGTGCGTTATTGACGCTAATTAGGCCAAGCGTATAAGCCTTGTGTTTTTCATTCTCAGTTGCCAGTTCGTTGTGCTTGAGACTGTATTAATTAGTGTGAGTATACGAACCTCTTTTGGCGTATTCGCCTCGTTCTCGCGGCCAGTGTTCCTGTGCCACAATGCTTAAGTAAAGTGTTGTTTTTTGCCCTGGAGGTAATCCGATCTCGTGTTTATGTTTTTGGGACCTTGCCTGTTGCCACATGTGTTGTGGTTCTGCATTTTTTGACTGCTTACCTGTGTATGACCCCTGCCTGGAATAAAACCACCCTCAACATCAGGTCACTGCCTCTGAGTCCTGGATTTGGGTCCAACCCCATGTCGTATGCCCGTGACAGAAGAAATTTGTTTTTCAAAAAGGAGGGAAACTTCACACTGAGAAGTGCAGAGCTGAACAGGAATGAGTCACAGTAAGATGACTTGGTGGATTTTAAGATTTGAACATAGTGGTGTTTACTGCCAGAGGGTGAAGTTTGTCTGATGGTTGCATACTGATATGAAAACCACACGGTCGGCAGCAAATGAACTAACAATTAAGTGTAAGTACATGTGGCTATTTTCTGTCATGTTCCTTTACTTATGTACAGGACACTGGCTTCGGTTTGAAGAGAGAATCTTAAATTCAATTCTCTTTACAAAGTAGTGCTTTGAAATATCTTTTATTTGGATGAAACTAATCATTAATTTAGATGAACAAAGATACATTCATAAAGCACAAGGAAGCATCATGAAACTTTTGAAAGTGTATTTCAGTATTGTGGTTAAATATGCCCTCTTAATATTTAATAATGAAAACAGGTTTAGAAGACAGGCGTATCAGTCCTTTGGAATATAAATGAAAATGCGGCAAATAAATTATCTAAAAAATTGCAAAATGTCTCTTTTCATCTTTAAAATGAAAATGAAAAGGGTATTACAAGAGCTTTCTATAATTAATGTCACACCTTAAGATGCAGTGTTGTTCTCCAATTAAAAGTTACATGAATTTTAAACAAGCTCTGATTCAGACAAAGTGTGAAAAGAAGCTGATAAGTAAAGTATTATCCAAATTGTGAACAACAGGAGAACAACTCTGTTTGCCATATTTCATTATAAAATTTCTTAGTTCTGAGTACTGGGTTCAAATCCTGGCCCCACCTGTGTGGGGTTTGCGTGTTCCTCCCATATGTATTGGTTTTCTCCAGGGACTCTGGTTTCCTCCCACATCCCAAAGACATATATTAATTGGTTACTCTAAATTCGTTTTTGATGTGATTGTGAGTGCTAATGATTGTCTGTCTGTGCTCTACGATTGCCAGTTCAACGAGTGCAACCAGTTCAGGTAGCACCCTGCTTCCTGCTGGAAGATAGCTGAGATATGCTCCAGCACTGCTGCGACCCTTGTGAGGCTTAGCATCTCAGAAAAAGAATGGATGGATATTATGACCTTTTTCCCTTTTACATCCACCGACTTGAAAATGACATTTTGGCAACAGTAGCTTCTTCTTCTTCTTTTCCTTTTGGCTTGTCCCATCGGGGTGGCCACAGTGAATCATATTTTCCAAATTTCTCCTGCATCTTCTTGTGTAACACTAACTGCCCTCATCTCTCCCCGACAACATTCATCAACCTTTTCTTTGGTCGTCCTCTCGTTCTTTTGGCTGGCAGCTCCATCCTCAGTACATTTCAATCAATATACTCGTTCTTTCGCTCCTAGACATGTCCAAAGCATTAAAGTCTGCTCTCTCAAACTTTGTCTCCAAAACATCTGAAGAGTTTGTTTTCAAAATGAGACATAGGCATTTTTTTCAGATTTACGAAACTCGCGCCAAAATTATCCATTCGGAGCTGGATAATTTTGGCGCGAGTTTCATAAATCTGAAAAAAATGCCTGTCTCGTTTTGAAAACAAACTCTTCATCTGATTTTGCCTGTCACCCGAATTGAACTAAATTCTAATCCTATCCAACCTGATCACTTTGAGAGTGTACATCAGCATCTTCATTTCTGCCACCTCCAGCTCTGCTTCCTGTTGTCTCTTCAATGCCACCATCTCTAATCTGTACATCATGGCTGGCCTTACCACTGTTTTATAAACTTTGCCCTTTATCCTAGCAGAAACAATTCTGTCATATAATACACCAGACACATTCTGCCAAATGTTCCAACCTGCTTGCACCTATTTCTTCACATCCTTACCATAGTCACCATTTCTCTGGAATGTTGACCCCAAGTATTTGAAGTCCTCCACCTGTCTCTTCTCCCTTGAGCCTCACTCTTCCCCCTCACCACTCTCATTCATACATATATAGACTGTTTTATTTCGATTGGTGAGCTGTTCCGGTAACGTCTTATTTTAAGGAAACCCTGGGGGCGACTGCAGGAGGGACTAAGTATCTCAGCTGGCCTGAGTCTCTCTCTGAAAGAGATGGATGAAGTGGTTTTGGAGAGGTGGTAAGTGTTGGATGAATGGATGGATGGATAGATGAAAAACAAATTGAAAAAGTCCCAACAAAAATCAAAAACAAAAATTGGTGCATTTTCACCTGTTTTTAGGATTTGTAACATTCTTCATATTTGTCAAAAGAAAATGACTGGCTGCCAGGAAAAAGTGTTTGCCCCCTTCTCAGATTGTTATTTTTTGCTTATTTTCCAAACTGTAAAATTTAAGATCATCAAACATTATGTGCATATCAGACGGATAACTCATGTCGATACAAAAGGCAGGTTTTATATGGTGAGTTTACTTAATAAGGGGAAAAAAAAACCTTCCTCCACAATTGTGAGGATAAGTGGCTCAGATAATGAATAGATGGAAAAAAATATGATTCAAATTACCTGGCATGTCATCTTTTCCCATCTAAGCCATCATCTTCTTCTTTTTCTTCCGGCTTGTCCCTTGAGGGATCGCCACAGCGTGTCATCTTTTTCCATCTAACCCTATCTCGTACATCTTCCTCTCTAACTCCCACTGTCCTCATATCTTCCCTCACAACAGTCATCCTCAGCACCCTTCTACCAATATACTCACTCTCTTGCCTCTGGACATCTCCAAACCATCAAGTTCTGCTGTCTCGAACCTTGTCTCCAGAACATACAACTTTTGCTGTCCCTCTAATGAGCTAATTTCTAATCCTATCTAACCTGCTCACTCCAAGCGAGAACCTCAACATCTTCATTTCTGCCACTTCCAGTTCTGCTTCCTGTTGTCTCTTCAGTGCCACCGTCTCTAATCCATACATCATGGCTGTCCTCACCACTGTTTTATAAACTTTGACCTTGATCCTAGCAGAGACTCTTCTGTCACATCCGCCAGCTGTTTCAACCTGCCTGGACCTGTTTCTTCACTTCCTTACCACACTCACCATTGCTCTGGATTGTTGACCCCAAGTATTTGAAGTAATCCACCCTCGCTATCTCTTCTGCGTCCACCTCTCTCATTCACGCACATATATTCTGTTTTACTTTGGTGAATCTTCATTCCTCTTCTATCCAGTGGATGCCTCCATCTTTCTAATTGTTCCTCCACCTTGATCCTAGCAGAGACTCTTCTGTCACATCCGCCAGCTGTTTCAACCTGCCTGGACCTGTTTCTTCACTTCCTTACCACACTCACCATTGCTCTGGATTGTTGACCCCAAGTATTTGAAGTAATCCACCCTCGCTATCTCTTCTGCGTCCACCTCTCTCATTCACGCACATATATTCTGTTTTACTTTGGTGAATCTTCATTCCTCTTCTATCCAGTGGATGCCTCCATCTTTCTAATTGTTCCTCCACCTGATCGGTGCTTTCACTCCATATCAAAATGTCATCTGTGAACATCATGGTCCAAGGAGATTCCAGTCTAACCTCACCTGTCAGCCTATCCATTACCACAGCGTACAAGAAGGGGCTCAGAGCTGATTCTTGATGCAATCCCACCTTCACCTTAAATTCTTCTGTTATGCCTATGGCACACCTGACCACTGTTCTGTTACCCTCATACATGTCCTGTACTACTCTAACATATTTCTCCACCACACCATACTTCAGCATGCAGTACCACAGTTCCTCTCTTGCTCGCAGATACTGACTTCTGACCTGAGTCTACTCTCCACTACTCTTTCCCATAACTTAATTGTGTCGCTCATCAACATTATTCCTCTATAGTTGCCACAGCTCTGCAAGTCCCCTTTGTTCTTAAACATGGGAACAAGCACACTTTTCCTCCATTCTTCAGGCATCTTCGCGCCTGCTAGTATTCTGTTGAATATGTCGGTCAAAAACTCCACAGCCACCTTTCCAAATTACTTCCATACCACCACCGGTATGTCATCAGGACCAACTGCCTTTCCATTTTTCATCCTTTTTAGTGCCTTTTGAACTTCCCCCTTGCTATCCTTAATCTCCCTTACCTGCTGCACATCTTTCCCATCTCTATCACTCCATCTGGTCAACCTGTAGAGATCCTTTTCTCCTTCTTTCTTGTCCAACCTGGCGTACGTCGTCGTATGCCTCCTGTTTAACCTTCGCCACCTCTACCTTTCCCCTACGTCACATCTCAATGTATTCCTTTTGCCTCTCCTCTGTCCTCTTACTGTCCCACTTCTTCACTAATCTCTTTCCTTGTATGTTTTCCTGTAATTTGGTGTTCCACCACCATGTCTCCTTATCCCCTTTCCTACCAGAAGACTCATTAAGTCCTCTCATCCCTGTCACTCTTATTACCTTGGCTGTAGTAGTCCAGTCTTCTGGGAGCTCCCCCTGTCCATCGAAACCCTGTCTCACCTCTTTCTGGAAGGCCGCACATCATTCTTCCTTTCTCATCTTCCATCCCATGGTTCTCTGCTGTATCTTTGTCTTCTTAATTTTCCTACCCACCACCACTCATCACTCTATCTGATACTCTTTTCACTTCCAAGATGTTCTTCGTCAGCTCTTCCTTTAAAATAACCCCTACTCCATTTCTCTTCCCATCTACTCTATGGTAAAATAATTTAAACTTTGCTCCTGAACTTCTAACATTACTGCTTTTCCACCTGGTCTCTTGGATGCACAATACTTCAACCTTTCTCCAAATCATCATGTCAACCAACTCCTGACATTTTCCTGTCATGGTCCCAAAATTCAAAATCCCTACATTAAGTTGTAGTCTCTGTGCCTTCCTCTTCTTCTTCTTCTGCCAACTAAGCCACTTTCCTCCTCTTTGTCTTCGACCCCCAGTAGGTGAATTTCCACCGACGCCCTGCAGGTTAAAGATGCCGTTAAACCAGGCCACAATGGATTCGGTATGGGATTCGTTTGATGAACACTCATTGTGTTTGGCACAGTTTTATGCTGGATTCCCTTCCTGACACAACCCGCTCTATTTATAAGGGTTTGGGACAGGCCTACAGGTTGGACTTGCTAGTGCCACCTTTAGGGCTGGTGATAGTAACCCTTTCCATCCTGAAGGATGTCAATAACTTTGTCTCTCATTTGTTCTTGAATTTCTTTGGATTGGAGCATTTTGTTCCGGATTTTTGAGATGTCATGATCATATTTAAGAAATATTTTGATTGGACATGTCTGGAGCTAATCAGACTTGGTGTAGCTTATGAAAATAAACTCACCTTTCCAAATAATGGATGATCCACAGTTAATTCATGTTTTAATAAAGAGCTCCTTACTTTCACACAAAGGGACAGGAAGCTTTGAATGTTTTTATTCGTTTAAATAAAGCCATAATTTACAAACTGCATTTCATGACGACTTGGACGATCTTTGTCCAATAGGTATTTTAGTTTGCAGATTCAAATCATTAAAGTTGGAAATCGATGCATAAAAAAATTTTGAGGCGGGCAAATAATTTTTCATGGCACTGTATACACTGGGGCAGCACATTTCCACATCTAGTATGATAATTGACCTCACATTTCTGAGGATATATATATATATATATATATATATATATATATATATATATATAATTACATTATAACAACTCAGTATCGAGAGCGGGATAGAGATGGAAATGTGTTGACTGGTGCAGGAGTGTGCTAAATAGATGGAAAGAATACTTTGAAAAGTTGATGAATGAAGAAAATGAGAGAGAAGGAAGAGAAGAAGAGGCAAGTGTGGAGGACAAGGAAGTGGCAATGATTAGCAAGGGGGAAGTTCTACATAAGATGAAAAATGGAAAGGCAGTTGGTCCTGATGACATACCAATTGAGGTATGGAAGCAATTTGGAGAGGTGGCTGTGGAGTTTTTTTTACCAACTTATTCAACAGAATAGGAGCAGAAGGGAAGATGCGTGAAGAATGGAGGAAAAGTATGCTACTTCCCATTTTTAAGAACAACGGGGACTTGCAGAGCTGTGGCAACTGTAGAGAAATAAAGTTGATGAGCCACACAATGAAGTTATGGGAAAAAGTAGTGGAGGGTAGACTCAGGTCAGAAGTCAGTATCTGTGAGCAACAGTATGGTTTCATGCCTAGAAAGAGTACCACAGATGCATTATTTGGCATGACGATGCTAGTGGAAAAGTAAAGGGAAGGTCAGAAGGAGCTACATTGTGTCTTTGTGGATCTAGAGAAATCTTATGACAGAGTACCAAGAGAGGAACTGTGGTACTGCATTCGGAAGTCTGGTGTGGCGGAGAAATATGTTAGAATAGTACAGGACATGTATGAGGGCAGCAGAACAGTGGTGAGGTGTGCCGTAGGCATAACAGAAGAATTTAAGGTCAAGGTGGGATTGCATCAGGGATCAGCTCTGAGCTCCTTCCTGTTCACTGTAATTATGGATAGGCTTACAGATGAGGTTAAATTGGAATCCCCTTGGACCATGATGTCCACAGATAATATTGTGATATGCAGTGAAAGCAGGGACCAGGTGGAGGAACAATTACAAAGATGGAGGCATGCACTGGAAAAGAGAGGAATGAAGATTAGCTGAAGTAAAACAGAATTTATGTGTGAGGGTGTACGACTTCAAATACTTGGGGTCAACAATCCAGAGCAAAGGTGAGTGTGGTAAGGAAGTGAAGAAACGGGTCCAATCATTTTGGAACAGTGGGCGGAAGGTGTCTGGTGTGTTATGTCAAGGCTCAACATTAACGATTGCCCGATTGCCCGACTTGCCCGAAAAGCATCTTCGGGCAAGTAAATGTACGGCACAGTTGCCCCACCGGGCAAGTGTAAATTTTCACGGAAATGTCGTATTTTCACATTTATTAAAAAATGGTGTTCGAGTCGATGGTTTTTATAATTCACAACCCTTACCCTAACCTAAACCCTTCATCCCATCACCGTTAATTCATATGGTGTTTAGTGATCATCAACATGAACTCAGAAAACAGGAAATGTTCATTGTTAAGTATCCTCAAAATACTTTAAAATAAATATGTTTTCCATTTTGTAGTGGATAGATCTTTGTGACTTGGTCATTTGGTCATTTTATTTCATCATTGGTCATTCTTAAAAAAAAAATGATGAAACGACGACACACAAAAGGGAAAACCGTCCGACTTTTTGTTGAAGGGTGCATTCTGTCAGTGTTGTAAACAAATCCACATGTTTGAAATTACACACTGATTGGCAATTCATAGTTCCTATTGAGTTGTGCTGAGGAAGATGACTTGCTAGATTTCCTGATCAATAAAAATATTATTTAGTATTTTATTCACTGGTCATTTGCTAAAAGTCCTTATTTAATCATTTTATTTTTCTCATTTGTTATTGTGCCAACCTTTTGCCATAGTTTTGTAATTCACTAGGCATTTGTTAAAAGTCGTTATTTAGTATTTAGTCATTTTATTTGTTAGTCATTTGTTATAGTGCCAAAATTTTGCCATATATTTTTTTTAATATATTTCTGTTTTATTATTTGATTTATTTTTTGTCACGTGGATGCAATAAATGATAACAATACCTACAATATATTTTATATGATGTAGGGCTTATCAACAGTTGCTATAAAAGCATGTAATGGTTGTTGAAAACTATGGCAAGTGGGGTTTGGATGGGGCAAGTGAGATTTTGATTCACTTGCCCAATAGGGCAAGTAGCTGCAAAAGTTAATGTTGAGCCCTGTATGTAACAGAAGAGTCTTTGCTATGATGAAATTTATAAAACAGTGGTGAGGACGGCCATGATGTACGGATTAGAGACGGTCCCACTGAAGAGACAGAAAGCAGAACTGGAGGTGGCAGAAATGAAGATGTTGAGGTTCTCACTCAGAGTGAGCAGGTTTGATAGGATTAGAAATTAGCTCAATAGAGGGACAGCCAAACTTGGATGTTTTGGAGACAATATTCGAGATTGCAGACTTCGATGATTTGGACATGTCCAGAGGCTAGAGAGTGAGTATATTGGTAGAAGGGTGCTGAGGATGGAGCTGTCAGGCAAAAGAGCGAGAGGAAGACAAAAGAAAAGTTTGATGGATGTTGTGAGGGAAGACATGAGGACAGTGGGTGTTAGAGAGGAAGATACACAATATAGGCTGAGATGGAAAAAAATGACACGCTGTGTCGACCCCTAACAGGACAAGCCAAAAGGAAAAGAAGAAGCACCGAGAGAGGGAGCTGATCGGGTAGGTTAACATCAGAATGTGTTTTTGTTTTTATATTTCTGGTCATCCATCCATCTTTGTGTGAAAACATAACAAGAAATGCACAATGGGCGACCACGAATGTTATATGTCACCCGTACATAATATCTTGAAGTACCTAGTTTTGACAATGATAATGAGTCATTAAGTGAGTACAATCACGAGAAAGCAAATAATGAATGTGTACTGGAAAGAGAGACTGGAATTTGATTTCTAACCTGGTATGGCCTTGGTTCTGATCAAATGCCTTGACCCTTTCACTAGAGGAGTCAGACATTTGAGTGAGGACATGCATTTGTCGGTGAACAATTGCACAGTCTTCACGTTCCCCTGGAACAAAGCAAAGCAAATTTATTGGTATACTGGGTTTCAAACAGTCAATGTGCTTTACATGATTAAAACCATTGGAATACAAATAAATAAACCATTTGAAACTTCTGTGCTCATCACAGATTGTCCATAGCAATCACCATGTTCAGGCATCAGGGTGTCCACATGTGCACTTGGCACCAAGACACCCTCGGTCGCACTTCGATGATCAACTTTGTAGTCGTGTCATCGGACTTGCGAGTGCATGACTTGGACACTTGGGTGAAGAGACCAGCAGAGCTATCAACTGATCACCACCTGGTGGTGAGTTGGCTCCGATGGTGGAGAAAGATGCCGGTCCAATGTGGCAGGCCCAAACGTATTGTGATGGTCTGCTGGGAATGACTGGCTGATTTTCCTGTCAGAAGAATTTCAACTCCCACCTCCAAAAGAACTTTGCCCATGTTCTGAGGAAGGCAGGGGACATTGAGTCCAAATGGATGATGTTCCGCACCTCCACTGCTGAGGCGAACGACCGGAGCTGTGGCCATAAGGTGGTCGGTGCCTGTCGTGCCGGCAACTGCCGAAAACGTTGGTGGACACCAACTGTGAGGGATGCTGTCAAGATAAAGAAGGAATGCTCTCGAGCATTGTTGGCCTGTGGGACTCCCGAAGCAACCGATAGGTACCAGATGGCCAAGCAGAATGCAGCTTACTGAGGTTACTGAGGCAAAAACCCGGGTGTGGGAGGAGTTCGGTGAGGCCGTGGAGAACGACTTCAGGATGGCCTCGAGATAATTCTGTTCTACTGTCCAGCGTAGCAGGAGGGGGAAGCAATGCACGGTCAACACTGTGTATTGTGGGGTTGGGGCACTGCTAAACTCAACTTGGGATGTTGTAAGTCGGTGGGGAGACACTTCGAAGACCTCCTCAATTCCACCAACATGCCTTCCCATGAGGAAGCTGAGTCTGAGCTCTCTGAGCTCTTTGAGCCGGATTCTTCTTTCTCTGGGGTTGAGGTCACTAAGGTGTTTAAAAAGCTCCTTGGTGGCAGGGCACCGGGGGTGGATGAGATTTGCCCGGAGTTCCTAAAGACTCTGGATGTTGTGGGACTGGCCTGGTTGACACGCCTCTGCAACATCACGTGGACATCGGGGACAGTGCCTCTGGATTGGCAGACTGGGGTGGTGATCCCCCTTTTTAAGAAGGGGGACTGGAGGTTGTGTTTCAACTAAAAGACGGATAAGATTCCTCAGCTTCCCTAAACCCTAAACAGGGTTGCTGGAGAGGAGCGTCTGTGAGGAATCTCAGATTCAGGAGGAGGCTCAGAATCGAGCCGCTCCTCCTTCGCATTGAGAGGACCCAGATGAGGTGGCTGGGACATCTGATCCGGATGCCTCTCAGACATCTCCCTGTTGAGGTGTTCCGGGCATGTCCCACTGGAAGGAGACCTCGGGGACGACCCAGGATACGCTGGAGAGACTGTCACTCGGCTAGCTTGGGATTGCCTCGGGATCCCTCCAGAAGAGCTGGAAGATGTTGCTGGGGAAAGGGAAGTCTGAGTATCCCTGCTGAAGCTACTTCCCCCACGACCTGACCCGGAGAAGCGGTAGAAATGGATGAATGGATGAAATTGTCAAAAAGTATATTTAAATTAAAAAACTGGTGAGTTTATGAAAAAAAAAACTTTCAGCAATCTTGGCTATGAAAGGGAGATTCGAGATGGGTCGATACCTTGCTAAGATGGAAGCGTCTGCCATTCATTTTAAGAAGAGACGTAACGGCAGCTACTTTCAGAGCTTTAGAAAATTTACCAGATTGAAGCGAGCAATTAAGTATTTACTGTAAATCAGCTTGCACTGACTTCATAATAGTTTTGAAAAAGAAAGGCGGTATTGAGTCAAGACAGCTCGTTGATGGGTTTTAGCTGCTGAACCGTTTTCTCTAGTTTTTCGGTCAACTGTATAAAACAGTTACACTGTATAATTTTGCTGATTCGTTCTGATATTTAACCTGATGGATTGTATGCTTTTACTCACATAACACGCAAATTTATTGCATTTATCAGCTGTTGGGAGTTCTGGAGCTATCTGATTAGGGAGAGCTTGTCAACCACAGCAAACAGAGTGGAAGTATTGTTGAAGTTCTTACTGATAATTTCCGAAAAGTGTTGCTGTCTAGCCCCGACTAACTCATGGTAAAAATTACAAAGACATGTCTGTAGAGGTTGTTGTAAATCTGGAGTTTAGCTTTTCTCCACTGATGTTCTGCTTTCCTTCACTTTGATTTAGAGATCTGGACTTGCTGACAGACCAGGACACACTCATCGCTCTCACTTGAAAAATAGACAAGGGACACATGGATTGGGACCAGAACAGCTTCTGCGGAGGGACGCCGATACTACTCAAGGAACGTCTGATGAGGTGGAGAAGCCCAGGCAGTTGGGCCACCCCCATTTGTCACCAGAGGAACGCCTACACCGGCAGCAGGAGGGACTCTACTTCTACTGCGGGCAGTCGGGGCACACAGTGACCCACTGCCCAGTCAAACCAGCTGATACCTCACCCCAAACCCTGACTAGGGTGCGTCTCAAACTCATTTAGGACAGTCCAGACCAAGCACTTCCTCTTGTCACCCTGTATTCGAGAGGACAGCCACTCAGGACAACTGCGTTCATACACTCTGGTGTGGGCGTCAATCTTTTAAATTCTCTGCCGGTCAAAAGCATGGGTCTAAGGACTTTTACAGTACAGCGCCCCCGTACGCTTACGCGGCAAATGGCAGTTTCCTCGGCAAAATAATCCACCGACACTCACCCTGACATTTCAGAATTCAGATTCGGAACGTATCAGCTTCCATGTTATTGAAACCATGGGCGATAACAATCTTGGGAGGGGTCCATGGCTGAGAATACATAACCCCCATATTGACTGGTCAACCGGGAAAATCAGGTCCTGGGGAGCCAAGTGCGCATGTACGTGCCTCTTGTCTCAGGAAGTAGAGATGGAAGAGCACACTCAAACCCCGGAAGATGAGTTATCTTCAGTCCCCTCCTGTTAACATGACCCGAGGGAAGTATATTCCAAGTGAAAGGCCAAGTCGCTTCTTCCTCACAGACAATACGACTGCACCATTGACCTGCTCCTCACCCCCTCGCATTAGACTATATTGTCTTTCAGGTCCAGAGCATCAAGTCATGAAAGCATACGTGGAAGTGTCGCTGGCTGCAGGACTGATCCGGTCCTTGTCGTCGCCGGCCGGAACAGGCTTTTCTTTTGTAGAAAAGAAGGACCCTGCAGCTCTGCATCGATTTACCGAGGACTGAACAACATCACGATAAAGCACAGGTACCCTCTCCCCCTTAATGCCTTCGAACTTCTGACGGGTGCCAAGGTTTTTGTCAAGCTGGATTTGAGAAATGCGTACCACCTAGTGCGGATAAGAGAGAAGGAGGAGAGGAAAAGGGCTTTCAACACGCCCACAGGGAATTATGAATATTTAGCGATGTCGTTTGGACTTACAAACGCAACAGCCGTATTTCAGAACTTTGTCAATTATGTTTTACGTGAAATGCTCATCATATTTTTTTGTGTACTTACATCATTAGTGTGCCGTGAGCGCTTTACGGTGTGCCGTAAGAAGGTATGTAATTGCTAAAAAAACATTTATTCCAAGAAATAATTTATCTTTATTCATCTATTTATGCCAGTGAGGCACAATGACAGATAGAACAAAACAATCCTCTTCTATTAGATGGCAAGAAGTACATACAGTAATTAATTGATCCAATTTTTGTGACATTTACTTTTGTTGGTGTGCTGTGGGATTTTTCAATTGTAAAATATGTGCCTTGGCTCTATAAAGGTTGGAAATCACTGACGTAGACGAGACCCTTATTTTTTTTCCCTGGATGAAATATCCCATATCAGGCACGTTCATGTGGTGCTACAACAGTTATTGCGTCCCGACCTGTATGTCGAGGCTGAAAAGTGCGAGTTCCACCAACCCTCCGGGTCATTCTTAGGCCTTGTCTTGACGAAGGGAGAGAAATGCATGGATCCCAGATCCGAGAATTTCTCCTGTCAACATGTTCCCATGACAAAAAAGAAGGGCGTGTGTCTTCCCTGCCTTTTGGTACGGCAGAAAAGCCCCGTACTCTCATGTACAGGGTTTTGTAAAGCCTCTGTTTGAAATTCCCTTAGAACATTCTAGAATGTTCATTTGCTTCTCCGCCCCCAGTTGGAAGTACTTTTTGTTATTGAGTAAAGTACCTTTTGCCATCGACATGTTCGGACATGTCCTGACATGTCCCCTGCCCACTGCGCACTCAAAAATGGATGTTAAGCTATCAATAAGTGCTCAATAACTGACGTACAATATTATATGCATGTTCTAAATTCAAACAATGCTATTCATAACATTGTTGACCTCTGAGCAATCAGCAATAAATGTATAAACATCCATGTGAATACAATTCCCTTATGCATTCAGCAGGGTTGTTCTTGTTGGTAGCACATCATGAGAAGCCTTATCTGAGGCAATCATACACAGGTCATATATTTTACACAAAGCAGTTTCAAAACACGATCTACTTTAATGTAAGAAATGTAAATAATGTAAACAGCATGTTGTGGATAACAAAACTGGAACAAAGCACAAGATGTGCTCAGTATTTGCAAGCAATCCTGCTGCAAACCTATTATAAGAATAAAGAAATAAAATCAATCAGGTTTTAAGGTTACTGACTTTGGTATGAGTATGTATTGTGACATGAATTATGAGAAGATAACAATATTGAGATCACTTCTGCTGTGCTGGCGATTCGTGATCAAATCCATTTGGAGTATAATTTGGTTTGGCAACATCTGGTGTCTGAACTAAGAATTGAGTCTAGGGCACATGAACCCAGCCAGTTTAGCCAATTACTATCAATCGTTCCATCACTTCACGTGGCATGGCAACCTATTTGACAACACCCACTCACTTATAAAGACTACAACGATAGTACTCGTGATCTTCCCAAGTAAAAAGTACTCACCCCGCTTTGCATGCGCAGTACGATTCCACTATTTTATCCTATTGGATTTCAGTATGACGTTTGTGAGGCGTCAAACTTTTTTTGCATTGATCGCCAACATTTCACTGTAACTCTGAAATTGCATCTTAAATTGCAATCTTAATTCCGTGTACATATCCTTGTGGGAAATAGTTTAGACCCCTCTGTAGAACTCTCTTGGACAAGTCTGACGCATTTGACAAAAAACATCGGAAAGGTCAATAGCGTGTTCTTATCTAAAAAAACTAACTCCAGCAGAATGAGATTAAGACATTGGAGACCGTGAATTTCTAGCAGTCAAGACAGCGTTGTAGGATTGGAGACATTGGTTAGAGGGGGCGCAGGCCAAAAGGCTTAACGCTGGCAAGTTAGATGGGCACTCTTCTTTATGCGGTTTCGCTTTGTGATGACCTATTGGCCGGAGACAAGGAACGGGAAACCTGGTGCGCTGTCGGGTGTGCATGATGGGGAGAAAACTGAGTCCGACCCCGCACCAATCCTCCCCAAAGTTCGTTTCATTTCACTCTTCAACTGGGAAATTGAAACTTAAGTCAAAGACGCGCTAAAGGACTCTTGCTGTCCTTAAGGCTGGCCCGATGGCAAGCTATATGTCATTCCTGCACTAAGAGGAAGAGTAATTGACTGGGCACACACCAGTCGCAGTGTGTCACCCAGGCATGGCCAAAACACAGTCTGTAGTAGAGCAACATTTCTGGTGGCCAAACATACAATGAAGAAAATAAGTATTTGAATACCCTGCTATATTGCAAGTTCTCCGACTTAGAAATCATGGAGGGGTCGGAAATTTTGATCGTAGGTGCATGTCCACTGTGAGAGAGATAATCTAAAAAAAAAAAAAAAAAAATCCAGAAATCACAATGTATAAGCTGCAAATAAGTATTTCAACACCTGAGAAAACCAATGTTAATATTTGGTACAGTAGCCTTTGTTTGCAATTACAGAGGTCAAACGTTTCCTGTAGTTGTTCACCAGGTTTGCATACACTGCAGGAGGGATTTTGGCCCACTCCTCCACACAGATCTTCTCTAGATCACACAGGTTTCTGGGCTGTCGCTGAGAAACATGAAGTTTCAGCTCCCTCCAAAGATTTTCTATTGTGTTTGGGTCTGGAGACTGGTTAGGCCACACCAGGACCTTGATACACTTCTTACAGAGCCACTCCTTGGTTTTCCTGGCTGTGTGCTTCAGGTCATAGTCATGTTGAAATACCCAGCCACGACACGTTTTCCCCAAAATGTCACAATACATGGCCGCGGTCTTCCTCTCCTTAATACAGTGCAGTCGTCCTGTCCCATGTGCAGAAAAAAAACCCCAACCCATGATGCTGCCACCCCCATGCTTCACAGTAGGGATGGTGTTCTTGAGATGGAACTCATCATTCGTCTTCCTCCAAACACGGTTAGTGGAATTATGACGAAAAAGCTCCATTTTGGTCTCATCTGACCACAAAACTTTCTCCCATGACTCCTCTGTATCATCCAAATGGTCATTGGCAAACTCAAGATGGGCCTTGATATGTGCTTCTTTTAACAGGGGAACATTCCGTGCCATGCATGATTTCAAACCATGACGTCTTAGTGTATTATCAACAGTCACCTTGGAAACAGTGGACCCAGCTCTTTTCAGGTCATTGACCAAGTCCTGTCGTGTAGTCCCGGGCTGATTCCTCACCTTTCTAAGGATCATTGAGACCCCACCACGTGATATCTTGCATGGGGCTCCACTCTGATTGAGATTGACTGTCATGTTTAGCTTCTTCCGTTTTCTAATGATTGCTCCAACAGTGTGGACCTTTTTTCACCAAGCTGCTTGGAAATTTCTCCATAGCTATTTCCAGCCGTGTAGAGTTGTACAACTTTTTCTCTGGTGTCTTTGGACAGTTCTTCGGTCTTGGCCATGTTACAGGTTTGAGTCTTATTTATTGTATGGGGTGGACAGGTGTCTTTATGCAGCTAACGACCTCACACAGGTGTATCTGATTCAGGATAATACATGCAGTGGAGGTGGACTTTTAAAGGCGGACTAACAGGTCTTTGCGGGTCAGAATTCTAGCTGATAGACAGGTCTTCAAATACTTATTTGCAGCTATATCACACAAATGAATAGTTAAAAAATCATATATTATGATTTCTGGATTTTTCTTTTTAGATTATTTCTCTCACAGTGGATATGCACCTACGCTGAAAATTTCAGACCCCTCCATGATTTCTAAGTGGGAGAACTTGCAATTTAGCAGGGTGTTCAAGTACTTATTTTCTTCACTGTAAAAAAAGACGTCAGGGAGTACGTCAATGTGTGTCCTGTTTGCGCAGCAAATAAACCCTCCCGGCAATGCACCTCAGGAGAGTTACGCCCCCTGTCCATTCCACGACGTGGTCACACATTTCTCTGGACTTTGTGTCCGGGCTGCCAGCTTCACTGGGTCACACCACTGTTCTCTCAGTGGTGGACCGCTTCTCCAAAATGGTTAATTTCATTCCGCTACCTCAAGTCCCCTCCGCAAAACAAACGGCCGAGCTTACGATTAATAACGTATTCAGGTTGCATAGCCTTCCCACTGACGTGGTTTCCGAAAGGGGGCCCCAGTTCATTTCCCGGTTCTGGAAAGAATTTTGTTCTCTTATAGGGGCCACCGTTAGTCTTTCCTCGGGCCATCACCATGAAACCAATGGCCAGACCAAGTGTGTTAATCAGGAGTTGGAAGTGGGCCTCCGATGTCTTGCAACTCGTGAACCACGCTCGTGGAGCTAACAGTTAATCTGCGTTGAATACGCACATAACTCTCTCCCCTCAGCCTCCACTGGCATGTCCCCCTTTCACACAGAGCACGGTTATCCGCTCTCTCTCTTCCCATCCGTAGATGAAAAGTCGTCGGTGCCAGTCTACGTTGGCCATTGTGAACTGCAAGTGAACCTGGGAGCGAGCTCGAAAGATGCTACAGTGCAAGGGGCTCTCCTATAAGGCCACAAAAGATCGTAAGAGGGTGCCAGGTCCAGTCTACAGGGTGGGTCAGCGAGTCTGGCTGTATGCTAAGAGCCTCCCACCCAGGGTGGAATCGGGGAAGCTCGCTCCCAGGTTTGTCAGTTGGCAGGTGGCATCCATCCATCCATCCAGCCAGCCAGCCAGCCAGCCAGCCAGCCAGCCAGCCAGCCAGCCAGCCAGCCAGCCAGCCATCCATTTTCTTAGCAGCTTATCCTCACGAGAGTCACGGGAGTGCTGGAGCTTATCCCAGCTGTCAACGGGCAGGAGGCAGGGTACAGCCTGAACTGGTTGCCAGCCAATCGCAGGGCACATAGAAACAAACAGCCGCACTCACAATCACACCTAGGGGCAATTTAGAGTGGTGTTCAGGAGTCACTGTTTCAATGCAGCCTATGGGGGCACAAACCCGTGCAATCTGTAGGCTGGTCCCAAGCCCGGATAAATGCAGAGGGTTGCGTCAGGAAGGGCATCCAGCGTAAAAACTGTGCCAAACAAATATGAGAATTCATCTAAAGAATCCCATACCGGATCGGTCGTGGCCCGGGTTAACAACGCCCGCCCCCGGCACTGCTAACCTGCAGGGCGTCGGTGGAAATTCAGCTACTGTGGGTTGAAGACAAAGAAGAGGAGGAAACCGGATCCAGCGTCAGAAGAAAAAGAGGAATGCACGGAGCCTACAACTGAGTGTAGGGACTTTGAATGTTGGGACTATGACAACAAAAGCTCAGGAGTTGGATGACATGATAATTAGGAGAAAGGTTGATATTCTGTGCATCCAAGAGAGCAGGTGGAAAGGTAGTCAGGCTAGAAGTTTAGGAGCAGGGTTTAAATTATTCTACCACAGGGTAGATGGGAAGAGAAATGGAGTAGGGGGTATTTTAAAGGAAGAGCTGGCTAAGAATGTCTTGGAGGTGAACAGAGGATCAGATTGAGTGATGAGACTAAAATTTGAAATTGAGGGTGTTATGTATAATGTGGTTAGCGTCTATGCCCCACAGGTAGGATGTGACCTAGAGTTGAGAGAGAAATTCTGGAAGGAACTAGATGAAGTAGTTCTGAGGATCCCAGACAGCGAGAGAGTTGTGATTGGTGCAGATTGTAATGGACATATTGGTAAAGGAAACAGGCGCCATGAAGAAGTGATGGGTAAGTATCGCATCCAGGAAATGAACTTTGATGGACAGATGGTGGTGGACTTTGCAAAAAGGATGGAGATGGTTGTCGTGAACACTTATTTCCAGAAGAGGGAGGAACATAGAGTGACCGACAAGAGCGGAGGTAGAAGCACGAGAGGTGGATTATATTTTGTGCAGACGATGTAATTTGAAGGAGGTTACTGACTGTAAAGTAGTGGTAGGGGAGAGTGTAGCTCGACAGCATAGGATGGTAGTATGTAGGATGATTCTGGTGGTGGGTAGGAAGATTAAGAACACAAAGGTAGAGCAGAGAACCATGTGGTGGAAGCTGAGAAAGGAAGAATGTTGTGCGGCCTTCCGGAAAGAGGTGAGACAGGCTCTCGATGGACAACCGAAGCTCCCGGAAGACTGGACGACGACAGCCAAGGTGATCAGAGAGACAGGCAGGAGAGTACTTGGTGTGTCATCTGGTAGGAAAGGGGAGAAGGAGACTTGGTGGTGAAACCCCATAATACAGGGAGTCATACAAGGAAAGAGATTAGCGAAGAAGAAGTGGGATACTGAGAGGACTGAGGAGAGGCGAAAGGAGTACATCGAGATGCGACGTAGGGCAAAGGTAGAGGTGGCAAAGGCTAAACAAGAGGCATATGAAGACATGTACACCAGGTTGGACACGAAAGAAGGAGGAAAGGATCTCTATAGGTTGGCCAGACAGAGGGATAGAGATGGGAAGGATGTGCAGAAGGTTAGGGTGATTAAGGATAGAGATGGAAATGTGTTGACTGGTGCCGGTAGTGTGCTAAATAGATGGAAAGAATACTTTGAGAAGTTGATGAATGAAGAAAATGAGAGAGAAGGAAGAGTTGAAGAGGCAAGAGTGATGGACCAGGAAGTGGAAATGATTACTAAGGGGGAAGTCAGAAAGGCACTACAAAGGATGAAAAATGGAAAGGCAGTTGGTCCTGATGACATACCGGTAGAGGTATGGAAGCAATTTGGAGAGATGGCTGTGGAGTTTTTGACCAACTTATTCAACAGAATACTAGCGGGCGAAAAGATGCCTGAAGAATGGAGGAAAAGTGTTCTAGTTCCTATTTTTAAGAACAAAGGGGATGTTCAGAGCTGTGGGAACTATAGAGGAATAAAGTTGATGAGCCACACAATGAAGTTATGGGAAAGAGTAGTGGAGGCTAGACTCAGGACAGAAGTAAGTATCTGCGAGCAACAGTATGGTTTCATGCCTAGAAAGAGTACCACAGATGCATTATTTGCCTTGAGGATGCTCGTGGAAAAGTACAGAGAAGGTCAGAAGGAGCTACAATGTGTCTTTGTGGATCTAGAGAAAGCCCATGACAGAGTACCAAGAGAGGAACTGTGGTACTGCATGCGTAAGTCTGGTGTGGCAGAGAAGTATGTTTAGATAGTACAGGACATGTATGATGGCAGCAGAACAATGGTGAGGTGTGCCTTAGGTGTGACAGAGGAATTTAAGGTGGAGGTGGGACTGCATCAGGGATCAGCTCTGAGCCCCTTCCTGTTTGCAGTGGTAATGGATAGGCTGACAGATGAGGTTAGACTGGAATCCCCTTGGACCATGATGTTCGCAGATGACATTGTGATATGCAGTGAAAGCAAGGAGCATGCAGAGGAACAATTACAAAGATGGAGACATGCACTGGAAAGGAGAGGAATGAAGATTAGCCGAAGTAAAACAGAATATATGTGCGTGAATGAGAAAAGTGGAGGGGGAAGAGTGAGGCTACAGGGAGAAGAGATAGCGAGGGTGGACGACTTCAAATACTTGGGGTCAACAATACAGAGCAATGGAGAGTGTGGTCAGGAAGTGAAGAAACGGGTCCAAGCAGGTTGGAACAGCTGGCGAAAGGTGTCTGGTGTGTTATGTGACAGAAGAGTGTCTGCTAGGATGAAGGGCAAAGTTTACAAAACAGTGGTGATGATGTACGGATTAGAGACGGTGGCACTGAAGAAACAACAGGAAGCTGAACTGGAGGTGGCAGAAATGAAGATGTTGAGGTTCTCGCTCGGAGTGACCAGGTTGGATAGGATTAGAAATGAGCTCATTAGAGGGACAGCCAAAGCTGGATGTTTTGGAGACAAGATTCGAGAGAGCAGACTTCGATGGTTTGGACATGTTCAGAGGCGAGAGAGTGAGTATATTGGTAGAAGGATGCTGAGGATGGAGCTCCCAGGCAAAAGAGCGAGAGGAAGACCAAAGAGAAGGTTTATGGATGTGGTGAGGGAAGACATGAGGGCAGTTGGGGTTAGAGAGGAAGATGCAGGAGATAGGCTAAGATGGCAAAAGATGACACGCTGTGGCGACCCCTAACGGGACAAGCCGAAAGGAAAAGAAGAAGAAGTTCAGGAGTCACTGTTTCTAATTTTTGCAAGAAAAATGTAAACAGAGGTAAAGCAAGCAGAGCAAGGAAAAAAATGTCTGCACTGTACGGGGCGTGAGAAGAAAGCGAGAAAAATACAGATCACCAGACTTCACATCAATGTAAAATACTGTAGATTTGTAACACACACGATGACATGACCATGCTGTAGTAGTTTACTTTCAAGAAAAGTAACGTCGCAACAACTGAGTTATTTTAGGAGAGTTTACACACTTAAAGAAAGGAGTCCACTCGGGAAACAATGCCTAAGGGAAGAAATTACGTAACAAATGTCAGCAATCTCACCAGGATATGCCCCCTCCTTGTCTTTGTGGGCATCAGTGAGTGAGCAATATGGACGTCCCTCTTTCACTTCCATAATGCTTCTGCTGGTGTTGCTGGCAAACATTGAGGCATGCTGTGTCACAGCTAAATTGATAGGACGTCAGGTAGGTGAACCAAGAAAGAGCGATATGAAGGGAGAATTTCCTGTGAAAACATTACACAAAGAATGGCTTCATCACCACCAATGTCTTGCACAATCCTCACGGTTAACTCATTATTAACTATCAACAAAAATCACAAAAATTCACATTTGAGTCAAGGTAGGTGGTTGAATATTTTGGGCACTAAAGTCCAGACAGTGGTACCTCTACATGCGAAATGAATCAGTTCCTGAAGTCGTTCCGTAATGTGAATTTTTTTGTAAGTAGAAGCACATTTCACATGTAAATAGCCTAATCCATTCCAAGCCCCCTGACGACCTGCCAAAAATAAGCATTTAAAGTACACGATGTACATAACAATGAAAATTATGTTCATCTACCTTGGGTGTTGGGTGACTATGCGAAGAGAAAGGTGAGTCATAGGGTATCGTAGGGCAGAGGAGGAGGCAAAAGTTTGAAAGCAGAGAGAAAACAAACGTACGAACCTACGCATGCACACAACTTCATTCCGTTAAAGTTTCTTGAGGCCCTTGGGGAAGAAAGATGAATAAACTTGCAAAAAATACAAACGAAAAACTCATGAAAAAGTTATCCTTTCTGAGGTGTGCCAGTTTCTGACATGTGACAACGCTAGCTTGAATCAGTGACAGTCTCTTGTACAAGCAAAAACGAAAAGCATCATGGGTAAAGATTGTCATCCCTCTAAGCCAATGGGGTGCCTCCTAGCCAATGGAGTTCCAGGAAGATGCTATGGTGATCGCCAATGGAAGATCAGCTCTATCGAGCCACATAAACCAAGATACAGGATATTTATGTTCTCTGGAATTTGGGTTGTGCAAATCCAGCTCATATTTCTGTATCCTGAATTTCCTTCATAATGAGAGACAATATTTTTACGAGGAGGTGTTTTGAAACCTGAATTTTTCGTTACTAGAGACGTTCGTAAATAGAGGTACCACTGTATATTTTTGGTAGATAGACCTAGAATCACATATCCTCATCAGGAACATAAACAAGAACAAGCAATCAAGCTGACTATAAAAAAAACACTAAAAAAACTAATAAGAAAATGAACAATTGTGTTTTGAACATTGTTGGTGTTAAATGTTTCATAAATTGAACCTTATCATGGACCCAAAAAATTTGCAGCATGCGTAATTTAAATACCGGATGAAAAATCCCTACAAGTGCTTGTCACTGATTGTCACAATTAATTTTGTTCACCGATTGTTTTTAGTCTAATTTAAATGCACCGTGCATCACAAAATTCACCTATCCCTCAATGCACACATTTTTTCTGATTGTTCATGGTCATGTCCCAGAGGCAGGAGCGTTAGCAGGGAAGCCCAGATGCCTCTCCCCAGCCACTTCATTCAGCTTTTCCAGGGGGATCCCAAGGTGTTGCCAGCCCATACTTGAGACATAGACTCTCCAGCATGTCCCGGGTCACCGCTAAGGTCTCGCCAGGAAGGTGTCTAGGAGGCATTCTAATCGGATACCCAGCTACCTTATCTGTCTCCTCTCACTGTGGAGAAACAGCAGTTCCACTCTGAGCCCGAGGCTTCTGACCCTATCAATAAGGGAGAGCCCAGACAGCATGTGGAAGAAGCTCATTTTAGTGGGTTGTATCCAAGATCATCTTTTGGTAACAATCTATAGCTTCTGACCATCGGTGAGGGTAGGGATGTCGATCAACCAGTATATTGAGAGCTTCCCTTTTTGGCTTAGCTCCTTCTTCATCACAAAAGATTGATACAAAGTATGCATCATTTTAGAAGCATCACCGATCAGGCTGTCGATCCCCTGTTGCATTCTTCTCTCACTTGTGAACAAGACCCCAAGATATTTAAACTCCCATCTTGGGCCAGGATCTCATCCACAATCTGAAGAGGGCAATCCATCCTTTTCTGACAAAGGACCATGGTTTCAGATCTGGAGGTGAAGATTTTCATCCCAGCTTCTAGATGCTCAGCTGCAAACCACTCCAGTGAGTTAGAAACCACAGGTTGATGAAGCCTAGAAAACCACATCATCTGCAAAAAGCAGGGATGCAGTATTGAGGCCACCAAACAGGAGCCTCTTTACGCCTCAGGTGCGCCTAGAAATTCTGTACTGAAAAGTTAACAACAGAACCTGTGCCAAAGGGCAGCATTCGTGAAATCCACCACTAACCTGAAAAGAGTCTGACTTATTGCCAGCAATGTGGACTAAACATTGTGTGTGCAGAGACCTAACAGTCCATATCTTGGGATTCAGTTCCCTAGAATCCTGAAACACCCTGGACTCCCTGAAGGACACATACAAAGGCCTTCTCCAATTCCACAAAATATGTAGACTGGTTGGGCAAACTCCCATGCACCTTCGAGGACTCTGCCGAGGGTGAAGGGCTGGACCATTGTTGCACGGCCAGAACTACATTGCTCCTCCTGAATATGAGTTTTAACTTCCTAATGGATACTCCTCTAGAGGCACCCCTCAATAGACCTTACTAGCGAGGCTGAGGAGTGTGATGCACCTGTAGTTTGAACACACGCTTTCGTCCCTCTTTTTAAAAAGGGGGACCACCACCGCAGTCCACCAAACCAGTGGCACTGTCCCCAATAGTCGTCTCAATCAGGAATGCCTTTCAACAACCCCAGGCAAATCTGATCCATTCCCGGGGCTTTGCCACCAAGGAGGTTTTTGACAACCTTAGTGACCTCAACCCCAGAGAACGAAGAGTCTGCCTCACAGAGCCCATACTCTGCATTCTCATGGGAAGGTGTGTCAACGAAATTGAAAAGGTCTTTGAAGTATTCTCCGACCTACTCACATCACCCCCAGTTGAATTCAGCAGCACCCCATCCCCACTATACTGTTTTCTGGTGCTTCCACCTCCTGAGTCGCGGGATGGTGGACCAGAATTTCCTCAAAACCATCCAGAAGTCTTTCTCCATGGCCTCAGCAAACTCCTCCCATGCCCAAGTTTTTGCTTCAGCGATCACCAATGCTGCATTCTGCTTTGCTAGCCGGTATCCATCACCTGTCTCAGGAGTCCCACAGGCCAAATATGCTTGAAAGGACTCTCAGCTTGACAGCATCCCCAGCAGGAGCACTCACTCGCAGGTCATCCACTGACTCCAAAACGGGTAGGTACTCTGAAGTCCTGTTTACTGCATCGGCACAAAAATTGGTCAGCTCCCATTCACCCACCCGAAGGCGGAGGGAGGTTCCACCGGGGTGAATCCGAATGTACAGGGGCCGAGCCAGAGAGCAATAAGTATGCACCCACCTGCCCGGCACCTCTCACCATGGGCAACCCTAGAGTGATAAAGTGTGCAACCCTTCTCAAGAGGATTGGTACCAGAACCCAAGCCGTGTGTGAAAGAGAGCCAGACTATATTTAATTGGAATTTCTCGACATCTCACACCAACTCAGGCTCCTTCCCCACCAGAGAGGTGTTTCAAGCAATACAATCTACTCAAACCAGTTTCTATGAGCAGGGATCAGATCGCCAAAGTCCTTGACTTAGGCCACCACACAGCACCCAAACCCAACGGTCACTCCCATAGGGAGTGGGCCCATGGGCAGGGGAACCCACGTTACTCTTTTGGCCGGACCTCATGGGTGCAGGCCTGGCCACCAGGTGTTCGGTTTTGAACCCCACCTCAAGGTCTGTCTCCAAAGAGGGTCCCGGTGACCTTCTCTGTACTTTTCCACGAGCATCCTCAAGGCAAATAATGCATCTGTGGTACTCTTTCTAGGCATGAAACCATATTGTTGCTCCCAGATACTTACTTCTGTCCTGAGTCGATTCTCCACTACTCTTTCCCATAACTAGGCCAATCGTGCACTTGTCGCACACTCTCAGGGCACAGGAAGACAGATCCAGCGCAGTGAATTACAGCCTGACGTCTTGTTCTTTTTTTCTTTGTTTTTTTTTTTTAAACACGGCAGCACATTGCCTCACAAAGAGCTCCTGCTTGGCCACAGCTGGCCACACACTTGACTTCCTCGTTTACCTGGCACTGCCCCTCCATTTTAAAGGAGTACACTCATAATTACAAACACCAGGGTATGTGAATAACAGAAGAAAGAGTGGTGACACTGGAGGAGATTTTTTTTTTTTTAGTAAAAAAGGTCTGGTCTGAAGCCAAAGTAGAAAGTGCAGGATGAAATGGTGTGTAATGTTAAAATTCCACCTTGGCACAGCCTGACTGAGGATGAAAGCACAGACGATACATTGCCCAAAAAGCAAATTCTGTATTTTAAAAATCGGAGGCAACATAACACTAACCCTAAAACTGTTTGGGAACATCGTTCGGCTTTCAACATGCATTGCGAAAGATATTCTGCAAGGAATAATTCAGTTTTACACCAAGAAAAACAGACGGGGATATCATTGTGGGTTAAGAAAAATGAAACAAAGTTGGAAGCGAGATTTCAAATTTATAGTTAATAGTTGGTATGGTATGTATTTGTATTGTAATGTATTGTTTTGTTTGTGGACATTTTCAGTGTAAATTTGCAAAAACACAAAATTGTTCTGAAAAATGTTCTGATGGGAATGTAATCTGAACCTTTGAATGAGTCATAAAACTTCCATGGTTGACACCGATTGACCACAATGCATACGTCTGATGTTGTTCACAGTGGTCAAAGGGAGCTCTCACAGCCTTTGTGTGTTTGCTCAGACGTAAAAAATTAGAGGGAACATTGGTCTCAAATATGCAAAGTTTAAATACTGTACTGCTGACATATTTTAAACATTCTGGACCCGCACACACACACACATGGACATGTGCACAGTCCTGAAGTCTCAGAGGAAAGAATGTTATTGTTTTATTGTTATTATTTACCTAAACTATTGTACTGCTGTAATTTTTGTCTTAAGTGTGCAAAGTGTAAGTGCTGTACTGTTGACATATTTTAAACATTCTGGTGCCCTCCCCGGTGGCACGTTGGTGCAGCTGTAGACGTTGGCCTCACAATTCCGGAGACCGGGGTTCAAATCCCGACCCGTCTGTGTGGAGTTTGCATATTCTTCTCATGCATGCCTCTGATTTCTCCGAGCACTCCGGTTTCCTCCCACATCCCAAAAACATGCATTAATTGGAAACTCTAAATTGCAATTAGGTGTGATTGGTCGTGCGACTGTTGTCTGTCTCCATGTGCTCTGCGATTTGCTGGCAACCAGTTCAGGGTGTACCCTGCCGATGACAGCTGGGATATATATATATACATACATTCATCTATCCATCCATTTTCCTTGCCACTTATCCTCACGAAAGGTTGCGGGGAGTGCTGGAGCCCATCCCAACTGTCAACGGGCAGGAGGCGGTGTACAGCCTAAACTGGTTGCCAGCCAATCGCAGAGCACATGGACACAAACAGCCACACTCACAATCACACCAAGGGGCAATTTATAGTGTCCACTTAATGTTGCATCATTTTGGAATGTGTGAGGAAACCGGAGTGCCTGGAGGAAACCCACGCAGGGTTGTGGAGAACATACAAATACCGCACAGGTGGGTCTGGGATTAGAACACCCCCGGCCTCAGAACTGTGAGGCCAATGCTCTACAGCTGCGCCACTGTGCCGTGACCCCTATGTGTGTGAGTGTGCGCGTCTCTCTCTCTCTCTCTCTCCTCTCTCTCTCTCTCTCTCTCTCTCTCTCTCTCTCTCTCTCTCTCTCTCTCTCTCTCTCTCTCTCTCTCTCTCTCTCGTCTCTCTCTCTCTCTCTCTCTCTCTCCTCTCTCTCTCTCTCTCTCTCTCTCCTCTCTCTCTCTCTCTCTCTCTTTAATATATATATATATATGAAGAGTTTGTTTTCAAAACGAGACATAGGCATTTTTTTCAGATTTACGAAACTCGCGCCAAAATTATCCATTCGGAGCTGGATAATTTATATATATGTAGCGCCGGAGAAAAGGAGTCAGAGGCGGAGTGTCGGACACAGGAATAGAACTTGCTTTATTGTTCGACATCAAAACACTACTCGTATAACGGCGGGAACTCTGTTAACCTTTACTCCGGAAGCGCAACAACAAAAACAGTCCGTGCGGAACCCCGCACCCCAACTCGAGGTCCCGTGGGTGAATTATGTAAACACCACACAAGCCCCCCCAGAATTCACCCATAGTCAAAATCCTTGTGCCGTGGAGGGATGATGACCCGACTCCGGCGGGTGTGCACTGTAGGGGCCGAGGGCGGCGGGGCCGCACTGTCCATTGAGTCATGGGACAAGGGCCCAGGCGGGGTCAAGGGCACCCCGGCGGGCGCAGGGGCACAGGGCAAAGGGGGACGACCCCGGCGCGGGGGGAGGGCCAACCCCAAAGGCTGGGCAATGTCCAGGTGCGTGGGTTTGACCCTGTCCACGGAAACAGTCTCGGGTCTGCCGCCAATGTCCACGAGCAGGCTCTTACCCCCGTGCTCCAGGACCCTGAACGGCCCGTCGTATGTGGGGTGGAGAGGTCCACGGTGGGCGTCATGACGAACAAACACAAAATCCGCAGAGCGCAGGTGATGGGGCAGCCGGGCAGCTGTGGTGCCATGTTGCGACGTATGAACCGGCGCGAACCCTTTTGCGGCCTCCAGCAGGGAGGACCGTTGCCTGGCTGCGGACCAGGGCGCTGCGGCGTCCGGGATGAATTCGCCGGGGACCTGCAGTGGCTGGCCGTAGACGAGTTCGGCGGATGAGGACAACAGGTCCTCCTTGGGGGCGCACCTGAGGCCGAGCATGACCCATGGGAGCTTATCCAACCAGTTGCCGTCCGTCAAGCCGGCAAGCAGGGCTGCTTTCATGGAGCCGTGGAACCGCTCGCAAAGACGGTTCACCTAGGGGTGATAGGCGGTAGTGCGGTGCAGCTTGACCCCCAAACTCTCAGCGACTGTGTTCCAGAGTTCAGAGGTAAACTGAGGGCCACGATCTGAGAAAGGGTCGCACGGGGTCCCAAAGCGCGCAACCCATGTGCCGATGAACGCCCGGGCCACGTCTGACGACGTTGTCGAAGAGAGGGGAACGGCTTCGGGCCAGCGGGTCGTCCTGTCCACCATGGTGAGCAAGTAGGTGAAACCGTGCGAGGGAGGAAGTGGACCTACCAAGTCGACGTTGACGTGGTCAAACCTCCTCTCGGGGACAGCGAAGGGCTCCAAGGGGGCTTTTGTGTGGCGATGCATCTTAGCCCGCTGACAGGCCACGCACGAGTCGACCCAGGCCTGCACATCTTTCTTGAGACCGCGCCACACGAACTTCTGGGCCACCAGCCTCACGGACGGTTTCCTTCCGGGGTGGGAGAGGTTGTGGACCGCCTCGAAAACAGCTCGCCGCCAGTTTGCAGGGACCAGCAGCCGAGGATGGTCAGCCGAGAGGTCGCACAGCAACCTGACGCCCGAGTCACCAACCGCGACTTCCTCCAGGCGCAAACCCGTGTCAGAAGTCTTGAGGGCCTGCACCCCGTGGTCCGAGGCCTGGTCTGCGCTCATGCGGGAGTAGTCGAGACCCAGATGCACAGTGCCGACGATCGCCATGGAGAGGCAGTCCGTGACCACATTGGATTTGCCGGCGATGTGTTGGATGTCCGTAGTGTACTCCGAGAAGAACGACAGTTGTTGTTGCTGGTGGGCGGACCACGGCTCGGCCACCTTGGACATGGCGAAAGTGAGGGGTTTATGGTCCACATATGCCGTGAACTCACGGCCTTCCAATAGGGAGCGGAAGTGGCGGATCGCCAGCCAGAGGCCGAGGAGCTCGCTATCGAACGTGCTGTATTTGCGCTCCCTGGGGACCAGCTGATGGCTGAAAAAGGCAAGCGGATGCCAGGCGCCGCCGACCCACTGTTCGAATACGGCTCCAACAGCGTAGTCCGATGCATCGGTAGTGAGAGCGACAGGGGCCCCGTGGGTCAGGTGGGCCAGCATAGCGGCACGACTCAGCGCGGCCTTCGTAGCCTCGAAGGCTTCCATCCTCTCGGCCCTCCATTCAACGTCCCGGTTGGGGGCCTTGTCTTTAAGAGCCTCATAGAGAGGGCGCATGATGTGGGCCGCCCGGCGGATGAACCGGTGGTAGAAAGTCACCATCCCCAGGAACTCCCGGAGGCCCCGAGCCGAGTGAGGTCGGGGATAAGCGGAGACGGCCTCCACCTTTGCCGGAAGGGGGGCGGCGCCGTTCTTGTCTATGAGGTGCCCGAGGAACTGGATAGAGGGCACCCTGAAAACACACTTCGCCGGGTTGATGATCAGGCCATGCTGCTCAAGTCTTGTGAAGAGTTCGCGGAGGTGCATCAGATGTTCATCCTCCGAGGAGCTGGCGATGAGGATGTCATCCAAATAGACGAACACAAATGGCAAGTCCCTGACCACAGAATCCATTAGACGCTGGAAAGATTGTGGCGCGTTTTTAAGACCAAATGGCATCCTCAGAAACTCGAACAATCCAAACGGAGTGATTACAGCTCTCTTGGAAACGTCTGAGGGTGCACGGGAACTTGGTGATACCCGCGCACCAGGTCAACCTTGGAGAACAGGATTTTGCCCGCCAGGTGGGCTGAGAAGTCCTGAATGTGTGGAACAGGGTAGCGGTCGGGCGTAGTGGCGTCGTTAAGGCGGCGGTAGTCACCACACGGTCGCCACGCGCCACTCGGTTTAGGGACGATGTGTAGTGGCGAGGCCCACGGGCTATCCGAGCGGCGGATGATGCCCAGGTGCTCCATGTTGGCAAACTCGGACTTAGCGACTGCTAGCTTCTCGGGGTCAAGCCGTCGGGCCCTCGCGTGAATCGGGGGGCCCTTGGTCTCAATGTGGTGCTCGACCCCATGTTTAGTCGTGGCAGAGGAGAAAGTGGGCCGTGTCAAGCCAGGGAACTCAACAAGGAGAAGTTGGTACTTGGTGCCGTCCGAGAGCGAACTGGAGAGACCGCCATAAGTCGCCTCATTGCAGACGCAGGCGACCGTGGAAAAAGTCAGTGCATCCACCAGACGGCCCCTCTTAACATCCACCAGCAGCCCGTGGGCACAAAAAAAATCAGCGCCGAGGAGAGGGAATGAGACATCGGCAGTGACAAAGTCCCATGTGAAGCGCTGACTCTCGAAACACAAGTCCACAGTCCTCATGCCATAAGAGCGGATAGGGGAGCCATTAGCGGACAGTAGGGGTGGCCCATGAGTCCCGCCAGCGGCGTCCTCTGCAGTGGCCGTCAGGACCCTCCTCTGGGCGCCGGTGTCGCAAAGGAATTTGCGCCCGGAAAGGTTGTCCTTGACGAAGCCGGCCCTTCGCGCCCACGCTCACGGCCGCTGCGAAGCGTGGGCTTTGGTGTTTCCCGACGCATCGTAGTTGCAAGGGGCGCGGCACCTCTTCGCTTTCGCATCGAAATGGGCATGGAAGTAGCACAAGCCTGTGCCAGCACGGCCGTCGGTGGCAATGGGGCCCCTGCTGGATGCCACCCCCGCGCCCGGAGGCGAGTAACAGAGCGCCGCGGTCAGCGTCTCAGGGGAGAAGCACTGGGTTGCCAGGAAGAAACGGTCGGCCTCCTCGGCCAGGGCCCGGGGCTCAGTGACAGTACTGTTAGCGAGCGCCGTCTGAACATGCGGTGGCATATGGCTGAGAAACAGTTCCATGAAAATGAAATTGGGCTCTTCCGTGCCCAGCAGGTTTAGCATCATTTCCATGAGTTCGGAAGGTTTGCTGTCCCCCAGTCCATTAATAGCCAACAGACGTCGGGCACGCTCCGGCCTTGAAAGCTCAAAAACCTTGAGAAGGTGAGCCTTGATCCCAGCATACTTATCTCGAGCCGGGGGGGAGGTGATAAAGATCACTGCTCTGGCCGCCGTTGAGCTCTCGAGTGCTGAGACAAAGTGGTAGTAACGCGTGGAATCATCTGAGATCCCGCGGAGGGCGAACTGATCCTCCGTCTGTGCGAACCACGCTGCCGCGGACGTCTCCCAAAACTCCGGCAATTCGAGGATGGCGGTTGCCGTGTTCGTTTCAGTCTCGAAAACGCCGGGACTGACATCGGGGTCACCAGTGTAGCGCCGGAGAAAAGGAGTCGGAGGCGGTGTGTCGGACACAGGAACAGAACTTGCTTTATTGTTCGACATCAAAACACTACTCGCATAATGGCGGGAACTCTGTTAACCTTTACTCCGGAAGCGCAACAACAAAAACAGTCCGTGCGGAACCCTGCACCCCTACTCAAAGTCCTGCGGGTGAATTATGTAAACACCACATATATATATATATATATATATATATATATATATATATATATATATATAAGGTAACATCATAATTTGGTGTATGGACACTGAAAAAATATAGGGGTAACATCTTCATTTCAGATATCAATAAAGTGTTGGCGGCTACCAGCTTTTTTGTTCTGTGCAAACTGGGTCTAAATGGCTCTTTGAGTGTTGAAGGTTGCCAACTCCTGCTCAAGACGTATCAGTTCTGATAACGAAACTTACAGCCCAGAGGGAGAAGGGGTCCACAACTCCCAAGGTGCAGCGACTCGAGGATCATGAGGTCTTCTTTAGCAAAATGCAGGTGGAAATAGAGTGGCAGAGTGCTGAACTTGCAGTCCTCACGGACCAGGTTTGGTGGGAATTAGATTACCAGCCGAGCTATGCCCACATCCCAGTTTTAACAGACTCGCTGCTGACCCACGCTCATGGCATGATAACAACCTACACACTACCAAGCCAGGCCCATGTCGCATTGGCAACTGACCCGCTACCGAGCCAAATCCAAGTTGCGGTAGCCACAGACCCGCAGCCAACCCAAACACATGTCGCGGTGGCGACAGATCTCCTGGTGAACCACACTCACGTTGCAGTAGCAACGGACCCGCTACCGCGCCAAGACCACGTTGCGGTAGTCACAGACAATGTGCGCAAACGTACCTTAAAAATTGCAGCGGTACTATGAGATGTAAAAGCAGAAATGAATAAACAGCAATTCCAGCAGACAGGGGTTGAATTTAGTATTCCACTGGGAAACCTTTATGTCAACACAGAACAAAGAAATGTTGTGTACATTTAGACACAGCATGGACATATAGCAGTGATGACGTAATGAAGCCTCAAGGAGCTTCAAAGCATTTCAGCCAATTGGTTCGAGAAAGGGTTAATTTCTTGACGCTTCATGTGCACACGTTACCACATGGTGGTCATGTGATTAGTTACAGACAACTGTACCTTCATGTGTGATGCATTGAATTCTGACATTTGTTTTGGCTCTTGACTATGTAATACAAAAAAATGTCCGAAAAAATAATTAATTGACACAGTGTATGATAAAATATAAATAAGGTGTGATTGTAAATGTGGCTGTTTGTCTCTATGTGGCCTGCAATTGGCTGGAAACCAATTCAGGGTGTACCCTGCCTCCTGCCCGTTGACAGCTGGGATAGGCACCAGTACTCCTGCGACCCTGGTGAGGATAAGCAGCTAAGAAAATGGATTAATGGATTGATGTTTTTTGCCCAAAAATGCTTCCAGTATGATGTGATCTGCCTGGTTTCATCATGTATATTTGTCACCCTGATGCTACGCACCTAGCGGATGTGAAAGATCATAAGGATCAAAAGAAAGATCCTTTGCTTGAGTTTACTTGCATGACACATTTGGACACGATGAAAGTGCATACGCTTCATCCGCTGCACTGTGTTGACATTCTATGTAATCACGCACAAAATGCATCTGGTGGGTATATAGCATTGTGCTAGCAGAGGATAGTGAAAGTGCTTGTGAAACTTGGAAGATGGCAATGAAGATGTACTCTTATGTAACTTTGTCAACGATGTACAGGGGAGCATTTATTGATTTGTATCGTCTCTCTAAATTTTCCAAGTTGATGCGAACCAAGGTCTCCAAATTATCAAGGCATTATCCAGACTCTCAAAGGACTGCAACTCTCCACAAAACCCAAACTTTAATGTCGGAGGGTTTAGGGTTTATATTGGTGTCAAACATCTTGCCAAATTTTGAACCACTTCCTGTATCAGGATCACCAGATGACCCACTCAACCAACTGAGCCAGACACCTTACTTAGTTTAATCATGACATAGTGAGATTAATAAATGTGTTTTTGTATGAATAGAATAGAATGTACGATTGGCTGGCAACCAATTCATGGTGTACCCTGCCTCCTGCCCAATGAAAGCTGGAATGGACTCCAGCACTCCCGTGACCCTCGTGAGGATAAGCGGCTTAGAAAATGGATGGATAGATGGATCGTGTTGTGATTCCAGACAGGAAGCCTGGTCATGCAGAATATATGGAACTCACTGTTGAATGTCACCAACTGGTGATCTGTCTAGGTTGCAAAGGACCTATACCCCAGCGGCAGCTGGGCAAAATTTGTAATCCTTTTTGACGCCGCACAGAATAACCACGACAGCAAATCAATGCATAGTCACAGAATGGAAGTTGTTTGATGAGTTTGTTGGTTTGTATGTTTTGTTTGTATGTTTTTACCTACCTGAGATGAGGACAGAATGGACCCTGTTAAAAGGGCCTCTTTGGCATTTAGATATGGTATTACTATACCTCGTTGCCTTGGGAAAAAACAAAATACCTTCTACAATTTTCAAGTGAGCAGTCAGGGGATTGAGTGGTCTTTTATGCAAATGTAATTTCATCCTTATTCAAATCCAGCTGGTGAAAATGTCAGATGTGGATTATGGGAGGTTAATTCCGTTCATGAACAGCACAAATGGCAGCCTAATCAGTGAGATAATACCTTGATCTCTCCACAGTGACTGGTATGTTTTTTTTGTTTGTGTTTATTTTTTTGGTCATCATGATCTCATTACCGTAACGATAGAAATAACTATTACAAATTTGCATTTGTCCTTTGGAAAGCACTATTTTTTTCCTCCCCAAAAGAACAAAACCAAACATTCATTTGAAAAGTCTTCACAACAATAGCTTTTTAACAAATGCAACTTTACAACAGTTGCTTTGAATTTATAGTACCTCAGTGTCTTAAGAAGCTAAATGAATCAAAATCAGCTTTCATAGCCAGGTATGTAAAAACACACAAGGAATTTGTCACCGGTTGTTGGTGCTGCCCTAGTATGACATACATTGAGTACAGAGAACATTAGATATTCAACAGTCATTGACAGGGAACTTTTTTTTCTTTTTTTCCCTTATAATAACTCACAGTTGTGCAAAAGTGTGCAAGGATGCAGAATCTTCTAGTATTTAGAGCAGTTATAGAGTCCATTTGAGTGATAGTCCAGTGCAATGACAATTGTGAAAAGGGTGTCAAGACTTCAAGAAGTGTATGCAGTTAAAAGCGACAAGTTGTGTGATAGTCTATTGTATATAGTACGACTGATTGTGTCACAAACATGGGACATGGTGTTGGACCGAAATGCAGGAATCCGTGGAAGTGACATGGTTTTAGAGGAACTTTAATCCAGGCAGAGGTCATGCACAGGTAAGCACTCCGACAAAGGCAAAGCAACAAAAATACATGGCAAAAAGCAATGTCCAAAAACATGAAAACGAGGTCAGATAACTACAAGGCAATAACAAGACTTAACTTGACTCGCTTATGGTGGCACAGGAATGCTGGGCCATGGCAAGAAGGCAAATACACAACCAGAAGCTCATATACTCACACAGTCTCATGAAGTCTCATACAATGAACTGGCAACGAGTGACACCACACACAAATGAGGCTTAAGTACATGGCATAATAACTGCCAATCAGGCTAGGTGAGGAGCTGCTGCTGGATGCAGCCGCGCACAGGGCGTTGGCCTGGCCACACCCCTGACAGATTCCCCCAGCAGGGTGTGACAATAACAATTCGAGGCAGAAAACTGGTAGCATGTTGCAGTGAGTTATAAGTCAGCTCTTCAGGAATTTAAGAGGGAAGAAGATGTTGTAATACCTGCGAGTTTTGCTTTGCGTTGATTGGTAACGTCGACCTGAGCTGGAAGAGCTGGTGGCCAGAATGTGGAGGGTCCGATAGGATCCTGCCCACTCTTGTCCTAGTTCAGGTGCTGTGCAAGTCCTCAAGGGTGGGTAGGATGGTGCCGACAATCCTTTCAGGAGTTTTAATTGTCCATTGCAGTCAGTGTATTTCCATTTCTGTAGCAGGCCCAAACCAGACTGTGAAGGACGTACAGAATACTTATATGATGACCACTGTGTAACACTGTCTCAGCAGCTCTTGTGGTAGGCAATGCAGAAGTACATCCTTTGTTGGACTTTTTTGAGGAATGGAGTTAATGTTTGTCTCCCGTTTCAAGTCCGTGTGACTGTAATTCCCACGAACTTGAACGTCTCGACGGTTGACAAGAGCGAGTTGGACAGCGTGAGGGGCAACTGTGGTGAAGGATGCCTCATGAAGTCCACAATGATTTCTAAAATCTTTCATGTGTTTATCTCCAGGTTGTGTTGACTACATGAAAGCTCTAGCTGCTCCACCTCCTGTCAGCATGCAGGCTTGTTGCCGCCTTTGATGAGACTGATGACTGTGGTGTAATTTGCAAACCTGTTAGGTAGAAGGGAAACTGCAGTGGGTCTAGCTGGGCACCTGCGACCCTCTTGAAGACCACAGATGTCAAGACAACAGGTCTGTAGTCATTTAGACCTGAGATTGCTGTTTTCTTGTGATGGTGAAGCATTTTAAGCAGGTTGGTACTTCACACATTTCTAGAGACCGATTGAGATGTGTGTTAGGACTGGAGCACGTTGGTCTGCGCAAACTTTGAGGCAGGATGAGGACACAAGGTCTGGGCCTGATCTTTTATTGTTTAAAGATTCGCCCAACATCCTGTTCATAGTTGGTCAACAGAGGACTGTGGTTGGCGATGCGACTTGGTGGGTGTGTGGGGTCAAAGTGCCCTTTTCAAATATACAGTAAAAGCTGTTCAGGTCGTCAGCTAGCCCACTGTTGTTGTCTACTAGGGGGGATTGTCGCTAGTAATTAGCGATTGTAATGCATGCCAGGCTGATTTTGAGTCATTAGCACCAAACTGGTTTTCCATCTATGCTGCATAATCCCTTTTTGCAATGTTAATTTCTTTAGTCCACTTTCTGCGCAAAGCCCTATCCCTGCTATGATATGCAATACGATATGCAACCTCTTTAGCCTGCTCACTGAATTTTAAAAGACACTCCAGTCTGTGTAGTCCAAACAGCTTTGATTTAATTTGCCCTTGCTGGTCCATTTTTCCACTGACTTTGCTAAAGGCTTCGCACACTTTAATGCTTACCTGTATGTTGGAATTAAGTAGATTAAGCAGTGATCGGAGTAATTTAGGGCAGTTGAGGAATAGCATGACATGCTTTTTTTTTTCCAGTGTAGCAGTGATCAAAAGCGTTATTTTCCCTCATTGGACAATCTATGCGTTGCTTGTATTTAGGAAGTGTCATGCTCCTGGATTCCAGCCAGGGCTGGGCGTGGCCAGCTTATCTGAAGGTGCACACCTGCGCCTCATGACCTTTGATTAGACCCAGTACATATAGGACCCGGGGGACGACTAATACTCTGCTAGATCGTTGCTCTTCATGCCTCGTTCCCGCACTCCTGCTTTCTCGACTGCTGACCTCCGTGCACCGACCCACGCCTGTTCTTTAACCACCCTCGTAAGCCCATTCGTACTGGTACTACGAATTGTTTGGACTGTCTACCTGATCTCAGACCTCGGACCGAATAAAGGTTTCCTCTGTACTGTCTGCTGTCTCTGCAGTCGTGCATTTGGGTCCACCCTTGAGCCCCGCATCGTGACAGAACGATCTAGCCAGAACATGGACCCAGCCGACTCTGAAGCCATTCGCCGTGCGCTGCAAGTGCAGGGCAAACGCCTGGGTGAGCAAGAGGCTGCTCTCCAGGGTATGACACACCAGATCCAGGAGCTCTGCACCCAGCTGGAACCGTGGCTAGCCTCCCAAGCTAGCGCGGCCGCTCCTGTGCCTTTCCGTGCCACCATCACTCCGCTCTCTCGACCAGAGCGGTTCTCCGGCGACTCCGGTAACGTCAAGCCCTTCCTGGCGCAGTGCGATCTCCACTTTGAGCTGCAAGCGTCCGCTTTTCCCACGGACCGCTCCCGGATCGCCTTCGTCATTTCCCACATGACAGGGAGGGTGGAGGCATGGGCCACCGCCGAGTGGAGCCGTAACTCGGAGACCTGCCGCTCATGGGCGAGCTTCGTCTGCGCGCTCATCCAGGTGTTCCAGTACGCGGCTCCGGAACGCCAGGCGGCGTCCTCGCTCATGACAATTCGCCAGGGACGTCGCCGCGTGTCCGACTACGCCATTGAGTTCCGGATTCGGGCTGCCGAGAGCCGCTGGAATGAGGAAGCCCTCCATGACGCGTTTTACGAGGGACTGTCCCCACAGATCCGTGGCCACCTCGTGGCCACGGATCTTCCGCCTTCGCTTAACTCCCTCATCGCATTGGCCCTCAAGGTTGGACCAGCGCCTCACCGTACAGAGACAGATGGAGGACCTGAGGGAGGAGGAGAGGGAGAGTCGCAGTCCGGTTGCTTCTGCTTCCCGGCCACCCGTGTTGTCAGCTTCTTCGGAACCCATGCAAGTGGAGGGCCTTGGCGGCTCAGCGGAGGAGCGCTTATGTCGGCGACGAGAGGGACGCTGTTTTTACTGCGGGCGTTTGGGACACTTGATCGCCCGCTGCCCGACTCGACCAGGGCACTCTGACATCAGGATCTCTGCTCCGGTGAGTGTGCGGTACACCGCGGCGGGGTCAGGGAGGTCCCTTCTTCACCTCACCTTGGGAATGGACTCCCGTTCATGCACTGTGACGGCTTTCATAGATTCTGGGTCGGAAGCTAACCTGATAAATCCCCGCGTGGTCGAGGAGCTGGGGGCAGCAACCTTTCCCACGCAACGGTTTCGTCACGCCTATGCCACCAACGGCAAGTTCCTTTTTCGGGTTACACATCGCACTCAGACGCTACGCATGAGCTTTCCGGACGCTCACTCGGAGCGTATTAGCTTTCATGTCTTCGACGCACGTAGTAGCGACATCATCTTGGGCAGCCCGTGGCTCAAAGAACATAATCCGCACATAGATTGGACCACGGGTCAGATCAAGACTTGGGGAGAGGACTGTCTCAGTCGCTGTGTCGCTGTCCGGAGAGACAGGGGTATTCAAGTTGCGCCGGTTTGGCTAACAGAACCTAGTACCGCCCTGGACCTGGCCGCAGTGCCCTCCTGCTACCATGACCTACGGGAGGTCTTCTCTGAATCTAAAGCAAAGTCTCTGCTGCTACATCGGTCATACGACTGCGCGATTGAACTCCTGCCAGGCACCTCTCCTCCCAGAGGGAAACTGTTCTCTTTAACAGGACCAGAGCATCAAGCCATGAGGGACTACATCGAGGACTCGCTGGCAGCCGGACTCATTCGCCCCTCATCCTCACCAGCCGGTGCGGGGTTTTTTTTTGTCAAGAAGAAGGACTCCACGCTGCGACCCTGCATTGACTACCGAGGCCTGAACGACATCACAGTCAAGAACAGGTACCCTTTGCCGCTTATCTCTACAGCATTCGAACTCCTCCAGGGAGCCCGGATCTTCACCAAGCTCGACTTGCGCAGTGAGTGGAAGACGGTGTTCAACACCCCCACAGGGCACTATGAGTATCTTGTGATGCCCTTCGGACTGACAAACGCTCCGGCCGTCTTTCAGAACTTCATTAACGACGTGCTTCGGGAGTTCCTGAACAGATCTGTCTTTGTTTATCTGGATGACATTCTCATCTTTTCAGCAGACCTAACCTCTCACATTCAACAAGTCAGAGAGGTGCTCCGGCGTCTGCAGCAGCACCAATTATACGTGAATATGGATAAGTGTGAGTTCCATCGGGCATCCGTGTCCTTCCTGGGCTTCGTCCTGGCTGAGGGAGAGATACGGATGGATCCCGGGAAGGTCGACGCGGTGCTGCGGTGGCCTACCCCCACCAACAGGAGGGACGTGCAGAGGTTTCTGGGATTTGCCAATTTCTATAGGAAATTCATAAGGAACTTCAGTTCCGTGGCCGCTCCTCTGCATTCGCTCACCTCGCCACATACCCTCTTCGACTGGTCCGGGACCTGCCAGGAGGCCTTCAGCAGGCTCAAGGCAAGTTTCACTACTGCGCCCGTTCTCATTATTCCGGACCCAGATAACCAGTTTGTGGTGGAGGTGGATGCATCGAATTCAGGAATCGGAGCAGTCTTGTCGCAGAGGAGTCCCAGGGATGGAAGGATCCACCCATGCGCGTTCCTGTCTAGAAAGTTGACCCCGGCAGAGAGGAACTACGACGTGGGAGATAGGGAACTGCTGGCGGTCAAGAGCGCGTTGGAGGAGTGGTGGCACTGGCTGGAGGGCTCGCAAGTACCGTTCGGTGTCTTCACGGACCATAAGAACCTTGAATACCTGAAGTCTGCGAAGAGGTTGAACGCCCGTCAGGACAGGTGGGCCCTATTTTTCACCCGCTTCACTTTAAGGTGTTTTTCCGCCCAGGCTCCAAAAACGGCAAGCCGGATGCACTCTCGCGGATCCACGAGGGAGGGCGCATGGATTCAGACGCCGCTACTATCCTGCCAGTGGGGTGCTTCGTGGCCGGTTTCACCTGGGCGATCGAGTCGCGGGTGAAGGAGGCCCTGGGAGAGACACCGTCACCCGCGGAATATCCGTCGGGCCGCCTGTTCGTCATCCCATCTCTGCGGGGAAACGTCATCAACTGGGCCCATACCAACAAGACGGTCTGCCACCCGGGTATGGCGAAGACACGTTCAGTGGTCGAACAAAGGTTCTGGTAGCCTAACCTCAGCAAGGACGTAAGGGAGTTCGTCAACGCCTGCCCGGTGTGTGCTGCCAATAAGACTTCCTGCCTACGGCCTGTTGGTGAGTTGCAACCCCTGTCCATCCCCTTTCGTCCGTGGTCACACATCGCGCTGGACTTCCTCACCGGCCTGCCGCCTTCTCAAGGGAACACAGTGGTGCTGTCCGTAGTGGACCGTTTTTCCAAGATGGTCCACTTCGTGCCGCTTCCGAAGATCCCGTCGGCCAAGCAGACAGCCCAGTTGGTATTAGACGAGGTCGTCCGTTACCACGGCCTACCCCAGGACATTGTTTCGGACAGGGGTCCGCAATTCAGCGCCCGTTTCTGGAAGGAGTTCTGCAACCTCATCGGCGCTTCAGCAAGTCGGACATCGGGTCATCACCCAGAGTCTAACGGCCAGACTGAGAGGATTAACCAGGAATTAGAGACCGGTCTTCGATGTCTGGCATCCAGGGACCAGAGCACGTGGAGCCAGCACATCAAGTGGGTGGTGTATGCCCACAATTCTCTACCCTCCACTTCAACAGGTATGGCTCCACTCCATGTCGTGCATGGCTACCCTCCGTCCCTGTTTCCTCCACTGGTCACAGACTCCGCAGTTCCGTCAGCCCTGGCCGTGGTGCGACACTACAAACGGACCTGGGAAGCAGCTCGGAGGACACTGCTGCGCATGAGCAGCGCCTACAAGGCCGCAGCAGACCGCAAGAGAAGGGCCGCACCAGAGCTCAGAGTGGGACAGCGAGTGTGGCTCTCCACCAAAGATCTCCCGCTGCGGACGGAATACCGCAAACTTGCTCCCAGGTTCGTTGGCCCGTTCCCGGTTTCCAAAGTTATTAACCCGGTCGCCGTCTCGTTGAAACTGCCCAGGTCAATGAGGGTGCACCCTATGTTCCACGTCAGCAGACTTCGCCCGAATTGCACGTCGTCGCTAGCTCCTCCGCTCAAATCTCCCCCACCCCCCCGCATGGTCGACGGTGGGCTGGTGTAAACTGTGCGCCGGTTGCTGTCTTCCCGTCACAGAGGAAGGGGGGTCCAGTACCTGGTGGACTGGGAGGGATATGGCCCGGAGGAGCGCTCTTGGATCCCCTCCCGCTTCGTCGTGGACCGCTCCCTCATCAGGGACTTTCACACGGCTCAGTTTTAATTGTCCATTGCAGTCAGTGTATTTCCATTTCTGTAGCAGGCCCAAACCAGACTGTGAAGGACGTACAGAATACTTATATGATGACCACTGTGTAACACTGTCTCAGCAGGTCTTGTGGTAGGCAATGCAGAAGTACATCCTTTGTTGGGCTTTTTTGAGGAATGGAGTTAATGTTTGTCTCCCGTTTCAAGTCCGTGTGACTGTAATTCCCATGAACTTGAACGTCTCGACGGTTGACACAAGCGAGTTGGACAGCGTGAGGGCCAACTGTGGTGAAGGATGCCTCATGAAGTCCACAATGATTTCTAAAATCTTTCATGTGTTTATCTCCAGGTTGTGTTGACTACATGAAAGCTCTAGCTGCTCCACCTCCTGTCAGCATGCAGGCTTGTTGCCGCCTTTGATGAGACTGATGACTGTGGTGTAATTTGCAAACCTGTTAGGTAGAAGGGAAACTGCAGTGGGTCTAGCTGGGCACCTGCGACCCTCTTGAAGACCACAGATGTCAAGACAACAGGTCTGTAGTCATTTAGACCTGAGATTGCTGTTTTCTTGTGATGGTGAAGCATTTTAAGCAGGTTGGTACTTCACACATTTCTAGAGACGTCCTGATGGACCCTACTCTCCAATACCCCCCAAATAGAGTTTATCAGGAAGGCTGAAGAGTTTAATCCCCCTGTAGTTGAAACATGCCTTCCGTTCCCTGTTGTGAAAAGAGCACCACCCTAATCTGCCAATCCAGAGACACTGTCCCTAACTTCGACGCGATGTTGCAGAGGTGTGTCAAGTGTTGATGGTGCACTGCTTCCCCCTTCTGAGACGCTGGATGGTGGACCAGAGTTTCCTCAAAGGCATCCGGAAGTCTTTCTCCATGGCCTCACCAAACTCTTCCAATGCCCAAGTCTACAACCACCAAAGATGCATTCCGTTTAGCCAGCCAGTACCCATCAGCCACCAGGTCAAAAATGCCTGATAGGACTCCTTCTTCAGTTTGATGGCATCCTTCACCGTTGGTGTCCACCAACGTGTTTGGGTTTGCTGCCATGAAAGACCTACCACCTTCGCAATGGATGCGTGAAACATAGTCCACTCTGACTCGATGTCCTCCACCCCCGCCAAACATGAGGAAAGTTCTGTTGGAGGTGGGAATTGAAACTCGTTCTGATAGGGGATTCTGCCAGCAGAACCTAACAATACATTTTGGCCTGTCATGGGGTGTCCTGGTGCCAAGTGGATATGTGGACACCCTTATGCTTAAACACGGTGCTCGTCATCAACAGTCCATGATGACCACACAAGTCCAATAACAGAACACTCCTCGGGTTCTGATCGGGGGTGGGGTGGTGGGGGTCATTCCTCCCAATCGAGCTCTCACTTCAGGTAACTCCAGAGTGGAGGAGAATCCAACCCCTCTCAAGAGAACTGTACCAGAGTCCAAGTGATGAGTGGGGGCAAGTCTGTCTATATCTAGTTGGAACTTCTCTGCCTATATCTAGTCGGAACTTCTCGACCTCACACACAAACTTGGGCTCCTTCCATACCAGAGAGGTGATATCCCACATCCCTAGATCCAGGTACAATAGCCGAAGATCGGATCACCAAGGTCCCTGCCTTGGCCACCACCCAACTCGCAGTGCACCTGACCCCTGTGGTCCCTCCCACAAGTGGTGAGCCCATGGGAAGAGCAAGTCATGTTAGCCTTGTGGGCTGTGTTGAGCCGGGCCCTATGAGTATAGGCGTGGCCACCAGGTGTTCGCCTTTCAGCCCACCTATAGGCTTAGCTCCAGTGGAGGGCGCCGGTGACTCACGTCCTAAGCAAGATTTTCCACAAACTTCCACTTTCAGCCAAGCAATCTTTGGACCGCAATGCATTCACCACATAGGTATGTGCCTGACGATTTATCTAATCGATCATTCTGTTTCTTTTTTTCACCAAATGCAAGCACAAATTTCAAATGTATTATTCTGCGTTTAAGAATACAATGACATTAATGGTTTTCTCCTGAGGTGTTTTCAAAAACTAGCGCAACACTCACATTTTATGCTCGTATGCAAAGCAAGGCAATCTGCATCCCACGGTATCGCACAGTGCACACTGGAGTTGAGTTTTGGAACAATCAAAAGAGGAAGCCCAAAGAAATCACTCACGATAACACCGTGAAGTTTGGCATGGACAAAAAGTGCAACAGTTCACTGTAAGCACAGGAACATGGCGATGGCCAGTTGATCATTTACATGATCAACGTGGCAGCAATGTTCTCTTATGTGCTTCAGTCAAGCTCTGATAATCTTGGGTGAAATAGAGAATGGTGGACTTATGCATCAGGTGACCTTTTGGTGCAAATATAATCATGGTGTATGCGTCAAATGTACATGTTTAGACTATTATAAGTAAACTTGCGTGAAATGCAGAAAGGAAACCAAGTGGTCATGTAAGATATGTGCCAACAAATCAGACTGCTAACACACTCACACACACAAGCACGCACACACACACACACACACACACACACACACACACACACACACACACGGACACATTAACCCATTAATGTCATAATAACAGTAGTTTGTTTTTTGAGCCTGCGTTACCTAGCATTATCATGACGTAAATTATCTTTCAGTCCATTTTGAGCACACCAGTCACTCATATCATCTGATAACAAATGGTTAACTATGGAGGGGCAGAAAAGAAAGCTCTTGGGGGATCAAAATAGAAAAAAAGAGGAAGGAGAATGATATCATAGGAATGAAAAAGGCTTTTCAAAGTCATTGTAAGACAGTAGATACAGTAAGTAGTAAGTTTCTTTCGGCTTGTCCCTTTCGGGGTCGCCACAGCGTGTCATCTCAGATGAACGCACATATGTTTGGCACAATTTTTACGCCGGATGCCCTTCCTGACGCAACCCTTCTCAGGGAGTGGAGGCCCCAGTGGGATACGAACCCACAACCCCTGGTTTATCAAACCAGTGCTCTAGTAAGTGATGTCAGTATTTCAAGAGGAGGCTTGTAAATATTAAGATCAGTTAAAGTTAGTGCATTGTAAGACTTATTAGACCTAATGTGTTTTTTTTTTCAAATCATTTAAATGTATAGGTGTAAAACTGTAGTTCACTTTGGCGTAGAAGAACACATTGTCACGAATGGCTGGAAGTTGAACTCAAGGGGAGGAGGAGGCTGAGAGGATGTGATAAACTATTTGAGAAAAGGAAATACAGATGGGCCTGCAAATTGGCTTTGTTCTTAAAAATGAGAATCTCCATTCTTCAGCATCTTTTTGCACGCTAGTATTTTGTTGAACATGTTGGTCAAAAATTCCACAGCCACCTCTCCAAATTGCTTCCGTACCTCCATAGGTATGTCATTAGGACCAACAGTCTTTTCCATTTTTCATCCTCTTGAGTGCCTTTTGAAATTCCCCACTTACTAATCATTGCCACTTCCTGGTCCATCATACCTGCCTCTTCTACACTTTCTTCTCTCTCTTTTTCTTCATTCATCAACTTCTCAAAGTATTCCTTCGATGTATTTAGCACACTGCTGGCACTGGTCAACACATTTCCATCTCTATCCTTAATCACCCTTACCTGCTGCACATCCTTCCCAGCTCTATCCCTTTGTCCGGCCAACCTGTAGAGATCCGTTTCTCCTTCTTTCGTGTCATACCTGGTGTACATGTGATCATAAGCCTCGTTTATCCTTCGCCACCTCTACCTTTGTCCTGCATTCCATCTCGATGTATTCCATTCACCTATCCTCAGTCCTCTCAGTGTCCCACTTCTTCTTCGCTAACCTCTTTCCTTGTATGACTTCCTATATTTTGGGGTTCCACCACAAAAACTCCTTCCCTACCTTCCTACCAGAATACACAACTATCACTCTCCTGCCTGTCTGTCTGATAACCCTGGGTGTAATGGTCCAGTCTTCCGGGAGCTCCTCTAGTCCATCGAAAGCCTGTCTCAAATGTTTCAGAAAGGCCGCATAACATTCTTCCTTTCTTTGCTTCCACCACAGACTTCAGAAGGCCTATGGACTTCCCCTGCTACGTTCATGCCTAGGGTGTCCTGGTGCCAAATGCAAATTGCTTTTCATCATGGAGAGTCCACGATGATCACAGAAATCCAATAATGTAACACCACGGGTTCTGATTGTGAGGGGTGTTCTACCCAATCACACCCTTCTAGATCTCACTGCCATTGACCATGTGAGCGCTGAAATCCACCAGAATGAGGGCGTCTGAAGCAGAAGGTCTCGCCATCACACAGTTTCCAAAACCTCTCAAAAGGACTGCCCAATGTGTGTGTTGAGGTCAAACCAACTCTGTCAAGTTGGAATTTCTCTACCTTGTACATCACCTCAGGCTGTTTCCCTGCCAGAGTGACTGCTTGACTTGAAGTGGGCAGTGGGTTGAAAACCAATTTTGTATAACCACTGAGACGTTCAAACTCTGAGGTTCCACTGTACAGGCCAAAAAGGCCTGACAAGAGAAGTGAAACATGGTTCTCTTGGACTCAATGACTACAACCTCCCTTGGAACATGACCAAAAATTACCAATTGGTGATTGGTTGACAGCTTCACCGCTCTCTTCTCCCAAGTTTCCAAGGTATGCATCTGCAAGTCCGATGACACAACCATAAGGTTCTGGTTGATAAGATGTCATCCTTCCCAATCACACCCTTCTAAGTCTCATTGTTATTGCCCAGTGTTGATTAAGTGTTGAAGTTCCCCAGCTGATTGAGGGAGTCCCCAGCAGGCATAGTCAACAGCCCCTCTCTGAGGACTCCAAGAAGGGTGGGTACTCTTAGCTCCTGTTTTCTACATTGGCACAGAGATCAGTCAGGATCTCTCCACCCACCTCCTGAAGTCAGAGGTAGACTAGACTCTTCTCCTCTGCAGTGAACCCCAACATACAGGTGCCGAAACATGGGGCAGCGAGGATAACCACAATTGCTCAGCACCTCTCAACTTGGGCAACTCTAAAGCGATAAAGAGTCCAACTCCTCTTGAGAAGACTGGTACCAGAGCCCAATATGTGTCGAGGTGGGCTCGGCTATATCCAGTCGGAATTATGCGATCTCGCACACCAGCTAAGGGTCTTCACCTGCCAGAGAGGTTACATTCCATGTCCCGAGAGCTATTTTCTGTAGCTCGTGACCGAACTGCCAATTTCCCCGACTTTGGCTGCCCCTCACCACATATTGGACTCAGTCCCCTTGGTCCCTCCCATAGGTGGTGAGTCCATAGAAAGTAATAAATGAATATATATTTTTGTACATCTCATTAAATATGCAAAGGTGCATTCTTGTGCAGGTACTTAAAGGTCTACCGACACATTAAGCATTATTTTCATGTTTTTAATTTTTAAAAAAGGCAGCCCGAATGGACCCATCCATTTTCAACCACACGTCATGATTTTTCCGTATATGGATTTTTGCATCTCCCGCTATGAAAATCCTCTTGAGGCATTTGTGTGGAGAAGAACCAGGAAGTGAGCAGGGTCGAGTGTTTATATTGGTTTATACCTACAGTATTGTACCAGTGAAAAATTATTCATTTTTTTTTCATCGTGTTAGCCAAAATGCCGGCTTGTTGTATTGCTGAATTTTGCTCGAACACCCAGGAGGATAGATTCACTTTTCACACTTTTCCAAAAGACCCGGTTTGTTGTGAAAAATGGATTGCACAGGTGGAAAGGACGAGAGCTTTGTGGGTTCTAAATGACAGGTAGGTGTGTATAGAGCTATTAAACTAGTTGTGGGGGACCAATTTGTCTCACAGTTTATAGCATATGTTACGTGTGAATTTAAAATAAATCCCCTTGGTCAAACCAGCAAAGTATAACAAAGCACTTGTATTGTGTTTAAGACACTTTAATCACACACACAATACAATCCAACACAAAACAATAAAATAAAAGTACAAAGACAGTCTAGTAGCGTGTAACATGAGCTAACTAGACGTATAGTCACAAAACTCGAACAACTTCCCCGAAAGCAGCAATCATGAAAAGCTCCGTCCACATCTGACGACATAATCCTTCATCTCAGAACATAACAAAAGATCCGCGTCATAATAACCTCATAAAGTAGGTAAGTCAGGGGTGCTAAATGTGTCGATGTGCTCGGGGCGGTGTTGTTGTTCACAGGGGTTGAGATTCGCTGGCATTGTTGTTGTTCTCCGGCATTATCCCCGACGCGGAGGTAGATTGGGCAGGGAGGAGAAAGGAGCTCTCCCCTCAAACTGGCCACCGGTGTCTGGGCACCCTTGACGTACTTATTCCGCCTGGCATGGGTCCTCCTGAGTACGCTACATACAGAAGACTTGTAAAAGACTTCGCAAATCAAACAATTATAGGCCTGTCATTTGAAATATTTCATTTGGTTCCTCATCCGTCTTTCAGGGAATCTTTTGTTAGTTAGAAGTGATCCGCATATCATCTAAATATGGCTTGAAACAATAGGGGTATATTGCCCTGGTCACTTCACTCAATTCTGAGATGTTCTCTTCTTCGGAATGAGCTTCAGTCTCTGAATGGGCATCAGAAAAATCAGAAAATCTCTTTTGTTCATCTCCCGTAGCAGGTGGCACAGCGCCTTTTCAATGGTGACTGTCCCAGTGTGACATCTGTAAATGATGTTGCAGGCAATATGGCTTCTACTGGGATTTTCAGTGAGACTTCAACAACTTTGCGCATTAATGACACACTCTCCACTCATTTTTTTCATATAGACATTGAAGTGAATAATATATGTATTTTTCAAAACAATATCTATTTTAAAATTTATATAGAGATGTCGGTAGACCTTTAATATTTACAGTATATACAGCTGATTGCATGCATAGTTAAAAATAAATACAATTAAAATTCACCTGTAAATGAAATTGTCAAAGTGACCACTAAGGAAGGTGACACGGTAGTGCGACTGATTAGAGCGTTAGGCTCACACTTCTGAGGACCAGGGTTAAAATCCCGGCCCCATCTGTGTGGAGTTTGCATGTTCTCCCCATGCATGGAAGGGTTATCTCGGAGCACTCCGGTTCCCGTCCACATCCCAAAAACATACATAAAAACTCTAAAACTCTAAATTACCCATAGGTGAGATTGTGAGTGCAAATGTTTTTTTTTTGTTTCTATTTACCTTGTGATTGGCTGGCAACCAGTTCAGGGTGTACCTGGCCTCTGGCTTGAAGATACCCGAGATAGGCTCCACAGGTCTCACATGACCGTTATGAGGATAAGCGGTCAAGAAAATGGATGGATGGTTTTACCAGTAAGGAAGTAAAATTATAAAAATCCAAGTTTTTTTATTATTATTGTAAGATGCACCCTGACATGGCCACAAACCCATGCAAACTGTGGGTTGGTCCAAAGCCCGGATAAAGACAGAGAGTTACATCAGGAAGAGCATCCCCCCCCTTAAACTTTGCCAAACAAATATGAGCATTCATCCAAAGAATTAGGCACTTCTTCTTCTTCTTCTTCTTTTCCTTTCGGCTTGTCCCGTTAGGGGTCGCCACAGCGTGTCATCTTTTGCCATCTTAGCCTATCTCCTGCATCTTCCTCTCGAACCCCAACTGCCCTCATGTCTTCCCTCACCACATCCATAAACCTTCTCTTTGGTCTTCCTCTCGCCCTTTTGCCTGGGAGCTCCATCCTCAGCATCCTTCTACCAATATACTCACTCTGTCGCCTCTGAACATGTCCAAACCATCGAAGTCTGCTCTCTCGAATCTTGTCTCCAAAACATCCAGCTTTGGCTGTCCCTCTAATGAGCTCATTTCTAATCCTATCCAACCTGGTCACTCCGAGCAAGAACCTCAACATCTTCATTTCTGCCACCTCCAGTTCAGCTTCCTGTTGTTTCTTCAGTGCCACCGTCTCTAATCCGTACATCATGGCCGGCCTCACCACTGTTTTGTAAACTTTGCCCTTCATCCTAGCAGACACTCTTCTGTCACATAACACACCAGACACCTTTCGCCAGCTGTTCCAACCTGCTTGGACCCATTTCTTCACTTCCTGACCACACTCTCCATTGCTCTGTATTGTTGACCCCAAGTATTTGAAGTCGTCCACCCTCGCTATCTCTTCTCCCTGTAGCCTCACTCTTCCCCCTCTACTTTTCTCATTCACGCACATATATTCTGTTTTACTTCGGCTAATCTTCATTCCTCTCCTTTCCAGTGCATGTCTCCATCTTTCCAATTGTTCCTCTGCGTGCTCCCTGCTTTCACTGCATATGACAATATCATCTGCGAACATCATGGTCCAAGGGAATTAGGCACAGTGCTGTGAAAAAGTATTTAGACCCTCGTGATTCCTGATTTTTTCACATCATCAAACCAATTTCAATATTACTCAAAGACAACCCAAGAACATATAAAATGCATTTTTCAAATGCCAATTCAATTTATTAAGGGACAAAAAAATCCAAACCTTTCTAACCCTCTGTGAAAAAGTAACCTGATTACAAACTGATTACTGGACAACAATCAATAAATCCCTTCAGTAGAATCTGTCAGAGAATGTGAAGTAGGCTAATGAGATCTCAAGAACCAATGCATTATGCGACGATCCAATGAAATTCAAGAAGACATGATAAAAAAAGTGATTTAAATTCTTCAGTCTGGAAAAGGTTACAAAGCTCTTTCGAAGGCTTTGGCTCTCCAGCAAACCATTGTCGGAGGCATTGTCCACAATTGGAGAAAACTGGGAACAGTGGCAGACCTTCCAAGTTTCCAAACTAAAATTACTCCAAGAGTACGACGACGATTCATCTAGGAGGTCACAAAAGAACCTTGAACAGTGAAAGACCCGCAAGCCTTGCTGGCCTCAGTTAAGGTCAGTGTTCATGACTCTACCATAAAACAGACACTAGCCTAAAATGGCATACATTGGAGAATTCCCAGGTAAAAACCACTGCTGTCAGCAAAGGATACAATGACTTGGCTCAGATTTGAGAAAAAAAAAAAAAACAAAAAAAAAAAAACATTTTGATTATCCTCAAGACTTTAGGTGAAACATTTTGTGGACGGATGAGTCAAAAAAGGAACTTTTTGTAAGGTGTGTGACCCGTTACATCTGGCATGAAAATGGTACAGCATTTGATAAAAAGAACATTATGGCAACAGTGAAGCGTGGCGGTGGCACTTTGATGGTCTGGGGCTGCTTTGCTCCACCAGAACCAGGACAACTTGCTGTAATTGACGAATTCTGTAGGTTTTTTTCCCCTAGAAAATCCTAAAGGAGAACATCTGGTCATCCATTCGTGCCCCCAAACTCAAGCACTCTTGGATCACGAGCAGGAAAATAATCCAAAACATACCAGCAAGTCCACCACTGAATGGCTCAACAAAACCCCAATTCAGGTTTGGAGTAGCCAAGTCAAAGTCCAGATTGAAATCCAATTGAGATGCAGCGCAATTCCTCCTTGAAAACCCTGCAATATTTCAATAGCTGAAACAATTCTGCAAAAAAATAGAGGGACAAAATTCCTCCAGAACGATGTGAAAGACTCATCACCAATTATCCCAAATGCTTGATTTCAGTTATTCCTGCCAAGGGTGGACCAACCCGTAATTAGGTTCAGGGGGCAGTTTCATTTTCACAATGTCAGGAAGGTTTTGATTTTGTCTTTTTGTGCCTTCATGAATTGAATTGTCATTCGAAAACTGGATTTTGTATTTCATTTGATTTTCTCTGAGTGATATTAACATTGTTTTGACAATTTAAAACTGTGATAGAGTGCGATAAGATATGCAAAAAAAAAAAAGAAATCAGAAAGGGGGTAAATATTTTTTCACTGCACTGTACATACGAGATTGGTTGTGGTCCAGGTTAATCTACAGGCCCCCAGTGAAAGATCAGCTACTGTGGGTGGAAGATGAACAAGAGGTGGAAAGTGGGTTCATAGGCAGAAGCAGAAAAGGAAAGCAGAGAGCATAGAAATGAATGTGGAGAGTTGGAATAGTGTGACTGTCAGGAAATGCTATGGAGTTGGTTGACATGATGATTAGCAGAAAAATGGATATATTTTGTGTCCATGAGAGCATTTGGAAGGCAGTGAAGCTTGAGATGTAGGGCTGAAGTTGTAATTATTTTACCATGCTATAGATGGGAAGAGAAACTGAATTGGGATCATTTTAAAGAAATAATTAATTAAGAATGTCTTTGTGTCGACAAGAAAGTAAGATCAGGGACAAGGCTGAAACTTGAAATTGAAGATGTTATTTAACATGTATTTACATACCAGAATACCAGAATACCGTACGGGATTGGTCGTGGCCTGGGTTAACCAGACCCACCCCTGGCACCCTTAACCTTCATCGATGGAAATTCAGCTACTGTGGGTCGAAGAGAAAGGAGAGGAGGAAAGCGGATTCATCGGGAGAAGAAAAAGAAGAATGCACAGAGCCTATAACTGAGTGTTGGGGTGAAAAGAGTATCAGATCGACCGATGAGGCTTCTTTCTTCTTCTTCTTTTTCTTTTGGCTTCTCCCCTTAGGGGTCGCCACAGTGTGCCATCTTTTTCATTTAAGCCTATCTCGTGCATCCTCCTCTCTAACACCCGCTTCCTCATGTCCCTCACAACATCCATCAACCTTTTCTTTGGTCTTCCTCTCATTCTTTTGCCTGGCAGCTCCATCCCCAGCACCCTTCTACCAACATACTCACCCTCAGCACCCTTCTACTAACATACTCACTCTCTTGCCTCTGACCATGTTTAAACCATTGAAGTCTGCTCTCTCTCACATTGTCTTCAAAACATCCAATTTTGGCTGTGCCTCTACTGAGCTCATTTCTAATCCTATCCAACCTGTTCACACCAAGCGAGAACCTCAACATCTTCATTTCTGCCACCTCAAGTTCTGCTTCCTGCTGCTTCTTCAGGGCAACCATCTCTAATCCGTACATCATGGCCGGCCTCACCATTGTTTTATAAATTTTGCCCTTCATCCTGGTGGATACTCTTCTGTCCCATAGATCGAGTGATGAGGCTGAAATTTGAAATTGAGGGTATTATGTATCATGTGATTAGCGGCTATGCTACACAGGTATGATGTGTCCTTGAGTTGAAAGAGAAATTCTGGAAGGAACTAGATGAAGTAGTTCTGAGCATCCCAGACAGAGAGTTTTGATTGCTGCCGATTGTAATGGACATGTTGGTGAAGGAAACAGAGGCGATGAAGAAATGATGGTCAGTATGGCATCCAGGAAAGGAAGTTTGAGGGACAGATGGTGGTGGACTTTGCAAAAAGGATGGGGATGGCAGTAGTGAATGCCTTTTTCAGAGGAGGCAGGATCATAGTGACCTACAGAGCGGAGATAGAAGCACGCAGGTGGATTATATTTTGTGCAGACGATGTAATCTGAAGGAGGTTACTGACTGTAAAGTAGTGGTAGGGAAGAGTGTAGTTCAACGGAATAGGATGGTGGTGTGTCGGATGACTCTGGTGGTGAGTAGAATGGTTAAGAAGACAAGGGTTAGGGTTAGGGCATTGTTGGAGAGAACCATGTGGTGGAAGCTGAGAAAGGAAGAATGTTGTCCGGTCTTTCATAAAGAATTGGGACAGGCTCTCGATGTACAGGAGGAGCTCTCGGAAGACTGGACTACTCCAGCCAAGGTGATCAGAGAGACAGACAGGAGAGTACTTGGTGTGTCTTCTGGTAGGAAAGGGGAGAAGGAGACTTGGTGGTGGAACCCCAAAATAAAGGAAATTATACAAGGAAAGAGATTAGCAAAGAAGAAGTGGGACACTGAGAGAACTGAGGAGAGGCAAAAGGAATACATTGACATGCGACATGGGACAAAGGTAGAGGTGCCCAAGCCTAAACAAGAGGCATATGTCATGTACACCAGGTTCGACAAGAAAGAAGAAGAATGATCTCTACAGGTTGGCCAGACAGAGGGATAGAGAGGGGAAGGAAGTGCAACAGGAAAAAGGTGATTAAGAATATTCCGGTTTCCTCCCACATCCCAAAAACATGCAACATTAATTGGACAATCCAAATTACCCCTAGATGTGATAGTGAGTGCGGCTGTTTGTCTCTATCTGCCCTGCTATTGGTCGGCAACCAGTGATTCGGTGTCTTGTAGGTGTGACAGAAGAGTTTGAGGTGGAGGTGGGACTGCATCAGAGATGAGCTCTGAGCCCCTTCTCATTTGCTGTGGCAATGGATAGGCTGACAGATGAGGTTAAACAGGAATCCCCTGGACCATGATGTTTGCAGATGACATTGTGATATGCAGTAAAAGCAGGGATCGGGAGGTGGAAAAATTAGAGAGATGGAGGCATGCACTTGAAAGGAGAGAAATGAAGATTGAAACAAAATATATGTGCATGAATGAGAGGAGAGGAGGGGGAAGAGTGAGGCTCCAGGGAGAAGAAATAGCGAGGGTGGATGACTTGAAATACTTGGAGTCAGCAATCCAGAGTGTGGTGGTGTGGTAAGGAAGTGAAGAAAGGGGTCCAAGCAGGCGGGAACAGCTGGCAGAAGGTGGCTGGTGTGTTATGTGACAGAAGACTCACTGCTAGGACGAAGGGCAAAGTTTATAAAACAGTGGTAAGGCCGGCCATGATGTATGGATTAGAGATTTTGGCACTGAAGAGGCAAGAGGAAGCAGAACTGGGGGTGGCAGAAATGAAGATGTTGAGGTTCTCGCTCGGAGTGAGCAGTTTGGATAGGGTTAGAAATAAGCCAATTAGAAGGACAGTCAAAGTTGGATGTTTTGGAGACAAAGTTCGAGAGAGCAGACTTCAATGGTTTGGACATGTTCCGAGGTGAGAGAGTGAGTATATTGGTCGAAGGGTGCTGAGAATGGAGCTCCCAGGCAAAAGAGCGAGAGGAAGACCAAAGAGAAGGTTGATGGATGTAGGGCAGTTGGTGTTAGAGAGGAAGACGTAGGAGATGGGCTTAGATGGAAAAAGATGACACACTGTCGTGACCCCTAATGAGACAAGCTGAAAGGAAAAGAAGAAGAAGAATTTATCATGTATTTAGGAGCTAAGCCACACAGGTAGGATGCCATCTTGAGGTGAAAGATGCATTCTGGAAGGAGCTTGGCAAAGTAACTATGAGCATGCCAAACAGAAAGAATCATGTTTGGTACTGAAGGAAACAGTAGTGATGAAGAAGTGATGGGTAAGTATGGCATCCAGGAAAGGAACTTTGAGGGACGGAGGGTGGTATACAGTACATTGGATGAAAGTGGCTTTTGTGAATCAACACTTTCTTCTAAAAGAGACAGCGATATAAGGGTGACTTAATATTGTAGAAGTAGAAGCACACAAGTGGATTACTTTTTGTGCTGATGATCCAATCTGAGGGTGGTTAATTGACTGAAAGGTATAGTAAGGGAGCGTGAAGTTAGCATAGGATGTTGTCTTGTAAGATGACTGATGGTGGGGAGGAAGATTAAGAAAACAGAGGAAGAGCAGAGAACCACATCGTGGAAGCTGAGAAAGGAAGAGTTTTGTGAGGCTTTTTCAAAAGATTAAACAGGTTAAACAGGCTCTCGGTGGGCAGGAGGAGCTTCCAGAAGAATTGCACAACTACAGTCAAATTGATCAGAGAGACAGGCAGGAGAGGGCTTGATGTATTTTATAGTCGGAAAAGGGTGAAGGAGAGTTGGTGATAAAACCTCAAATTAGAGGAAATCATACAATAAAAGTGGTTGGCTAGAAATAATTGGGACACTGAGAGGACCAAGAAGAGGAGACATGAATACATGAAGATCAGATTTGGGGCAATTGGAGAGGTGGCAAAGTCCAAATGAGGTATATGATAACATGTATGTGAAGTTGGACATTAAACTGTTCTCCAGTGCTCACATCCTACATCACACCAACCCCTTCCTCCAGTTCGTGGGACAGGTTGATGCCTCAGACACTGGGGCAGGGGCTGTCCTCCTGCAACGGGACCACAAGTCCCAAATATTTCACCCCTCTGCTTTTTTTCCCTTTCACCTGTCCAACGGCGAGAGGAATTATTGTGTTGGCAACCAAGAACTGTTAGCCATCGTCAGGGTATTAGACGTGTAGGGACACTGGCTGGAGGTGACTGAAGTACTGTTTACCTTCTGTATTGATCACAAGAATCTTTCTACCACTGTTCTGCCAAAAGCCTGAACTCAAGACAAGCTCGCTGGGCCCTTTTCCTGAGCCAATTCAGTTTCAGCCTCTCCTTCCAACTTGGATCCTGCAGCACCTAATCTGAAGCCCTGTTCTGCATATACTCACGCCCTTCCAGCCCTGCAGAACTTGAAACAATCCTCCCTTCCTCCTGCTTCATCAGTGCTGCAACACCCTTGACAACAAAGAATACAGAATTCATAAGTTTACTTTCACGCTTATGAAATTGTCTTGTTGTTGTCATTGCCTAACCAGGCAAATGAATCAAAAGTCTAGGTTTAACATGTTGTGGAAAGTTGACCAGTTATCTGTTTATATGTAATTATTTTTTTCTTTTTGCTGATATTTTTCTCATGCAATATAGCCTATGATTAGATCTAGCCACTGAGTGATGTTAATATCTTATTTGTTTTTCCATTTTAATGGGACTGTTTTCTTTGCAGTAGCTAACAAGTATTGTTTATGAATATTTATTAGGGAGGTCAATTATGTGTAAGTCACCAAGTACGCAAAACCTTGGGGGAAGTTGAATGCAAAAAATCTAAAAATGAAAGTTTTTGTATAACTGAAGACCAAAAACATCGAATTGGTGTGTGGATTCCCATATAGCAAGAAAATTGGTATCTGGGTTTTTGGGTGCATTGTGCGCATATACTTTATTAGATGGAGAGAAGCCAATTTCATGTATATTATATTGAGTAAACTGTGTTCTATGGAGCATTTTGATGGTAAAGTCCTCAACAGCAGTCACCTTACATGGTGATGTACATATTCATCCAGTGGTTGTGCCCAATGGGGCAATGACACTCAACAGTTTCCTAGTACTTGTAAAAAATGAATCCTCTTGGGAAGTTTCCCTCCCAGTGGAAACAGTGATTGGAAGCATCTCTCATATTGATTCAGTTGCTTCCATCCCACCCAAAGAGACGACTTCCTCTGGCTTTGATGCCAACATGATCAACTTTGGCAATACCCCAATATCTGCACAGTGGAAGAACCGATTACGACATAAAGTAGCCCGAAAGTCTCATGTCTTCTCCTTGAATGAGTGAGATATGGGATTGGCAAAGGGAATGGAGCACAGGATTCATCTGTCAGATGCTAGGCCTTTCAGGCAACGGTCACGTCGGTTGCCTCCTGCAGACATTGAAGATGTAAGAAAGCATCTACAAGAACTGCAACAAGCCAGAATAATCAAAGAGTCACGTAGCCCATATGCTTGCCCTATAGTCATCGTCAGAAAGAAGAACGGGGCTGTGAGGATGTGCATAGACTACCGATGATTGAACAGTCGAACAATACCTGGTCAGTATACAACACCGTGCAATGAGGATGCTCTGAAGGCTTTGAGTGGGAGTCAGTGGTTCTCTGTGCTTGATCTGCATTCAGGTTACTATCAGATTGGTATGCACGAAGAGGACAAGGAGAAAATGGCATTCTTTTGCCCTTTGGGATTCTTCCAATTTGAGAGGAGGCCACAAGGCATGACAGGTGTTCCAGCTACCTTTCAGAGATCAGTGGAAAGGGTTGTTAGTGAAATGAATCTTCTACAAGTGCTAGTGTACCTTGATGACATCATTGTGTCCGGGAAAACCCTTGAAGAACATGAAGAAAGGCTACTTTCCTAGATCGTCTCGGAGAGGTTGGACTCAAATTTTCGATAGACAAATGTCAAATCTGTCTCCCGAGAGTCAAGTACTTGGAGCACATAGTATCAGCGGATAGTGTCACCCAGAACCAGACAAAATAGAATCTGTCAACACCTGGCCAATGCGCACAAATCTGAAGACGCTGGAGTCATTTTTAGGTTTTTCTGGTTATTACAGAAGGTTCATCCTGAAAAATTCTGCAATTATAAGGCCATTGACAGAATTTACCAAGGGCTATGCTCCCACTTCGAAGAAGAAGAAGCAAAGCCTAGATACCAACAAAGTGGATCTGAAAGAGTCATAGCCATATGGAGAAAGATGGGATAAATCCTGCACCGATGCATTCCACAAGATTAAGTATTGTCTGACTGATGCGCCTGTGTTATCTTGTTCCAATCCAGAAAATCCACAAAAGCCATAAATCCTGCATGTTGACGCTAGCTTGAAGGGGTGAGGGGCAGTACTGTACCAAGAACACCATGAAGGTATGCGCCCAGTTGCATTCGCAAGCACAAAGTTAAGTACAGCTCAAAGAAACTACCCTATACATCAGTTGGAGTTTTTGTCACTGAAGTGGGCTGTGGTGGACAAATTTCATGAGTATTTGTATGGAGCCAGATTCACGGTGCGTACCGATAACAACCCTCTTACGTACGCGTTATCAACGGCCAAACTCAATGCGGCGGGGCATCGCTGGCTTTTTGCCCTGTCCACATAGGAATTTGACATACAGTACAGACCAGGTCGACACAACGTCGACGCTGACCTGTTGTCTAGACAGTTGACTAATGATGAAGATGAAGGCTGGGTCACCATACCACAGTCAGGGGTCAAGACGACCTGCCAGCGGGTCTGCATTCCAAATTCTGCTTGTACCACACCGGTATACATCAATCAAGTGCTTCCCCACAGTGCGTTCCAGACCTCTATGTGCACCCTACACATGTTGAGTTTAAGTCACTTGAACGGATGTCCAAACAGAGTCTTGGAACAGCTAAAGCGAACGACGAAGCATTTGGACCAGCTGTCGAGGTCCTCACACATGGACACTGGCCCGAACTATGAAATAATCCAGAATTAGTAGGATTAAAAAGAGATGTCGGAAAGTTAACAATGAAAGATGGACTGTTCTACCGTGTCAGTAAAAAGCCCTCCGTAGAGGTCATTAGTCAGCTCGTCCTTTCGAAGGAGTTCTGTCAGATGGTCATCCAAGCTATGCATGATGATCTTGGACACCTTGGACAGGAAAGAACAGTCAACATGCTCTGGACCAGATTCTTTTGGCCCAAAGTGGAAGTGGAAGAATACATCCGAAACTGTTGTGTGTCACTCACAAGAGTCCTTCACAAATGGCTGGTCCATTGCAGCAGAAAGTGATCCACCTAGTGTGCATGTCAATCTGAAGGAGATTACTGACTGTAAAGTAGTGGTAGGGGAGAGTGTAGCTCGACAGCAAAGGATGGTGGTTTGTAGGATGACTCTGGTGGTGGGTAGGAAGATTAAGAAGACAAAGGTTGAACAGAGAACCATGTGGTGTAACCTGAGAAAAGAAGAATGTTGTGCGGCCTTTCGGAAAGAGGTGAGACAGGCTCTCGATGGACAGCAGAAGCTCCAGGAAGACTGGACTAATTCAGGCAAGGTGATCAAAGAGACAGGCAGGAGAGTACTTGGTGTGTCTTCTGGTAGGAAAGGGAAGAAGGAAACTTGGTGGTGGAACCCCAAAATACAGGGAGTAATACAAGGAAAGAGATTAGCGAAGAAGAAGTGGGACACTGAGAGGACTGAGGAGAGACGAAAGGAGGACATTGAGATGCAATGTAGGGCAAAGGTAGAGCTGGCAAAGGCTAAACAAGAGGCATATGAAGACATGTACACCAGGTTGGTCACGAAATAAGGAGAAAAGGATCGCAACAGGTTGGCCAGACAGAGGGATAGAGATAGGAAGGATGTGCAGCAGGTAAGGGTGATTAAGGATAGAGATGGAAATGTGTTGACTGGTGCAAGTAGTGTGCTAAATAGATGGAAAGAATACTTTGAGAAGTTGATCAATAAAGAAAATGAAAGAGAAGGAAGAGTCGAAGAAGCAAGTGTGAAGGACCAACAAGTGGCAATGATTAGTAAGGGGGAAGTTAGAAAGGGACTACAAAGGATGATAAAAGGAAAGGCAGTTGGTCCTAATGACATACCGGTGGAGGTATGGAAGAAATTTGGAGAAATGGCTGTGGAGTTTTTGACCAACTTGTTCAACAGAATACAAGCGGGTGAAAAGATGCCTGAAGAATGGAGGAAAAGTGTACTAGTTCCCATTTTTAAGAACAAAGGCGATGTTCAGAGCTGTGGGAATTATAGAGGAATAAAGTTGATGAGCCACACGATGAAGTTATGGGAAAGAGTAGTGGAGGCTAGACTCAGGACAGAAGTAAGTATCTGCGAGCAACAGCATGGTTTCATGCCCAGAAAGAGTACCACAGATGGATTATTTGGCTTGAGTATGGTGATGGAAAAGTACAGAGAAGGTCAGAAGGAGCCACAATGTGTCTTTATGGATCTAAGAAAGCCTATGACAGAGTACCAAGAGAGGAACTGTGGTACAGAATGCGTAAGTCTGGTGTGGTGGTGAAAAATGTTAGAATAGTACATGACATGTATGATGGCAGCAGAACAATCGTGAGGTGTGCCTTAGGTGTGACAGAAGAATTTAAGGTGGAGTTGGAAATGCATCAGGGATCAGCTCTGAGCCGCTTCCTGGTTGCTGTGGTAATGGATAGGCTGACAGATGAGGTTAGACTGGAATCCCATTGGACCATGATATTTGCAGATGATATTGTGATATGCAGTGAAAGCAGGGAGAAGCCAGAGGAACAATTAGAAAGATGGAGGCATGCACTGGAAAGGAGAGGAATGAAGATTAGCCGAAGTAAAACAGAATATATGTGCGTGAATGAGAAAGGTGGAGGGGGAAGAGTGAGGCTACAGAGAGAAGAGATAGCGAGGGTGGATGACATCAAATATTTAGGGTCAACAATTCAGAGCAAAGGTGAGTGTGGTAAGGAAGTGAAGAAACGGGTCCAAGCAGGTTGGAACAGCTGGCGGAAGCTGTCTGGTGTGTTATGTGACAGAAGAGTCTGTGCTAGGACGAAGGGGAAAGTTTATAAAACAGTGGTGAGGCCGGCCATGATGTACGGATTAGAGACGTTGGCACTGAAGAAACAATAGGAAGCAGATCTGGAGGTAGCAGAAATGAAGATGTTTAGGTTCTCGCTCAGAGTGTGCAGGTTGGATAGGATTAGAAATTCAACTCATCAACTTCATTCCTCTATATTAGAGGGGCAGCCAAAGTTGGATGTTTTGGAGACAAGATTCGAGAGAGCAGACTTGGATTGTTTGGACATGTTCAGAGGCGAGAGAGTGAGTATATTGGTAGAAGGGTGCTGAGAATGGAGCTGCCAGGCAAAAGAGCGAGAGGAAGACCAAAGAGAAGGTTGATGGATGTGGTGAGGTTAGAAACGAGAGCAGTTGGGGTTAGAGAGGAAGATGCAGGAGATAGGCTAAGATGGAAAAAGATGCCATGCTGTGGAGACCCCTAACGGGACAAGCCGAAAGGAAAAGAAGAAGATAAAAATTGGCATCTGATGCTGCCGATAAAAGGCACCAGAGAAACAAAAGCTTATATGATCAAAGAGTAATTTTTCAGTCCTTAGAGGTGGGTGACAGAGTTCTTCTTCGGAACTTAGGCCTGAGAGGAAAGTACAAGTTAGAAAGGAAGTTGGATCCTGAACCCTATGTTGTCGTTGGTAGACTGCCAAACCTGCCTTTGTTTAAATTCAAATGGAAAGATGGTAGACCAGGGGCAAAGACAATCCACAGGGATCGCCTTATGCCGATTGGACAGTTTGTCAGAATGCCACCAGTTAGCCAGAGCCAAGATCCACCTGTCAGACCTTAGACCAGAGGAGATGTCTGTAAGAAACAGAAAAACCTAAATTCAGAGACTCCAGAGCTCCAGGACTTCTCTGACTCATCCTCAGATATGGAGTATTTTATCACTCATAGAGCTACCCCGTCATCGTCTGCTCAGAGAGTGTTGAATGCTGCTCAGCCAATGGAAAACATTGGGGATGGCCCTGAATGAGCCAGTGATGATGCACCTGACCCAGAAATTGTGAGAGTGCCTGAGTCAGCCATGAAGGAGCTCCAGATGCTGATCTACCAGAGGATAAACACCCTGTCCTGAGATCAGTTAACGAGAGTGAAGTGGAATGTGAAGAGGATCCTGACGTTTTCGATGAGGTATCAGATTCTGGTTGTGAAGGCTGGCACGACAGTATGAACACCAGAGCTGAGCCTAGACCTATACGAGCCATTAAGCCAATCGTTAAACTCTCATATGACGAGCCTGGTAGGTCCAGTGACAGACCGTTAACTTTAGTGCATAGGGGTATCGTAATCGAAATAAGAAAACATTAACATCCTATCCTTATGCCTTAAAACCCTTAGTGTCTGGTGAGGACACAGACAGTTTAAAAGAGGGAAGGGTGTAACCCAGTCAAAAATTGCTATAGTTAAAAGTCAAAAAAAAAAAAAAAGAGTAGCAATTAGGTTATAGGTTTTCTTTACACAAGGTGGTGGAATATTTGTTAGTGTGTGCTGAATTTATTTTCTGTTGAAGGGATTTGTATTTCAATGTGTTTTATTAATTTATGAAAAGAAATACATTTGTTTGTCATTTTATTGTTGTAACCAGTGTTTAAGAAGGGTAGGAAGTGACGTGTTGAGGAGAGCAGGAGAGTCACGAGAAAGAGGGAAAAAAAAAGGCTGGATGGAGTGCTAGGTATGAGTGGTTGTTTGAAGAGAAAGAAAAGTTAAAGGCGGACATTTATCAACATTGTTTAAAGGACTTGACAGTTCAATGGTGATAGTCTGTCGTTTGAGTAGACTACTCAAATCACACTGTAACCTGGTGGAATTGGTCGCTAATACAGAGGCTAAGAGGATATATGGAACTTTGCTAGGACGCTAGCAACAAGCTAACGTCAGCTCGTGAGGCCTGTGTTGGACCATGTGGAAGAAGGCGAGGACACTAGTGACGAGCAAACGCTAGCAAGGCCTGCATCAGCTAGCGAGGCCTGCATCAGCGAGCGAGGCCTACATTGGAGTACAAGGACAAAGCTTCGCAACAGATCGGACCGTCAGGTCTTGGATGAGGCTGGGCCATAGGAGACAACCCTCGACGTTCGTCACTCCTGCCGCTTGAAACAAAGACATTGGGGTTTGAATTTCATTTGTTTCACTGGCTATGTTATATTTGTTTGGGCCCTTAAATTAAGTTAAGTCATATTATCTTAGGTCTGCATTGTGTATATAATATGTTGACATTGTTTATTTGACTGATTGTTGTGTACACATATTCAATTGTCCATCCTTTATTTTGTTATTAAATGTTCACACTTTTTGTTACATAACCAGGCTTATTATTTGACTATCTGAAAGACAGTTAATAAAGTGGGGAGTTTATTTGGGAGCTTGATTATTTAAATTTGGATAACATTAACTCATAAGGGGAAATATTATTTCAAAAACTTTTTGAGAGGGAATACATGCACAAGTAAAGAGTAAAGTTGTAATGGAAGTTTAGAATAATTGACATTGTGTTAATTGATTAGTTCCAAATTTAGATTGAGGAAAGAACTCAGGTTAGCTACCTCTCGTCAAAGTATTATATACTTGAGAGGCGCTACAGTTACATATCTGTATCTAGAACCTACAGTCATCAGAAAATTGAAAGGTCTTCTTCCCATTTGGTGATTGGTGAGTGCAGTGATTTAGTACATGAATGTATAAATTTTTGAGAGATTTCTTTTACTTTGCAGGAGAAGCTTCATTCCGTATTTGCTTGAAAAACTCTAGCAGTTCGAATGTCCTCTTGAGTGTTAGTATTCTTTTTTTCCTGTGGCTGAGATCTTGTCGAGTCTAAACTTTCCCACCGAGTTGTTAAGGTTGATGCGATTATTGGGTGCTTGAAGCATTTATGTCATTCAAGATGTATAGGAAAAAATGGGACTTTTGAGTTTGATCTTACAGTCTGTTTGTTCCAATTCTAGCCAAGAATCAAACTCCTTATTGAGGTGCAACAATTTGGTGAGGTATTGTAATTTGTTTGCTAAGTAATTGTACTTAAAGGGGAAATCCAGTGGTTTGCATTAACAATGTATCCAATAGGTCATGTAATATGTACTCTATTTTGACAATGTGATGTTAAATTCTCCCTTATTTAATAGTGTTTTGAGAAGATTTTTATCGACAAATAAGAATTTTCAGGGGCGCTGCCATTTTCACAAGTAACATGACCTACGTGGGTGTATGTGACGTGTACCGTGCCGCAACAAAGGCTCGATTACATGGGACACCATTTATACCTAGCGCTGGTTTCTCGGATTTATCCTCATCTGATGAACAAATAGCAGTATCGTTTGATCGGGAAGACGGAGGAATACTTCCATACAGAACGGCGGAGCCGTGAGCTCGGTTGGCCGGGGAGCTCGCTCCGCCGAGCGGCCGTGCCGTGAGCTTGCTCCCCGCCGAGCGAGGAGCTAAGCTGACGGCCTAGGAGCGAGCTCACACCTACACCGCTCAGCGAAGCGAGCTCGTCAGACTCCGCGTCATTCCGCCTGAAGAACCATCCGAATATTCAAAATTATTTACAGCCGAGTGACGAAGCTCACTCGCAGGGGAGCGAACTCACGGCTCCGCCGCTCAGTGGAGCTCAGCTCACGGCATAATGGTGTCCCATGTAATCGAGCATTTGGAACGCCACGTAACAGGTCACATTCGCCCAAGTAGGTCATGTGACTCACGAAAATGCCAGCGCCCCTGAAAATTCGTATTTGTCAATAAAAATCTTCTCAAAACACTATTAAATGGGAGAGGATTTAACATCACATTGTCAGGATAGAGTACATAATAAATGACCAATCGGATACATTGTTAATGGAAACCACTGGATTTCCCCTTTAAAGTTAGATACCCTGAACTGGTTGCCAGCCAATTGCAGGGCACATGGACACAGACAACAATCGCACTCACAATCACACCTATTAGAGATTTAGAGTCTCCAATTTTTTGGGATGTGGGAGGAAACCGGTGTGCCTGGAGAAGACCCATAAAGGCACGGAGAGAATATGCAACCTCCACACAGGCGGTGGTGCGATTTGAACACTGGTCCTCAAAACTATGAGGCCAAGGCTCTCACCGGTTGCCCCACCGTGCTGCTGTACTTGTATTTTTCTTATTTTTCAATTACAAAAAACATTACAGCAGAATGTAAGGATTGAACCTTTTAAATGTGGTCCTAAATGGAATAGTTATTTTTGCTGTTGCTTTATTTTTATTTGTATCCTTATTTTTATCTTAGCTTCACCTGTATTTTCAACTCATTGGAGTAATCTAAACCACAGTTGCCGAGTAGATATCTGTGCTAATAGAGAACCTTTTACAAGTTTTACAAGACAGACTACGTCTCCCTGCTGGTCTGGAAATACCAACCCGACCCTGAATAAACAGAAGAAAGGAAGGATGGATGGATGGAAAATAACTGTCGCAGGTTCCTAAAAATGTCATTTGTTTTGGGATTAAAAATTAAAGTGTAGAGGTCACTAGGTGTGTTTACATGAAAACAGACCAAAACTGCAAACTTTTAAAAATGGGTGTCTAAGTGTAACTTTCACTGTTTTTGTTGGACTGAAGTTACAATGTAAAAATTGAACATGGAATCATTTCTAAAACTTACCACATTCACAACTTTGACACATTAATTTATGATAAACCACAGGCCTGTTAGATACGTTTGTTCCAATAACGATTCAGCAATAAGCATTCATCTACGGTAACGCCCATTTTGAACCCCAAACATAGAAGTATAGCTTGTTAAATGTTGTTTGGGATAAACGGGATAAAAGTACACAGTACTTTTCAAAATCAGAAAAAAATCCAATTTCTGCAACACCATTCTTGTGAAAGATTGTTCAGTCTTGGTACAGGTATACTAAAAAAAACCATAACATAAAAGTTATAATTTTTTTCCCAAAAAGAATCAAAGTCAAGTGTTAATTTTCTGGATTAAACCTAGCATTGAATAATAATCGCATGAACTTCATAATTAACATTTACGATTGTAACTGAGGCAGCACGGTGGTACAACCCTTTAGGGCATTGACGTCACCATTCTGAGTACTGGGGTTGAAATCCTAGTCCCGCCTGTGTGGAGTTTGCATGTTCTCCCCATGCCTGTGTGGGTTTTCTCTAGGTACTTCGGTTTTCTCCCATATCCCAAAAACATGCATTAATTGGAGACCGTAAATTGGCTGGCAACAACTTCAGGGTCTACGCCGCCTCCTGCCCCATGACAGCTGGGATAGGTCCTAGAACTCACGCGGCCCTTGTGAGATTAAGCAGCTCAGAAAATGGATGGATGGGATATTGTAACTGACAACAGTTTCATTCGATCTTCCTGAATGTAAATGTGTTTTTTATTCATCAATGCCATGTCTGAATAAATAACTTCAATTTTGTCCACAGATCTAAACATATTGAAGTATTTCTCTCGCATTTTGTCTTTCCTATTCATTCTTACTACAAATTCCATCAGAAGTATAAAGTACAGGGAGTTTCCTGATCACTTATCCTCACAAGGGCTGCAGGCGTGCTGTAACTTATCCCAGGTATCTTTGGGCAAGAGGCGGGATACACCTTGAACTCGTCGCCATACAGTCGCAATGTACATAGGAACAAACAACCATTGGCATTCACATTCACAATGCAATTATGAGAATTCAATTAATCTCCCATACATGTTTCTGGGATGTGTGTACATATGTACCCAGAGAAAACACTCTCAGGCATGGGGAGAACATGCAAACTCCACACAAGTCCTCAGAATTGTGAGGCAGATATGCTAACCAATGGTCCACCTTGCCTCCATAAACTACATAAGATGTAAATTAGTTGATTATTCCTTTCGTGACATTTAGGACACCCAACATTCTTCTGAAATGAGAAGTTGGAACTGGCTAAGGTAACACATCCTCACACTTTTGCATTATTCAACTGCAAGGATTTTTAAATATTTATTCAGCATTAACATCAAAATAATTCCTAATCTGTTCAGTAAAAAGATTCCAAAGTGTCACTTCAATTGCAAATAACTGCATCAACTGGAATACCAATGTGTAAGGCCATGTCTTAATGAGCATTGGCCCAGTGTGCAGGCCATCAAGATCTCTACAACAGCTTGTGCAAAATGTTCTACAGTATTAGTTTGCGGCTTACAATATTGCTTGCAGTCAAAAGCTGTGATGAGAAAAGTGCATATCACCAATATTTGCCATATACCTGTCTACTACTGGAATAAGTATAAGGTCTCCCAGCTAACTAAACAGCTCCAGCTCCAATTTTTTTCCAACTTAAAATAATTGAAACTGGGGCATGATTTTATAAATCAAGATTTGTGGGGAAGAGGAGCTTTGTAAAAGCACAATAATTGTATTGGTATTTAGAATAGTCAACCAAGACAACCAATGATATGTTGCAAAATATCAATTTTATATATTTATTTAATATTTCTGATGTGTTATGCAGGTTGAAATATTGCTGAATAGAATTCAGGTGCTAAAATAACATATTACACATAACTACATTCTGATGAAAATGGCTATAATGTTCTTATGTGGGTATTGATTCTGTATTTTTGATATATGGATACTGCCCTGAGTATCATTTGAGTAACACTATGCTAAAAATTTATTTATACTCCCTAAAAATTAATTTATACTCCCTCACCTCTACCCCAGTAGCATACAGTTGAACTGATCCATTCATGTCATGGTGACCAGAGAGATTGGCGATTACATACTCAAATCGACTAAAATAACAATAGCACATTTTAACATGCATCGAACGAGCCACAGCGAAATCGAAATGTGGTTACCTGTATTGACATATTTGTGTTCACGTGGTCACTCCTATGATCAAAACAAAGGCAATATGCACCATTTGTGACAAAAACATTCAGCACAGCAACAACATAAGCAACTTATTTAAACACCTCGAGACTGCATATCCAGAGACTCACAGCACAAAACATCAGGAAATGGAGAAGGCAGCATCAGCTGCAACATCTGCTCTCAGACAGAAGTCTCCTCTGGAAAGTTTTCATCAAGGCTAAGTCTATGTATGAACATATGACCTATATGTGTGTGTGCGTGCATGCGTGCGCATGTGTGTGTGTGTGTAAGTATAAATACGCATGCTCAGTGCCATATTGATATATTGTTAGAGACTGATGATGCAGATAATGCACTATTATTTTTTGTCAAGAAATAAATCGCTAAAACTGCGATTTAAGTCTCACAGTGAAAGAACCCATTTTACAATATTGATTCTGGATATCTATTTCTCACATTACAACAATCGTAAAATGTTTCATTTCAAAACCCAGTTAGAAAGATATAATTGGGTTCAATGTGTTACTTGTTAGATCACGAGAACATGATTCATATTACAGTTTAAAAAAAATCACACAAAGTATCAGTATCACTATTTTTCTTTTAATTGCCCGGAATTGTATCAAATCAAAATAGTCTGGTATCGACCATCACTACCATGATGCACGTTATTTTGCACACTATTTGCATATACATGTGAACTTGCATTTTTTGCCATGGAATTTTGTTTTTGGGCTTTTTGAAAAAGGTTGTCATGAATGTTTTTTGTTTGGTTTGTCCTTTGACAAAAATAATCTGGAGAAATTGGGAGTCGGCAAAGTAACAACATTTGAAAGCAAAAAGGAACATTTATTGCAGTCTGGATGCAATAAAACTTGGTAGTCACTCAACCAAACGATCCAATGCGATTGGCTGGCGACCAATTTAGGATTTACCCTGCCTCTATCTAGTATCTAGGTTTTTATTTGATCAGCTTTCAATCAGACAGTTTTTAAACAGAACAAAGAATAAAGCCAACATAAAAGGCATTGGTGTGAAGCTTCATCTCAACATGCCAATGTCCTTTTTTACAAAGCAAAAACAGCAAGAAACCCATCAATGCCCCAACATAATCAAATTTAAACATCTAAATAAACAAAATGAAATAATAACAAAAATAATGAAATCAAATAATAATAATGCGGCACGGTGGATGGTAAAGCATTGGCCTCGCAGTTCTGAGGTCCTGGGTTCAACCCTGGACAACGCCTGTTTGGAGTTTGCATGTTCTCCCCGTGCCTGCGTGGGCTTTCTCCGAGGACTCCGGTTTCCTCCCACATCCCAAAAACATGCAACATTAATTGGACACTCTACATTGCCCCTAGGTGTGATTGTGAGTGCAACTGTTTGTCTCTATGTGCCCTGCGATTGGCTGGCAACCAGTTCAGCGTGTACCCCGCCTCCCGCCCGTTGACAGCTGGGATAGCGTCCAGCGCTCCCCGCGACCTTTGTGAGGATAAGCGGCTAAGAAAATGGATGGATAAAATAATAATAAATTCAATGCACACATTTATCACAACAGTGGACCAAATGATCATTTTAAAAATATTTTCTTTTGTTTGTGCCTGATTCACATTTTTCTTACGTACTTAAATACGTATTCAACATATTTTAAAAAATGTAAGTGAACCACACTGAAAGTGAGTCACCCTTTTGTGCTCAACATTGTTTGGGACTGGGTCTGTACCAATGACAATAAATAGCAGGGTACATAAATATTGGTCAGGTCTGACCCTTTCGTGAATGGTGTTGAATTCAAAGAAACATTTTATGAGTTTTAAGTTTTAAGATGTGGCGTGGTGGGGGTGGAAGAGACAAAAACTCCATCAAGGTGGGCTTTGCAACTATGACATTGTTTGTCGTTGTTGTTTAAGGTAATGACCACTGGTAATTCAAATACTACTACGACTACTACTACTCCGTAATTTTGACGCTGGAGAAAATGAGAACGCCCCAACCGAATTGCTGTTGCAGATTTGAACCACATCTCAGGATCATCTCGATAGATGTGAAATTTTTGCCGTCAGTTGCAAACTCAATGCTTTTTGGTTGGTCGCTAAGAATATATAATTGAAATAAATCTCAATCGTTGTTTGATGATTATAACTAACTTAACTTCAATTAACATCATATATTGCACAGTAAATATATTACTGTACATTTAACAATCTCTATAAGTCAACCAACTTGCCCTGTGCCCTGAAGTTAGATTTCTGAAATTTTAAGGTACAATTAATGGGACACAAATATCATAATGTAATGATAATTAAAAGAGCCTCTCTTTTATTTATTGTTACATAATGCTAAAAAGTGTACAAAAATATTAACTCAACGTTACCATGCAGTGCGTGTGTGTGTGTGTGTTTGTGTGTGTATTGTTTAAAACAATCTAAATGTAAATTGAACCCCCTAAATTCTTTTCAAAGGCTTTAGACAGGAATTGCTAACAATGTAGCTGAAAATATTTAGTCATTCTCAAGAGAAATGTCCAAGGTCCCACATTATTTACATTTCATTTTATTATCATTTTAAATATACGTCAAAGACCAGCTGTATCAAAAGTCAAAAAATAAAAATAATCTTTACTTTTTTTTTTGAAAAATCAGAAGAATCTAAAATTTCAAATGAAATGCAAAAAGACTCAAATCGGAGGACAATGAACTGCATCCTTGTGTTGCAAGAAATTTCCTTTGGATACCACCTTTCCCTGTGGTGATCTCAAACGCACGCACGCACGCAGCCACGCACGCACTTCCGTGGACAAGCAAAAACACCAGTACTACATCGGCTCTCAAACCGCAATCCTCCTTCAAATACAGAGGTAACCCTATGTCTCTTATTTATTCATCTGTGGCTTGATGTAATTTACATAAAGCATAAATCTGGTTTTCCATTACCTAAAGCTTGATAGATAGATAGATAGATAGATAGATATAGATAGATAGATAGATAGATAGATAGATAGATAGATAGATAGATAGATAGATAGATAGATAGATAGATAGATAGATAGATAGATAGATAGATAGATAGATAGATAGATAGATAGATAGATAGATAGATAGATAGATATAGATAGATAGATAGATATAGATAGATAGATAGATAGATAAAGTTCTGCTACATATTTAAAAATCTGTAAATTCTGGGCAGTCTGAACATGTTCCTAAAGAAAATTGGATTAAGATTTTTACAATACATTATAAAGCACAGACAGCAACTAAGTGACTTGATCTATTTGAGTGTGGTTTGAACACTTTACATCCGAAAACGCAATAAACTGAAACAAATGAGGATAACGACCGCGGAAGGCATACGGAAAACGGAGTAAGGAGTTTAATTAAATTGAATGTATTTTAAAATAGATCGGATGAATTACTTATCTTAATATTTGGCACATATTGAAAAAAATATTGTAACCTAATTAATCCCTTTGAAACAAGTGGAAATTACTGACGTGGATCGAAAAAAAGACATTTTGTTAGAGGGATGACATCTCATCTACCCTGGATACAAACACACCATGGAATACCTAGAAAATGTTGTAGTCATTAAACAATAAAAAAAATAATTGCATTTTAACGTCATGAAGTGTTGACCTACCTCTCGGTCCCGGCGCGGTCTCTGCCTGGTTTGAGGTTTTTTTTTCTTCAACACAAGACGAAAGAAAGTAAAGAAGAAGCAAGCAACTTCTTCCCTTCGCTAATGAATTGTCAAAAAGGCAAATAAACAAGAATGTGAAAACCCCTCAACGGTCCGCCGCGGTGTAAGCGCACTTTGGTCAAAGTCCGAATAATTCTTCGCCGCTGTAATGGGACAGAAAAAAATACGGGTTGTTAATATCGTGATTATTTCTATTTAATGAATGCGTTCGAGAAATCAAATCTGCGTCCGTGTGAGCATGTACAATGGATTATTCATGCCCAATCCAACGCGATGCGCGCGGCTGTCAGATCGTCAAATCAACAACAGACTGAGTCTGGCAAACGAACACAAGGCAAAGTCATAAAGATGCAACGGGGGCTTCGTGTTTTTCAGGGCACAAAAGGTGAAGCAAGTGTTCCCCTTTCCTCTGGACGAAGAGTGCATTAATTAAATCGAAGAGAGTGGTAGGACGAGGGCACGCAAGTGAGGACGCGTTGGAAGTGCTGCCCTCTGCAAGTGGGGGACGGCACAAGATTATATCTTCCCGTTTAAAAAAATATGATTTGCCAAGCTAGGCAGAAACGGACTGCTGAGGGATCCCCTGCTGTGTCCAATCCTGACATCTCGAGCCACCGTGCCGTGTTAGCGGGGGTGACTACACTAAGCGCGTGCATGTTTGCCTTTATGAATCCATCCATCCATCCATTTCTGGACCACTTCTTCCACTGGAGCCCATCTACCTTCCACGAAAGGTGGAGTACCCTGAACTGGTCGCCAGGGAATCCCAGGGTACAAAGAAGCAAACAACGTTTCGCACTCACCTTCACACTTACAGACAATTCTTCCATCAATCCTCCCACGTATTTGTTTGGGTTGAGGAGAGAGTCGTTGGAGTGGAGACAGCTCAAGTACTGGAGTCCATTCCTTCCCTTAGCTGTGGTAACAGGTGAAAGTAGAAGTGCAGCAACCACCCCAAGATTGTAAGACACTCATTTAATGTGTTTTGACCCAGCACGCACACAAACAAAGGTTGTGGAGAAAGTGTAAAGCTGGCCAATATGCCCCCCCCCCAAATAACTAAATTAGGTCATGCACATTGGTTGCATTACATACGATTACACTGTCGTAAACTGACATAATTTCAACTCTTAAACAATGTCAATTAACCACATTTTAAACATGTGAAACCAATTAACACCAGTGAATTAACTATATTCAGATTCAAATCAGCTCATGGATGTTGTGAGGGAAGACATGAGGGCAGTTGGTGTTAGAGAGGAAGATGCAGGAGATAGGCTTACATGGAAAAAGATGACACACCTCGGCAACCCCTAGTAAGCCGAAGGGAAAAAAAGAAGCATTAACTAAATTGAAAGGACTTTTTCAATGATAGTTTGATAAATTCTAACGGAGTAATGTGTTTATACGTATAAAACTGTTAAAGGGGAAATACAGTGGTTTGCATGAACAGTATATCTAATAGGTCATGTAATATGTACCCTATTTTGCCAATATGATGTTAAATCCACTCTCATTTAATGGTGTTTTGAGAAAATTTTTATCGACAATTACGAATTTTCAGGGGCACTGCCATTTTCGTGGGTCACATGACCTACGTGGATGGATGTGACGTGTTCCAAACGCTTGATTTATTTATTTATGCTCAGCGCTGATTTCTCGGATTTATCCTCATCTGATGAAGAAATAGCAGTATCGGTTGATCGGGAAGACACAGGAATACTTCCATGCCGATTTGAACCTGTGCCTGTAATTAATGTTTAATATTCGGATGGTTCTTTGGGCAGAATGACTTTCGAGTCTGACTACTTGGAGGCCTACGGGCGACATAAGTGCGTAAACAAAGGCCCCCAGAGCACTAGGCCGGCAGCCACAGATGGTTCTTCGGACGGGAATGACGCGGAGTTTGACGAGCGATCTCCAGCGGCGGGCTGTTAGCCGAGCTTCGGCATCCGTGGCTAACGGCCTCCGCCGCCGCGATCGAAGCTCAGTCAAAGGCACGCCGTGGGAGCTCGCTCGTCAGACTCCGCGTCATGGCTGCCAGCTAGGAGCTCCGGGGTCTTTGTTTATGCACTTATGTCCCGCGCATAGGCCTCCGAGTAGTCAGACTCTGAGTCATTCCGCCCAAAGAACCATCCGAATATTCAACAATAATTACAGACACAGGTTCAAATCGGTATGGAAGTATTCCTCTGTCTTCCTGACAATTTGTAATTGTCAATTAAAATCTTCTCAAAACACTATTAAATGAGAGAGGATTTAACATCACATTGTCAAAATAGTAGTCAGACTCTGAGTCATTCCGCCCAAAGAACCATCCAAATATTCAACATTAATTACAGGCACAGGTTCAAATCGGTATGGAAGTATTCCTCCGTCTTCCTGACAATTTGTAATTGTCGATTAAAATCTTCTCATAACACTGTTAAATGAGAGAGGATTTAACATCACATTGTCAAAATAGAGTACATTTTACATGACCTGTTTGCATTGTTCATGCAAACCACTGGGTTTCCCCTGTAATATATTGGCTTGATAGAGCACCCAAACTGTTCTAGAATATCACAGTGAAAAATAAGGATTTGATCTATTTATGACTTGATTATTCATAGCATTTATGACACTCATAAATGAAGTCATCAACAATAACATATATTTGAAGAGTTCAGACGCAAAAGCAGATATATCAATTTTTGTTGTTTCTGTAGATTCTTAGATTTATATAATATAAAAGATAGATATATCTGCTTTTGCGTCTCTTCATATACAGTGAAGAAAACAAGTATTTGAACACCCTGCTATATTCCAAGTTCTCCCACTTAGAAATCATGGAGGGGTCGGAAATTTTCATTGTTGGTGTGTGTATGTCCACAGAGAGAGAGATAATCTAAAAAGAAAAATCCAGAAATCAAAATGGATGATTTTTTAATGATTTGTGTGATACAGCTACAAATAAGTATTTGAACACCTTGGAAAACCAATGTTACTATTTGGTACACTTGCCTTTGTTTGCAATTACAGAGATCAAACGTTTCCTGTAGTTGTTCACCAGGATTGCACACACTGCAGGAGGGATTTTGGGCCACTCTTCCACACAGATCTTCTCGAGGTCAGACAGGTTTCTGGGCTGTCGCTGAAAAACACAGAGTTGCAGCTCCCTCCAAAGATTTTCTATTGGGTTTAGGCCCGGAGACTGGCTAGGCCATGCCAGAACCTTGATATGCTTCGAACGGAGCCACTCCTTGGTTTTCATGGCTGTGTGCTTTGGGTCATTGTCATGTTGAAAGACTCAGCCAAGACCCATCTTCAATGCTCTCACAGAGGGAAAGAGGTTGTTCCCCAAAATCTCACAATACATGGCTGCGGTCAATCTCTCCTTAATACAGAGCAGTCAACCTGGCCCATGTGCAGAAATAAAACCCCAAAGCATGGTGCTACCACCCCCATGCTTCACAGTAAGGATGGTGTTCTTGGGATGGAACTCATCATCCGTCTTCCTCCAAATACAGTAAGTGGACGTGTTTTATTGAAAGGATCGGTGCTGGTCGGCGCTCAGGAGACAAAGATGACACTCTACAAAAGACGAACGTTCCCAAATGCTATTTAGCCTCAATAACTGGCATATTTATTTCCACCAAATGCAAGTTCCCAAAACACGGTTGACATTGCGTGAAATCAATCATATGAGCCTCTTACATATGCCGAGAAGGTGGAGAGCCGTCACCCAGGTAGAGGTCCGCTTTGTCAACCAGCTGGGCGTTCGTATGAAACCCGCAGCAGACTCTACCTGTTTGTGCTCTGCATCTCTCTATTATACTTTTCAGTTGCGTGCAAAAGAAAGGGCGGGTGGCCTACCCGTCCCACCTGGCGCCGCAACAATTGTAGCCAATTTACATTTGACACCTAAGTGTGTCCTTCAGGTTCTGAGAAACATAACAATCAAGATATCCCACAACAATGGTCGTCTTTGAACCAGATAACAAGTGAGTGAGAAACGGTCTAGACGTCTTGACTAGAAAAACAAGTGCGATAACAGTCAAGATATCCCACAACAATGTTGTCTTTGAACCAGATAAAACAAGTGAGATACAATACAATGTTGTCTTTGAACCAGATAAAACAAGTGAGATACAATACAATGTTGTCTTTGAACCAGATAAAACAAGTGAGATACAATACATTCGGGTATTCAACGGTTATGGGAAGCATCACTAATTAACACTCCTTTCATTCCACTCTTGAGGCTTCACATATTAGTTGATATACCCGTCAAACGTCGATGGTAACACTATTCCATTTCCAGTGTGATTCATGATGTCATGAAAGAACATGGACCATACTTCCCGCAACGTTAGGTTTCTGTGAATATATTGATGTGATAAACATCCTTGCCATCTAGCATAAATGTATATATATGAGTGGGGTGAGGCACCAACTTAACAGTATAGTTCTCGACACCGAAGTGTCCATTACTTTTCTCAAGGCGTACAATCATCTCATGGGTTGCATAATCACCCACTCCACTTCAGCTTTGATATGTCTTACGTAGATACACGTTAGCAGATTACATAGTGATAGCAATATTATTATAATAACCAACAGAATCACAGGGGGCACCAAAGTCCTCCTAGCAGTGACTGACATCCCTGAAAAGATGTCCCACCAGTGATGGGCTGAGGACTGTTGTACTATTTTAGCAGCATGTTGTACCCGTCCGCTGGCTACTAATGTGGACACCATGAGCTTGGAGATGTTAGACGTATGTGACTGTATAATTTTCTGAACTTCAGTGGATTGTTCCAATGCGCATTTGAAACGCTCCAGTGAGAGGTTCCAGGGATTCTTTAGTACATCCCATTGTACTTGTGTCAGTCGATTAGACACAAAGTAATTCGTCAAACGATACGTCTGGTTTCCCCAATGCCATAGGTGCACATTATATAAGCAACCAATGAAAGGAACCGATGGTACTTGTGAATTATTTTGCATTGTTGCCACACATAGAGCTTGTGGTCCGATTTGCCACAGCATCTCCCTTCGTGGCTCCCTCGTCCAATCACAAAGTACAGCCTCTGAGTCGGTTAAACATGGATTGCTGTGTCCCTGTTGTAATGTACACCCCATTCCTCTGTCTGTTTCGTCACACATTTTCATCTCATAAGTCGTATTAGTTCCCACATCCATCCACTCTCCATCCAGATGTAAAAACCAAAATCCTGTGGCAGTAATCACCGGTAATACTTGATACTTACATATCGTTTTGACAGTAGACACATTGTACTGAGTCCAATACCCAGCACAATATGTACTGTTGCATTTTGTTCGCTCCGAGTGTAACTGTAACCAAAGTTTGCTACTAATATTCCAAACCCGTCTCCATTCGTGATAATTTTCTGTTGTCATTATTCTCTGGAATCGCTCTTTTTGAGCTTTCACATGTATCATTTGCAATGCACAGTTTGTCCAATTACCTCTATGTAACAGATTCTTTAACGCATCATATGTTTCATTCCATAATTTTAACTCCCATGTAAATGCCTTTTTCCAAACATTTGTGTTTTCCAATTGCCCTATCATAGCTTTTGGACGCCATACCCCTACCTGATGTATAGCCTCTGATGCATGTTGCCCTGTGTTAGATAACATTGTTCTGGTTACTTCGTTATCTGCAGCATTAGCTACACCAAACAGTGTTCCCGTTCCTCCTAAGAGAGTATCATACCAAGCTCTACGTCTTCGTGTACAGTGTGGTATATCGGGGAATTTTATTTCCCAGTACACTCGGGTTTTAACCCTGGCTTGTGCCATGTGTGTACAGGTATCTAATACTGGTGCTATGTGTGTTCTTATAGCATTAGGTTTCCCAGGTAACACCCATATTATAAACATAAATGTGTTCCGTCCCGAGACTTCAGCGCTGTTGAAAAAAACCAGAGTTTCCTTTACGGTAATTGTCCACCTCGTTCAGTTGTGCTCATTGCAGGTCTCGGTCGTCCTGTTGTAGTGGCACATGGGGACTACTGAAGTAACGGTTAAGTTGCATCCTTGTTCCACCACCGGAATGTCCTTCCCTCCAAGGCACCTTTTGCACTTCCACATCTGACAATTGCTGGTGACGTTTACCACGTTGCAAGTTTGGTAAGCTGGACAGGTGTAGCCTCCTTGAGTACGGTCCCGGGTACTGCTTTTCCATCTTATGCGGAGCCACTTGATCTGCTCCAATTTGTCACCCTCCGTAATTGCGCAGCAGAGTTGGACCATGGCACCAAGGACAAGGATACGCGTGACCCAGCAGACGACACTGCCACCTCTTGGGCCCTCGGTCTTCCCTGGTCCGCCATGGCACCTCTCCGATGATGGTCTTCCAATCAGCAAATACCACCACGGCATCTGTGTTACGACGAATAGTGCATACTACAAACATGTGATTAGTTCTCTCTTGTATAACATTTTGACACCGGTACATTTACCCATTTGTCCTCTCCAGGATATAAGACGCTCACAGTAGCATCTTGCCCTTGAGCTATAATTTCTGCTGCTCGGGGAGGACCGTCTGGCTGTTTTACCCAAACTTTTGCCCCTGCCAAATCAGTGGAGCCAAATCCTCCCTCCCCTCTGGTGGTTATCATCACAGGTTTAGGTATTTCTTTTACCTTGGTTACAAGGCAAGGCTTCACTATCAATTGAGCAATTTTGTCCCCTCTTTCCAATGTAAGGGGCTGTTCTGCTAATAATTTGCATACCACTCCAATTTCTCCTTGATAGTCCGCATCAATTACTCCGGCTTGAATTGTTAACCCTTTTAGTGATAACCCACTTTGTGGTAGAATGTGTCCATATGTCCCTGGTGGACATTGGAGCCCCAATCCTGTTTTCACTATTTGGATTTCGTTGTGAACCAGAGTGATCTTTGTGAGGATTTTCAAATCCAATCCCGCTGCGCCTGGAGTAGCTCGTACGGGAATTTCAGCTTGAGGATCAATTTTCCACATTTTAATTTCCCCATTGGAATTTTGTTATTCTCGACCCAAGCGGTCTATTATTAATCTGATTTACCGCCTCGGGTAAGTCTTTGCACCATTTGTCCAGCGTTCTGTTTCGAGATAGCTTTTTCAATGTTTCCTTAAGAATTCCATTCATTCGCTCTGTTAGCCCAGCAGCCTGCGGATAATAGGGAATGTGATAGATCCATTCTACATGCTGAGTCTTTGCCCACTCTTTTACCACATTCCCTGTGAAATGCGTTCCATTATCCGTCTGTATTTGAACTGGTGTTCCATAATACCTCTGTATTACTTCCAAACATCGTATTGTGCTTTGTTGTTTTGCTGTTTTACTGGGATGAACTACCAGAACCCCTGAGAATGTGTCTACTGCGGTGCAGGCATATTTACTGCCCTGCGACTGTGGCAGTGGTCCAACAAAATCCATCTGCCAGATCTGTCCGGAGGTCTTACCCCTGTGTAGCTGTCCTGCCACATGCTGAGGAACACCTCGCCTCTGATGTTGACATTCTTCACATTCTGCAATAGCGGTTCTGACATCGTCGAACTTCAGGTCTATGCCTCTGTCTCGAGCCCACTGGAGAGTTCCTTGTACTCCCCAATGTCCTGCTTTAACATGAGCCCATCTAGCTAATCCTGGGCTAGACTCTCTTACTTCTGTCATGATTTTTACTAGGTGATCTGCAGCTTTGTTATAGAGAGCTTCTGAGTCTCCTCTGTTAGTGTGTGCATCCACATGCACCACAGTGATGGGAATAGTTTTAGCTTTTTCCCAAATGTCCGCCCACAACTCTTTTCCCCAAACTTCTTTTGAATGAATTTTCCACCCCGTGGCATGCCATGTGGGCATCCACGTTAGAAGCCCCTGGGCTACTGACCACGAGTCTGTAAATATGCAGAGTCCTTGCGGCCCTCCTTGCATAATTACCATATGTACTGCCTTCAATTCAGCCCATTGACTACTCTTTCCTTCTCCTAATTCTTCTAGGGATTGTCCGAGTTGTGGGTTGAACGCCCCGGCCTTCCATCGCCGTTTACCAGCAATGTATTGGCACGACCCATCAGTGAACCAAGCACGCTCTTTTCCCTCCTTATCTAGGTCGTCCCATCGTTTTCCCGCCTTTACTGGAGACTCTTCGAGAGGATGTACCTCGAATGGCGTCTCTCCATCCCCCGGAACATCTGCAACTTGTTCATGCAACATAGAGACTCCTTTTTCCCCTATTTTAATTCGCTCAGACACATACCATTTCCATTTGATAATACTAGCTTCCTGTGCGGTTCCTATTCTATGTGTCGTCGGGTTACCTTTAACCCATGTCAAAATCGGTATATGTGTTCTCATTAACACCTCGTCGCCCGCCGTTTGAGCCTCAGTTTCAACCAATGCCCAATAGCATGCTAATAGCTGCTTTTCAAACGGTGTGTACCTTAGGCCTGCTTCTGGGAGCTTTCTCGACCAGAATCCCAAGGGTTTACGAATCCTATCTTACTTTTGCCACAAACTCCAGTTAGCGTACTCATTTAACGCTGACACCTGTAATTCTACCGGTCCCGATTTCATTTTTCCCAATGACACTGCTTGCGGTATCGCTTCCTTTGCCATATCAAATGATCGCTGTTGTTCTTCTCCCCAACTAAAGTCCTCCTTTTTCTTAGTGCATTTGTAGAGAGGTTGAAGTATCTGTCCCAAATGAGGAATATGATTCCTCCAAAATCCAAACAACCCGATGTATTTCCTAGCATCTGCCTTGGTGTGTGGAACTGGAAAGTTAGCAATTTTAGCCTTAGCTTTTTCTGCCACTTCCCTTTCCCCTTTGTTCCAGATGATTCCTAAAAATTTAACCGTTTGCGAAGGTCCTTGGACCTTTGGAGGGTTAATTTCCCATCCGAACCCTTTCATGTGCTGTATTAGCTGTCCCAGAACTTCCTTCACCTCTTCCCCGCTCGTTCCTTGCACTAGTATGTCATTGACATAATGTGATATCATTATTTCTTTAGGAACTTTTAGCTTTTCCAGGTGCTCTGCTACCACCCGGTGGCAGATTGTGGGACTATGTAAATAACCCTGAGGTAGTCTGGTAAACGTGTATTGGCGCCCTTCCCAGGTAAACGCAAATTGATTCATCCTATCCTCAGGAATGGGAATAGTGAAAAATGCGTTAGCCAAATCTTTGACCCCATACCACGTTCCGGGATGATGTTGCACTCGTTCTATAATTGTCACTGCGTCAGGCACCGCGGAAGTCAATGCAGGTGTGTATTTATTCAATCCTCTATAGTCTACTGTCATCCTCCAAGAGTTATCTGATTTCCTGACTGGCCACAACGGATTGTTCCAGTTTGTCATCACCGTTTTCAATACACCAGCTTCTAAATATTCTTTAATGGTCGCCGAAATTTCTTCCTGTCCTCCAGGTATCCGGTATTGCTTTTGACTAACTACCTGTGTAGCTTGTGATATCGGAAAAGGTGGCATTTTTACTTTACCCACCAATACTGCATGAACTTTCAGTGGATTTACACCGAATTCAAATCTCCCGGCTGTCAAATAAAGTGTCATTCCGGCTAATAGGTCCATGGCCACTATCCACTCTGGGATAGGGGTTACAATCACCATATATGTTTTTACAGGCATATTTCCGATTTTCAAAGGTAAGTTTACATGTTTTCCATAAACCACTTTTCCTCCTAGTCCTATTAATGGTACTAGGGGTCCTTTCATTTTCTCTTGATTTCCATAAATTATTGAGGCCTCCGCCCCGGTATCTACTAACGCTGTTACTGTTTGAACTGATTTGTCCCAATAAATTTCCATCCTCACATGAGGTCTAATATCACTAGCAGACCATCGCTGAGCCGGTTGTTGACGAGCTACCAGGGCTTGGCCATCATCCTATTCATCACCATGATGGCGTCGTTTGTTTTTGCCTTTCTTCCCCTTTTTCCGTCGCTGCACTGCTGCTACTTGCCTCACTTCCTCCTCTTCCTCGCTTGACGAAGTCTCCTCCTCCTCCCGTGGTAAGGGAGGTGCTGTGGGAGGTGCAATAGGAGGAATGGTAGGAGGGACAATGGGAGGGGGCTTTATCAACTCTTTGAGCATACTGGTTAACTCCACCACGCCCATCGTCATTTGAGGAAAGCCTCCTGCAGAGAAACATCTAACCTGCAGTCCCTTCTGTCTGCATTTTTCAGCAAGTGCTGACCTAGGAACCCTGTCAATTTCCTCAGCTGGAACCCCTGCTGTGATTAGTGCCCTCCACATATCACTTCTGCTTCCCTCAGGTTTTCCATTTTTTGCGAAACTGTTCCGATTTTCCCTCGGTTTTTCACGTGGTTCACGATCACGCGGCGCACTCACGTTAGACCAGTCTCCGAGCGTTGCTGACTCCGCCAACCTACTTTTCACCATCGAGAATGTCAGGTCAGCGGCTCCCAACAAAATAGTTAATACCGCCGCTCTATAATGTGGGGGAGCATCACGTATTATCGCATACCGGATCATTTTGGGGACCTCCCCATCTCTTATTTCCACAGAGCCATCACTCGAAATTGAGTGCCTCATACACAACCGTGTCAATCTCATCACTGCATCCCTGATGGTTGACCATTGCCCTCTCAGTTCTGGCCAATCTTGATATGATGGAAATATCAGCTGCGTGGCTGCCCCATATAACGCCGAGAGAGGGAGCCCTACATCACCGCCCATGACTCTGCACATTCCCTGGAATTCCGCGTTTAGCTGGCTATCGGTGGAAAGCGCTGCGAACCGCTGATAATCCCCAGCATCTATAATAACGGCATCAGCTCCTTCCTCTAGCAACCGAATGAGCCAAACATCGATCGGTTTGCCCGGTTTCTGACGATACTTTGTTACAATATGAGTAGTCTCTTCCTATGTATAATCTTCTCTAGTCATAAACAATTCTGGCTCTGGCTGCGCTTGTGGGACCAGCCCCCGCACTCGCTCGCCATTTTCATCCAGAATCGGTCGACCGTCCGCCCCCATCAGATCCTGGATTCGTATCACGCGTCGCTGCTCTTTTCGTCACGTGATAGGGTGTATCTACAGCCCCTTTAACGAGGGATACAACCCGGTCTGTGGTGGCGGGTCCGGTCTTACACCTCTATCATATTCATCATCAACATCATTATCATCATCATCATCCCCCCACATATCCCCATTCCACTCCTCCGGATTCCACTGCGCTGACAGCCCAGTGGTGAATGAACGGATTTGCGCTTGTTCTATTTTACGAGGTTTCTTCTTTCGCCCTCTTCGCGCCACTCGGGAGATATGCATTACAGCTCTTTCCATTATACTCTGCATTTTTGCCAAATGCTCCTTTAATTCTTTCACTATAACCTCTAGCTGGATAACCTCTAGGGCCTTTTGATTTTCTGCGCTTCTAACCTTATCCAACTCCAACACGCAATTTTTCCAAGCTTCCGCACACATCCACAACATCTGCTGCGTGCCTCCCAGCGGAGCACGAGCATTCACATCCACCCGCTTCAACATATCACATGCCAGCAGCGTGGCAGCGGGATTCACTCCTGTCCATGGTCCGGGGCGTCCCCCACGCTCCCGTAAGACAGCTTCTATCTCTTGGAAAGTGATGCCTTCCCACCCGGGCGCCACCTCCTCCTCTGGTGCCTCTTGCGCACCCTTAGTTTTCCTTCTAAAACAACGCATCCTGTTTTTATCTCCTGCGCGTAGCCTGCACGATCCTGCTGACAACGCCAAAAATGTTTTATTGAAAGGATCGGTGCTGGTCGGCGCTCAGGAGACAAAGATGACACTCAACAAAAGACCAACGTTCCCAAATGCTATTTAGCCTCAATAACTGGCATATTTATTTCGACCAAATGCAAGTTCTCAAAACACGGTTGACATTGCGTGAAATCAATCATATGAGCCACAAACTGTGAATTCTGAAACAGATAATGGACATTTGGACAACTCTAAAGACTGGAGAGATGAGTGTGGACTTCAGAAGGCATCCTGCACCACAGCTGCCCCTGATGCTGTCCAATTGTCTTGAGCCAACTGTCGAGACTCAAGTTATTGGGAATTACAGTCCCACAGGTCCTTAAGTGGGAGACAAACATAACTCCATACTCAAAAAAGCCCAGCAAAGGATGTACTTCTTCCGGCTTCTGATGTAGCACAGCCTGTCACAAGAGCTCCTGAGACAGTTCTACACAGCGGTCATCCAATCAATACTGTGGACCACCGTCACAGTCTGGTTTGGTCTGTCACAAAAAAGGACAAACTTTGACTGCAACGGACAACCAAAACCGCTGAACGGATTGTTGGCATGACCCTTCTCACCTTTGAAGACTTGCACACCACTTGAACAAGGTCCAGAGCGGGCAAGATCCTTTCAGACCCTCCACATCCTGGCCACTAGCTCTTCCAGCTTCTTCTGTTGGGTAAGCGCAACCGATCAATGCAAGTCAAAACTAGCAGGCATTCGAACTGTTTTTTCCCTCTGGCAATTAAGTCACAGACATTCATGACTTTAACAATGGAAGAACGCAATGAAGTGACCAGCACTGAAAGAAGACAGAGAGTTAAATACAGAGATTAATGAGAAAGAAAAACCTGGACAAAACACAAGTGGCTGGAGGGAGCTGATTGGTCAGCACCAGGGAGGAGGGTAAACGTGAACAGGTGGACACAGGTCATAAAATGAGCACACGAGACATGGAACAAAAGAAACAAACAAAACCAACCCATCTCAACCCAACCAAAACAGAGATCATGACAGTATCTCCCTTTTTAAAGAAAGGACTCCTGATGCACCAAAACAACAACAACAAAAAAAAGTCACTAATCCTGGGCGGGTGGAAGGAAGCCCAGATGAGGGCACAGAGTCACCCTTTAGTGTCAGTCTGGTGGCTGTCCTGGTCACCCAAAGTGAGGTGCTTCGCTGGGCAGTACAGGAAGTTGGCCAAAAACACAAAGCATCAGGGTCTTTACGGGGCCATTCAGGCAGAGATCCATGATGACAAACCAAATGAAAAAGCAGGAGCTAGGCAACAGCAACAGGTGGTTGTCGCTGGTTGACCGCTGCTACCACAGTAGGAGCAAGAGGTGGCGGCAACATTTTGAGCGCCCCACTAGAGCAGGAGCGAGAGGAGGCATTTGCGAGTGAAGCTCTCCCACCAGTGCAAGAAGTGGCGGCCGCTGGTCGAGGGCTCCCTCTATCGCAGGTGAAACACCACTGCTGGAGCAAGAGGTGGCTGTTGCGAATAAAAGCTGCTGCTAGAGCAGGTGGCGGCTGCTGTTTGACCACCACTAGAGCAAGATGCAGCAGCCGGAGGTCAAGTACCGCCGAATCAGGAGCAAGAGGTGGTGACCACAGGTGAAGTGCCGCTGAAAAAACAGCAGGTGGCGGCCACAGGTGAAGCACTGCCGTGGGAGCAGGAGGCAACTGCGGGTCGAGCGCTGCCATCAGAGCAGGAGGCGTCTGCGGGCCGTGGGTTCCGGAACAGGAGCAGAATCATGTGGTAGCCGTTGGTCGAGCACTGCTGGAACAGGAGCAGGAGCAAGAGGTGTCAGCTACAAGTGAAGTGCCGCTACCGGAACAGAAGCAGGTGGGGGCTGCTGGTTGAGCGTCGCTGCTGCCACAGGAGCGAGAGGTCAAGTGCGGCCCAAGGAGGAGCATGTTGTGACTACGGGGCCTAGTGCAAAAAGTGCAAAAAATGACTTGGACATGTATAACTAGGGAAGAAACCAAAAAAAAAAACAAAAAAACGTCACAGTCGTATTGGTGGTTAACTAAATCAAGGTCATCTTCATAACCAGAAAAATCTGAATCTACAAAAACATGTGATGGTCACATTGTTGGCCATGGTGAATAACTACGAAAAGTGGGGCACACAGGTAAAAAGGACGGAGAGGACGGAATGACAGGGCTTACTCGAGGATGGCAGGTTTGGTTGACAGACAAAAAGCACTTGGGAGGCAGACTGCTGGTGTGACAGGCAGCGCTGTGTTTTTCCCGCTGTCTTGTGCAGTCCATTTTGCCACAATCAGGGCTAGTGAACATGAGGAAGGCAAGGCAAGGCTAGGAGGACTCAAGTGCAGGGAAGCAGAGATGCAAGGCAGGAATCCAGAAATCTAAAAAACGATACAGTGGTACGGAGGTCTCGAGTCACGAAAAATTCAGGTTAGTTTCGAATCATATCCTTTGAAAAGTATTGTCTCTCATTACGAAGGAGATTCAGTATACAAAAGGGAAAAAAAGGTGCTGGATTCCTCAAATTCCACCGAACATAAACATCCTGTATCTTGGTTTGTGTGTGCGATAGAGCTGCTCTCCCATTGGCTTTCGCCAGAGCATCTTCATGGCATCCCATTGGCTAGGAGGGACTTCAATCTTTACCCGTGATGCTTATTGATTCCCTTGGACACTCGACTGTCACCGAATCACGCTAGGACTCTCACACGCTGTCACAATCTAATGCACATGAAAAAAGTACAACTTTTTCGTTCGTGTTTTTTGGTTTATTCATGGAATAGATTTCACTATTTACATGTGAAATGCACTTCTGCTTGTGAAAAATTACATACCATAATTTCCGGGGTACAGAGCACACTTGCTTATTAGCCTCACCCAGTACATTTGTAAAGGAAATACCATTTGGTACGTACATAAGCCGCACCTGTGTAAAAGCCACAAGTGCCCACATTGACATCCACATTGAAACACGATATTTACAAAGAAAGATGGTACACAGAAAGAGTTTTCAAAGTTTTCATACGTTATCTTAGTTTAACATAGCAACAATAGTGCGGACAAGGCTGTTAAAAAAACATACCAGTTAAAAAAAAAAAAAAAAAAACAGCCGTGGCAGCTACACAGTAGCAACATGGAGCTAATGCTAGTGCAGCGCTAACAGGGCCGGTTAAAAAAAAAGACGTACTGGTAAAAATCACTTATTTGCTACATTCATTCCACCAGCTCACTCTTACCTTTTCCGCTCGAGTGCCCCTTGCGGCCATTAGAAAAAATTCACAAATTAGCCGCATAAACCACAGGGTTGAAAGTGTTTTAAAAAAGTCACGCCTTATAGGCTGAAAATTACGATACACAGGAATTGGCGAGACAAGAAGAAACACCTGGACAAGATGAGTGGCTGGAGGAAGCTGATTGGTCAACACACTAGAGGAGAGTAAACATGAACAGGTAGACAAAGCCAATAAAAGGAGCACACAAGACATGGAACACAGGAAACAAACAAAACCAACCCAATCAAAACGAAGATAATGACACTTAAATTGACTCCTTTTAGTTATTTATAAAAGCATATACGTATTTGAAAATGCTGTCTAACTTTTGGTTTTGTTGGTTCTTAGTGTGGCTTTTGAAGTTTTAGATTATAATATACTGCTGAACATGTTGGAAAGGTGGGTAGGAGTAAATGGAACAGTCCTTAAATGTTTCAGGTCCCACCTAGAGGAAAGGAGTTTGGTAACAATCTCAATCTCATCAAATGGCAATGACCGTCGAATTCTAAACTAATTTTGAATTTCACATCGATGCAGATGACACATAGTTATATGTAGCAGTGTCTTCAGATGACTATAGTCCAACTGCTGTTGTTCATTGTCTAAAAAAAATACATAAGTGGATATGCCAACTTTTTTTCAATTAAACCACAACAAAACAGATCATTTGGGCAATAAAGAAAAGAGAATTGCTGTTCGTTAATACATGGAGTCACTCTTTTAAAAAAAAAAAAAACACCAAGTCTGAAACCTTGGTGTACTGATCAATCCCAACATAATTTTCCACAGCCATATCAAATCACTGATGAAAATTGCCATTTGCAAGTTCAATAACATGTCCAGCGTGAAGGCTTGCGGGTACAAAGCAGACCACGAGAAGCTCATCCATGCTTTTATCTCAGGTAGACTTTTTTAATCCTGAGTAGACTTCACCATTGTAATGATCTTCGAACTGGACTCCCCACAAAGACAATTAAACAGCTGCAGCTCATTCAGAATGTTGCAGCTCGGGTTCTGAAACAGAACTGAAATTAGAAGTCAGACTGTAATACTCCAATTCTAAGGTCTATACACTGGCTCCCAGTCAGTTTTACAATATATTTTAAAGTTCTACTAATGGTATATAAACCACTAAATGGCTTATGTCTTTAATAAATGAAAGCAATGTTAAAAAAAGTAAATAAATTTCTTTCGGCTTGTCCCGTTAGGGGTCGCCACAGCGTGACATCTCAGATGAACGCTCATATTTGCTTGGCACAGTTTTTACGCCGGATGCCCTTCCTGATGCAACCCCTGTTTGGGAGCTTTCATTTCTTACATGAAAGCAATGTTAACATAATATAAACCCAGTTGGGCTCTGAGATCAACAGACTTGGGTCAAATAGTGAGCACAGGGTCCAAAGCAAAGATGGTGATGCAGCATTTAGCTATTAAACAGAACACAAATTTAATAAATTCCCTACTAAAATGAGGTCAGCCCTAAAGGTGAATGTTTTTAAGTCGAGTTTTTCTCCTCATGCTATTTAGCTAATGTTTCTCACAACGTATGCTGTCTTAATTATGCTTTTATTTTTTCTCTGATTAAATGCTTAGAAGCTGTTTTTGTATGTGTATGTGTATGCTGTGTATGAAATGTGCTATATACAGTGGAGCAAAAGAAAGTAGTCAGTCACCAATTGTGCAAGTTTTCCCACTTAAAAAGATGAGCGAGTAAAGCATCTTTCATCACAAGTAAACCTCAAATCCAGTAAATCCCATTGTCTGATTTTTTTCAAAGAATTTAAAAGCAAATTATTGTGGAAAATAAGTATTTTGTCACCTAAAAAGACCTGTATTTTCTGTTCTCCACTTAATCATTACCTCTATTAATGGCACTTGTTTGAACTCATTATCAGTAGAAAAGAAAGTTGTCCACAACCTCAAACAGCCACACTTCAAACTCCACTATGGCCAAGATCAAAGAGCTATCAAAGGACAGTAGTAACAAAACTGTTGACCTGCTTGGAAGACAGAATCTGCAATAGGTAAATAGGGTTAGTGTGAAGAAATCAACTGTGGGAACAATTATTCGATAATGACCACTGATAATCTGCCTTGATTTTGGGGTTCACGCATGATTTCACCCCATGAGGTCAAAATGACGACAATAATGGTGAGCAAAAATTCCAGAACCAATCAGGGTGACTAACTGAATGCCATGGAGAAAGCTGGGATCAAAGAAAGAAAGGCTACGATTAGTAACACACTACACTGCCAGGTACTCAAATCCTGCAGTGCCAGATATGTCCTCCTGCTTAAACCAGTACAGCCAGTAGTCTAGGCCCATCTGAAGTTTGCTAACAAGCAGTTAGATGATCCAGAAGACTGGAGAATGTCATATGGTCAGATGAAAACAAAATTGAACTTTTTGGTAAAAACTGAACTTGTGTTTGGAGGAGAAAAAATGCTGAATCGCATCCAAAGAACACTTTACCTATTGTGACGAAAGGAGGTGCAAAAATTCTGCGTTGGGGCACTTTTTTATCAAAGGGATTGGATGACTGATCCATGACAAGGAAAGAATGAATGGGGCCATGTTTTGTCAGATATTGTGCGAAAACCTCCTTCCATCAGCAGGGGCAGTGAAGATGAAATGTGGCTAGGATCATTCAGCATGACAATGATCCCAAACTCACCAGCTGTGCAATGAAGGAATGACTTTCTAGGAAGAACTTCAATGGCCTGGAGTAGCATTGACAGTCTCCAGATCTCAATGCCATATAAAAAATTTTGAGGACGTTGAAAGTTTGTATTGCCCAGTGACAGCCACAAAACACCATTTCTCTAGAGCAGGGGGTCTCAAATTTAATTGGGGAGCCACTGGATTCAGAGTCTGGGTGAGGCTGGGCCGCATCAGGATTTCTACAAGAAAATCTTTAATAAAAACAGAACCGATGTTCTCAAATATCTTTATTTTTTAACCTAAAATGAGATGAAAATAAATAAATGAGTACAAATAGGTTTTTAACCTTTAATTTTCTGATGATGAATGGAACAATGAAAATGAACTCTTCTGAACATGCCTTCCCTTACCTACTTCTCACTGTTAGAAACTTGGCAGCGCTTCTTCTCACATAGCCGAGCCATTCAGCTTGAGGAAGGTAGCAGTTGAGCCCCTCAGTAGGGCTTCAAGATGCTCATCAATAAGTCTGGACCTGTACTTGGACTTATTGAAGTTGAAGATGGAGAAGAGCTTTTTGCACAAGTATGAGTTCCAAAAAAGCACATGGTTCGCTTGAACATTTGGGAAAGTTCAGGGGAGCTGTGGGTCAATTTTTTCAAAAGTTGCCTAAGCTTGTCTGCTTCTCCACTCACCTCCCCTAACTTGGCTTTGTGTTCAGATTTGCACTGCAGGTCAATGAGCTCCATTTGAAGCAGAGGAGGGATATCTTGCACATCCAAAGAGAAGGGGTTTGCAAAAATGTGCTCTGTGTATCTTGAAGTCTGCAAATCTGTAATCAAATTCCTCCTGCAGTTTCAAAATGGCCTCAACTTATTTCTCGGCACTCAATTGTGTGCCTGCATCCACGAATACCTTGCATGCTGAAAAATGGCAAAGGTTTGTCTGAGAGAGCTGGCTTTCCATAACAAGTTTTGTGCAGAATGCCCTCACGTTGTTGTAGGGAGCACTGACAAGTTTCCCCTGGCCTTGTAACATCTTGTTCAGTACATTAAAACTCATGTGTGATAACAAGAAAAGTCCATGTGCCTTTTGGGATCACTTAGCACAAGAACATCCTTCTCCATGAAGGCTTTCACTTCTGCTCTCAACTCGAAAAAATCTCTTCAATACATTTTCCCTGCTGAGTCAACGTAACTCGGTGAAGTAGAGCACATCCCCATATTCTGACTAGATTTCCGATTAAAAAAAAAAGCACGGAACCTTATGTTCTTTAAGGCCCTAGTTCTGATTCGGTTGATGCATTTCACAACTACAGAAATCACATTGTCAAACTTCAGGGATCTTCTGCAAAGGGCCTGCTGACGGATAATGCAGAGCATACCGATGGCCTCCTCCACACCCTCCTCTTCCAGTTTCTTTTGAAGAAGTGCCACCAGTCCCTTTTTCCTCCCTGTCATCGATGGAGCTCCATCAGTTGTTATTCCAATAAACCTCTTCCATGTCAAACAGGCATTCTCAATCGCATTATACAGCTGGTAAAATATCTTCTCAATGGCAGTCTGACCATGCATTGGAATTACTGTGAGCAACTCCTCCATTGCTTCAAAATTGTAATAAACACCACAGATATATATCGTGAGCTGGGCAGTGTCTGTGATGTCTGTGGTTTCATCAAGAGTAACTCAATATACACTGAAACATTTTGCTTTTTGACACAATTGATCATAAAATGCAGCCCTATGGGGGCACAAACCAGTGCAATTTGTAGGCCAGTCCCAAGATCAGATAAATGCAAAGGGTTGTGTCAGGAAGGGCATCCGGCGTAAAACTGTGCCAAACAAATATGAGCGTTCATCTGAGATGACAGACTGTGGTGACGGGACAAACCGAAAGAAACTCTCTCTCTCTCATCTAAAGAATACCATACCAGATCGGTCGTGACCGGATTAACAACGCCGCCCCTGGTATCCCTAACCTGCAGGTCGTCAGTGGAAATTCAGATATTGTGGGTCAAAGACAAAAAAGAGGAAAAAAGTGGATTCGTTGGCAGAAGAAGAGGAATACATGGAGCCTACGACTGAGTGTAGATGTGAGATGCGACACAAGTGCTTGGCGCGTCAATGGAGGATGCGCCTGACTCGTTTCTCTTTATTTGCCTCAGTTACTTTGTTTATTGACTAACGTTTGCATTGCTTGTCACAAGCCTGCTTACGGTTATGTTGTTTATCACATTTGCTGTGTTTGTTACATTTCAGACTGCCCTAAATCAATAAAAAAAAAGGATACATGGAGATGTGAATAGAACACTTATGGCAGCTACACTCTCACCAAATCACAGGTGATTTCTCTTAATGAACTTAAAATAAAGATTTAAACAATCATTTAGACTAAGTTTTGATGTTTGTTTTGAGAAGGCAGTGAAACAGCAAAACTGCATTACTCAGTTCCAAGCCAGGTAAACTGGTTTGTTTATTCTCTTTCCTCGGTCATATACAGATGAGTCACTAATAAGCAACTGCAGTTTTCTCCCATATCCATCTTCTCCAGGATTCCACTTCAGTGACCTTAGCCAGTTTTCACTCATTTCGTGGTGTGTTATCATCTTGCACAATCACCACATTGTTGACACTTGCATTCCGATGTGCCTTGTGCCATCTTTTTCATGGTTGCAAAATTAACAACTCTTTTTTTTTTTTTCCCACCTCGACCAGAACTTGTTGGCCAAATTTTTTACCTTCCGCGATCATTTGTGTAGATAAAGGTCCTCTTTTTTTTTTTTTTTTTAACCTGTAATCTCCTACTTGCACTGAAGATTTTCTATTTCCTCTGAAAGAACTGGTTGTTGGACAATACTGATGGCAAAGTTCTGCCCCTTTTCTTTCTTCAAGGCTTGTCACTTCATTGGTTCTGGATAACGAACCTTTAAACTCTTTGATGCACTGCACAAGCCTGGTGATAGCATGAACCAATCTCATCCAACTGAAAAACGTAAGGAAGCAATCAAGCAGTGAACTTTCTGTTGTTGAAGTTTTGTTCACAAGCCCTGCATACTTCTGGTCTGCAGCTGCAAAGACTCCCACCTTAATATCTCCACTAGGAAGCTCATCACACCAGAGGAATCTTAAATAATCTTGATCGTCTTTTCTGACATGAAACTGGAGGAACATTCTTTCAATGTCACACATTACTGCTAAAGGACCCTCGCAAAACTGGCAGAGAACACCAATCAGATTATTAGTCAGCTCTGAACCTGTAAGAAAATTATTGTTTAAAGATATGCCTTCATACTTCGCTGAACCATTGAATACAACATGTATCTTCCCTGGCTTTTGTGAGTGGTACACCCCAGGGTGTGGAATGTACCAAGCAGGACTACTATTGATATCCTCTTCTGTAACCTTCACCGCATCTCCACAAGATATCATTTCATTCATTAAGGCTACGTAGTCTTTGTGGTACTGCTTGTCTTTTTTAAATCTCTTTTTCAAACATCTGAGATGATGCTCAGCACATTTCCTGTTATTTGGCAGGTTAGGCCTGTGTTCTTTGAATGGCAAAGGCATTATACAGTGTCCATTTTCCTTGATTTTGATTCCCTCCTCCATGGCTGATAAGAAGCAGAGATCCTCTTGAAAGAAGTGAGCATCTTCTACGCCCCTCTCATCGAAGTCAGACTCAAGAGCCTTTATCACATCTAGTGGAGTGACGACTTCCTTTACTTGTGTTCGACAAATATCAAATTTCACTGGTCAGATGAGCAGGCAACTGCTGACAGGGTGTTACTTTTCTCACAACAATCTTGTGGCTGCTTCCAATTGCATCACCATAGTCAACACAGATTTGCACTGCTGACGATAGTCCAGCCGAGGTCCGTTCTTTGAGCTCATTGTCTTTGCCGGCCACAGCTTCTCAAGGTAGCAGGGCTTGAGAACAATTGTAACCAGTGAGTAGGCCAATGTCACATCCAATTAAAGGAGCAATTTCTTCAGCAAGATGCTGCAAGTGAGGCCATGCGCTTGCTTTCTTAGGTGTAGGAATGTGACTGAGATTGACGGGAATAAATTATCTTGTGTAAATTACTGGGAGAGCAATCTTCTTTGATGAATAAAAGCCTGACTTGCAGTACAGTTAACTTCTGTCTAGAAACAACTGTGCTTCTGGATGCCAGGGTGGATAGTTAACTGCACGAGCTCCTTCTGTGTGTCCAGAATATCATCCTTTTCTTGCAAAACAGAAGTGGTGTCACTTTGATTGTCTAGAAGTGCATATAATAGAACCTAATCTTCTGGGTTACATTTCGTCGATAACCATACTGGAATACCTGAGGAGAAATGGGTACTGAATGTATCTTGTATTACCCGATGAGATGTTGCCTCACTTAATGTTGCATCAGTTGGTTTAGACTCTGTTCTCTCTTTTGGCCTTTCATTTTCTTTTGAATATCTTCCACTCTCCTCTTTCATCAGCACAATGTTCTTTCTTTTTCCTCTTTGACTCTCACTCTTTCGACATGTTTGAATGCTGTGATTTAGCTTCTCACAAAATGCACAACCCTTAACATCTGGTTTCTCTTTGGAACTGCTTGCCAGCACCTTAGCGCCAACACTTCATGTCTTTGGAGTTTTCACATTTTCACCACCACTATACTTCAGAGCATGAAAGGATGTCATGGGGTTACAGGCTATCTTGGCTTCCCTTGCAATAAATTCAACAAATTGAGCAAAGCTTGGAAACAGGTCAACATGTCACTGTCTTATCCTCCAGCGACTTCAGGTCACAGTCAACCAAACCCTCTCAGTCAACAGCCACCCAATAAGTTCGGCCAACCACAGTTGCGACTACCCCCTGCTCGAGTGAGAGATAGGACGTATTGTAAAACTGAATGCAGTGAACAGGACATTCCTGAATGCAAGCAGTGTTTTGTGTGTGGAGAAGCTGGGCACAGAGCAGTGGGAAGCTTGAGAAGGGGCAAGATGCAGGGAAATATAGTTTGGTCTCCCTTACACAAGGGCCGGCAGACACCTCCAGTCCTAAACATTAGGTCTCAGCTCGAATCAGCTAACAAGCCAACCCAACTTGAAAAGACAACAAAAGACACACCCATGGACTCAGCCAAATAAAATATTGTGCAAAGCACCTGTAAGTTTTAAAGAAGAGTCTACTTAAATGTTTGATTGGTGGTTACCCAGCAACCGTGTTGCTGGATTCAAGGTCACAAGTGAGTATCATTGACCAGGAATGGGCTGAGACGGAACACAGAGGATGTCAATAACGTTAGTTCCACCAGCCCTACCCCAGGTGAGCCCTGGCTTCCTTCAGTCGATATCAGCCACCTGAGCCCAGAACAACAAAAAGTGGTAAAGGGGGTCTTATATAAGCAATGTAGAACAATAATATATATAATAATATAACAGTGATGACATAAGTTGCATCCCTTCCCTACAAATGGAGATTAGGACCACTGATGACATTCTGGTACAGAGGGTTTACGCTTCCATTCCAAAACTACTCTACAGAGAAGTGAAAGAGTACATTCAGTAGCTGTTGGTTAATTGGTGGATTGTCAAGTCTCAGTCCCCTTATGCAGCTCCCGTCATCTGGCTGGGGAAGAAAGATGGGTCCCTGCGCTTGTGTGTTGATTACCGGCTACTCAACAAGAAAACGGTGCCAGACCGCCACCCTGTTCCGACAATTCAGGAACTTACATACTCTTTAGGAGGATATGCTTGGTTCTCCATCTTGGATCAGGGGAAGGGTTACCACCAAGGTTTCATTGCTGAGGGATCAAGATACCTGACTGGTTTTATAACCCCAAGGGTGGGTCTGAATATCTTTTGGGTTATCCAACGCCCCAGCAGCATTTCAGAGGAACATGGAGGGGATGCTTGACACACTGAGAGATGAGTGCTGTATCCCTTACCTGGATGATGTCCTGGGTTTCTTTGAGGAGCATGTAGAAGTGGTACAAAGGGTCCTCCAAGCAATGCAGCAGCACGGGGCCAAGCTGAAGCCAGAGAAATGTGAGCTTTCCGCAATGAGGTTCGTCATGTTGGCAGATTGGTTTCTGAAGAGGGGGTTAGAATAGATCCCAAAGATATTGAGGCTGGACAGGCACTGAAATGCAAGATACCAAAGACTGTCAGTGACATCAGACAATTGCTTGCGTTCCTGAACTATTATCGTACTTATGTATAGGACTTCTCACAGATAGGCAAGCCTTTGTAAGACCTGCTCCAGTCAAAACGGGACATTTGCCAGCCAGACCTACCACAGGGAAAAGTAAAGGGCAAACAACTCTGTTCCCAACCACCAAATGCTTGGACCACACAACATCAACAGGTCCTAGAACACCTTATAGACCAATTGACCAAACCACCAGTGTTGGTGTATCCTGACTTCAATCGCCCATTTACACTGCATACTGATGCCTCCCAACAAGGTCTCGGTGCAGTCCTTTATCAGAACCAAGACGGCACGATGAGGGTGATTGGCTATGGGTAATGCACACTGATGCCAGCTGAACGGAATTATCACTTACACAGTGGAAAGCTGGAATTCTTGGAATTGAAGTGGGCCATTTGTGATAAATTTCTTAATTATTTTTCTACGCACCGCACTTCACACTCTTTACGGACAATAACCCCCACATACATCCGAACCACAGCCAAACTCGACATGACATGTTGGTGAAGAAAACAGGGACGAAGAAGAAGTGATGGCATCCAGAAAAGGAACTTTAAGGGACAGATGGTGGTGGACTTTGCAAAAAGGATAGAAATGGCAGTAGCGGACACTTTTTTCCAGAAGAGGCAGGAACATATAGTGACCTACAAGAGCGGGAGTAGAAGCAAGCAGGTGGATTATATTCTGTGCAGGCCATGTGATCTGAAGGAGGTTACTGACTGAAAAGTAGTGGTAGGGAAGAGTGTAACTCGACAAACACAGGATGGTGCTGCGTAGGACGACTCTGGTGGTAGGTAGAAAATTAAGACAACAAAGAGAGAGAGGAGATAGCAATGGACCTCAAATACTTGGGGTCAACAATCCACAGCAATGTTGAGTGTGGTAAGGAAGAGAAGAAACTGTTTCAAGCAGGTTGGAACTGCTGGTGGAAGGGTCTGGTGTGTTATGTGACAGAAGAGTCTCTGCTTGGATGAAGGGCAAAGTTTATAAATCAGTGGTGAGGCCGGCGAAAATGTATGAATTAGAGACTGTGCCACTGAACAGACAACAGGAAGCAGAACTGGGGGTGGCAAAAATGAAGATATTGAGGTTCTCACCAGGAGTGAGCAGCTTGGATAGGATTAGAAATGAGCTCATTTGAGGGAAACCAAAGTTTCATGTTTTGGAGACAAGGCTTCAATGGTTTGTATATGTTCAGAGGCGAGAGAGTGAGTATACTGGGAGAAGAGTCCTGAGGATGGAGCTGCCAGGATAAGGAGCGAGAGGAAGACAAAGAGAATGTTGATCGATGTTGTGAGGGAAGACATGAGGGCAATGGGTGTTAGAGAGGAAGATGCAGGAGATAGGCTTACATGGAAACATGCCATGCTGTGGTGACCCCTAATGGGACAAGCCGAAAGGAAAAGAAGACATTTTTTAATTTGACAATAACTAGGAAAATCGACATGAAGTCTCGACCATCAAACTCGGCAGTAATTAATGTAATGTAAGTAATGAATGTGAAATATCCATGAAGAAAGTTAATCGTGTGAAACATTTTATTCCAGAGGACTTGTGTTTATTACAAAACTGCAAATGTTAAACTACATTTTATTGACAGATGGAACAAAAATTTATTTTTCTTTGCCCACCAACAGAATGTTTACAGATCACACAATGAAGCCTTTAAGTTAAAGAACCAACTGCCAACAGTCATGCATCCTGCTGTAGGCTTGCTTCTCTAAACCTGGTACTGGAGTCTTTGAATGCATCATAAGTATTGTGATAGCATTTCTTATCCACTGTGAGAAAATGTAATTTGAGGGAGAGATCTTCGATTCTCCAGCAAGACAAAGAGCCAAAGCACACATCCAAGAGCACAGAGGAATGATTAAAAAGTTTTAAAGTGGCTAGCAAAAAAAATCCTCATTTCAGTCCAATTGAAAACTTTTGCGTGAGTTGAAATCTGCCATGCCAAATAGGAACCCTGCAAATGTTCGAGAAAATACAACCTGAAAAGTGCAAAAAGCTTATAATTGGATAAAAATATTTGGACGCTGTAATAACTGCCAAAAGGTGTGCACCCAAATATTAAGAAGGAATGTCAATATTTGTGCACATGGTGTTTTCTGGGTCCAGGTTATGTAAAATGTGAGGGCTACCAATAATGCTAAGCAGGACTATATGGATCCTGACTCAGGCTTATTTAAGCAGATGTGAGTGTGAATAATAAATGTGAATGCGAATATGAATGCCTGCTTGTCTTTCTCTGCCTTGCGACTGACTGGTGACCAGCCCAGGATGTAAACTCCCCATTGCTTATCGTCATCTCATAAATAGGCTCCATATCATCTACAACTGTAATGAGGATATGTGGTAAAGAAAATGATGGAATTTTTAGAACTGTTAAATGTGTGTAAAGGCAACATAGAACAAGTTCACCAGTGTATCCATGAAATCCAACTTTCGTCACTGGCGACAATGTTATGCTGAGCAGTGAAGAGTTTGTGTTCTAACACTCATAATTAAAAGATACAATGTAGGGAAGCAGGACCTGTTCTGTATATACTTGGGCCTCATCAAACACTAACACTGACACACCCCTTGACAGTCTCCCATCTCATGCAGTGACATGCTGACACATCACATCTGGGGACATTTCCAAAGTAAAATCATGCAGAGTTATTCCTCTTCTGGGTCAAAGTGGGGAAAACCTTGAGGAAAAGCTGAATGACAAGAGAAACTAAAAAAGTAACAATGAGAAACTGAGTACTTGAAAAACAATGAATTACATTTGGAAAACTACATGAAAAAAGCAAAGGGGGGCAGAAAGAGCAGATGGCTGTCATACAGGACTTTTAACCTGTAAGGAATAGTCTATATACACGAAAACCCTGGAGCCCTCTGAAATCCACATATGCACGCAAAGGCATGGCCTGTGGTGTGCTGTCCTCCATGCAACAAAAGGACAGGTGTGTTTTCAAGCGAAACCTCTCTCTGTCTCACTGTCAGTGGGTGTATGCATATGCCTTTGTGTCTGTGTGGCAAAGTTTTATTTTTCCTCATTTACTGGCAATTTGCAGATAATGTGAACGAATCCCCATCTTCCATAACAAAAGCAATCATGTAGGTAATGTCAGTTACATCATGACTCTGTGAAAGTCAAATAATTTCACAGTGCTGTGAGGGCAACTCTGTGTCATTTAATACAGTAGAACAAAATTAGTTCCATGACATTGGTAGGCTAAAAAGGGGTGTACTGTCACAGACTTACAGTGAAGAAAGTAAGTATTTGAACACTCTGCTATGTTGCAAGTTCTCCCACTTAGAAATCATGGAGGGGTCTGAAATTTTCATTGTAGGTGAATGTCCACTGTGAGAGTGTGTGTGTGTTCTTGGGATGGAACTCATTCGTTTTCCTCCAAACACGGTTAGTGGAATTTTTTATAAAAAATTTCCATTTTGGTCTCATCTTACCACAAAACCTCCCATGACTCCTCTGTATCATCCAAATGGTCACTGGCAAACTTAAGATCGGCCTTGACGTTCTGGTTTAAGCAGGGGAACCTTCCGTGCCATGCATGATTTCAAACTATGACGTCTTACTGTATTACCAACAGTCACCTTGGAAACGGTGTTCCCAGCTCTTTTCAGGTCATTGACCAAGTCCTGTCGTATCGTCCTGGACTGATTCCTCACCTTTCTAAGGATCATTGAGACCCCACGAGGTGATATGTTGCATGGGGTTCCACTCCGATTGACCGTCATGTTTAGCTTCTTTTCTAATGATTGTTCCAACAGTGGACCTTTTTTCACCAAGCTGCTTGGCAATTTTTCTGTAGCCGACTAACAGGTCTTTGAAGGCCAGAATACTCGCTGAAAAACAGCTGTTCAAATACTCAATTGCAGCTGTATCACACAAATAAATCGTTCAGAAATCATACAGTGTGATTTCTGGATATTTCTCTTTAGATTATCTCTCACAGTGGGCATGCACCTACAATGAAAATTTCAGACCCCTCCATGATTTCTAAGTGGGAGAACTTGCAATATAGCAGGGTGTTTAAATACTTATTTTCTTCACAGTAAATGCTTTAATAATTTTTTTCACTGTGCAAACAAGTACGCAGGCACAAACAAAACAATCCAGAGAAGTGGAGTTGTGAGCTGTGAAGATGAAAGAACAAACTAACAGGAATGTTGTGACCACTTAAATTTCCAACTAAAGCAGCTTTGTTTACCTGGAAAACTAAACATTGTTGACCATAAATGAAATACATGGAAAATAATGCAAATGAGAAATGCACATTATGCCATAGACAAAAGTGCCTCCCACGTCAAAGTTCAGCCAACCTTGTAAAAATGTTTTACATTGGCCAATGCTTCTACAAAATTCGTGACCATTAACGCCCAAGCAGACAAACACTATGAGAGGTCTTTAGGGCCTTTATTCAGGATTACCTCTCACACTTTCACACACGCAATCTACTGAAATACTTTCATAAACACTTGTCAAAACCTCTCATAAACACAACTCAAATACTTTTATATGCACAATTGTTGTTCTCATGAAGACGACTCACATGGTTTCATAAAATACTCAAATGCGTTCACATGAACACGTCAATTACATTCACTCACAAATCACTTATCGTACTGTAGAGTCACAGGTTCATGTCATTCATGCTCACACACAGATCAATTTTGCTCACACTGTCATGGCCAGAACACGAGGCTGAACCCAAAATGCATGACTCACAAGACCAGGTACAGTTCGGCGAGCATATTTATTCAGTCCAAGGTTGGTACACAGGCAGGCAGTCCAAACAGGCAGGCGTATCAGAATCACTAGGCAGAAAGTCATTGTCATCAGCGAGGCAGCGTTCGGAAAACAGAGCATCAAGGAAAAAGGACATGGAGTTGCGGGTACATGACAACGTACAAAATCTAGCAAGGACCAGACCGCATGCGTGGAAATATATCAGGACCGTAATTCCCAAAACAAGAAGCAGGTGGCTGCATTTTTGCATTGGAACCAGACCTGCTTATCGGAGCAGGTACGCACCGGGTCGAGGAAAGACGCCCACGACACACATATGAATAGTGAAAATCTTTTATCTAATTATACTTAATAAGTGAAATTATAAAAATAACTCCAAACAGACTGAAGTATATTCATATTTAAAAAGTATAATTTTGAAAATAGCATGAAAAATGGGAATAAATGTACCATATTGAAGAACTAAAGTATTTCATCAAATTATCCATCCATCTATTTTCTCAGCCCCTTATCATCACAATGGTCACAGAAGTGCTGGACCCTATACCAGCTGTCAACGGGCAGGAGGCAGGGTACACCCTCAACTGCTTGCCAGCCAATCGCAGGGCACATGGAGACAAACAGCCGCACTCACCTTTGGGCACCTGTAAAGCTGACAAAAGCACATGACAATAGAACCGATAATAATACTCAATCAACTATGCCTACCGCACATAGGATAAAGAGGCGCAACCTCATTTCAAATAACACTGATAAAAAAATCGATGCAGTAGTCACCAATGCATTAGGGGATGACTCCATGTATGCCTCCCAATGAATCAGTTAAGCACGATTTTAATTCCTTGGCCGAGTCTAATTGTAACACTCAAACAAAGGGACTCTACAAGAAAAAAGGTGTAGAGCAAATAAATAGTATCTGACAAATAATGTACGAGACTCCAGGTGGAACACCCTGGTGGCGGATGAATGTAACAGATGGACCCCCTCCTGGGGAACATCATCATATTCTCGGCATCACAAACACCTAATGACCTTGCTTTAGACAGAAAAAGGCCTTGCAATACAGGTAAATTTAAGTGAAGGTTCAATTATTCCCCCGGCTTTTAAGCCTTCTACCACATCTTGCTGAAGATTACATCTATGGGCTTATGCTAAAGGAAACCCCCATTTTCTTCTCACCATTTTCCAATTTAATGCTACCCTAAACCCGAATGCCATCCAAAAGAGTCCGTATACTCAATTTTTTTTTTACAAATAGGAAACAACTGGTTATTATTAATGTAGAATGCAGCTAACAGGGTAAACAATAGTTGCATCACGCGCATGGTCCCTAGGCCACTACTACATGTCATTCCAGCAAAAATCCCAACACAGTTGTCAAATAGGTTGCCATGCCATGTGAAGCAATGGAGCAATTGATACTAATTGGTTTAAGTAGCAAGTGTTCATGTGTTGAGCTGAGCCCTAGAATCATCTCTTAGTTCAGACAGGACAGCAAAAGTCTACCAAAAAAACCTTATTCTTTCACAATTCTTACCACAATACATACACATACCAAAGTCAGTAAGCTTAAAACCTGATTGACTTCATATCTTTGTATTAATATCTTTTATGTTTTTATAATAAAGATTGTTTGATTGTATGATTGTTTGCCAAGGTTGATCACACCCAGCGGTTTCTAGCAGCAAGAATACCCGGCGAGTGCTGAGCAAACAGGATGCTTGCAGCACTCTTGAATTGCCAGACAGGATGCTTGCAAGCGTTGATCACACCTTTTTCTTTAATACAGTTTTAACATGCTGTTTTGACATTCTTTTTACATCTCCTGTATTTAACTAGCTGATGCTTTGAAACTGCTTTGTGTAAAGAATATAACCAGTGTATGATTGTCTCTCTGACAACGCGACACACGATGTGCTACCAACAAGAACAAGCCTGTTGAATGCATGAGGGAATCGTATTCACAAGAATGTTTATACATTCATTGCTTATTGCTGAGAGATTAAAGGATTATTAAGAAAGCTAGTAGCTGCATTTACCAGATAAATTTTTTGCTTATTTCTCAAGAGATTAATGTAATGTTATGGAAAGTAATGGTTGCTTTGAGCACCTTTATGAGCACCTTTGACCTACTTTGAGTGAGCTGAGAAGGGGGATATCAGAACATCTCAGGGATGGCAAAAGGTACTTTACACAATAACAAAGAGTACTTCCCACTGGGGGTGGAGAAGTCAAAAACAGTCTACAATGTTCTCCCCAAAAACTATAAAAGCCTTCTACATGGAAGTACGAGGCTCTCTGTTCGTTTCACAAAGGCAGAGACATTAAGTCCTTCTTTTGGTAATATCAAGGGAACGTGCTGACGGGAGGAAATCTTCAAGCAACTTGGGATATTTATTTTTGATTTCTTCCTCTTCTCTTCGATTGGGCAGGAGTAAAAAGATCACTATAACAAGGTAATTGCAGGGTAATGACATCGATATTACGCGGATACTTAAGAAGGACTAGTTGGCTGTTCGATTAATACTTAACCCTAAAATTCCTTATTACTAAATTGGGCTTTGAGCTTTGTGGGACTTGATCACCCCAAAAAAGCTCACTCAAAAATTTATACCTTCACCATAACCTAATGCTTTTGAATACTTTTGACCTTATTTCATTTTTATTGGTTTTTATTACTTTTATCAGATACTCAATTTTACTAACCCTTAGTATCATCATATTAAACATTATTTTCTTTTTATTGATTTATGTCAAATTTACATTGATTTTGCCTCAACGTTGCAATTGTACCCCGCATCTGGCGGGAGTAACTGTCGAGTTATGAATGAACAATTATTATCATTTTATTAAATACCTTAATTTCACTTTCATCTATCGTCATTCTTTTAATGAGTTGTCTCATTTCTACCATTCAACCTCTTTAATGAATGATCGTCGTCGGCCGTTATTAACACCTAGTCATCATTCCATTTTAACACCTAGTCATAATTCCATTTTAATAAGTAACTCATTGATAAACTCCGGCTTAATATAAAAACCAATCCGTACGATCCTTATAAGGATTGTTAAATTTATTAGGTCAATGACAAGTGCAATCGATTCATAAAAGATGAAGCTGCTGTAAAAATGACACAATCACTTTATTATCCTTCTACTCTGTATGGTTACTCAATTTTTTTTTTTTTACCATGGACCCATACAGATAAAAACCTTGTGTTACCGGGCAGCTCGTGTCTTCTTCTTGGGCTATCCTCCCAGAAGACACTCGTCTTGTGTGCAGCAGATACCACGTCTGTATTGCACATTGATTTGTAATAAATCCATTTGCTGTTAACTTTGTCTAATCATTAGTCACCTCTTTCTCGATCAGCGAACACGCGTAGGGTCTAAATTCGCAAATCCCTACGATTTCTTGGTGAACCCGACCTGAAGTTGGGGGAGGTAGACAGACGTTGGCCATCGACAGATGAGATAAAGAGAGACATATGAGAAACACAGGAGTATTATACAGACAAGTCGAGGGTGGTCGTCTGTACTTCTGACTTCTCCAGGTCGCGACCAAAACCAAAAGGTAAGCAGAAGCGTGTTACTGTCGAATTCTGCATATTGAACTGCCTAAATTTGAGAAGTCATTGGTATCAGATTGTTCATGGCTCATATAAGTTATTGAGAATAAGAGATAAAGAGAATAAGAGATAAAGAGAAGTTGTATATCGCGTCGTAGCTGACGTACATTGTAGACATACAATTGCACTGTGAGGTTTACCTGTTACAACTAAGGGGGATGGGACCCCTTAAAAACAGAGAGTTTGCCGTCTGTTTGAACCAGGGACGTCGCAACGTGGCGTACGAAAAAAAAAATAGTATAGGCTTTCTAATTTGTTGCGCGATAGGAATTCGGTTGGGTTTAGTCGAAGAAGAGTGACCACTAACTTAAATAAATAATCATGGACGGTGAATTTGATCATTAATGTGCTGAATATAATCCAACTAAAGATGAAATGTACATTGAATTTGAGTGGCAAATGATGGCTAATGTTGACAAAAAGAAACAAGATAGAGAAAGTTAAAATAATGGCAAAAGCACAACTTCGGTAAAATTTGCGATTAAGACAAACTGACGATAAAGTTATAGGATATATGATATAAATAGAGAATTGACAGAGAATATGTAAAACAGGCAAAAAATGTGGGGGACAATCTGTTACAGTCTATTCTGACTCAGCTTACAGTTTCGGCTGCTGTGTTGGACCTGTCTGCATGGAAACAGAATGACTTTAAAACAGCCAAAGGTACCCCAATTGCACATTTGACACTGATCCAATGATTAGACAAAGCCCTGGCCAAACCTTCGCCGATGGCTATCGTCAAGGTCCCTGGCCACTCCAAATCCACTTCAACCACAGCCCTTGCAATAATGCTGCCGACTTGGCTGCCAAGCAGGCTGCGGGCTATGTCCCACAGATGCTTGTCCAATTATCTGGCAAAACCTCTCCTGACCTGCTTGAACCTCTGTCTCATCATGAATTGGTTAAAATACTGCACAACGCATCTCCTGAACAAAAGATATTTTGACCGAAACTCACTCAATGGCTCATATTGGCCCCAGAGCCATGCAAACCAAACTTCGCATGTGGTAGCATTCTGAAATATCTGACTTGTGTCATGCCCACTGTCGTGACTGTAATATTTGCAAGCGACACAATGTTCACCCCACACTTAGACCGCTGCTCATTTGACGCACCCACCAAGCCCAGTATTGAGCTGGTCATGGATTTCACAGACATGATCACTCCTGTTCAAGGTAAATGCTACCTTCTTGTTTTTTTTGACACTGTTTCCGGATGGCCTGAAGCCTACCGCTGCACTCGCGAAGAAGCCATGTCGGTAATGACAGCTTTGGTGAACCATTAGACTCCAACGGAATAAAAATGTTGACGGATTCAACCGCATACATTACAATGTACAGAAACTAGGTTACTATATGGAAGCTGGCCTTATTGCCATAAGAGAACAATAGTACAACCTCAGTCATGGCATTCCAGTGCCGCATAGCGGTCGACATGCTCCTGTCCGAGAAGGGTGGCGTCTGGTCAATGTTCGGTGACCAGTGTTGTACGTTTATTCCAAATAACACAGCACCTGATGGGCCACTCACAAGGGCCATTCAAGGCCTCCCCACCCTGAACCACAAGCTGAAGGAGCACTCTGGTGTGAACACATCAGCCTCGTCTGAGTGGTGGGAAAAAATGTTTGGCAAAAGTAAAAACTTGGTGTTCTCTGTTCTACTTTCTATAGTTGTGTTTGCAGTTATTCTTGCATTGTGTGGATGTTGTTGTATTCCCTGCATAAAGGCATCACTTAACAAACCTATAACCACTGCTATTGCCCCAAAAAATTCTTACTTGTCAGAAATATATTGAATATTGGCACACAGGGTAATGACAGTGATATTGCTGACCACAATGAAGATGTTATGACTTCTCTTCCAGACCTGTTCTCTGATCCAGAAGATTACAAGTGATTAGTGCTATATTTTCCTTCGAGTGTAACCATGTTTGTTTTCATACATATGATTCTGTAGAATAAAGCAGAAAGGGTGCTCTATTAGATGATTTGAGGATTTGAGCAAATGTAGGATAAACAGGGGGATAATGTAGAAATAATTGTAAATATAATTAAGTAACTGCTCCTACCTGCAATGAAGAATGCTTTGCTCTGCTCCAATTAAGTAACTGTTCCTGCCAGCAATGAAGAAAGCTTTGCTCTGGTCCAATGAAGTAACTGTTTCTGCCTGCAATGAACAATGCTTTGCTCTCTCTGCAATTAACAATGCTTTGCTCTGCTAGATAACGTGAAGCAAATGTCAGATAAACAGGGGGCTAATGTAGGAATAATTGTGAATATAATTGTCATACATCTGCTTCCAATAAAGAAATGCTTTGCTCTGCTCTAGATAACGTAGCAGTCACCGAGCAGGAGATAGCACAAGAACAAAAACATCTAATCATCAGAACTGTTTTGAACCAGGAGTACCTGATGTCTGTTAAAGAAATTATGACCACACATGTCCTCAGCAATCCTCCATACACATGCACACGCGTGCACACACGCACACACACACACACACACATGAACAAACAAGTACACTTTGTTTCCAACTATGTTTTGCTTGTCCATCTCCTTTTAGTAACAGGCATGTAAATAAGGGGCGTCTTGAAACTCAATAAATAGAGGTGCTGAGGAAAGGATAATCAGAAAGTGTAGTGGCGAATTGTAAGCGACAGTTCCTCTCCTCTCTCCTCGCGAGCTGTCAAACTTGAACTGGTGTCTTTGCTTCCTTTTTTTTCCTGCTTAATGAATGTCTAATTGGTAAACCTGACACTCTTCGCAGGATTCATTCGATATGGGTCTTGTTTCACAGGCACAGCATCACCCACATCTATATCATGACTAACCAGGCAGGAATGGAAAGTAAGAAAAGCACTTTTTCACCAGGAATTAAGCTTCTTTCTTTAGACTTTATGTCACAATTTTGTTTCATTTTGGTTTGAGAAGTTTTTAGGTTTTGTCAGGCTAGCTCACAAGCTTTCGAAAGGTAGAAACATACTCCAAAAGGTTTATCCCAGGATTGTGACATTGCTCCTTCAGATGCTTCAGTGCTCCATGTACATTGTGACCAAAAACAAGCTCAACGGGACTGAACCCCAAACCTTCCTGAACTGATTCCCTGACAGCAAACAACAACAAATGTACACTCTCATCCCGTTCTTTCTCTGTCTCAAAACAATAAGTCTTGATCATATTCTTTAAAGATTAATGAAACCTCTCTAATGGATCTTTCTGACCTGTCAATCACTCATACAATAAGAGCCAATCAGATAGCCGCATTATCTTAACCCCTGGCTTGACACGCCCCTCTCACCACATTGTCCCACAAGCAATGCTGATTGTCAGTAGCGTGCACTTGGAAGAGTTAATGCTACAAGGAAAATGGTCCTCCGATGCGCTTGAGGAACGTGCAATTCTGATGAAAGATATCCTGCTAGGTTACAAGGGGCACGGTTGATTCATTTTCCAAAGCCTAAAACACAGTTGAAGCATTTACAATGGATTAAGGCTTGCAGAAGACCGTACATACAACTAATATACAACAATATCAACAAAGACAAGGCTGTATGTTCAAAGGTAAGTGAGGGAGAAGTATCTTCGCTGAGTTTGATTGAATTATTATCAGTGCTTTATACATTGCAGGAGAACAACTTTCACTTTGTTAGTGTATCACTGACCTGGTGAATTAAGTGTGTAATGTCAAATGAATACACCCACTCACTTATAAAGATGACAATGATAATACTCGTGATCTTTCCAAGTAAGAAGTACTCAGCCTCCTTTAGATGTGCAGTACGATTGCACTATTTTATCCTGTTGTATTTCAATATGAAGCTTGTGAGGCGTCAGACTTTTTTGCATCAATCGCCAACATTTCCCTGTAACTCTGACATTGCATCCTGCTCTGTCCCAAATCTTAATTCTGTGTACATACCCTTCCATGAAATAGTTGAGACTTCTCTGGAGAACTCTGTTGGACAAGTCTGAGACGTTTGGCAAAAAACATACCCTAATTTTATCTGGAACATGTGAGAGAGAATCGACTTCAAATGTTCTGTTCAATCGCCATTTTGGTAGCTTGTGGGCATGGCTCAGGGGCAGAGCTTAAGATCGCCATCGGAAAGGTCCATGCTCCCTGCAACTCTGGATGATCAGCACTGGACTTAAGCTGTTCTATGCCAAACTGATACATTGCTTTTTGAAACACCTTGGACATAAAAATTGAGCCCCGATCAGACTGGACAACTTTTGGCAACCCAACTAAGGTGAAAAATTTTATCAGTCTTGATGATCACAGGAGCAACAATCCGATGGAGAGGAATAGCCTCCAGAAATGTGGTAGAATCACACGATAGTGAGAAGATACTGATCACCGGATCTGGTTTTTGGCAGTGGACCAACACAATCAGTGATGACGCCACTGGAAGGTCCCTTGAAAGCCGGTGTAGGTCTCAAAGGAGCAGGAGGAATTTTCTGATGTGGTTTACCAACAACTTGGCATGCATGACAGGTCTTACAAAATTCAGCAACATATTCCCTTGAACTAGGCCATAAGAAATGTGCTAAAATTTTCTCACAAGTTTTGTTTACCCCCAGATGACCTGCCAAGGGACTTTCATGTGGCCACACATGCTCTCAAAAAACTTTTGGAAGCACAATTGGATGATTTAATTTCCATTCATCCTCCGCAGGAATCTCTGGACACGTATACCTCCTCATCAAAACACCATCCTGGAACCTTACTAGCCTTTTCAAAATAAACAGCAATGTTGCTAACTTCTGCATCTCAACATCATCACTCTGTCCACTAATAAGTTGCTTTCTTGATAAAATGTGATCATCACTTAACAAATTTTCAGACTTATCAGTAGGACCTGAAGAGTTCGAAGATCAGCCTACAGAAAGAACACTAAATGTATCTGATAAATCCCAAATGGAATCATTCGGCAAAGAAGTCTTGAAAGAAATGTCTTTTGACATTGAACAAGTCACTGCAGAAGACGGAAAACTACCCAGAAAGTCACACTCCAACTTCTCTGTGCTGGGTGAACACTCCAGAGAAACAGTGACAAAAGGATCAGTGCCAACTTGAGCCCCTATAAGATCGTTTCTGATCAACAAATCAACACCCGGAACTGGAAGAGTCAAGAACACCAACCTCGATGATGTCTGAAACCAGATCTGAAATCAAATTCACGAAATGTAAAGGAGCAAGAAAACTGCCACTTACTATATACCCTTAAGAATGACATCTGAGTTAGCTGAAGACTCTGCAGAAAAATGTGAATCATAGGCAAATACTTCTCCGGAACGTCATAATCTGAAAGTTTTTTGTCAGAAACAAAACTATACTCCAAACCACCTGGCAAGGAAGTCTGAGGTGCGATAGATACACAATAATTTGTGTAACTTGTGGACAGATTTTTGTACTTGAACTTTTTGCAAGAAGAAATCAAGTGACCAGGCTTCTTACAATAAGCACAGACAGGACCAGAGTCACAGGAGTCACGAGAAGACTTGGGTTTGGAAGAAGAATGTGACTGCTTGTCAGAAGAATTTGAACCTGCCTAATCAGCACTAGACCCTGTATGATAAGCAGTCTTTCCCGACGAAAAGACCTCGTGGAGAAAAAACCTGGAATTGCCAGGAGACTGAAAAGAATTCTTGTGAGTCAAAAATATATATATATATCTGCCAACACTGCTGCATCATGTAAGTCTTTAAGATTCTGTTCATTCAAATAAATCCTGAGATCAGAATGAACACACTGCATAAATTAGTTATTTACTTTACTTATTTTTATTTAATGCAGCCATATAGGTGCACAAACCAGTGCAATCTGTAGGCCAGTCCCAAGCCCGGATAAATGCAGAGGGTTGCGTCAGGAAGAGCATCCGGCGTAAAAACTGTGCCAAACAAATATGAGCGTTCATCTAAAGAATCCCATACCGGATCGGTCGTGGCCCGGGTTAACAACACCCGCCCCCGGTGGAAATTCAGCTAGTGTGGGTCGAAGACAAAGAAGAGGAGGAAAGCAGATTTGTCATCAGAAAAAGAAGAGGAATGCACAGATCCTACAACTGAGTGTAGGGACTTTAAATGTTGGGGCTATGACAGTAAAAGCCCAGGAGTTGGTTGACATGATGATTAGGAGAAAGGTTGATATACTGTGCATCCAAGAGAGCAGGTGGAAAGATAGTAAGGCTAGAAGTTTAGGAGCAGGGTTTAAATTATTCTACCTCGGAGGAGATGGGAAGAGAAATGGAGTAGGGGTTATTTTAAAGGAAGAGCTGGCTAAGAATGTCTTGGAGGTGAAAAGAGTATCAGATCGAGTGATGAGACTAAAATTTGAAATTGAGGGTGTTATGTATAATGTGGTTAGCGGCTATGCCCCACAGGTAGGATGTGACCTAGAGTTGAAAGAGAAATTCTTGAAGGAACTAGATGAAGAAGTTCTGAGCAACCCAGACAGCGAGAGAGTTGTGATTGATGCAGATTGCAATGGACATATTGGTAAAGGAAACAGGGGCGATGAAGAAGTGATGGGTAAGTACTGCATCCAGGAAAGGAACTTTGAGAGACAGATGGTGGTGGACTTTGCAAAAAGGATGGAGATGGCTGGAGTGAACACTTATTTCCAGAAGAGGGAGGAACATATAGTGACCTACAAGAGCGGAGGTAGAAGCACTCAGGTGGATTATATTTTGTGCAGACGATGGAGGAGATTACTGACTATAAAGTAGTGGTAGGGGAGAGTGTAGCTCAACAGCATAGGATGGTTGTGTGTAAAATGCCTCTGGTGGTGGGTAGGAAGATTAAGAAGACAAAGGTAGAGCAGAGAACCATGTGATGGAAGCTGAGAAAGGAAGAATGTTGTGCGGCCTTTCTGAAAGAGGTGAGACAGGCTCTCGATGGACTGCAGAAGCTCCCGGAAGACTGGACTACGACAGCCAATGTAATCAGACAGACATGCAGGAGAGTACTTTGTGTGTCTTTTAGTAGGAAAGGTGAGAATGAGACTTGGTGGTGGAACCCCAAAATACAAGGAGTCATACAAGGAAAGAGATTAGCAAATAAGAAGTGGGACACTGAGAGGACTGAGGAGAGGCGAAAGGAGTACATCGAGATGTGACGTAGGGCAAAGGTAGAGGTGACAAAGGCTAAACAAGAGGCATATGAAGACATGTACATCAGGTTGGACACGAAAGAAGGAGAATAGGATCTCTACAGGTTGGCCAGACAGAGGGATAGAGATGGAAATGTGTTGACTGGTGCCAGTTGTGTGCGAAATAGATGGAAAGAACACTTTGAGAAGTTGATGAATGAAGAAAATGAGAGAGAAGGAAGAGTTGAAGAGGCAAGTGTGAAGGACCAGGAAGTGGCAATATTTAGTAAGGAGGAGGTTAGAAAGGCACTACAGAGGATGAAAAATGGACAGGCAGTTGGTCCTGATGACATACCCGTGGAGGTATGGAAGCAGTTGGGAGAGGTGGCTGTGGAGTTTACTAATCATTGCCACTCAATGATTAGTAAAGGGGAAGTCTCAAAGGCACTACAAAGAATGAAAAATGGAAAGGCAGTTGGTCCTGATGACATACCTGTGGAGGTATGGAAGCAATTTAGCGATCTAGAGAAAGCCTATGATAGAGTACCAAGAGAGGAACTGTGGTACTGCATGTGTAAGTCTGCTGTGGCAGAGAATTATGTTAAAATAGTACAGGACATGTATGATGGCAGCAGAACAATGGTGAGGTGTGCCTGAGGTGTGACAGAAGAATTTAAGGTGGAGGTGGGACTGCATCAGGGATCAGCTCTGAGCCACTTCCTGTTTGCAGTGGTAATGGATAGGGTGACAGATGAGGTTAGACTGGAATCCCCCTGGACCATGATGTTCGCAGATGATATTGTGATATGCAGTGACAGCAGGGAGCATGCAGAGGAATAATTAGAAAGATGGAGACATGCACTGGAAAGGAGAGGAATGAAGATTAGCCGAAGTAAAACAGAATATACGTGCGTGAATGAAAGAGGTAGAGGGGGAAGAGTGAGGCTACAGGGAGAAGAGATAGCGAGGGTGGATGACTTCAAATATTTAGGGTCAACAATTGTCAGATAGGTTGCCATACCACAAATAGCAATGGAGCGAATTGATAACATTTGAGGTGTATGGCTTAAGGTTCATGTTTTGAGCTGAGCCACCAACTCTCAAATTGGACACCAGATGTCGCCAAACAAAATTATACTTGATTGGGTCACCAGCACGGCAAAGATCTCTCTGATAAACGTAGCCTACCCACTTAGCTTCTCATTGCATTGCATACGTTCACATACAAAGTCAGTAACCTTATATAAACCTGATTATTTTTCATATCTTTGTATTACATACATATATCGGGGTTAGCAACTTTACGAACCCAATTATTGTTATATCTTTGTATTCTCATCTTATTTCTGATATAAAGACAGTGACAGGATGCAGCTGTCAAGCCACACCTAACATTTTTCAAGATGGTTGCAGCGTCAAGTTACTGAACAGGAAGCCCGTCACACTCGAATGACCACACAGGAAGTCGGCAAGTAGAAATAGATTTCAACTAATTTTCCACTAGACTAGTTATCTGAACAATTTTTTATCATTTTAACCATTTTTACTTTTATTTATTCATGTTCAATTAACATAGAATTTTGCCTTAACATCGCAACCTTACCTCACGTATGGCGTGGATAACTGTATCATGAATGTTATCTGAACAATTTTTATCATTTTAACCATTTTTACTTTTATTGATTTATGTTCAATTAACAATAAATTTTGCCTTAACATCGCAACCTTACCTCGCGTATGGTGGGGATAACTGTATAATGAATGTTATCTGAACAATTTTTATAATTTTAACCATTTTTACTTTTATTGATTTATGTTCAATTAACATTGAATTTTGCCTTAACATCGCAACCTTACCTCGGGTCTGGCGGGGATAACTGTAGAATGAATGTTATCTGAACAATCTTTATCATTGTATTAAATTCTTAAAATTTCCATCTTCATCTATCTTTGTCATTCTTATATTGAGTTATCTCATTATTACCATTCTACCTCATTAAAGATCAAACGTCATTGACATTAACATCATTTAGTCGGAAAAATTCAATTTTAATCAATCACTCATTGATAATCTCCGGTTTAAGATAAAACAAATCCGTACGATCCTAATAAGGCTTGTTAAATCTGCTAGGTCAATGACAAGTGCAATCGATTCATAAAAGATGGAGCTGCTGTAAAAGCAGAGCGAACACTTTGTCACCTTGTTACTCGGAAAGGTTACTCGACAAGGCGGACAAGTGGAGGCAGACTGGATTGGCTCCGCAAAACTAAAGGCAGTTAGTACACCTAGGCGAATTCATCTCGACACCGACTTAAGAAGCTCCCGTCCTCCTGCACGCACTGGGTTAGAGTCAGCTGGGGTAAAGGGGTAGCTTAACCCTTTAAATGGAGCGTCGGTCAGGACATTTCTGCCAATTAGTCCTGCGGATAAGCTGAATTTGACACAATCCAGAGCAATGGTGAGTGTGGTAAGGAAGTGATAAAACGGGTCCAAGCAGGTTGGAACAGCTGGCGGAAGGTGTCTGGTGTGTTATGTGACAGAAGATTCTCTGCTAGGACAAAGGGTAAAGTTTACAAAAGAGTGGTGAGGCCGTCCATTATGTACGGATTAGAGACGGTGGCACTTAAGAAACAACAGGAAGCAGAACTGGAGGTAGCAGAAATGAAGATGTTGAGGTTCTCGCTCGGAGTGAGCAGGTTGGATAGGATTAGAAAATAGCTCATTTGAGGGAAACCAAAGTTTCATGTTTTGGAGATAAGATTCAAGAGAGCAGACTTCGATGGTTTGGACATGTTCAGAGGCGAGAGAGTGAGTATATTGGTGGAAGGGTGCTGAGGATGGAGCTGCCAGGCAAAAGAGTGAGAGGAAGACCAAAGAGAAGGTTTATGGATGTGGTGAGGGAAGACAAGAGGGCAGTTGGGGTTAGAGAGGAAGATGTAGAAGATAGGCTCAACGGGACAAGCCGAAAGGAAAAGAAGAAGACTTTACTTATTTTTATTTACTAATTATTATCAAAACTAACTGCCTCAAACTCTGCCAATCTGAAACCCCCTTTGAATTACACCACCTATCAAACAAAATTTTCTTTTCCCGAACAAATTCTACAAAGCTCTCATTGTCCTTTTTTTGAGTATTTCTAAATTTCTAACGCAACGCTTCAGGCATTAACTCATAAGCTTCCAGTAGGATCTTTTTGACAAGATCATAATCACAACTTTGCTCGACAGAAAGGGCCGAATATGCATCCTGAGCTTTTCCCTTTAAGACTATTTGCAATACAATACTCCATGACTCTGTAGGTCACTTGAGGTTTTCAGCAACTTTTTCAAAGTAGAGGAAGTACTTATCAACTTCTTTCTCATTGAAAGGAGGGACAATTTGGCATCCCGTGTAATCTCAAAAGATGAAGAACTAACTGAATCAGAGGACCTTTGAAGTTTCTTAAATTCAATCACTTTGTCATGTTCTAATTTTCCAAGGTCTATGTCTTTCCTTCATCTCTCACTTTCAATCTGCAATTGTAATTCCAGTACAAGCCCAAACCATCAGGGAGAAAAATGTTTTCATTAATGTAATCACTCAGAACAATGTTCAAAATTTGGAATTTTTTCAGATGGTTTGGCATTAAGTTGGAAAAGACGAACGAGCAAGTTGCAAAAGATCAGATTTGCGCAAATCACAGACTGATTTCAGAGGTAGAGGACCCAATAAAGTGCTCAAGCTTAAACTTCATTTTGCTGGCTTCACAATTTAAGTTGCAAACATGCAAAAAAAAAATTGACAAACGCTTTTAAGTAGATGTCTCAAATGTCAAATGAATTCGATCCCGGATGAGCCCCCACTTTTGTTTCTTGTGAATTTAGACGAAAATACCCTCGCTCGAAAGAGCAAAATATGGCAAAGCAGTTGTATTGTGTTTAAGAAAATTTAATCACGGACACAACAATACAACACAAAAACAACTAACACAAAATAGAAGTTCAAAGACTGAGTAGTCGAGCCAAGCTACGAATAGTCACCAAAGTTGAACAATCAGGCAAATGTTCTTTTCAGCGAATATTCCAAGTCAACAAATTTTCCAGAAATATCCAAGGACGAAAGGCAGAATGCAGTGTGGCACATACTTGTGTACTTCTCCAAAGTAGCGGTGGTAAGAACCTCCGTTGGCGGTCCTTCTTGTCCTTATATAGGCACTCCTCGGAACATTCCAGAATCTCTCATCAAAAAAGTTCTGCATCATAATAACTTTAAAGTATGAAAGGAAAATAAAGGGAATAAATAATACAAAAATACACATACACATAACACTGGCAGTTGAGCCATTAAGATGTTGTGTTGTAGAATAAAGATCTCAACTCATTGTTGACTAATATCCAGCAGCATACCCCAAATGCAGGTGAAGCATACACATAACGAAGAATGAGATCGCATGACTTATGGGTAGAGCAATGGCCGGTCAGAGAGAGCCTACATCATGTCGATCCTATTGGCTATGCTTTTCAATGTCTTATTAGTCGGAAAGTTCATAGTCATCAAGGGCATAACGGTTCACCATTATAGTCCAGTGCAATGAAAATTGTCCAAACGGAGCAGTTTAAAGTGATGAATCGTATGATAGTCTACAGTATATTACTAAGACTAACACTGATTGGACCAGCAGAAAGTGAGGGTGTGTCCCAACAATGGCAGAAACTAGTAGGGTGAAGGATTTAATGATTTAATTACAAGAGAGAAAAAAACAGTTTAAATGCCTGCTAGTTTTTATTTGCATTGATCGGTAGCGCTTAGGAAATGGAAGAGCTGGTGGCCAGGATGTGGAGGTTCTGAAAAGATCCTGCCCACTCTGGTGTTAGTTCGAGTAACGTGAAGGTCTTCAAGGGTGGGTAGGATGGTGCCAACAGTCCATTAAACGGTTGGAGTTTGTCCTGTTTTGTGGCAACCCCAAACCAGACTGTGATGGAGGTACACAGGACTGATTTGATGACCGCTGTGAAGAACTGTCTCAGCAGCTCTTGTGGCACGCCATGCTTCCTCAGAAGCCACAAGAAGTACATCCTTTGCTGGGCTTTTTTGAGGATGGAGTTGATGTTCATATACCACTTCAGGTCCTGTGAGACTGTAATTCTCAAGAACTTGTAGGTCTCGATGGTTGACGCAAGACACTTCGACAGCTTGAGGGCCAGCTGTGGTAAAGGATGCCTTCTGAAGTCCAGAATCATTTCTACAGTCTTTAGTGTGTTTAACATTAGGTTGTTGTAGATTTGTTGTAAATATATTTATTATGTACAGTGGCACCTCGGATTTCGAACGTCTTGGTTATCATACAAATCAGTTTTCAAATGAAAATTTAGAGATTTTTTTTTTATTAGGTTTTTGAACGAAAATCAGTATTCGAACAACCCGACCAGCTGAATCATGACGATTTCTTCTTGTGCTTTCGAACGAACCCCCGAAAAAACGGAAAAGATGTAACGCGCGTGCGCGGCACCACCCATTGACCCATGCTTTCCTTTGCCCGCGGATGTTTCCCAGTACTGTAGTGACTTTTTTTTTCTTCAAATTGAGCATTGATGAGGCCAATGACTGTGGTGTCATCTGCAAACTTCAGGAGTTTGACAGCCAGGTCCTTTGAGGAGCAACTCGGCCCCCAGCCTTGTAAACCTCTTTTTATGAACAAAAGTGCAGAATAACTTCAAACAAGCAATAATGAGGGGGGAAGAAAACAAATTAGAAAGATGGAGACATGCACACCAGATTCGTGCTCGGCTATCAAATCCTTCTTGAAGTCAACAGTTTTATGCACCACTTTCCTTTTTTCAGCACCAGCAGTTCCACTTGCCTTCTTTGGAGCCATGATCAGAAGTTAATGTTGCTCAATTTAAAGAAAAAAAAGTCACTACTGGGAAACATCCGTGAGTAAAGGAGTGTGTGAGTCAACTGGTTGGTTCTGTTTTTTCGGGGGTGCGTTCAAAAGCACAATATCAAATCGTCGTGGGTCATCTGGTCGGGGTGTTCGAATACCAATTTTCGTTGGAATACCAAAGCAAAAAAACCTAGAAGTTTTCGTTCGGAAAACCGATTTGTACGAAAGCCAAAACGTTCCAAAACCGAGGTACCACTGTATTTGAAAATAAAGAGACAAAACATTTAAAATGGGATAAAATCAATAAAAAATGACAACAATATACATACATACATATATATATATATATATATATATATTTTTTTTTAAGTACAATTAAAACCGCCTACAGCGCAAGAAATACTTGGAGTCAACAATACAGAGCAATGGTGAGTGTGGTAAGGAAGTGAAGAAACGGGTCCAAGTGGGATGGAACAGTTGGCGGAAGGGCTCTGGTGTTCTATGTGATAGAAGAGTATGCGCAAGGATGAAGGGCAAAGTGTAGAAAACAGTGGTGAGGCCGGCCATGATGTACGGATTAGAGACGGTGCCTCTGAAGAAACAACAGGAAGCAAAACTGGAGGTAGCGGAAATGAAGATATTGAGGTTCTCGCTTGGTGTGAACAGGCTGGATAGAATTAGAAATGAGCTCATTAGAGGGACAGCCAAAGTTGGATGTTTTGGAGACAAGGTGAGAGACAGCAGACTTTGATGGTTTGGACATCTTCAGAGGCGAGTGAGTGAGTATATTGGCAGAATAGTGCTGAGGATGGAGGTGCCAGGCAAAAGAGCAAGAGGAACATCAAATAAAAGGTTGATGGATATGTTGAGGGAGGACATGAGGACAGTGGGTGTTAGAGATAAGTTTAGATGGAAAAAGATGACACTCTGTGTGTAAATGTACAAGGTACGAACGAATGAGTGCTGCCACACAGAAGTCAGATGCAAAATTACACTAAAGCATTAAATTAACAAGACTGTGTACAAGTGTAACTGATTAACACGTGAAAACGATAATGAAATATGCAAAACAGAAGAATACTTAATAACATCTTGCAGGGCACAACAAGGACGACGTGGAGGAGGCCGTAACTCTGCACTGTGAAAAGGTTATGTTAGGACAGAAAGCTGCGCTAATATCCGGTTCCAGGAGCTGCCTTAAATGGAGTTGTTTTTCCAGCAGGCTCAGTTCTTGTGTGACTAGCCAAAACGGAGTTATTTTTTAGCAGGCACCGGCCTTGAGTGACCAGCTACAACGGAGGTGTTTTTCAGCAGACTCAATGGCCTTGGGTGTCTAGTCAAATTAGTTAGATCTTGTTTTGAGACTTGTTCCAACATTGCAGATATAAGCTTTGTTCTGCTTTCACACACACACCACACACACACACACACACACACACACACACACACACACACACACACACAGTGTCGGACCACAGCCTTTGTCTGTGTCACACTGTGTCACAGACCGCTCTGTTCATTAAACTTCAAAGTGTTTGTCATTTTTCACGCCTCTGGAGTCCAGTTATTGACCGAACCTGGAATTGGACGAACACACGGAAGGACCCCAAAAGGCTCTCCCTCCAACAACTGCATTATCCATCAGGAGGCCCTTTGCAGCAGATGCCTGAAGTTTTATAATGTGATGTCTGTCGTTATGAAATGCATCAACCGAATCAGATCCAGGGGCTTAAGACTGAGAAGTTGCCGTGCTTTTTTTTTTTAGAGGAAATGGAGTCAGAATATGGGATGTGCTCCACTTCACCGCACGGGAAATGTATTGAATATTTTTTTTTTTTTTTTTTTAGAGCAGAAGTGAAAGCCTTTATAGAGAAGGATGGAGTGGCTGTTCCTGTGCTAAGTGATCCCAAATGGCACATGGACCTAGATTTTCTTGTACTGAACAAGAAGTTACAAGGCCAGGAGAAACTTGTCAGTGCTGCCTTTGACAACATGAGGGCATTTTGCACCAAACTTGTGTTATGGAAAGCCCAGTTCTTCAGACAAACCTTTGCCATTTTTTAGCAATCAAGGTACTCGTGGATGGAGGCACACCATTCGGTCCTGAGAAGTAGTGGAGGCCATTTTGAAGCTGCAGGAGAAATTTGATTCCAGATTTGCATACTTCAAGACGCACAGGGCTACATTTAAAATTTTTGCAAACCCCTTTTCCTTGGATGTACAAGATGTCCCTCCTGTGCTTCAAATGGAGCACACTGACCTGCAGTGCAACTCTGAACTCAAAGCCAAGTTCAGGGAGGTGAGTGAAGAAGCAGACAAGCTTTGGCAATTTACGAGAGAATTGGCACCTAGCTTCCCTGAACTTTCTGTTCAAGCGGACCATGTGCCTTTTTGAGAGTACATAATTGTGCGAAAAGCTCTTCTCCACCTTGAACTTCAACAAGTCCAAGGACAAGACCAGACTTACTGATGTGCATCTTCAAGCTCGAATGAGGGGCTCAACTGCTTCCTTCCTCAAGCCAAATGTGGCTCGGTTATGTGAGAAGAAGTGCTGCTAGGTTTCTAGCACCAAGAAATAGGCCAGAGATTCATGTTCAGAAAGTTAAAAGTTAAAGAACTGTTTATTTGTACTTTTTTATTTTCAACTTATTTTATGTTAAAAAATAAAGATATTTGAGAGCATCTGATTGTTTTTATCAGAGCTTTTCTTGTAGAAATCCTGATGCGGCCCAGCCTCACCTAGATTCTGCTTCCAGCGTCCCCCAGTTAAATTGAGTTTCCCCACTCTGTACCTCCATACAGGTGGAGTCCTGTTGGCATTTTCCCTCATCCTTTGTTTGGTTCAAATGAATATGGACATGAGATGGATTGACTGAAGACAATTTCGGACATGATTAAAAATTCAATTCCTATGCGCTCTTTTCAAGGTAAGCATTACATCGACAGGTTAGATCAACCAACATAGCTGTTTTTCAAGACCCAGAAAATGATTTTGTGACCATTTTTAGAGGAGCACAACAGCTACTTTCCAGGAGAAACGAAACGTTTGTGTTTGTAAGCACCTCCAGTGAGTACATTGTTTTTATGTTTTTGTCATTCCGCAACCCTTGTGAGGATGAGCGGCTCGAACAATGTATGGATGCATGTTTTTGTCATGATACTAAATAAGTAATGAATGTGAACTGCTATATTGTAGTGTAGACTCTCCAACCTCCATTGAGGATTTGAGTGTTTTGAAGGTGACATATGGGAAGCAAAAGTTAAGTAGACACATTGTACTTGAACTTGACCTGAATAGTTTGAATGAGAATACTTTTTAAATTTTACTCAAGTATTTATGTGAGGAAGAGGTTACGGCCATGCTACCCTGAGAATGCCAGATCTTGGAAGCTAAGCGGGTTTGGCCCTGGTTAGGACTTGAATGGGAGACCGCCTGGGAATACCAGTTGCTGTGAGCTTTTCTTCCATGCTAAAATGCAGGGGGGTTGCGTCAGGAAGGGCATCTGGCGTAAAACTGTGCCAAACAAATATCTGTTCTTCTAAGATGACATGCTATGGTGAGCCATAACAGGACAAGCCGAAAGTAAAAAAAAATATTTATTTTAGGAAGGAATAGTATTTTTACTCTGTTACAATAATCTACACACCGCTCACAACTTTTATTGATCAATAACTTTCGCATTCCACAATTGCTCCAATCCACTATGAATACCACAGTTATAGTTGACTCAAATTCATCAATCAAACAATACAAGACATATGTCCCCACACAAAGTCTTCAGTTGGGCTTTGCACACAATTCAAAGTGAGTCATGAAAGCCGCAGGTGACTCATATGTAGATTAAACACTCCAGAAAACAACAGCTTTAATATGCAGTGTAGTTTTGTCACTGCCCAAACTTGGTTATTTTAGTCCACTTCCAACTTGAAAAAAAAAACCACCTTTCAGTAAGTTGCATATATGTTTTTGTTGTTGTTGTGGCTGTATATACGGCTCTCGAAGCTCTATTTTATGGTGACAAGCAGTGTATATTCCAAACGAAAAGCCATTATTGTTTTCGGGCGACGTGATCCCACAGCCGGTTTTCTGATGCGGTGAAAAGGTTGTTTTTCTCACTAGCGGCTATGAGTTAAAGTATAACAAACACTTGTTCGAACAAAATGGTTCAAACATAGCCGTTCCCTATAATACCCTCGAGTTTGGGCATGAACAGAGGCTTCAAATGTAGGGAAGAAATACCGGTAGACTTTACTTTCTCCAGGCATAGAAAAAGAAGACTCTATCTCAATCAGAATGTGAACTCTTCCTGTGGAATTTAAATGTGTGGAGCCATCTGAAAAGGGCTGGGAGGTAGGGCTCGAAGGAAAGAGCCCTGTGAACGGGCCTGCACCCATGGGGCTCGGCTGGGCAGAGCCCTAAAGGGTAACATGGGTCCCTCTTTCTTTGGGCTCACCACCTGTGAGAGGGGCTGTAGCGGTCGGGTGGGGTATGAGCTGGGTGGTAGCCGAAGGCCGGGGCTTTTCTCCCATGGCTCCTCTGTATCATCCAAAGGGTCATTGGCAAACTTAAGACAGACCTTGACATGTGCTGGTTTAAGCAGGGGAACATTCAGCGCCATGCATGGGGCTCCACTCCGATTGAGATTGACCGTGATGTTTAGGTTCTTCCATTTTGTAATGATTGCTCCAACGGTAGGCCTTTTTTCACCAAGCTGCTTGGCAACTTCTCTGTAGCCCTTTCCAGCTGAGTGGAGTTGTACAATTTTGTCTCTGGTGTCTTTGGACAGCTCTTTGGCCTTGGCCATGTTACAAGTTTGAGTCTTCCTGATTGTATGGGGTGGACAGGTGTCTTTATCCAGCTAACGACCTCACACAAGTGCATTTGATTCAGGATAATACATGGAGTGGAGGAGGATTTTAAAGGCAGACTAACAGGTCTTTGAGGTTAGAATTCTAGCTGATAGACAGGTGTTTAAATACTTATTTGCAGCTGTATCACACAAATAAATCGTGACAAAATCATTCATTGTGATTTCTGGATTTTTCCATTTAGATTATCTTTCTCACAGTGGACATGCACCCATGCTGAAAATTTCAGACCCCTCCATGATTTCTAAGTGGGAGAACTTGCAATATAGCAGGGTGTTCAAATACATATTTTCTTCACTGTATAGTTGGACTCACCTCTAACACCACATGGGCTGTGGTACCATTCCTCTTGAGAGAGGTTGGACTCTGTTCCCCAGTGGAGTTGCCCAGTGTGAGAGGCTGTCAACTCATCACCACCTGGTGGTGAGTTGGCTGCGATGGTAGTGAAAGATGCCGGTCCGATGTGGGAGGCCGAAATGTATTATGAGGGTCTGCTGGGAAAGGCTGGCTCCCACCTCGAAAAGAACTTTGCTCATTTTCCGGGGGCGAGGGTGGGCATTTAGACCGAGTGGAGGATGTTCCACACACCGACTTTGATGAGTGAAAACCCAGATGTCTAGGGAGCTGTTAATTAGTTTAAGGTCCAGATGACATAAACCAGGCTTCTTGTAACTGTCTGGCTCAGCGTGGCAGGAGGGATGCTGAATTGATCAGTTATGGGGGTGAGTCCTGGAAGCTCCTTCATCAGAGGTATTTGCTACCTTGTGGTCACCAGGCTTAGCGCAATGATAGGTAGACTGGCAGCACGCAGGGTGTGCATTTGGATTACAATTGATCAGAGTAATCATACAATGTCAGAAAACATTTTGTCACAGGGATATGGAAATTAAAAATACGGGCCTGCATGTTAACAAATCAAACATCAAAATTCAGAAATTATACAAAACTTGATTTTCCACATCTGTGAAGTAATTGTGAACACAGAAATTTACTCCACATACTTAAATAATAAGTTGTAGCAATTTCAAACTGAAAAATATTAAAGTCAATTTGTCACCTACCTTGTTAATCCATAAAATGTACACATCCATCCATCCCTTTTCTGAGCCCCTTATCCTCACGAGGGTCGTAGGAGTGCTGGAGACTATCCCAGCTGTCATCAAGCAGGAGGCAGGGTACACACTGAACTGGTTGCCAGCCTATTACAGATACATGGAGACAGACAACAGTCGCACTCACTATCACACCTCGAGGCAAATTAGTCTCCAATTAATGCACGCTTTTTGTATGTGGAAGGAAAACGGAGTGCCCGGAGAAAACTCATGCAGGCAAGGGGAGAACATGAAAACTCCACACAGGCAGGCCTGGATTTGAACCCCTATCCACAGAAGTTTGAGGCCACCACTCTACGGCTGCCTCACCATGTCATCATAATGTACACATGAGATGTAAATTAATATTTAAAAAAAAACACATAAATAAGTGCATAAAGGACAAATGACTTTTGTAGTAAGTCTGTTAACTAACACTGAATTGTAAAATATTTACTTTTCCAAAGTACTTATTTCTCTACTGTATTTTACATTTCTGCAAACAATGCTTAAAGTAGTATTTCACAGAATTTAGTCTTGCTTTGTATTTGCTCCTGAAACTTCACGTCTTTTAGCCTGCACAAGTGCATCATTACAGGGCAGCAGGTCCTAAGTAACAGCTAATTCAGATTGTCATTCAAGTGCTGAGGTATGAGCTTTGACCGTAGCTTTGTTGCATTAATGTTCATTACTAAGGAAGATTGCTCACAAATGGGCTAATCCCAAATATGGACCCAATGTTTGCAGCCAGTCCTATTAATTTAGGTTAGCCTGGCAGGAGAATCTCATGAAATGTGGCCAAGTCCACAAAAGCAAATTATGCCATGTATTTACGCCTTGCGTGTTGTATTGTGAGTTGCCTGTTCGTTGTTTGAGACTGTAAATGTCTGAGTGAGTATACAAGCTTGTTGTTGTGTACTTGGCTCGTTGTCATGGCCAGCATTCCTGTGCCACCACGGCCAAGTCTAGTTAAGTCTTGTGTTTTGTTGTTGTTTTTTTTTTTTTGCATAGTAGTTATCCGACCTCGTTTTAGTGAAGCCCGACAGGGGGACAAGCCAGTGCAATCTGTAGGCTGGTCCCAAGACCGGATAAATGCAGAGGGTTGCGTCAAGAAAAAGATCCAGCGTAAAACTGTGCCAAACAAATATGAACAAATATCATCTAAAGAATACAATAACCGGTCGTGGCCTGGGTTAACAACGCCTGCCCCCGGCAATGTAAACCTGCGGGGTGTCGGTGGAAATTCAGCTACTGTGGGTCGAAGACAACAAAGAGGAGGAAAGCGGATTTGTCATCAGAAAAAGAAGAGGAATGCACAGAGCCTACAACTGAGTGTGGGGACTTTGAATCTTGGGACTATGATAAGAAAAGCTCAAAAAATGGTTGACATGATGATTAGGAGAAACACTGACATATTGTAAATCCAAGAGAGCATGCGCAAAGGTATTAAGGCTAGACATTTAGGAGCAGGGTTTAAATTATTATACCATGGAGTTGATGTGAAGAGAAGTGGAGCAGGGGTTATTTTAAAGGAAGAGCTAGCTAAGAATATCTTGGAGGTGAAAAAATTGTCAGATCGAGTGATGAGGCTGAAATTTGAAAATGAGGGTGTTACATATGTGATTACCGGCTATGCCCCACAGGTAGGATGTATGTGACCTCAAATTGAAAGAGAAATTCTGGAAGGAACAAAATTTAGTAGTTCTGAAGTCATACAAGGAAAGAGCAAAGAAAGAAGTGGGACACCGAGAGGACTGAGCAGAGGCAAAAAGAATACATTGAGATGTGATCTAGGGCAAAGGTAGACGTGGCAAAGGCTAAACAAGAAGCATATGATGACATGTATACCAGGTTGGACATGAAATAAGGAAAAAAAGGATCCCTACAGGTTAGCCAGACAGAGGGGACAAGATGGGAAGGATGTGCAGCAGGTAAAGGTGATAAAGGTAGAGATGGAAATTTGTTGACTGGTGCCAGTAGTGTGCTAAATAGATGGAAAGAATAGTTTTAGAAGTTCATGAATGAAGAAAATGAGAGAGAAGGCAGAGTAGAAGAGGTAAGTGTGAAGGACAAGGAAGTGGCAATGATTAGTAAGGTGGAAGTTAGAAAGGCACTAAAGAGGATGAAAAACGGAAAGGCAGTTGGTCCTTATGACATACCTGTAGAGGTATGGAAGCATTTTGGAGAGGTGGCGGTGGAGTTTTTGACCAACTTATTCAACAGAATACTAGTGGGGAAGAAGATGAGAGGCCCCGTAGCTCAGTGGTAAGAGCACTGGTTTGGTAAACCAGGGGTTGTGGGTTCGTATCCCACTGAGAAAGGTTGTGTCAGGAAGGGCATCCAGGGTATTTAAAAAAAAAAAAAAAAAAAAATTGTGCCAAACATATCAATGCGTTCATCTGAGATGACAACCTGTGGTGACCCTGAAAGGGAGAAGCTGAAAGAAACGCACTAGTGGTCAAGAAGATGCCCAAAGAAGGGAGGAAAAGTGTGCTTGTTCTCATTTTTAAGAACAAAGGCAATTTGCAGAGGTCTGGAAACTATAGAGGAATAAAGTTGATGAGCCACACAATGAAGTTATGGGAAAGAGTAATGGAGGCTAGACTCAGGACAGAAGTAAGTATCTGTGAGCAACAGTATGGTTAATGCCTAGAAAGAGTACCACAGATTCATTATTTGCCTTGGGGATGGCAGTGGAAAAGTACAGAGAAGGTCAGAGGAGCTACATTGTGTCTTTGTGGATCTAGAGAAAGCCTATGCCAGAGTACCAAGAGGAGAACTGTGGTACTGAATGTGTAAGTTTGGTTGTGCGGAGGAATATGTTAGAATCGTACTGGACATGACTGAGGGCAGCAGAACAGTGGTGAGGTGTGCCGTAGATGTGGTGAGGTGTGCCGTAGGTGTGACGGAAGAATTTAAGCTGGAGGTGAAACTGCATCAGGGATCATTTCTGAGCCCATGGCCCAGACATTTGTCCCCATCCTGCGTCAAAGTCCATGCAGACAGACTCACTCCAGCCAATAGATCTCTGGAACTGTCTAAGAGGCCATTCTGTTTCAAACACTAGAGCATCATCCCAGCTGTCGACTGTCAAGACATTAAAGTTCCTGGGAATTACAGTCTATCAGACCTGTAGTGGAAGACCAACATCAACTCCATTCTCAAAAAGACCCAGCGTAAGATGTACTTCCTGCATCTTCTGAGAAAACCACCATCTGCCACAGGACCTGCTGAAGCAGTTCTACACAGCAGTCATCGTGTTAACCTCTGAAACAGTTAAGTCAAGTCGGTCAGTAACATTATTGTCAAATGTTATACGAACATGACATACAACACACCAGAAACAGCATTCCTCTCTGACCTGTGGTGCTCTAATAGACTGTATAGTTTAAAAAGAAATTTAAAAAACACAAATGAACTGGTCTGTCTAAATATATGTACATTGTACCTTATACTATAGACAATATCGCCAATATTGTTAATCTGGCTAATTTAATGAGAACTGCAATTTCTGTATAAAATACACAATGATGAGCAGTAATGTACACGGTTGAGTAATTTGGACATTGTAATAGATTATAGACATTTTGCTAACCAAATCAAGCCAACTATTAACTATACATTTGAAAGGCCATTTCCAACTTTATTTTATTTCACAATATTTGTTTTCCTTGGTGAAAAAATTAATTATTGCTTGCACAATACAGGGTTCCCTCACTATTTGCGCTTCACTTTTTGCGGCTTCAATGCGACGGGTCAAATACTAAGCAGAAACGCTTTGGAGTAAGTATGCATTAAGGCATGATTGTGCAACAGAGAGAGACAGACACATTCAGTTGTTCTCGAGAAAAAAAAAAGCATGAAAAAGCCATAGTCTATGGAGCAAGAGGAGTCGCTGCACATGTATGCACCACCATTTTGGAAGCTTGCGTCAACTCACAACTTCCTCGTCACATGGTACCAATTTTGTCTTAAGATTTTTGGCACATCTCTACCGGGGCATTTTGGAATTATTTGTGCATTCATTGTATTTGTTTCCCCACTCTCCACTACTTTAGTACCTGTGGTTGAACCATACTGGCCATTAATGTGCCTGTGAAGTAAAAAGATAATTTGCTCAATTGAAAATGTTCCAGATTATCACATTACTGGTCACTAGGAACATTTTAAATTTGTTGGAGTGTCTGCGCCATTTGCCCATTGGTCAATGAACCAGACTATTGTTTAAAGGTAATGTGTCATCCCTATAAACATTCTAAAGTAGATATTGAAATGAAAAATACATATAACATTATTCACTTCAATGTCTATATGAAAAAATAAATATGAGTGGAGAGCGTGTCATCCATGGGCAAAGTTGCAGAAGTGTCATTCGACGACATCCAACCGGTCGCCATATTGGCTGCATCCCCTGTCCGTGACATCACCCCGGACATTCGCCATTGAAAACATGTGGTGGACCCTCCTATGGGAGACAAACACGCCCCTTCTGACACGGAAGCTCTTTTTGAAGAAGAGAAAATCACAAACCAAGTGAAGTTACCGGGGCAATAATACTCTATTGTTTCGAGCCATATTCAGATGATATATGATCACGGCCAAACCGCCTCCCCGTCCGCAGAGATGAGCCATTGCAGTCTGAACAACGCTGCCGACAATGCCGCACTCAGCCGCATCCGACGACAAAACCGTAAAGCGCCCCGGCTCGGTGGTGTTGTTCATCGCAGACAGCAGCAGCTATGAACAACGCCGTAAAGCGGCCTGGCTCGGCGCCACGATAAGCCACCTCAGCGCACGCGGATGAGTGCGGCATTGTTGGCAGCGTTGTTCAGAGCCGCTGCCGTCCGCGAGCTCGGCACGCAGCCTTTACCGAAGCCATGACCGGCGGATGTGGCGCCTCGGCCTGGGTGCTTAATTTTCGGCGCCGAGGTGGCTTATCATGGACCTGAGCCGGGCTGCTTTACGGCGTTGTCGTTGCACACGGCTGAGTGCGACATTGTCGGCAGCAGTGTTGCACATCGACACATTTAGCACGCCTGTCATTTGTACGCGGATCTTTTGTTACGTTCTGAGAGACCGATTACGGCCCCAAACTATTATTTTTTTTTAGTAGCGGTATACACACCTACCTGTCATTTGGAACCCACAAAGCTCTCGTCGTTTGCACCCGTGCAATCCAATTTTCACGACGAACCGGGTCTCTTGCAAACTTATGAAAGGTAAATCCATCCTCCCGTGTGTTCAACCAATGTCCAGCAATGCAACGAGCTGGCAATTTGGCTAACACGAAGGAACAACAAGCTACCTTCCCTGAGGTAAAACTAATAGAAACAAACGAGTCCACTTGAGGGCGGTCCTGCCACGTACGTCACATCCTGTTTCTTCTCAAAAACAAATCCCTCGAGAGGATTTTCATGGCGGGAGTTACAAAATGCTGTAGTCGTCAAAATCATGTTTTGTGGTGAAAAAATGCATGGGTCCATGTCGGATGCTTTTTTTTTTCATTAATAACATACTAAAAATCATGCATTTCATGACAATGTCCATTTAATTAGTCATTTTAAACTCAATAAATCAAAATTAATCAAAAGCCTTTATTATCATTATATGCTGTGCATACAACCAAATGATGAGTGTTTCTCCACAAGGTGGAATAAAATAGAATAAAAATTGAAGAACAACTTAGGTAAAAAAAAAAATAGATAAAACATCAAGGCACAGTTGTTGCTAAAATAAATAAATAAATGCACAAAAGTGCAGTTGCAAAATATTACATAACATTGTTCAGTGGTTTTAGTTCAAGGAGTTGATGGCTCTGGGAAAAGCTGTCCTTGAATCTGGTTGTCCGTGTTTCGTGGGACCTTTACCGCCGACCAGAGGACAACAGGTTAAAGAGGTGATGACCAGGATGTGAAGATTCCTTTAAAATATTAGTGGCTCTGATGTGATAACAGGAGTTGGCAATGTCCTCTCGGGAGGGCAGAAAGCAGCCAGTGATCTTCTGGGCGCTGTTGACCACTGTTTGCAGAGCTTTCCTGTCCGCTGCTGTGCATCCAGCATACCACACTGTGATGCAGTAAGTTAGGATGGTCTCCACAGTGGTTCTGTAGAAGGCCTGCAGCAGCTTAGCTTCCAAGTTGTTCTTCCTGATCACTCTCACCTCTCCTCTCCACACACTCCCCATTGATGAACAGTGGGACCATGTCGATGCCGCACTTCCGGATGTTCAGGAGGATTTCCTTCGTCTTTGTGGTGTTCAGTGTAAGGTTGTCTGCAGAACACCACTTTCACAATTTACCAATCTCGTCTCTGTCGGCAGACTCATCTCCTTCTGAGATTAGCCCGATCACGGTGGTGTCATCAGCAAACTTGATAATGGAGTTGCTGGGATGGGTTGGTATGTAGTCACATGTGTACAGAGAGTATAGCAGAGGGCTCAGTATACAGCCTTGGGGGGACCTGGTACTGAGGGGGATTGAAGAAGAGAGGTGTGGCCCAAGTCTTAAAGACTGTGGACGGTTTGTGAGGAAGTTTTTAATCTGGCAGCAGATGGAAGGAGATAGTCAAAGGAGGGGGAGTTTGACAACCAAAATACCAACCAAACTCCTGGAGATTCTTAGAGAACTCTGCAGCATTTACACATTTGTCCCAGAAAAATAAAAACATAATTTTCATTCCCTCGATTTTTTCGCAATTATTTGGTACCAGAACTAGCCGCAAAAAGTGGAAAACCGCGAAGTAGCGGGGATGTATGTTTACGTGTGTACCACAATGTTTAAAATAGGTAAACAGTAGTTGTATTTTGTGTATTTGAGACAAAAAGAGGTATTTAGTTAAATCCATCCATCCATTTTCTTAGCCACTAATCCTCCCAAGGGTCGCGGGGAGTGCTGGAGCCTATCCCAGCTGTCAATGGGCAGGGCGTGGGGTACACCCTGAACTGGTTGCCAGCCAATCGCAGGGCACATCAAGACAAACAGCCGTCCTCACAATCACAACTACGGCTCAATTCAGAGTGTCCAATTAATGTCACATGTTTTTGGGATGTAGAAGGAAACCTGAGTGCTCGGAGGAAACCCACGCATGCACGGGATGAACATGCAGACTCCAAACTGGCAGGTCCAGGATTGAACCTGGGACCTCAGAACTGTGAGGCCAATGCTTTCCAGCTGAGTCACTGTGCTAACCCCCATAATCTATGCAGTATTATAAATTTCAATTTTTCTGAAAATATAAATTATAAAACAGCATTTCTTCCAAGCATGGGCGAATACAGTAGCTCAGTTTTTTAGCTTTGAGATGGGGAGTTTGTGTGTGTGTGTGGGTACGAGAATGTTTAAAATATGTCAATGGTACAGTACGTATTCATACTTTGCAAATTTGAGAAATGTCTAGTTATATCTTTATTTATTAAAACCTTGTGCTGCACAGTAAAATTTTTATTTAAGTATTTAGGGTTAGGGTTAATAGGTATCGGTAATTAACATTCTTCACTTAGAGAATCTTCTGCTGGGGGTGCTAACGGTGTAACGGAGGTTTTTATCTTTGAGAAAAACATGGTGGTATCTTTGTTTTTCCTTCTACTTCAAAATCCTCCTGTATAAGGATAGAACCCAATCAACACATTTTTTCAACTCAAAAGCTCGTACCATGTTGTCGTCGATGTCTTGTGCAAATTCTTCTTCAACATAATGACGAGCAACATCATTGTCGCCAGAGGAAGCCTCACCATATAGAGCCATGCTTCTGAAGCCGTAACACTTGAAATTTTTCAAACCAACCAAAGCTTGCCGAAAAGCCTCATCCTCGAGTGGGTGAATCCCTCCTTGTAGCTTGAGGTTTGTTAGCACTTTCTTCAGCCTCTTCATCATCACTGGGCTGTTTTTCTGCGATTTACAGAGCTAAAACACTTTCTATTTGAACAATCTTCTTATTTTGCAGCCACCACACTTTTCATTTCCTCATTAACTGTTATTGAAACGGTTTTACAGGTTTTACGTAGTACACATTCATGGCATAAACGCGCACTACAAAAGTGCAACTTCTGCCTACTTTGATCATATTCAAAAGTGTTACTGCTTTGCTGATCGTCATTATCTGTCTCTTCCTCTTCTTCTTGAGCTTTTCAGAGGCAGCTTACGCATCAGCACAACGCGGCAATGAGAACACAAGAGCTTATCGCGCTGTCAACAGCATAGAAAATGGCAGAAAGGAAGGAGACGAGAAAAGGTGGAATGGAAGTTGCTGGGTGAGGCTGTGATGATGCGCAGGCAATCAATTCACGAGATAAACCCCCACATGCTCTCTTTGTTTGATGTTGTGCTGGGGACCAATCACTCGCCTTGTATCAATGTGTCTTCCCGTAATACTGTATGCCGATGTATCTTTTTTTTGGGGGGGGCGACACACACAATGCACTGAAGCCACAATCGATGAAGCGCTAAGTAGCGAGTGGTTACTGTACACGTTTTTGTGACAAATACAAATTATTTTCCCAAGCCACACAGAGCCGCAACATAAGGTTGAAAGCTGCATGCGGCGCCAAAGGTTGCCGACCCCTGGTCTATAGCAATGAAAAAGTTACCTTTTGATTGTCTAAGGTCCTTAAAGGTACCCTCATCTGAAGGTTTGCTCATGATCCTATGGGATAGCCTTGTTTCTTGCTTCTTCTTCAGTGTCCACTGGGAAATGAGAGGAAGGTGGCATACAGAATATGGATGAGAAGTGAGTATTTGCTATAAAATGTTAACTTGTAACTTAAGCAAGAAATATTTGTAACTCACAAAAGTTTTTTTTGGTGGGGTGAAGAGTTAGTGCATAGTTTACTACTATTACAGAACATCGGGTTCAAACCTAGAATTAAAACCACTATTCTATCTCTTAAATAAAGTCCAAAAATTACACACAGATTGAATGCAATCAGCTCACGAGATAAATCCACACACTGCACTAATTGGTCGATGTCGTGCAATGGGTCTTCCCGCAATATAACAATATGGCTTAATTTTTCCAAGATTTTTTGGGCAGAGGGGTGAAAGAAACACAAAGCACCGAAGTTGCAAAAAGGGAAGCGCGAAGTAGTGATCGAACCCTGTGTATTTAGAAATGGCACAGTGGGGCAGCTGTAGATTGTTGGCCTCACAGTTCTGAGGACCGGAGTTCAAATCCTGATCCTGCCTGTTTGGAGTTTGCATGTTTTCCCCGTGCCTGCCTTTCTCCGCTCGCAAGGGACAGCTGAGCAACATGCTTTGTGAGCTCTCCAACCTGCCAAATTGTTTCTGTTGCTCGTTCACCTTTTATTCAACAGAAAAAGCAGGATGCAATTCACCAAGATGTACAGACAACAGCTGTATTAAGAGATATGTTTAGATCATTTCCTGTTATTCTAACAGTTTCTAACAGACAGTTTAGTAAGAGTGAAACTGACCACTTCCCTCTCTGAAGACTACACATCTGCGTGGGTGAGTGTCTACGCAAATGAAGCTACTTTAACCATGATAACTACAAATTCTTTCAACCCCCCACCCCCGTTTATCATGATTTAAGTAAAACAAAACATCAAACATCATCAAAAGCAGTTGCTTGAGTTGGAAGAAAACTACCCCCAAACCCCGGAGGGGATAAGGTACAAACCCTTCCCAAGCAAGAGCGAGCAAACAAGAAGGCAAGGGCTAAAGCTGTCCAATACATGTACACACAAGGTAACCTGGAAACATCAAACATTCACAACTGTATTGCTTTTCTGTGAAGTCGTTAAAAAAGGTTTACATAATAGTAGAATCATCGTCATTATCAGAGTCCATGTGCACTTGTTGGCATTCAGATGGTCGGTGGTCCGCTCCATCTTCCCGAGAAGGGTGTGTTTGCCATGAAAACCCTCTCTCTAACTGTGGTCTTTTGTCAGTACACTGGGGTGTACGTGGTGGAGATCCTACCCCAAGGGACTGGCATCGCAAGGCCCGTCAGCAGGGAATTGGAGGAGGTTGCACTGCGGCTGGTGGATCCAGCTGTCATACCCCTCAACCTTTACAGCCGTAGGAGTCACTGCAATCACCTGGTGGGGGCAGTTGCAGGATTCACTGTCCCAGGGGGATCATCTCAACACTTTGAGGAAGAATTGGTCTCTCGTGCAGACGTGATCTATTTCTGGATCAGAACACACTGGGAAGTCATTGTGTTTATGCATCTCTGTCCGGTCGAACATGTTTTTCATGTGGACTGGGATCTATATGCCAGTTGCCAGTGATTCTGAAGAGTCAAGATCTGGAAATCAATATGGGCGACCATATAGAATTTCAAATTGGGATAGTGTTTTTCCTTCGGCTGGCATTATCCTCATTGCCTTGGCGACAATTGGAACACAGTCAGGCCATTGTCTTTTTGTTTCCCTCATTGTCTTTATGAATCTAGCTTTGACAGTTCCATTAGTACGCTCAACAAGTCTTGCAGACTGCGTGTGGTCCATGCAATGACGCTTTAAGTCAATTTTCAGCTGCCGTCCATTTTTTGTCACAGCGTCATTCACAAAATGTCTGCCATTGTCACTTCGAATCACACTTGGAATGCCAAATGTTGGAATAGTGCAATTACACAGTACTTTTCCAACTGTCTTTGCATCAGCATGCGCTCTTGGAAACAACTAAATACATTTTGAGAACACATCAATAATCACCAAGCAATATTGCATCCCTAATGCTTTGTTTAACTCAACGTAATCCATGTGGATTGTGTGAAATGACTCTGGAGGTAGAGGAAGTGTTCCTCTCTGTGGTCTTAAGTACCCTTGTGCGTTGTTTTTCAAACAGATAATGCAATGTTGACAAATATTTTTTGAAAAGTGTGTAAATCCATGTGTGTGATAATATTGTGATGTCAATGCCACCATCCCCCCTGTTAACACATGACTCAACCCATGTGTCAATCTTGCTGCCCATTCAAACAAGGCAGCCAGGGTTTACCATCGGCCAATTTTCTGACCCCATCCTCGTCATTTTTTTAGCCTTTGTTTTGCCAATGTGTGTGTGTGTGTGTGTGAGTGGTGCTTTTCTTTGACATGAAATCAAAACATCATGTTGATTTACTGTGTGTGTTTTTGCTTCATCTTTCACAAGTGCCATGTTGACCATGGGGATTCCTTGGGCTGCAGCTTTGGCTGCTCTATCAGCGAGTCTTTTGCAAATTGTGGTTGGGTCATTTCCTGTTAAATGAGCTTCACATTTACAAATGGCTACTTTGTCCGGCAATTGTACTGCATCCATTAACTGGTGGAGAAGTGCCTTGTGAGCAACCTCTTTTCCTGTTGTGGTCCTGAAACCCCTATATGACCATTGTTGACAGAACACATGAACAGACAGAACACTGAGCCCCAGCCATATTGGCTGTCAGTCCAGATTGTAACATGTTTTTTGGAAAACATCTTACAAGCCTGGATCAACGCAGACAATTCCGCTGCTTGTGCTGAACATACAGATTTCAGTGTTCCTTGAAACAAGACCTTGGTTTGTGTCATAGCAAATCCCACCCTTTGTTTGCTGATCTGTCAACAAAAACAACCTCTCCAGTTGGGAGGGGAGTGTCCATGAGGTCAGGTCGCAGTTTGGTGGAAGTATATTGGAATTTTCCAAAAGGCTTTACTCAGGTCAACCACTGAGAACCACCTGGTTCCGGGTTGTAATGAGTTAAAAAGAGTGTGTGGATTAGAAACATTTGGCGCAGTCTTGCATGGATTGCATTGCTTGCTTTATTGCACGCAAATCCTAAATTAATCTCCATTTGTTTGTTTGTGTTTTCGGACTGGGAATATGGCGTATTACATGGTGAGTCTGGGCACGCCTGTAAAAGTCACACTTTTTTTAGTTCGTCAATTACGAGTTGTATGCCTATTTCAGCGTCTTTTTTTCAGCGGGTTCTGTCGAATTATCAGTTGATATTCTGTTTTTCCCTGTATAATTACTGGCGGTGTGTTTGTCATGACTCCAACATCAGCGGGTCCACTGCTCCACAGCCCAGATGGGAGATGACAAATGGCATCACCCATTCCACCTCCACTTTCCTGCTCATGTGATGTTAAATGTTACAGGACAGCCATCACCAATAGAATTTGACATCCCAGAGAGGAGCCATTCACAGAACAATGATCAGGCTATTCCCCCTACAACATATGGACAGACACATGACAGCTACAACCCAGCAGCAATAGAGCAGCCTGTTTTCCAGCCTCAGGCAAGACTTACAATCCCAAAGCAGTCCCTCAAAGAGCAAATATTCTCCTCAGTCAGACAGTCAGTTCATCCAGAGCTCACAACATCCGTATCAGACTCATGCTAGCAACATAATAGACATCGTCAAATATGTAGCCTGGAGAGAGCTGTAAACACTGGGCTTACCAAATTTGATAACCAACCGGAAAACTTCAGAGCATGCGAGTCCTCCTTCCAACACACCATTCACGGCCTAGATCTAACTGCCAGTGAAGAGCTGGATCTGCTAGTAAAATGGCTCGGCAAGGAATCAGCGGACCATGCCAGAAGAATTCGGGCTGCCTATCCCTCCAACCCTTGTGGTGCTCTACAGATGACTTGGTATAGACTCGGAGAGTGTTACGCCACCCCAGAGGTCATAGAGAACACCCTTTTACAGGCTAGACAACTTTCCAAAACTGTCTTCAAGAGAAAACTATAAGCTCCAGGAACTAGGAGACCTCCTTGTGGAACTGAATGCAGCCAAGCAAGATGGTTTCTTACCAGGGTTCTCTTGATACGCCTTGCAGAATCAATCCCATAGTCGAGAACCTGCCCACTGAACTCCAAGGATTAGTGGATCACTGCTGGTTCACGATTCAAAGAAGAATACCAGGTGAGCTTTCCATCGTTCTACTTTTTTACTCAGTTCATCTGCCAAGATGAGAAACAATCCCAATTTCATTCTGTCAAGCGGTAGCTGTGGTTACAACGAAGGGTTTACATCAAGACGGGATCCTGGAAAGACCAGAGTAACAGTCCACAAGACAGATGTGTCTTCACCAACTGAGGAGAAGTCAACCTACAGAGCCGAGGCAGAGAGGAGGGAGAGCGACCCCGACAAGTTTTGTCACATCCACAAGAAGCCCCATTCTCTAACGAAATGTAAAGTCTTCAGGTGAAAGCCACTCACAGACCGAAAGCATTCCTGAAAGAACACAAGAGGTGTTACAAGTGCTGCTCTTTAACTCACAGAGTGAGAGACTGTCAAGTGGTTCTGAAGTGCAAAGTGTGTGAGAGTAACCAACACTGGACAGTCCTACATCCAGACCTCAGCTCATCTCCCACACATGCCCTTCCCTGTGTGCTCAAACGCATTCCCTTGAAAGAGAGGATAAGTGACACCGGGAGTCTACTGTTATCCTCACACGCCCAAACACTCCCATGTGCCAGCTGAGGACAGACTTGGTCACACTGTTATTGAAAAAACAGAGAATAACAACAAGTGTGACATGTCATTGGAGGATGAGGTCTTTCTCGAAATCATGGAGAAAGAGTCCTACAAAGACGAACAAAGCAGCTCGGTTGCCCATATGCCTTTTAGGACACCCAGATCACAGGTAACCACCCTCTCCACTCAAAAGCAGGGTCTACCAGCTCCACCAGGCGACTACAAAGAAAAAGATCTCTTCAAGTCTCAGTGGAAACAAGTGCAAGCACTCGCTAATGTGTTTTGGGACTGCTGGAGGGAAACGTTTCTCAGCACTCTTCAATGGAGGCGCAAATGGCTTACAGCACATGAAAACCTGTACACGGGAGACATCGTGCTTCTGAAGAATAACCAGCTCCCTCGTAACGAGTGGCCAATGGGAGTGGTCACCTCAACCTTCCCAAGCAGTGATGGGAAGGTTAGGAAGATAGAGGTCAGGATAACCACTCAGGACACTGTCAAGACATTCCTCAGACCTGTGTCTGAGGTCATCCAACTTCTTCCCAAAGAGAACTGAGGATCATTAGAAAATGACAATGTAAATAGTGGAGTGACATTTGCCCAATGTCAGTAGGGGAGTGTTCTGCCCTGCAAGATGTCATAAAGTTTTCTTCTCTTTTGCATATTTATTATCATTTTCGCTGTTAAACAGTTACATTTGTACACAGCCTTGTTCATCTAATACTTTGGTGTAATTGTGCTGGGTGGCAGCACTCATTCGTTCGTGCCTAGTATATTTACAGAGAAGATCGAACTTTCTTCGTGTCAGCAAGCAACAACCGAACGCAGGTGAATTTCATCATCGTGTTGTCCATCATTTTATGTATGCTAGCCTTCAGAAAGCATTGGCTGTAAGTTTTTGACGTACTAGCCCAATCTTTGATGTTTATGTTGGTGTGTGTTGTATGGGAATGCAAATATGTTCACTTTGATTTTGTGCATCGCCTAGCTAACTAGCTACTCTTTGACCTTTCTATGTCAAATGTCAGGCTGGCTGTTTAGCTATTAGTGTGGGTTTTTATGTTAACCTACCTATTGTAAGATCTGTTCACAAGTGGATAGGATTTTCAATTGGTTAACATTGATAGCTTAGACTGATATTTTCATACATTTTATTGATGTACAGTACAGGCTGAATGGACAACTCACCAAGTGCTGTATATTATGTTGAATAAGTTGGTCAAAAACTCCACAGCCAGCTCTACAAATTGCTTCCATATCTCCACAGGTATGTCACCAGGACCAACTGTCTTTCCATTTTTCCTCCTCATTAGAGCCTTCTTAACTTTTCCCTTACTAATCATTGCCTCTTCCTGGTCCATCACAATTGACTCTTTTCCCCTTCCATCACTCTCATTTTCTTATATATCAACTCAAAGTATTCTTTCCATCTATTTAGCACACTACTGGCACCAGTCAACACTTTTCTATGCTCAGGCTCCCTTACCTGCTGCACAAAGAGGTCCTTTTCTCTTTATTTTGTACATTTTTAGCCTTCGCTAGCTCTACCTTTGCCCTACGTTCCATCTCAATGTATTCATTTAATCTCTCCTCAGTCCTCTAAGTGTCCCACTTCTTCTTCACTAATCTCCTTCCTTGTATACATTTCTGCACTTTGGAGTTCCACCACCATGTCTCCTTCTTCCCTTTCCAAACAAAAGATGCTTGTCTCTTTGATCACCTTGGCTGTAGTAGTCCAGTCTTACCGGAAGCTCCTCCTGTCCGTATATCTCATCTCTTTTCAAAAGGCTGCTGTCAGGTTTTCCAATTAGACATTCATTAAACAGGACAAAAAGGAAGCAAATGTAATGGTGTGTTGTTGTGCTCTATAATAGGAACACGGCGTGGAAGCACACTCTTATTTTGAAAGGCTGCACATGCTCTGGCATTTGTTCTTTTTTCGTTCTTTTCAATGCTATTAGTGGTATAAGGAATTGGGTTTAAAAATGTTCATGGTAAGGAGGGAAATGCAGTTGAAGTGTTGGTGGAAGATCTTAGAAACACAGGAAGTAGGCTGTGTGTTTTAATTTGAAGCCACATTTATCGGGAGGCTAGACGAGATCACTTCCTCTTGTTTTCTGGGTTCTAAGTATAAGGTAGGCATTTTGGTCTGCTCCATATATTTTCATTGTTTTGTTGTAAAAGATGAATATAAATTAGTTTAAAATGTCTGCAAAGTGGGTGTAGTTACAGAGGCACAGTGTTGAATGTGTTTCATTAATTTCAAACATAAACTCACGAGCTGGTGAAGGGGAGACATTTTCAAGGTCTGTGTGGTGACCATATCTTTAATGTTGCAGAGCTTTGAGGATCTTTATGAAGAGAGGTCTGTGAACATTTGTGAATGTCTCCCTTATAATACAGCGATGTGAGTTTATGCAAGTTTATATATATATATATATATATATATATATATATATATATATATATATTCTTGTCATCTGTTGCAATGTAAATAATATGTTGTTGTTTTTTGTTATATTTTTCCTTCCTCTTGTGTTTCTGGCTTCCAAGTGTAAGAACTTTGAGGGGGTTTGTTTGTCAATGTGTCTCCTTTATAATACAGAGAGAGGATTAAACCAGGTTGAGACCAGCCACTGCGCGTCTTTTCATTCATCATACAAAAGAATACACAACGCAGAGTTAGGCCCACTACAAACTGGTGCTGAGACCCGTCGAATGGTCAGCTGTAGCTGGCCTCCTCTGTTGCTGCAGTACACATCTCTTCTGGGTCCAGTACTTTGCCAACTGACGTGTTGGGACGAATCATCAAAATAGCTGCTGTCCTGGCTGTTTGAGAGTCGTCCTGGTTTTGTCTGCTGGCAAGCAGGAGTGACCTATCGCTGCATGCTGATTCCTTTGACGGTGGTTGAGGAGCAGCTTTCGAACGGTGCAGCGCTACTAAACTCTGACACTCAGGAGTCAGCTGGTCAAAAGAGCCTCATCCTTTTGAGTGACTGGAAGTAACTTATTTTCGTCAAGTGTGCATTGTGAACGTATGTGTGTTTATGTGAGAGTTTGTCTGGGACTATTGTCATTTTCACTGCTCAGCTGTTAATTTATTGTGATAGTTTGTCGTAATGATATAGACATGGTTACTGCACATGGTGTGATGAGTTGCAGTGTGGGGAGGGGAAGAAGTGTTCTGATGTGTACACATCTGTCGAGGTCCACACTGAGAAGTCAATCTGAGTTAACACCACGTCATTCCCAGATGGAGGCAGTCATGTGAAGCTCAGTGGTGATGGGGTCAGACTTCGACCATTTACTCCGGGTATATCACCTGTAAGACCCAGAACATGAATGACTCTAGTGTCTTCCAACCAACTTGCTGATCTGATCAAGTCAATTGGAACAGGAATTGGAGAATCCATCAAAATTATCTTACAACAGCAGGGTTCCTTTGGTCAAACGTGCTGTCACCCCTGACCGACCGCAGCATGTCTCTCACTCTGAAGAGACTCCAAACATTGTCATTGATGCTTCCAAGTTAAATTTGGTGTTGCACTCGGAAGTCAATGCTCCACCTTATTTCAGAGGAGATGGTTCAGACAAGTACTGTGGCTTCTTTGGGTCAGAGTGGAGTGATACCCGAACTGCCCAGTGTGTATCTGATTTGCCTCAAACTCCAGCTGATGATGAGACTGATGAACCTGTCTCTTTGAATGAGGCTCTTGGTGATTTAATTCAGCGGTTTGGTGAAGTCACCAGAATTTCTACATGACGAACACAGTATGAGAAAAGTGCTGAGCTACAATCTCAGGTGGACACATGTTCAGTTGAGTCACGTTTTGACAGTTGCCAGTTGTCTGACCAATCCTTTGATACCTACACTGTCGAGTCTGCCATTACTGGCTCTACGCTCTTAGTTGAGACATTATGCACAGATTCGGTATCTGTGAAGGAGCCCTTCACCACGATCACTGAACTAGCAGGGGTGGTTGTGGGTCCATTGGGTGGGGGGATCCATACCAGAGTAGGTAGATTGATGTAGGAATAATTGTGATCATAATTATCATACATTTGCTTCTAATAAAGAAATGCTTTACTCTGCCCTAGATAACATGGCAGCCTCCTAGCAGGAGATAGCAAGAACAAAAACATCTAATCATCAGAACTGTTAGAACTGCTGCCTGTTAAAGAAATGATGACCACAAATGTATTCCGCAATCTCTCACACACAGACACACGCAAATGAACAAAACATGTACACTTTGTTTGAAACTGTTTTGCTTGTCGTCTCCTTTTTGTAACATCCATGTAAATAAGGGGCATCTCAAAAATAAATAAATTGAGGTGCTGAGGAGAGGATAATCAGAGAGTGCAGTGGTGAATTGTACGAGACAGTTCCTCTCCTCTCTCCTCGCGAGACTTGAACTGGTGTCTTTGTTTCCTTTTTTTGTCCTGTTTAATGAATGTCTGATTGGTGAACCTGCCAATTGATTAGGCCGGTGAATAGGCTCATTCAGACTATGTCCACCCAAAGGATTTCGGTAATTGCTTAAGAGTAGTTTCTATCGATAGATAATTGTTTTTGGTGTATGAGTATTATTGATACTTTTGATGCCCAAAGTCTGTTCTCTTTTTGAGTGCGGTTGCTGACACTATGTGTCCCGTGGCTTTTAAATGTGTAGTTGGCATTTATTCCAGGGATTAACCATGTGAGTGATCACCTCATAATTGCCTTGATCGTTTGTTGGATAGTTTTCAATACTGGTTGAGCTGGGCTGTGTATAAGGGAAATTACATAGTGGCACCTGGGGAGACTGTACTCTGTGGTTTTTGGAAGTGTCATCAAACTTATTTGGAGGTAAGTACAGGTCATGTTCATATTATAGCGCAAAATAGTGGGGGCAAATATAATGGTGTGATGTTGTGCACTGTAATAGGAATAGGGTGTGAAAGCGCACTCTATTTTGAAAGGGAGCACATGCTCTGCCATTTATTCTTTTTTTTCCCCGTTCTTTTCAATGCTATTGTGTCTGGTTGTGTGTGGTGTTCTATGGTCTCTGCTAGGATGAAGGGCAAAGTTTATAAAAGAGTGGTGAGGCTGGCCATGATGTACGGATTACAGACGGTGGCACTGAAGAAACAACAGGAAGCAGAACTGGAGGTAGCAGAAATGAAGATGCTGAGGTTCTGGCTTGGAGAGAACAGGTTTGGATAGCATTAGAAATGAGCTCATTAGAGGGACAGCCCAAGTTGGATGTTTTGGAGACAAGGTTAGTTAGATGGTTTGGACATGGTTAGAGGCGAGAGACTGAGTATATTGGTAGAAGGGTGTTGAGGATAGAGCTGCCAGGCAAAAACGCGAGGAAGACCAAAGAAAAGGTTGATGGATGTTGTGAGGGAAGACATGAGGACAGTGGGTGTTAGAGAAGAAGATCCACGAGATAGGCTTAGATGGAAAAAGATGACAGGCTGTGGCAACCCCTAATGGGACAAGTCAAAAGGAAAAGAAGAAGAGAGTTCTTTTCAACACTATTACTGGTATGAAGTCTTCAAGCTGGTCGCATCTTAAACAGAGGCTCTGACCAGCCCGATCGCAATTCAATAAATCCTGCTGATTTTGTACTGAATGTTGTGAATACACAATGTGGGATGCTACTGGCGATCACCCCAGTGGATTAAAACCACCGTCTGTGCAACCTTAGTACCATAATTTCAAGTCCTATCGTTCACATCGAAGCAGCTCGGTCTACGTTAGCCTAGCTGGGACCACTAATAACGAAAGCGTTTGTTTTCCAATATTTAATGAAGAGGAAAACATCAAACGCTAGTATCTACACGTCCTGCAAAACCAACAAATCGTATACAATGAGGACAGTGAGTACCAATAAATAGTTGGGCAAGTGGAAACGCCAACTTAAACTTTCTTATCGGCCTAGTATTCCTTTCTTAGCTTGCTGACAACGAGACACGTTTGTGATCAATTTGTGGATGTTGAAGAAACATCGAACGTGAGTAACTTCATAACTTGTACGACGAGAGGCGTGAGGATTTAGGAAATTTAACAAGTCTTATCTTAGTACCATTATTGGTGCTTTATTATTCGCGCTGAAGCTGCTCGGCCCAAGTTAGCCTAGTGCACTAATGTTATTACCGACATAGTGTATACAACGAGGACCAAACATCAATCGTCGACTCAACCTTCCAGAAAGAGATGAGACAGGCTCTCGTTGGACAGGAGGCGCTCCCGGAAGAGTGGACTACTACAGCCTAGGTGATCAGAGAGACAGGCAGGAGAGTACTTGGTGTGTCTTCTTACAGGAAAGGGGAGAAGGAGACCTGGTGGTGGAACCCCAAAATACATGAAGTAATACAAGGAAAGAGATGAGCAAAGAAGAAGTAGGACAGTGAGAGGACTGAGGAGAGGCGAAAGGACTACATTGAGATGTGACATAGGGCAAAGTTAGATGTGGCGAAGGGTAAACAAGAGGCATATGACGACATGTACACCAGGTTGGACACGAAAGAAGGAGAAAAGGATCTCAACAGGTTGGCCAGACAGAGGGATGGAGATGGAAAGGATAGATGGAAAGAATACTTTGAGAAGTTGATGAATGAAGAAAATTAGAGGGACGGATGAGTAGAAGAGGCAAGTGTGAAGGACCAGAGAGTGGAAATAATGAGCAAGGGGGAAGTTCAAAAGGTACTATAAAGGATGAAAAATGGAAAGGCAGTTGGTCCTGAAGACATACCAGTAGAGGTATAGAAGCAATTTGGAGAGGTGGTTGTTGAATTTTTTGACAGTTTTTGATTCAACAGAATAATACCGGGTGAGAAGATGCCTGAAGAATGGAGGAAAAGTGGGCTAGTTCCCATTTTTAAGAACAAACGGGACTTGCAGAGCTGTGGCAACTATAGAGGCAAAATTTGAAGTCTCCTCTAGAGTGAAGGGCAAAGTTTATAAAACAGTGGTGAGGCCATGGTGTTCGGATTAGAGACGGTGGCACTCAAGAAACAACAGGAAGCAGAACTGGAGGTGGCAGAAATGAAGAGGTTGAGGTTCTCGCTCGGAGTGAGCAGGTTGGATAGGATTAGAAATTAGCTAATTTGAGGGACGGCCAAAAGGTGCAAGAGAGCAGACCTCAATGATTTAGACATGTCCAGAGGCGAGAGAGTAACAATGTTGGTAGAAGGATGCTGAGGATTGAGCTTCCAGGTAAAAGAGTGAGAGGAAGACAAATGAAAAGGTTGATGTATGTCGTGAGGGAAGACATGAGGGCAGTGGGTGTTAGAGAGGAAGATGCTTAGATGGAAAACGATGACACGCTGTGGCGACTCCTAACAGGATAAGCCTCACTTTTGTTTAGTTAATTGAAATCAATGTGTATTTTCGGAAATGGATATGTAGCCTGGGTGGCACAGTGGCTCAGCTGGAAAGCGTTGTCCTCACAGGTCTGAGGTCCCGGACCTGCCTTTGTAGAGTTTGCATGTTCTCCCCGTTCCTGCGTGGATTTTCTCCGGGCACTCCGGTTCCCTCCCCCATCCCAAAATTGGACACTTTAAATTGCCACTAGGTGTGATTGTGAGTGCGGCTGTGTGTCAGTTCAGGGTGTACCCCGCCTCCTGCCCGTTGACTGCTGGGAAATGTTCCACTGCTCCCCGCAACCCTCGTGAGGTTAAGCGGCAAAGAAAATGGGTGGTTGGATGGGTTTTGTATCTGTGCTGACATTAATCCAATTTTTTAATGCAGCACCTTTATTCTTCTACATTTTTAGTTTTGCTGGTAAGATTTGTTGTTGCATTTTGTGGAACACATAATCTGAAAGTATGTCTTCATTTGTTAGATGGTCAAATAATCGCATGAAGGTTTTGGCTGCTACTTCTTTTCCTGTTTTATCTACAAATGCATTTCCGAATGATACCTTGTCTGTATTTGATGTGTGTGTTCCACATTTACATATGGCTATTTGTTTTGGTAATTGAACGTTTGTGAGCAAATTTAGAATTACCTCTGCATGTGCCACTGTTTTCCCAGTGGTTGTCACTATTTCTTTATTTTTCTAGGAATGTCTGTATAGATTGTGATACCACTGTGAATACAGCAGCATCTGGTCTCAGATTGTTTTACACTGTCCAATAAGGTGGTTTTCTGTACAGTTCAGTCGTCACAATCCAAATCTGGTTCTTTTTCTGTCCAATCAGAAATATTTCGTAAAGCCTATACAAATTGTCTCAAACTCTTCCACTCCTGTTGAGTTTCTCTGTACAATGATGTGTGCAGTGGTGCCCATTCCTTGTGTGATGCATTTAGTTTGTCAGTCAGTCTTGTTCCTGCCACCACAACTAATATACCATCTGAGTTCACATGGGATGGTGGTGTGCAGGATGACTGTGGAGGTGAGGAGGAAGATTAAGAAGACAAAGGTAGAGCAGAGGACCATGTGGTGGAAGTTGAGAATGGAAGAATGTTGTGTGGCCTTTCAGAAAGAGGTGAGACAGGCTCTTGATGGATAGGAAGAGCTCCTGGAAGACTGGAATACCACTGCCAAGGTACTCAGGAGGCAGGAAAGTACTTGGGGTACCTTCTAGTAGGGAAGGGGAGAAGGAGACTTGGTGGTGGGACCCCAAAATACAGGAAGTCATTCAAGGAAAGAGATTAACGAAGAAGTAGTATGACATGGAGAAGACTGAGGAGAGGTGGAAGTTGTGACGTAGGAAAAAGGTAGATGCGGCGAAGGCGAAACAAGAGGCATATGACGAGATGTACACCAGGTTGGAAACGAAAGAAGGAGAAAAGGATCTCTCCAGGTTGGCCAGACAGAGGGATTGGGATGGGAAGGAGGTGCAGTAAGTAAAGGTGATTAAGGATAGCGATGGAAATATGTTGACTGGTGCCAGTCGTGGCGGCACGGTGGTTCAGCTGGTAAATAATTGGCCTCACAGTTCTGAGATCCCGGGTTCAATCCCAGACCCGCCTGTGTGGAGTTTGCATGTTTTCCACGTGCCTGCATGGGTTTCCTCCGGGCACTCCAGTTTCCTCCCACATTCCAAAAATATGCAACATTAATTGGACACTCTAAATTGCCCCGAGGTGTGATTGTGAGTGTGGCTGTTTGTCTCAATGTGCCCTGTGATTGGCCGGCAACCAGTTCAGGGTGTACCCCGCCTCCTGCCCGTTGACAGCAAGGATAGGCTCCAGCACTCCCCGCGACCCTCGTGAGGATAAGTGGTGAAGAAAATGGATTGATGGATAGTGCCAGTCATGTACTAAGTATATGGAATAAGTACTCTGAGAAGTTAATGAATGAAGAAAATGGGGTAGAGTAGAAAAGGCAAGTGTGAATGACCTGGAAGCGGCAATGATAAGTAAGGGGGAAGTGAGAAAGGCACTAAACAGAATGAAAAATGGAAAGACAGCTGGTCCTGATGACATACCAGTGGAGATATGGAAGCATTTTGGTGAGGTGGCTGTGGAGTTTTTGAGCAACTTATTCAATAGAATACTAGCAGGAGAGAAGATGTCAGAAGAATGGAGGAAAAGTGTGCTAGTCCCCGTTTCTAAGAACAAAGGCGATATTCAGAACTGTGGAAACTACAGAGGAATGAAAATGATGAACCACAACAATGGATGACTTATTCAATAGAATACTAGCAGGAGAGAAGAATGCAGCCCTATGGAGCACAAGCCAGTGCAATCTGTAGGCCGGTCCCTCGCCCGGATAAATGCAGAGGGTTGCGTCAGGAAGGGCATCCGGCATAAAAACTGTGCCAAACTGCATGCGTAAGTCTGGCGTGGTGGAGAAATATATCAGAATAGTACAGCACATGTATGATGGCAGCAGAACAATGGTGAGGTGTGCCGTCAGTGTGACAGAAGAATTTAAGATGGAAAGTGGGACTGCATCAGGGATCAGCACTGAGTTCCTTCCTGTTTGCAGTGGTAATGGATAGGCTGACAAATGAGGTGAGACTGGAATCCCCTTGGACCATGATGTTCGCAGATGATATTGTTAAATGCAGTGAAAGCAGAGAGCAGGTGGAGGAAAATTTCAAAAGATGGAGGAGGAATGGAGATTAGCCGAACTAAAACAGAATATATGTGCGTGAATGAAAGTGGTGTAGGGGGAAGAATAAGGCTACAGGGAGAAGAGATTGCAAGGGTGGGCAACTTCAAATATTTCAGGTCAACAATCCAGAGCAATGGTGAGTGTGGTAAGGAAGTGAAGAAATGGGTCGAAGCAGGTTGGAACAGCTGGTGGAAGGTGTCTGGTTTGTTATGTGACAGAAGAGTATTCAGTCGGCAAAGTCCATAAAACAGTGGTGAGGCCAGCCATGGTCTCCGGATTAGAGACAGTGGCGCTGAAGAAACAACAGGAAGCAGAACTAGAGGTAGCAGAAATGAACATGGTTAGGTTCTCGCTCGGAGTGGTGCCACTGTATTTGAAAATGAAGAGACAAAACATTTAAAATGGGATCAAATCAATAAAAATGACAACTATATATATACAACTATATATATATATATATATATATATATATATATATATATATATATATATATATACAACTATATATATTAAAATACTTGGGGTCAACAAAACAGAGCAATGGTGACTGTGGTAAGGAAGTGAAGAAACGGGTGCAAGTGGGATGGAACAGTTGGCGTAAGGTGTTCTGTAAGGTGTAATGTGATAGAAGAGTATCTGCTAGGATGAAGGGCAAAGTTTTGAAAACAGTGGTGAGGCCCGGCCATGATATACGGATTAGAGACGGTGGCTCTGAAGAAACAACAGGAAGCAGAACTGGAGGTAGCAGAAATGAAGATGTTGATGTTCTCGCTTGGTGTGAACAGGCTGGATAGAATTAGAAATGAGCTCATTAGAGGGACACCCAAAGTTGGATGTTTTGGAGACAAGGTTAGAGAGAGCAGACTTTGATGGTTTGGACATGTTGGACGAGAGAGTGAGTGAGGTGAGTGAAGGACGCTGTGGCGACCCCTAACGGGACAACCCAAAAGGAAAAGATTTTAGATGGACATTGGATTCCTACAAACTTCCAGTCCATACACATTAATTTTTGTTTTACATCTTGGTGTATCAACTATTTTACTGGTTGTTTTCTCCCTGTTGGAGTCAGTGGTTCACCTATGGTGATTATACTTACCTCCCCCGAACAGGGTGACAATTACTTTCTGTTTAAGGTAATTCTTAAGTTTCTTCCACAAGTGGTGGGGAATTCTTGCCTCTGCATCCCCAAAAACTTTCCACTTTTAATTTCCTGTTGAAATGAGGTAGTGAACCTCTACTCACAGTTTCACACATGCACACGTTTCAAGTACGTACAGGACACACATTGCCCTTTTCTCTATTTTATGAATTATTTTGTCTAGGCTTGGTTCTGCTGCAGTCGCCCAGACGTGCAGTCACTGATTCCTCATGTGTGTGTGTTTCCTACTCCTTCGGCTTCTTGTCAACCCTCAGTCTACATACGCAAAGGCAAGGCCCAGTCCCAGAAAGGGTCTCAAGTGCCGTGGCCACGGTCGATGCCTGGACGTTGACTCAGCCCCTGGAAAACTCAGGTATCTTGAGATCCGGGTGGAAGGACCAAATAAAGATCAAGTTTACCAATTAGAGATTCATTAAACAGGACAAAAAGGAAGCAAAGACACCAGTTCAAGTTTGAAAGCTAGCGAATAGAGAGGAGAGGAAATGTCTCGTTTAATTCACCACTGCACTCTCTTATTATCCTCTCCTCAGCACCTCCATTTATTTGGTTTCAAAACGTCTCTTATTTACATGGATGTTACAAAAAGGAGACTGGGAGCAAAACATAGTCGCAAACAAAGTGTACTTGTTTGTTCATGTGTGTGCATGTGTGCATGTGTGTGGAAGATTGCTGAGTACATATCATCTGGTCATCAGTTCTTTAACAGACAAGAGGTGCTCCTGGTTCTAATAGTTCTGATGATTGGATGTTGTTGTTCTTGTGCTATCTCCTGCTAAGCGGCTACCACAATATCTAGAGCAGAGCAAAGCATTTATTTATTGGAAGCAGATGTATGATAAGTTATATTCACAATTATTTCGACCCACAGTAGCTGAATTTCCACCGATGCCCTGCAGGTTCACAGTGTTGGGGGCAGATGGTAACCCGGGTCACATCCGTTCTGAGATGGGATTCTTTACATGAATGCTGATGTTTGTTTGGCAAAATTTTAAGCCAGATGCCCTTTCTTACGCAACTCTCTGCATTCATCCAGGCTTAGGACCCTACTGCAGATTGCAGTGGCTTGTTCTCCCATACGGTGGCATACTTATATATTTATATAGTTGATTTTTTTTTTCCTTGTGATATTTTTTGTATCGTAATATATTCTTTGATGAAATTTAGCCACTGATTGATGTCAATAGCTTGTTGTTCTCATTTATTCAAATTGCTTTCTTTAGGATAGCTAATTGAATGAATTATGATTGTTAATATTGATTAGGGAGGTAAATTCTATTTAACTCGCCGAGTAAACACAGCTGCAGATCACAATGTTATCTGCGAACATCACGATCTAAGGGTATTCCAGCCTAACCTCATCTATCAGCCTATCTGTCACAAGCATGCAACAAGGAGTTGGACCCAAATGCAGGACTTACAGGCAGTGACATGATGTTTGGGGTGTTTTATTCCAGAAAGAGGTCTGAAAGAATTAATTCTGAAATCATGGACAAACACAGTGAGGGATTCATAACCTCAGTATGAGTCAAGCATCCTCAGTCTGAGGTCTTTTATCTCAAGTGGACTTGACTCCTGTAATGGTCTTCTGACTGGAGTCCCCCCAAAAAAGCATTAAACAGCTGCAGCCCATTCACAATGCTGCAGCTCGGGTTCTGAACATAACAAAGAGGTCAAAACATATAACTCCAATTCTAAATCTATTTTTGCAGATTTTGCTCTCTTTAAGATGATAACTACTTACTGACAGTGGCTGATACTTTAAATTTGTATTTTAGAGACTGGATTTGGCTAAGTAATCAGTAGATGGAACTTCTGGACCGCTCCCTGTGAATTCAAGTGTGAGGTAAGTTTAGCCTCTGTCCACACATGCACAGTGAATAAAACTCCAGTGGCAAAGCAAGATACACAAGCTAATTTGTCTGTTCCTCATTGTTCACAGATCCACAGTGCCGACCGCCTGTGTATCCCTTGTGCCGACTCAGATTCCCCTTGCATTAAGCATGAACAAGCTACAGACTGGTTCCAGTGCAATTGATTGATTGATTGAGAGGAGTGAGGAGAGGCGAAAGTAGTACATCGAGATGTGACGTAGGGCAAAGGTAGAGGTGACAAAGGCTAAACAAGAGGCATATGAAGACATGTACATCAGGTTGGACACGAAAGAAGGAGAATAGGATCTCTACAGGTTGGCCAGACAGAGGGATAGAGATGGAAATGTGTTGACTGGTGCCAGTAGTGTGCGAAATTGATGGAAAGAACACTTTGAGAAGTTGATGAATGAAGAAAATGAGAGAGAGAAGGAAGAGCTGAAGAGGCAAGTGTGAAGGACCAGGAAGTGGCAATGATTAGTAAGGTGGAAGTTAGAAAGGCACTAAAGAGGATGAAAAACGGAAAGGCAGTTGGTCCTTATGACATACTGGTGGAGGTATGGAAGCAATTTGGAGAGATGGCTGTGGAGTTTTTGACCAACTTATTCAACACAATACTAGCGGGCGAAAATATGCCTGAAGAATGGAGGAAAAGTGTTCTAGCTCACATTTTTAAGAACAAAGGCGATGTTCAGAGCTGTGGGAATTATAAAGGAATAAAGTTGATGAGCCACACGATGAAGTTATGGGAAAGAGTAGTGGAGGCTAGATGCTGGACAGAAATAAGTATGTGTGAGCAACAGTATGGTTTCATGCCTAGAAAGCGTACAACAGATGCATTATTTGCCTTGAGGATGCGAGTGGAAAAGTACAGAGGAGGTAAGAAGGAGCTACATTGTGTCTTTGTGGATCTAGAGAAAGCCTATGACAGAGGACCAAGAGTGGAACTGTGGTACTGCATGGACAACTCTAGTGTGGCAGAGAAATATATTAGAATAGTACAGGACATGTATGAAGACAGCAGAACAGCGGTGAGATGTGCCATAGGTGTGTCAGGAAAATTTAAATTTGTGGTGGGACTGCTTCAGTGTTCTGTGCCCCTTCCTGTTTGCTGTAGTAATGGATAGGCTGACTGACGAGTTTAGACTGGAATCCCCTTGGACCATGATTTTCCCAAATAATATTGTGATCTGCAGTGAGAGCAGGGAGCAGGCAAAGGAACTATTAGAAAGATGGAGGTATGCACTGGAAAGGAGAGCAATGAAGATTAGCCAAAGTAAAACAGAATATATGTGCGTGAGTAAGAGGGGTGGAGGAGGAAGAGTGAAGCTCCAGGGAGAAGAGATAGCGAGGGTGGACCACATCAATTACTTGGGGTCAACAATGCAGAGCAATGGTGACTGTGGTAATGAAGTGAAGAAACGGGTTCAAGTGGGATGGAAAAGTTGGTGGAAGGTGTCTGGTGTTCTTTGTGACAGAAGAGTATCCGCTCGGATGAAGGGCAAAGTTTATAAAAGAGTGGTGAGGCCAGGCCTGATGTACAGATTTGAGACAGCGGCTCTGAAGAGACAACAGCAAGCAGAACTGGAGGTAGCAGAAATGAAGATGATGAGGTTCTCGCTTGGAGTGAACAGATTGGATAGGATTAGAAATTAGCTCATTAGAGGGACAGCCAAAGTTGGATGTTTTGGAGACAAGGTTAGAGAGCGCAGACTTCGATGGTTTGGACATGTTCAGAGGCAAGCGAGTGGGTATATTGGTAGAAGGATGCTGAGGATGGAGCTGCCAGGCAAAAGAGCAAGCGGAAGACCAAAGAAAAGGATGATGGATGTTGTGAGGTAGGACATGAGGACAGTGTGAGGAAGATGCACGAGATAGGCTTAAATGGAAAAAGATGACACGCTGTGGCGACCCCTAACGGGACAAGCCAAAGGAAAAAGAAGCCCATCTCAAGAACATAGCTAAAGTGAAGACTTGTATGTGTTAAGGAGACCAGGAAAAGCTGTTATCTCAAGTAGATTTGACTACTGTAATCGTTTTCTGATTGGACTCCCCAAAAAGAGCATTAAACAGCTGCAGGTCATTCAGAACGCTGCAGCTCGGGTTCTGACTAGAACAAAGAGGTCAGAGCATACAAGTCCAATTCTAAAGTCCTTTTCACGGGCTTCCAGTCAGCTTTAAAATAGATTTTAAAGTTTGCTACAAGTCTATAAATCACTAAATGGTTTAGGTCCTGACGACATGAAAGAAATGCTTACAGAATACAAACCCAGTAGAGCTCTGAGATCAACTGACTCAGGTCAAATAGTGGAGTGTAGAGTCCAACACACACACGGTGAAGCAGCATTTAGCTATTTTCGTCACACAAATGGAATAAGTTGCCAAGAGAGATGACGTCAGCCCCAAGTGTCAATGTTTTTAAATCCAGGTTGAAAACTCGTCTTTTTTTTCCTCATGCTTTTTGAGTATTTCTAATTTCAATTAGATTTCTTGCACTGTTCACTGTTTTTAATTGTACTTTTCTTTTTCTTTTTTTATGTATATATGTTGTTATTTTTATTTTTTTCCCCGTTTTAAATGTTTTATCTCTTTTTTTCAAATCATTTTCATCATGTAAAGCGCATTGCGTGATCTTGTGTATGAAATGCGCGATATAAACACATTTTCCTCTGCTTGGTGACCCAGCCATGAGTCATGGGGGAGGCTATAAATGCCTTTTGGGAGGAAAAACACCCGGGAATGAGTTTAAATAAACCTTTATTGTCCATAAAGAAGATATCTAAATGTTATTTGTCTCTGTGATATTGCTTCTTGTGGGTACTTTAATTTTATGAAATACATGACTATATCCTTAAAATCGTTATTTTGCAGAAATACTCAGTATGCATCCTTGTATGCCTGACACATGTCAGGCTATTCATATTCAGCGATTGGATATTGTGTCAGGGAAGTTGCTCCATGGCCAAACAAAAGTCTGACAGTGTAACTGTAGATCTGTTCTTGGTCTTGCCCAACAGGACCTTAAGATTCTTACCAAACTGCTCAGGAGTCAGCATCTTCCGCTTTCGACCTTCAGTGTTGAACATCCTGAAGACATGGCTTGCTCTGGGTAGGGACACTGAGGTATCTCCATATGTTACTTCGTCTTTCATTCTCTTGGTCTATGTCTTTAGGTCACTCATCAACATGTTCAGCTGCTATGAATGGTCCGCCTTGGTCCTTCAGTCGGTCCAAAATATTTAGTTTTCTGTTCTCAACATTCAGCAGATTAGCTTCCTTCTTACTAAACCCAGCAGCTCTAAGATCCTGCTGGCGTTTGTTCCGGTCTGCAGTAATATTATCCATAATCTTGACCACTGGGCCCATTTTACGGAAATCACTTGAAGCATCTTTATGGCGCAAGTCTTCAGCTTTAATAAATTGCCACAAAATACAATGTCCAAACTAGGCTTCTTCTTTAGCCGCTGATCTGTATTTCCATACTGCCTTTCCAACTGCAAGTTGTGAACAGGAGCCTTGTCGATATTCTGGGCCTGTTCAAACACTGGATATTCTTTCTCATATCCTCCAAAATCATAATATTTGCCCCTCTGCATGCCAAGGACATCAGCCATTTTGGGAAGAATTCTGTTTGCCAAAGATACACATTCTTTGGCACGTGTAGTTGCCATCTCTTTGACAGATTCGACTACATCAAGCTTGTAGTTTGCCTCGACTGCATCAAAGAGAAACTGAGAAATTCCACTGAAAGTAGGTTGCTGGAAACAGAAGACATCTTCATCAACTTCTATGTTCTGGAGATCACTGTCGAGTGATACAACGAATTCTGCAAGGCTTGTATGTATTGCTTTGCTTGAAATAGTCTTTGCATAAAATGGAGCAACAAGGTGCAAGCCAAAGGCAGCAACAACAGCAATAACTACTTTGGCTTATTCAAGAGATAAGGCAGGCTAGCTTGTTGGTAATGTACTCATGGCTACTCAGGAAGCTCCTGAAATCATCCCAGTGATGGCACATGACAGCACATAATTTTGAAAGTGCACCAAAACGGGCATCCTTCATTAGAAATAGATGAGTTGGCTTGTGTTTTTGGTGGATGAAGACTTTGTAATCCTTATAATAGTTCCATGGTTTTTGAATGTTGTCTGGTCCAAAGAGGAGGAGACAGCTGTCATGGAGACTGTATCTTTTCTTTGGTCAATATCCAGGTCTAAAAGGAAACAATTGAATAGGTTTTGCATTCCCATCTTATCCTCAATACTGTTGACAACTTTGGACATACCATGATCAAATCCAAGTGTTGTGTGACTATCACAAAAGATTTGTCCAGCTGTTTCATCTCAGTTGAACTTACTTGCCAGTGCAGCCGCCACACCTTTGTTGTGAGCAGTGGAGTCAGTCATGTGAACATCTACAGCTTTGTAGAGTTCCTGTGCTGTATGTCCAGATGCAACTTCTTGAAGTCACGTGTGACTTACATCAATGCAAAAATTATACTTGGAGAATTATGGTTTTGGTAGTGGTCAAACGGTAACTTGGTATTGTTAATGGTCAATCAAGTGGCAAATTTTCCTTTAAATGTTGTAGACCTTCACTCGTCAAATTAGTAATTGAATGCATGCATTCAGTTTGGCCACATAATGGTCTACATGATATTGATGATAAACTCTCTGTGTGCTATTTAGGCAAAAATGCGTGTATCTGCGGTTTTCACATATATGCCAGTAGCCAAGAGAAGCCAACTCTAAATGAAAAATGATGTTGAAAAATATAGTTTTGATGGGTATGTGGTTCATTTGAATTCATTCCCGGCATTTATAGCCCCACTCTACCATGGCCACTTGGCTGGTATGCACGGATCATGATTTTGCATATAAGCTAAACTTGTGCACTGAGTGAAAACAATTCTAGGCATTTATTAATGAATTAGGCTATTATCTTACATTTGTAAACTCGCATCAAATTCTACTTTCTTCCCTCAAAAACCTTTTGAGGAACAAATAATAATAAAGAACACATTGCATTAGTCACTCAAACTCCATGTTTACTTATAGTGCTGTGAAAAACGTATTTGCCTCTTCCCTGTGCCCCAAGTGTGAATGATTTTAATACCAAGTTGAAAACTTATTTTTTTACTCATGATTTTTCAAGTATTTCAAATTGTCATGATATTTCTTGCACAGTACACTGTTTTTGATTGTAATTTTATTTTTCATTTTTTTCATGTAAATATTGTAATTTTTATTGTTTTTTTTTCATTTTAAATGTTTGAACACTTTGTTTTCAAACCCTTTTAATCATGTAAGCCACATTGTGTATGAAATGCGCTATACAGATAAATTTGCTTTGCTTAATTTATTTTGGATTTGTTTCAACCCTTTGTGCCTTTACAGAGTCAGTATTTACAAAGTCAGCTTTAAAACCCAGTTATTGATTTCACAATCAACCTGACTCTTAGTACATTGAATAAAACCTCAGGCACGTATACTCAATTTGGACTTGCAAAACTAACTATTCACCCCAAAGAGTTTCTAAAATGACAGTCTTGAGAGGTTTCTATAGCAGGTGCTGAAAGGCAGTACAGTGGTTTCCTCTCTATTGCTAATGTTGGCCTAGTTTTTCTTGAGATGCAGCACTATCCTGTCATAGAGACAGCAAATAAGCACCAGAGGGGTTTCTGAAATACAAACATGCCCCCCCCCACACACACACTCACAAACACAATTACCAGTCATCCAATACTGCCTAGAAAAAGTTTTAGTAAACAGAAAAGACAGGTTTGAGTACAGTCAAAACCTTTATTCCTACTCCTCTCACCTATTATTTAATTTAGTTTTTACAGATATTATGCATTAGTATTGTTATTTTTTTTCCTTGTTTGAGTTCACATCACATTTAATGCACTTGGTTGTTGTATGAATTTGAGTGAAATAACATTATTTAATGTCAACATTCGGACAGTGGTCCAAGGCACGGACCTTGGCGATTTGAGTTGGCTCCAGGGATTTGGAATGTCCCCTCTCTGGCAAGGAGGGACCACAAGCTAGTGTGTGAGGTAGAGAAATTCTGACTAGATACTTTTGGTGTCGCTTCCACACACGCCTTGGGCTCTGGTGCCAGTCCTCTTGAGAGGGGTTAGACCAGGGATCGGGAACCTTTTTGATTAGAGAGACATAAAGGCCAAATATTTTAAAGTGTAATTTCAAAAGCGCCATACAGTATTTTAAAAACTAAGTACAGGTGTATTTGCGAATTTATATAAGACCAACACTTTTGGAGTACAATAAATCAGAATTATTTTAAATAACATTCTTACGCTGTTGCTAACCAATGACGACAAAAGTACTTCTTACCATTAACGCGACTTCTGGTGCACCACGGTTTTGCTGATAGCTTTATAGTCTGTTTCATATGTCATTAGATTAAGCTTCATGCAGACGTTAAGACTTCCATCCGTTAATCGTGAACGTAATTCAACTTGATTTGCCATAATGCCTGTACATTGGTGAACACTTCTTGCCGACAAAGGCATGTCTTTTATTCGTTTGATAATCTTGTCTTCATGTGAAGTTGTCAAAATGTTCATTGGCAACATCAAGTATGAAAGTTTTGGAATACTCCCCCTCTGTGAATTTAGACACATAGAAGAACCCTCCCTCTCCAGAGAGGCTGTCTATTCTTGTTGAAAACTTTAGTACTCCTCATATTGTTTTCTTTGAGCGTCCTTTGTCAAAAGCGTTTTGATAATTAGTTGTTCTGACACGATCAGCGTTTGACCCTTCTGCACCTGTAGACATTGACTGCCACACGAAACTACGCCAACCCCACAAGAAACAAACTGTCTCTGCGTCATTTGCCTTGCCTCCTACACCTAACTACAATAACTCCACTAGGACAAACCTTCTCTGCATCATTTGCGTTGCCTGCATGACAGAAATCACATGCAGAGTATGTCGTTATGATCATATTCAACCACCAAAAGAGCCAGGTATGGTTCGCGAGCCATAGCTTCCCGAACCCTGGGTTAGACTCTCTTCCACTCTGGAGTTACAGACTGTGAGAGGCGAAGAGCAGGTTTGGGTATACTTACTTCTGCACGGCTCAGTGCCTGTATATTGGGGTTCACCCCGGTGGACGAGTGGTAAGCCTCCGTCCGCTTTCGAGTGGGGGACAGGTCCTAACCGCTGTTTGTCCTTAGAGGGAGAGAGCTCCCACAGGCGACTTCATCATTCTGTTGTGGGACTTCAATGCACACGTGGGCAATGACAGTGAGACCTTGAAGGGTGTGTTTGGGAAGAATGGCCGCCCACATCAGAAACTCAGTGGTCTGTTACTGGACTTTTGCGCTCATCATGGGTTGTCCATAATGAACGCCATGTTCAAGCATAAGAGTGTTTAGGTACACTTGGTACCAGAACACTGTAGGTCACTATTCAATGATCGACTTTGTGATTGTGTCATCAGATTTGTGGCTGCATCTCTTGAACACTCTGGTGAAGAGATGTGAAGCACCGTCCACTGATCATTATCTGTTGGTGAGTTGGCTCCAATGGTAGGAGAAGATGCCGGTCCGATGTGGCAGGCCCAAACGTGAGGGTCTGCTGTGAACCTCTGGCAGATTCCCGTCATAAAGAGTTTCAACTCCCCCCTCCGAAAGAACTTTGCTCATGTTCTGGGGTAAAAGGGGGAATTTGAGTCCGAGTGGACCATGTTGTGCTCCTCCATTGGTAAAGAGCCAGACTAGAGCTGTAGCCATAAGGCAGACAGTTCCTCTCATGGCGGCAATCCCTGAATTCGTTAGAGGACACCAATGGTGAGGCATGAAGAAGCTGAAGAAGGAGTCCTATCAAGCATTTTTCGTCTGTGGGACTCCTGAGTCAGCTGATGCAGACTGGCTGGCAAAATGGAATGTAGCTTTCATGGTCGCTGAAGCAAATTCTCTGCCATGGGTGGAGTTTGGTGAGGCCCTGGAGCAAGACTTCCAGACAGCTTTGAGGAAATTCTGGTCCACCGTCAGGCATCTTAGGGGGGAGAATTAGTGCCGTCAACACTGTGTATCGTGAAAATGCTGCTGGTGACCTGAATAGTGGACCAGGACTACATGTTCAGCAGGGTCCTCGAGGATACATGAGAGTTTGCCCAACGACTCTATTTGTGTTTTGTGTACTTGGAGAAGGCATTCCACCATGTCCTTCGGGGTGTCCTGTGTGTGGGGTGGGGGGAGTGCTTTGGTAGTATGGAATTTTATGGCAAGTTCAGTCCCTGTATGACAAGTGTCAGAGTTTTGTCTTGATTGCCAGCAGTAAGTTGGATTTTGTCCAGGTGAGAGTTGGACTTAACCAAGGCTGTCTTTTGAACAGATTCTGTTCCCAATTTTTACGGACAGAGTCTCTAGGCACAGACTAAGGGTAGCGGGGGTCCTGTTTGGTGGCCTCAGTTTTGCATCTCTGCTTTTTACAGAAGATATGGTTCTGTTGGCTTCATTAGGCCGTGATCTTCACTACTTACTGGAACGGATTGCATCCAAGTTTGAAATGGCTGCAATGAGAATTGGCACCTTCAAATCTGTGACCATGGTCCTCAGTTGTAAAAGGAAGGCGTTTCCTCTCCAGGTCAGGGATGAGATCCCTTTCCAAGTGAAGAAGTTCAAGTATCTTGGGGTTTTGTTCTTGAGTGAGGGAAGAATGGAGCAGGAGATCCATAGTCAGATTGGTGCAAATTTTGCAGTGATGTGGACTTTGTACCGGTTCGTTGTGGTAAAGAAGGAGGTAAGTCGAAAGACCAAGCTCTTAATTTACTGGTCGATTTACGTTCCTGCCCTCATCTATGGTCACAAATTGTGGGTCATCCCTGAAGTAACAAAATCCTAGATACAAGTGACCTAAATGATTTTCCTGCATAGAATACCTGGGCTCTCCCTTAGATATTGGGTGAGAAGCTAAGTCATCTAGGAGGGGCTCAGAGTCGAACCGGTGCTCCCCCACTTTTTGCGAGGAGCCAGATGAGGCAGCTGGGTCATCTGATTTGGCTGACTTCCAGGTGCTTCTCTGGTGAGGTGTTCCAGGCACGTCCTATGGGAAAGAGACCAAGGACATGGTGGAGAGACTATGTCACTTGTCTGGCTTAGGAATGCTCTGGGAATCCCCCAGGAAAATCTGGATGAAGTGCCTAGCAAAAAGAATGTCTGTGTGTCCATCATAAAGCTCCTGTCCCCATGACCCGACCCGGATAAGCAGTAGAAGACAGATGGATGGATTCATATAGCGATTATGAGAAACAAGAAATGTTATTTGGCCCCACCTTCTTCCAAAAAACAAAATTTTACATTACCAAGGAATTCCTTATTATCATTGGAATAAATGTAACCCAAAGACTATAAGTCTGTTGATTGTTTCTGCATGTACTCATTTGAGGATTCTAGAATTGCCTTCCAGAGTTTCTTTTCAGAGGTATAATCCCATCCTTCCTCATGAATCTTCCTTTTAAGGCTGCACCTCTGGTTGTTAATAGAGTATGCTCAGGGGATGAGAGTGGCAACACCATGTATTTTTCTCACATTACACCTGTCGCAACCAAAGTTCCAATGGTATCTTTTGCTATGTAGAATAGTGTTTTGTCTTGCATGATAATTATTTTATTACAGAGGGCAGAAATAATCTACTATGACAGCAAATGGTCAGTTCCCACCTTCAGGCAGCTTCTCAATCTCACTCCCCATTACTCCAGCGCGGAACATAAAATAGCTCCACCACTTCCTTGCTGATGTCACAGCCTTGTTGGGACATGGTATCTACCAACTATGCAGAACTCCATCTGTATGGACCATCCAAAATGATTTTAATCCTTTTATTTCTAATAACATTGGAAATATTTCTCCTTGTGAAATGGGTTAGGGTGAGGAGGGATGCAGCTTGATTGCATGTCTGAAAATTATTTTTTTTGTGTGTCCTATTCGGCTGTGAAAGCAAGCAGAATGGAGAATCTGTATCACCTTAATGGCGGAACAGTTTTACTGTGTCACAGTGGAGTATTTCTGCTTGTTCTGGGCTTTCTTTGTATTTTAATTGAAGATTTATTAAGGATCAAAGTTGATGAGTTGAACAGAACATGGATGTTTTGGAGACCAGAGGGGAGAGAGTGAGTATGTTGATAGAAGGGTGCTGAGGATGGAGCTGCCAGGGAAGAGAGCAGGAGGAGGACCAAAGGAAAGATTGATGGATGTTTTGAGGGAAGACATGAGGGCTGTTGGTGTTAGGGAGGAAGATGTAGGAGATGTGCTTAGATGGAAAAATATGACACACTGTGGTGACCCTTAATGGGACAACCCAAAAGTAAAAGAAGAAAAAGATACATCAGCACTTCATCCATGAATTATTTGTTGCCTTAAGTGATTAGTCCCAAACCCAGTGAAAGAATCCCTGGAGTGTGTGCCTAGGGATACATGCAAATGAATTCACATTGTTGTTCATCAATAAGAGCAAAAGAAATGTTCTATACAAATAAATTTGGTTTGCTTTGCTTTATAATTGCTAGAAAGTACTGCTATATATAGCAATACTATATTTTTCAGTTCTAAATACTTGTGACTTAAAATACAGTCATTGTAATTGTTTATGTTGCACACATGAAGAGTAAATGACAAAGTGGAGGAACATTTTCTTAAGAAATTAAGATCTTTTTTGTGAAATTATGTCAAAAATGTGATCAAATTTAAAGCTTTTTTCAATGTTCTTGTTTTGCTTTAAAAAAAAAAAGAGAGAGAAACATTGTTTATTGTTATTTTAAGTACGGAATGATTTTAGTGATCTGACATGTTGTCCGTAGCTCCCGATCTACAATTAGTCCAATACCCCTGGTTTTGAATATCTTAAACCAGTTGTTCTCAAACTTTTTTTGCAATGCCGCCCTTATTGTAAGTGAAATTTTCACCGCTCCCACCCCCTGCTTGCTAACAGTATTCCTTTGGAATCAACAAAGAATCAACCAACAGCAGGGTGTAACTTAATTATGAAGTGTTCATTGTATGTTGTTCATGGTCATTCCGCACCCTCCCTATAATGATGGGAATGGGGGGCCCAGCCTTAAAAACCATTGTCTTACACTGAGATGTTCTTCAGATTCTAGAGACACCATCAGACAGGACCTTTCCAAACCTCATTTGACCTCTCCAGACTTAAATGGTAAACTTGGTGTCTAAATGCCATATAATTTTGAAAAGTTTCCACATTTTACAACAGGCATATCACTTCTCAATTATCTATTTTGTCACAATACAATATATGTTAAAAAAAAAAAAGACTCACAAAACCAAAAATGTGTACAGTTACGTATTTTTCCATCCCATCCTTTGCTTTATACACCTTATTAGAACAATAGCACAGCTACAATAAAATGTACATCAACCCACAATCACACAGTGCATCAAAATATGTGGCCTTCCCCAACCGGGTCCATAGTTTGTTTGTACAGTACATAAAAAAAATACTGCACATAGAGATGACATGACATTACATCTGATCTTTGAAATGCATTTTTGCCTGATTTAAACCTACCTTTACCAAATTATGTCATCCCACTATAATTGAAATATGTTTGTATGAGTTACAATATGTGGCATGGTGGCACGACTGGTTAGAGCAGGGGTTTCCAATTCAATTTACCATAGGGCCGCTGGAGGTAGAGTCTCGCTGAGGCTGGGCCGCAGGATTGCTGTACATGGGTGTGCGCACAGTATAAATTAGAAATTAAAAAAAAATCCAATTTTCTCAAACGTGTTTTTTATTTTTTAACACAAAAGGAAGCTGGTGTAAATAGGTTATGTCCAAAACTTTTAATAAAACTCTTCATGGCATCACTGCTGTAACTTTCACTCAATGAAAAATGTTTCTCTGCTTGCATCAAGCGTGGTCGATGTCATGCGCTCGAGAGCCATACACCCCACCATGTTGGGAGGTTTGTCAGCTCTGCACACAACACTGTAAAAGTACCATTCATATAAAACTTGAGGGGCACATTAACATTAAACTTTAATCATAAGGGCTCCAGCACTCCTGCCACCCATGTGAGAATAACCGGCTAAGAAAATGGATGTATATATACTGTATATGGCAAATATATAGCATATATATGGCAATGGCAAACATAAAGACGATGGACCATACATTGTGCATTTCTAGATGTAGGTATCATGACCATTAGCACTTTGACAAAATATTTCTAGATGTAGGGATCATGACCATTAGCACTTTGACAAAATATTTCAAAGCATGACAGCTGTAAACAACTGCAACATCCATCCACCCATCTATTTTCTATACGGCTTATCCTCACTAGGGTCACAGGTATGCTGGAGCCTGTCCCAGCTAACTGCTGGCAGGAGGCGGGGTCCACCCTGTACTGGATGCCAGCCAAGCATAAGGCATGTAAACAAACTATCATTTGGACTCACATTCATACTTATGGGCAATTTAGAGTCTTCAATTAATCTAGCATACCTGTTTTGGGCATATCACCTGTAACCGGAGTACCTGGAGAAAACCTATACTGGCATGGACAGAACATGCAATCTACACACAGGCGAGTAAGGAATTGAACCCTGGTCCTCAGAACTGTGAGCCAGATGTGCTAAGGAGTTGTCTATTGTACTAACACAATGTATTTTCAAATTACAAATGGTTTCAAAGAGAAACATTTATTCCTCAGTGTTTTTTCCCGTTTGTTTTAAATACTTAAACAAGACACTGAAACCCTTTATGCTTTGAGCAATGTATTATTCTATATTATAAAAACAAAGCCTAAAAAATGCAAAAGGTAAAATCAATGAGGTGGCTTTTCAAGACGGAGTGACTGATTTCTAATCCAGTGAAATTATTCACCATAACGGATAACTTCAGATCGTATTTGCATTTAGATTTCACCAATCTTTATGGCAGAGCACCTGTATCTGCAGTCACAAGACAACAATGAAGGCTATCAAGGAGTGATTACAATTATAAAAAGCAAAGGTAATGTAAAGTTTGACCATAAATAATCCTTCCAATCTGCTAGGATAAATCATCCACTGTGTTGTTGTTCGCATGATTTGAAAATCATTTCTATATGCTCGTTACGGCTGTGCTATAGCCAAATCCAAACAAAAACCTTTGTACCTAAAAGAGCGATAAAACAACAGCCTAAAACAAATGGAGGCACAGTGTTGAGCATTATTTTAGTTAATCTGGCTTTATTAAAACAACACATGCTCTCTACATTCCACTCTCATTTCCATCATACATCTGTACATTGTAAGTGTTACTATTTTCTACACTGCTTATCCTCACTAGGGTCACAGGTCTGCTCGTATCTGTACCTATAATTCCTGTAAAATTACACCCAGATTTTAACAAAATGAAACAGGTTTTCCCTGGACACGCTGTTCACTAAAGGCAAATAAATGCGGCACACCAAGGTGTAAACCCAGCTTCACAATACTACTTCTCTGTGTATTTTGTCATATGTGTTTAGGTCCTGGCCTTCAAAAAGCTTTTGGACCTTTTACTAAATGAATGGTCATGGGAAGCTCAGTATGCAGTGGCCAGAATCTACAGGGAATCCCACCTCAACTTGACCCCCCTTGGATAACTAGTGTCTCACTGTCTGGTTGTGTTCTATGCCAGTGTATCGTCCCTGGGATACAGAATACGACTGTTGGAACTGCTACTTTTGTGTACTTATATACTAAAAATGTACTTATATTTTTGCATATTTTACATTAAGAAATGTTGTTACACTCATAACGTGACCTAAATTGTCATTATGTCTACTGATTCTTTTGAAAAAAAATTTGTAGGAATTTTTATTGCATGGCATTTTTCAAAGAGCGGGTGAAGCTGATTTTTAAAGAGACCCAACAAACCAATAACTATAGAAATGTAATCAAGTCTTATTGTAAATGCGTCTTGTAGCATGTTTTTTACATATGACACAGTCCGTCCATGTGTAGCAGTAAAGAAACATTCACACTTTTCAGTGTATTCTATCCAGTTGAAGCATTCTATAGCTTTGCCCCAATACAACACAGCCGGTCTTTCTGCCAAATATTATTTCATGCAAGAGCCTCTCTGCAGTCACCCACTTTGTGTTACAAAGGTAGTTCTGCGGCGCTTCTATGCGCCAGTATTATTTCACGGCCTATGCTCACACATTGGGGGGTAATTGTGCTTTGGTCACTGACTGAAGTTTGGGCATTGACCACCTATTGCCTTTAAATGTTCTACTGTCCAACCTTGTTCCACGGCATCCCGTCACCCACCAGGCAACCATTTTGTGCTAAATGGAAAAGATGAGCTTCTGAAGGTGCTCAGATGATTGTTATGAAGGAGTACTTCTTTTATTCTACAAGAATCCTAAGGTGTTCATTGGAATGGAACTTCCATTTTATATATATCCATCCATTTTCTTCATCGAGGGTTGCGGGGAGTGCTGCAGCCAATCCCAGCTGTCATCAGGCAGGAGGCGGGGTACTCCCTGAACTGGTTGCCAGCCAATCGCAGGGCACATTGAGACAAACAGCCGCACTCACAATCAAACCTAGGGGCAATTTAGAGCGTCCAATTAATGTTGCATGTTTTTGGGACGTGGGAGGACATACAGTATATATATTGGCGGCACGGTGGATCAGCCGGTAAAAAGTGTTGGCCTCACAATTCTGAGGTCCCGCGTTCAATCCCGGACCCGCCTTTTTGGAGTTTGCATGTTCTCCCCGTGCCAGCGTGGGTTTTCTCCGAGAACTCCGGTTTCCTCCCACATCCCAAAAACATGCAACATTCATTGGGCACTCTAAATTACCCCTAGGTATGATTGTGAGTGTAACTGTTTGTCTCTAAGTGCCCTGCAATTGGCTGGCAACCAGTTCTGGGAGTACCCTATGACGTAGAATAAAAACTGGACTGCACACAGGCCCCTTTCACATGGTAAACCTCCGGTCAAGGCAAAACATTGCTTTGGGTACTATTTTACGTGAAATTTGACGTCCTTTGACATGTTTACAATTATACATTGTGAAACATAATAACATCAAATTTAATTGGAACACATTAGGTTTTGCTTTTTTGTTGAGCTGTTGGCTGTCAAAACCGAACAGGGGGTTGCAAAGAAATAACTTGAGTGTAAGTAAGTGTGTTTCAGCTTAACCTTCATAATTAATTATTATATAATTTATCACATTGTTTTCAATATGTTTATGTTTACCATACTTTTTGCCTTGACCAGAAGTCAGAGTCTGTTGACCATGGCGGAACCAATGATGGATGGAGAGTGCGGTCCAGTTTTTATTCTACGTCTTTGGGTGTAAACATACCTCATGGCCGTTGACAGCTGGGATAGGCTGTATGTGCGCGTGCGTGTCAGTGTGTAGCACAGTGGACAACTGGTGTTCTGAGAACTGAGGTTCAAAACCCAGCCCCGCACTCTGACAATCCTGGTGAGGAAAAGTAGCTGAGATAATGGATGCATGGCTTTTCTGAACTAAAACACTTTATTTAAACACAAAATTATTTTCATTTACTTGCTCTAATTTTGAAATTCAGAGTCCTATTTATATTTAGTAAAGGAGAAAAGACACAGTTGTCCTCGTATATTTGATTAGAATCTGTAAAATGGGTACAATTCTTTAAAAGAAAATATCAAGGGCCGTGTGAAATCCATTTATCTCTATGGAATTAAAATTGAAGTGTCAAGCATGACTGCAAAACATTTTCATCAAACAAAACATAACAAAAAAGGTGACTGTCGTTCACTCATCAGTTCTATTTAAATAAAACATACCACCAATTCTGCCAGGGTATTTAAAATTAGGCGTACCACCATACACATTATGCAGTCATCTATACCCCTGTCATATTGAAATGAAAGTGTACAACATTCTTTTCCCCATTCTTTTTGGAGGGGTTTGTGTGTCTTGATGATTCGAGGAGGTAAGTTGTCTGGGGCTTCATGCCCCTGGTAGGGTCACCCATGGCTAACAGATCCTGGGTGAGGGACCAGACAAACTACGACTCCAAAACCTCTATGATGACGACAAAAATTGGATCTTGGTTTCCCTTGCCTGGACGCCGGTCACCGGGGCCCCCATTTGGAGCCAGGCCCGGAGGTGGGGCTCGAAGGCGAGCGCCTAGCGGCTGGGCCTGAACCCATGGGGCTCGGCCGGGAACAGCCAAAAAAGGGTAACAAGGGTCCCCCATCACAATGGGCTCACCACCTGTGAGAGGGGCCATAGGGGTCAGGTGTAATGTGAGATGGGCGGTGGCCAAAGGCAGGGACCTTGGCGATCTGATCCCCAGCTACAGAAACGAGCTCTAGGGACATGGAATTTCACCGCTTCGGCAGTGAAGGAGCCCGTGTTTGTGCATGAGGTCGAGAAGTTCCAACTAGATATATGTTCTGATGGGAATGTAAATTGTGTAATCTGATTTTTTTTAATGAGCCATGTAACTTCAATGGATGACACTGATCTGACCACAGTGCATACGTCGGATGTTGTTCACAGTGGTCAAAGGGAGTGCTCAGGGGCTTAGTGTGTTTACTCAGACACGTAAAAAAATTAGCAAGAAGACAGAAGACTCTACTTTCTCTCTAAATTGTCCCTTGATCACATTTGGGAAAGGTGAGTCCAATTTCAGCGCCACAGCGGGAAAGCTGTGGAGCGTCGGCCTCACAGTTCTGAGGACAAGTGTTCAAATCCTCCTGGCGCCTGTGTGGAGTTTGTATGTTCTCCCTGTGCGGGTTTCTTCCCACTTCCCAAAAACATGCAGGAATTGGAAACTCTAAATTACCCAAAGGTGTGATTGTGAGTGTGCCTGCTGTCTGTCTCCATACGCCCTGCAATTGGCTGGAAACTAGTTCATAATGGATGGATGGATGGATCTATCTATCTATCTATCTATCTATCTATCTATCTATCTATCTATCTATCTATCTATCTATCTATCTATCTATCTATCTATCTATCTATCATCTATCTATCTATCTATCTATCTATCTATCTATCTATCTATCTATCTATCTATCTATCTATCTATCTATCTGTACACATTCACACACACACATTCTTAGACCCTTATCCTCATAAGGGTCACAGGGAGTGCTGGAGCCGATCACAGAGGCGGGGTACACCCTGAACTGGTTGCCAGCCAATCGCAGTTTATATATATATATATATATATTATATATATATATATATATACTCAAACTAATTGATATGCAAAGCTTTCTTTTTACTGAGTGACATCATACATTTTAATGACCATCAGTAAGCTATAATACATTAGTGTACATATCCACACTGAAAGAGGCGCCAATGTTCCTGGAGAGCAATTATCGTCTGCACTTTGTTTATTATCTTTTATGATTGGCAAGGGAACGCGTGCGCGTGTGTGCATGAGTGTGTGTATGCGTGAGTGTATATGTGTGTGCGTGTGCATGCGGCGAGCAAGAGAGTGTTTGCATGTTCATCCATTGTTTGGAGGAGTTTTCTCAGGGGTATTTGGACTTCCTGCTGCATTCAAATCCATGCATGTTCAGTTAATTGAAGACTCAAAATCTTTGTCTGTATGTGCCCTTAATTCAGGATGGACCCCGCATCTCGCTCAAAGTAAGACAGGTTAGTCTCCAACACATCTACAAAAATGAAGTGGACAAGTCGTACAGAAAATAGATGGAGGTTTGGGAACATACTTCTCCTTCTGTTCCTTTCAGCTTGTTGCGTTAGGAGTCCCCACAGCGCCTCATCTTCTTCCATGCAACACAATCTCTTGCCTCTTCCTCTCTCACACCAACACCCCTTATGTTTGCCTTCACAACATCCATCAAGCTTCTCTTTGGTTTTCGTCTTGCTCATTTGCCTGGCAGCTAATGCATAAAAAAGACAAGATATTTAATGTTCAAACGATAAACTTTATTGTTCTTAGCAAATAATCAATGTAGCCCTATGCAGCGGTGAAGAAGTGATGGGTAAATACGGCATTCAGCAAAGGAACTTTGAGGGGAAGATGGTGTTGGACTTCGCAAAAAGGATGGAATTGGCAGTGGTGAACACTTATTTCCAGAAGAGACAGGAACATAGAGTGACCTACAAGAGCGGAGGTAGAACCACGCAGGTGGATTATATTTTGGCAGACGATGTAATCCGAAGGAGGTTACTGAGAGTACGGTAGTCATAGGGGAGAGTGTCGACAGTATAGGATGGTAGTGTGTAGGATGACTCTGGTGATGGCGTGGAAGATTAAGAAGACAAAGGTAGAACATAGAATCATGTGCGGATAAAGGAAGAATTGTGTGTGGCCTTTCAGCAAGAGGTGAGACAGGCTTTCGATGGACAGGAGGAGTTCCCAAAAGACTGGACTACTACAGCCAAGGTGATCAGAGAGACAAGCAGGAGAGTACTTCATGTGTCTTCTTGTCGGAAATGGGAGAAGGAAACCTGCTAGTGGAAAGCCAAATACAGGAAATCATACAGGGAAAGAGATTACCAAGAAGTGTGACACTGAGAGGACTGAGGCAAAAGGAATCCACTGAGATGTGACATAGGGCAAAGGTAGAAGTGGTGAAGGCTAAGCAAGAGACGTATGATGGTAGGTTGGACACGAAAGAAGGAGAAAAGGAACTCAATAGGTTGGCCAGAAAGAGAGATAGAGATGGGAAGGATGAACAGCAGGTAAGGGTGATTAAAATTCAAGAGGGAAATGTGTTGACTGATGTCAGTAGAGCGCTAAATAGATGGAAAAAACACCATGTGATAGAAGCTGAGAAAGGAAGAGTGACTTTTAGGAAAAAGGTCAGACAGCCTGTTGACGTACAGGAGGAGCTCCTTGAAGACTTGACTTAATGATGGAACCTCAAAGTACAGGAAGTCATAGAAAGAAAGAGGACCAAGGAGAGAAAAAAGGAATATATTGAGATGTGATGTTGGCCAAAGGTAGAAGTGGCAAAGGATAAACAAGAGAAATATGAGGACATACAGTATACGCCAGGTTGGACACTAAAGGAGGAGAAAAGGATTTCTGCAGGTTGTCCAGACAGAGGAATTGAGATGGGAAGAATGTGGAGCAGGTTAGGATGATTTAGGGTGATTTCGATGGATGTATTGACTGGTGTCTGTTGTGTGCTTGATGGATGGAAATACTTGGAGAATTTCATGAATGAAGAAAATGAGAAGGAAAAGTAAAAGTGTGATGTACAAGGAAGTGGAAATGATTAGTCAGGGGGATTTAGAAAACTCCGCTGGCACTTTTATCCTTTTTGGGATCCAGCGGGAGAAATCACTCACTTTGTGCAGCAAATGCACAGGCACTGTGGTACCTACTGGGATGTGCTGCATGGCTCCTGACCGCTTCTGACTTCTGACTTCGCTCCTTGTTGGACGCTGCATTGCGATCCACCCCCTCGAGGATGAGGATTTTTCTGGTTCAAAAAATTTCAAAACGTGCCTCAGTATGGGGGTGGTCCTTGTTACGTGGAGGAAGAGTTTCCTTACATCACCAGTGAGGGATCTTCCTCTTTTTCTTTCAGCTTGTCCCGTTAGGGGTCGCCAGAGTGTGTCATCTTTTCCATATAAGCCAATCTTGTGCATTCTTTTCACCAACTTTCACTGTCGTCATGTCCTCCCTCACATCACCATCAACCTTTTCTTTGGTCTTCCTCTCGCTCTTTTGCCTGGCAGCTCCACCCTCAGCAACCTTCTACCAATATACTCACTCTCCCCTCTGAACATGTCCAAACCATCTAAGTCTCCTCTCTCTAACCTTGTCTCCAAAACATCCAACTTTGGCTGTCCCTCTAATGAGCTCATTTCTAATCCTATCCAACCTGCTCACTCCGAGCAAGAACCTCAACATCTTCATTTCTGCTACCTCTAGTTCTGCTTCCTGTTGTTTCGTCAGAGCCACCGTCTCTAATCCGTATACCATGGCCGGCCTCACCACTGTTTTGTTAACTTTACCCTTCATCATGGCAGAGACTCTTCTGTCGCATAGAACAGTGATTTGCAACCTTTATAGAGCCAAGACACATATTTTACAATTGAAAAATCCCACAGCACACCAACAAAAGTAAATGTCACGAAAAATGGATAGATTAATTACTGTATGTACTTCCTGCCATCTAACAGGAGGATTATTTTTTTGTTCTGCCTGTTATTGTGCCTCACTAGCATAATAGATGAAGAAAAATACATTACTTCTTGGAAATAAATGGTTTTTTTTTTAGCAATTACATGTAGAGTGCTCACGACACACTAATGTACCCCGGTGCACTGGGAATCACTGGCATAGAACTTTCCGCCAACTGTTCCATCCCGCTTGTACCAGTTTCTTCACTTTCTTACCACACTTCACCATATTGTTGACCCCAATTATTTGAAGTCATCCACCCTCGCTATCTCTTCTCCCTGGCAGGAAGAGCTCCTAGAAAACTGGATTACTACTGCCAAGGTATTCAGAGAGGCAGGCAGGAGAGTACTTGGGGTGTCTTCTGGTGGGAAAGAGAAGAAGGAGACTTGATGGCGAAGTCGTCTACGACCGACCCCGGAACTGTTAATCTGGAAGGCGTAGGTAGAAATTCAGATAATGTTGGTCGAAGACAAAAAAGAGGAAGAAAGCGGCTTAGTCGGAAGAAGAAGAGGAATGCACAAACCCTACATCTGTGTGTCGGGACTTTGAATGTTGGGACTCTGACAAGAAAAGCTCCGGAGTTAGTTGACATGATGATTAGGAGAAAGGTTGATATATTGCACATCCAAGAGAGCAAGTGGAAAGGGAGTAAGGCTAGAAGTTTAGCTGGAGGGTTTAAATTATTTTGTCATAGAATAGATGGGAAGAGAAATGGAGTAGGGGTTATATTCAAAGAAGAGCTGGATAAGAATGTCTTGGAGGTGAAAGAGTATCAGATTCAGTGATGAAAATGAAATTTGAAATTGAGGCTATGATGTATAATGTGATTAGTGGCTATGCCCCACATGTAGGATTTGACCGTGAGTTGAAAGATAAATTCTGGAAGGAACTAGACGAAGTAGTCCTGAGCATCCCATACAAAGAGGGAGTTGTGATTGGTGTTGATTGTAATGGACATTTTGGTAAAGGAAGCAAGGGTGATGAAGAAGTGATGGGAAAATACGGCATTCAGCAAAGGAACTTTGAGTGGAAGATGGTGTTGGACTTCGCAAAAAGGATGGAATTTGCAGTGGTGAACACTTATTTCCAGAGGAGACAGGCACATAGAGGGACCTACAAGAGCGGAGGTAGAAGCATGCAGGTGAATTATATTTTGTGTAGATGGTGTAATCTGAAGGAGGTTACCAATTGTAAGGTAGTGGTGGAGGAGAGTGTAGCTCGACAGCATAGGATGATGGTGTGTAGGATGACTCTGGTAGCGGGTAGGAACACTAAGAAGACAAATGTAGAGCAGAGAATCAGGTGGTGGAAGTTGAGAAAGGAAGAATGCTGTGTGGTCTTTCGGAAAGAGGTGAGACAGAGTCTAGATGGACAGGAAGAGCTCCCAGAAGACTGGAATGCTACTGCCACGGGCGCAAATTTTAGACCTGTATGAAACAGCCAGGGTATTTGGACTTGATGCTTCCCGCATACATCTTCAAGGACCATGTTTGCGTTCATCATGTGGCAAGGTACAAAAGAGTGAACTTAAAGACTCTCCGAGCCATCAACAGAAGCAAACCTCTTGCCTCTCTCAAAAGAAAATGTATATGAATGTTTGTGGGCGTGTGCATGTGTGTGTGTGTGTTGTGTGTGTGTGGTGTGTGTGTGTGTGTGTGTGTGTGTGCGTGTGAGGGTGGGGGTGGGGAACCTACTTTGCGTTTTTATTTTCACATTTCCCAGGGGGTTCTGGTCACCATAAACTGCAAAAAATTAGGTCTTACTGTATAGAGGAATAGAGTTGATGAGACACACAATGAAGTTATGGGAAAGAGTAGGTAGGCTAGACTCAGGACAGAAGTAAGAATCTGCGAGCAACACTATGGTTTCATGCCCAGAAAGAGGACCACAGATGCATTATTTACCTTGGGGATGGTAGTGGAAAAGTACAGAGAAGTTCAGAAGGAGCTATAGTGTGTCTTTGTGCATCTAAAGAAAGCCTATGAGAGAGTACCAAGAGAGGAACTGTGGTAGTCTTGTATGGTCGAGAAATACAGTGGTGCCTCTACTTACAAAATTAATCCATACCAGAAGTTGTTGCGTCAGGTGAAACTTTTGTAAGTAGAAACATATTTTACATGTAAATACCTTATTCAACTCCAAGACCCCGACCACCTCACCACCGCCAAAAATAAGCATTCATGGTGACCAGCAAAATAAAGGCAAATAACTTGTTGCCAGCCTCAATCCACTTGCAAGCACCACCACGGATGAACCCATGTCACTGGACAGGTTCCATCTCTCCCCTGAGAATGTCAACATCGGCTGATGGAAGGCTGGTGCTTGTACTGCATTTGGGTCATTCCAAGAGCAATTGTCATGTCAACGCTACTGGTGTGCCAAACAAAGGCACGGGAACGGTGAGTCTGAATCTCATTTAGAAATACACCACTCATTCTCTTTCTCAAGTGATACTAAGCTCTTCGGATTAAGAAATAGATATGGCAGGTTTCATTGATTGTGGTTCTGATGCAAACTTAATAAATTCTCTCCTCATTAGGCAAATGCACCCTAGAATCTTTGAGGTCACGCGGCATCGCAATGCTTATGTTGCAGACAGTAGTTTTTTTGGCAAGATTACTAAATGCACCCAAACACTAAAACGAGATTTCCCGATTCTAACTCAGAATGTATTAGTTTTCATGTTTTTTATGCCATGAATTATGACCTCCCCTCTTCGAGCCGTCATGTTATCATTGTGGAGGGGTTTGTGTGTCGCGATAATCCTAGGAGCTAAATTGTCTGGGGGTTTCTGGTAGGGTCACCCATGGTAAACAGGCCCTAGATGAGGGACCAGGCAAAGTACGTCTCCATAAACCTCTATGATGAATAAGAATAGTGGATTTAGGTTTCCTTTTCCCAGACGCGGGTCACCGGGGCACCCTTCCTGACCAAGCCTGGAGGTGGCGCTGGGGCGGCCGGGGATCAGTCGCTGCCGAGGCTAGGTCAGGGAGCGGCCGAAGATCGGTGGCCATTGTGGCATGGCCTTCTGACGGCCGCGGACCAGTCGCCATTGAAGCAGGAGAGGGAGGTGGCAGTCATCGAGATCAGGGCGTGAGGATGCCGTATACCTGTCGCTGTCAAGACAGGAACGAGAGACGGAAGAATACCGCCGGTCGTCGTCGAAGCAGGACCATTGGGCGGCCGCGGGCCGGTCGCCGCCGGTACTGGAACGAAGGGCTCCGTGATGCCATCGCTGCCTACTGGACTGGAGCGTGAGGCGGCTGCAGAGCCATCGCCACATCCTGGACAGGAACGTGAGGTGGCTGCGGAGCCATCGCCAACTCCTGGGGAGGAACGTGGGATTTAGAGAGTGGCTCCTGAAAACCCACAGGCCGCAGAACTCTAAGTTGTTGCTCTTTCGGTGTTTGACTTGGCACATCTGAACTGGAGGCTTGGCCATGAATGAGAGTCGACATCTTCAGGCGGAATCCGACTGGCTCAGAGTCAGGGATCCATGAGGAGAACTGGCAGAAAGTAGGGGGCATGAATAGATCATTCTTGGGAACAGCATGGAGCGACGGGAATAATAAAGTCCTCGCCCTCTTAACTGGAGGAAAATAGATTGAATAGTTAGAATTCACTCAATCCTCTGAACTTAAGCCCTCTGCAATTCGTTTTGTTTTTTGGGAAAACACACGTTGAAGGCACTCTGGTAGGCTTATCTTCAATCGCAAATTCCACCCTTTTACTTCCTTTTACCAGGCCACCCGAAATGAGGAGTCCGGCCAAGCTGGTCAGGAGGTCAGCCCGGACGCCAAGCACCAGGGTCCCCACAGGGCGACTCAGGTGGACGTCCCCGAGGAGGGACCCAAAGGCACAGCAGGAACAAGACGGGGGAAGGTGACGGCTTGAGATGAAGGTCTCCCAAGACGTGGTCGGGAGCTGGAGGCTGCCAACGCTGGTAGAGGTCCGCCGAGGCCTGGGTAAAAGGCATCTGTGGTCTGGGAGCCGTCGAGGCATGGACATGTGGCACCCGTGGATCAGTCGCCGCAGAGGCTTAGTCATCCGGCGGCTGTGGATCAGTCACCGCCGAGGCGTGATCGTAAGGTGGCCAAGGATCGGATATTGCTGAGACGTGGTCGTCAGGCGACCGAGGATTGGTCGGTGCTGAAGCAGGAGTGGGATGCGGCCGAGGATCGGTCGCTGATGAGGAGTTATCGTGAGGTCGCTGTGGATTGTTCGCTGAAAGGCATGGTCATCAGGTGGACGGAAATCGGTTGCTGGGGAAACAGTAGCGGGAGGCGGGTGTGGGGCGGTCACCACCGAGGCGTGCACGAGATTCGGCTGTGGTTGGATACCCATTGAGGCATGGAGGGGAATTGGCTGCGGCTCCATCGCCACCGAGGCATGGACATGAATTGGCTGCGGATTGGTCGCCACCGAGGTGTGGATGTGGATCCACTGTGGCTTGGTTGTCACCAAGGGGTGGACGAGATTCGGCTGGGGTTCGGTTGCCACCAAGGCATGGATGGGAATCGGCTGCGGATCGGTCGCCACCGAAGCATGGATGAAAATCGGCTGCGGCTCGGTCGTCACCGAGGCATGGGTGAGAATTGGCTGTGGCTCGGTCACCACCAAGGTATGGATTGGTGATGGCTATAGATCCGTCACCAGTGAGGCGTGGATGGAAATTCACTGTGGCACCATCGGCAGTGAGGCGCAGACGAAAGTCCGCTGCGGCTTGGTCGCCGGCAAGGCGTGGGCAGAAATTTGCTGTGGTTCTGCTGCCACTGCTGTGTGGGCGGCAGTCCGCACTCGCTTGGTCGTCACCGAGGCGGAACCGAGAGTCCACTGTGGCTCAGTCGTTGGCATGGCATGGACGATAGTTGGCAGAAGCTTGGTCGCCGGCAAGGCATAGACGGACGCCGGCTGTGGCTTGGTCGTTGAGCAGCAGGAGGCAAAATTTGGGACCCTACTTGGGCGTTTCCTCTGGCCACCACAGAGCGCTCGGATAGATGGCCAAACTGGTCCCCCAGAAAGGACCAGAGGAAGAGGACCTGGGCTCCCAGGACAAAGTGGAAATACAAACTGACTGGGATTGAACACCAGGAGAGAAAAACCAAACTCCTCTTGTTGCTATGTTGTTGTTCCTTGTTCTTTGTTCTGAATGTCGTAACAAGGCAGCACCAAAATTCCTTGTGTGCTTTTACACGCAATTAAAGCTGATTCTGATTCTGCTGCTCACACACGATAAAGCGGTGTTCATCCTACAGAAACACAGTGCAACGAACTCGCAAATACCAATGACACATTCAAGGGTTAAATGCCTGGTCTAATTAGTGTCCAATGCAGAGCAGCTGTATGACAGCTGCTAGAGGCGGTACCACCCAAGGCAGCGGTTTGGCCATGCCCCTCGCAGGCAGCACCACCCAGGGCACTGGCTTGGGCATGCCCCTGACACACACAGGACATCTTGGTGTCAAGAAAAGCAAACACAGGGCAAGAGATGTGATGCTTTGGCCAGGCATGGGACAAAAGATTGAAGAAACAGTGAAAAAGTGAGACATCTGTCAATCACACCACAGTTCCAGTATAAGGGAAGCTTTGCTCCCACATGCCATCTCAGAGACCCCAAGGGATACTGTAGCAACTGATCTATTCACATGGAATTCTGATAACTACATAATCATTTGGGATTACCTCAGCAGGTACTTTGATATAGAGTGTCTGCACAACATCACCAATGCTGCCGTTATCCAGAATATATAAGCAATGTTTGCAAGGCATGAAGTCTCCCTCCAGGTTGTTAGCAACAATGGACTATGTTACAACTCCAGAGAAATCAAGTAGTTTGCAGAGTTGTGGGGCTTTCATCACATCACCTTGAGCCCACATTACCCACAGAGCAATGCGTAGCCAGAAAAAAATGTCCAAACTGCAAAGCGAATCCTCACCGAGGCCAAAGAGGATAAGAAAGAACCATATCTCTGTTTTCTGAAGTATAGAAATATACCTGTCGACAGCTTCAAATCATCAGCCCAGATCTTGATGAGCCGTAGACTGCGTTCTATCCTGACAACGACAACGCAGCAACTCCAACCTCAGGTGGCTCCTGAAGCAACTCTCTGTGCAAGGAGGGAGAACTGTCAGCAGCACCAGAAGCGACACTACACCAGATCCACTAGGCCAATGTCGACTCTACCTGCTGGCACACCCATCCCTTTCCAGCAGGAAGATGGCACTTGGAAACCAGTGACAGTCACTTGACCAGCTGAGAGACACCATAAAGCTACCACATTCGGACTAGTGATGGCCAGTCCTTCAGATGCAACTGGTGACATCTGTTGCACAACAGCGCAACCACCACAGAGCAACCACAAATCAGTGAGGGCAACTCCAGTTCGAGGCAAAAGGACTCAGATGCACAATGTCTTAACACTGGGTCTCAGTGCGAACTTGATGATGCAGAGCTGGAGTAAACTGTACTTTTCCTCTTCAGCTCTGTTTTTAAGCGGTCCCGTGAACATGAGTTCAACGTGTTCCGTGAATCTCCTCCATCCATCTGGTAAATTGGATGAGTCCCGGTCCATTCTCGTGGACAATACCTCGTCCCCTCCCCCCATGAGTCCATAGTTTTACTACCGTCACTTTGACACCATTTTATGCTCTTGCTATATACGAGAAGTACTATAGTTCAATCTAAGAATAACGGAAAATACTTGCTTTGTTTCACATGTGGCTTCCTTCTTTACTCCCCACTCCAGCAAAAGAGCATCAATCACTTATGGTGACAGTGTTCGTTTGTCAGAGGACTCTCAAGAGAAAAGTTCAAACGATAACCGTAGCCAAAACATTACAGTGGTCGTAGTCAATTTTGAGTTCAGTTTTTCTCCACTTGCATTCTGCTTTTCTACACCTAGATTTAGAGCTCTTGACCATCATTGTCCCCCTCCAGGGTGTTCTAGGTCACCTCAGGATTGTCTTAGTTTCAACAGGACCGACAGCATTCATGGCATTTGTGATTTTTGAGGTGAAATTGTCCAAAAGTTCATAAACTGTCTCAACATTCACTGTCTTTGGCGCAGCCACTGTCTCCATAAACTTATTGGTAGTACTCTCATTTATGTACCTTTTCCGAATAGATATAGTGTAGGAATAATTGTGAATATAATTATCATACATCTGCGTCCAATAAAGAAATACTTTGCTCTGTTCTACATAACGTGGCAGCCACCTAGCAGGAGATAGCAAGAACAAAAACATCTAAACATCAGAACTGTTAGAATCAGGAGCACCTGCTGCCTGTTAAAGAAATGATGACAACACATGTACTCAGCAATCTTCCACACACATGCACACACACATGAACAAACAAGTACACTTTGTTTCCAACTGTTTTGCTTGCCATCTCCTTTTTGTAGGATCCATGTAAATAAGGGGTATCTTAAAACTAAATAAATAGAAGTGCTGAGGAGAGGATAACCAGAGTGCAGTGGCTTATTGTATGAGACAGTTCCTCTCCTCACTCCTCACGAGCTGTCAAACTTGAACTGGTGTCTTTGCTTCCTTTTTTGTTTATTACCAGAATGTGAGTGCAGCTTCTGTCACACCTATGCAGACCTCACCACTGTTCTGCAGCCCTCCTACGGATCCTGTACTATTCCAAGATATTTCTCCGCCACACCAGACTTACGCATGCAATACCACAGTTCCTGTCTTGGTACTCTGTCATAGGTTTTTTTCTCGATTAACAAAGACATAATGTACCTCCTTCTCACCTTCTCTGTACTTTTCAACTCGCATCCTCAAGACAAATACAAAACAGTACTGGTGTTCGCAGAAACTTACTTTTGTCCTGAGTCTAGTCTCCACTACTGTTTCCCATAACTTCATTGTGTGGCTCATCAACTTTATTCCCTTTATTCCTTTATTTATTTAGTGCCCACAGCTCTGCACATCGCCTTTGTTCTTAAACATGTGAAGTAGCACACTTTTCCTCCATTCCTCGCCCGCTAGTATTTTGTTGAATAAGTTGGTCAAAAACTCCACAGCCACCTCTCCAAACTGCTTCCATACCTCCACTGGTATGTCAGCAGGACAAACTTCCTGTCCATTTTTCATCCTCTGTAGTGCCTTTCTAACCTCCTCTTTTACTAAATATTGCCACTTCCTGGTCCTTCACACTTGCCTCTTCTAATCTTCCTTCTTTCTCATTTTCTTTATTCATCAACTTCTGAAAGTATTCTTCTCTATTTAGCACACTACTGACACCTGTCAACACATTTCCATTGCGATCCTTAATCACCCTTACCTGCTGCATATCCTTCCCATCTCTAGCCCTCTGTCTGGCCAACCTGTAGAGATCCTTTTCTCCTTCTTTTGTGTCCAACCTGGTGTACATGTAATCATATGCTTCTTGTTTAGCCTTCGCCACCTCTACCTTTGCCCTACCTCACATCACAATGTATTTCTTTCATCTCTCCTCAGTCCTCTAAGTGTCCCACTTATTCTTTGCTAACCTCTCTCCTTGTATGACTTCCTGTAGTTTGCAGTTCCACCATCAAGTCTCCTTCTCCCCTTTCCTACCAGAAGACACCTCAAGTACTCCACTGCCTGTCTCTCTGATCATCTTGACTGTAGTAGTCCAGTCTTCCGGCAACTCCTCCTGTCCATTGAGAGCCTGTCTCACCTCTTTCCGAAAGGCCGCACAACATTGTTCCTTTCTCAACTTCCACCATATGGTTCTCTGCTCTACCTTTGTCTTCTTAATATTCCTACCCACCACCAGAGTCATCCTACACACCACCATCCTATGCTGTTTTACAGTCACTAACCTCCTTCAGATTACATCGTCTGCACAAAATATAATCCACCTGCGTCCTTCTACCTTCGCTATTGTAGGTCACTACATGTGCCTGTCTCTTCAGGAAAAAAAGTGTTAACTACTGCCATTTCCATCCTTTTTGCAAAGTCCACCACCGTCTGTCCCTCAAAGTTCCTTTCCTGGATGCCGTACTTGCCCATCACTTCTTCCACACCCTTGCTTCCTTTACCAAAATGTCCATTACAATCAGCACCAATCACAACTCTCTTTTTGTATGGGATGCTCAGAACTACTTCATCTAGTTCCTTCCAGAATTTCTTTTTCAACTCTAAGTCACATCCTACCTGTGTGGCATAGCCGCAAATCACATTATACTTAACTCCCTCAATCTCAAATTTCAGACTCATCACGCTATCTGATTCTCTTTTCTCCTCCAAGACATTCTTACCCAGCTCTTCATTATAATAACTCCTACTCCATCCCCATTATTATTATTATTATTATTATTGTTTGTATTCAACCATTTTCTTAGCCGCTTTTCCTCACAAGGAAGACCAAAGAATAGGATGATGATGTGGTGAGGGAGGACATGAAGACTGAATTGGTTGCCAGCCAATCGCAGGGCAATAGAGTCTCCAATTAATGCATGTTTTTGGGAAGTGAAAGGAAACCAGAGTACCGGAGAAAAGCTGCGCAGGCAAGGGGAGAACATACAAATTCCAGACAGGCTGGGCTGGGATTGAACCCACATCCTCAGAACTGTGAGGCCAACGCTTTCCAGCTGTTCCACTGTGCCGCTTATTATTATTATCCAACCATTTTATTCGCTGTTTAGCCTCACCTGGGTCACGGGAGTGCTGGAGCATATCCCAGCCGTCAACTCCCAGGAGACAGGGTACAGCCTTGACTGGTTGCCAGCCAATCGCAGGGCACATAGAGACAAAGAGCCGCACTCACAATCACACCTAGGGGCAATTTAGAGTGTCCAATTAATGTTCCATGTTTTTTGGGATGTGGGAGGAAACCGGAGTGCCCGGTAAACCCACACAGGCATGGGGCACACTGATTCATAGGGTAGGGTCAATAACTGCAGTCATAGGGAGGTGGGTTAGACACTCAGTTACATGGCGGTGCTCCTGAGGCCGGGCCCACTGGGATGGATGACTGCTTGGTGTGTGGGGCTTCTCTCTCGTAGCCCATAGCTGCTCCCTTGGTTCCCGTCCTCATCATTCTCTTGTCAGGTGCCCCTGTCTTCCCCTTTCTCCAACAAATAACAAATAAGGGACATCCTCCCATCCTTGGGCTGGGCTGGGACTGGCTGCATCTCGGGGCCTGCGGGTTGTGGTGGAGGGCCACCCAGTGGCTGCCTCGAAGGGGCCAGCGGACCACCCTGGGTCCCTCGCCATGGGATATGTCCTGTCTCAGGTGAAACTATGGTCCCAGATGCCTCCTCAATCGATTGGGTGAGGTGCTTCAACTTCCCATTGCAGACACTATAATATTATGACATTTCTGTCAGTGTTTTTGCATGGACAATGGTGTGAATTTACTTGCTTGTGTCTGTAGGCACACACCCCTGGGATTCTTTTACTGGATGTGGCACTAATCACTTATTGCAACAAATAACTCACGTATACATGAATTGCTTATGTTTCACCCCACTTAGATCCTCAATCCATAGACTTCTATTCTTCACTTATTCAGTCCCATTAAATTTCAGTTGTATTGGGGGGTTCACGATCCTTATCTTTCATGATGCTTCTCCTGCCCTTGTCCTGTCATATCTTGTCCTGTCTTCGTTCGCACGGTGTACTGCTACAGTCTCATGCAACATTCATATTTAATGTTTCTTTTTTTTGTAGATATAGAATGATTTGCTTTTCTCATTCTGGTTGAAGTTAGTGCTTTGTCTTTGTCCTTTTTTCTTTCTCACCGCACTCGAAATTCTGTTCAGTTCGATGGATTGATTTTGATCCTCAATCAAATTTCCATTAAAATACAAAGAAATCAGAGGACACTGAAAAACTCCATTGTGACACAGTTAAACTGTTATGGCATAAAGGGGATGCATAATTTCCATTCTGCTTAATCTGACAGAAGAACATAACACACACACACACACACACACACACACACGCACACACACACACAAGATAATTTAAACATTGATTTTATTGGACTTGATTTCATTTTAATTTTCAGTGATTGACAATGCATAAATGAATTTGCCAGTTCTTCGCAAATGTTGAGCCCAGCCATAGCTTCTTTGTTTCTATGATGTCATGGGTGCACATATTTACTAATTTGATTGATTCTGGGTATGTAATATTGTGAAGTTTTTCCAGGGACAAATGTACTCCAGATGTCAGTATATTAAACTTTAGTACACTGTAACTGGATGACGAGAGTGTAAAAGTAGTCTGAATTAATTTATATCATCAATGCTCTGTAAAAGGCGGCATGGTGGAGCACCTGGAAAGCGTTGGCCTCACAGTTCTGAGGTCCTGGGTTTAATCCCGGACCAACCTGTGTGGAGTTTGAATGTTCTCCCCGTGCCTGCGTGGGTTTTCTCCAGGAACTCCGGTTAGGGTTAGGGTTGTCAGCTGGGATAGGCTCCAGCACTCCCCGCGACCCTTGTGAGGATAGGCGTAAAAGAAAATTGATGGATTCATTTTTTAATGAACTTTTTCTTTTCAGATTTTGTCTCTCGCTGACCTGATATTGGAGAATTTGGTGATAATTTGGTTAGAAATAAGTGTTGGTCTGTCTTTTTGCTCTGTGAAAAATATTTACGGCGTTTAAGTTACCTCATGTTCGAATGTTATCTTATCTAATTGGCATCGACAACAATAGGCCAAAATCATCTACATTATTCTGCATTAATGACCTTTATTTTAGGGACGTTCAATATGAAAAATGTTTGAATGAAAATCTGAAACTACTTTGGTTAAATGCAACAAAATTAGGCTATATTATGACACTGTGTTCTCTGTTTTTTTAAGTCTATCCCTGAATAAATGAAATAATTTGCTCTTATCAGTCGTCATTGAACCAACGACAGTGGGGGAGTTCTGAAGATTGGAAAACCATTTATGTTGTACTTTCAATGTTTAATGCTTGGGTATCCATTGAAAAGCATATGAATAAAACTTTCTCTGACTGTGAATTTAAGTGAACGGCTAACCAGGGCCTAGGATTTCGGTGACGGTAAACACAATTTTATATGTCCACAAAATACTTACTGTAGAGCTGCCAAAACATACACACAACTCATAACTAAATGAAGAACAACACTACTACACACAAAAACTCGAGAAGGGCAAATCGTTATCAATAAATACAATATTTTACTTGATATACTATATACTGTTTAAGCCATGGCCCGGCCCTCTAGCTTACTGTCAGAAGGTTAAAGATGTGTGCTTTGTGATTTACTATAAGTGTCATTCATGCATTTGTATTTGATGGCTGTGGCTTTTGGTGCTATAAGTTTGCCATTTTCGACTAAAATTACACAGTCACCCCTCATTGTGCTGACCATGTTAATTAGATCTCAAAAGTTGATGCAAACCACTTTGTGTTCCATTTTTAACGTATGAAAACTGCTAAATAAAATACAATCACTATTTGACATTACTTTTTTCAGATAAATCTGTTGGAAAATTATTTATACACTTTAATATATGTATAGTATACCATACATATATGTATGTAAGCATTTCTGCACAGTTACTAGATACCAACAACTTTCTCTTTCAAATGTATGCCCATTAAAACAACCACAAACCAATTCCAAAGTCCCCCTAGGTAAAAAATAAAATAAAATGGAGCATGTGAACAAACTAATATAATACCATCATAATGCCACTATTTAACAGAGGTATCACAGCAATTTAAATTGCATGGCTACCGTATTTGTTTCCTTCAATGGTCGACATTGAGCACAACTGATGGTGCACATAGCCACCATTAAAAACACCAACTGATTAAAAAACATTTAATTTGATAGCTAAATGGCGCTGAGCCATTTTGAGAAGAGCCATTCATCATGGCGCCAGACGCCCAAATGTAAAAAACAATTTGCCTCCAATTGTTGTAAGTGTTGAATCACGCTGCGAGACATGCTAAAGCTAATTTGCCAGGAAAATTAGTTGGCTCGATCAAACTTCATCGCCAAAGTTATAAAACCAAATATGGAAAGTAAAGTGCTCTCACCAAACAGTTCTTGTAATTGTTCCTTGTGAAGACCACTGCGGGGGACATTTTAGATGCCCACCCTTGATGCCATATTTTAAAGTCTGTGGCTGTCAAATGGCTTGGCTTACGATACCAACCATGACAAAGATAGCTCCTCCATTTCACTAATGGAGTCTTCCCTGTGATGCCAACACATGCCAAACCAGTTGCTATATCGTATGTTTTGCCTAAAGTAACAATTAGAACACGCTGGAACACGAGATTGAAGGTAAACTTCACAAAGAACAATATTAACCCTAAGCCTTTGTAAATGATAGATTAGATTTTACTATTTACACCCTGCTAAAAAAAAAAAAGACAACAGAGACCAGCAAAGTGAAAACGTGCAAAAAACAGTAAATGCTGTTTTTGTTGTTTTGGTGCTGGTCTTGCTGGTGTCTCCAGCAACCAGAATTGCACCAGCATACTGGTTTTGCTGTTGTCTCCAACTACCAGTGGGGCAACAGCAGCATGCTGGTAGCTGGTGACATCTGTAAAACTATATCTCACTGTATGTCAACCAGCATTGACCAACATCCTATTTTAATGGTAAAATGGGCATAAACACATTTTTGAACTCGTTAGAGATGTTCCTGAACATTTTTTCCCCCCAAATTAATCTTGTCATGAGCAAGTGATAATGGGTAGGATCCAATTCCAGGACTTCAAGGTGAGGATGTGGTTTAATTCAGGCAAGAGTTTGGCGAAAGGTGAAAACACCAAAACACATGCCAAAAGGCTAGCTCCAAAAACAAAAAATGAGGTCAGATTATTCAAAAGCAAAACATGGCACAGGAAAAAAACAAGACTTGACTATGGTGGCACAAGAACGCTGGGACATGGTAACGAGGCAACTACACTCCCAAGAAGTTTGTAAACTCTCGCTAAACACACACAAAGAACTGGATTACAGACATAATTAACAACAATGAGGTGCAGGTGAGGAGTCTGCAATCAGGAACAGACGCGTGTCACACAATGGCATGACCATGCCCCTGACAGCACACCCTCCCAAGGTGCAGATCTTAGACATGACAAAAACAAACAAAAAACAAAATGCCAACCCAGGGCAGGCAGAAGGGAGTCTGGAGGAGGGCATAAATGCCTCCCCTGAGCAGTCCAGTAGGCAGTAATGCTTGGCTGAGCAGTTCAGGAGGTAGGCCAGGACCCCAAGCACCAGGGTCCTTATGGGGCCACTCCCAATGGCAAAGCAGTATCCAAGCACTATGAATGGTGGATCCAGAAGAAGAACCACCATTGAACCCACAGGTGGAAGTTGAAGCACAGTCGCTGGGGCGAGAGGCAAAAGCTGAAGCACTGCCCACTTTGATACGCAACAAACTGGCAAACTAAGACACAAGTCTTCGTGTTTTTACACGTCCCCGGATCTCATTGAGAGAGGTTGGGAAATTCTGACCTCAAGTTCATTTTTTTGGTCATGAACATGATCTTCTCGATGATGTACCATCCACATTTTGTCACTTGTTCCACCGTTGCCTCGTCCATTTTTCTTTCCTGGAGACAGCAAGGTCAGAAAAACAAAAACAATGAGTGTCAGGTTTAAAAAAAAAAGAAAAAAACTATCCCCCACACCCCAAAATAAAGTAGACTTTACACCCATCTGATCAGCATGATCAGCTGATCAGCTTTAATATCCTAATTTACTGATCTGCAAAAGACTTTTACTCTGTGTTGCCATCGTGTAGTGTATTTGAATCCAAAAGCTAGTCTATTTTTACCCTTGTCACTTCCTCTCAAGACCCCTGGATACTTGAACTCCTCCACTTGGGGCAGTATGTCATCCCGGACCCTGAGAGGGCACGCCACCCTTTTAAAGTCAGTGGTGTGGGACAGACCACATGTCGGAGACAGACAACACATACTGGCTAGATCAGACAGTGGAAATTTGCTCTTTCACGATTACACTATGTCAGACTGCTGCAATAAAATGTTGTATTCCGATACCACCGCTTCTTCTACGATTATTCAAGTTAATCTTGTCAAATCAAATGCGACCAGATACACTTGTTACTATGTTGATGGCAACAATGAATTGCAAACAAGAACTATATACAGTAAGGAAATGAGGAAATTGAAGAATGACACCAGTGCTCAGGAGTAGATGTTTAAGGATGACATAAGGTATGTTCACATAGTTTTAATATGATATGTCTCACAAACAGGCAACAAAAGCCTACAACTAATGGCATTCTCTTCAATCATGTTCTAAAGTTTCAGTGTATATGAAGTTAACAGTAAAACAAAACAAAACAAAAACCCAGTATTGCACAGACAAAATAGTGTTGGAAAAAAGAAAGCACACAAATCACAAATAATTCACATTTTTTTCAAAAATTCTTCTAAGGGTCTCCATATGTCCTCAAATTCCTGAGCTCTTCCTCTCATAATATATGTGAGTCTTTCCAGTGAAACACAAGATGCCATTTCCAACATCCATACTTTTATTGGAGGAACGTCCAGTTTTTTCCAAAATAATGCAATTGTTCTCCTGGCCTGCAGGAGACCAAAGTCTATAAGCGTGGCCTTCTTTTTATTAACAGCAAAATCCTTGGGATATATACCTAAGATACACAGTGTTGCATAATGAGGAACCTGAATTCCAACTATTATAGAAATTGTCTGAACAATAGATGTCCAATAATCTTTGACTTTCCAACAATCCCATAAACAATGATATAAAGTACCCTTGTCATTAGAGCACTTACTACACGTGTCTGGAATGTCAGGGGTCCACTGATGAAGTTTAACAGGAGTCACGTAAGTCTTCATCAGCCATTGATATTGTAATAGCCTCATTCTAGTATTTATTGTTTGTTTTTGGGCTTTACGGCATGCATGTTCCCAATCAATTACTTCAATATTTTCTTTAATATCTAGTTTCCATACCTCCAATCTATTTTTACTTGATTCTGTATCAGGTGAGACTAGAGATTTATAGAACATAGACATCTGCTTAAATCCATGCAAACCTGACTGGACAATATCTTCTAAACTGGACAAAGGGGGTTCATACATTATGTTTTTGATTTGTGCTGACATAAAGTGTTTTAACTGCAGATATTTCAAAAAATGTTTATTGGGAATACAAAATTTTCGACATATTTGAATAAATGTAAGCATTTCACCATTCACATAAAGGTCACCTATTGATTTGATACCATTATTTGCCCATAATCTAAAACCCCCATCTGCTCCTCCAGCTTTAAAAGTCGCATTACCCCATATGGGAGAAAAGCCTGAAAGTAAAGGAGTGTCCCCTATATGTTTCTGTGATTTAAATCAGATATCTATTGTGTTTTTCAAAAATGGATTCTTGGTCTGCCATTTTAATACCCTATTCTCACCAGAATATAAATAATACTTTAATAGAAGGTGTGGTACTGTTGCTTGCTCTATTTTTACCCAAAAGGGTGATGGTGATGTTGAAAAATAATACATAGCTGAGTGTAGTTGAGCAGACCAGTAATACCATTTAAAGTTTGGAAATTGTAACCCTCCAGTTTCATAAAGCATATAAAGCAACCGTAGTCTTAATCTGGCTCTCTTATTATTCCAAATAAAATTCAGGAGCATTCTGTTGAGTCTAGTGAAAAAGATGTCAGGTAATGGAAGAGGTATGGTTTGAAAAAAATTTTGAAATTTTGGCAAAACGCTCATTTTAACTTTGTTTATACGTCCCAACATTGAAATTGGCATAATCATCCACCTGTCTATTAACTGTTGTACCTCCAAGATTAAAGGGTCATAATTAACCTGAACGATATTGTTAACGTCAGGGGAAATGTTGACCCCCAAATAAGTAAATCCATCTCTCGCGTTCAAAAAAGGAATGTTAACAACAGGATTAAGTCTCTCTTCAGTACTTAAAAATAAAATGGATGACTTTGTATCATTAATCACATAACCTGAGAAACTACCAAACTTTTTAATTTGCTCCAATAAATTTGGAAGGCTCATGGATAACTTAGTCAAAAAGAGAATAACGTCATTAGCATAAAGAGAGATTCTGTGATCTTGATCACCAATTTGGATGCCCGTCAAGCCTCTATCCAAACGAATCGACATGGCCAGGGGTTCTAAGGCTAAAATGAACAACATTGGGGAAAGAGGACAGCCCTGGCATGTGGATCTTTCCAAAAGCAATTGGTTTAGAAGAAATACTGTTAGTGATAATACTAGCAGTAGGGTTTGTATATAAAAATTTTAACCATTTAAGAAAATTATTGCCAAATCCAAACCGCGGTAGAATATTAAATGAAAATGACCATTCAATTCTGTCAAAGGGCTGACGTGCATCCAACGACAGCAGTGCTGTGTCTTTACACTCTGCCTTTTCATGTAATATATTCAAAACTCTTTGAATATTGTGAAATCCTTGATGTTTTTTAACAAAACCATTTTGATCGTTATGTATTAAACTTGGTATATACTGATCCAATCGTATTGCCAGGGCTTTGCAAAGTATTTTTGTTTCGCATCCCATCAAGCTTACTCGTCTATACGAGGAACATTCTGTGGAAGGCTTATTAGGTTTGAGGATCAGGGTAATCAGCGCAAGTCTCAATGTAGGAGGATGAGTCTCCTTATTATATGATTTGTTATACATGTTCATCAATGGAGTCAATATTTGTTTTTGAAATGCTTTATAAAATTCTATAGTCAGTCCATCGGGGCAAGGAGCACGATTAGTGTTAATACTTTGAATGGCATCAGAAATTTCTTCTTCTGTCAGATGGTTATCTAAATTTTGCTTTGCCTCCTCTGATAGCACTGGAAATACAAGTGAATCAAGAAATGCATCCCTTACAAACAAAGTCTGTTGTATCTCGGATTTATACAATTGTTCATAGAAATCCCTGAAAGTACTATTAATTTCTTGAGGGTCAACAGTCAAATCTCCATTAGATGTCCTTATGCTATTAATTGCCCATTCTGTTTGTAATTTCCTAATCCTCCAACCCAAAAGTTTACCCGCTTTTTCACCTTGATCATAATAACGCTGCTTAAGCCATAATAAACTTTTTGCCGCTTTATCTGTAGATAATTTACTATATTTACTTCTTAAAAATAGTAATTCTTTATGTTTAAGTGGATCATCTACCTTATCTACAACATTTTCTAACTCCTTTATTTGCTTCTCTAAATCACACATCTCTGCTTTTTGTTTTTTAGATTTAGAACTTGTATAACTAATAATTTCTCCTCGAATGTAAGCTTTGAATGATTCCCATCTTGTACAGGCTCCCATTTGATCTGTATTAATTTAAAAAAAATCAATTTTACTATTTATGAAGGAAACAAAGTTCTCATTCTGCAGCCATATAGATTTAAATCACCAATTGCAAGGGCAGTGACAAAGTTCGTCTATTTGAATATTCATAGATATTGGTGCATGGTCGCTCATCACTATACTGTCATACCAGGAGTTTTTAATGTTTGACAGAAGGTTTTGAGAGACAAAAAAGTAATCAATGCGCGATCGAGATTTCTGGAAGCCTGAATAACATGAAAATTCCATTTTAGAAGGATTAAAATATCTCCAAATTTCAACAAAATTTAAATCAACACTATATTGTTTTAAAATGTTCCTTGTTTTCGCTTTATTTGGATCTAAACCTGTAGTACGATCCAACACAGGATTTAATGTGCAATTAAAGTCACCGCCAATTATAACTGACCCATGTAAAACAGAAATTGTAAGAAAAAGGTCTTCAAAAAATTTAGGATTGTCCTCATTTGGACCATATACACACACCAAATTTAATGCGAGAGAGAAAATAGTACCCTGGATTATCACATATCACCCTGCTGGATCCTGAATTGTATTAGTGATTTGTAATGGTACAGTTTTGTGAATAAGAATTAAAACACCCCGTGCATAATTATTGTATGATGCATATAGTAAATTTCCAGGCCACCTATTTCTCATCTTTTTGATTTCTGAATCAGTCAAATGACTCTCCTGAAGGAGTACTATTTTAGCATTCAATAATTTAATTCTGTTAATAACCTGTTTCAATTTATTAAGATTTTTAAGACCCCTGACATTCCAACTTGTAATCTTTAAATCAACAATTTTATGACGTACTTTCCATAAGCATACAAAATACAATATTATCAAAACAGTGACTTGGATTAACATAATGTCTGTGCAACTTAAATGAAACAACACAACATGAACCTATATGAGATTTGGGGACTAACACCAATCCATCTTAAGGAGGAGTGGTAAAACTATTCAAGCAAACGAAAAACGGAAAGAAACATAAATGGTGGCATCCACCCAACCCGCCCAAAAACTAAATAAATAATACTATAGCAAATCTAGAATACCTGAAACTTACTACTCCTTTTCGACCTCCACAAGAATAAATAAATGAATAAAATCAAAAGAAAAAGTAATAGGTCAAACCAACTAAAAATGACCAATTTTGACCAAGCACACACTGAGCAATAACTATATAAGCTAAACCAAAAACCGGTAGAGGGGCACAACTTATAAAGGTCTGACATAAGAGTGTATCATGAATCTCACCATAACGTTCAAGTGATCTGCAGGTGTCTGATAAAAGTTCTCAGCTTCTCTGGGCGTGGCAAACAGCTGTATTCTTCCTTCATGTAGGACTCTCACTTGCAGGGGTAAATCTGGAATCCACGGTAAAGGATACTCCACAAACTTCTTTCTCACCACGTTGAACTCGTTGCGTTGCCGCATGGTTTCGACCGACAAATTCGGTGCAAATGTGAGCTTCTTTTCTTCATGGGTAATGTTGAGCTGCCTAGCGGTGCGGAGAACAAATTCTCTGTCTTGAAACTTCAGAAATCGAATGATCACAGCTCTACTTTGCCCTGGTTTTGGCCGCGCCAGAGTCCGGTGTACACGCTCAAGAGTGAAGCTCCTGTCACCGCCTAGTTCCAACCATGTTGGTAACTCATGCTCCACAAACTCCAACAAGGATCGATTCATTTCAGCATTTTCACGTAGGCCAAACAGACGAAGGTTTTTGCGGCGCCCCCGGTTCTCTAAATCATCCGCCTTGGTTTCCAAAAGAGCGATGCGTTTGGCAGCAGTAGTTAGCTCTGCTTTAGCCACCTCCAAATCATCTTCCAGGGATGATATACGCTCCTTGGCTTCAATTACACGCGGTGTGTTGGAGGCTATGTTGTTCCTGATCTCAACCATGCTTTGCTCCAAAGCGTTGATAGAGTTGTTCATGTCTTTCAAATGGCAGTTTGTGGTGTCAAACTTGGAAACAAGGTCCGGGCGGAGGGTTTTTAGCTCCGTTAGATCCGAGCGGAGGGCTTTTAGCTCCGTTAGCACAGCCGCCATATGTGCCACGCGTTCAGAGGCCTCCTCATGCTCTTCTCTGCGCTGCTGATTAGATTTTGGCTTTTGCGTGCCACAAGTCCGGCCATAGCTTTTACCACTGGTCGTTGATGTGGTCTCAGACATTTTTCAAAGTCACTCTTACACTTGTATTCGGGTAGTTAAATGTTTTTATGCGAAGTTGAGCGGAGCCTCGAGATTATACTGCCATCTTGTTTCACTGCTCGTCAGCACCCCCAATGAGCTCATTTCTAATCCTATCCAACCTTTTCACTCCAAGCGAGAACCTCAGCATCTTCATTTCTATTACCTCCAGCTATTCTTCCTGTTGTTTCTTCAGAGTCACCGTCTCTAATCTGTACTTGATGGCCGGCCTCACCACTGTTTTCTAAACTTTGCCCTTCATCCTAGCGGAGACTCTTCTGTCACATAGAACACCAGACACCTTCCACCCACTGTAGCCTCCACTACGCTTTCCCGGAACTTCATTGTGTGGGTCATCATGTTTATTCCTCTAAAGTTTCCACAGCTCTGAACATTCCCTTTGTTTTTAAAAATGGGGAGTAGCACACTTTTCCTCCATTTTTCTGGCATCTTCTCTCCCGTTAGCATTCTGCTGAATAATTGGTCAAAAGCACCACAGCCACCTGTCCAAATTGCTTCGATACCTCCACCAGTATGTCATCAGGACCAAATGTTGTTCCATTTTCTTTCTAACTTCCCCCTTACTAATCATTGCCACTTCCTGATCATTCACGTCTGCCTCTTCTACTCTACCTTCTCTCCCATTTTCTTCATTAATTAACTTCTCAAAGTATTATTTCCATCTATTTAGCGCACTACTGACACCAGTCAACATATTTATCTATCTATCGCTATCCTTAATCCCCTTTACTTGCTGCACATTCTTCCCATCTCTATCCCTCTGTCTGGCCAACCTGTAGAGATCCTTTTCTCCTTCTTTCGTATCCAACCTGGTGTACATGCCATCATATGCCTCTTGTTTAGCCTTCGCCACCTCTACCTCTACCGTACGTCACATCTCCTTTTCCTTCCGCCTCTCCTCAGTCCTCTCCATGTCCCATTTCTCCTTCGCAAATCTCTTTCCTTGGATGACTTCCTGTATTTTGGGGTTCCACCACAAAGTCTCCTTCTCCCCTTGCTTACCAGAAGGCACCCCAAGTACTCTACTGCCTGCCTCTCAGAGTACCTTGGCAGTAGTATTCCAGTCTTCCAGGAGCGATTCCTGTCCATCTAAAGCCTGTCTCACCTCTTTCCGAAAGGCCACACAACGTTCTTGCTTTCTCAATTTCCACCACCTGATTTTCTGCTCTACCTTTGTCTTCTTAATCTTCTACCCACTACCAGAGTCATCCTACACACCAACATCCTATGCTGTCGAGCTACACTCTCTCCCACCACTACCTTACATTCAGTGATCTCCTTCAGATTACATCGTCTGCACAAAATATAATACACCTGCATGCTTCTACCTCCGCTCTTGTAGGTCACTCTATGTTCCTGTCTCTGCTGGAAATAAGTGTTCACCACTGCCAATTCCATCCTTTTTGCGAAGTCCACCACCATCTGACCCTCAAAGCTCCTTTGCTGAGTGCTGTACTTACCCATCACTTCTTCATCGCCCCCGTTTGCTTCGCCAACATGTCCATTGAAATCTGGGATGCTCAGGACATCTTTGTCTAGCTGCTTCAAAAATTTCTCTTTCATCTTGAGGTCACATCCTACCGGTAGGGCATCGCCTATAATCACATTATAAACAATACCCTCAGTTTTAAATTTCAGCCTCATCACTCGATCTGATACTGTTTTCTTAGCCAGATCTTCCTTTAAAATATCCCCTACTCCATTTCTCTTCCCATCTACTCCATGGTAAAATAATTTAAACCCTGCTCGTAAGCTTCTAGCCTTGCTCCCTTTCCACTTTCTCTCTTGGATGCACAATACATCAAACTTTCTCCTAATCATCATGTCACCAGGTGGTGGTGATTAGATGACAGCTCCACCCCTCTCTTCACCCGAGTGTCCAAGACATGCAACCGCAAGTCCGATCACACGACCACAAAGTCGATTATAAAATTGCGATCTAGGGTATCCTGGTGCCAAGTGCACATGCGGACAACCCTTATGCCTGAAGATGGTGTTCATTGTGGACAATCTGTGATGATCACAGAAGTCCAGAAACAGAACACCACTCGGGTTCTGATCGGGGGTGCCGTTCTTCACAATCATGCCCTTCCAGCTCTCACTGTCATTGCCTTTGTGGGCATTGAAGTCCCTCAGCAGAATGCTGGAGTTTCCAGAAAGAGCGCTCTCCAGCACTCCCTCTAAGGACTCCAAAAAGGGAAAGTACTCTGAAATGGGCACAAACAACAGGCACAAACAACAGGCAGGAATCGTCCCCCGACCCAAAGGCAGAGGGAGGCTACCCTCTCATCCGCCATGGTGGAACCCAACATACAGGTGCCGAGCTGGGAGGCAATACGTACACCCACACCTCACCAGCGCCTTTCAGTTTGGGCAACTCCAGAGTGGAACAGAGTCCAACCCCTCTCAAGTGGAATGGTACCAGGGCCCAAGCAGTGCATAGAGGCAAGTCTAACTACATCTGGTCACAACTTCTCAACCTTATGCACCAGCTCTGGCTCCTTCCTGCCATAGAGGTGACATTCCATGTCCCTAGAGCTAGTTTATGGGAATTGGGGGTTGCACCAGAACCCTATGATCATAGGCGGTGAGCCCATGGGAAGGGGTATCAATGTCACCCTTTTGGGCTGTTCCTGGTCATGGCCCATGGGTGCAGGCCAAAACACCAGGCGCTCGCCTTTGAGCCCCACTTCCAGGCCACAGAGAGGGACCCCGAGACCTGCGTCCGCGCAAGGGATACCTGAATTTTTACTCGTCATAGGGGTTTATTAAGCCATAATTTGTCTGTTCCCTCACCTAGCCATGGATGACCTAGCAGGGGTGTGAAGCCTCAGACAACTTAGCTCCTAGGATCAACAGGACACACAAACTCTTCCATCACAATAAGGTGATGGCTCAAATACAAGCAGCTGAAAAGAAATTCCTCCGCAGGGTGTTTAGGCTCTCCCTTAGTGTCAAGTCAACTAACAGGAAGAGCACCTGTCCCCCTCCAGACCTGCAGGGGGCAGAGAAACCTCAATCACACAACTCTTAAAACTTCCTATCAGAGGCTAGGGACAGGCATATTGCTCACAGACAGCATGTGAGCTTGTGTGGGGAAAAAAAAGGCCTACCAGCAAAAGGAATAAATCACTAACAAACAACTGAAGCAACCATAACGAAGCAACTAAAAAACTCGAAGCCACCCCACAGGTTCCGGTCAGACGCAACTGGTAGGGAAAGGATTTGGATGCTAATTGGTTCATTTGTTTCATTTCAGCTACAAGCTATGCTCTTTATGTTTGTCTAACTTCTGAATTAATAAAAAAAAAAAAGTATTCATGGAGACAAAGTGGATGCTTTTGTTTGGTTTATTCAATCAGTTATGGTGCTTATTTACTTTTTACTATGTATGTCATTAATTTACTTGAAATGTGATTAGTAAGGTTAAAATAATGCTTTGATGACGCATTTATTTAAACTAAAAATAATGCAATGTGCTTCTTTGTTCAAGGTTTTCAACCTAATCAACCTCTAATCACCCTCCAACCACCCTCTATGGCTTTTCTTCCTGAAGCCTTACTTTTCACTAGCCGCAACTTGCATTCATGAAAGCATGTTTTACTTGAGCGAAAATTAATTTCTCTCCTTTCCAGTGCATGACTGCACCTTTCTAACAGTTCCTCCACCTGCTCCCTGCTTTAACTGTGAATCACAATGTCATCTGCGAACATTATAGTCAAAATCAACCGAATCTCTCACCCTATTCATTACCACTGCACACAGGAAGGGTCTCAGAGCTGATCCCGAAAGCATTCCCACCTCCACCTTAAAATCTTCGTTTGCACCTATAGCACACCTCACCACTGTTCTGCTGCCCTCATACATTTCATGGACTAGTCTAACATACGGTAGTGATGAAAATAATTGTACTCCAATGTGACCAACCAGAGTAATCCACATTTTCAGTGTATATGTTATTGCTACATGCCAAACAAGTTACCACGAGGGGCAATAGATTCTCAGAAAACCAAGAAGACCCAGTATTCATGATGCACAAATTCTAAACAGTGTGCAATTGGACCATTTGTTGAAAGGGGTGTGTTTTAAAAAAATAGCAGTCTCACATTCAATTACATTCAGTGAGATCATCAATTTTGTGAAAAGCAAGTGTGAATCAGGTGGCCACTATTTAAGGATGAAGCCAGCATCTGTTGAACATGAATTTCTCCTTGAAAGCCTAATGAAAATGCGTCATTCAACACATCGTTGTGAAGAACAGCTTACTTTGATGAAAAGTTTGATTTTAAAGAGGCTCAAAAAGTAGAGACTGTTCAGCCAAAAGTATCTCTAATGTCTTAAAATGGAGAGCAAAACCAGAGACATGTGTCAGAAAATGGAAGACAATCTTCCAAATGGATCGCAGAATAATCAGAATGGCAAAGGCTCAGTCAATGGTCAGCTCCAGGATGATTAAAGACACTCTGGAGTTACCTGGGAGTAGTGTGACAGTGAGATGTCTGTGTGTAGCTAATCTATTTATAAGAATCCCCCGCAATGTCCCTCTGTTAAAAAAAAGGCAAGAGGAGAAATGGCTACAATTTGCCAACAAACACATCAACTACCCTAAAGAGAAATGGATGAATATTTTGAAAATTGATGAGAGTAAACTTGTTCTTTTTGGGTGCAGGGGCCACAGACAGTTTGTGAGAAAACCCCCAAACTCTCAATTCAAGCCACAGTACAGTGTGAACACAGTGAACCATGGTAGTGAAGACAATGAAGCATGGTCTTGCAAGCATTACAATATGGCCATGTTTCTCCTACGATAGTGGTAGGCCTATTTATTGCATACCAGGGATCATAGATAAGTTTATGGATGTCAAAATACTTGAAGAGGTCATGTTGCCTTTGGCTGAAGAGAACATGCCCTTGAAATGAAGGTTTCAACTAGAAAATGACCCCAAACACACTAGTAAACATGCAAAGTCTTGGTTCCAAACCAATAAAGTTAATGGCATGGAGTGGCCGGCCGAATTCCCAGACCGTAATCTATTGAAGAACTTGTAGGTTACTTGATGGTGTGCTTCGAAACGTTGTCCTGCTGCAAGATAATGTAGCCCTATGGGGGCACAAACCAGTGCAATCTGTAGGCAGGTCCCAAGCAGATGGCTGCATCAGGAAGGGCATCAAGCATAAAACTGCGCCAAACAAATATGAGCGTTCATCTAAAGAAGACCATACCGGAACAGTCGTGGCCTGAGTTGACAATGCCCGCCCCCTACACCGCTAACCTGCAGGGCGTTGGTGGAAATTCAGCTACTGTGGGTCGAAGACAAAGAAGAGGAGGAAACCAGATTCGTCGGCAGAAGAAGAGGAATTCACAGAGCCTACAAATGAGTGTTGGGACTTTGAATGTTGGGACTATGACAGGAATAGCTCAGGAGTTGGGTGACATGATGATTAGGAGAAAGGTTGATATATTGTGCATCGAAGAGAGCAGTTGGAAAGGTCGCAAGGCTAGAAGGTTAGGAGCTGGGTTTAAATTATTTTACTATGGAGTAGATGGGAAGAGAAGTGGAGTAGGGTAATTTTAAAGGAGGAGGTGGGTAAGAATGTCTTTGAGGTGAAAAGAATATCAGATCGAGTGATGAGGCTGAAATTTGAAATGAAGGGTGTTATATATAATGTGATTAGCGGCTATGCCCCACAGGTAGGATGTGACCTAGTGATGAAAGAAAAATTCTGGAAGATACTAGATTAAGTTGTTCTGAGCACCCCAGACAACCTGAACTGGTTGCCAGCCAATCACAGGCCAAATAGAGACAAACAACAGTCACACTTACAAGAACACCTAAAGGCAATTTAGAGTCTCCAATTAATGCATCTTTTGAGGATGTGGGAAGAAACCGGAGTGCGCAGAAAAAAAACCACACAGGCATGGGGAGAATATGCAAACTCCTCACAGGCAGGGCGGGGATTGGAATCTCGGTCCTCAGAACTGTGAGGCCATTCCTTTAACCAGTTGTGCCATTGTCCTGCTGTTTTTCATGCACTGTTTGAGTATTGGTTGAAATACAAATATACTGTTCTTTCATATCAATATATCATAATATATATCAAAAACTGCATAGACACTGTAACTGTCAATAGGATGGGTTGTTTTTTTCCCAATCAAAAACCCTGAACAACAAGGGTGTCTCCAGTACTCCTGAGACACCGTAACACCACCTTCAGAGTCAGGGGACAAGGCACAGTACAGCGCTGCCAGAGTGGACTTAGAGATGCATCAAAGAGGCCAAGGCAGCCTACTAAAGGAATATTGAGGAGTGCTTCACAGAAAATAACTCAAAAAAGATTTGGGAGGTATAACAAAGAATCACAAACTACAACAAAAATAAGCAGATGTGTGCCAAAATAGGTGCCTCGCTGGTCCAGGAACTAAACTTTGACATTGATAGATCAGATTCAGTCGCACCACAACCACCTCTTATCAGCAGCACACTCACAATCAGGAACACAAAGTGAGATGTATCTTCAGGACTGTAAACACCAGGAAGGCTGCTGGCCCAGAGGGAGTGTCTGAAGTCTGCATATAGGCCCAGAGTGATGAATATAGTGTAGCGCTGTGCTGATCCAGCTGGCCCGTGTTTTCACAAAATCTTTAACTGTTCCATGCAACAATCAACCATTCCCTCCTGCTTGAAATCTGCAACAATCATCCCATCCCTAAAAAGACCCATTAACAGTCTGAATGATTAGAGGACTATTACTTACGCCTGTGTTCATGAAGTGCTATGAGAGGCTATCTGCACATCACATAAGGGACTCATTTCCTCCCTCACTCGACCCTCACCAGCTTGCCAACAGAGAAAAAAACAGTCCACCGAGGATGCCATCACAATAGCTCTTCTCACACTGTACTGAGCCACCTGGAACACCAAGGGAACTATGTGAGGAAGATCTTCATAGTAAGTTGCTGGATTAAGGATTTCCTCAAAAACCACCCACAAACTGTCAGATTTGGTCATACCACTCTTCCTCCATCAATCTCAGTGCCCTGTCCCCTCAATGTTGTGTAGTGAGTCCTTTCCTGTGCTCTTTGTACACACCCAGTAACTCTGTCATCAGGTTTGCTGATGATACCACTGTGGTTGGGCTCATCTCAGAAGGAGATGAGTCTCCCTACAGAGAAGAGTTTGCAAAACTGTCAAAGTGGTGTTTAGGAAACGTCACACTAAACACCACAAAAACAAAGGAAATCATCCTGGACTTCTAAAAATGCGGCATGGAGCCAGCCCCACTATTCATCAATTGGGAGTGTGTGGAGAGGGTCCACTCTTTCAGATTTCTGGAAGTAGACATCACAGACAAAGTGGTGGTGTGAAAGGCCAAGCAGCGATTTCACTTCCTGAGCGTGCTCAAGAAGAAGAACAATCTGAAAGCCAAGCTGCTGCTGGTTTTCAACAGAACCATTGTGGAGAGGATCCTCACATACTGCATCATAATTGTGGTATGCTGGGTGGAGAACAGCAGACAGGATAGTTCTGCAAAGAGAGATGAACAGCGCCCAGATTACTGACTACTCACTGCTCTCGAAGAGGACATTTCCAGCACTTGCTACCAGGGCAGAGCTACTAACATTCCTAAGGATTCTTCCCACCCAAGTCACCACCTATATTGCAGGCTTTACATGTCCCACAAAACCCATACAAACTGACTCAAAGATTGTTAAATATATTTTTCCCTTGTGCGATCAGTACATTGAACTCAAGACCACTGAACATAAACACTACCTCACCACTGTATTGTAAATTTTTGCAACCGCACTTTCAATTTTTTCCTTTACTTATTCGTATGTGCAATAATATAGTACAAATGGGGAATAATATGACCAATGCTTGGACACTGGCAATAAGACTGTGAACACATTGTTTAGTTCTTTTAAGCAATAACTGCGGCTTCATTGTAAATATTTCCTGTCATTTTTGCCTCACATCTAATACGTTTTTATTCGATTGTCTTTAAATCGGTTTAAGCACCTTGTGGAGTAGCATTTGTTATGCTCGTGTTATGCTTGTTATGCTTGTTGTGCACGGTCTTATAATGACAACGCCTTTTGATTGATTGATTGGTTGATTGATTGATTGATTGATTGATTGATTGATTGATTGATTGATTGATTATAAGGCTATCTGGAAATGTATTTTTTTAAATGATTTATTTGTGTGATAAGGCTGCAACTAAGCGTTTGAACACGTGTCTATCAGCTACAATTCTGACCCTCAAAGACCTCTTAGTCCGCATTGAAAAGTCCACCTCCACTCCATGTATTATGCTGAATCAGATGCACCTGTGTGAGGTCGTTAGCTGCACAAAGACACTTGTCCACCCCATACAATCTGTAAGACTCAAACTTGTAACATGGGCAAGACCAAAGAGCTGTCCAAAGACACCAGAGACAAAATTGTACAACTCCACACAGCTGGAAAGGGCTACAGAGAAATTGCCAAGCAGCTTAGTGAAAAGTCATGAGAGAAGGTTCTCTACTGTGAATCATGGGGGGTGGTAGCATCATGTTTTGGGGGTGTTTTTCTGCACATGGGACAGGACGAATGCACTGTATTAAGGAGAAGATGACCGCAGTCATGTATTATGAGATTTTGGGGAACAACCTCTTTCCCTCTGTCAGAGCATTGAAGATGGGTCTTGGCTGAGTCTTTCAACATGACAATGACCTGAAGCACACAGCCAGGAAAATCAAGGAGTGGGTCCGTAAGAAGCATAGCAAGGTTCTGGCATGGCCTAGCCAGTCTCCAGACCTAAACCCAATGGAAAATCTTTGGAGGGAGCTGAAACTCCGTGTTTCTCAGCAACAGCCCAGAAACATGTTTGATTGAGAGAAGATCTGTGTGGAGGACTGGGCCAAAAGCCCTCCTGCAGTGTGTGCAAACCTGGTGAACAACTACAGGAAACATTTGACTCTGAAATTGCAAACAAAGGCTACTGTACCTAATATTAACATTGGTTTTCTCAGGTGTTCAAATACTTGTTTGCAACTGTATCACACAAATAAATCATTAAAAAATCATGCATTGTGATATCTGGATTTTTCTTTTTAGACTAGCTCTCTCACAGTGGAAATGCACCTACGATGAAAATTTCAGACCCCTCCATGATTTCTAAGTGGGAAAACTTGCAATAATAGCAGGCTGTTCAAATACTTATTTACTTCACTGTACATCAGAAATGAAAAATTATTTGGGGAACACAAAGGTATAAACAAGATTGTGCGATAAGAATTGTTAAAAGGTATAGGTAAAAAAGTGGAAAAGAAAATCTTTAAAAATGATGAGATATGACAAACACACACTGTTGAAGAGAAAGCAAACGTGAAAAGAAAAGACAAATAGAAATATAATAATAATATAATAAATATAATAATAAATAGAAATAGAGACAAACAGGAGATTGAGATGAGGGCAAGCAGTGGAGCATGGCTAACATGTTGCCAGCCAAGACAAAAAGAGAGATAGCGCAAAAGGCTTGTAAATGTTGGATTAGAAAAGTATACATGGCTCTATGACTCACTGGAGCTGTCCTAGCACTTGTGAGAGCAAGTACTTTTTATACTTTCTCATGTGCACAAATTAACACACACATGCACTCCCAAACGTGTGCACACACACACATGCATTCAAGTGAGGATTGAAGTAGACATACTGTAACTCCCATCACACACACCCAAAAACATCTACCTCCTCCCACCAGTAAAACACATAACTGTTTACTACGTACAATATCTTATGAGGTATTTAACAGGGGGGAATGAAAGTACAGAACAATACTGTGTGTGTCTGGAAACCCAAATTAAATGGATTTTCTTGAATTATGTTGATATATTGTAATGCAGACCTATAGGGGCACATGCCAGTGCAATCTGGAGGCCGGTCCCAAGCCTGGATAAATGCAGAGGGTCATCTTAAATCTCCAGTCAAAGATGAAGAAAGAGAATAATGCAAAATGAGTTGATTGTTCTAAAACAGAGATATATTAACTTTGTGGACGCGGATTACAGAAAAACACCCAGTGTCTGAGAAAGAGGAAGGTGATGACGATCAGCTAAAATGTAAAACTTTTGGATATGATCAAAGATGGAAGAAGTTACACTTTTGTGGTGCCATTATGGCGTGAATGAATCAGAGGCTCGCCACATAAAGAAGATTGTGATAAAGATCAACCAGTAGCTGCAATGAAGCATTCAACCCCTCAAGGACGAGCGTTTTCAGCAAAAAAATGTTGGTTTGAAAAATTTCAAAAGCGTGCGACAATATGGTATGCTGTACTGTTGATTAAACATTCTGGTACCAACACAGCAACTGCAGCAGAACGGAAGTGATGTACCAGCGGCATGCTGGAAGGTACGTCACAAGATGGGGTCGCGAAAATTCGGTGCTACACATGAAGACATCACGTGTTTGCTTTGTTTGTGACTTTCTGTACTGTAATAAAATTATTCTATTGTTATTGTTTGTGTCTCAAGTATGCAATGTATAAATGCTGCATTGTTGATCAAACATTCTGGTACCCACATGGCAGGCCCAGCAGAACGAACGTGGTTTCACATTGGTGCGCCGCATGTTTGTAATTGACTTTCTGTACATCAAAAACAAATGTTATTTTATTCTTGTTTAACTAGTCACTTCTAATGTAATTTTTTTTGTCCCAAGTGGGAAAAGTATAGATTTTGTACATTTTATTAAACATTCTGGTATCCACACAGCAGCTCCAGCAGAAGTCTCTATGTGATGAATGGTAATTATAGAGTAATATAATACAGCAAGTGTTTTATAATTTACATTTATATTCTAAATGTATAATAGTGTATTTATTGTATTTCTAGGGTTTTATAATGAAAGCTACACTTTTTGTCTCAAACATCCAAAGTCCAAATTATTTTTAGTCACTGCCATTTAATGGGCGCAATCACGCTCGCGCACCATCGCACTCGCAAATCTGCACTCGAGCACAAAAAAACCACGCACGTAAAATTTGTTATGAATAGAAAAAATAGATGTTGAAACACGTCACTTATTTTGTGCAGTCTTGACATTTATATGTTTATTTCATAAACGTTGGCAACAAAAAACGTTGATCCCAAACAATCAGTATTCACCCGGAAACAGGAAATGCACGTTAACCATACCGAGCATATAGGGAAGTGATGCCAAAAGCACATGTTCCGAGCTGCTTCACAAACTGCCAGAGCATTTACGTCGAAAGTCATCAACATAATGAGCCATGTCTAAGGAAATTCAGTTACACCAGGGGTGCTCATTGCGTCGATCGTGAGGCAGTTTTGTTTGATCGTGTGATGGTGTGCCCAAAAACAAACAAAAGCAAAAGACGTTAGACGATCATCCACCTTGTCACTTCATTCAGGTGTGGCCAATACGTTGAGCACACACACATATAAAGACGCGTTTTCGCAAGCCAACCTATTATCTACGGCAGTCGCGGCGATGCGCGCGTGCTCCAGCCCACCCCTGGCCACCCCCACATCATCAACCGGATGATCGCAAAAGGCTGGCTGCTTGAAAAGTAGATTGTAAGTAAATTTAAGTTTCTTTCGGCTTATCCCATTAGCGGTCGTCACACCCCCACGTGACATCTCAGATGAAATGCTCATATTTGTTTGGCACAGTTTTTACGCCGGATCATGGGGGAAAAACATCTGGGCACCCCTGAGTTACATTGAAAACATTTCTGGGCTATAACACAGGTGATGTTTCAGTATCTAAATATAATAAGTATGAGATTGTGATTTACTTTGACTTGATCTAAGTTCTAATGTTAGCGTAGTCTGTCCATATCATTTACCTTATCTTGAAGTTGAAAACCTTTCCCCTCTCCACGCTTTAGGAAGATATACAGTAGATCATCTACTGCTAGCTTTCATCAATGGATTGACAATAGATAGCGCCATAAATTACACGAGATTATAACAATACATCATGGTGAAATAAAATGATTTGATTATATGAATATTTAGCTTTGAAATTGAATGTCTATTGACCTCTTTAAAAATGTCTGTCTTAGTCTGTGCAGTGCCAATAAATTATGATTATGGTATTAGGTAACAACTACATACTCGGTTAAAAACAACTCAGTAAATTATTTTAAGGTCTTGCGATTCCATCCCTAATCACACCCGCAACCTTATATCTGTGGGCATGATTGGTGGACCACACCCGTAACTTAATATCTGTGGGCATGACTGACTACACCCATACATTTTTCAAATATGATTGACTGTTTACATATTTTAAACATTCTGGTACATAAACATACAACCCTCTCAACTTCGCATTTTGTCCCATTTTGTGGGTGGTTCTGGTACCAATTAACCGCGAAAAACGAGGGATTACTGTATGCATCAATTTTCAAACGATTATTCGGCATATTGCAAAGACTCCTTAACAATATCAAAGTGACTCACTCATTCTCTGATGACTACTCAACTCAAAATGTTAATAAATTACTTAAGTAAACAGCAGAGTGGCTTCCGAAATGTATTGACAAAATAATTAATCACATCTGTAGTTTTGAAAAAGGCTACCCTATGGGGGTACAAGTCAGTGCAATCTGTAGGGTTGGTTGCCATGATGATGAGGAGATAATATATTAATAATAATAATAATATATTGTGCATACAAGAGAGCAGGTGGAAAGAGAGTAAGGCTAGAAGTTAAGGAGCAGGGTTTAAATTATTTTACTATGGAGTAAATGGGAAGAAAAATGGAGTAGGGGTTATTTTAAACGAAGAGTTGGGTTAAGAAGGTTTTGTAGGTGAAAAGAATATCAGATCAAGTAATGAGGCTGAAATTTCAAATTGAGGGTGTTATGTTAATGTGATCAGAGGCTATGCCCCACATGTAGGATCTGACTTAGAGTTGAAAGAGAAATTCTGGAAGGACCTTGATGAAGTAGTTGTAAGCATCACAGACAGAGAGAGAGTTGTAATTGGTGCAGATTGTAATGGACATGTTGTTGAAGGACAAGGGGGGTGGGAGGAAGAAGTGATGGGTAAGTGTGGCATCAGGAAAGGAAGTTTGATGGACAGATGGTGATGGACTTTGCAAAAAGGATGGAAATGGCTGTAGTGAACACTTTTTTTCCAGAAGAGGCAGGAACATAGAGTGACCTACAAGTGCAGAGGTAGAAGCACGCAGGTGGATTATATTTTGCGCAGACGATGTAATCTGAAGGAGGTTACTGAGTGAAAAGTAGTGGTAGGGGACAGTGTAGCTCGAGAGCATAGGATGTTGGTGTGTAGGATGACTCTGGTGATAGGTAGGAAGATTAAGAAGATAAAGATAGAGTAGAGAACCATGTGGTGGAAGCTGAGAAAGGAAGAACGTTGTGAGGAGGTATCGAAGCAATTTGGAGAGGTGGCTGTGGAGTTTTTGAGCTACTTATTCAAAAGAATACTAGCGGCCTGAGAAGATGCCTGAAGAATAGAGGGAAGTGTGCTAGTTCCCATTTTTAAGAACAAAGGCAATGTTCAGAACTGTGGGAATTATAGAGATATAAAGTTAGTGAGCCACACAATAAAGCTATGGGAAAGAGTAGTGAAGGCTCGACTCAGGACAGACGTAAACATCTGCGAGCAACAGTATGGTTTCATGCTTAGAAAAAGTACCACAGATGCATTATTTGCCTTGAGGACGCTCGTAAAAAAGTACAGAGAATGTCAGAAGGGGCAACATTTTGTATTTGTGGATCTCGAGAAAGCCTGTAACAGACTACCAAAAGAGGAATTGTGGTACTGCATTCGTAAGTCCGGTGTGACGGAGAAATATGTCAGAATAGTACAGGACAAGTATGCGCGCAGAATAACAGTGGTGAGGTCTGCCGTAGGTGTGACAGAAGAATTTAAGTTAGAGGTGGAACTGCATCAGGGATTAGCTCTGAGCCCCTGTTTGCTGTGGTCATGGATAGGCTGACAGATGAAGTTAGACTGGAATCCCCTTGGACCATGATGTTTGCAGATGACATTGTGATTTGGAGTGAAAACGGGGATCAAGTGGAGGAGCAGTTAGAAAGATGGAGGCATGCACTGGAAAGGAGAGGAATGAGGATTAGCTGAAGTAAAACATATTTTTTGTGCGTGAATAATAGAGGTGGAGGGGGGAGAGCGAGGCTGCGGGGATAAGCGTTAGCGAGGGTGGACATGGAGTGTGTTAAGGAAGTGAAGAGAATGTGTCCAAGCAGGCTATAACAGCTGGCGGAAGGTGTCTGGTGTGTTATGTGACAGAAGAGTCTCTGCTAGGAAACACTTTGAAACAGTGGTGAGGCCGGCCATGATGTTTGAATTAGAGACTGTGGCACTGAAGAGACAACAGGAAGCAGAACTGTAGGTAGCGAAAATGAAGATGTTGAGGTTCTCGCTAGAAGTGAACAGGTTGGATAGGATTAAAAATGATCTTATTAGAGGGACAGCCAAAGTTGAATATTTTGGAGACAAGGTTCGAGAGAGCAGACTTCGATGGTTTGGACATGTCCAGAGGCAAGAGACTGAGTACAGTATGTTGGTAGAAAGGTTCTGAGGATGAAAGTGCTAGGTAAAAGAGTGAGAGGAAGACCAAAGAGAAGGTTGGTGTTAGACAGGAAGATGCAGTAGATAGGCTGAGATGGAAAAAGATGACACGCTGTGGCGACCCCTAATGGGACAAGATGAAAAGAAAAGAAGTCTTCATGCATTAGATTGAATGCTGTTTTCTTACACTGCTTCTTGTGAGGATTGCACAGCTAACAAGTATAGTGTTTTTTTCTCCTTTGGTTGGGGAGGTAAAATATTTTTATGCATTTTAACCTTTGGCTGACCCCATTGCAACATTACATGAGGATTCTTAGAGGAGTACCAAAGAAGAAGCACGATATTGGATGATCTACTGTGTTGAACACAGAAGAAACTAATTAAAATGTCTAATTTGTACTTAAATTGCATTTATTTCGGCTTGTCCCGTTAGGGGTCACCACAGCGGAGAGAGCCGGAGCACTACCCCAGCAAGCTGAGTGATAATTACATGTAATAATCCATCCAATTTATAAATCGCTTATCCTCACGAGGGTGGTGGGAGTGCTGGAGCCAATCCCAGCTGTCATCGGGCAGGAGGCAGGGTGCACCCTGAACCAGCCAATTTAGAGTTTCCAATTAATGCTTGTTTTTGGGATATGGGAGGAAACCGGAGTGCACGGAGAAAACCCATGCAGACATGGGGAGAACATGCAAGCTCCACACAGTTGAGGCTGGGATTAAGACCAACAGTTTCCAGCTGCCCACCATGCCGCCACATGTAATCCATCCATCTTTCCAATTTCTTAGCCACTTATCCTCCCAAGGGTCACGGGAGTGCTTGGAGCCTATCCTAGCTGTCAATGGGCAAGAGGCAGGGTACACCCTAAACTGGTTGCTAGCCAATCGCAGGGCGAATGGGGACAGACAACACTCGCACTCACACACCTCGGGGCAATTTAGAGTGTCCAATTCATGTTGCATGTTTTTGTGATGGGGAGGAAACTGGAGTGCCTGGAGGAAACCCATGCAGGAACGCGGAGAACATGCAAACTCCACACAAGGAGGGCTGGGATTTAACCCGGGTCCTCAGAACTGTGAGGCCAACGCTTCCCAGCTGCTCCACTATGCTACCCTTACATGTTATGTTATTAGAATTGTATTCTGTTATTTTTTAAAGCATTAGTATGTACAAATATCACATCCATACATCCATTTTCCATAGCGCTATCCTCACTCGGGTCACAGGTAAGATCCCAGCTATTTTCGACGAGAGGGGAAATACGATTTGAAGTGGTCGCTTGTCAATCGCAGTATGTACCTGTAAATCAGCGTTTTGCTATGAGGGCGTTCAAAGACTTTTCTGCTGGCTGAAACACAAGCCAAAGCACTGACCAACAAATACAAGGTAGTTAAATTATTAATTATTAACAATAGTTGTTATAATATATATAATGTGTAAAGTGCCACTGACACCTAAAACATGAACTTTAGTATGTTGTTAACCAAAAAAAAAAAAAAAAAAAAACAGCCGGAATAGAATCATCCATTTGTTCACAGGATGTCAGAATGTTGCCCTATATTGATTTTTTTCATCTCCCGCCATAAAAAATCTGTGGACTCTTTTGGGTTCAAGAAGAAGCCGGAAGTGGCGTATTGTGCAAGCACCTACAGCTGTGGAGTCGAGTGTATTTACCTCATGTACAGGGGAGAAATTAACGGATTTTTCTGCGTGTTAGCCAGAATGCCAACTTATTGTGTTGCTGGTTTTTGCTCGAATACTCGGGAGAACGGATTCACTCTTGACGAGGTTTCCAAAACACCTGATTCGTCATGAAAAATGGATCGCCTAAGTGCAAAGGACAAGAGCTTTGTGGGTTCCAAATGACAGGTAGGTGTGTATAAAACTATTAAAAAACAGTGGGGAGGGGGTTAATATATCTCAGAGCTTATAACATATGTTACGTATGAATTTAGAATAAATCCGCTTGGTCAAACCTGCAAAATTTAACAAAGCAATTGTATTGCGTTTAAGACAATTTAATAACACACAATACAACAAAACAAAACACAAAGCAATAACAAAATTAAAGTACAAAGACAGTTTAGTAGTGTGTAACACCAGCTAACTAGCCAAGTCGAACAAATGTTCCAAAAAGGTGAATGTTATTTCCAGCGAATGTTCCCGACATGTCCAAAAGACAATATAGCAGTGTGGCATCCGTATACTTGTGTACTTGTCCGAGAGCAGCAGTATTAATAAAAAGCACCATCGACAGCGATCCTCGTTCTTATAGGAACATACTCGAAATCCGCGTCCGACGACGTAAGAGTCCTTCTCTCAGAACGTAACAAAAGAGCCATGTCTTCATAATAAAGTACGTAAGTCAGGGGTGCCCAATGTGACGATGCACGCGGGGCGCCGTTAGTGGTGGTGCGGGCCGCAGTTTCCCCAGATGTGGAGGTAGGTGGGGCGGGTGGGCGCAGGCGGGAAGGCAGGTGGGCGCATGCGGTCACACAAGGGGCGGGGAGGAGAAAGGAATCCCCCCACTTCCCCCCACCGGTGTCTGGGCACCCCGGACGCAAGTAAAAAAAAGTATGGTTGGAGGACGCTTTTTTCCTCCACGTGTTGGTTTAATTTCGGGTAGTGAGAATGTTGGTTATCCAGATGAAGGGTGGAGATGATGAATAGTTTCTTCGAAGAATTTACTTACAGAATATTCTGGGCACTTATGAGTTACAGACAATGGCTGTAGAGAGCAGATCAGAAGTGCGAAGGTACAGAGAAAGCACACATCCTTTATCATGTCAGAAGGGCGGGCTATGGGTGGTATTGTGGCGTGAGTTCGGGGCTTTCCACTTAAACAAAGGGTTTCTGTCTCAACCGGTTCTAGCTGGCAATGGATTATGACAAAGTGTCCAGTAGGCAGTTCATCAAGGTTAGCCTACGTACAGAGATGCGCTCAAGGACACATCTGGCTAGAGCTGAGGACATGAAGAAATTATGTAGTCATGACTAAATATGGGCATAAGACATACTTCAGTATGTAAGAAAGGAAAATCAAGAGAAGAATAAATAATGCATGACTAGAATAAAAATACACACATAACACATAGCTCTAGATTAATTTCAAGAGCATCCATGAAAGTTACTTCGCTCGGTATGGGTCCTCCAAGTACGCTACATGCACAAGACTTGTAAAAAGGTTTGGAAATCGAAAAATTATGGGCCAGTCATTTAGAATATTTATTCAGGTCCCTCGTCGTCGTGTGCCCACTAGTCTGTGTTTGTCGGGAGTCTGTTGTTAGTGGAGAAGTATTCTGCATATCTTCTAAATATGGCTTGACACGATATGGTAAAATGGCTCCGGTCGCTTCACTCGCTTCTGAGATGTTTTCTTCCTCAAAAAGAGCTTCAGTCTCAGAAGGGGCGTCAGAAAAATCCAAAAATCGCCATCGTTCATCTGCCATTACATTCGGCACAGCGTGTTTTCAATGCCAGGGATCCATTGTGATGTCTCGACATGATGTCACAGACAAATATTGTCGCCACTGGGATGCGGATTGTGTTGAGTCAGATTTACACAACTTTGCGCTTTAATAAAACGCTCCCAGGTAACTTTTTCCAACTAGTATTTACAGTATGTATTTCACAAAATGCAAAATGGTATTGATTATTCCCAACAGTGTTTTGTCTTCATTTCAAAGTATTGTGTGCATTTTCTGTGCTCAACTTCCAGTTTTGCACAGTGCAGTGGATTCCTTTTTTTTTTTTTTTTTTACAGATTTTTAGATTTCAGCATCTCTGTGTTGTCATGAAATTTAACGGTCCAAGGCCTTCAGGATCCAAAGTGCTGCTGTCGACCAAGTCAAACACAGACACACAGGATTAACATGGTTTAACCAATCAGATTTAAGATTCATCACTCTGCACCTTCACGCAGACTGACTCATGTAAATATTTTCCCCGTCCTCTGACTGTTTCAACTAACTAATCCTCTGATTGGTTGAGCTGAATATGAACGCAAGAATTGATTTTGGACATGTTAAAATTTAATTTTCAAGATCATTTAAAAAACGACTTGGTGGAATACTAAGACCAACATATTAATAGGCTTTTGCTTGCTAACAACAAAAAAGATGTTGGAGCACTTTCAGAGTAATATGTATGAAGTGTCTTACACGGAGAGCCAGGAGAAAATAAGGTCTGCTGTGTCTCCAGCAACATTTCCAGATGATGTATTTTAAAGGGCCACTGTCATGAAATGCATGATTTTTAGTATGTTATCAATGACAAAACGGCAGCCGACATGGACACATGCGTTTTTTTCCACCACAAAACATTATTTTGACGTATACAGCTTTTTGTAACTCCCGCCATGAAAATCCTCTCGAGGGATTTGTTTTCGAGAAGAAGCAGGAAGTGACGTACATGGCAGGACCGCCCTCAAGTGGACTCATTTGTTTCTATTAGTTTTACCTCCGGGAAGGTAGCTCGTTGTTCCTCAGTGTTAGCCAAAATGCCGGCTTATTACATTGCTGGACATTTCTTCAACACTTGGGAGGATGGATTTACCCTTCATAAGTTTGCAAGAGACCCGGTTCGTCGTGAAAAATGGATTGCACGGGGGCAAACGATGAGAGCTTTGTGAGTTCCAAATGACAGGTAGCTGTGTATACAGCTACTAAAAAAATAATAATTTGGCCGGGACCACTTAATCAATCTCTCATAACGTAACAAAAGATCCACATACCAATGAAAGTGTTTTGATGTGCGCGTAGGACGGCATTGGGCTCGCCGGTGAAGGCTGCTGCGTAGGCTCGCGGATGGCAGGAGCTCTGAACAACGGTGCCGAGAATGCCGCACTCAACCAACGACAACGCCGTAAAGTGCCCCGGCTCGGCAGTGTTGTTCATTGCAGACGGCGGCGGCTATGAACAACGCCGTAAAACAGCCCGGCTCGGCGCCATGATAAGCCACCTCAGCACCAAAAATGAGCCACCCCGGCCGGTCTTGTCTTGTAACTTCACTCGTTTGTGTGATGTTCTCTTCTTCGAAAAGAGCTTCCATGTCAGAAGGGGCGTGTTCGTCTCCCATAGTAGGGTCCACCGTGTGTTTTCAATGGCGAATGTCTGGGTGACGTCACGGACAGGGGATTCAGCCAATATCGCGACCACTTGGATGTCATTGAATGACACTTCCGCAACTTTGCGCATGGATGACGTGCTCTCCGCTCATATTTATTTTTTCATATAGACATTAAAGTGAATAATGTTACATGTATTTTTCATTACATTATCTATTTTAGAATGTTTATACCCTTGACCTTTAAAGTTTTGATGTTTTTGTCATGTTGTCTGATATATTTTGATTGTGACATGCTATTGTAGTTTATACAATACAATGACTCTCAAGGTTTGGATTTTTTGGAGGTGATAAATTTTAAGATAAAGGTTTAATGGACCAACCATCAACCAGACGTCCACCAGGAACCCCACTAACAACTTAATTAACTGTATTTTTCCAAACTGCGGTACCGTGCCAGAAAGCCACAAGCATCCCTAATTTATCTCACCCGGAAGTTAAAATAATTCACAGTTCCGCAATAAACCAGGAGTTACAGTCATCAAAGACCACCCTGTTAGCACAGACACAAGATATAGACCAGAGGTTTGGAAAAATCCCAAATCATAGCATCACAAAATACATCTCAAAGAACCATTTGCTCCTCAAGTCCTCTGGGACAATGGATGGAACACAAGTGACACCAGCAGGCAATAAAGAGTGACTGTCATCTGCAAGCTGAACCACGGAGTTCGCAAAACCTGAATGTTGTGTAATATTTTACAAAGTTTGCTTGAATGATCAGAGTATTTACCCCACACCACTGTCATTAGTTATTGTATTTCTTTAAATTTGAATGTCTGATGTAAATTCTGTTTGTCAAACGGAACCGGATGCTGTTTCACCGCTCACAATACAAATGCAACATTGAAAATATTAAATGCACTCAGCCAACCACATAAAATTGAAACACTCATTGCACTGATAAACCATGGTGTGTGTGCAGCAATGCAAAACTGGAAAGGGACGTATTTATCTCGAATCCAAGAATATATATTATTTCATCCCACTTGTTTTAAACCACAAAACAAAATGAATGGAGAAGTAATACTCAGAGGTGCAGTCCATCTCCCTTTAGCGGTCCCTTGGCCACTTTCTCTATCTCCTATGGATAAAAGGCCAATGCCCCCTTATTTTGAGATTCGGACAATCGCTCGCTCTTGTTTCCCAACTTGCTGTGGAGACTGGCTCAGCCAACGAGTACCACATCTCAACTTGAGATAACGGAAACACACCGTTACTTTCCCCATGACTGCAGGAGCACCCTGCCAGTGCCCCGAATAACACGTTTGTGTGTTGGGCATCTTCCAGACAAAAATCCGTTGGAAAGGAAGCAGTGTGGTGTGAGCCAAGATGGCGCCTACCGTTGCGGCAGCTTTCGGGATGCTCTCACTATTGTATTGTATTGTGTATGTTTGTGTTTTTCGGGCGTCTCCGGATTCAAGTACACAAGAAAGGACTTGGTAACCATAAGAGAGTCTTCTCTGGACTTTTTTTCGACAACTCTCGCCATTTCGCTGAATCTCTTTCCGGAGTTGCTCGTCGGCGCGCTCTTCAAAGCCTCGTGATGAAGAGGGATGCGAGCCGGTACACAAGTTTGCCTGCGAAAGAGGGGACAATGACTAACGCTTCCGACAATCCATCTTGCGAACCTACGCTCCCAAGCCAACAAAAAGGATGAACTTCGAATTAAGACCTGCGAAGACTTTGGATGTTCTGCGAGTCTGTGCTTCACAAGACTTGGCTTTGTGGACAAGTGCCTGACGCCACCATCATGCTCCCCGGCTTCCACCTCCATCGTGCGGACCATGTTGCTGAGGTGACACGGAAATTGAAAGGCGGTGGAATATGTTTTTTTTAATCAATGACATATGGTGCACAGACATCACACAGGTCAGCATACAATGCAGCCCACTTTTGAAGTCGCTGTTTTTCAACTGTAAATCGTTTTAGTCGCCACGTGAGTTCAGATTATCCGAGGAGATTTTAACACAGCGAAATTTACCCACGAACTCCCTAAATAGAAGCAGCATGTGAAATGTCCAACAAGGGCAAATAACACTCTAGACCATTGTTATACTTTCATTAAAAACGCATATCATGCAATCCCCGCGCACCGATTGGCTCCTCTGATCAACTGCTTGCTATACTTAATACCAACATACAGTCAAGCACTTAAATATGCAAAGCCTTTATTAAAATCAGTTAAAAGGTGGACCAACGAGTCAAAATTAGAACTTCAAAGCTGCTTTGACTGTACAGACTGGAGTGTCTTTGAAAATTTGGCGTGCAGCCTAGATGAATTCACAGATATTGTTTCTGCATATGTCAGTTTCTCTGAGGAGGTGTGTGTACCAACAAAAACTTTTTGCATGTTTAATAACAACTAGCTGGGGTTTTCAGCAAGACTTAGACAACTCACCCAGGCTAAAGAGATTGCATATTTTGGTGGGCACAGGGCCTTTTACAATCGTAGTAGACACCAGCTGACTAAAGAAATTAACATTGCAAAGAGGGACTATGCAGTTAAACTGGAAAAACATCCCGGCGCTAATGACTTCAAATCAGTTTGGGATAGATTGCAATCGCTCACTAACTACAAGCGACGTTCACCCCCGGTAGAAAATAAGAGCGGGCAGCCGACGATCTAAATAGATTTTAATGCAGATGTGAAATAAACACTTCCACACCACGCACTCAGCAAGTCGCACCACATGCCGTACCACCTTCCACTCCACCGTTTAACATGAAAGCGATGTTAGACAGATCTTGAAACAACAAAAGATCAACGAAGAGCAGGGCCCAGACCTTGTGTCCCCATCCTGTCTCAAAGTCTGCGCAGACCAACTTGCTCCTGTCTTCAAAAATACCTTCAACAGGTCTCTACAACCTGCTTCAAACGCTCCCCCATTATACTGGTCCCCAAAAAAGCAGTAGTCTCAGGTCTAAATGACTACAGGCCTGTTGTCTTGACATGTGTGTTAATGAAGTCCTTTGAACGCCTTTTGCTGGACCACCTCAAGAGCATCACAGGTCTTCAGCTGGACCCGCTGCCATTTGCCTATCGAGCTAACAGGTCTACGGATGATGACATCAACATGGGGTCTGCACTTCATTCTTGAACATCTTAACAGTGAGGGTATCTATGCGAGGATCCTGTTCGTGGACTTCAGGTCTCCATTTAACACCATCATCCCTCAGATATGAAAGTGAACTTTCCTGAAAATACAAATGCGACCACCGAAGGTGCGAAGTCCTGCTAGGGAAATCTGGGGCCATACCCCTGAAGAAAATGTTTGAAAAAATGGATGGTGCATTCTGGCGATATCTGTGAACAAAATTCAGACAAAAGTTGAAAGTAAAGTTTGTAAGTCCTGACCAAAAAAAAGGGCAGAAGTTCCCCAAGGGCCAAATCCAGATTTTTTGCCCCCCATCCCTTATCACTTGGATAGGACAAAATCACATTTCTCATTAAAATATCGTTGAAATATCCCATCTTATCTCAAGATAAATGAATTAAGTGAACCATTCAGTAAAAAGACATCTAAAATTGTCCTTTTCCCCACATTATACATATTATAGTATAGATATAGAATATACATGAAAATATATCCTAGATTTTCTAAACCGGACAGCAAAACATGTTAAAGTTGATCTGTAGTAATTACTATTACAGTTTAAGTCTCAAACTTGTTACGTCGCGTTGTACTGATACACTCGACCAGATTGCTCACTAGCTTAGCTATAGCTCGAGCAATACTAGAGTATAATGAGTTGCCTTTAATATTTTGATATATGATTTTAACTGTCTTACCAGGTTTGTCGACCTTTCTAATTTCGTCGGACAAAAAAATCTCAGTTCAAGTCCTTTTCCTCAAGCCATGACCACTTGAACATATTCCAAACACTCGCGTCTATTGAACGTATGTCAGCTGGCCTGTACTGCTGAGGCCGTATTTGGCCAATCATGCATGAATTAGTTTACACAAAACGCTTTTCAAATACTCGACATTCAATGATTAATCTCCATTTTGTGTGCACACATGGACCCTTTGTGGCTTCCGTTCTCGCCGAAATTTCGAAATCTCCGAGATATGGAGAGGTCATGAGAATGCGAGGGGAGGGGCATTACTGTTACTAGTGTTAGTGCCTCAACATGGCTACGCTCGTGAATGCAAAACAACAAACTCAAACACGTTCGTTCAATGTTGTCAACTAATATCCGGATTAATTTTCGGCAATTTTTCCTCAATTTCCCAGAGGAATTTTCATGAAAATTTGAAAATCCGGACTTCCGGGAAAATACGGAGGACTTTCATCACTGATCCCTGAATTCCTCTCCTCCAAACTTCTCCAGCTCAGCGTGTCACTTGCCATCTCCCGGTGGAGCTACAACTTCATGACGGGAAGGACACAGCAGGAGAGGCTGGGGGACATCACCTCATCCAAGCGCACTATCAGCACCGGGGCACCCCAAAATTGTGTCCTCTCCACTCTCCTCTTCTCGCTCTACATAAACGACGGCACCTCATGGCATCTGACTGTCAAACTCCTGAAGTTCACAGATGATACCACGGTCACCGGCCTCATCAAAGACGGTGACAAGTCTGCGTATCGACAGGAAGTGGCGAGACTAGAGCTTTGGTGCGGCCAACACAACCTGGTGTTGAACACTCTAAAGACTGTAGAGATTATTGTGAGTTCCGGAGGCATCCTTCACCACAGCTGCCTCTGATGTTGTCCAACTGTCTTGTGCCAATCGTCGAGACCTTCAAGTTCTTGGGAATTACAGTCTCAGAGGTCCTGAAGTGGGAGAAGAACATCAACTCCATCCTCGAAAAACCCAACAAAGGATGTACTTCTTCCGGCTTCTGAGAAAGCACGGCCTGCCACAAGACCTGCTGAGACAGTTCTAGATAGTGGTCATCCAATCAGTGCGATGTACCTCCATCACAGTCTGGTTTTGGGCCGCGACAAAAAAGGACAAACTCAGACTGCAACGGACAATCAAAACCACTGAATAAATCGTCAGCACCACGTTACTATTGAGGACTTGCACATTACGTGAAATACGTCCAGAGCAGGCAGGATCATTTTGGATACTCCACATCCTGGCCACCAGCTCTTCTAGCTCCATCTGTTGGGAAAGTGCTACAGATCAATGAAAGTCAAAAATAGCAGCCATTCGAACAGTTTTTCCCCTCTGGCAATTAAGTCATTAAATTCTTTATCAGCAAATTTACTATTTTCTGCCAAGTGCCATGTTAGGACACTCACTCACATCTTGCTGGTCTAATCAGAACTAGTATTAGAATATTACATCCATCCATCAATTATCGACCGCTTTTCAGGGTCGGGTCGCGGGGGGACTAGCTTCAGCAGGGATACCCAGACTTCCCTCTCCCCAGCCACTTCTTCCAGCTCTTACGGAGGGATCCCGAGGCGTTCCCAAGCCAGCTGAGAGATATAGTCTCTCCAACGTGTCCTGGGTCGTCCTCGAGGTCTCCTTCTGGTGGGACGTGCCTGGAACACCTCACCAGGGAGGCGTCCAGGAGGCATCCGAATCAGATGCCCCAGCCACCTCATCTAGCTCCTCTCAATGCAGAGACGTAGCGGCTCAACCCTGAGCCCCTCCCGGATGACCGAGCTTCTCACCCTATCTCAAAGGGAGAGCCCAGACACCCTGCGGAGGAAATTCATTTGGACCGCTTGTATCCAGGATCTTGATCTTTCTGTCATGACCCACAGCTCATACCCATAGGTTAGGGTAGGAACGTAGATCGACTGGTAAACTGAGAGCTTCGCCTTTCGACTTAGCTCCCCCTCTTTACCACAATGGACCGATTCAAAGTCCACATCACTGCAGACGCTGCACCAATCCGTCTGTCGATCTCCCGCTCCATTCATCCCTCACTCATGAACAAGACCCCAAGAAACTTGAACTCTTCCACTTGGGGAAGGATCTCATCCCCGACCTGGAGAGGGCACGCCACCCTTTTCTGACTGAGACCATAGTCTCGGACTTGGAGGTGCTTATTCTAATCCCAGCCGCTTCACACTTGGGTGCAAATTACTCCAGTGAGAGCTGGAGATCACAGCTTGATGAAGCCAAGAGAACCACATCATCTGCAAAGAGCAGAGATGCGATGCTGAGGCCACCAAACCGGACACCCTCTATGCCTCGGCTGCACCTAGAAATTCTGTCCATAAAAGTTATAAGGAAAATCGGTGACAAGGGGCAGCCTTGGCGGAGTCCCACTCTCACCGGAAATGAGTCGTACTTATTAACTCGGTCGTACAGGGACCGAACAGCTCGTATCAGGGGATTCGGTACCCCATACTCCTGAAGAACCCCCCACAGGACTCCCTGAGGGACAACAGTCAGAACCCATCCCCCTACCTTGGGAGGCTACCTTCTCATCCACTGGGGTAAACCCCAACGTACACGCCCCGAGCTGGGGGGAAATAAGTATACCCACACCTGTTTGGCGTCTCTCCCAATGGGCAACTCAAGAGTGGAACAGAGTCCAACCCCTCTCAAGAGGAGTGGTGCCAGAGTTCAAGTGGTGCGTACAGGCGAGTTCGATTATATCTAGTTGGAACTTCTCGACCTTACGCACCAACCCGGGATCCTTCCCTGCCAAAGAGGTGACATTTCATGTCCCTAGAGCTAGTTTCTTTAGCCGGGGATCGGATCGCCAAGGTCCCCGCCTTTGGCCACCGCCCAGCTCACATTCCACCCTAACCCTATGGCCCCTCTTACCGGTGGTGAGCCCATAGGAAGGGGGACCCATGTTACCCTTTGGGCTGTGCCTGGCTGAACCCCATTGGTGCAGGCCCAGCCACCAGGCGCTCGCCTTCGAGCCTCGCTTCAAGGCCTGGCTCCAGAGGGGGGCCCCAGTGACCCGCGTCCGGCAAGGGAAACCAAGATCCAGTTTTTGTCGTCATCATAGGGGATTGGAGTCGTACTTTGTCTGGTCCCTCACCTAGGACATGGGTGACCCTACCAGGGGCACGAAACCCCAGACAACTTAGCTCCTAGGATTATCGAGACACACAAACCCCTCCACCACGATAACGTGACGGCTCCAGGAGGAGAAAAAAAAAAAAATATATATATATATATATATATATATTTATTGTGTAGGGATTTGCGAATTTGGACCCTACGCGTGTTCGCTGATCAAGGAAGGGATGACCAATGATTAGTCAAAGTTCACAGCAAATGGATTTAATACAAAGGGATGTGCAATATAGACGTCCGGGTCTTATCTGCCGCACACGAGACGTGTGTCCTCTGGCAGGGTAGCCCACGATAAAGACAAGAGTACCCCGGTAACACAAGGTGTTTATATGTATGGGTCCATGGTAAAAGTGGCGGTCCCCCTGCAGTCTGATTCTGGGCCGGGATGGTAACTTTCTGCTCCTTATCTGGTGTCGTTTGTCGCAACGCCTCGGAGAGGAGGATGCCACCAGCCGGTTTTCTGTGTACAAAGAGCAAGGACAACCACCGGCTCCACAACACATCAATGTCTGATTAGCAAATGGACAACACTTTATCTGTTGATTAAATGTATAAGGTCATATTTAAGCAAATAATGAAAGTGCAATAAAAGTAAAATAGTCTTCAATATATATATTATGTATTGTAGATTTGTCACTTTAAACTGCTCCCTTTGCACAATTAACATTGCACTGGTTTACAAAGGGAACCGCAAATGGGTCAAGGCACTCTGTACAAGCTTAACACAATGTGGGACGTTAACACACTTTGCTCTTACCTGTTCTAAATGAAGAAGATTTCATAGCTTGCACATATCTTATAAGGAATAGTTCCTATAAACAGAAATGTGTCTTGTTCTTTGTTCTTGTTGTTGCTATGTTGTTCCTTGTTCATTGTTGTGAATGAATGTCATACCAGGGCAGCAACGACTACCGGGAAAAGATTTCTTGTGTTTTTCCACACTTTGCCAATAAAGTCGATTCTGATTCTCAGTTTGCTCCCAGTGCGTGGCTTCGGCTGTCCTGCAGTTGAAGTTTTCCTTTTGTTGTTTCCTTTATTTCTCTTCCTATTTCTTTAAACAACCTTTTTGGCACTCTGACCAACCATCCATGCCTGCGTGGGTTTTGCATAGTCAACCAGGTGTTGATTTAAGGTGAATAGGAAGTCACAGCTACGAGTACATCTAATGGTTGTTTGAATTGTGTGAAACAGATTCAAGCAAAAATAAGAGACAGTAAAATGAGACCTTTAATTGGTATAACGGCGCTCCCAGGAGCGAAATAAAATATGACAGTGGGTGAATGTAAATTCTGAGTGATATGACTATCATAAATATGTAGGTATATAAGCACTTTGATAGGTACCCATTAGTTATATAAAAAAAAGAATAAAAACAATAACAAACATTAGAAACAACAATGGTAAGCGAGAGAGCTGGAGGCAAACATGTATGGAGATGGAGGGGTATGGGGGCTTTGCAGAAAATGCGTAAGCAAATAGGAGTTTTGGCCGGCTGATCTCGACTCAGTGGTGAGATTTGTAGAATGGTGGGTTGTGATGTTGGGAACATCAGAAATGTTTCGATGAGATTAGACTGAGTTGTGCCATGGCTGATCTGCTGGAAGTTGCGGAGTTGCGCACGCACAAGGAAGGAAGAGAATCTGTTTTGTTGCCTCGCAAGTGGTAAGTGCAGTGTGTGCGTAATGGTCTCACATATAAGTGGCAAAGAGGGGCTGGAACACGGCCTGGGGTGTGCCCAGCGCGATACCGAGTGGTGGTTGTCTCCATGTAATGGCAGACTGGGTTCCCATGGGGAGGAAGAGCTGGAGAGCACTTGCAGGCAAGACTGGACACCTTGCTAGGCATACAAATTATTCCGCTTTTCCCGGGGACAACAGAGGCCAGCCTAGGGTGATTCCCCGGTGGATAAATAACGTCAGAATGGTCGGGTACATGATACTAGCTCACCTTGACTGAGCATAGACAGCAGGCTAGAAGTGAGCATAGCCCTCTGTTATGGAAATGCCTGTTACACTTGGAGGGAACAGGGGATTTGCCCTTGTGAAAATCTCTGTGAATCTGGGCATTTTCCACAGATTTTTGAGACTACTGTGTGGAGTTGATTCCAGACTCAAAAGGCATTATGAATCGCAACTATACTTCAAATGGACCTCAGCGACAATTCCAAATGAACTTCTACAGTGTATTTTTAATGTATATCAGGAAGAAGTTATAAACCAGCTGTCCCGAAAGAAACTTTTTAACACTAAAAAGGATCAGGACATTTACAAGAAGCACAATGGCCCAGCAGAGATTAAATATGTTGTTCAGTGAAAATGAATTCATTCATGGATTATTGGATTTTGTCATACAGGTTATTGACAAGTATGTCCAGATGAAAAATCGACATGTATCCTTTCTTGTCATGGGTGTGGCTAGGCCACTGCCCTGGGCGCAGCTGCCTCCGGCAGCAGCTCCACACCTGCACCTATTGACGCTAATTAGGCCAGGCATATAAGCCTTGTGTTTTTCATTCTCAGTTGCCAGTTCATTGTGCACGAGAGTGCATTACTCTGCATGAGTATACGAGCCTCTTGTTGTGTATTGACCTCGTTGTCACAGCCTGTGTTCCTGTGCCGTGTTACGTGGGAATTTAAGACTAAAATCCCCAAACTCAAACCAGCAAAATATGACAAAGCAGTTGTATTGGGTTTAATACAATTTAATCACACACAACAACACAACACATGGGCACATCTGGAAACACATGGGCACACCTGGAAACAGGTGAGAAAACTCAAAGAGCAGACATGACATTTCAGCTTTCTGGTCAGGTGACAAATGTGTCAATTTCTCATCAAGGTGAGCTATCACATCAGAATTGCACAATCTGGGTGAAGCACTGTTACTGAAATTATCCAACTTGACATCGCTAACAACATCATCAACATTGTCATTGACGCTTGCATCTTCATCAACTGTACAATCAGTAACTGGGGAGGAGTGTGTTGTTGCAATACAACTGACTTGTTTGTTGTTTAACAAATTTTCAGACTTATCAGTAGGACCTGTGGAGTTTGTAGATGTCATCAGCCTCTGAGGCTACAGAATGAACCATGAATGTATCTGATAAATCAAAAATGGAATCATTCGGCAAAGAAGTCTTGGAAAAAAAATGTCTTTTGACATCGAAGGAGTTACTGCATAAGATGGAAAAATACCCAGAATGTCATAATCCAATTGCTCTGTATTGGGCGAACACTCCAGACAAACCGTGACAATAGGATCAGTGCCAACTTGTGCCCCCATAAGATCTTTGCCGATCAACAAATCAACACCCGGAACTGGAAGAGAGTCAAGAACACCAACCTCATTTGTGTCAGAAACCAGATCTGATGTCAAATTCACAAAATGTAACAGAGCAAGAGAATAGCCACTTATACCATCAATAATAATGTCTGAGTTAGCTGCAGAAAAAGGCAAAACATCCTTCAAAATCAGAGAATGCAGAGCTCCAGTGTCCCTCAGAATAGTAACGGGTCTTGGGAAGAATTATCTCCCATAAGTGAAACCGAACCATTCTGAATAAAAGGCAAAGACTTCACCGGAACTTCAGAATCTAAAAATTCATTGTCAGAACCAAAAGTCTCCTCTGAACCACCTGGCAAAGAAGGCTGAGGTGTGATATATGCACAGGTATTTGGGGAAACCGTGGACTGATTTTTGTATTTGAGCGTTTTACAAGCAGAAATCAAGTGACCAGGCTTCTTACAATAGGCACAGACAGGTCCTTTATTCTGAGAATTTGAACCTGCCTTATCATCACTTGACTCTGTGTGAGAAACAGTCTTTTGGCGAAAACAATTGGAATTTCCGGGAGACTGAAAAGAACTCTTGTGAGCCAAAAAATAATTATATGCCAACACCGCTTCACAGTTTAAGTTGCAAATATGTAGCAAAAAAAAAATGTGCTTTTAAACAGATGTCTCAGATGTCAAATGAATTTGATCCCGGACGAGCGCCCAATTTTGTTACATGGGGATTTAGACTAAAATCCCCAAACTCAAACCAGCAAAATATGACAAAGCAGTTGTATTGCGTTTAAGACAATTTAATCAAACACAACAATACAACACAAAAATAAAACAACACAGAATAGAAGTTCAAAGACCGAGTTGTTGAGCCAAGCTATGAATAGTCACCAGAGTTGAACAAGCAAGCAAATGTTCTTTCCAGCGAATATTCCAAGTCAACAAATGTCTAGGAATGTCCAGGAATGAAAGGCAAAATGCAATGGGGCGTGTACTAGTATACTTGTCCAAAGAGTGGTTAGTAAAAAGCTCTGTTGTCGGTCCTTCTCAGTCTTCTTATATAGGCACTTCTCGGAACATTCCAGAATTCCACATCACAAAAGAACCACATCATAGTAACATAAAAGTATGAAAGGAAAATAAAAATACACACACACATAACACCCGCCACAACTAAGTCAAGTGTTGTTTTTTGCCTGATAGTAATCTGACGGCATTTTCATGTTTTTGGACATTGCCTGTTGCCACATGTTTTTATGCCTCTGCCTTTTTGGACTGCGTAACTGTGTATGACCTCTGCCTGGAATAAAACCATCCTCAACATTATGTCACTGCTTCTAAGTCCTGCATTTGGGTCCAACCCCTTGTCGCATGCCGATGACAGAACGAACTGGCCAGAACAGGACCCGGCAGGCAAAACGTAGTGCTGCTGGTCACACTGCTGGTGTGTCTCCCAGCGCACTCATCCTGTTGACAGGGATGAGAATGACCAATTTTGAAAAACACTGAAAATGTCTGCCTTTGGGGTGATGCGGGGGATTCAATGGGGGATGCACCCCCCTTTGGGCACAGATTTTTCCTTTCTTTTTATAAAACACACTGTTAAATGGTGACCTCTGGTTATTTCTAACAGTGTAAATACAGGGCAATCATAATGTTTTGAAAACTTAAAATATGAGTCCAAACAACCAAAATAATTTTGCCAAACTTCAGACAAAAAATGTAGACAGTGAAATTTATATCAAATAGGCTACTGCACTTACAAGTTATACTTCAGAAATAAGTACATATGTAATATATAAATATAAAAGATCATGAAATATAAAAGTGAGCAATAAAATGTATGCTCTACAGATAGGCCTAATTGTATTAACAGTTGTCAATTATATAATATTTGAGAAATTTACATCCAACTTACTGTAGGAATAATTGTGATCATAATTATCATACATTTGCTTCCAATAAAGAAATGCTTTGCTCTGCCCTAGATAACGTGGCAGCCTCCTAGCAGGAGATAGCAAGAACAAAAACATCTAATCATCAGAACTGTTAGAACTGCTGCCTGTTAAAGAAATGATGACCACACATGTATTCAGCAATCTTCCACACATGCACACGCACATGAACAAACATGTACACCTTGTTTCAAACTGTTTTGCTTGTCGTCTCCTTTTTGTAACATCCATGTAAATCAGGGGCGTCTTAAAACTAAATAAATGCTGAGGAGAGGATAATCAGAGAGTGCAGTGGTGAATTGTACGAGACCGTTCCTCTCCTCTCTCCTCGCGAGACTTGAACTGGTGTCTTTGCTTCCTTTTTTGTCCTGTTTAATGAATGTCTGATTGGTGAATCTGACATTTACTTGGTCCTTCGAGCCGGATCTCAAGATACCTGAGGTTTCCAGGGGCCAAGTCGACGTCCAGGCAAAGACCGTGGCCACGGCACTTGAGACCCTTTCCGGGACTGGGCCTCGACTTTGCGCCTGGAGGCTGAGGGTTGACGAGAAGCCGAAGGAAGTGAAGACATCTCTGGTGAGTAGGAAACTCCCACACTCATGAGGAATGAGTGAATGCGCGTCTGGGTGACTGCGGCAGAACCAAACCTTGAGAATACTAGTCACTATCAAGTAGACTAATTAGTCTATAAAACTGAGAAAAGGGCAAGGTGTGTCCTGTACGTGAGCTCCGTGAAATGTGTGCATGTGTAAAAGTGTGAGTGGAGGTTCGCTACCTCATTTGAACAGGAAATTGAGTGACAACTGTTTGAGGATGCAGAGGTAAGAATTCTCCACTACTTGTGGTAGAAGCTTGAGAATTACCTCAAAGGGCACGTAATTCTCACCCTGTTCAGGGGCAAGTCAGTATAGTCACCCTAGGTGAACCACTGACTCCAACAGGGGAAGAACAAATAGCAAAATAATTGATAAATAGCAAAATAGTTGAAACACAACATCTGAAAAAAATTAATAATAATGATGTGTAAGGACAAGAAGTTTGTAGAAAGCAAATGTCCTACTGAAACAAAACATCTAAATTTGTGGATAACACAATATGACTTTTCTGGCCAGCTCAACATACACACAAAAAAAATATATAGTTAACCTGCAGGATAAAATAAGTCAGTAAATTAAAAAAATAAAAAAACAACAACAACAAAAAGGCTGGACTCAAGATGATGTGAAAACGGCCATAAAAGCTATCACATCTCATAAAGTTGATGTCACATAATTCAGGGAACGCAAGACTTGAGAAAATCTTACCACTTAAATGGTGTGGAAGTACAATAAATTTGGATGACAGCAAAGTACTTTCTCACAGCAGCAGGGAGTTTGAGGGTTAATATCGCGCACCTCTGCTAGATTTGGGAAAAAAAATAAATTGTTCTGCCATTGGAAGAGCAAAATAAAATAACAATGAACCATTTGAAGATTATATAATTGGAATGCCTTCATGTTTTAAAGCAAACAGAGGCATTCCTGAAGATCACACTCCAGGGAGTGTGTATCAAAGGCAATTAAAAAAAATGCTCTTCATGCAAATTCAAATAATCCTACGAAACAATGGATTGAAAAACATTGGGTTGACTAACCGACTGGCAGCCTGTAAGATTACGTTAACCAAGCACTACACGCAGAAAGAGTGCTACAAAATAAGAAAAAGAAAGTTGACACCTTTCTGACAGAGGAAGGAGAAATTTATGGAGCTTTATGCGAAACATTTTATAATTGTGGCCACAGATGAGGAAGAGAGCAGCCATCTCCCCATCAAAAATGTCACAACTAATGCTCCCAAAATGCAACGTTTTAATTTGCCCCGTACGTTTTTTGGGAAGAGATGGCTTGCTGAAACTAGGACTGGGCTTAATTCCCTCTCTGACAGGAAAAATAGAAGTAAAAAGAAACAAAAAAGGAATTACTGGGAGGACAGTTAAATATCTTACAAAATAGGAATCCAGCGCTCTATTATTACACCTTAGATATTCCAAACAAACCTCCCACAAGAACAAGAGATTTCTTGTTGCAAACAGCTCAAGACGTGATTGAACAACCACAAAATGACGCAGGAAGTGACTCATTGCACGTGACTATGTAGTCTAAGATACTGTAAACTTATAACAACCCACACCAGAAAAAATCATGATTATCTGTACTCAGATGGTCTATCAGTTGTGGTGACAGGAACAAGACTGACTGACAAACTAAATGCACTACATAAGGAATGGACACCACCACACAGGTCATTACAACTGGAATAGAAGAGTTTGGGACAATTTGTTTTGGTAGTACGAAATGTTCCTGATTGGACAGAAAAAGAACCAGATTTGGATTGGAACGACTGAACTGTACAGACAATATCTTATTGGACAGTCTTAAACAATCTGAGACCAGTTGCTGCTGTATTCACAGTGGTATCACAATCTACACAGACAATACTGGAAAAATAGAGGAATAGCGACAACTACAGTGAATACAGTGACACATGCAGAGCTACTACAAAATTTGCTCATCGCAGTTCAATTACCAAAAGAAATAGCTATATGTAAATATGCAGTACACACATCAAATACAGACAAAGAATCATTCGGAAATGGATTTACAAATAAAACAGCAAAAGAAGCATCAGCCAAAACCTTTATGGGATTAGCTGACCATGTAACAAATGAAGACATACTTTGAGATGTGTTAAACAAAATGCAACAACAAATCTTACCAGTAGAACTAAAAATGTGGAAAAAATAAGGTACTACATTACAAAATGGGAATTATGTCAGCACAGATACAAACAAACAAACAAACCAAAAAAATCAACCAAAAAACATTTTTTAAGTGGGCGGAAATCTTGAGCTACGGGAAGTCTCAGGTCTCAACAGGGGGAATGGTAGCCCTGGTACAAAGGCATTACATGATCCATGGATTTAACTTGTATGCAAAAAAAAAAACATTTTTTTTGTCGGGCTTGTTTGATCTGTGTGCGACATAATCCACAAGGGAATGTGCATCCAAAACGTGTTCAGTTTCCTCAAGCTACACATCCATTCATCCCTCCATCCATTTTCTTAGCCGCTTCTCCTCACAAGGGTCGCGGGAAGGGCTGGAGCCTATCCCAGCTGTCAATGGGCAGGAGGCAAGGTACACCCCTGACCTGGTTCGCAGCAAATTCCAGGTCACATGGAGATAAACAGCCGCACTCACAATCACACATAGGGGCAATTTGGACACAATGATAGATTTAGTCTAACTATACATACATTACAAGCACAAAAGGGTCTCATTCCATTCAAAACACTGTTTGGGAGACCATACAAATTACCAATAATTTCCACACAATGAGAGATAGACGAATGATGAAGGAAAAAAAAAAAACACAAGTGGGTCCCTTTCAGGAGTTATTAAGAACCCCAAACAGCTTAAAAAATTGCAAAAAGTTGTACTTTAATTCATTTGTTGATTGTAGGAAAGTTATTGCTTTTGAAACCATTGTTAACAAAAACAAAAATAATGTTTTTATTGGCCACTTGTAAGATAGCTGTTCTCATTCCCACTGCCAAGGTCGCTGTAGTCCGGTTACACATGGGAGTGAGACTGCTGTCATAATGGTGACTAAACAGTGAAATTTTGCTGTTGGGTGTTGGATGAAAACGCTATCCGTTATTTTAATTTTTCTGTTCGAGTGGTACCTGTGGGGACCACTCAACGTCCCACCCCCAAAAAATAAATAAAATAAAATAAAAACAAAACAAATTGGATAACTACATATTAAAAACATGTCCAAAAGAATGTAGTGTTTGCACAGATCCAGAGATAATACCAATGCTATTAATTGATAACGAATGCAAAAAAAAAAAGAAAAAAAAGTTGGGGGATTCTGTGTATCCATTAACTTCTTTTTAAAAACTAAAAAAAAAATCTTTTCCAATGGCATGTCACTAGGAAATTTCACATGCATCAATTTGATAGGACTAGAGCCAAATTGGGAATTTTATCAGCATTGATGTGTGAAGCCATTTTTGTGCCACTGTCATGGTGGTGCGGCAGTAACTGTCTTTTTGATTTTTTTTTACGCCGGATGCCTTTCCTGACGCAACACTTCTGCATTTATTCGGAGAGAGAGCTGAAGCCAATCCCAGCTAACTTCGGGCAGCGGCAGACTACACGCAGAACTGGTTGTCAGCCAGTCGCAGTGCAGATGTCGACACCATCACTGAGCGGGAATCGATCCTACGCTGCCTTCACTCGAAATGTCCCTCTGAGGCAAACCCGAACTACAACGTGGCCCGCAAGAGAAATGAGTTTGACATCCCTGCAGTACACCATCAAAAAAAAAAAAAAAATGTAACAAGTTACTGTGCTTTATTAAACTTCTTACTGCCATTTGTGTATTCACCCTATGTCTGTTTATGAATTAACATCTACTGTACATGCAGTTTTATCCGAACACTGGCATAGACTGAGCAAGAGCTGAATAACATGGACAAAATAGCAGAAAGAAACACATGGATACACCTTACACACTGTAAAAGGTCATCTCAGCTGAGTCGCCCAAAGGGAAAGGTGAGCAAAGACCAGCATACGGTGGGTGCAGATTTATAGTATCTGAAAATACCTGAAGGCTGGTGAAGATTTAAAAGACACTTGACTCATTTAGGGGTGACTTGGTCGACATGACTTCAAAATGGCTAAATAATATGATAGCTTGTTGTGCTGCAACATTGACAGCCGTAATGATATTTTTGTTCATATGCTACTTTTGGACACCTGTAAAGCTGACAAAAATACATAACAACAGAACCAATAATTATACTCAGTCAACTATGCCTACCACACATAAGATAAAGAGGCGCAACCTCATTTCAAATAACATTGTAAACAACTATGTAGGAGTCACCGAGGCATGAGAGGAGGACTCCATGTGTGCCTGCCAGTGAATCAGTTCAGCACTTATTCAATTCCTTGGCACAGTCTAATTGCTGGGGATTCCATCTTTGGGCTTATGCTAAATGAAACCCCCACTTTCTTCTCACCATTTGCCAATTTAATGCTACCTTAGACCCGAATGCTATACAAAAGTGTACGTATACTATGGAAGGAGTATTTTAACCGAAAAACCTGAGGAACATTTTTTCATTATGATGATTACTTTTTTTACAAATAGGAAAGAAAACTGGTTGTTATTAATGTAGAATGCAGCTAACAAGGTAAAGTATAGTTACATTACACGCATGGGCACTGTGCCACTAATGTGTGTCATTCCAACAGAAATCCCAACACAATGTACCCTGGAGGTAATGACTAAAACAACTCCTTACACCACTTGTCAGAAATGGAAAAGTGTTTATCTAACAACTAAGGCAGTAAATGATAAACTGATATTTTCTACTAATGTTGCATTGGCTAATTTCTCCTGTGTTAGCTTTACAGGGACAGATTTTAAGGTGGGAAGTCTCAACAAAACATGGTGTCATGATATCCATCTACAAACTGCCCCACTGGTCCCATGCAGCGATTTGTTATGGTGGTGTGTTGGTCAACTCTTGTATGACAGACTGATAAATGCAGCAGGAACGTGTACAGTGGTATCACTGCTCTTATCTGTGACTGTGTTTCCATCCAAAGCAGGGGATATACAATTGGCCGCATCCATCTTTGGACCTCCCCTTGGGTTCTCCCGAAGGCGAAGGTCCTCTTGGAAAGATGGAGATCTGACATACATTGATGCAAATGGCATCCCAACGGCATACCAGATGAGTATAAGTTGGTTAACGAGAATGCTGCAGGATGAGAATCCATCTTGTTATGGATAACCCCGAATAAAAATGTTGACAGAATCAACTGCATACATTACAATGTACAGAAACTAGGTAATTATACGGAAGCAGGCTTTATTGCCATAAGGGAACAACCAGCTGCAACCTCACTCATAACGTTCCAGCACCGTATAGCGGTCGATATGCTCCTGGCCGAGAAGGGTGGTGACTGCTCAATGTTTGGTGACCAGTGTTGTTTATTCCAAATATCACAGCACCTGATGGGTCATGCACAAGGGCCATTGTGTGGATGTTGTTGTATTCCCTGCATAAAGGCATCACTTAACCAACTTATAACCACTGCTATTGCCCCGACAAATTGAAAATTGGCACATATATATCCATTATTGGCACAACAGAGTAAAGACAGTGATATTGTTGACCACGATGATGACGTTATGACTTCTCTTCCAGACCTGTTCTCTGATCCAGAAGATTACAAGTAATTAGTGCTATATTTTCCTCCGAATGTAAGCCGAAAGGGTGATCTATTAGATGATTTAAGGATATGAGCAAATGTAGGATAAACAGGAGGATAATGTAGAAATAATTGTAAATAGTATTAAGTAACTGCTTCTGACTGCAATGAAGAAATGCTTTGCTCTGCTCCAATTCAGTTACTGTCTCTGCCTGCAATGAAGAAATGCTTTGCTCAGCTGTTACAAAAAGTACAGTTTCCTCTAGCTCAGCATCATCAGGTTCGCACTCAGACCTGGTGTGAAGATGTTGTGCATCTGGGTCCTCTTCCCGAGAACTGGAGTTGCCCTCATTGATTTCTGGTTGCTCTGTGGTAGTTACGCTGTTGTGCTGCCGATGTCACCAGTTGCGTCTGAAGGACTGGCAATCACTATTCTGGATGTGGTAGCTTTATGGTGTCTCTCAGCTGGTCGAGTGACTGTCGCTGGTTTCCAAGTGCCATCTTCCTGCTGGAAAGGGATGGGTGTGCCAGCAGGTAGAGTCAACATTGGCCTAGTGGATCTGTCATTCATAGTGTCGCTTTCTGGTGCTGCTGACAGTTCTCCCTCCTTGCACAGAAAATTACAAGAACAGTTTCGTGAGAGCACTTAACTTTCCATATTTGGTTTTATAACTTTGGCGATGAAGTTTGATCGAGCCAACTAATTTTCCTGGCAAATTAGCTTTAGCATGTCTCGCAGCGTGATTCAACACTTACAACAATTGGAGGCAAATTGTTTTTTACATTTGGGCGTCTGGCACCATGATGAATGGCTCTTCTCAAAATGGTTCAGCGTCATTTAGCTATCAAATAAATGTTTTTTAATCAGTTGGTGTTTTTAATGGTGGCTATATGCACCATCAGTTGTGCTCAATGTCGACCATTGAAGGAAACAAATACGGTAGCCTTGCAATTAAAATTGCTGTGATACCTCTGTTAAATCGTGCCATTATGATGGTATTATATTAGTTTGTTCACATGCTCCATTTTATTTTATTTTTTACCTAGGGGGACTTTGGAATTGGTTTGTGGTTGTTTTATATCCACTCGCCACTCATTGTACTTCCGTTTGATTTGGAAAAAGTCCACTAGGTAGTTGTAGAAAACAGAAATTTTTATTTTTGAGTTCCTAAATCAAAACATCCAAACGGTGACGTCAGTGGGTGTGCCCCTGGCAACTTTTTGACCATATAGAGGTCTTCGTCAGGCCGAAGCACACTCAAAAAACAAAAATTCAAATCTAAAACCTCAAAAAGTTATTCCAAAAAAAATTATCAAAAAAATGTGTCAATTTGTACTCACGTGTCCTTATAATGCTCACAAAGTGGAGTTGTGTTGTTTAGACAGTCAATAATTCCCAAAAAAAGAAAAAAAAATAGCCCAAAGGAATGTCATCCACTTGCAGGCATTTGGTCCATTCACTTAACACTCAAATTAAAATGAACAAAAATATCCAAAATCAAAGCCAATGTGTACTCATATGCAGTGTTGCCCACGTGTTGTTATGTCATTTTGACAATCATAATCATCCCAAAAACAAGAAAAAACAGTCCAGTTATGTTTCCCACTCACTTGTTGCTTCCAAATGGCCTTCCACCAAGTAGCTGAGGCCGTTTCAATGGCGCCTTCTTCTTTGCTGTCTCCCTGCCCTCCATCCTCTGAACAGCGCTCTTTAGTGACCTTCCAAGGGATTACATCTCCATTGAAAGTCTCAGTTTTTAACCAGTTCCATTTACTTTTTTACATTTTTCAACAGAAATTGGATCATTGTTCATCAAGTAATGATTTCAATACATCATAACTATATATATATATATATATATATAAACCACAGACATTGTAATCGTATTTATATAGTTTTAACAACTTTTATGTACTTTATAAATATTTTTCTTTTATGAACCTTTGTGAACTTTATCAAGATTTTCCTATTATGAAGCAGTCCTCCAACAAAATCGAAGACATCAAAGAGAAATTATTTTGTGAAAGTCTATATCCCAAAAAATATCAAAGGTTGATGGGTGTTGTGAGGGAGGACATGACGACAGTGGGTGTTAGAGAGGAGGATGCACAAGATAGGCTTGGATGGAAAAAGATGACACGCTGTGGCGACCCCTAACGGGACAAGCCGAAAGAAAAAGAAGTATATCCCAAAAACTATGAGAGATGAATCTTTACAGTGTATTTCTAACAAAGATCAAATAGATAGTTGTTCTAGCCATGTAATAAAACAAAAACTAAGAGATTTAAAGAAAGATGAGAGACATTCAGCCTTAGCACTACTTCTAACAGTGTATACAGCCAAAATTAGTCAATTACTTTAATCTTATGCACTTTTTACGGATTTACAGGCTCATTTCCCATTTCCATCACAACACAGACTCCCTACAAATCCTTTGTTTATCAAATACAGTATCTGACCTAGGGTTAAGATAGAAGGCTTTTGTTTAAGGTTAGAATTGCGGTTTAGGGAAGTGGACTAGATCTTTGGAAGTTTCGAATTAAGGTTTGGGGAGCTAAATATTGGGGTGTGTTTTTATGGTGAGGATTTGAGTTTTGGGGAAGGGGATTAGAATTTGGGGTACTCTCAAGGCTAGGGTTAGGGCTTGGGGGGGCTAGCTAGTGTGGGTATTTTTAAGGTTAGGGATTTGGTTTGGGGAAGGTGACTAGGTAGTTTGGCCAAGTCCAATTAGAATGAGTTAAATTGGGGTTAGGGGCTCTAATGAAGTTTAATCCCCCTGGTACTTTAGTGGCCGTTCTATATATCCACCTCCATTCCATGGTCTTCTTTCTTTCACTGTGCAGGTGGTATTCCTTTATAAGGCTGTGATTCGTAACACTTCTAATCCACGTTGTATGAAATTTTGGACTAGAGCTGTTTGTGTTTCCTTTTTGTGTTTAATGTTGTACCTGTGTTGTGCAAGCCGTGCCAATAATGTGTTGGAAGTAAGTTAGGTGAAGGGAAACGAGGCTTCCCTCTCCTGGAGTGTGGAAAATAATTCCCTCTCCAGGATTGGGGGGAGGTGCACGGTCCATCCCACTGCGCCACCCACCTTGCTCATCTCTCCTTTGTTGTTGGTGGTCCGTTTGGGCAGGCCGGCCATAACGCACCACTGTCCACTAGTCACTCATTTAAAAAAAAAAAAGTCCAGAAGGTAATTGGGGAAAACTGAAATATTTATTGTTTTGCCATTGGTTGTTTTCAAACTCCAATAAACAAAAGTACAAACTAAATCAAACATCAAAAAGGTGACGTCAGTGAGTGTGCCCTTGGCAACGTTTCGACCCGTATTAGGTCTTCCTCAGGCCGAAGCACACTCAAAAAAAAAAAAAAAAAAATCAAATTAGAAACATCAGAAAAATTATTTAAAAAAACAATAGTATAGTAGGAGTAGTTAATTTAGTTTAGTTAATTTGCACTCACGTCCTTAAAATGTTCTCAAAGTGGAGTTGGTGTTGTTTAAATGATGAATAATTCCAAAATGATGGGAAAAAAATAGTTCAAAGGGTTAGGCTAGGTTAGGGTTATCCCTTATGCCAGACCCATTCACTACCACATGATTTGCTGGACTCAGATTTTTCTGATTTTGAAGAGGACCTGGACCTTTATGACCGCTTGCCTGATTCTGACTCGGATGGAGATTTTTTTCCCCCTCCCTTTTATTAGTCCCAGTCACTTTGTTTAACCTCCCCCCGTTTCAAGCCCCGTGTGCTTAAGCCCAAGTCCTCTTCCTCCAACCTTTTCTGGGGCACCAGTCTGGTCATTTATCCGGAGCCCCCGTGTGGTGGCCAGTAGAGGCATCCAAGTAGAGCGCAGCTTTATACTCCCACGACACTCGGTCCATGTCACACCAAGCAAAATCTGCTAGTCATTTAACTCATTCTATTTCACCGATGTTTCCCAGTTCACCTTCCTGAGTCTCTGAGCACTCTGCCACTCTTGTATTCACTCCAACCAAGTCTGGATGGCAGCAGGCTGAGGAAGCACCTGATGACCCACAGCTGCCTCTTGCTCCCGTTGTGGTGGCGCCTGACCTCAGCTGACTCTTGCTCATGTCACAGTGATGACTATACCCCTGCCGCCTCTCGCCCATGGCTCTGCGATGCCCAAGCCACAGTCCCCTCTTGACCACACCTCTGCAGTGCCTGATGGGGCATTGGCACTGCAGAAGCATGGGCAAGAGGTGGCTGAGGCACATGTTCCACTGAAGCATGAGCAAGATGCGGCAGGGGCAAGGTCACTGCTGAGGCATGAGCAAGAACGGGAGAGGTGCGGTCGCCGCTGAGGCATGAAAAAGAGGCAGGAGGGGTGTGGTCACTACCACAACAAAAGTGAGAGGCTCCTGGCGGTCAGGTGCCACTGCGACATGAGCAAGAGACAGCTGGGGTTCAGGTGCCACCGGGACATGAGCGAGAGGTGGTTGGGGTTCAGTTGCCACTGAGACATGAGTGAGAGATGGCTGGGGTTCAGGTGCCATCGAGACATGAACAAAAGGTGGCTGTGGGTCAGGCACAGATGAGACCTGTTCCCATGTTGGACAGCAAGGCCGGACACCACCAGAACAAGAACACATGGTGGACACTGCAGTTCCAGGGCTGATGAGACATGAGCAACCACTGGATGGCATGCACTGGGCACAGCCGGAACATGAGCACATGGTGAACGTTACGTGCCGGGCGCCGACGAGAAATGAGCATGCATTGGATGGTATGCGCTGCAAGACAGAGAGAGTGGGTGCTGTTCAGAAGCTGTTGAAGCAGAAGTGAGAGACAGCGGCCGTATGTCTAGGCCGAGGGTTGGGCATCGTCAAGGCATGAGCAATCGACGGCCCTGGGTTGAACACCACTGCTGGCGCGAACGTGCAAATATTGGTCGTCGTGGACCTTGTCCCAATAAAAAAGGTGAGAGATTTGAACGCCACAAGCCAGGCATCACTGGAACAAAAACAAAAACTCTCCTGAACATTGTCCACGAGAACCGCAAACAATGAGGCCAACTCCTTCATCAGCCAGCTCGATGTTTTCATGGAGCTATTTTAAATATCGTGCAGTTCAGGCCTTGGTTGTGGTGTGTTGAGGTCATCCATGTAGGCTCTGACTAGAGGCAGCTTCACCCCAGGTCTTATTCATCTTAACCACCCAGCGAGAGGCTTGGAGGATGACCTCCATAGCCAGGGTGAATAGCAGTTGGGAGATGGTACACCCAGCCATGATTCCCACTTCCAGGTGCTGCCATGCAGTGATGTACCCTGGTGTTGTAACAAAGAGCTGGATATCCTTGAAGTAAGCTCTAACCAAGGTTGTGAACAGAACTTTGATATGTTTTTGTGCTTTCACAAGAGCTACATTAATGGAGGCAAAGAGCCACATACAGCTCGAGAGCCGCGGGTTGGCCACCACTGCTCAAAGGATGTTTGTAGAATGGCTTCCTCTTTTTTACCCATTTCTTAAGAGGGAAGCCGTGAAGTTTTGGCACCAAAAGGCAAACACTGGTCAAAAAAATAGAGAGAAAGACAAGAAAAAGCATGGTTATGACGAGACAGAATATTGTATGAAAATCGCCTTAAAAAGAAAGAAAAGGTAAGTGAACAAATGGACAGTGTAAGTCAAGGGAATGAAAAGAAACTGATGTTTCATAGAAAAGAGGATGACAAGACAGGGCCGACTTCACGACAACAAAGGGAAGTTGAATCTAGAAAACAGAGAGAGAGGAGTGTACAGAGTCTCTACCCACGATCCACAATATGATATCACATCACAGACAATAATGACGTCAAATGAAACAGACTGGACTTGGTTGAGACAGTGCCGACCTGACTATTTTAGTCTATTGGTGTTGGACTATAGAGGATGTCAAAGAGGCCGTTGAAGGGTTAAGTCCCTACAAGGCTGACACCACCCAAATTGTTTATTGACAAGAGGAACCTTGGAAAAAAATGTTAATCATGTCCTCCATGCTGAAAACATTAAAAAAAGAAGGGAGCACCTTGCGTGCCTGGCCCTTACACTTTGCTGAACTCCCTCAGAACAGACACAATAATATTTACAGTAGTAGATATAAGTAACACATTTTTCTCAACCCAAGTTGCGAAAGAATGACATTTTACATTGCATTTATATTTGGAGGCTAAATTTCAAGGCAAAAAGAAACTCCAAATTTCCCAAGAACAGGTTAAATATCCTACAAACTCCAAAACCACAGACAAAGAAACAAATTATGTAATTTTTGGGACTGGCAAATAACTGTCGAATATGGGTACCAAATTATGCAAAAATAACAGCTCCATTACACTAAATGATGCATGAGGAAGACTTAAGAATGATATAATTTTTTTAAATGGATGGAAGAAGCTCAGAAGGCACTTTTCGATACAAAACAAGCTGTAGTAATGAGCTTTAGCCATTGTAATTATGACAAAAGCTTTTATCAAATGGTAATTTGTGAATGTCCTTTTATGACCTCACTTTTGACCCAAAGACATGGAGATAAAATGAAACCGATGTTATTTTTCATCCCAATCAGATAGTGTCGCATATTTCCTCATTGTGAGAGAGCAGTCATAGCGGCATCAATGGCAGTGGAGGTTAGTGCCCCAATTGCTTTGTTCCACCCTCTGGTGCTGCATGTTCCTCTCTCAGTCTTGGCATTGCTCTTGCAGACAAACATGAAATTTCTATCGCCCGCAAGACACCTCTCATGCATGGCGATGCTGCTATCACAACTACATGTCACAATAGACTACTCTTTATCCAACAACATTGTTGCCACTTCTGGAAGATGGAACAAAACATAATTGTCAAGAATTGGCAAAGAAAAAAAACAGCAAAAAGCAGAAGTGACTTGAAAGACCAACCATTAACCATAGCGAATGTTGTGTTCATAGACAGATCATCAAAGAAAAATAAATTTGGAAAAAAAAGAATCAGAATATGATGTAGTCTTAAATTACACCATTTTAAAAGCTCAGAAATTGCCACCACATCATTCTGCACAAGCATCAGACCTGGCGGCACTTACTGAGGTATGCAAAATAATGAAAGGAAAAGATGTTACAATCTATACTGACAGCCAATATGCATTTGCAACAGTTCATGTTTTTGCCATATACCGGAAAAATAGGGGATGATTATGTCCACGGGCAAAAAAATAACGCATGCCAAATTTTTTGTCTAATTGTCAAATGCAATACAATTGCCAAAGGCTATAGTTGCATGCAAATGCATAGCAAATACCTCGAATAAGTATGAAATTTCATTTTGAAATGACTCTGTGGACAAAAGAGCAAAAGAAGAAGCAATGGGTCTCACACAAGTTATGACCATAGATACACCCATACTTTTAAAATTAGATACATTACGAGAAATGTAACAACAAAGTCCAAAAGGGGAACAGGATGAATGAGTAAGTACAGAGATTAATCAACGGGGATGAGGCGCAGGTGTGCGCCTCCTAATTAGCGCCGGTCTGCTGGGACCCGCCCAGCCAGGGCTGGAACGCCAGGGCCATGACACCATGCATGCAGGTAAACAACATCCATCCATCCATTTTCTTAGCCACTTATCCTCACAAGGGTCGCGGGCCATGCTGAAGCCTATTCCCGCTGTCAATGGGCAGGAGGCCGGGTGCACCTTGAACTGGTTTCCAGCTAATCGCAGGGCAAATAGAGACAAACAGCCGCACTCACAATCAGACATAGGGGGAATTTAGAGTATCAAATTAATATTGCATGTTTTTGGGATGTGGGAAAACCCACTCAGGCACGGGGAGAACATGTGCCCTCCACACAGGCCGGTCTGGGATTGAACCCAGGACCTCAGAACTGTGAAGCCAATGCTTTCCATCTGAGTCACCGTGACGCCTATAAACGACATTATACACAAAAATACTATTAGGCAGTTCAATCAACAGGTAAATCAGCATTATACACAAAAACCTTTTGACAGGTAAATTAACATTCTTATTGAAAAAAAGGTAAATCAACATTCTTATTCAAATTTTTTTTGTTGTTTTTTTATTGGATTAAACCAAAGTGAAGAAAAAAAAAAAGTATTGCTTGGGGCCTTCTCAAAAAGGATAGAACTCTTTCCAACAAAACATTTTGACGCATTGATGTCAGCAGGACACCACTTTGGTGGAACCAGGAGACTGGGTCTTGGTGAGAAGCATGAAGAAGTCTTTTGTTTTGTCGGCTATTTATAAGATAGCTGGTTTCATCCCACTTCTAAGGGCATTGTAAATCTGGTTACAAAGGTGGCACTGGTATTTAGAGCATTCTCATCTCCACCCTGTGAAGAAAAGAACCCGGTCAAGGCATTTAGGGAAGTGAGTCTGCTATCAAAATGCCAACTAAATGGTTAAATCCTGCTGTTGAGTGTTGGATGGTGACGTTGCCAACTATTTTATGTTCCGTGTTTGTGTGGTACCGATGGGGACTACCAGTATAATTTATGGACACCTGTTTAGGGAAGTACCCCATATGCCAAACACCAAAAACTAATATTCAAATTGCATAAAACCAAGGCTTTTTTGCACGTGTCATGTCATCACGTGTCATTATCCAAGCTGCTTATCCTGACAAGGGTTGCGGGAGGCATGTGTACCACTACATCATCTTCATCAGGGCTTCTTTGCAAATAGAGAAAATATTGACAAAGCACCTCTGAAACCACCATTTTAAAATAAGTTTTTACCGGGTTGGGGGTTCTCTTTATGGACACATGCACAAAGAAACCCCTGATTTTTGCTGACTGTTTGCGAAGGAAAGAAAACCCCAAATGCCATGGATGTACTTTCTAGTATTTTCTCACCAATCTCAAAATTGATGGAAATAAAAGAAATGCAAAAGATGAAGGTAGATGACTGGTTTCAAGGAAAGAACGAGATCTTTGTGAGTTCCAAATGACAGGTAGATGTTTATACAGCTACAAGAAAAAAATAATATATATATATATATATATATATATATATATATATATTATTTTTTTTTTTTTTTTGCTTGGGATGGGGCACATTATCCTCTCAGAATGTAACAGAAGATCAGCACACATAAATCAGGGGTGCTAAATGTGTCAATGTACCCGTCGGCACCAAGCATGGCTTTGGACGAGGGGCACGGCTTCGGCCGGACTGGCTCATACATACTGTCTGGGAGTCTGTTGTTAGTTAGAATTGATGCGCATATCATCTAAATATGGCTCAAAGCGATAGTTATATATATATATATATATATATATATATATATATATATATATATATATTATATATAATCAAGTTATGTGACTATTTTAGGTTATGTGAAAATTTGAGCAAATATTAGATAAAGAGGATGGAAATGTGGGATTAATTGTACATAGTTATCTCATATTTGCTCTATTGCTTTCCTGTTAATGCTCTTTTGCTATGCTTAATATGCTTGAACAATATGATGCAGCAACGAAAAGCACATTACATTGCGTGCAAAGCAGCGTTTAACCAAAGAGACGCAGATGTCACGAGGGTGAGATGGAGAGGATGTCAGTGGGGTGCGTCGGGAGCATTTGGCATACAACTCATCAGTGGAGGGCGTGCCAGGACTTGCGCTTGCTTTATTTGCCACAGTTGATTTGTTTATCGATTCACGCTTGCTTTGTTTGTGATGTTTTCTTACGGTTGCTTTGTTTATCACGTTTGCTGTTTTTGTTATGTTGTGGACTGCCCAAAGAAAATAAAAAAGAGGATTTGTGGAGATGTGGCAAGAACAGGCTGGAGATTGTGTTTCTTCTCGCGAACAAAAGTTCCTCCTGTCTTCTTTCCTTGAAAATCATACTTTAAATGTCCTGGGGTGCCTAAGCTTGGCTCTCACTGATCCGCCACTGAGGTTGTCTCTGACTGTCATAGGCTGCGAGAACCTGACAGGAGCCACAAAACCGGAACCCCTCGACTTCTCAGCTGTGCTGAGAAAGTCTATCCATAAAATGTATGAACAGAATTGGTGACAAAGGGCAGCCTTAACAGAGTCCAACCCTCACCAGAAACAAGTGCGACTTACTTTTGGCAATGGAGACCATACTCTGACAACAGTTGTACAGGGTCTGAACAGCCCGTATCAGGGAGTTTTATATTCATTACTCCCAAAGCACCCTCCATGGGACTCCCCAAGAGACACAGTCAAAGATCTTCTTGAAGTCAACAAAACACTTGTCAGACTGGTTGGGTAAACTCCCATGCACCCTCAAGGACCCTGTCGAGAGTTTAGAACTGGTTCACTCTTCAGCAGCAAGGAAAAAAGCCAAACATTTTTCCTCCTGAATCTACTTCCTGAATGGACCCTCATCTCCGACACCCCTGAATAGACCTTACCAAGGAGGCTGGGGAGTGTAATCCACCTCTAGTTGGAACACATTCTCACAGCCCTCTTCTTAAAAAGTGGGACCACCACCCCAGTCTCCCAAACCAGAGGCATTGTCCCTTATATCCACACGATTTTGTAGAGGCGTGTCAACCAGGAAAGACCCACAATATTCAGAGTCTTTAGTAAATCCGGGAGAATCCCATCTACCACTGGGGCCTTGCCACCAAGGACCTCAGTCACAGAGATCCTCCAAATCAGACCCTTCCATGCCAATCAATCCCCACATGAGCATCGAAGTATCCCAGCGGAAAGATGGAGTCACCAGCAGGAGCACTGCTGGATTCGGATTCCAAAAAGGCTGGGTACTCTGAACAGTTTTTGGTGTATAGGCACAAAAAACAGCCAGGACCTGTCCTCCTAACCAAAGAGGAATTGGGTTACACTCCCCGCAAATCCACCTGAGTGATCCTTAATGCACAGGTGCTGAGTCAGGGGGACAATAAGAATACTCAGACCTTCTCAGCACTTCTCACCATGTGAAACTCCAGAGTGGAAGAGAGTCCAACCCCTCTCAAGAGGACTGGTACCACAGCTCAAGCAGTGTGTGGATGCAAGCCTGACTATATCTAGTTGGAACTTCTCGACTTCAAACACCAGTTCGGACTCCTTCCCTGTAAGAGAGGTTACATTCTACATTGTCTTCTTTACCTTTCGGCTTGTCCCTTTAGGCGTCGCCACAGCGTGTCATCTTTTCCATCTAAGCCTATCTCGTCTTCCTCTCTAACACCCACTGTCCTCATGTGTCCCTCACAACATCCATCAACCTTTTCTTTGGATTTCCTATTGCTCTTTTGCCTGGTAGATCCATCCTCAGCACCCTTCTACCAATATAGTCACTCTCTCGCCCAGACACCTTCCGCCAACTGTTCCACCCCACTTGAACCTGTCTCTTCACTTCCTTACATCACTCTCCAGTGCTCTGTATTGTTGATTCCAAGTATTTGAAGTCATCCACCTTCGCTATCTCTTCTCCCTGGAGCTTCACTCTTCCCCCTTCGCCCCTCTCATTCACTCACTTATATTGTGTTTTACTTCGGCTAATCTTCATTCCACTCCTTTCCAGTGCGTACCTCCATCTTTCTAACCGTTCCTCCGCTTGTTCCCTGCTTTCAATGCAGATCACAATATCATCTGTGAACAAATAGGAAGGGGCAAGGCGTGGAACCCTGACACACCAAAGGCACATCTCACAGCTGTTCTGGTGCCCTCATACATGTCCTGTACTGTTCTAACGTATTTGATATTTATTTATTTATTATTTATCAAATATTTTTACATTGTCACGCAAACAAGGAGAAGACTTCTTAGCAAACAACAGACAAGCATTACTCTCATTTGTCAGGGTGAAAAAGTAATTCCATGAAAATTATGTATGCTGCCCCCACACCAAACACACACACACGCACACACGCACACACACACACACGTACGCATGCACACACACACACACTCATCTCTCTCTCTCTCTCTCACTCTCAATATATATATATATATATATATATATATATATATATATATACATACATATACATACACATATACATATACACATATAAATAACAGTGTCTTTCACCCCTTCATGTTTTGTCATAGCTAACTCAGTTTGCCAATTTATTGTGTACGGAAGCGTATCACTGCCACAACTACAAATAAAAAAGGGGTCACTCTATAATATAATATGTATTATATCATAAACACGAAACACACCATGTTATAACGTGATAGTTACCTTTTTTTTTTTTTTTTGTGGCAGCAAAACGCTTCCGGAATTGGGTGCTACGCTGTTACAAGTTACAAGCCTTAAGATTTTATTGAGAGTATTGCTGTGTCAGACTCCTCTCTTAATGTTTAAAATTTATTCTGGTTCTGCTTTTCTGTGCATGAATCAGCATCATCAAAACATGAAATTCATATCTCTCTTTGAAAAGATAGACACACCTTAATTTCTGCACATCCAAAAAGGTTATAATTTTTGGAGAAAAAAAAACATTTATACCCATTAGAACTCATTTGTTGGCAAATTTTGCTTTTAATAATTTCTCTTTTCTTACACAAACCATAACTGAGACTGAATTAAACATATAGAGAATTACGGCAATTAAGAAACTAATTTAAAATAACCTTGAATTGACATTTCTTTCCTTTATATCATACTGTTGTTGTCACAAAACAGCTTTTCCCCCCTGCAGCACAAAGTCAGGTTTAGGATTTAACAAAAACTTGTTTGGATAGTTAGTTTTTCAGCAGTCAAATCGTTCTTTCATAAATTCAGTTGTACTTTGCCAACTTTGTTATTTAGTCAAACTAAAAAGGTATGTAACTGTTCAATGTCTACATTTCCAGTCTGCAAGGAATATTTGTTTCATTTTGCATTTCTTATGTTGTCTTGTTCATTTGCGAGAGAGCCATCTACTTCTGCCTTCTTTGGTTTTTCATGTATCTAGCGCTGAGCTGTAATAACTTCCTGTATTTTATTGTATTGCATTCTTCTGTCCCTCTTTCTCATCGGAGAGACCGTTTCATATTCAAACAAACATACATAATCTTGAATTATTATACCTTTAATTAATTCTGAAAAAATTCTGATAATTCTTGTCTTTCCCTTGTGTTATTTTTTTTTTTAAATAGAGTATACAGGAGTGTGTAAGTTGTGTCAAATAAATTTTTGAAAGAAATTTGAAAGTTACCCTATTATTGCTCTTGAGATTAAAAACTGGCTGCTCACATTCAGTATTGAATGAGCAACGTTTTGTTCCCAACAATCTTTTATGGATCAATGGTACAATAAAGCAAGTCTTGACCGATGAAAAGAAGGTTGTCGAACTATTTCTTACTTTCTACGTCTTCTTTTTGCTCAGAGTCTAGATTAATATAAATTTAGGACGTAATGGACGATTATCATTTTTGTTACAGCATTTTTGTTCACCTTGAAAAGGTTGGATGAATTTTTTTTGAGAAAGGGCAGCATTGAACTAAACATCTAAATACATTACAAATTGCTATTCTATACATAAATTTTTATAAACCCCCATGTTGTTCTCCACCAAATTTCTGAGAGAATATAATCATTTTGCTAGACAAGGTATACGTGGTAAGTAGACTATGGCAGTGTAGACCAGGGGTCCAAAGGCCAATTGTTTTTTTTACCTACTTTTTAACTTCTCCTTTATTCATTTATTTATTGGGCCATTGTTATTTTTGGTATTTGGCTGTAAAAATGGATTTTTGCTTTGTGAAAAAGTAAAAAAATAAAAATTTCTCATCAGTTGTTTTGGTCTATAGGTGAAAGAAGAAGCTACTAATCTAATAAAATCACAGAGGCCCTTTTCAAATAATTTAACATAAGAGTGCAATCGTGATTTAATCATAAGACCGAGTAATTGATGCATGCTTTGATTTTTAACAGTATTGTGAAAGTATTTGCTTTTGGTTGCATTTAGTCAAATTCTATTTTCTTCCCATCAATGTTTAAACCATAACACTGAGGTTAAGTGAGGAAAGCCCAAAAAACAATGTAGCAAAGTGGTTGGAATGTTGATCTTATTACCTGACTTCAGAGAGACTACTCCGTACAACCTTCTAATTTGTTTTCTTTGACAGATTCAAATTAAGACCAGCCCTTTTTTAATACGCTTTACTCATCTGGGATTGGTTAAGTGATGCTATTCAATTATGAAAGTTGCCACATTGGTAATTATTCAAGGCTGTAACGTATTGTTTTATAGCCTTGAATGTCTGTGCAGGTGAAAATGCTTTTAATGTGTGCACCAAGAGAATTTCTTTACCACACTAATGTTTGTAATGAAGAAAACCAATCTGAAAAATTCAAGAATGTATCAACACGAACACATCCATCCACACAAAATCACAGCGATAGGTGGACTTTCATGTCAAGATTTGTTCTTGGTGGCACCTTGTCTGAACAATCAGCACGACCATCTCACAGTTCTGTGTTCCAGGCTCTTATTTAGGGTCTGGCCTTCCTGTGTGACATTTGCACATTCTCCCTGCGCTTGAACAGGTATTATAGTTACCTCCTACCTTCCAAATGGATAAATGAAAAATATGTGGGCAAATAGGCCATTTACCAAAGATGCAAATATTGAAACAGAAAAAACAATATTCCATTTGGTGTCCTTTTTTTAGTGTATTACAGTCGGCAGCTGTTCGGTGGTCGACGAATTAGTTCTGAGGTCTCACCTGTGTGGTGTTTGCATGTTCTTCCAGTGTCTGCATGGGTTTTCTCTAGGTACTGTGCTTTCCGGTTTCTTCCCATGTCCGAAAAACATGCATTATACCTGCCCTGTGATTGGCAAATGAATGGATGGATGTTCAGCAGGCAAGGATGGAGGTGCAAAACTATAAAAAAAAAAATATTCCATATCATTAATACAGTCACAGTGTCCTAGCATGAGAGCATTGGCTTCAGAGTTCTGAGGACCGGAATTCCCGGCCCCGCCTGTGTGGAGTTTACATGTTCTCCCTTTCTCTGCATGGGTTTTCTCCGGGCACACTGGTTTCCTCCCATGCATGCATTCATTGGAGACTCTAAATTGCCCCTAGGTGTTATTGTGAGTGCAACTGTTATCTGTCTCCATGTACCCTGTGATTGACTGGCAACCAGTTCAGGGTGTACCCTGCTTCCTGCCCGATGACAGCTTGAATAGGCTCTAGCACTCCCTTGTGGATAAGCGGCTAAGAAAATGGATGGATAAAATATAATTATTGTATTGATTAATTTATTCTCTGCTTTAGCTAAGCATTAGTAGAGAAATCACCAGAAAGGACTTAATCTTTTCCTATTCTTCAGCAGGCAAAAATGGTGAAGCAACATGCAAGAAAAGAAAAGTGTGCGTTCTTTCCCCGTTTTATTAGATCGTTTAGTAGGGGTACAAGGATACAAAACTGAGAAAAAATAATGACTTATATTTCATGCCTTTTTTATTGGTAAGAATTAAGCATGGATTTAAAGATGAAAGGAAAAAATATAGTTTGCTCTTTTTTTATTCTGAAGGAAAATCTGGTGGGGCTTATTGTGTTACAATACATATATTGTTTTGCAGGTAAGTATGGTGGTGTGAAATTGAAAAAGCATCTATCTATCTCTCTCTCTCCTCTCTCTCTCTCTCTCTCTCTATCTCTCTCTCTCTCCTCTCTCTCTCTCTCTCTCTCTCGCTCTCTCTCTCTCTCTCTCTCTATATATATATATATGTATATGTATTTTTTTACAGTGACGAAAATAAGCATTTGAACACCCTCTGCAAGTTCTCCGACTTACAAATCATGGAAAGGTCTGAAATTTTCATCGTAGCTGCATGTCCAATGTGAGAAAGATAATCTGAAAAGAAAAATCCAGAAATCACAATGTATGACTTTTTAACAATTTATTTGTGTGATACAGGTGCAAATAAATATTTGAACACCTGACAAAACCAATGTGGTACATTAGCCTTTGTTTGCAATTGCAGAGGTAAACGTTTCCTGTAGTTGCTAACCAGGTTTGCACACACTGCAGGAGGGATTTTGCCACACTCCTCCACACAGATCTTCTCTAGATCAGACAGGTTTCTGGGCTGTCGCTGAGAAAGAGGGAGTTTCAGCTCCCTCCAAAGATTTTCTATTGGGTTTAGGTCTGGAGACTGGCTAGGCCACACCAGAACGTTGATCTGCTTCTTACGGAGACACTCCTTGGTTTGCCTGGCTGTGTGCTTCAGGTCTGTCCGTGCCTTCATGGGTTTTCTCCAGGCACTCTGGTTTCCTCCCACATCCCAAAAACATGTATTGATTGGAGACTCTAAATTTCCCTTACGTGTGATTGTGAGTGGGACTGTTGTTTGTCTCTATGTGCCTGGCGATTGGCTGGTAACCAATTCAAGGTGGACCCTGCCTCCTGCCTGATGGAATAGACTCCAGCACGCCCATGACCGTTGTGAGGATAAGTAGATCAGAAAATTGACGGATTGCAAAGTACATGCATTCACACTCATGGACGCACCACTTACAATACAATTGCCCTCATAAACACTTTACCATAACACTTTCTTGTTCAGTACGCATGATGCAGTTCATAATTTGGCATGTGAAATAATCTATGCAAACCAGAAATCTGCATTGTTCAGCTCCTCTTATTTACATCTACGGTTTGTACACTGTTCCCTAAATATTTGATAAACTCAAATTTTTATCCCCCATTATGTGACCCAGACCCTTGGACAAATGCGAAACATCACAACATACTCACCCCGCCATCCCCCCCCACACTAAGGTAGTAGGGGTCATCCAAAAGAGCTGACTGTCCATTACGTGTAAGCAGTTTTTTTTTTTTTTGAGGCCCTATGCACCCGTATTGAATACTTAAATGTTTAGAGTATTTTGAGGACAAATAATGTGAGGATTTTTTCTGCCATGGGATCCACTTATTTAACTCATTCACTGCCAGCCCTCCCAGTTTAACACTATTGGTACAGTGCCGTGAAAAAGTATTTGCCCCATCCTGATTCCCGTTTTTTTTTTTTTTTTTTATCTATCACACCTGAAGGTTAAAATCATTACTCAAATTTTAATATTACTGAGAGAAAACCCAAGGAAATGCAAAATACAGTTTTCAAATGACAATTCAATTTATTAAGGCACAAAAAAAAAAAATCTGAACCTTTCTGACCCTCTCTGAAAATGTAATTGCCCCCTGAACCTCATAACGGGTTGTGCCACCCTTGGCAGCAATAACTGAAATCAAGCATTTGCAATCATTGGTGAGGAGTTTTTCACATCACTCTGGAGGAATTCTGTCCCACTTTTCTTTGCAGAATTGCTTCAACTCCACCATATTGGGAGTTTTCGAGCATGAACTGCCCGTTTAAAGTGCCACTGACACGTAAAGCATGATTTTTAGTATGTTTCTAATGAAATAAAGGCAGTCGTAATGGACCAATCAGTTTTTTCACCACACGTCATGATGTTGTCGCATATTAATTTTTGTATCTCTTGCCATGAAAATCATCTCTAGGCATTCGTTTTGAAGAAGAAATAAGATGTAACATTTTTTCCAGACACCCACACTGGCGGGTTCGAGTGTTTACGTATGCCAGTTTTACCGGCGGGAAAGTAGCTGTTTTTTCCCGCCTCTTAGCCAAAATTCCATCTTGATTTTTTGCTGGATATTACTTGAACACTTAGGAAGATGGATTCATTCTTCACATGTTTCCAAAAGACCCGCTTTGTCGTGAAAAATGGAGTGCACAGGTGCAAAGAAAAAAAAAGCTTTGTGGGTTCCAAATGAACGGTAGATATGTATAGAAATATTTTAAAAAAATAACAGTAGAGGGGGATGACATAATCCTCTCAGAACGTAACAAAAGAACCATGTAATAATAACTTAATAAAAAGCGTAAGTAAGTAAGTAAGGTGTTAATGTGTGGATGTGCGCGGGCCGGTGTTGTTCATCACCACCGCAGTCACCGTTGTTCATCACGCCGCGTAGGTGGATCGGCCGGGAGGTGGTTTGGCTGCATGCGGGAGGAGAAAGGAGCTCTACCACCCACCAGCCACCGGTGTCTGGGCACCCCTAAAGTACTTACTTCCCCCGGCATAGGTCCTGCTGAGTACGCTACATACTGTCATACATACTGTTGGGGGAGTCTGTTGTTAGTTAGAAGTGATCTTCATCTTCTTCTTCTTGTTTTCCTTCCGCTTGTCCCATTAGAGGGAGCCACAGCGTCACACACGTTGATGCCAAAAAACGCAGCACATGATGGGTCACTCACAAGGGGCCATTCAAGGCCTCCGCACCTTGAATGATGAAGATGAAGAAGCACTATGGTGTGAACACATCAGCCTGATCTGAGTGGTGGGAAAAATGTTGTGCAAATTAAACTGAGAAATAAATAAATAAATAAATAAATAAATAATGAATAAATAATTCTTCTTGGTGGCATGGTGGATCAGCTGGTAAAGCTTAAAGCGTTGGCCTCACATTTCTGAGGACCGAGGTGCAATACCGGCGCCGCCTGTGTGGAGTTTGCATGTTCTCCCGGTGCTTGCGAGGGTTTTCTCCGGGCACTCCGGTTTCCTTCCACATCTTAAAAACATGCATTCATTGGAGACTCTAAATTGCCCCTAGGTGTAATTGTGAGTGCGGCTGTTTGTCTCTATGTGCCCTGCTGGCAACCAGTTCAGGGTGTTCCCCGCCTCTTGCCCGTTGACAGCTGGGATAGGCTCCAGCACACCCCACGACACTCATGAGCACAAGCGGCAAGAAAATGGATGGATAATTATTCTTCTTCTTTTCCTTTCGGCTTGTCCCGTTAGGGGTCGCCACAGCGTCTCATCTTTTTCCATCTAAGCCTGTCTCGCGCATCTTCCTCTCAAACACCCTCTGTCCTCATGTCCTCCCTCACAACATCGATCAACCTTTTCTTTGGTCTTCCTCTTCTCGTTTGCCTGGCAGCTCCATCCTCACCACCCTTCTACCAATATTCTCACTGTCTCGCCTCTGGACATGTCCAAACCATCAATGTCTGCACTCTCGAAGCTTATCTCCAAAATGTCCAACTAATCCCTCTAATGAGCTCATTTCTAATCCTATCCATCCTGCTCACTCCAAGCAAGAACCTCAACATCTGCATTTATGCCAACTCCAGTTCTGCTTCCTGTTGTCTCTTCAGTGCCACCGTCTCTCATCCGTACATCATGGGGGCCTCACCACTCTTTTATGGAATTTGCCCTTCATCCTACCAGAGACTATTCTGTCACATAACACACTAGACACATTCTGCCAGCTGTTCCAACCTGCTTGGACCCGTTTCTTCACTTCCTTACCAAACTCACCATTGCTCTGGATTGTTGACCCCAAGTATTTGAAGTCGTGAACCCTCGCTATCTCTTCTCCCTGGAGCCTCATTCTTCATCCTCCACCCTCTTATTCACGCACATATATTTTGTTTTATTTTGGCTAATCTTCGTTCCTCTCCTTTCCATTACATGCCTCCATCTTTCTAATTGTTCCGAAACCTGTTCCCTGCTTTCACTGCATATCACAATATCATCTGCAAACATTGTGGTCCAATTTCAGTCTAACCTCATCTGTCAGCCTATCCAATACCACAGTGAACAAGAAGGGGCTCAGAGCTGATCTCTGAATCAATCCCACCTTCACCTTAAATTCCTCTGTTACACCTATGGCACACCTCATCACTGTTCTGCTGCCCTTATACATCTCCTGTACTATTCTAACATATTTCTCTGCCACACCAGAGTTCTGCATGCAGGACCACAGTTCCTCTCTTGGTACTTTGTCATAGGCTTTCTCTACATTCACAAATACACAATGTTGCTCCTTCTGACCTTCTCTGTACTTCAATGAGAATCCCCAAGGCAAATAATGCATCTTTGATACTCTTTCTAAGTTGGTCAAAAACTCCACAGCCACCTCTCCAAATTGCTTCCATACCTCCACCGGTATGTCATCACGTCCAACTGCCTTTCCATTTTTCATCCTTTGTCATGCCTTTCGAAATCCCCCCTTGCAAATCATTGCCACTTCCTGGTACTTCACACTTGGTTCTTCTACTCTTCCTCCTCTCTTCTAAAAGTATTATTTCTATCTATTCAGCACATTACTGGCACCAGTCAACACATTTCCATCTCTATCCTGAATTACTCTTATCTGCTGCACATCCTTCCCATCTCTATCCCACTGTCTGGACAATCTGCAGAGATACTTTTCTCCTTCTCTCATGTCCAACGTGGTGTAAATGTCAGCAAATGTCTCTTGTTCAGCCTTCACCACATCTACCTTTGCCCTACGTCGCATCACAATGTATTCCTTTCTCCTCTCCTCAGTCCTCCCACTGTCCCACTTCTTCTTCGCTCATCTCTTTCCTTGTATAACTTCCTGTATTTTGGGGTTCCACCACCAGGTCTCCCTTTTCTACTGGAAGACACACCAAGTACTCTCCTGCCAGTCTCTCTGATCACCTTGGCTGTAGTAGTCTTCCGGGAGCTCCTCCTGTCCATGGAGAGCCCGTCTCACCTCTTTCCGGAAGGCCGCACAGCATTCTTCCTTCCTCAGTTCCTCAGCTTCCACCACCTGGTTCTCTGCTCTTCTTCTTTTCCTTTTGGCTTGTCCCGTTAGGGGTCGCCACAGCGTGTAATTTTTTTTCCATCTTAGCCTATCTTCTGCGTCTTCCTCTCTAACCCCAACTGCCCTATTGTCTTTCCTCACCACATTCATTAACCTTCTCTTTGGTCTTCCTCTTGCTCTTTTGCCTGGCAGCTCCATCCTCAGCACCCTTCCACCAATATACTCACTCTCTCGCCTCTGAACATATCCAAACCATCGAAGTCTGCTCTCTCGAATCTTGTCTCCAAAACATCCAACTTTGGCTGTCCCTCTGAGCTCATTTCTTATCCTATCCAACCTGTTCGCTCCAAGCGAGATCCTCAACATCTTCATTTCTGCTACCTCCAGTTCTGCTTCCTGTTGTTTCTTCAGTGCCACCGTCTCTAATCCGTACATCATGGCTGGCCTCACCAGTGTTTTGTAAACTTTGCCCTTCATCCGAGCAGAGACTCTTCTGTCACATAACACACCAGACACCTTCGGCCACCTGTTCCAACCTGCTTGGACAAGTTTCTTCACTTCCTTACCACACTCACCATTGCTCTGGATTGTTGACCCTAAATATTTGAAGTCCTCCACCCTTGCCATCTCTCCTCCCTGTAGCCTCACTCTTCTCCCTCCACCTTTCTCATTCACGCACAAATATTCAGTTTTACTTTGGCTAATCTTCATTCCTCTCCTTTCCAGTGCACGTCTCCATCTTTATAATTGTTCCTCTGCATGCTCCCTGCTTTCACTCCATATCACAATATCATCTGCAAACATCATGGTCCAAGGGGATTCCAGTCTAACCTCATCTGTCAGCCTATCCATTACTACTCCAAACAGGAAGGGGCTCAGAGCTGTTCCCTGATGCAGTCCCACCTCCACCTAAAATTCTTCTGTCACACCTATGGCACACCTCACCATTGTTCTGCTGCCATCATACATGTCCTGTACGATTTTAACATACTTCTCTGCCACACCAGACTTACACATGCAGTACCACAGTTCCTCTCTTGGTACTCTTTCATAGACTTTCTCTAGATCCACAAAGACACAATTTAGCTCCTTTTGACCTTCTCTGTACTTTTCCACTAGCATCCTCTATCCTTAATCACCCTTACCTGCTGCACATCCTTCCCATCTCTATCCCTCTGTCTGGCCAACCTGTAGAGATCTTTTCTCCTTCTTTTGTGTCCAACTTGGTGTACATGTCTTCATCTGCCTCTTGTTTAGCCTTTGCCACCTCTACCTTTGCCCTACGTCGCATCTCGATGTACTCCTTTCACATCTCCTCAGTCCTCCCAGTGTCCCACTTCTTCTTCGCTAATCTCTTTCCTTGTATGACTCCCTGTATTTTGGGGTTCCACCATCAAGTCTCCTTCTCCCCTTTCCTACCAGAAGACACACCAAGTACTCTCCTGCCTGTCTTTCTGATTACCTTGGCTGTCGTAGTCCAGTCTTCCGGGAACTTCTGCTGTCCATCAAGAGCCTGTCTCACCTCTTTCCAAAAGGCCGCACAACAATCTTCCTTTCTCAACTTCCACAACATGGTTCTCTGCTCTACCTTTGTCTTCTTAATCTTCCTTACATTCAACGTTTCTACAGTCAGTTGTAGACTCTGTGTAGTCCTCTTTTTCTTCTGCCAATAAATCCGGTTTCCTCCTCTTCTTTGTCTTCGACCCACAGTAGCTGAATTTCCACCGACACCCTGCAGGTTAGCAGTTTGTTTGGCACAGTTTTTACGCCAGATGCCCTTCTTGACGCAACCCTCTACATTTATCCGGCCTTGGGACCGGCCTACAGATTGCACTGGTTTGTGCCCCCATAGGGCTGCATTTCTCTGCTTTACCTTTTAATTTTCCTACCCACCACCAGAGTCACTCTACCCTACCACTACTTTGCTCTCAGTAACCTTTTTTCAGATTACATCGCCTGCACAGAATATAATCCACCTGCGTACTTCTCCCTCCGCTCTTGTAGGTCACTATATGTTCTTGCCTCTTCTGGAAAAAAGTATTCACTACTGCCATTTCCATCCTTTTTGCAACGTCCACCACCATCTGTCTGTCAAAGTTCCTTTCCTGAATGCCTTAATTACCCATCACTTCTTCATCGCCCTGTTTCCTTCACCAACATGTCCATTACAATCTGCACCAATCACAACTCTCTCTCTGTCTATGATGCTCAGAACTACTTCATCTAGTTCCTTCCAGAATTTCTCTTTCAATTCTCGGTCACATCCTACCTGTGGGGCATAGCCACTAATCACTGTATACATACCCTCTATTTCAATTTTCAGCCTTATCATTCTATCCAATACTCTTTTCACCTCCAAGACGTTCTTAACCAGCTCTTCTTTCAAAAAGACCCCGACTCTATTTCTCTTCCCATCTACTCCGTGGTAAAATAATTTTATACCTGCTCCTAAACTTCTAGCCTAACTATCTTTCCACCTGGTCTCTTGGATGCACAATATATCAACCTTTATCCTAATCATCATGTCAACCAACTCCTGACCTTTTCCTGGCATAGTCCCAACATTCAAAGTCCCTAAAGTCTGTCCCTTCCTCTTCTCAGCAGGGGTATTTGCCAGGAAAATCTCCTATAGGTGCCATTTTTGCCAGTATATTTCTTATGATTGAGTCTTGAACACTGACCTTAACTGAGGCCAACAAGGCCTGCAGGTCTTCAAATGTTTCTTGAGGTTATTTTGTGACCTCCTGGATGAGTCTTTGTTGAACTCATTGAGTAATTTTAGTTGGTCATCCACTCCCGGAAGTTTTGTCACTGTTCCCAGTTTTCTCCATTTGTGGATAATGGCTCTAATAGTGGTTCACTGGAGCCCCAAAGCCTTGGAAATGGGTTTGTAACCTTTTCCAGACTGATGGATATCAATCACTTTTTTTCTCATTTGTACTTTAATTCCTTTGAATCGTGGCATGATGCATTTGTCTTCATATCTTGTAGCCTACTTCACGTTCTCGGTCAGATTCCATTTAAATGATTTCTTGATTCAAGAAGTATGGTGGTAGTCTGGTTTGGGCATGCATTGTGAAACTAAATTCACTTTTCCTAAAGTTGTGGTTCGTCACAATGACTTTGTGATTTAACATGGGGGCTGAGGGTTAGGTGAAGGGTTAGGGGGGGGATATAATGTTTTCACAGAGGCTCAGAAATGGTTGGAATTTTATTTCAGTTTTAATAAATTTAATTGTCATTTGAAAACTGCATTTTGTATTTCATTGGGTTGTCTCTCAGTGCTGTTAAACTTGGTTTGATGATTTGAAATGTTTATGTGTTATAGATATGTGTAGCGAAATGACTGTTTCTTTGTGTTAAACGTTTTTTTTTTCATCTTTTCTGTGAAGCTTAAGTATTGCAAAGTACCTTTTCTTTTTCCTGATCTTTCTTATTTTCTGTCATGCCAAAGAAGTGGAAAGGAATGTTGTTTCTCGTTTATTGGTGAATCAGATGTCGATTGGTGTGACTAAGTACTCGACAATCGATTTGTACTGTCTCAGTCCTAGACAGAGAGAGCGCATGTGTTCTTTCCTCAACGCACATTGTGTCCTGAAGAGGAAGACACCGTGTTTTGAATTCATTTCTCTTCACTTTGCTCCTTCTGCAGAGGAGCGCTACAATTTGGGGGCTCATCCGTGATGTGTGCAGCGTGGATATACTTCTTCCCGTTAAAGAGGTCACTGGCTGTCACATGTCTCTCCTAAACTCTACCATCATCAGCAGCATGGTGAACCAGCAACAGTGGTGTCCTGACTATCAGTGAACATGGAGAGTTCGAGCTGAAGTATTTCTACATACCAGGGAAGATGCTATCATGTTCTAAAGATGAAAAAGCATCACACTGCACCATTCACCACCACACTACACAAACTGCTTAATTTTCATCGGAGGCAGAAAAACTACAGGTTGAGATAATAAGAGATATCTGTGAACTGTCTTGGGAAACATTGGCTGAAATATGTGACCTTTTAGTCATCGCAGGGAAAGATCTAGAACCTGTGACTCGTAAAAGTTAAAGAGCTCTCATCAAATTAATTTCAGACTACATCCAGAGGCAGGAACTTGAAGAGCTGGAGGATAATGGAATGGCTGACTTGCTCGGACTTAAAGATAAAATTGCTAATCTTCGCAGAGCCGCTCCTCTAAAACAGAAAGAAGCACAGGAAGAATAGGAAAAATTACGGAAGGAGATTCAGACTTTGCAACTTCAATTGGCTGCCAAACAGAAACAGAATAACAAAGAGCCTGCAAACAGAGAAATAAAAACTGCTGGCCCTAGCATGTTAACACAGAGCATGCACCAGAATTTCCTCCCTGCCGTGTGGCAAAGAGACTATAAAATATTTGACCAAATTGGAGAGCCAGGACAGAAAGATTGTCTGACCTTTTCACGTTTAGGCCATCAAATAGTACATGGCCTAATTAAAGGGGTTCCAGGACTCGGAATTGTTGATGCAGTAATACGAACAATTACTCCCGGCATGCAACTTCATAGCTATTTAGAGGGGAAAGTCAATCTAACGCTTCCCACACTCAGAAGAGTCCTCCGATCCCACTATCAGGAGAAGGGTGCCATAGAGTTTTACAAGCAGCTGACCTCTGAAGTCCAGGGCATCAGAGAAACACCACAGAACTTTCTCATCAGAACCCTTGACCTAAGACAGAAAATCCTGTTCACATTGCAAGAGGCTGAGTGAGGTTTGAAATACGACCCAAATATGTTACTCCATACTGTGTTAACTAGCCTGCAGAACGACTGTATAAAACGTAACCTACAGCCTTATCTTGAACAGAGTAAGACCCCTGATGAATTGTTACTGGAGAAGGTAAACAGAGCATGTGCCTATGAGACAGAGAGACAGCATAACAAGAAGTTACTGGGACCACCACGGGCTGCCAGTCGTCATTCAGTTCAGTCAACCAATATTACTGACAAGCCACTCGTGCAGCAACGCTTGTCATGGTCCTGCCGGTCCAGCCCTGGCTGGGCGGGTCCCAGCACACTGGCGCTGATTACGAGGCACACACCTGCTCATCCTCAATGATTAACCGCTGTATTTATAGGACCCAGGGGACGACTGGTCTTTGCCAGATCGTCGCAACTCATGCCCAGTTCCTGCACTCCCGTATTCTTGATTGTGAACCCTGGTGTTCCGACCTCCGCCTGTCCTCCGACCGACCCCGTAAGCTTGACATCTTTGATATACTCCTGCCTTCTCTGATCGATCTCCCGTGTACCTTCCCCTGCCTGCCCACGGACCTGCTCTCTACGCCCAACGCCCTGACTACCGGTGCTCCACTTGACTGTCTGCCTGATCCCTGACTTTGGACCGATTAAACACTTTTCCCAAACTGGCTCTGCATCTCCGGAGTCCTGCATTTGGGTCCTCCTCCGTACCGATGGGTCGTGACAAAGCTTGGCTAAAGTAACCCCCACAGTTGTCTCTCAGCTGAAAGAGATGAGATCCAAGGTGGCCATGTTGCAAGATTGTAAAGCTGAGGTGTCCCAAATAAGAGAATCCATGCAGCAGCACCAGCAGCACCAGCAGCAGTTGCCGCAGCTTCAGTACACCACTACACAGAGCCAGACTCAGCCTCAGTATACCTCCCAAAAATTTAAACTACAACTCCCATACATTCCACAACTGTCACAGCCCCAATACATTGCTCCACCACATGTCTCTCAACCTCAGTACAGTCCTCAGCAATCACCAAGGCAACAACTCCAAGATCAACAGACTCTGAACTTCTGCCAGAGATACTGGCCTTCACCTGGCCCGGGAAAGCAAGAAGGAGCCATCCAATATCACCAAAGGTTTTTCCCACAACGTATCTTTCCACCACCAATCCGTGGACGAATGAAGAAGTGTCTCAACTGCCAATAACACATGTATTCTGCACAGACTGTTTCCGCTGTGGTAGCAGTGAACACCACCTAGCAGAATCTTGCATAAGGGCACAGCAGAGACAGTTTGGAGGTGGGTCGTTAAACGAAACGAGACCACTTGCGCGGAACAGGGAATGACCAGTAACCAATTTATGTCCCAATACTGTCTACACTGCCAAAAACAGACCCAAAGATGGAAGCAATGTACTAAATATAAAATGGCTCTTTACTGCTTTCATTTTTTTCAAACTAATAATTGGAAAGTGCACAGACATAACTGCTCTCACCCCTCATGTATGCCTGTGAACACTGCGTCACCAAAAGAGAGAAACCCCCGAGTAACTCCGCTGGTTGGTAAAAAAGTGCCTGATTTATTGTCTAAATCAGGGTCAAGAGGTTCAATCTTTGTGGGTCTCTGGCTCTCGAGTGACAATTATTGATGAGGTATGGAAAGAAATGCACCTGCCAGACATAAAACTCAGAGACATTTGTGAAATTTTGGACAGAGCGGGGCCTTTAGACATAGTAGCAGCCAATGGAGAGAACATGCTAAGCCGAGTAGCCAGCCTCTATGACCTAATAGGTCTTGACACTCCTGCTAAACAGAAGAGTGCCATTCTACTCAGGAGAGCTAGTAATCCAGAAAAAGTCACAGATGAGAGAGACCATAATGCTCCACGAGGCACCACAGATGGAAAACAGCCCAAGCCTCAAACACAAAGACTACTAGCTGGATCTGCAGTGAAAGAACTGATCGACGTCAGGAAGTTCAGCAGCCTAACCAAGTTGTTCAGAGTTGTTGCCTATGGAGGGCTGCAAAAAAATGGAAAAGACTATTGGCAAAAGCCCCAGCTACAATAAAGCCAAAGTGGGAGGGGCTTTCATCAGAAGAGATAAAGTCCAGAGCCAAACAAGCTGTACTTACAATCAGTGAGTATGAAGATTCACAGAGAGACCTCTTCCTTGCAGCCCAAGAGAGTGCATCCTTCCAAGACACCACCCTCAACAGGCTGGCTGTATACAAAGATGCAGAGACTGGAGTCTTGGTCTGTGGAGGAAGATTTCAGATCAATGACAAAACTGCTGTACCAAGCTTACCGTGCAATGCATGGATATCCTCTCTTCTGCCACAAGAAGCCCACAGTGAGCATGAGGAAGAAAGCATGGGTTATAAAGCGCCGAAGACTGGCTCAGAAGATTGTAAATGGCTGTGTGACATGCAGCAAAGCCAAAGCCAAAAAATGCCAACAAATCATGAGCGACCTACCATCCGAGCGGATAACACCAGCCAAAACATTTCAATACACATCAGTGGATTTGTTTGGCCCTTATGAAGTGAAGGATGAGGTGAAGAAGAAAGCAAGGCTCATGGTATGGGGGCTACTCTTCTGTTGCATGGCATCCCGAGCTTTACACTCAGATGTCGTAAGTGACCAGTCGTCTGAGGGTTTCCTGTTGGCCTACAAGAGATTCACAGCATTGAGGGGACATCCAAAGTAAATGTGGTCAGACCCAGGAAAAAAAACTTTGTGAGTACCAGACCTGCCCTCAAAGAACTGTATGCCTTTCTGAAGAAGCTGGAAACATCCAAAGTTGAGAATGAAGCCTCCAAGCATGGAACAGAATGGAGCTGGAAACTTCACCCTGCTGATTCGCCTCTCAGGAATGGAGCTGCACATTGAGTGAGTTCCAAACCTTCCTCTACATGGCTGCTAACCTGGCCCCGAGAGACCCATAGATGCCAGAACTCAAAGCCGTGAGGTCTGTGTAGACTACATCCGCCCTAACTCTCTTCTGCTGGGAAGAACAGGACCCAGGGGAGATGTGGGAAGATTTGACTTCCAAGGATACAAGAGGCTATGAGCCATTCAAACTGAAGTTGACCGGTTTGGGAGGAAGTGGAGTCAATTGGTGGGGCCTAATCTCTTCATCAGAAGTAAGTGGCATGTAACAAACAGAAATGTAGCCACAGGAGACATCATCTGGCTGGCCGACCAAAATGCTTTGAGGGGTCAGTATAAACTTGGCCGAGTCGTCAGTGTCAACCCTGACAAAAAGGAAGTCGTCAGAGATGTACATATCAAGACAAAAATCCCCTCTACAATTCTGCACAGAGATGTACGACACATCATTGTTCTAATACCTGTAGAAGAACAAAAGTAATCATAAACCATCAACAAAGAAAAAGACAATTAGCATCGAGGACTCATGTGACCTCTCTAGGTTCAAGAACCGAGACGTCAAGTCAACTAACAGGAAGAGCACCTGTCCCCCTCCAGACCTGCAGGGGGCAGAGAAACCTCAATCACACAACTATTTAAACTTCCTGTCAGAGGCTAGGAGTGGCCATATTGCTTACAGACACTATGTGAGCTTGTCTGGAACAAAGAAAGCCTAGCAGCAAAAGTAATAAATTACTAACAAACAAGTACAGCAACCACGAAGCAACTAAAAAACCTAACTATACCCCTCAGTTTCCGGTCAGACGCAACTGGTAAGGAAAGGACTTGGATGCTAATTGGTTAATTTATATATATATATTCTGTAGAAGCACGATTCGTCACTTTAAACTGCTCCCTTTGCAGAATTTACATTGTTAACACACATCTATATAGATTTGACATCTTGCACTTCTTGGGAATAATTCCTATAAAAAGAAATGTCTGTTGGTCTCTGTTCTTGTTGCTGTGTTGTTCCTTGTTCTTCGTTCTGAATATTTAGGGCAGTCACATCCACTACAACGAGCAAATAATTTATTTTTGATCGAATTTTCATCCCCTCCCCAGTACTCTTCCCCTGCCTCTTCCTCGTACGCAACCACGATATTAAATACTCTGCATAAAGCTCCATAAAGCTCTCCTTCCTCTGTCAGAAATATGTCAACTTTCTTTTTCTTACATTCTAGCACTCTTTTTGCATGTAGTGCTTGGTTAATGTGTTGTTCCAGGCTGCCGGTTGGTTTGTCACCCCATTATTTTTCAATCCATTGTTTTATAGTTATTTGAATGAGCATGGGGACCCTTTTTTAATTGCTCTTGATACACACTCCCTGGAGAGTGATCTTCGGGAATGCCGCTGTTCGCTTGAAAACCTGTATTTGTTCTGATTCTATATTCTCCAAATGATACAGGTTTTTGATTTTGCTTTTCCAGTGATAGAATAATTAAATATGTTTGCTTGTTGAGCTGGTCAGCAAAGTCATATTTTGTTATCCATATATATATATATAATTTTATTTTAGAAGGCCATACTTCCAGTCCTTACACATTAATTATATTTTTGGATCCCTTATATCAACCTTTTTGCTGTTTGTTTTTCCCAGGTTGGAGTCAGTGGTTCACCTGGGGTGACTTTACTGACTTTTTCCCTGAACAGGGTGACAATTAGATCCTGTCTGAGATAATTCTCAAGCTTCTACCACAAGCGGCAGTGAATTCTGGCCTGTTCAAATATGGTAGCGAACACACACTTTTTCTCATGCACACGTTTCATGGAGTTTAAGTACATACAGGACACTGTCGCCCTTTTCTCAGTTTTATAGACTATGTCTCTTTTACTTGATTGGGACTACTATTCTTAATCTTTTGCTTCTACCGCAGTCACCTAGATGGGAGAGAGGGGAAAGGACCTGACTCATGCAATTCACTTACACTCTCTCATGAGGCTCTCCTCACCCTCTCCTTTTATTTGATTTATACGCCCCTAGTTACATGAGTGTTCCAACTCTAAACGGAGTTGCGGGAGCAAAATATAGTTGGAACACAGTCTACCAGTTTGTGTATGTGTGTGGAAGATTGCTGAGTACATGTGTGGTCAGACAACAGGCGAACTTGGCTCTAACAGTTCTGCTGGTTAGATGTTCTTATTCTTGTGCTTATGTGTTATCTGCTGTTCAGCGGCTGCCACGCTACGTGGATGTGTGGCATGTGTGGGAGCAGAGCAAAGCATTCTTCATTGGAAGCAGAAGCAGTTCTTTCTTGCAGCAATTGTATGATAATTATATTTCAATTATTTGTACAGAGGTCCAACTCATGGATGGTAAACTGATGTTGAAGTGGACGGTGGTGTGACTTGGTGGGTGCGTGAAGTGTATGTGTCCATTTCAAATCTGCAGTAAAAGCTGTTCAGGTCAGCGGCTCCCCTACTATTGTTGTCTACTGGGAGGGATCGTCGCTTGCCATTCGTGAATGATTGTAATCCGTGCTAGACTGATTAGGAGTCGTAAGAGCCAAGCTGTTTTTCCAGTTTATCTGCATAATGAGGGATGCTTCCGGGTGTTTTTTCTCAATCTCGTTTACCTACTCAGTGAGAGTTAGCTGTGCTGCATTCATGCTTGCTTGGGCCACAATGTAAACACATATTAGAATGAAAGAGGCAAATTCACAGTTCAACTAAAACGGCTTACGGTTCAAGAACAACAACTCCAAAAGCGGGCTGCAGTGTGTACTGAGCTGTGTAACATCTGTGCACCATTTTCAGTTATATAGAAGTGTATTCAATCACCTTTCAATTTCTGCACTAGCACCACGCTGCAGTCCGTCCAATTAAGATGAAAGCAGGTAGCGTAATGGCTCTGTCAGGAACACGTCGACAAAGCTAAGTTTCTGTAAAGAACGGGGCAGCAGAACGTTCAAAGTCTTTGCAAGTCTTGATCAGAAGCTGAAGTTCAGAGATGAATCAACGGAAGCTCCAGTCTGTGTGCCATCTTGCGGAGTTGAATTTCTATACCAGATCGAATCAGAATGAGATTCAGAATCAGCTTGATTGGTCAAGTGGGTAAAACACACAAGGAATTTTTCTCCAGCAGTCGAAGGTGCCCTGGTACGACATTCAGAACAAAGAACAACAAAGCAACACAAACAAAGAACAAGACATTTCTGTTGATAGGAACTATTCCTTATAAGAGTCGTGCAAGATGTAAAATCTTCTTCATTTAGAATAGATAAGAGATAAGTATGTTAACGTCCCACATTGAGGTAAACCTGAACAGAGTGCCTTTACCTGTTTGCGGTTCCTGTTATAGACCAGTGCAATGACAATTGTGCGAAGGGAGCAGTTTAAAGTGACGGATCGCTAGCCTCGGCGCTGTCTTCAATGCAATGCTCTGTAGAGAGCGCCGACGGTTGACTCCTGGAAAAGATTAAGTGAATTGGTGAGAGAAGGTGAAAAAAAAATCTGTAAAAGACTCTCTGATGGTTAATAGGTCATTTCTTGTGTACTTGAGTCCCGAAACGACCAAAAACAGACAAACATAAAAAATACGAGGGAGCATGTACTGAAGGCAGTCACGTTGGTAGGCGGCAACTTGAAAAGTGCTGTAATTCCGCTACGCAAGATTGTGGGTCCTCCTCATCTGGGAGTGGCATCGGAGTAGTGGGGTTGAGAGTTTAACAACGTCATACTTATATATGAGGAAGGCTTGACAGCACCATGTTGTATTTGAGCCAACGTACACCAGACAAGTGTGATGAGCATTGCTCTTGCAACATAGAACTTATTCAGTGGGGGACATACAGAGTGACCATATACTATACCACATATAGTCACGTGTACCAAAACAGCAGGTTCACAGGATTCCACTGCACAGAGGCACACAGGAAGACATTGTTCCACTGGATCAAGTTGATGAGAGAAATATCCCACTGGACGGAGATGTCGTAATGGTGCTGCAGCAACGTGTTTCCTTGGCGTTCGTCTACAAAAAAAAAGCATTAGGTCAACAACTAAAAACTACTTCAAAACCAGGTGGAATTTGGCTCAAAATGGTATAAGAATTAGGCACACAAGGAGAGGGAGCATGTATTGCAGCATTAACCGCTTGCAATCTTGAACTAAATGCAATTCGATTGGCTGACATTGTCATTTTTTTTTCATCAGAACTATTGGCGTATTGACTAGAGAATAATCACAGCATACAATAATTCCAGTTTTGAGCAATGCTTCAACTACCGGTCGGATACCGTCAAGAGTATTTGTGCGCAATGGGTATTGACGCATAACAGACTGACAAAGACGATTTAGGCTCAATCTGAACAGTTGGACAATTTTGAATCAGCCCAACATTACGCTGTCTGGTAGCCTACAGTTATGATGGGACCTGCTCCACCAAAGGAGAAATGTCCTTCGGAGTTTGTGTGTGAAACAACTGTGATTGGAACAAGGTCAACTGCAGTGTGCAACAAACGGAGCACTGGGTGTGCACTAAATGCCTTTCTGTATGCATTAATAGTTTCTGAAAACAGATTGTCACATCTAATGTTGATGTGAAATCAGCCACGCACTGAGATCAATAAACAAACGGGACTACATCTTGCCATTTTGCTGAAGATATGTGTGGTGCTGAACAGACAACATCCAAGACAAAGAGCTCCACTGGTGTTAGTCAGACAGATGCTGTGCAAACGTTGTTGTCAAAAAAATGTCTCTGACATTCAAGTAGTCATTTCAGTCTCTAAAAGGTCTCCTCAAAATATCGGCCTGGTCCATCATGCACGTCTCGTACAATGCAATTTGTGACTGCTCATTACATCAGAATCGTGAGACATGAACTTAGCTGTCAAATAGGTACTCATTGGACCACTGATTCCATCCATCCATCCATTTTCTTTTACCGCTTATCCTCACGAGGGTTGCTGGGAGAGCTGAAGCCTATCCCAGCTATCAACGGGCAGGAGGAGGGGTACACCCTGAACTGGTGGCCAGCCAATCTCAGAGCACATAGAGAAACAGCCACACTCACAATCACACCTAGGGGCAATTTGGAGTGTCCAATTAATTTTGCATGTTTTTGGGATGTGAATGGAAACTGGAGTGCCTGGAGAAAACCCACGCAGGCATGGGGAGAACATGCAAACTCCACACAGGCGGGTCCAGGATTGAACCAGGGACCCCATAATTGTGAGGCCAATGCTTTCCAGCTGACCCACCATGCCAAGAGTGGATGTCAGTACCAATCCCAATTTTATCATGAGATCTTCCCCAACAGATTGAAAATATGGATGACACCACAAAAGGATGCTTAAATAGCACATGTGGCCCAAAGCCACCCAATGCACATGAAGCAGGGTGCGTAAATTTATCTTTTGTGAAACCTCCATTTGCAAACATTGAGTCACAAGATCTTTTGGTTGGAGCAAGAACAATGGGCTCAGAAGCCATTATCACAGATTTTAAAGCTCCTGAATCAACAAGGAAAGCGTGTATTATTTACCAAACAGCCAGCTGTGCGAAAGTTCATTTATGTGGCAGTTCTCAAAACCGTGTGAATATCTGGTGATTGGGCCGCAATTTCTCTATTTAAAGCAATAATCTTATCTTGAATCTCAGCATGCAATGTAGCAATATGAAGTGTTTCTTCATTTCAGAGACTGAGTGTTAGATTCAGGTGTGTTTGTGTATCACCGCGCAACTGCGCTACCGCGGGGCCTGTCAGATATCTATCAGATGCGAGACCATGTGAGCTGAGCCCCTTCACGTCTCCTTTGAAAATTAAGAAATACATTATAAAATTATTTTCCATAATTCTTTGTTGTGGATCATTAGGAATCCTGAGGTGGAAGAAAGGGCGGCAGAATGTCAGAAGTCTACAGTCTACTAGTCTTTCTGAGAAGTTTAAGCTTGTCCACTTTTTGGATAGCAAGGATACGTAGATTTGAGAGGTGAATTGACAAGAATGACATTCGGAATTCTCTCTTATGGAGCTTGACCTGCACTCCTGTTCACTTCCCCCAGCGTGGTCATCACCTCCAGACTCCGTACACTGCACCTGGCACTCCAGTAAGTTACTTGGAGAAAAACACGGGTGGATTTGTAAAAGTTGGTCAAAGAAAGTCTGGGGTCCCTAAATTTTAGCAAGTCTTCCCTTGTGTCAGTGAAATGTCTTTGTTTTATTTGCACAGAAAGTACGTAAAGTAAAAAAAAAATAACTTGCAACTAGAGGTAGGGTTAATGGAACAAAAGAAAAAAGCAATGCAAAACAACAGCTTCAGATGTCTTTGGTGGGGGTGACTCGCCCCTTTTTCACAAAGAACTAATCTTTGTTTCTGCCATCTTTTAAGCACTTTTCTGAAGTGGCTCATAGTAACATTAAAATTTTGCAGTGCTCTGAAACATTCAGCTTTATTCAGGAGATGAAGTTCTACAAAATTATGGATGTCGTTCCATTTAGCGCAGATAGCTTTAATATCGGCATCCTTCCTGCCTTCAGCCTCATCAGACGACATCTACCCCCTTCCTCGCATCACTATCCCTAGTTAACTGCTGCTCGTTCACGAAAATAAGAAGCAACTTTTCGACTTCCTCCAGGATCTGTGGCCTCAGCTTAGGAACATCACTCGCTTTGAGGGCATCTTTGTGTTTCAGAATGGTGCTGATCGTTGTTTTCGCCATGCCATACTTCTTCGATAGCTCAGAAACACGCACACCAGATCCGTGCTCGGCTATCAAATCCTTCTTGAAGTCGACAGTTTTATGCACCACTTTCCTTTTTTCAGCACCAGCAGTTCTACTTGCCTTCTTTGGAGCCATGATCGGGGGTTAATGTTGCTCAATTTGAAGAAAAGAAAAATCACTACAGAACTGGGAAACGTCTGTGAGCAGAGGAGTGTGTGAGTCAACAAGTTGTGCCGCGCGTATTAGTATTTAGTATTTGTATTTTCCGGTTTTTTTCAGGGGTGCGTTTGAAAGCACAATAACAAATCGTGGGTCATATGGTCGGGGTGTTCGAATACCGATTTTTGTTCAAAAACCAAAGCAAAAAAATCTAGAAATTTTCATTCGAAAACCGATTTGTACGAAAACCGAGGTACCACTGTGTACTGAATATTAGTTCAATTAGTTCTACCTTCAACTTGAACAGGGTTTATCCTGTTATGGGTTGTAGTTCTCTCGGTGAGGCTGTTGATTGTCACGTCCCATCGGACCGGGGGTAGGACCCAAATGCAGGACTCGGACGATGCAAGGTAGTTCAAGGAGAAACGATCAAGGCAGGCAGAAGTATCAAAGGAGTCAGGCTTACAAGGTTGGTCGGAGAACGGGCGAAGGTCGGGACATACAGGTTGTCGATCAGGGATACGTGAGTGCTGGAACGGGACATGAAGCTCAACGAACTGGCGGGGACCAATCGTCATCGGGGTGATATAAATACACAGACTAATCAGCCCGCATGAGACGCAGGTGTGCGCCTCAATCAGCGCACCCGCGCAGGCACCCGCACAGCTCATGCTGGAGCGGCAAGATCATGACAGTGATCATGTGATGTTTTTACCGGCTAGATGTGTATACAGCTAAACATGGATAACAGTCTAGTTTTGTCTTGTTTTTCTATTTCTGTCTTTCTCACTTTTATATCACGAAATGACTTTTAGTCTGATTTTTAGTGTAAGGGGCGACAACTCGCGAGACTTGGAACCATTCCTCTCTTTGCAAAGATTTTCCTTTTGTAATAAAAATCCACAAAGGCACGATTGTCTCCTTGCTTATGGTGTCAGAAAAAGATTTTGCCAAAACAGTTGATGTCAGAAGTGGGATTCCAGGATTGATCGCCGATCCAGGGCTTCTCCGGACCAGTGACTAATCATCTGGGATGAGCACACTATCGTGCTCTTACCCAAGAATTAAGACGAGGGACTGCCAGACTGCCTTCCTGGATCTGCCTTGACCTCGGGATTCTAAATTAACACAACAAAAAATTACGGTTAAGAATTTGTATTATTTATTTCTTGATTTTTGGTGGGAACAATCTTGTTTTTGTATGGAGGGGTATTGGTAGTTGCTCTCCCCACGTTCCATTGGTAGTGTCCATGTCTGTACCGTAAGTACAGTTCAATGAGGGTTCGAAGCCACAAGATCTGACTTTGTGGGGTTCGAGGCCCCAGGTTTAAATTCAGTGAGGGGTTCAGTGCCATGAGACCTGATAGTGAGAGATAGAGATCCCGGGCTTAAATTCAGGAAAGGAATTGATGCCTCAGGATCTGTGGACCAAACATTTACCCCATATCCAAAATTCAAACGGCAGCCTGAGCAACCAAGTGACTATGACGGCCAGTGCCACCACCCTCCTTCGCTCCCTCTGCACACAGGTTGCTCCTGCTGCTGCTCTTCCTAATCACAGCCTGCTGACTTTGATCCTGCTGGCAACTTGCAATCGTCTGTCATGGGACAAAAAAACGGGTTCTGGTCAGCCATCACCGGCAGTGACCTGACAGAAGGCCAAGTTTAAGGATGCGTTTGTGGTGTCATTCATATGTCCAATCAATTTGTTGGGAAGGGACCTCATGATAAACTGCTGACGGTATTAAAAGTACGCATCTGGTAGATAGTGTGGAATCATCATTTGTTAGATTCAGACCAAACAACCCGCTCTAAATTTATTATTGGGGAATCGGTGGTCCTATTAGCACTGATGTGACAAGATTTCACAGTTAGATTGCTCAGTTAATTTCTCACGGTTCTGATGTAATGAGCAGTCACAAATTGCATTGTACAACATGTGCATGACTGACCAGACTGGCATTTTGAGGAGACTTTTTACAGAGACCCAAATGACTCCTTGAATATAATATATAATATAAGATTTTTTTGACAAAGACTTTGGTGCACAGCTGTCTGTCCTTGATCTTCTCTGTTCAGCAACACATATTTCATTGGCAAAACAACTTTCAGCAAAATGGCAGGATATAGGCCCATTTGTTTATCGATGTCAGCTCGTTACTGGTTGTGGGCCAACATCAGATCCGACTATGTTTTCCAGTCTATTAATGCACACAGGCATTTAGTGCATGCACATGTGCCCTGTGCGCCATTTATCTCACATTGAGTACCACCGATTGTTTCGCACATACACTCCAATGGACATTACTCCTCTGTTGGAGCAAGTCCCAACAATACTGTGGGGTACCAACAAACATGATGTTGGGCTAATTGAAAACTGTCCACCAGTTCAGATTGAACCTAAATTGTTTTATCGCCCTGTACACCGTCATTACCCATTACCCATACTCATTGCGTGCAGATGCTGCTGACAGTATTTGATGGGTATTTGAAGCCTTGCTCAAGGATGAAATTATTGTACAATGTGATAATTCTCCAGTAAAATCAGACCTCAAGGTCAGCCAACTGAATGGCATTTTGTTCAAGATTTCCAAGCTGTTAATGCTGCAATAAATGCTCCGTCTCCTTGTGTGTCAAACACTTATACCATTTTGAGCCAAATTCCACCGGGCATGAAGTGGTTTTCAGTTGTTGACTTTTCTAATGCATTTTTTTTCTGTGCCAGTTCACAAAGATTCACAATTTTGGTTTCACTTCAGTTCACTTCTGAAAGGAAAAAGTACACTTGGACATGCCTGTTCCAAGGACTGACATGCAGCCTCAACCTCTTATGTGAGGCCCTCAATTGTGGTCTTGAACCTTTGCCACTCACAGCAGGTACAGCTTTCCTACAATATATTGATCATTGGTTGATTGCTGCTCTCACCAAAGACCAGTGTCAAACTGATTCAGCTGCTTTGTTCAAACACCTTGCGTCAGAAGGCAACAAAGCATCCTTAGGTTTCTTGGACACATCTTCACTCCTCAAGGGAAAAAGCTTTCTCCAGCTCGCGTGCATTCTATTGCTGACACATCGAAACCATTCATAAAGAAATAGGTGTTGCCATTTTTCCTTCCTCCCTTTGTTCCTTCAACCCCGCCCCCCTCCTTCTGAACTACACTCGTATCTACTCCCGCTGAATGTATGTATGACGATGGTGTGGAGAAATTTTTGAGAATGGCATTTGGATGGGCCCTGACAGTAAGCCTTGCCTCCCCCGACGTCTTTTCTTTTGTTATGCTAAAATGATGCATGGATCGGTCCATGTTGCAAAAGGGGGGATTTCGGATGGACTACGATTTGACCTCAAAACACATTGTAGTTTCCATCACCTGTCCAGTGGTGCAATAGAAAAGTTAAATTGTGTAAATGTCATGAAGACATGAAATTAAACTGGATCAAATGTGTGCTAATTGTCTTGATGTATATGAGGATGCATGTTTGTGTCCAAGAAAAAATCTGTCCCCATTTGAGATCCCATTTGCAGGCCCTCCGTTTGTTGCAATGCATCTTCCAGGCTTGCTGATGGACACACACCTTCGCGAGGACAACATGATCAGGTGTTGCTCCCGGAGGTACAGAAACAGGTTCATGCAGCACTACTGATTGTGGCAGATGAACCCTAGCATGACGTCAAACATGTTGACTTCGTGCTGATGAAGAACTTCTGGTGGAAAACATGGAGGCATCAGCGGTGCTGGGCCAGTTTCAAGTCCTCCTTGTGACCAACACTGTGGTGAAGGTTGCTGAAAAGGCTACGTTTGTTCACACATCACACTGTGGAGGTTGCAACACCTTTGATGGTCCTGAATCCTCCACTCTCCTCATCTTCTACGGCAATTGACTATAAAGGTCATCAAGATCATAAAGCTCTGCCTGTAAAGGCTGAGTAACCTCTTTGAAAGAGGGTTTATTTTCCTCATCCTGAATCTGATACATACTTGACGACGACCCGGTTATGATAGATTTTCTTAAACCGGCAGTGTGAATTTCTGTATGACTGTGAGGTTGTTATTTTGTAGATTTGTGATGATTTGCTGTTTATTTTTTTATACCTTAGATTTACATTTTGTTTTACTTTCTTCTTGCAGTTTGATGTTTAGTATTTATTGCTTTGCTTCGCTTTTTGCTTTCAGATTGTTAATGTTGAGCGCTGTTTGATTTTAAGTGTTTTGATGATTTTAATTGGTAGTGTTTACTAATGTAGTGGTAGATTATGGTTGCAAGATTAGTTTGGATTAATCAAAAGTGGGGAAACTGTGTTGGAAGATTTATGTTTTGTGTATATACCAAATATTGGTTCTATTATTTCTACCTCCAACTTTAAGAGGTTTTATCCTGTTATGGGTTCTAGTTCTCCGAGTCAGGCTGTTCCCCATGTGGTGATGTTTTTACCAACTCCAAATGTATACAGCTAGACATAGATAACTCTCTTGTTTTTTCTCTTTGTCTCTCTCACTTTATATAACCAAAGGACTTTTAGTGTGATCTTTAGTTTTAGGGGTGACAACTTATGAGACTTGTAATCTTTCCTCTCTTTGGAAAGATTTTCCTTTCTTTTGTAATAAAATTCCACAAAACAAGATTTTCTCCTTGCTTATGGTGTCAGAAAAAGATTTTACTAAAACAAGCAAAAGCAAGTTTCTGTATATGAACTGAAACTGTAACATGCACTTTCCACACAAACTAGACTTCTCTCTCGCTTCTCATAGAGTGCAGATGCCTTTTTTTCTTGCCTTACCTCTGATGACATTTTTTTCTTGCTGATAAGCATGTTTTTCTTCTTCTTCAAAAAAAAAATAGAAGCAGTGACTCCTGGATACTTTTAAACCTCTGGGACTATATTATTCTTTTTTGTGGAAAATCATTCCCTTCCATATTACAATATTTTCAGATACCCTCTCATCAGTACATGAACATGGCCTGCTAATTCGCACCAGCCTGGTATAGAGCTCCTGCATATGATGTCACCATTTTCACAACGCCATATTGCCGTTCAAACAGAGCTGCTCGACATCGTGGGAGACATTGAACTGGAGGAGAATATTTACAATACCCAAGACCTGTTGTGCTGTTGGTTGTCACAAAAGACGAGACAGATATTCAAAGAGATCATTCTATAGCATACCAATTGAGAAGACCAGAAAAGATTGATGGATTTCGGCAATCAAACCTGATGGCTGGTGCCTAACCAAATACACACGGCTGTGTAGTGATCACTTCAATTCAGGTAGGAATTATTCTTAATCTAAAATTAAGAAGTATTTATAATGCCAAATTGACTCCTTTGAGAACAATCGGTATTTAAAAAAAAAAAAGTCTGTCGCAGAGTGGTTTAGTGGTGTGTGTGGGTGTGTGTGTGTCCGTGTGTGTGTGTGTGTGTGGCCGCAATACGCTTCTGTGTACAGAGGAGCCGACTCCCCATCCTCTTTATTTTTCCCAACCATAGTTAATGAATGCGATTTGTGTAAAACCAGGGGTTATTTATTTAAATATTGGTATTTGTATTGAATGCCATCTGAAAATATCGATGGATTTCGGCAAAGGTTAAGTTGGAGCCGAGTACGCTTCCATGTTCATGAGCAGTCTCCCAATCCAGAACAGATCCAGCAACAAATTATTTATTTGTATGCATCCAGACTTTTATACGCTTTCAGTCTTTTCCGTGTAAATCTCAACAATTTACTCACCAGATACATGTGTATATCCAGTTGTCCAAGACAAGCGGGAGCGAATAAACAGTCCAATTTGTTATCGGCGAAAACGTTGATTTTTGGCATTAAATATGGGTCCTCTATTCCAAGTGTCTGTCATTTTTCCTCGTACCTTTGTTTATTATCACCTTCTAAATGTTTAACGGTATCGGACAAAACTCTGGGTGTCATGCTATAAGACATACTTTTGTTTTCTCTCAATGGACTTGGCATTGAAAAATCCTTTGTTTGACCGGCAATATGGTCAGTCACGTGATTTCGGTGCTGTAGATGCACGAGCTCTATTAGCAACAATACCAGCCATCAAGGTGCGACCCTTCTCAACTGAGAACGATCATGGACCACTTCAGAAGATGTCAATTCTGGAATAAAAATTCCACAAAATTAAAGTGTATGATGGACAGTCGGGGGATGAAACCACTCTACTGATGTCTCAAAATGGTGAGCAGAGGTGTCCTAAAAGACAGCCACTTAGCTCAACAACAAGGACAGATGTGGCCTGTGGAAACAATATCGGATCCCCCAGCAGTACTTCCTGGAATTTACTGGGGGGAAAGCATCAAAATATGGGACATCAAAAAGGAAGGATACAACAACACTAGCAGATTACAGAGGAATCTGGCTGGCCTGTATTGCGGGCTGCCTTAACACCGAGTGAGTAGCCATGGATGGTCGTTACAGTGAAGAGGAAATAAAAAGATTGTGAGTCAATGCAAAACATTGACATCAGACTTAAAATTAAATTCGAGCCACTTTTATTAGAACCTGGCTCATGCTCATCCCCCACCATGACGAAAAGGTATGAAATTCAGTCATCCCACAAAAAAATAGTAATAGTAATTAGTATTCATTAATAGTTGGTGATAGAGCCGTCAAGGATGTGAAACACTTTTGCAGTGAAAAAACAACCAAATTTCTGTGACTGACTAATGACACGGTGTCTGAAATCTCTCAAAGAATCCTGGAGATCACTGATCAGCACTCAACTGGGAAATCTGTCATTATACACACAGGGGCCCTGGATGTTCTCAAGCAGCAACCCAAGGTACTGAAGCGAGATTTCATTGATCTCCTAACAAAAGTGCAATGTTTGGCTGCTGAGGTTTTTATAAGTGGTCCTCTTCCATTTGTATTATTTGGAGATTAATGTTTCTTGAGACTGCATCAATTTAATAATTGGTGAAGCGAAGTGTGTACTATGGTTTCCATGAGTTTCTTTGACAATTTCTGTTTTTGGGAGCGCAAACATCTTTACAACCCAGACTGTTTCTGTCAAAATAGACAAGTTGTTCAGTTATTTATTTTCCAGAAGAGGCAGAAACAGGTGGATTATATTTTGTGCAGACGATGTAATCTGAAGGAGGTTACTGACAGTAAGGTAGTGGTAGGGGACGGTATAGCTCAACAGCATAGGATGGTGCTGTGTCAGATGACTCTGGTGGTGGGTAGGAAGGTGAAGAACACAAAGAACAGAGAACCATGTGGTGGAAGCTGAGAAAGGAAGAATGTTATGTGGCCTTTTGGAAAGAGGTGAGACAGGCTTTTGATGGACAGGAGGAGCTCCCAGAAGACTGGAGTACTACAGCCAAGGTGAACAGAAAGACTGGCAGGAGAGTACTTGGTGTGTCTTCTGGTAAGAAAGGGGAGAAGGAGACTTGGTGCTGAAACACCAAAATACAGGACGTCATATAGGGAAAGAGACTGGGAGGCCCCATAGCCAGTGGTTAGAGCATTGGTTTGGTAAAGCAGGGGTCGTGAGTTCGTATAGCACTGGGGCCTCCACTCCCCGAGAAGGGGTTGTGTCAGGAAGGGCATCCGGCGTAAAAACTGTGCCAAATAAATATGAGCACACTGAGAGGACTGAGGAGGGGCCAATGGAATAGATTGAGATGTGACATAGGGCAAAGGTAGAGGTGGCGAAGGCTAAACAAGAGGTATATGATCACGTGTCTTCCAGGTTAGACATGAAAGAAGGAGAAAAGGATCTCTCCATGGTGAAGCAGCATTTTGCTATTATGCGTCACATAAATGGATTAAGGTGACAAGAGAGGTGACGCAAGCCCCAAGTGTGAATGTTTTTAAGTCAGGATTGAAAACTTTTTTCATTATGCTTTTTAGAGCACAGTGTTCTCCCATTATTCACAGTTATTATGTTCTTTACACCCCCATGAATCATAAATGGAGTATTAATCTACTTGTGTATGATATGCACATATCATAAGATGCACTTAAAAGTCTTGAATTTTCTCCAAAATGAACAACGTGCTTTATGTGCACAATTGTGTGACTTGCCCAATGAAGTACGCATGAACACACTGCTTACACTGTTAGGATACATGCTAGCACATGTTTTAGTGTATATGTAAGGTACCAATATGATGGCGTGCACAGGCAGAGAGGAATAGTTTTTACATCTGTAAAAAAAAAAAACCCTCTATACCTCAGGACTGTGAAGCCAACGTTCTAACTGGTGCGTCGCAATGCCGCGAGAATAGCATAACTACGAAGGACCTCGTAAGTGCAGCAAAGAATGTTGGGAGGATGTACAGTAAATAGCATTCAAAGTGGATTTTTTGTGTCAATTATTTATTGAGTCATTCTTATCATTTGTTATATTTATTCCCATTATGATCCCAAGTGCCTGTTCTGTCTTAATCCTGCAACACTGAAGCAAATCCTGGTTGGTTGCATGATCAGCCTTACTCAAGGTCGTTACACCTGGTGGCACAACCAAATGCTGAAGTGTCTCGCTGGTGTTCTGGAGAACCAGCGGATGAGGGAGAAGGCCCTTCCACCCTTGTCAGCCAACTGCCAACCAAGGCTTTTTGTGTGGGAGGGGGAGAGTCAAACCGGCCACACCAAAAAGCCACCAGACAGCGGACAGCTGGACAATGCACGAGACTGGAAGCTACTGGCAGACCTGGATAAGAAGCTCTGCTTTCCGTCTGAGATTACAACTACCACCCTACAACCAGATCTAGTGCTTTGGTCTGCCTTTCTAGCTCGTCTACATCGTTGAGCTCACAGTGCTCTGGGAGGAGGCAGTTGAGGAGGTGTTTGAGTGGAAGCGGCTGAGATATGCAGGACTTGCGGCTGAGGTGCAACAGCAAGGATGGAGATCAGAGAAACACCCAGTGGAAGTAGGCTGCAGAGGGGTTCTAGCCTTCTCAACATCCAGGCTACTCAGAGACATGGGAGTCCGAGGGAAGGTCCATCAGCAAGCAGTCAGAGATCTCTCCAAGGTGGTGGAAAAGCCCAGCCAGTGACTGTGGATCAAGGGAAAAGACCCCAATTGGGCTTTCCAGAGAATTGATGGAACCGTGCGGGTGAACCTGGGACGCTTGAATTCACTGCTGAACCCTCTTGAGAGTGTCGTGGACCTATCAGCGAAATACTTAATGCAGAAGGAAGCCCGCTTGATAACCCATAGGGTGCCATCACCTAAATGAACATCCCACAGAGCCTCATCAGAGCCAAAATATGCATGAATAGAGGCATATTAAGATCTAGTCCTACGTAATACATTCATCAATGTTCTTGGTTATACAGAGTTAATCAGTGGGGGAAAAAAAGTACAGTTGCCGCAGGAAAAATTAAACCTGCCTTCATACAAACCTAGCAGAGTCTGTTTATTGCCCATCAGGTCCACATTCGTGTTATCGCCCAAACCGAGCAAACAAATGAGTTTATCTTCCTTCTCCAGGGCATACATATACAGGGAGAAGTCTCCTTGTCAGAAGCTTGTTTAGGGCCGAATAAAGAGCATCGTGTGGACGGTCATGGAAGAGGTGATGTGGACAACTAGTTCAGAGGAACGTGTCCACTGGACCAAGGTCCAGAGCAACAACTAACAACCTCGTTGAAATGATTCCACCCAAGTGTAAAAGCACACATGTGTGTGTCTAAAGTGAAAAAAAAAACCAAAGGAAAAATAAATATACTACAATATCAGACATTTCATATGGTTCTGATCCTAACCTACAAATGGATCTGAAGAATGCTGTATCTGATACAAGAGGCTTTCAAGAATGCTCGTATTTCAAAATGCTGACAAGTTAGGACCTCATTTGATGTTTAACTGAAATTTTTCAAAAAAAAATTAAAAATTATTCTTGAAGATGATTTGGATTATATAAGGGAAGGTTGCTATAAATATATTCTTTGGTTCTCTGCCTGGAGTCATGTAACAGTCATTTAGTGCACTGAAATGCAATTTCTTTCCCAATGTGCTGTTGGAGTTTAATTTTTCTTTCTTAATTTTTTTATTGACTGGCATTAAAACTGAATGCACAATGATTCATTGTCCACGGTCCATTGGGACTTTACTATGCAACTTAAACTAGCATATTACTTAATGTAATGCATTTTTCCAGTGATAACTAATAAGGATTATGTCTGGTATTTACAGTACAGTCCTCCCCAAACCTACCTTACATATACAGTATTACACACAAATAACCCTTTGTATTGTTTGTGTTTATGAACAACTGCGCTTGCATGTCAAGTGTTCATGGTATTTCCAAGTGTATTTGAATTTTAAAAAAAGACACTAAAATATGTAAATCTACTAAAAAAAGTAATTCAGGTACTTTGTGGAAAAGGCCAGTGGGCCCTGAAGACCATCACTTCCTAATGCTTGAGTGTGTGTGTGTGCATGTAAGCGTGTGCTCACTTCCTTCATTGCTCTCTCCCGTCCTACTGCCTACTCCCTGAATCTCTGGAGAATCTTTAAAGCCTCCTCTCTGGATTGAGAGGAGACATAATGTCTTCTGCTGAAACAGCCAGAGCACTAATTGGCTAGAGAGAAGTTTGGAGACAACACAGAGTGAGACAGACACCGTGAGAGAGAGGGAGAGAGAGAGAGAGAGAGAGAGAGAGAGAGAGAGAGAGAGAGAGAGAGAGAGAGAGAGAGAGAGAGAGAAAGACAGAGTCAGTGAGTCAGGAATTCTATGTAGACTAAAAGTACTTTGAAACCATAATGGAACTGTTTCCAGACAGCCAGCATTTTAAACTTTTATCCAACCACTCTTTGCAATGCTTCATTCAAGGACATAGCAGTATACATTCATACAGATAAACACACTAAAAAGATTGTTTCATGTAGAATAAAGGTATCACCAAGTGTATTTTTTTTTATCATAATAACAACAGACAGAACACTACTCTTTATTAGTAGGAGCAGTATATTTGGATACAGTACTGGTTTTCGGTTTCCAGCTGGCAGATTGGGAACCATTCTGCAACACACGTACTGCAAGTTGTTCATCAGCGTAGCAGTGGAAGAGAGGACAGGGCTTTAATATGACCTTGCACACTGTCACTTGTTGCTCATTGTACACTAAAAGATGAACACAAAAAAAAAACATAAAATCACGTGGTAACATGATGGAAGAGATGTTTTAGTTTTGTTAATGTTGACCTACTATTGTTGACGTAACTCAGGTTTACAAGTTCTGACAAGAGTTTTGACAACTTGGATTTTCTTGTTCATGTTCTTGAAATCCCATAAAGCTGATGAAGATATTTTGGTTTCAATCCCATGTTCTTAGTATTTCTACCTTTGCAAAATGCAGATATTATTGTTGAAAAATAAAAAAGTACCATTATTTTAATGCCATGTATTCTTAAATCCACCAATCAGATATTGTTGTTGAATAATTATACAATTATCACTCCAGTGAGTTAGAAATTAGCTATATGAACAAAAGAAATGTATGTTGCTGTAATTAGGTTTTTTAAAAATGCTAAGTAAGGATATTTTGAATTAAACAGCACGACTGAAAGTTTTTGGAAATCTTATTTTAACAGTCCCTCAAGAGCATTTCAGAATGTAATTGGTAGGTTGGCCAATTACTGTAGAAAAAAAACCCCAACTATTCATGGCTTCTTCTTTTTTTTTATACATGGACATAACTATGATGAACTAGAGCAGTTAAAAGCTTTTGCAATTTCATCATGAATGAACAGGGAACTCACTGTTAAAAAAGCAGTTTTGCTTATCATGTGAAGTGGGCAAGACTTCAACAAAACTGTTAAGTCTTTCTTTCTTTCTTTCTTTCTTTCTTTCTTCTTTCTTTCTTTCTTTCTTTCTTTCTTTCTTTATTTGCCTTGATGGCAACTGACCTCAGGCTACCTATCACTCAGGCCTCAGTTACGACCCATCCACGCCCGCCTCTTGCTCCGTTCTGTCTAAGTGACAGCCCAGAAACCTGTCTGATCTAGAGAAGATCTGTGTGGAGGAGTGGGCCAAAATCCCTCCTGCAGTGTGTGTAAATCTGGTGAGCAACGACAGGAAACGTTTGACCTCTGTAATTGCAAACAAAAGGTACTGTACCAAATATTAACATTGGTTTTCTCAGGTGTTGAAATACTTATTTACAGCTGTATCACTCAAATAAATCGTTAAAAAAAAATCATACATTGTGATTTCTGGATTTTTCTTTATAGATTATCCCTCACAGTAGACATGCACCAACGATGAAAATTTCAGACCCCTCCATGATTTCTAAGTGGGAGAACTTGCAATATAGCAGGGTGTTCAAATACTTATTTTCTTCACTGTATAAAGTATGTACAAATTTACATGAATTGTAATAAATGTCTTGCAAATGTAACATATTTCTTTTTCAATCGAGAGGTGTTGATACTCTTTTCCTTTCAGCTTGTCCCGTCAGGGGTCGCCACAGCGTGTCATCTTTTTCCATCTTAGCCTATCTTCTGCATCTTCCTCTCTAACCCCAACTGCCCTCATGTCTTCCCTCACCACATTCATAAACCTTCTTTTTGGTCTTCCTCTCACTCTTTTACCTGGCAGCTCCATCCTCAGCACCCTTCCACCAATATACTCACTCTCTCACCTCTGAACATGTCCAAACCATCGAAGTCTGCTGTCTCAAATCTTATCTCCAAAACATCCAACTTTGGCTGTCCATCTAATGAGCTCATTTCTAATTCTATCCAACCTGCTCACTCCGACCTCAACATCTTCATTTCTGCTACCTCCAGTTCTGCTTCCTGTTGTTTCTTTGGTGCCACCGTCTCTAATCCGTACATCATGGCCGGCCTCACCACTGTTTTGTAAACATTGCCCTTCGTCCTAGCAGAGAGTCTTCTGTCACATAACACACCAGACACCTTTCGCCAGCTGTTCCAACCTGCTTGGACCCGTTTCTTCACTTCCTTACCACACTCACCATTGCTCTGGATTGTTGACCCTAAATATTTGAAGTCCTCCACCCTCGCTATCTCTCCTCCCTGTAGCCTCACTCTTCTCCCTCCACCTCTCTCATTCACGCACATATATTCTGTTTTACTTCGGCTAATCTTCATTCTTCTCCTTTCCAGTGCATGTCTCCATCTTTCTAATTGTTCCTCTGCATGCTCCCTGCTTTCACTGCATATCACAATATCATCTGCGAACATCATGGTCCAAGGGGATTCCAGTCTAACCTCATCTGTCAGCCTATCCATTACCACTGCAAACAGACTTCTGCATGCAGTACCACAGTTCCTCTCTTGGTACTCTGTCATAGGCTTTCTCTAGATCCACAAAGACACAATGTAGCTCCTTCTGACCTTCTCTGTACTTTCCCACTAGCATCCTCAAGGCAAATATTGCATCTGTGGTACTCTTTCTAGGCATGAAACCATACTGTTGCTCGCAGATACTTACTTCTGTCCTGAGTCTAGCCTCCACTACTCTTTCCCATAACTTCATTGTGTGGCTCATCAACTTTATTCCTCTGTAGTTCGCACAGCTCTGAACATCCCCTTTGTTCTTAAAAATGGGAACTCGAACACTTTTCCTCCATTCTTCAGGCATCTTTTCGCCCGCTAGTATTCTGTTGAATAAGTTGGTCAAAAACCCCACAGCCATCTCTCCAAATTGCTTGCATACCTCTACCGGTATGTCATCAGGACCAACTGCCTTTCCATTTTTCATCCTTTATAGTGCCTTTCTGACTTCCCTCTTAGTAATCATTGCCACTTCCTGGCCCTTCACACTTACCTCTTCAACTCTTCCTTCTCTCTTTTTCTTCATTCATGAACTTCTCAAAGTATTCTTTCCATCTATTTAGCACACTACTGGCACCAGTCAACACATTTCCGTCTCTATCCTTATCCTCCTTCTTTTGTGTCCAACCTGGTGTACATGTGCATACATATGCATCTTGTTTAGCCTTTGCCACCTGTACCTTTGCCCTACATCGCATCTCGATGTACTCCTTTCGTCTCTCCTCAGTCCCCTCAGTGTCCCGCTTCTTCTTCGCTAATCTCTTTCGTTGTATGACTCCCTGTATTTTGGGGTTCCACCACCAAGTCTCCTTCTCCCCTTTCCTACCAGACGACACACCAAGTACTCTCCTGCCTGTCTCTCTGATTACCTTGGCTGTCGTAGTCCAGTCTTCCGGGAGCTTCTGCTGTCCATCAAGAGCCTATCTCACCTCTTTCCGAAAGGCCGCACAACATTCTTCCTTGCTCAACTTCCACAACATGGTTCTCTGCTCTACCTTTGTCTTCTTAATCTTCCTACCCAACACCAGAGTCATCCTACACACCACCATCCTATGCTGTCGAGTTACACTCTCCCCTACCACTACTTTACAGTCAGTAATCTCCTTCAAATTACATCATCTGCACAAAATATAATCCACCTGAGTGCTTCTACCTCTGCTCTTGTAGGTCACTATATGTCCCTCCCTCTTCTGGAAATAAGTGTTCACGACAGCCATCTCCATCCTTTTTGCAAAGTCCACCACCATCTGTCCCTCAAAGTTCCTTTCTTGGATGCCGTACTTACCCATCACTTCTTCATCGCCCATGTTTCCTTTACCAATATGTCCATTACAATCTGCACCAATCACAACTCTCTCTCTGTCTAGGATGCTCAGAACTATTTCATCTAGTTCCAGTTGAGTATAAAACAATAACCATATTATTCAGAGCACACCAGAAAAAACATTTCATAACAGTTTCAGAACAATATTCATTTAACATCATTAAAAGTGGAAGCATGTTTTCCTGTTTAGTATCAGTTTCAATGTTCACATGCCTCGGAGAGATATCTTGACTGCCTGCCGATGGGCGTTCACTCAGACTCCCATCTCTCTGAGTAGCCTGGATGCTGAGGAGGCTATAAACCCTCTGCAGCCTACTTCCACTGGGTGTACGTCTGCTCTCCAGCCTTGCTGTTGCACTTCAGCCACATGTACTGCATAGCTCAGCCTCTTCCACTCTTACAGCTCCTCAACTGCCTCCTCCCAGGGCACTGTGAGCTCGCTGATACAGATGAGCTTGAGAGAGGCAGACCAAAGCAGTAGATCTGGTTATGTGGTGGTAGTTGCAATTTCAGATAGAAAGCAAAGCTTCTTGTCCAGGTCTGCCCTGGAGCTGCCAGTCTCATGCACTGTCCAGCTGTCCACTGTGGCTCATTGGTGTGGGTGGTTTGACTCTCTCCCTCCTGAATAAACAGCCTTGGTTGCCAGTTGGCTGACAAGGGTGAAAGGGCGTTCACCCTCATCCACTGCTTCTCCAGAACACAAGCAAGACACCTCAGCAGTTGGTTGTGCCGCCAAGTGTAACAGCCTTGAGTAAAGCTGGTCTTGCAACCAACCAGGATGTGCTTCAGCGTTGCAGGACTTGGGCATAACAGGCAATTTGGGTCTTTGGCATGCCATTGGTTTATATTTGTGGGAGAAAGCAAGACATTATATACATCTCTGATGGTAAAGCTTGCTCTGAATGCTTCCATCTCCCACAGCTCTTTCCAGGTGATTTTCATTGCCTACACTCTTTCCCAGGGCAACTACTACCCTTGCTAGGCCTGCGACAGAGCTTGGGTGTACATTTTTGTTTCCTCTTCCCAACGTACCACCTGGACCACAAGCTTGTGCCTCTAAATAGTAGTTGCTTTGTTCCATACTGGTCTGCTGGCCGAAGCCCAAGGGCACTCCACCCCTCCTGCACTCAGCCAATGACGTCCTTGTGCCTGAGTGCTGCCTTTTCCTGTTCAGTTGGAGCCAGTAGAGTCCACTTTCTCCCAGTGGCCAAGATGGGGTTAGTCTTGGCTACAACTGGATCACTGGAATCCAGTAGCATAATTTCCAGTCGGACTTTGGCGCATTTGTAATCCTCTGCCAGATAGTAAATGGGCAGATGTAATATCCTCGTACCATAGAACTCAATGGTCCTGCCATGCAGTGGTGTACTCTGCTGTTGTAAACACAGAGATGGATATCCTTGAAGTAGGTTTTAGCCAGGTTTGTGAGCACCACTGGGACCTTGAAATATTTGAGCGCTGTCCACAGGTTACGTTTATGAGGGACTGACTCAAAGGCATTTGGTAGGTCCAGGAATACCACATGAAGGTCTCTTCCATCTTTTTTGGCAACCTGGATCTGATGCCAGATGACTCTAGTGTGTCCTATGCATCTGAAGAGATTCCTGCTTTCTGGATTGACGTGTCGATCAGGTTGTTACCTCGCAGGTATTCTGATAGCCTATTAGCAAGCACGCTGAAGAAAATTTTCCCTTCGACATTTAGAAGGCTGTTGAAACTTCCCAATCTCTGATGAGTCCTTCTCCTTTGGGATAAGAATTCCTCCAGCTCTATGCCAGGAATTTGGTATCTCCCTCTTCTGTGACACGACCATCATCAGCTTCCAGAGGAATTGTAGGAAATCTGATTGTGTTTTTGTAGAGTCCGTATGGAACCCCATTGGGCCCAGGAGGTGATCCTACGCAGAATATGGATTACCTCACGCCACCTGAGTTTCAGCTCCCTCCAAAGATTTTCTCTTGGGTTAAGGTCTGCAAACTGGCTAGGCCACGGCAGAACCTTGATATGCTTCTTACGGAGCCATTCCTTGGTTTTCCTGGTTGTCTGCTTTGAGTCATTGTCATGTTCAAAGGCCCAGGTATGACCCATCTTCAATGCTCTGACTGAGGGAAAGAGGTTGTCTCCAAAATCCCACAATACATGGCTGCGGTCATCCTCTTCTTAATACAGTGCAGTCATCCTTCCTTATGTGCAGATTTACACCCCCAAAGCATGATGCTCCCACCCCTATGCTTCACAGTAGAAATGGTGTCCTTGGGATGGAACTCACCATTCGTCTTCCTCCAAATACGGTTAGTGGAATTATGACCAAAAAGTTCCATTTTGGTGTCGTCTAACCACAAAACGTTCTCCCATGACTCCTCTGTATCATCTAAATGGTCATTGGCAAACTTAAGACAGGCCTTGACATGTGCTGGTTTGAGCAGGGGAAACATCCGTGCCATGCATGATTTCAAACCATGATGTCTTAGTGTATTACCATCAGTCATCTTGGAAACGGTGGTCCAAGCTCTTTTGAGGTCATTGACCAAGTCTTGTCGTGTAGTCCTGGGCTGATTCCTCACCTTTCTAATGTTCATTGAGACCCCACGTGCTGATATCTTGCATTGGGCTCCACTCCGATTGAAATTGACTCATGTTTACCTTCTTCCATTTTCTAATGATTGCTCCAACATTGGACATTTTTTGACCAAGCTGCATGGCAATTTCTCTGTGACCCTTTCCAGCCATGTGGAGTTGTACAATTTTGTCTCTGGATTCTTTGGACAGCTCTTTGGTCTTGGCCATGTTACAAGTTTGACTTTTACTGATTGGATGGACAGGTGTCTTTATACAGCTAACAACCCCACACAGGTGCATCTGATTCAGGATAATACATGGAGTGGAGGTGGACATTTAAAGGCGGACTAACAGGTCTTTGAGGATCAGAATTGTAGCTGATAGACAGGTGTTCAAATACTTATTTGCAGCTCTATCACAGAAATTGTTAAAAAAATCATACATTATGATTTCTGGATTTTTCTTTTTAGATTATCTCTCTCACAGTGGACATGCTCCTACAATGAACACTTTAGACCCCTCAATGATTGCATTATAGCAGTGTGTTCAAATACTCATTTTCTTCACTGTAAGTTGTGTGCCTACCTCCTTCTCCTCCCTTCCCCACGATACTTCGTCACACACGTACCCTTCTCTTTGCATCGTTGCTCAACGCCAAAGGTAAATAACCATAATTTTTGATTATTCTTTTCGTTATGTACACTGGATCCTTATTTTTTAACGTAAATGAACTTTATTTTTTATTACTTTTTACATTATGTACACTTTGAATACTTATTTTTGGCATCGGGGGGCTTGGAACGGTTTAGGGTATTTATATGTAAAATGCGTTCCTACTGACAAAAGTTTCACATTATTAAACATCTGAACGGATTAATTTCGTAAGCAAAGGTAATGCTGTATATCCATTCATTTATCCATCCATCCATTCATCCACCATACATTTTCTTCTTCGCTGCTTATCCTCACAAGGGTCGCAGAAGTGCTGGATCATATCCCAGGTGTCATCAGGCAAGAGGTAGGGTAGGCCCTGAATTGGTTGCCAGCCGATCACAGGGAACATGGAGACAGACAACAGTTACGTTCACAATCACACCTAGAGGCAGTTTAGACTGTCCAATTAATGTTGCATGTTTTTTTTTCGGGATGTGGGAGGAAACCGGAGTGCCCGGAAAAAAACATGCAGGCACGGAGAGAACATGCAAAGTCCACACAGGCAGGGCCGGGATTGAACCCATCTTCTCACCCTATGTCTTATGAAGAGTCCGGACACCTGTGGAGGAAACTCATTTCCCCTGCTTGTATCCGGGATCTTGTTTTATGGTCTCGACCTGCACTTGGGTCCTCCACGTCTTGCCTTGCTTTCCTCGTGTTCATAAACCCCATCGTGATACCTATTCAATAAATGGAAATGACAAACTCGAACCCAATCTCCTCTGACTATATGGGATATCTTGTGTACAGCACACTACCATTTTTAAGCCTGAGGAGTATAGTCAGAATGGTGCTGTAGACATCCAGCAAACCGCTCTTCACCCTCAGCTCCACTTAAAGCTAGCTAAAAGCTACTGTTCTCCTCACCAACCCCTTTCCAATACTGAAGAGGAGGATGAGCCAATGATTGATTGATCCAGGATCTCTGAAGCTTCATCGGCATGGTTTCCTAAAAGACTGAGCCTCGATAGTCTTGGACTCTGGGCCAATCTCAAGAATGGAGACATCGAGAGGTTCTACTACCAGCCATGGAGAAGGACCCAGTAGACCGTGATATGGGAATGCAAGACCTGTTCTACACTATGGGGGATGCTGGCCTCAGTGCTGATCCTCCCTCTATCCGAAGTGCATGAGACCCCACTCCAGTTGTTCTCAACCCATCCACGATTTCCCATGCAGATGCTGAGAATGGTAGAGGTGCAGTGGATGAGTTACACCCTGTGGGCCTTCAGGTGCAAGAACCAGGATGTCAGCCCAGGGCAGCTGACAGGTATGGTGTGTGGGTCATGTAGTTGGATTGTCCTTCCATTGGTTGTTCTTGGCGGGACTCTAGTTACGGATCAAAGTTCTATTTTGTTGGGGTTCTACAGTTTTTACGGAGCTGTGCTTTGATCCCGCACAGTTTGTCAATTCTGCATCTCTGGGTTCTGTTAGCCACACAGTAACTATTAAGGTGCGCTTTAGCTTCTATGACATAGGGCTTTGATTGAAAAGTGAAAAGCCTTATAAAGGAATCAATATTGTCATTGTTTTTCTCAATCTCAGTCTGTATACAGTAATGTGTGAAACAACTGTGTATACCAGTTCATACATTTTTGTGTTGTAGTGGAATTAATTCATTGCCATCAGGTGTGGGAGTAGTGTTACGAGTATTGAGACAGGCTCAGTGTGTCTGGGCATGTTAGTGGACCTGTTAGTGAGACACGACTGAGCAGGCATGTGCAGCGGGATGGTGAAATAAGAAATAGTGCACACAGGTGCGACTGTGAATAGTGGAAAGTTAAGTGATTGCGACATGGGAAGCATAGTCATTAGGGGAGGACATCTTGATGTCGAATGTGCAGAGGAGCCACAAAAGCCTTTCAAGCAACTTTGTGCCTTTATTGTTTCCGGCACGTAACTCAGCTGTGCAACAAAAGAATGGAGTTAACTTCGAGAAGGACAACCTCGGCCCGGGAGAAGGTGTTCTTCCTGCAACTCCCAACCACAGTCAGGTGACCGTAGCAGGAAAGGTTAGAGAGCTTATAGAGCTTTCTTTTCTAGAGAGAAAATGTTTCCCAATGTTATGGAAGGAGAGATTGAGACATCCACTCAGTCGCAAAATAGAGTAGCTCTGTGGTAATGTGTGTATTTAACATATGATGACTACCAAATGAATGGTACCACAAACAAAATGTAACTTTTGTAAAGTTTGTTGCAATTGTGCATAGCATGACTTTTTTCTTAATAAATACTTGAATAGACTTGGTGAACAGTGACAATTAACTTACTTAATTAACCATCCATTTAGGGAAGAGGTGGACTAATTATCATGCGTTAATATATTTTTATATTAACAGTCTGGGTAAGAGATACAAATAATGAAAATATGAATTGTTATCCAAATACTGATTTATTTTTAACTATACTGAGTGTGATGTAAACACAAAATATCACTCTGTTCTAATGAGTAATAAAGACTCACACTCCCATGTGTGCCAGCTTGGACCTTGGTGGGAAGCAGTTTGGCATTATGGATCTTCTAATTTTGTATGCAGTGATTATTACAGAAGGGAATGGTGGGAATAGTTTTGATTGGAGCATGCAGAGTAAATGAATCGTCCTGCAACCGCTCAATTCTCCGGGCGAGAATGAATTACACTGATTGAACACTTCAACAAAATGAGAGAACAACAATACACGCACATGGTTGCACCAGTGAAAGCCTCTTGCATAAACTTGCATGCTTGTGCACAACATGTGCACAGTGTCATACACACAAGTAGAATCAATTCAAACATCAGACCTTGTATTCATCATGCTATTTGTTGTCACCAGCCTTGGCCTTTCAATTGTGGTGAGGAGAGAACTGAAATATTGACAAGATGAACATAAAACAGTAAATTATTTGCTTTCTTAGTTGCACCACATTTATATTAATTGTTTGAAAACTCAGGGAAAGATACAGTGTTTATTCTACTGAAACTACTGCAACATTGTTACACTAAACAAGGATTATTTTGGTTGATAGTGTATGTCAGAGTCAAAGGCTGTCTCCCTGTATGTACACCATATGAGTGACTGGTGACAGTCTGGCATGTAGTCCAGTTTTTAAACAGAATTAGCTGGATTACTGCGTTACAAAACACATGGATGGATAATAAATCTGTTTAATATGATTTGTGCTACGGTGGATCAGTTGGTAAACCCTTGGGCTCACAGTTCTGAGGTCCCAGATTCAATGGCGGACCCTCCTGTGTGGAGTTTGCATGTTCTCCCCGTGCCTGCGTGGGTTTCCTCCGGGCACTGCGGTTACCTCCCACATTACAAAAACATGCAACATTAATTGGACAGTCCAAATTGCCCCTAGGTGTGATTGTGAGGGTGACTTGTCTGTCTGTATGTGCCCTGGCAACCAGTTCAGGGTGTACCCCACCTCCTGCCCGTTGACAGCCGGGATTGGTACAGCACTCCCAGCAACCCTCGTGAGGATAAGCGGTAAAAGAAAATGGATGGATGGATGATGTGTGCTACTGAATAATAATAATTACATAAGCAGCCGGTTTTCAGGCCCAAATAAATACGAATATAATCATAAGATGAAATGCTTTATTGCAGACTCAAGCCCTAGGCGCAGACTATCATGGTCTTGGTTCCCTTTATTTCTCATTATTGTCAGAGCTTTGAGGGGAGTTCCACCGTGCTAAAAGCAGCAAAAGCTAAAAGCACAGCTCTTCATAGCGTCATGTCGCGATCAAAATGAAATCTGAAACTACATTGAAATGAGCATTAAGGGCACTTTAAAAAAAAAAAAAGAGGATTTCAATTGTGTGCTATCCCGTTTTTTTTTTTTTTTTTTTTTTTTTTCAATGATCATACGATTGTACTACATAGTTTCAGCTCATGTTGTTTTGCTTCCAGTTTGGTCGTGTCATCGGCCAGAGTGATGACACATTTATTTTAAAAGCGGCTGCACACCTAGCCCTTGTTGTCGACATTTGTTGTTTTCGTTTAATTTATCACATATGCAGGTGCAGTCGTTTCTCATATTTGGTGCAGTAGCAACAAATTTGCTACACTAAAGATCGTAAGATGCAAAGCTTCCCCCCAGGAAGTCAGAGTTCAGGTTGGTGGCGCACATTACCATAATATATATACATCTGTAACATAAGACATCGAATATCATATCACTATTTTTATATATATACCTTTTTTTACCACTCTATGTACCTGTATATGACTATACAATGTGATTGTATTTTTTATTTTTCATCCATACTTAAATATAATGTGCTTTATTGACTTTGAAAATATTTTGGGAAGAAATTGCGCATTATTTTTGAGAAATTACGGTACTGTGTGGAAGGATGTAAGATAATCATAGGAAACATGATATTGATGAAGACGCATGTTGAAGCCAATACTGTAGTACAATCCCGTCATGCAATGGATGCGTGTAACATAATAAATCTAACCTTTTTAAAATGTAATCGGTATAGGCATACCCTATACCTATACCATAATAACTGGCCAATAACACAATAAAAGTCCTGCACCTATAATATACCACAATTTCTTGAGTAAAATGCGTCCTTAAGTATAAGGCACACCCCCTAAATTGACCTAAAAAAAAAAAATCAGGAAAAAACTTCTACCAATGTACAATGCGCTCCACCAATTTGCTGCGACCCAAATGCTCAAAATATTGAGAATTATCTGTATTTATATTTTGTTAAGTTTGTACTTGTATTGTTTTTCAAAAAACTGCCTGTACAACAATCATGAATAATAACCATTGTGCATGTTCTGATGTAGCCCTAATATAATCTCGGGACAAGCCACAAGACACGCTTGTCCTGGTCCCTGTAATTATCAGAACAGAATCCCTCAACCAACTAAAATAATTTCTCAAAGATGGCATATCGTTTTATTAATACTGTTGATAACACATATTCCAGTCTGAAATAAATATTTAACAGTGTTTGACTTAAACATTTTGCATTAAATATTTGTGCATAAAACCTTTGTGTTTAGTCCAGTTTATCTTTTGTGGGGAAACCTTTTTTAAATCCCAAGAGTTTTGGTTCCACAGCGCAGCCTCTCGCTCACGTGACGCCATTGCTTTCCTATGGCGTCAGATGGCTGTCAAAACAAACTACGTAGAAATTAGGGTAATGGGCACTTTAAAAAAAAAAAGATTTTCAATTGTGTGCGCGCTCCCATTTTTTTTCAATGGACCCATGACACTCTTATTACGTAGTTTGAGCTCACGTTGTTTTTATACCCACCTGAAGCCATTGAGGCGAGCTATTGTTGTTTCGGACTGCAGCGCTATTTCTGGGTTGGCGGCATCATCGGCACGAGAGATGACACATTTCTTTTAAAAGCTTCATTTCTGCTACCTCGAGTTCTGCTTCGTGTTGTTTCTTCAGTGCCACCGTCTCTAATCCGTACATCATGGCCGACCTCACCACTGTTTTGTAAACATTGCCCTTCGTCCTAGCAGAGACTCTTCTGTCACATAACACACCAGACACCTTTCGCCAGCTGTTCCAACCTGCTTGGACTCGTTTCTTCACTTCCTTACCACACTCACCATTGTTCTGGATTGTTGACCCTAAATATTTGAAGTCCTCCACCCTCGCTATCTCTTCTCCCTGTAGCCTCACTCTTCTCCCTCCACCTTTCTCATTCACGTACATATATTCTGTTTTACTTCGGCTAATCTTCATTCCTCTCCTTTCCAGTGCATGTCTCCATCTTTCTAATTGCTCCTCTGCATGCTCCCTGCTACATACCTAAATATTATGTGCTCCATTAACTTTTTGAAAATATTTTTGGAATGAATTTGGGGAGAGGCCCTGTAGCTCAGTGGTTAGAGCACTGGTTTGGTAAACCAGGGGTTGTGGGTTCGTATCCCACTGGGGCCTCCACTCCCTGAGAAGGGTTGCGTCAGGAAGGGCATCTGGCGTAAAAATTGTGCTAAACATATATATGCGTTCATCTGAGATGATACGCCGAAAGGGACAAGCCGAAAGAAACACACACATGGGAATGAAATTGGGCCAATAATATAACAATCTATCACATTATTGGCTCATTATTCATGGCAGGCACATTGATTTACCTTGTGTAAGAAAGTCACTAGTGAGTGAAGTTGTCCTCCCCTTTCTTGACGTTGCCTTGCCTTGCCTTAGTGCGGTTTACTGTAAATCTTGACTCTCATATTGATAAACATTTCATTTGCATAATTTCATCCAGGTCTCTTGATTCATAATCTCATTTTATTTATAGGACTAATTTTCCTGTAGCCTAGTTTTACTGTATTTTGGTCGCGAGTGTACTGTAAAGAAATGAATGCAGCATGATTGAAATGAAGCCAGCTTCACATGATATGAATGAATGAATGAATTTAATTAATTGATTAATGAATTAATTTTGCTCAATGGTAGGCTATTGGCTATGGAAATCCCGCAACCCTAAATGGCTTTGGAATTGGATATGGATATGAATAATGGATATATATGCCATTTATTTTTAGCATAAAAGCAAACTAATTAAAAATAAAAATAAATTAAAACATGTAAAATGGAATGTGTAAAAAGTATTGCTCAAGATATTGAAATCAGCACACCTTTCAATTAATAGCATGGCTGGAGAAAAGATGAGCGTTAGAGGTGGCCATGGTTCTCATTTAAAAAAACAAATGTTCTTCACTCTTTTGATCCTTGCTTTTGCTCACCTGTACTGCCTTTCAGACAAAGATGACAAATAATGAAGTACAAATACTTCTTTTCTGTTAGGGGCGTGGCCAGGCCCCTGCCCTCACCTCACCTGTGGCTCATTGTCACTATGTCATGCATTAATTTTTGTGTGTTGTGTTGTTAGCTGCCAGTTCATCGGATGAGACTGTATTAGACTACATGAGTATACAAGCCACTTGTTGTGTATTCGCCTCATTGTCACATCCAGTGTTTCTGTGCTACCATTTTTAAAGGGGAAATCCATATTTGGTACAGTAGCCTTTGTTTGCAATTACAGAGGGCAAACATTTCTGTAGTTGTTCACCAGGTTTGCACACACTGGCGGATAGATTTTGGCCCACTCCTCCACACAGATCTTCTCTAGATCGGACAGGTTTATGGGCTGTCACTGAGAAACACGGCATTTCAGCTCCCTCCAAAGATTTTCTCTTGGGCTTAGGTCTGGAGACTGGCTAGGCCACGCCAGAACCTTGATATGCTTCTTACGGAGCCACTCCTTGGTTTTCCTGGATGTGTGCTTTGGGTCATTGTCATGTTGAAAGACCCAGGCACAACCCATCTTCAATGCTCTGACTGAGAGAAATAGGTTGATCCCCAAAATCTCACAATATATGGCCGCGGTCATCCACTCCTTAATACAGTCCAGTCATCCTGTCCCATGTGCAGAAAAACACCCCCAAAGCATGATGCTACCACCCACATGCTTCACAGTTGGGATGGTGTTCTTGGGATGGAACTCATCATTCGTCTTCCTCCAAACACGGTTAGTGGAATTATGACCAAAAAAGTTACAGTTTGGTCTCATCTGACCACTTGAAAATTAGCTACATTACATCAGACTATGCTGTAAATTGACTAGTATTAATATTTGTCTAAGTAAAGGACAAGTGGATAGGGAAGAGCTGATGATAGCGGCTGTTGAAGATGGTCTGTTGTTACAGCAGGATGATGGCCTAGAATATGAACTGCCAAAACACCATTGCTGTGGCTGCCATCTTGTAATCCTGTTGGGTAATAGAGTGAATTTATGCATTGAGTGCAATTGTTAATCCAAGGGATCACATGTAATTTTGAAGATGAATCCTCCTTTCACAATAAGTACAACCTCAGTTCTCGACCACAATCCATTCCAGAAGGCGGTTCGAGAAGTGATTTGTTCGAAATCCAAATTGATATTTCCCATAACAATTAATGGAAAAAGAAATAATGCATTCCAAGCCTAAAAAAATTGCCTTTTTCAAGCATTTTTAGCTTTTCCTGATAATAAACTGCATAGTAGAAGTATGTTTACATGTATAGTTAAAATACTTATACAATGAAATAATTTAAGAAATATATTTATTTTTTGCTTACAATGTATGTTTTAGTAGTAGAGTAGGCTCGGCTGGAAGTGCATTGCCATATCTGTACCGACTCGGCCCCCAGCCTTGTAAACTTTTTTTTTAATCATTTTAAAGTGCAGAATAATTTTAAACAAGCAATAATGAGCGGGACAAAAAGCAAATATTTTTTTTTAATTTTTACAAAAAGTAACATACAAAAACAACTTGTTACTCCGGTTAACGAAATATTTTAAACCTAACAAAAATGCAAAAATATTAATGGAACAGAGCATTATTTAAGTTCACAAGAAAAAAATAATGCAAAACTATCAACTATCAAATCTCTTCGGTGGGGTTGACTCACTCCCTAGTTCTTTTCTTTTCCCAAAGAAGTTATCTGGTGTCACTTCTTTGGAGTCATGATTGGGGTTTAATAGTCCTCGATCAGAAGAAAAAACAGTCAGTAAATCTAGCTACCGGGACACGTTTGCGTACAGAGGCTGCGTTATACACAATAACAAAGCGCATTGTGGGTCACCTGGTCAGGCTGCGCGCGTTATGTTATTTCCGTCTTTTTTTTTTAATTTTCATCATAGGTGCATGTCCACTGTGAGAGAGATAATCTAAAAAGAAAAATACAGAAATCACAATGTATGATTTTTTTAATGATTTATTTGTTTATTTTATTTTTTTATTTATTTTATAATAAGTATTTGAACACTATATTGCAAGTTCTCCCACTCAGGGTCTGAAATTTTCATCATAGGTGCATGTCTACTGTGAGAGAGATAGTCTAAAAATAAAAATCCAGAAATCACAACATCTAGAATTCTGACCCTAAAAGACCGGTTAGTCCACCTTTAAAAGTTCACCTCTACTCCACGTATTATCCTGAATCAGATGCACGTGTTTGAGGTCGTTAGCTGCATAAAGACACCTGTCCACCCCGTACAATCAGTAAAACTCAAACTTGTAACATGGCCAAGACCAAAGAGCTGTCCAAAGACACCCGAGACAAAATTGTACAACTCTACATGACTGGAAAGGGCTACGGAGAAATTGCCAAGCAGCTCGGTGAAAAAATGTCCAATGTTGGATCAATCATTAAAAAATGGAAGAAGCTAAACGTGACAGTCAATCTCAATCGGCGTGGAGCCCAATGCAAGATATCACGTGGTGGGGTCTCAATGATCCTTAGAAAGATGAGGAATCACCCCAGGACTACACGACAGGACTTGGTCAATGACCTAAAAAGAGCTGGGACCACCGTTTCCCAGGTGACTGTTGGTAATACACGAAGACGTCATGGTTTGAAATCATGCATGGCACGGAAGGTTCCCCTGCTTAAACCAGAAAATGTCAAGGCCCGTCTTAAGTTTGCCAATGACCATTTGGATGATATAGAGGAGTCGTGGGAGAACGTTTTGTGGTCAGATGAGACCAAAATTGAAATTTTTGGCCAGAACTCCACAAACCGTGTTTGGAGGAAGACGAATGATGAGTTCCATCCCAAGAACACCATCCCTACTGTGAAGCATGGAGGTGGTAGCATCATGCTTTGGATGTGTTTTTGTGCACATGGGACAGGACAACTGCACTGTATAAATGAGAGGATGACCCCAGCCAGGTATTGTGAGATTTTGGGGAACTACCTCTTTCCCTCAGTCAGAGCATTGAAGATGGGTCGTGGCTGGGTCTTTGAACATGGCAATGACCCAAAGCATGCAGCAGGGAAAACCAAGGAGTGACTCCGTATGAAGCATATGTTCTGCTGGCATGGGCTAACCAGACTCCAGACATAAACCCAATAGAAACTTTTTGGAGGGAACTGAAACTCTGTGTTTCTCACCAACAGCCCAGAAACCTGTCTGATCTATAGAAGATCTGTGTGGAGGAGTGGACCAAAAATGAATGCAAACCTGGTGAACAACTACAGGAAACATTTAACCTCTGTAATTGCAAACAAAAGCTATTGATCCAAATATTAATATTGGTTTTGTCAGGTGTTCAAATACTTATTTGCAGCTTGTAGGAAAAATTGTGATCATAATTATCATACATTTGCTTCCAATAAAGAAATGCTTTGCTCTGCCCTAGATAACGTGGCAGCCTCCTAGCAGGAGATAGCAAGAACAAAAACATCTAATCATCAGAACTGTTAGAACTGCTGCCTGTTAAAGAAATGATGACCACACATGTATTCAGGAATCTTCCACACATGCACACGCACATGAACAAACATGTACACCTTGTTTCAAACTGTTTTGCTTGCCGTCTCCTTATTGTAACATCCATGTAAATAGGGGGCATCTCAAAACTAAATAAATAGAGGTGCTGAGGAGAGGATAATCAGAGAGTGCAGTGGTGAATTGTACGAGACAGTTCCTCTCCTCTCTCCTCGCGAGACTTGAACTGGTGTCTTTGCTTCCTTTTTTGTCCTGTTTAATGAATGTCTGATTGGTGAATCTGACATATACTTGGTCCTTCGAGCCGGATCTCAAGATACCTGAGGTTTCCAGGGGCCGAGTCGACGTCCAGGCAAAGACCGTGGCCACGGCACTTAAGACCCTTTCCGGGACAGGGCCTCGACTTTGCGCCTGGAGGCTGAGGGTTGACGAGAAGCCGAAGGAAGTGAAAACATCTCTGGTGAGTAGGAAACTCCCACACTCATGAGGAATGAGTGAATGCGCGTCTGGGTGACTGCGGCAGAACCAAACCTCGAGAATTCTAGTCACTATCGAGTCGACTAATTAGTCTATAAAACTGAGAAAAGGGCAAGGTGTGTCCTGTACGTGAGCTCCGTGAAACGTGTGCATGTGTAAAAGTGTGAGTGGAGGTTTGCTACCTCATTTGAACAGGAAATTGAGTGACAACTGTTTGAGGATGCAGAGGTAAAAATTCTCCGCCACTTGTGGTAGAAGCTTGAGAATAACCTCAAACGGAACCTAATTGTCACCCTGTTCAGGGGAAGTCAGTTTAGTCACCCGAGGTGAACCGCTGACTTCAACATGGGAAAATCATCAAGTAAAATAGTTGACACAGAGGATTTTAAACAAAAATTACCATCTAAGGACTGGAAGTTTGTAGAAAACCAATGTCCTTCTAAAATAAAATATCTAGATTTATGGATAACAAAATATGGCTTTGCTGGCCAGCTCAATATGCAAAAAATAGTTAAACTGCAGGATAAAATAAGAAACACACACAAAAATGATGAAAAAAATGAGTAAAGATGGCTATGACGATAGAGTTTTGAATGATAATAGCCATAAAAAGAAAAGAAGGGAAAAAAGGATAGAAAAGAAAGAATGTGAAAAAATAGACGATAAGAAAGAGGAATCAATTATGTTTCATAGAAAGGAAGATGATGAGACAGGACCAGTCGGAGTAAGGCAGGAAGGGAGGCAGGGAGTTACACACCCACACACCACCACCCTAGTTATAACGCCAACTGCTCCGGGGTATCCAGTTCTGTTTCCGCCTTTACCCCCTTCACTCCCTTCACCTCCCCCACACTATGGATGAACAAATAAAAGAGTAACTAGATCAGGAGGAGCAGAAATGGAATGGTCAAAAACATGGGGAAAGACTTTCTCTCCCATGCCAAAAATAGACCAGTCCGACAACATTGAAGAAACATATCCCATGATAGAAGTGGCAAATCCTAATATTCAAGATAATCAATTACCCACTATTTTGGTACATAGAACCTGGACTCAAGATGATGTGAAAAGGGCCATAGAAGGTATTACATCTCATAAAGTTGATGTAACAGAATTTGTCCAGGGAATGGAAGACTTAAGAAAGTCTTACCATTTAAATGGTTTGGAAGTACAACAAATTTGGATGACACCAATGAAGGGAGATTGGCACAGTATCAGAGGAGATTGGAACCCAAAAGATAGGAACGAATCACTCCCCCACCACAGTAGGGAGCTTAATAATCGCGTTAAAGGATTAATAGAACGCACTTCTGCTAGATTCAGACAAAGAGCTAATTATACTGCCATTGGAAGAGCAAAACCAAAAGACGATGAAACATTTGAAGAATATAGAATCAGAATGACTGCATGTTTCAAAGCAAACGGCGGCATTACTGAAGATCACACTTCAGGGAGTGTGTATCAAGAGCAATTAAAAAATGCTCTCCATGCTAATTCAAATAATTCTATAAAACAATGGATTGAAAAACATTGGGTTGACAAACCAACTGGAACCCTGGAACAATACATTAACCAAGCACTACACGCAGAAAGAGTGCTACAAAATGAGAAAAAGAAAGTTGACACCGTTCTGACAGAGGAAGGAGAAATTTATGGAGCTTTATGTGAAACATTTAATAATCGTGGCCGCAGACGAGGAAAAGGTAGGGGAGGAGTAATGGAGAGGAGGCACAAATTTGATCAAAAAGAGATTATTTGTTGGTGTTGTGGAGAAAAAGGTCACATTTCACGTGACTGCCCTAGAAACAAAACAATCCGACATGACTAGAGCAGCCTCCTTCCCATCAAAATGTCACCACCGATGCTCAAGAAGCAGATATTGAATTAAATTTACAGGAAATTCTTGCATTCGACGTGGCTAGACCTGAGGTAGAACTGATCGTGAACGGGAAGTCAATTAAATTTTTGTGTGACACAGGGGCATGTAAAACAGCATGTAGAGAGAGCATTCCAGGATGCACCATGTCAGGAAGGAAAGTGTTTGTCAGAACAGCTCAGTTAAGGCTCTCTGTAGTAGCTGAAACAAATCCTGTATGGGTGTTAGACCCCCTGGGAGAGTCGTGTAAATTGACAATGCTCATGGTCCCAGATTTCCCTGTAAATTTGTTGGGAAGAGATGGCTTGCTCAAACTAGGACTGGGCTTAGTGCCCTCTCCAACAGGAATTATAGAAGTAAAAAGAAAAACAGAATTACTGGGATGACAGTTGAATGTCTTACAAAATAGAAACCCAACACCCTATTATTACACCTTAGACATTCCAAACAAACTTCCCACAAGAACAGGAGATCTCTTGCTGCAAACAGCTCGGGACATAATTAAAAAACCACAAGATAAAATGGGGAGCGACTCGCTGCACGTGACCATGTGGTACAAAAATACAGAAGGGTCTGATAAACAGTACAAGATAAAACTATTACAGAACACACCAGCCAACATTCCTATTGATTCTCTGTAGTCAGATGGTATATCAGTAGTGGTGGCAGGAGCAAGACTGACTGACAAACTAATTGCATTATACAGGGAATTGACACCCCCACATATATCATTATACAGACAAACTCTGCATGATTGGAAGATTTTGGGACAATTTCCACAGGTACCACGAAATGTTTCTGATTGGACACAAATAGAACGAGGCTTCAATTATAGTGAGGAGACCGAACTGTACAGAAAACCACTTCATTGGACAGTGCAAATACAAATGGGGTTACACTCATACTGACCAGATGAAACAAATTTAACCCTTTTAGGCCTCACTGAAGATGAGGAAGATTTTTTAAAAAGTGTGCCTGATAAATTATGGTCACAAGGACCATCAGATGTAGGACTCATAAAAGGAGCATTACCGATACAAATCAGACCCAAAACTGAGTACAGGCCCTGTGTGCGACAATATCCACTGAAACCAGATGCACTAGAGGCAGTAAAACCAGTACTTGATGACTTGCTGAAGACAGGAGTGATAGTGGAGTGTAATGAATGACTCACCATGCAACACACCCATATTTCCTGTAAAAAAAGGCCCCTCCTTCGGTGGGATGGAGGATGGTCCAGGATTTACAAGCAGTTAATTCAGCAGTAATACAAAGAGCTCCTTGTGTCCCTGACCCACACACTTTATTAAACAATTTGAGACCAGACGCTGCTGTCTTCACAGGGGTAGACATAAGTAATGCAATTTTCTCAGTCCTAGTAGACAAAGACAGCCAGTTTTGGTTTGCATTCACGTTCAGAGGGAAAAAATATACATTCACAACATTGCCCCAAGGGTATAGTGAAAGTCCAACAATCTATTCACAAGTAATGACAGCAAGCATGTCCAAGTTTCAACCCCTAGGGGGCAGTCAAATTATAGTCTACATAGATGATGTGCTTGTAGCTTCAGCTGATCTGGAAACCAGTAGACAAGATACGATAGGATAGGACAGCAAAGGACAGTCTATAGCTTGCTAACATGGAATCGTCCACTGTTCTATTTTTTAGAAGAGGCTTAACAGCAGCTACTCTGAGAGCTTTGGGAAACTCGCCAGACTGAAGTGAGCAATTGATTATTTGCTGCAAGTCAGGTAGCACTGACTTCAAAATAATTTTAAAAAAATTAGATGGTATTGAGTCGAGACAGCTCGTTGATGGTTTCATCTGCTGAGCAGTTTTCTCTACAGTTTTTTGGTCAACTGTATCAAAATCTAACAAGTTAATAGAGTTTTCTTTGGGTGGCTTCAGATGTGAGATCATTCTATCTTTATACTGATTTGTGCTGACATTTGACCTGATGGATTGTATTTTTCCACTAAAACTCAAACTCATTGCATTTGCCAGCTGTTCCGAGTTCTGGATCTATCTGATTCAGGAGGGTGGGGGCTGGGGTGGAGGGGGTTGTAAGCTTGTCACCCACAGCAAATAGAGCATGAGTATTGTTGAGGTTCTTACTGATGATTTCAGAAAAGTGTTGCTGTGTCGCTCTCAATAACTCTTGGTTAAAACTAGAAACTCTCTGTAGAGGTCATAGTCAATTTGGAGTTTAGTTTTTATCCACTTGCGTTCCCCTTTCCTAAACTCCGATTTAGATCTCTTGACCATCATTGTGTTCCTTGACGGTGTTCTAGGTCACCTCAGCATGGTCGTAGTTTTAAGAGGAGCGACAGCATTAATGGCATTTGTGATTTTCGAGGTGAAATTGTCCAAAAGTTTATCAATTGTCTCAGCATTCACTGTCTGTGGCACAGCCACAGTCTCCATAAACTTAGTAGCAGTACTCTCTTTTATGTACCATTTCCTAATGGAGATAGAGGTTGTCTGAACTTTTGGAAGAATTTGTATTTCAAAAAGTCCACAAAAATGGTCAGAAATAGCCATATCCTTAATGTCAATCGATAGAATTTCAACATCCTTAAAGATGACCAGGTCTAATATGTGACCTTGAGTGTGAGTTGGACTCTTAATATGTTGAGAGAGGTCAAATGTTTCTAGTATTGCAGAAAGTTCTTTGGATGTTTTTTCCATGTTATTGTCAACATGAACGTTAAAGTCCCCCATTATGACAAAATAGTTGTACTCAGTACAAATAACTGACAGCAGTTCTGAAAAATTTTCCGTTGTATCTTGTAGGTCTATAAATTATTAAAATGATAACCTTTGGTTCACCCTTAACTAAAAAACACAGATATTTAAAAGACCTAAAATCACCTGGTATAATTTTTTTACATTGAAATAATTATTTAAAAATAACAGCAATACCACCCCCTTTTTTCCCTGTTTGACACTTGTTCATAATATTAAATTCTGTTGGTGTTGCCTCATTTAAAATGTTATTTCAGCTACTTTCTGTTAACCACGTTTCATTTAATAACAAAAAGTCCAGACCATAGGTTGTAATGATGTCATTGGTCAACATTGATTTGTTACCCGGTGACCTGATATTAAGAAGAGCTAGTCTTGCAGAGATGGCTGCAGAATATTGGTTCTATAGACTCACATTTTATCCTCAACGTTGGAAGTTCTACTTTTTTAGTGCCATATCTTTTTGACCAACATTCTTTACCTTGTAATTACAGGGATGAAAAATGTCCGATCTCCATAGGGGTCTGAGTTATCCTGGAAAAGACCTGGTAAATATCGGTCAGATTTACAGATAGTGTTCATGGGTAGAGGACGGGCCTTTTGCTTAGTGGACGGTGGTTTCAGGTGAGGGGGGATGGGAGGAAAATATTGGCGTGGTATGGGCTGGAGTACATTGTTGACAATAGTCTTCATTCTATCCATCAGACCCAACATTTTATTCAGGCTGTACCCTTCCTCCCACAGGCGCCACCAGGCCCACGAGCTAAGCGAACGGGATGGGTATGATGGAAGTCAGGGCTCAACGACTTCCACAGGGCAAAACACGCCAGAACCCAGTTCTGCTCTTCCAGACCACAGCCCTCTCAGTCGACCAGGTACTGGAGGCTGAGACCCTGGTGACGACCATCCAGGAGCCTGGAAACAGCCCAAGCAGAATAACGACCGACCACCAAGGGAGGAGGAGGGAGTGGCACAGTGGGGGTTGGGGGCGGAGGGTGGGGGGGGTCAGAGGACAGGACAAAACCGGCTTCATTTGAGAAACGTCTCAGGCGTGGAGTCGCAGGCGCACCGCACAAGGATTAACCACCGCCACTAATCTCAAAGGGGTCAATTAAATGGGCGGGAGCAGTCTTTTGAAGCCATCCTTGAGAGTGAGGTGTTTGGTACTGACTCACACCTTTTGACCAACCATGTAAGCAGGTGCGAGCGCCTGCCGACAGTCTGCTTGAATTACAGACTTTGTAGCAAACTGGTGAAGAGCGCCACGTGCCTTTTCCAGACCTTGGAACACCAGCGCATATGGAACCACCCAGATGGTACTGCAAGCTCCCACTCTTGTGCCGACAACAGGGGCGGTTGGTAACCCAAAGGAGCATTGAAAATGGGACATGGAATTATGGGCATACTCAACTGAGGCTCGGTGGGTACTCCCTGAAGTTGGTCGAGACTGGGAAATGCAACCAAGCATGTTTTCCAGCTGTTGGTTGTGCCCTCACATTGCCCATTAGTCTGAGGGTGATAGCCAGAGGACAAACTGACACGAATACCCAGAGTGGTTCAAAATGCTTTCCAAACTTGTGATGCTGTTCGTGGACCTCAGGTCTGCATTTAACACCATCATCCCCGAACTCTTCTCTTCCAAACTTCTCCAGCTCAGCATCTCGCCTACCATCTCCCGGTGGATCGAAAACTTCATGATTGGCAGGACATAAGAGGTGAGCCTGGGGGACACCATCTCATCCTTGCACACTATCAGCACCAGGGCACCCCAAGATTGTGTCCTCTCCCCTCTGTTCTTCTCGCTCTACAGAACCGGCTGCATCTCGTGGCATCAGACGGTCAAACTCCTGAAGTTCGCAGATGACACCACGAACATTGGTCTCATCAAAGATGCGACGAATCTGCGTATCGATAGGAAGTGGCGAGACTGGAGCTTTGGTGCGGTCAACACAACCTGGCGTTTAACACTCTAAAGACTGTAGAGATGATTGTGGACTTCAGGAGGCATCCTTCACAACAGCTCCCCATGACGCTGTCCAACTGTCTTGTGTGAACCGTCGAGACCTCCAAGATCTTGGTAATAACAATCTCAGAGGAAGTGGGAAATGAACATCAACTCCATCCTCAAAAAAGCTCAGCAAAGGATCTAGTTCTTGTGACTTCTGAGGAAGCACGGCCTCTCACAAGTGCTGCTGAGACAGTACTACACAGCGGTCATCCAATCAGTACTGCGTACCTCCATCACAGTCTGGTTTGGGGCTGCCACAAAAAAGGACAAACTCCGACTGCAACGGACAATCAAAACTGCTGAACAGATTGTCGGCACCACTCTACCCACTATTGAAGACTTCCACGCAACTCAAATTAGGTCCAGAACCCACAGGATCCTTTTGGACCCTCCGCATCCTGGCCACCTGCTCTTCCAGCTCCTTCTGTCGGGAAAACGTTACAGATCACTGAAAGTCAAAACTAGCAGGCATTTCAACACTTTTTCCCCTCTTGCAATTAAATAATTACATTCTTGATCAGTGATCCTACTATTTTCTGCCTTGTGCCATGTTAGGAAACTTACTCACACCCTGCTGGCCCAATCAGTATTAGTATTAGTAGACTATCGCACGATTTGTCACTTTAAACTCCTCCCTTTACACAATTGTCATTGCACTGGTCTATAACGGGAACTGTGAATGGGTAATGGCCCTCTGTACAAATTTAACACAATGTGGGATGTTAAATCACATATCTGTTACCTTTTCTAAATGAAGAAGATTTTGCATCTTGCATGACTCTTTTAAGGTCTAGTTCCTATAAGTAGAAATGTCTTGTTCGTTTTTCCTGTTGCTTTGTTTTTCTTTGTTTTGTGTTCAGAATGTTGTGCCAGGGCAGCAACCAACTTGCGGAGAAAAATTCCTGATGTGCTTTTGCACACTTGGCCAATAAAGCTGATCCTGATTCTGAAAAAATTATTGGTCCATAGTTGTTCTATTTCTTAACCCTTTGCAAGTCTTGTGGATGTAGCGTACTCAGGAGGATCCATGCCGGGCGAAGTAAATATCATGGATGTTATCGAAATTAATCTAGAGCTATATTGTTATTTTAGTTATTCATTCTTTATTCTTCTCTTTATTTTCCTTTCTTAAGTATTTTATTACTGACGTACTTTGTTACGTTATTATGACATGGACCAAGAAGTGGCAATGATTAGCAAGAGGGAAGTTCGAAAGGCACTATAAAGGATGGACAACGGAAAGGCAGTTGGTCCTGATGACATACTGCTGGAGGTGTGGAAGCAATTTGGAGAGGTGGCTGTTGCGGTTTTGACCAACGTATTCAACAGAATATGCCTGAAGAATGGAGGAAGCGTGTGCTCGAGAGGTGAGAGAGTGAGTATATTGGTAGAAGGGTGCTGAGGATGGAGCTGCCAGGCAAAAGAGTGAGAGGAAGGCCAAACAAATGGTTGATGGATGTTGTGAGGGAAGACTTGAGGACAGTGGTTGTTAGAGAGGAAAATGCACGAGATAGATGGAAAAAGATGACACGCTGTGGGGACACCTAACAGGACAAGACAAAAGGAAAAGAAGAACAAGATGATGATACAGATCTTTTGTTACATTCTGAGAGAAGGACTCTATTACGTAGGACGCGGATATCTAGAATGTTCCTAAAAGGACGAGGATGGCAGTTGATGGAACTTTTTATTAATACTGCTGCTTTTGGACAAGTACACAAGTACACGGACATCGCTCTACCTTCCGTGTTTTGAACATTTCCTGAACATTCGCTACAAATAACATTTGCCTATTTGGAACATTTGTTTGACTCTGGTGACTATAGAGCTCTTGCACCTAAGTCATAAAATCACTTGACATTGCCATATTGCCGGTCAAACAGACCATTGTTGCAAGTTCATTCCGTGGAGACGAAATGAAAATGTCTTATAGCACGACATACAGAGATTTTGCCGAGATCGTAAAACATTTAGAAGGTGATAGTAAACGAAGGTACATGAAAAAATTAGACACTTGGCATAGAGGACCCATATTCAATGTCGAAGTCGATGTTTTCCCCGTTAAGACAGTGGACTGTTAATTCGGTTCCGCTTGTCTCGGACAACGGGATATACACATGAATCTAGTGAATAAATCGTTGAGATTTACACAAATAAATTTGAAAACGTATAAAAGTCTGGACGCATACAAATACTTCGTTGCTGGATCTGTTTTCAATCAGGAATAAATCCCAGAGTGATGGACCCACTCAGATTTTTTTTCAATACAAATACCATTATTTAAATAAGGGTTTGACACAAACTTGCATTCATTAACTGTGACTGGGGAAAAAAAATTAGGAAAGGGAGTTGTCTCCTCCGTACACAGAAGCATATTGTGGCCACGCATTAACCTTTGCAAATCTCTCTGCGACAGACATTTTTTATTCTTTAAATACGCATTGTTCTCAAATGAGTCAACTTGGCATTATAAATACTTCTTGGTTATTTGAGATTGACAAGAATAATTCGTACCTGAAATGAAATACAGGAATGTGTATTTTGTTGGGCACCACCCATCCCATTTAATTGCCAAAATCCATCGATCTTTTTTCATCTTTTCAGCTGGTATTCCATAGAATTATCTCTTTGAAGAACTGTCTCATCTATTGTGACAACCAACAGAACAACAACAGGTCTGAGGCATTGGGAAAAATGTGTTCCGTTTCAGCCGACTCGCGAGCAGCTTTATTTGACCAGCAACCCTTCGATCTTTTCTAGTCTTTTCAGCTTTTATTCTATAGAATACAATCTTTGAAGAACTGTGTCGTCTATTGTGACAACCAACAGAACAACACGTCTCCGGGAATTTGAAAAATCTGCTCCAGTTCAACTGCTCCTGCATTGCAGAGTAGGTAGGTTTGACCGGAAATATGGCACCGTGCAAACTGTGACATCACATGCACGAGGTCTATACATCGTGTAGCGAGTTAGCTTGTGTTACACATGACTAAACTGTCTTTGTACTTCTCTTGTTATTGTTTTGTGCTGTATTGTAATGTGTTTGATGAAATTGTCTTAAACACAATACAAGTGCTTTGATATATTTTGCTAATTTGACTAAAGGGAATTACACACATAATATGCAAAAACTGTGAGACAAATTAGTCCCCCCACCCTATTATATTTTACCAGCTCCATACACACCTACCTGTCATTTGGAACCCACGAAGCTCTTGTCCTTTGCACCTATGCAATCCATTTTTTCACAAGGAATTGGGTCTTTTGGAAATGTGTGAAGAGTGAATCCATCCTCCTGAGTACTAGAGCAAAATCCAGCAACAAATCAAGCTGGCATTTTGGCAAAAATGCAGAAGAAAATATCTTATTTCTCGCCTGTACAAGAGAGAAATACACGCAATCCTGCAGCTGAAGTTGTCTGCAAAATATGTCACTTCTGGCTTCTTCTTCAACCTCCCACAGGCCACAGATTTTTCATGGCGAGAGAGTAAAAAATCAATATATGGTGACATTCTGACGTGCTGTGAACCAACAGATGATTCCATTGTGGCTGATTTGTTTTTTTTTTTTTTGGTTAACAACATATTAAATGTCATGTTTTTGGTCCTTTAAGATTGATTTTGTGAATTATGACATAAGAGTTTATCACATATTTTAAAGGTGTTTGAGAATGGGCGTGGAAAAAAGTGGTTGCATAGCACATGAGTATCCAAAGCGTCAAGCTGTGTGCTCAAAAATGTACTGTAGTGCCCTCTTTAATGGGCAATGTGGAAAGGATTCACCTCTGGATTTTAGTCACTTTTTTATCGAACACTTAGGCAGCACACCAAACTCTCTTTAACAATGAGCTGCTGCTGCTCAAACTCACTCACTCTCCCGCCCAGTCTACATTACAGAACCAGAATCAGCTTTATTTGGCCAATTGTGGCTGAAGATCCAGAGTCTACCAGTGCATGAATGTTCCCAATTGGCATTGGAATATGGCAAGTGTCCCACACCTCCATCCAGCCCATTGTAGCAACAGCTTTGTCATGGGTGTGTAGGTCGACACTCACAGTCACCTCATTAGGGGACTCGAGATCCTGGTAAATAGCTGAAGGGTTCTGCGTCGTCATATCTAAAGGGACGCTTTTTTGTTTCTCTGCACTACCACACCCTTTGAGCACCGTCTCAACAGGTGAGTGAATTGTTCACACCCCAGCAGATAGCAGGATGCGCAAAGCGGGAACTCTCGTCCTCACGCCGGGTTAGGCGGGTTGTCAGGGGGCACACAATTTCCTCCAACCAAGGTGGCCTGTCTACCACTCTTGCTGTCCATGAAGTGGTTGAAACTGGACAGGGCAATGTCTGTAGTGCCCCCCTGGATGCTATCTCCCATTCCATACCAAGAGCGAGTTTCTTTTCCAGGCTTAAAGGGTGGAAAAGCTATATGTGTAAGAATAGCTCCACTAGACTGAGACCTTGAATAAATTGGTAATTTATCAATTAATCTTGTATTGGATTTGGCATTACAGCATATGCACGCTGACTGAATCCCTCAATTTCATGAGCAGGATAATGAAGTGACTCTTCTAGTTATCGCTTTCACTCGCAGCGTATGGAGTCCCTCAAATTACATTCTCCAAAATATTGCTGCAGAGTACCAATCAGTGAGCTGTAGTTGAGTCTTCCTGGCTCAGCAGTTGCACCTGCAGCAGGCAGGATGCGGGGTCATCTGACAGTGAAAAGGCCAACTGCACTTTCTTCACATCTGTCCAGTTCTCTGGCTCAGCCAACAGCTCTAACAGTGTTCTTCAAGCCTCTGAGCGATCCGTGCTGGAGATGCTAAGTGATTTCTTGGCAGAAAACGTAAGTTCACGGGTGGCGCTATGGTCGTTTCCTTCCACCGGACAGGCATTTGACTATGCCGTTGTGACGTGACGTACCCCCATCTTAGTAGGTTCGCCCAGTTTCTGTTGCGAGGCAACGCAGCCGTGAGAATCGTGCTCTTCACATTCTATCAACGGCATATCAAAACTCAGATTCCACCTTCACATTCACACGAGCACTGAAGTTGTCAAACATCTTCCTCAGCCACAGACTGGACGTATGGCACGGTGAAACCTGAACATCGGACACCAATGTATGCCCCTTGATCATGGACATTGAGGAAAGGAGTCGCCACTGGAATTTAATTTCATTCATTTACTTCAAAAGCCCACCGCATTCCCTCCAATAGCGAGCTGCTGCTCAGGCTCATTCATTCTCCTGCATTCGTGGTTTATCGTCTTTGGCCCCACATATTTGCGGATTTTGCTTGCAACTTCAAAAAAAAAAAAAAAAGCATCATATTCTCACATCCATAAGGTGCACTTAGCGGCATGGTGGCGCAGCTGCAGCGTGGTGGCCTCTCGGTTCTGAGGACCAGGGATGAAATCCCAACCCCGCCTGTGTGGAGTTTTTATGTATTCCCCATACTTGCGTGGGGTTTCTCTGGCCACCCTGGTATCCTCCCACCTCACAAAAAAACGTGCATTAATTGGAGACTCACAGAAGATTGTTGGCTGCCCTCTCACCTCCATTGGCAGACATTTAATCCTCTCAGTGCTTCAGCAGAGCTCAGATGACACCACGCCCCAGTTTTCAACTGTTTGAGTTCCCACCATCTGGCGTGTGCTACAGATGCATAAAAGCAAGAAAAAGGGCTGTTATTTTCATATTCATTCATTCATTTTTCAGTCATCACCACCCTGAACTCTCATTTTTCCTCAACCCACGCTATTATTGTGAAGGCATGCTGATTTCAACATCTTATGCAGAACATTTTATGCATTACATTTTACACATTTATTTATTTTAATTTTTATTCTCATTTTTAATTTATTTTAAACTTGCTTTTACGTAATGCAGTTCTATGGGGGCACAAACCAGTGCAATCTGGAGGCCGGTCCTAAGCCCGGATAAATGCAGAGGGTTGCGTCAGGAAGGGCATCCGGCATAAAAACTGTGCCAAACAATTATGAGCGTTCATCTAAAGATTCCCATATCGGATCGGTCGTGGCCCGGGTTAACAACGCCCGCCACCAGCACTGCTAACCTGCAGGGCGTCGGCGGAAATTCAACTATTGTGGGTCGAAGACAAAGAAGAGGAGGAAACCGGATTCGTCTTAAGAAGAAAAAGAGGAATGCACAGAGCCTAGAGTGGTGGACTTTGCAAAAATGATGGAGATGGCTGCAGTGAACACTTATTTCCAGAAGAGGGAGGAACATATAGTGACCTACAAGAGCAGAGGTATTAGCACGCAGGTGGATTATATTTTGCGCAGACGATGTAATCTGAAGGAGGTTACTGACTGTAAGTAGTGGTAGGGGAGAGTGTAGCTCAACAGCATAGGATGGTGGTGTGTAGGATGACTCTGGTGGTGGGTAGGAAGATTTAGAAGACAAAGGTCGAGTAGAGAACCATGTCGTGGAAGTTGAGAAAGGAAGAATGTTGTCCGGCCTTTCAGAAAGATGTGAGACAGGCTCTCGATGGACAGCAGAAGCTCCCGGAAGACTGGACTACAACAGCCAAGGTAATCAGAGAGACAGGCAGGAGAGTACTTGGTGTGTCTTCTGGTAGGAAAGGGGAGAAGGAGACTTGGTGGTGGAACCCCAAAATACAGGAAGTCATACAACGAAAGAGATTAGCGAAGAAGAAGTGGGGCACTGAGAAGACTGAGGAGTTGCGAAAGGAATAGTTTAAGATGCGACGTAGGGCAAAGGGTAGAGGTGGAAAAGGCTAAATAAGAGGCATACGATGACATGTACACCAGGTTGGACATGAAAGAAGAAGAAAAGCATCTCTACCGGTTGGCCAGACAGAGGGAGAGAGATAGGAAGGATGTGCAGCAGGTAAGGGTGATTAAGGAAAGAGATGGAAATGTGTTGACCGGTGCCAGTAGTGTGCTAAATAGATGGAGAGAATACTTAAAGAAAATGATGAATGAAGAAAATGAGAGAGAAAGAAGAGTAGAAGAGGCAAGTGTGAAGGACCAATAAGTGGCAATGATTAGTAAGGGGGAAATTAGAAAGGCACTACAAAGGATGAAAAATGGAAAGGCAGTTGGTACTGATGACATACCAGTGGAGGTATGGAAGCAATTTGGAGAGATGGCTGTGGAGTTTTTGACCAACTTATTCAACAGAATACTAGCAGGCGAAAAGATGCCTAATGAATGGAGGAAAAGTGTACTAGTTCCCAAAGGCTATGTTCAGAGATGTGGGAATCATAGAGGAATAAAGTTGATGAGCCATACAATGAAGTTATGGGAAAGAGTAGTGGAGTCTAGACTCAGGACAGAAGTAAGTATCTGCGAGCAGCGGTATGGTTTCATACCTAGAAAGAGTACCACAGATGCATTATCCGGCTTGAGGATGCGAGTGGAAAAGTATAGAGAAGGTCAGAAGGAGCTACATTGTGTCTTTGTGGATCTAGAGAAAGCCTATGACAGACTACCAAGAGAGGAACTGTGGTACGGCATGTGTCAGTCTGGTGTGGCAGAGAAATATGTTAGAATAGTACAGGACATGTATGATGGCAGCAGAACAATGATGATATTGTGATATGCAGTGAAAGCAGGGAGCAGGTGGAGGAACAATTCGAAAGATGGAGACACGCATTGGAAAGGAGAGGAATGAAGATTAGCCAAAATAAAACGGCTATATATATATGTGTGCGTGAATGAGAGGGGTGGAGGGCGAAGAGTTAGGCTACAGGGAGAAGAGATAGCACGGGTGGATGACTTCAAATATTTAGTGTCAACAATCCAGAGCAATGGTGAGTGTGGTCAGAAAGTGAAGAAACAGGTCCAAACTGGTTGGAACAGCTGGCGGAAGGTGGCTGGTGTGTTATGTGACAGAAGAGTGTCTGCTAGGATGAAGGGCAAAGTTTATAAAACAGTGGTGAGGCCAGCCATGATGTACGGATAAGAGACGGTGGCACTGAAGAAACAACAGGAAGCAGAACTTGAGGTTGCAGAAATGAAGATGCTGAGGTTCTCGCTCGGAGTGAGCAGGTTGGATAGGATTAGAAATGAGCTCATTAGAGGGACAGCTAAAGTTGGATGTTTTGGTGAAAAGGTTTGAGAGAGCAGACTTCGATGGTTTGGACATGTTCAGAGGCGAGAGAGTGAGTATATTGGTGGAAGGGTGCTGAGGATGGCGCTGCCAGGCAAAAGAGCGAAAGGAAGACCAAAGAAAAGGTTGATGGATGTTGTGAGGGAAGACATGATGGCAGTTGGGGTTAGAGAGGAAGATGCAGGAGATAGGCCACGATGGAAAAACATGACACGCTGTGGCAACCCCTAATGGGACAAGCCGAAAGGAAAAGAAGAAACTTGCTTTCATGTATGCACTGATAAGGAGAAGTTCTCGTTCATTGTGCACTTGTATAATGACAATAAATGGCATTCATTCATTCACTCATTTGATGCAGCACTGCATCAAAACATCAGTGTGTCACAAACCAACGTTGCGGGGGCGGACCCAAATGCAGGACTTCCAGGCAGAGGCATAATGTTCAATGTGGTTTTGTTCAGAAAACTGGTCGATACCAAAAAAACAGTCCATAACAAGTCAGAGGCAAGCAGGATCCAAACAGACATTCAGCAAGGTTCGACGACTATGGGGCAAATAACAAGCTTAACTGGACTTGATCAAACCAAAGGGCACAGAATCGCTGTGACTCGGGGTTACTCTAACTTGCGCACAAACGCAGAGACTCTCACAGGCAGTGAATGCAACACACTAACCCAAGCCAAAGAACTGGCAAATGCCAGTGACAAAAACTACAACTAAATACTTGGTCTAATTACAGTGCCTAATGTGAAACAGCTGTGGTAGGTGACGGGTGTCAGAGGTGACACCGCACAGAGCAGTGGCCTGGTCATGCCCCTCTTGGAAGAGCTATGTGTGCAAGCATAGCTCCACTAGACTGAGACCTTGAATAAATTGACTTTATCAATTCATCTTGTATTGGATTTGGCATTCCAGCATATGCACGCTGACCCATCCATCCATTCATCCATCCATCCATCCATCCATCCATTTTCTTAGCCGCTTATCCTCAGGGATCAGGGTCGCGGGAGTGCTGGACCCCATCCCAGCTGTGGGCAGGGGGCAGAGTACTGGTTGCCAGCCAATCGCAGGGCACATCGAGACAAACAGCCACACGCACAATTGCACCTTGGGGGAATTTAGAGTGTCCAATTAATGTTGCATGTTTTTGGGATGTAGGAGGAAACCGGAGTGCCTGGAGAAAACCCATGCAGGCACGAGGAAAACACCAGTAGGGCCGGTATCCAACCCTGGATCTCAGAACTCTGAAGCCAGCACTTTTTGAACAAAAATGTGAACAAAAATCATGGAAGTTGATACAGATGATTTGCCTGATGGGCTACATGAAATTATCCACCGCGATCGTCTGCCCTGTGTCCAGGCACTCCCACCGAGGCAAAAGACAGGCAACAAAAGAAAGTCATAATTCGTCGTGTGGGTGCACCTAAACGCTGCACATTTGACAATGGTCTACACTCCCCTCACAAATCGGGAAGCAGAACACAGTGGGAGGTTTCTCTTGCCGAATCAGGATACAGAACACAATGCACATTCATATACTGTAAAAAAAATTTACACATGAAAAAAATATCCATGTAACAGCAAGGCCGCATAAAGTTAACCGCGTTGTAGCGAATAACACTGTACACTCTTTTCTTTATACTGTACCTTAAAGGTCAAGTGTCATCCCAATAAACATAAAAAGAAAAATACATTATATACATTATTCACTTGAATGTCTACACAAAAAAATAATTGTGAGCGGAGAGCACGTCATCCATGCACAAAGTTGCGGAAGACTCATTCGACATCCAAGTGGTTGCCATATTGGCTGCATTTACTGTCCGTGACGTCACCCCGGACATTCGCCATTGAAAACATGCTCTGGGCCCCACTGTGGGACACACCCCTTCAGACACGGAAGCTCTTTTCAAAGAAGAGAACGTCTCACAATCGAGTAAGGTGTCCAGGCAATATTATCCTATCTTTCCAGCCATATTTAGATTATATGCGGGAAACTTCAAACTAACAACAGACTCCCTGACAGTATGACAGTATGTAGCGTACTCAGCCACGAGCGATGACAACATCGTAAAGCAGCCCGGCTCGGCACTGTGATAAGCCACCTTGGTGCCGAAGATGAGCCACCCCAGTCTAAGCCGTGATCGGCGGACGCGGCGCTGAAGCCATGACCGGCGGACGGGGTGCCAAAGCCGTGACCAGCGGAAGCGGGGCCGAAGCCGGTGAAGGCTGCCGCGGCGTGGCTTGCGGACAAGCATGTCTTCAGCCAGGCTGGCTTATACATACTGCCAAACTATATATATTTTTTTGAAGCTGTATACACACCTACCTGTCATCTGGAACCCACGAAGCTCTCGTCCTTTGCAGCCATGCAATCCATTTTTCACAACGAACCGGGTCTCTTGCAAATTTATGAAAGGTAAATCCATCTTCCCGAATGTTCAAGCAATGTTCAGCAATGGAACAAGCCGGCATTTTGGCTAACACGAAGGAACAACCTTCCTGGAGGTAAAACTAAGAGAAACAACTTGAGGACGGTCCTGCCATGTACGTCACTTCTTGCTTCTTTTCGAAAACAAATCCCTCTAGAGGATTTTTAAGGCGGGAGTTACAAAAACCTATGTATGTCAAAATTATGTTTTGTGGTGAAAAACGCATGGGTCCATGTCGGGTGCTGTTTTTTTTTCATTAATAACATACTAAAAATCATGCATTTCATGACAGCGGCACTTTAATAATAAAAGTTAAGATTTGCAATTGTTCTGACACAATTTAATACACTTCCCACCATCTATTTTGTTGTCTGGTGTTGTATGCCACCTCCTGGCACTTCAGATCACAGTAGGAAAAGTTATTTTTTTCACTGCAACATTAATGGGGCACGGATGACCTTTGCATGAACTCTGCAGTAAAATGTGTTAGTGAGTGTGTTTGTGAGGGTTTGCACAAAGTGTACACAGTGGAGTCATGTCTCCTAAACCTCCTTCCCTTGATGAGGGGAGACAGAATCCATCATATCAATAATTAAAACACAAAAAGGGGAAACATAGAGAGCAATTGTGAAGGACAGAAACAGAATGGTGAAACAAAAATATGTATGAGAGGATAATTATAAAAGAATTAACAACAAGACACAAATAAAAGAGGTACTTCTACTGTATAATAATGAAAAGAATGCAATGCATATGTTAAATTGTTGATCCTGACGAGAAGGAAGCAAACCAGTGGCTTAAACATTAAAACCTGAACACCTATAATACATCCTGAACATTACCTGAACTATTTCAACCTCCTGAAATTTCTCATGTATAATGGTCATTCTTTTCCCACCTAAAAATATTGTCAAAAGTCAATCATTCGCATTATACATGGGTAAAGGGGAAAATGAATGAATCTTTCTCACTTTATCAATGTATGCTGCTATGGACTTTCATTACAACATTCCATTGCACCGTAGAGGTTATGTAAAAGTGTTGCCTTTGCTTCTTTCCAGTATGACAGGGATACATATGACTGCATAAATGTACAAATGTGCTCATAATCATAATCATTACCAGCCTTGAATAATTGCATTGACTGAGGAAACTACAAAGTTTGGACACATTATTGTCCTTATTGTGTTTAGGAGGCCCAGAATAAGGCTGGATTCAGGTTCGATGCCATTTGAGCCAATCAGGAGGCTGACATAATTTACTTTTTTGTGGCATCATAGTACATTTAGCTGGGAGATTTTGGGCTTAGCGGTGGCAAGTTAGCACGCGACGTGGTCAGTTTCTCCCAGGTGGACTTCCACTGAGGGTATTCTCATAACGATGTCATTAGGGATCGCAACCGGTTACAAATAACCGGTTATAACCGGTTTTCAGTTTTTTAAAACTGAAACCATAATCGGACTTTTGAAATCGGTTAAAATTTTCAATCATTTCTTCTGGTTCCGGTACTCCACATTGCGCTATTTTTCCAACATCATTTCCGCTTTTTTCAAGTTTCGCTGTTAGAGTAATGTTGGACTCAAAAGAACATTCAGTTAAATCTAAGAAACATCAAACATGGCATCGAGGAAACGCTCGGTATACTTTCATGCCCTTTCTGAAAGTCTGAAAGAAGAATGTTAACATTAAAACATTTTTACAAAAAAAAGAACAAAAATTTAACTTACACGAGTGCGTTGTTGAAAGCCACATTCAACAAGCTTGTTTGTCAATATTGTATACAAACTACCCCATTACCGCGGAGTAAATTAACGATCGATGGTGTAGCGCCGGAGAAAATGAGTCAGAGGCGGAGTGTCGGACACAGGAACAAAACTTGTTTTATTGGCAGACATCAAAATACTACTCGCATAACGGGGGGAACTCTGTGAACTCGTCACTCCGGAAGAGCAACAACAAAAACAGTCCGTGCGGAACCCCACACCCCAACTCGAGGTCCCGTGTGTGAATTATATAAACACCGCAATGGTACCGGTTTTAAAACCGGTTAATAGTTTTTTTTGCTACAGCTGTTCGGTTAAAACCGGTTATGAAAGTAAGCGTTTTTTTGCGATCCCTAGATGTCATCAACATAGATAGGGTTGCCCTTGGCTGCAACATCAGGACAGGGCTTGTTGAGGGAAATGTTGAATTCACTTGGTAAGTTGGCATAGTCAAATGGACACATGGTGAATGTGTGTGGTCCTTTGGCAAAGGTGAAAGGAAAGGCTAATGTGTTCACACCAGAGTGCTCCTTCATCCTATGGTTCAGGATGCGCAGGCCTTGAATGGCCCTTGTAAGTGACCCATCAAGTCCTGTATTATTTGGAATAAACGTACAACACGAGACCACCCTTCTCAGCCTGGAGCACTCAACCGCTATGCGGTTCTGGAACACCATGAGTCAGGTTGCAGCTACTTCTTCTCTTATTGCAATAAAGTCTGCTTCAGTATAGTTACCCAGTTTCTGTACATTGTAAAGTATGTAGTTGATTCTGTCAACATTTCTATTTGGGTGATGGATTCCCATCCTGCAGCAGTCTGGTTAGCCAACTTGTACTCGTCTGGTACGCCTCATGGGGTGCCAATTGCATCAATGTATGTCGGATCTCCATCTTTCCAAGAGGACCTTCGTTTTCGGGAGAAACCAAGAAACCATACATACCACTGCACACGTTCCTGATGCACTTATCAGTGTGGCATACAACTTTTGTCCAATACACCACATCCACACGTCGCTGCGTGGGAGCAGTGGGGAGGTTTGCCGATGGATATCATGACACCATGTTTTGTTAAGACTTTCCACCTTAACACATGTCCCTGTGAAGCTAACACAGGAGAAGTTAGCCAATGCAACATGAGGAGAAAACATTAGTTTACCATATGCTGCCTTAGTTGTTGGATAAAACACTATTCGATTTCTAAAAAGTGGTGTTGGGTGTTTTTTTAGTCATTACCTCCAGGGTAGACTGTGTTGAGATTTCTGCTGGAATGACACATCGTAGTGGTCTACGGCCCATGCAGGTGATGCAACTATAGTTTATTATATTAGCTGCATTCTACATAAATATATATATACATGTATATATATATTTGTATATATACACACATACATGTATCTATATATATATATATACAGATATATATATATATTTATATATATATATATAATATATATATATATATATATATATATATATATACACACACACATACATGTATATATATATAAATACACACACACACACATACATATATATATATACATGTATGTGTGTGTGCCTGTGTGTGAACAGTTATGCTGCTCATTTATGGCATCCCAAGGCGTAGTTGCTGTTGGATAAGACGAGAACTCTGTGGTATGTTCGAAGAACAATGCTGCACAGTGAAGCCCAACACACAGCTATGGAGTTATGCCACCGAGGAGCTTTGAACCCTTAATGGCTCATACCGGTGTCGACACCTCCGTGTGTGAGAGACCTGAATAAATGCCTTTGGAAGATGGAAAGCCGTGTTATCCTCAAATTTGGTATCAATCACTGTTTTTGCAGCAATTTTGACCTTATGTGGATGTTGCTTTCAATGTTCCGCCGCATGCTGTCTTCCCAAACAAATGTACTGTATGCATGTTGTTGTATGTATGTACTGTATATTTGGCTACAACACAAAGTGCTCAAAGTTCATTGTTGCAATAATAGTAGTACTTTATTACCCAACACTCTATGAGTGGAGCGTGAACTTATGAATTTAACATCTGTTTTGCTTGCTTATGTTAAATGTTCATTGTTGCTTGGTTTGCATAAAACTGTCGGTCAATTCACTGGAAATTTTTTAATAATTTTTTTTCGTTTTAATATGTTTCACTTTCTGCCATTCAAGACATGTTAAAGTCGTGCAGACACAGTACGACAAGATGGAACCAGACACCACAGCTGTTAAAGACTGCATGGAGGAAACATTTGTGTGGCGCTGACGAGAAACAGTGGATGGAATTGGTGTGGCAGATGTACTGACGAACATTAGAACATTTTATGAGGTATGTTAAATGAATTGTGACCTAATGTGTGCATTATTTAGTTTTTCCAACCGATAACAGTGATCACTTTCTTGGGACGGATTACTGATATACATGATGTACAAACCAATATAATTTCCCATGTTTTCATGTTTTAAAGAAAACCTTCAGTCTTTTAGTTGTTCATATCAATGAAGTTATCAATACATTGGGACATTTGGCACAGAAATCAAAAATCAAATCTCTAGAAGACACATAAGCTTTCAAAATTGCCAGTACTCCTTTAAAAAACAGTTGCATAAGTTTATCTTTCCCTGAGAGTAATAAGGTATGTAGTTAATAACGATGTGACTTCATATTCATAGCTGACATTCTGTCAACACAACAAAGCAGAGAGAACTGACTAAATCTTCATGAAACAAAATTTCTCAGTTGTCTTCTAGACAATCCCTCTGATGAAAAAACAAAACTGCATGTATTTGTCATACCTCTTAAAAAAAACAATATTAAATTACCTACACTAATGTTCAAAATAATTGCAGACCAATTTGACTCACCAGATTATTCCACATTTTCAGTATATCTTTTATTGCTACACATGAAAGAAGTTACCAGTAGGTGCAGTGGATTGGAAACCAACGTGACCCAGCATTCGTGAAATACACAATTAAGGCTGTGCAATTGCGCAATTTGTTAAAAGGGTTGTGTAAAAAAAATAGCAGTCTGCCACTGACTTTACAACTCAAAAGTATTTTGTAAAAACATTTTTGATTCAAACATTATCCAACCCTTTGAACCACTTAACATTTTCATGTATGACCACAATTTTTTATAACTGCTTCACATCTGTATGGCATGGAGTCAACCAATATGTGGGACCTATCAGCTGTTATTCCACTTCAAGATTTCTAATGACATTCCTCAATTCATTTACATTTCTCGATTTTGCTTCAGAAAAGCAATTTTGATGTCTCCCAACAAGTTCTTGATTGGATTAAGGCCTGGGGATTGGGTTGGCCACTCCATGACATTAACTTTGTTGGTTTGGAACCAAGACTTTCAGAATCAGAATCAGACTCAGAATCACAATCAGATTTAATAGCCAAGTATGAAACAATACACGAGGAATTTGTTTCCAATGGTCGGTGCTGCCCTGGTACGACATTCAGTTTGAGTACTGAGAAGTAGAACAATCAGCTTAACAACTTAACATTCAATTAATAGGAACTATTCCTTATAAGAGCGGAATAGTGGTGCAGCTGTAAAGCATTGGCCTCACAGTTCTGAGGACCCAGGTCCAATCCTGAACCGCCTGTGTGAAATTTGCATGTTCTCCCTCTGGGTGCATGGGTTTTCTCCAGGGACTCCGGTTTGTCTTCCACATCCCATGCATTGATTGGACACTCTAAATTGCCCCTAGGTGTGATTGTGAGTGCGACTGTTGTCTGTCTCGATTTGCCCCGCGTTTGGCTGGAATCAGTTCAGAGTGTACCCTTTCTTCTGCCAGTTGAGTGCTGGGATAGGTTCCAGCACTCTTGCAACCCTTGTGAGGATCAGCAGCGAAGAAAATGGATGCATAGATATTCCTTATAAGAGTCACAGTTTTGCATGATCCATAGTCTTTTAGCATTTAGAGCAGTTTAGAGTGCGTCAACACCCTACATTTTGTTAAGCAGAGTGCCCTTACCCGTTCAAGGTTATAAACCGGTGCTGCTTCTTCTTCTTTTCCTTTCGGCTTGTCCCATTAGGGGTCACCACACCATGTCATCTTTTTCTATCCAAGCCTATCTCGTGGAACTTTCAACCACAGTTCCTTTTGTGGTACTCGTCCATAGTCATTCTCTAGATCCACAAAGACACAATGAAGCTCCTTCTGACCTTCTGTGTACTTTTCCACGAGCATCTTCAAGGCAAATAATGCATCTGTGGTACTCTTTCGAGGCATGAATCCATACTGTTGCTCACAGATACTTACTTCTGTTATGAGTCTAGCCTCCAGTACTCGTTCCCATAACTTCATCATGTGGCTCATCAACTTTGTTCCTCGATAGTTCCCACAGTTAGACAAATCGCCTTTGTTCTTAAAAATGGGAACTAGCACACTTTGTCTCTATTCTTCAGGCATCTTCTCGGCAGCTAGTATTTTGTTAGATAAGTTGGTCAAAAAATCCACAGCCACCTCTCCAAATTGCTTCCATACTTTCACAGGTATGTCGTCAGGACCAACTGCCTTTTCATTTTTGATCTTTTGTAGTGCCATTCTAACTTCTAACTAATTATTGCCACTTCCTGGTCCTTCACATTTGCCTCTTCTACTCTTCCTTCTCTCATATTTTCTTCATTCATCAACCTCTCAAAGTATTCTTTCCATCTATTTAGCCCACCACTGGCACCAGTCAACACATTTTCATCTCTTTCCTTAATCATTCTTACCTGCTGGGCATATACTTCCCATCTATATCCCTCTTTCTGGCCAACCTGGAGAGATCCTTTTCTCCTTATTTTGTGTCCAACCTGGTATACGTCTTGTCATATCCCTCTTGTTTAGCCTTCGCCATCTGTACCTTTTCCTGACATCACATCTCAATGTATTCCTTTGCCTCTCCTCAGTCCTCTCAGTGTCCCACTTCTTCTTCACTCATCTCTTTCCTTGGATGACTTCCTGTATTTTGGGGTTCCACCACAGGTCTGCTTCTCCCCTTTCCTCCCAGAAGACACATCAAGTACTTACCTGTCTGTCTCTCTGATCACCTTGGCTGTAGTAGACCAGTCTTCCAGGAGCTCCTCCTGTCCATCGAGAGCCTGTCTCACCACTTTCTAAAAGGCCGCACAATATTCTTCCTTTTTCAGCTTCCACCATATGGTTCTCTCCTCTATCTTTGTCTTCTTAATCTTCCTGTGCACCACCAGAGTCATCCTACACACCACCATCCTATGCTGTCGAGCTACACTCTCCCCTACCACTACTTTACAGTCAGTAACCTCCTCCAGATTACATTGTCTGCACAAAATATAATCCACCTGCGTGCTTCTACCTCCGCTCTTGTAGGTCATTATATGTTTCTCCCTCTTCTGGAAATAAGTGTTCACTACAGTCATCTCCATCATTTTTGCAAAATCCATCACCATCTGTCCCTCAAAGTTCCTTTCTTGGATGCCATACTTACCCATCACTTCTTCATCATCCCAGTTTCCTTTACCAATACGTCCATTACAATCTGCAACAATCACAACTCTCTCTCTGTCTGGGATGCTCAGAACTACTTCATCTAGTTCTTTCCAGAAGTTCTCTTTCAACTCTAGGTCACATGCTACCTATGGGGCATAGCCGCAAAACACATTAGAAATAACACCCTCAATTTCAAATTTCAGCCTCATCACTTGATTTGATACTCTTTTCACCTCCAAGACATTCTTAGCCAGCTCTTCCTTGAAAATAATCTACTCCATGGTAAAATAATTTAAATTGCGCCGATAAATTTCTAGCCTTAATTTCTTTCCACCTGCTTTCTTGGATGCACAATATATCAACCTTTCCCCTAATCATCATGTCAACCAACTCCTGAGCTTTTCCTGTCATAGTCTCAACATTCAACTTCCCTACACTCAGTTGTAGGCTCTGTGCATTCCTCTTCTTCTGCTGACTAATCCAGATTCCTCCTCTTCTTTTTTCTTTGACCAACAGTATCTCAATTTCCACCGAGGCCCTGCATGTTAGCGGTGCCGGGGCCGGGCGTTGTTAACCCAGGACACGGCTGATTTGGTATGGGATTCTTTAGATGTACGCTCATATTTGTTTGGCACAGTTTTACGTCGGATGCCCTTCCTGACACAACCCTCTGCAGGGACTGGCCTACAGATTGCACTGCCTTGTGCCCCCATAGGGCAGCTTTAAATCAATGGTAATTGAGTTTGAGAAATTATAATCAAGCATTAGTTATAATAGTGAACTTTACTATCAAACCCTTGGAATGATCAGTAAACATTTTGTTGTCAAACATAAAATGTGGAGATTTACCTGTACAAGCACTGAGCTCTTACAGTAAATTGTGCATGTGTGTTTATTTTCCTACCCTCTTCTTTTTTTCCTTTCGGCTTGTCCCAATAGCGGTCGCCATAGCGTGTCATCATTTTCCATCGAAGCCTATGTTGTGCATCTTCTTCTCTAACACCTACTGTCCTCATGTCCTCCCTCACAACATCCATAAACTTTTCTTTGGTCTTCCTCTCGCTCTTTTGCCTGGCAGCTCCATCCTCAGCACCCTTCTACCAAAATAGTCACTCTCTCATCTCTGAACATGTCCAAAACATCTAAGTCTGCTCTCTAAAACCTTGTCTCAAAAACATCCATTTGGCTGTCCCTCTAATGACCTCGTTTCTAATCCTATCTAACCTCTTCACTCCAAGCGAGAACCTCAGCATCTTCATTTCTGCGACCTCCAGTTCTGCTTCCTGTTGTTTCTTCAGTGCCACAATCTGTAATCCGTACATCATAGATGTATCCACTGTTTTATAAACTTTGCCCCTCATCCTAGCGGAGACTCTTCTGTCGCATAGAACACCAGACACCTTTCTCCAAATGTTCCACCCCGCTTGGACCCGTTTCTTCACTTCCTTACCACAGTCTCCATTGCTCTGTATTGTTGACCCCAAGTATTTGAAGTCATCCACCTTCACTATCTCTGCTCCCTGGATTTTCACTCCTCCTCCGCTCCTCACATTCATGCACATATATTCTGTTTTACTTCGACTAATCTTCATTCCCCTCCTTTCCAGTGCATGCCTCCCTCTTTCTAATAGTTCCTCCGCCTGTTCCCTGGTTTCACTGCAGATTACAATTTCATCTACCAACATCACGGTCCAAAGGGATTCCAATCTAACCTCATCTGTCAGCCTATTACTACCGCAAACTGGAAGGGGCTCAGCACGGATCCCTGATGCAGTCCCACCTTCACCTTAAATTCTTTTGACACACCAACAGCACACCTCACCGCTGTTATGCTGCCCTCATGCATATCCTGTACCATTCTAACAAATTTCTCTGCCACACCAGACTTGCGCATGCAGCACCATAGTTCCTCTGTTGTTAGTCTGTCATAGGCTTTCTCTCGGTCTTCAAATACACAATGTAGCTCCTTCTGTCCTTCTCTGTACTTTTCCACAACCATCCTCAAGGCAAATAATACATCTGTGGTATTTTTTCTAGGCATGAAACCATATTGTTACTTGCAGATGCTTACTTCTGTCCTGAGTCTCGCCTCCACTACTCTACTTTTTTTGTTTTTTGTTTCCCAAATATTTCACAGTTTCCAGTAGGAGGGACTTAGAATCAACAATGATGCACTTTGATTGCTCTCACTTTGCTGAAAGGGAATGTAGAGTTCAAAAGTTCAAGTTTGGTTGTGTTGTGTGTCTGCCTGCACATGTGTGCATGTTTGTGTGTGTGTGAGAGAGAGAGAGAGAGAGAGAGAGAGCGAAAGAGACAGAGAGTGAGAGAGAGAAACTGATAGCTGATGTGACCTCAAAGTGTAAATGAATCATATTTTTCGTTGAGGAAATTTCTATCTTCGCTTGGTTGCTGGTAGGCTCTTGGCATCATATTTTTAGTAATTTGGAGTATTAAGTGATGGAAATAATTTTTTGACCCACTCGTATATGTGGGTTCATGGTCATAAGGAGTAAAGTCAATAAAATATATACGCAGATTCAAGTATTTAACACATCACCATTTTTCTCTGTAAATATATTTCCAGAGGTGCTATTGAGATGTTCGGAACAATCCAAGTAATCCATACATACAAAAGGAATTAGATCAGATCAGAAGATTAAGTGTTAGAAATATTGTGAAATGACACAGGGAAAAAGCTTTGAACATATGAACATATGAAGAGAGGGACTTGCAAAAAGGCATGGAAAGCCAAAACACCCACAATCTATCAATAATAAATAAGCAAAATAACACTGCTGTAAAAAAAAAAAAAAAAGAAAAAAATCTGCACCAATCACATCTCTCTGTCTGGGATGCTTAGAACTAATTCCTCGAGTTCATTCCAGAATTTCTCTTTTAATAAATATAAGTGTTCACCACTGCCAATTCCATCCTTTTTGCGAAGTCCACCACCATCTCACCCTCCAAGTACCTTTGCTGAATGCTGTACTTGCCCATCACTTCTTCATTGCCCCTGTTTCCTTCGCCAACATACCCATTGAAATCTGCACCAATCACAACTCTCTCTCTCTCTCTCTCTCTGGGATGATCAGAACTACTTCCTCTAGTTCCTTCCAGAATTTCTCTTTCAATTTAAGGTCATATCCTACCTATGGGGCATTGCCACTATTCACAATATACCTAATACCCTCATTTTAAAATTAAAGCCTCACCACTTTATCTGATATTCTCTTCACCTCCAAGACATTCTTAGCCAGCTCGTCCTTTAAAATAACCCCTACAACATTTCTCTTCTCATCTACTCCTTGGTAAAATAATTTAAACCCTACTCCTAAACTTCTAGCCTTACAAATTTTCCACCTGCTCTCTTGGATGCACAATATATCAACCTTTCTCCCTATCATCATGTCAACCAACTCCTGAGATTTTCCTGTCATAGTCCCAACATTCAAAGCCCCTACACTCAGTTGTAGGCTCTGTGCATTCCTCTTCTTCTTCTGCCAACGAATCCGGTTTCCTCATCTTTGTCTTTGACCCACAGTAGCTGAATTTCGATCGACGCCCTGCAGGTTAACACTGCCGAGGGCGGGCCTTGTTAACCCTGGCCACAACTGATCCAGTATGGGATTCTTTTGATGAACGCTCATATTTGTTTGGTAAGTTTTACGCTGGATGCCCTTCCTGATGCAATCCTATGAATGTATCCAGGCTTGGGACCGACTGACAGATTGCACTGGCTTGTGCCCCTATAGGGGTGCCTTTAAAATGCAGCATGACATGCACAAACACAAACTTTTTATCCATCCATACATCAATTTTCTGAGCCGCTTATCCTCATGAGGGTTGTGCTGGAGCCAATCCCAGCTCTCATTGGGTAGGAGGTGAGGTACACCCTGACCTCAGAGTTCTCCCTCAATCAGAGGGGACATGGAGCCAGGCAACAATTGCACTCACAATCACACCAAGCCAATTTAGTGTCACCAATTAATGCATGTTTTTTGGGGATGTGGGATGAAACTGGAGTTCCTGGAGAAAAGCTACACAGGCACGGAAAACCCTAACCCAGGTTAGCGGTGACAGGGGTGGGCGTTGTTAACCAGGGGCATGACCAATCCGGTATGGTATTCTGTTGATGAACGCTCATATTTGTTTGGCACAGTTTTACGCCGGATGCCCTTGCTGATGCAAGCCTCTGCATTTATTCGGGCTTGGGATTGGCCTACAGATTGTATTGGTTAGGCCCCCATCGGGCTGCATTCGAATATAGTATGCTCCAATGAGAGCAAAATTTAAGTGTTTAATGCCATATTGCACACCACTTTAAAAGAGAAATGGAACATGTACATCACCCTAAAAATACCATATCAACAGTGTAGTTCAAAGGTGGGAACGTGATGGTGTGGGGTTGCTTTTCAGCAGACAGCCTGGGTAAACTTGGCATTATTGATGGAAGCCTGAATGAGCATATGACATTTCTTTGTGTGTGTGTCCTGTTCAGCTCATCAAACACGAGAGTCTGGAGAATCAGCCTCACCTTTATACCACAACAGTTTTAAAAGTTTTATTGAGAATCAGAGGCCATCAGTCCAACAGACAGAATTTCTTGAGGGGTGAGAGAGACAAAAAAAGACAAAGACAAAGCGCTAACTGTAAACAGGTGTTGTGTATTTAAAATCTAGAGGGCCAGAGAGCCGAAATGGGGGAAGTGCAGGGCTCCCTGGCACTACTGTCTAATAGCCAAACCCATGACTAGACTTAGAAGTTGGCAAGTTCAATATTTTTCCCCGTGTCGTTTCACAGTATTACAAACAACTTAATTTCTGATCTTACTTGTACTTTGAATGTTTGCATTTATTGGGTTGTTCCCAACAACTGGTCTTATTCAGTATCATCTTTGAAAATATATATAGTGAGAAAAATTATGTTTAATACTCATGCCCGCTGACATACATTGTACAAATTGTCTGAATAAAGGACAGAGTATTGACTCATCAAACCCATTACAATTGATTAATTTCTAAGATGTACATACAAATCCACATAGTTTTGCTGAGGCAATTTTGGTTGTGTACTCTCTTGATTTTGTACTTTCAACAAAGTACATCCTCAAAGTAGACAGAATAATGTCGCTGTTTAATGCCAGTGCTCAATGTTTCTTCCTTTTCTACTCTCCTGACTCTATGCATGTACCGTACACTGAATTTCTACTTCCACCTGTGTGGGTGTGTATGTGGACATGCACGGTCAAGTGTGTCTGTGTGCGTGTGGTGTGTGCACGCGCGTCTGTGTGTGTGCGTGTATACGTGCGTGGGCGTGTGCGTGTGTGTTTGTGTGTGTGTGTGTGAGTGCGTATTGGCCCTCCAGGCTCAGCTCTGTAGCCTGATTTCATTTTTGTATATGTTAACACTCTGACCCACTGGAATTCCTGGACAGTGGACTAGATAGCCTCGGGGATATATCAGAGTCAAGTCCATGTGAAAAATGGAAGAGACACTGAGGGAGCCTTGGACATGCGTCAATGAGCCAGCTGTACAGATGCTTTTGACCGATTTAACATTCACGCTCATACCAGCAGGCTTTGAGGTTGACATAATATTCGCATATATTCGATCCTTTTTTTTTTTAAGCCAAGCCCTGAAGTTCCTACCTGATTTTCTTTATGATGTTCTAGATATCTTGAGTTTTCTGAGGAAGTGTTGATCCATAAATGACAGTGAGCTTTGTTTTACTTGTGTGCGTGTTCGTGTGTGTGTGTGTGTGTTGTGTGTGTGGTGTGTGTGTGTGCGTGTGTGTGTATGTGTGCACTTTGACTTTCTTTGAGACAAACATTTACTGACAGTTTCTGGCAGTGTATGACAATACTGAAATAGACGTATCCCTCTCTGCTCAAGACCAGAAAAAATAAACATCTTTTTCAGCAGATAGCAACAACAAATATTTGGGAAAATGCAATGGCACTGGGCTTGAAAGTTCTTAACTGCATTACTTGGGAAGTATATGAGTGTGTTAATAATTGATCATCTAATTAGGGTGTGAGTTGAGAAGATATGAACCAATTGCCTCTTTACCAGTGGGCTTTTGGTAAGTGCATGGTTTCATTGTGCACGACAGTGAGGCGCCAATAAAAGTAACTTCTGACCAGCACCTATAATTCATTTTCAGATTAATTGACACAAGTATACACATACACTTAAATGCTAAAATAACAAGAGTGCGGTGTGGTATTAATGGCTACAGCTATAGGAACGTAACATCTTTCAAATATCTGGCTGGCTTGACAAAATCCTATCAGGAATCAAATGCGTTTCCAAATAACTAACTCAGAAAATAACTTTTCAAGCTATTTTCAGAACACTAATTTAAAAATCCAAGTCCATGGATTCACTTTCAGAGGCCTTTTAAGGAAGCTATCGAACGCCAACCAATCACTATGTTGTAAAACAAAAGCCAAGAGAGCCAATAAAATTCCGATGCATTCTTCCACAGATCAGACACAAACACATCCCATATTTGCTCATAATGGTGTTATCCCATGAGTTACAGAAAACAACAGAACACAAGGCTTCAGAAAGCAAATTTTCACCATAGGAACCTGGCCTCTATGAGTTGGTCATTAAAATATCCAAACAAAATGTATTGTTTTGTATAGTTGCATACAGTTTAGGTGGAGATACTTTACATAATTAAATTAGTCAATTTGTGCTAAAGCTCTGACAGTTTGTTTAGAAAAGCTGGAGTGTTTTTGATGCTTACGGTGAAATAGCTGTCATCAAAAAAACGCTACCCCTTTGATGCATCATGGTTGACAAGTCCCTTTGTCAATTAATAGCTCATTAAATTTAAACCGAAACAAAAGGGCAGCATGACTCTTTGCAGTGGTGAAAACGCTCCTCTCTTACACTGCAGACTATGAAACACTGCTCTCTGACACTGCTTGCAGGGAGAGGAGCAGTGAATCCGTAAGTATTTGATTGACAGCAGGAGGCCGTATCTTCAGCTCTCCAGCAACATGCCCAAATTGTCTCCAAACTCAATGAAGGTTTCAATTCTTGAGAATTTTGAAATCTGATAACACATATAGGGAGTCCTTGGGATACAACGTCCTTGACCTATGACATTTTGACTTTCCGGCGCCCATGTCTCATCTGCCATTTTGTCCCCAAAACCACAGTGTTTCTGCTTAGCTAATGCAGATTGCTTATCTGTAGTCGTACGGCGGGAATATATTTGCCTTTTTCACCCACATTTTTTACACATTCTGCCCCACAAGTAGAAAGCTGTTGTTTTTTAGCAATGCTGTTCCACCCAAAAGAGAACCAATTACCATGGAAATGAAGCTTAACATCATAAAAAGATCAGAGAAAAGAGTAACACCCACGAACCTTGGAAAAGACTTGAGCTTCACTCGGTTGACCATGGCGATTGTTATAAAGGACAAACCTCGTATTTAGCGTACATGAAGGGTTTCTCCCCTATGAGGAATACAGTGATCATGAAGCAACTTTTTTTGTGAAGAACAAAAAAAATTGAAGCAACAATCTTTGATCGTTGCTGAGAGGAAAAGATAACTTCCATTAAGGATTGAGTGTCACGTCCCATCGGAAACGAGAGTTAGGACCCAAATGCAGGAACTCGGAAGACGCAAGGTAGTTCAAGAAGAGACACGTTTATTGTGTGCAGAGGTCGGGGATCGAACAGGCAGTCCGGTGCAGCAGCGGTAGTTGTGACGTCGGGCGAAGAGAACGGATGAGCGGACAGGCAGGAGTCGGTACACGGGGAAACAATCAGCGCAGGCAGAACTATCGAAGGAGTCAGGCTTACGGCGTTGGTCGGCGAACGGACGAAGGTCGGTACACACAGGTTCAATCAGGGATACGAGAGTGCTGGAACGGGGCATGAAGCTCAACGAACTGGCAGAGGACCAGTCGTCACCGGGTCCTATATATACGGGGGATGATGAGCCCGCATGAGGCACAGGTGTGTGCCTCCCAAATAGCGCAGCCGCGCGGGCACCCGCACAGCTCGTGTTGAAGCGGCAGGATCATGACATCGAGAATCAGAATCAACGCTTAATATCAGCCTAATGTTCATTCAGGGAAAAGGCACAGTATATTTTCCCAACTTTGAAAGAGCACAGAGGGAGGGATGTTGAGAAGGAATTTAATGCTAGCAATGGCTACATGCACACACTTCCTTAGCAATCGCTAACCAGAGTCTCCCCTCATTCTACATCATCCACTTTTGAAGGAATGGTAAGTACAACATCTTGTTTGTTTATTTTAATGTATTTTAGTTTTTTATACAAAGTACCCGCACGCACTCATTTTCTGAGGTGGTTATCCTCATGAGGGTCATGGGAGTGCTGGAGCCAATCACACCTGTCATCATAAAATTTACTTTAACGGTGAAATCTAACTTACGCATACATTCGGGTGATCACTCCAGTGTTGCAACGGATCTTGGTCGTAGACCGTGGACTCCCTATACTTTGAGTTTTTTGTCCATTCATTCATTGTTCGGTTTGTTAATATTCATATTTTACAATACTCACCTTACAAGTTTTTTTTGTGGCACATGATGAAAAAAAATAAATACCACACAAAGAATTGTCACTTCATTTGTAAAAATTGAGAAAAAAAAATTGGGAAAGATCTATACCAAAAAACTACTGGTCCAAATGTGAAAACATCGTGGGCTCTATTTTCATAAATTATACACCTGTGGCCCGGACAAAAATACATAAATATCATGATTTTCATGCATGTCCAAAGTGCGTCTTTGTCATTTTGGTAGATTGACATGCAACAGTTTGCCTTCCTGGCGCACTAAGAGTATGTCTTTGTACCCATACACATGAAAGAAGCACAGAACATGACAATTTGGTGGCAGAAAGTATGTCTAAACTTAGGCCAACTCAGACCACCTCTAAATCTTGGCATAGCCGGTCTAATTCGATTTTGTGAATTTAATTGTGGCACATCTCGACAGCTTCTGAGCTCTACGGGTGTTTGGTGAATATCAGAGGTATTTCATTCAATAATTGGAATGGTAAACATCTTCTTTTTCTTTCGGCTTGTCCTGTTAGGGGTCACCACAGTGTGTCGTTTTTTTCCATCTAGGCCTATCTCGTACATCCTTCTCTCTAACACCCACTGTCCTCATGTCCTCCCTCACAACATCCATCAACCTTTTCTTTGGTCTTCCTCTCGCTCTTTTGCCTGGCAGCTCTATCCTCAGCACCCTTCTACCAACATACTCACTTTCGCGCCTCTGAACATGTCCAAACCATCGACGTCTGCTCTCTCTAGCCTTATCTCCAAAACATCCAACTTTGGCAGTCCCTCTAAAGAGCTCATTTCGAATCCTATCCAACTTGTTCACACCAACCGAGAACATCAGCATCGAAAGGAGAGGAATGAAGATTAGCTGAAGTAAAACAGAATACATGTGTGTGAATGAGAGGAGCAGAGGAGGGAGAGTGAAGCTCCAGGGAGAAGAGATAGCGAAGGTGGACGACTTCAATTACTTGGGGTCAACAATACAGAGCAATGGAGAGTGTGGTAAGGAAGTGAAGAAAAAGGTCCAAGCGGGGATGGAACAGTAGGCAGAAGGTGTCTGGTGTTCTATGTGGCAGAAGAGTATCCGTCAGGATGAAGGGCAAAGTTTATAAAACAGTGGTGAGGTCCATCTTTCTAACTGTTCCTCCGCCTGTTCCCTGCTTTCACTGCAGATCCCAATATCATCTGCGAACATCATGGTCCAAGGGGAATCCAGTCTAACCTCGTCTGTCAGCCTGTCCATTACTACAACAAACAGGAAGGGGCTCAGCACAAAACCCTGATGCAGTCCCACCTCCACCTTAAATTCTTCTGACACACCAGCAGCACATCTCACCACTGTTCTGCTGCCCTCATACATGTCCCGTACTATTCTAACATGTTTCTCCGCAACACCAGACTTGCACATGCAGGACCACAGTTCCTCTCTTGATACTCTGTCATAGGCTTTCTCTAGGTCTATAAAGATACAATGTAGCTCCTTCTGACCTCGTCTGTACTTTTCCACGAGCATCCTCAAGGCAAATAGTGCATCTATGGTACTCTTTCTAGGCATGAAACCATTCTATTGCTCACAGATACTTACTTCTGTCCTGAGTCTAGCCTCCACTACTCTTTCACCATAACTTCATTGTGCGGCTCATCATCTTTATTCAAAATATAATTTTATTGTTGCTGATTTATTTATTTTGTTTTGGCTAGTTTTGGTTTGGGCTGCACGGTGGTGCAGTGTTGGCCTCAATGGGAAGGAGGCGGCTTACACCCTGAACTGGTTGCTAGCCAATCGCGGGGTACATGGAGACAGACAATAGTGGCACTCACAATCACATCTAAGCGCAATTTAGAGTGTCCAATTAATGTTGCATGTTTTTGGGATGTGGGAGGAAACCAGATTGCCCAAAGAAAACCCACGCAGGTACGGAGGAGAACATGCAAACTCCACACAGGCAGGTTGGGGATTGAACCCGGGACCTCAGAACTGTGAGCCCAACGCTTTACCAACTGATCCACTGTGCCACTTTTATTACTATTATTATATCACTATTATTAAACAGAGGGAGTATTTCAAACTTAGCGAGCAGCCTTGATTATATTCTGACTGAGTATGTCAGTTTCTGTGAGGAGGTGTGTGTTCCAACAAAACCTATTCACATGTTCAATCACAACAAGCCGTGGTTTACAGCCAGACATGGGCAACTCTTCTTCTTTTCCTTTTAGCTTGTCCCATTACAGGTCGCACAGTGTGTCATCTTTTTCCATGTAAGCCTATCTCCTGCATATTCCTGTCGAACACCAACTGACATGTCTTCCCTCATAACCTCCATCATCCTTCTATTTGGTCTTCCTCTCACTCTTTTGACTCACAGCTCCATCCTCAACACCCGAGAGTGAAGAATGCTAGCACTGTGCTAAAGCTAGTGCCGCACTAATGCTAGCATTAACACGGGGCTAGATTTAGCACAGTGCTAGCATTAGCACGGCACTAGCTTTAGCGTGGCACTAGCTTTAGGACAGTGCTAGCGTTAAACTCTTTCTGTTTAGAGGCTTATAACTAGGTATGCTAACGCTAGCTCTGCGCTAACCCTAGCGCCGCACTAATGATAGCACTGCGCTAACACTAGCACCGTGATAACATTAGTGCCGCATCACCGCGTAAATCGCAGGGTTGAAAGCGTATGAAAAAAAAATGACTGTTTGTAGGCTGGAAATTATTGTTCTGTTTTACCGCTGTTCATCTTCATTCATCTCCTTTACAGTGCATGGCTCCATCTTTCTAATTGTTACTAAACATGCTCCTGCTTCCACTGAAAATCACAGATATCATCTGCAGAAATCATGGTCCAAGGGGCTTCGAGTCTAACCTCATCTATCAGCCTACCCATAACCACAGCAAACAGGAAGGGGCTCAGAGCTGATCCCTGATGCAGTCCCACCTCCACCTTAAATTATTTTGTCACACTGACGGCACACCTCACCACTCTTCTGCTGCCCTCATACATGTCCTGCCCTATTCTAACACATTTCTACACCAAGCATGCAGTACCACAGTTCTTCTCTGGGTACTATGTCATGGACTTTCTCTAGATCCACACAGACACAATGTAGCTCCTTCTGAGCTTCTCTGTACTTTTGGACTCGCATCCTCAAGGCAAATAATGCATCTGTGATACTCTTTCTAGGCGTGAAACCATATTGTTGTCTCTTGTTTAGCCTTTGGCACTTCTACCTTTGCCCCACGTCGCATCTCAATGTTTTCCTTTAGCCTCTCCTCAGTCCTCTCAGTGTCCCACTTCCTCTTCTCTCACCTCTTTCCTTGCATGACATCCTGTATTTTGGGGTGCCACCACCAAGTCTCCTTCTCCCCTTACGATATGAACTCACGACCCCTGGTTTACCAAACCAATGCTCAAACCACTGGCGGGCCTCCCACTCTTTTGCCCTATATGACTTCCTGTATTTTGGGGTTCAAGCACCAAGTCTCCTTTTCCCCTTTTCTAACCGGAAGACACACCAAGTACTCTCCTGCAAATCTTTATGTTCACCTTGGCTGTAGTAGTCCAATCTTCCGGGAGCTCCCCCTGTCCATCAAAATCCTGTCTCACCTCTTTCCAAAAGGCCGCAGAACATTCTTCCTTTCTCAGCTCCACCACATGGTTCTCTGCAATACCTTTCTCTTGTTAAACTTCCTACCCACCACCAGAGTCTCCTTCAAACCACCATCCGATGCTGTTGCCCTACACTCTCCCCTAGCACTCCCTTACAGTCAGTAACCTCCTTCAGATTACATCGTCTGGTCAAAATACAATCCACCTGGGTCCTTCTACCTCCGCTCTTGTAGGTCACCCTATGTTCCTGCCTCTTCTGGAAAAAAATGTTCACTACTGCCATTTCCATCCTTTTTGCAAAGTCCAGCATCATCTGTCCCTTAAAGTTCCTTTCATGGATACCGTACTTACCCATCACTTCTTCATCACCCCTGTTTCCTTCACCAACATGTCCATTACAATCTGCACCAATCACAACTCTCTCGCTGTATGGGATGCTCAGGACTACTTTATCTAGTTGTCATGCTCCTGGCATCCTCCCCAGGCTGGGTGTGGTCAGCCAATTAGTCGGCACACACCTGCACCCTGGTTTGGGCTGAGTACACCCGGTACTTATAGGACACGGGGGACAACTAGTCCGCCGCTAGATCGCTGAGCTTCATGTCCCGTTCCAGCACTCTCGTATCCCTGATCGACAACCTGTGTGTACCGACCTTCGCCTGTTCTCCGACTCACACCGTAAGCCTGACTCCCTCGATACTTCTGCCTGCTTCGAACGTTCTCCTGTATACCTGACCTGCCGTGTACCAACCCTTGCCTGTCCCCGGACCATCCAAGTAAGCCTGCCTCTTCTGCTACTGCTGCTCTTACGGTCTGACTTGCTGATCATAGACCTCAGACTGAATAAAGGCTTTTGTACTCTACCTGCTTGCCTCTGGAGTCGTGCATTTGGGTCCGCCCTCGAGCCTCGTCGTGACACTAGTTCCTTCCAAAATTCCTTTCAACGCTAGGTCACATCCTACTTGTGGGGCACAGCCGCTAATCACATTATAAACCTCCTTCTTCTTTTCTTTTCCTTTCGGCTTGTCTCGTTAGGGGTCACCAGAGCGTATCATCTTAGTTGAACGCATATTTGTTTGGCACAGTTTTACGCCGGATGCCCTTCCTGAATCAACCCTTCTGTATTTAGCCAGGGAGAGAATCTTACAGCACCTGGTATTCCAAGGTGGTCTCCCATTGTCAGGTTCACCAATCAGGCATTCATTCAACAGGACAAAAAAGAAAGCAAAGACACCAGTTCAAGTGTCGCGAGGAGAGAGGAGAGGAACTGTCTCGTACAATTCACCACTGCACTCTCTGATTATCCTCTCACCACCTCTTTTTATTTAGTTTTAAGACGCCCCTTATTTACATGGATGTTACAAAAGGGAGACGGCAAGCAAAACAGTTGGAAACAAGGTTTGTTCATGTGCGTGTGCATGTGTGGAAGATTCCTGAATACATGTGTGGTCATCATTTCTTTAACAGAGAGCAGTTCTAACAGTTCTGATGATGAGACATTTTTATTCTTGCTATCTCCTGCTCGGAGGCTGCCACGTTATCTAGAGCAGAGCAAAACATTTCTTAATTGGAAGCAGATGTTTGATAATTATGATCACAATTATTCCTACATCCATCCAAGTACTAATCAAGGCAAAACCCGCTTATTCCGAGATCTGAGGAGATCGGGCGTTCTCAGGGTAGCATGGCCATAAGCCTGATCACATTATACATAACGCCCTCAATTTCAAATTTCAGCCTCATCACTCGATCTGATACTATTCTCACCTCCAAGACATTCATAGCCAGCTCTTCCTTTAAAATAAACCCGAGTCTATTTCTCTTCCCATCTCCTCTGTGGTAAAATAATTTAAAACCTGCTCCTAAACTTCTCGGCCAGTGATTCTTAACCTGGGTGCGATTGAATCCTAGGGGGTGTGTCGGTCGGTCTCAGGGATACAGTGGAGCCTCTGCCGCGGAGATTGTGACACACCGGTTTATAATGTCTATACGCGATGACATGGTCATCACTGGCTGCAGATGATCAACTGACATTGCTTGTCCAATCAGTACTGTGAGGAATTTCGTGCACTCAGGAGTGATCCAACGTGTGAATGCCATCGTATATCGTGGGATTACTTTCTTCATATTTTAATCCATACTATGGCGAGCAAAAAAAGAAAGTGATTGGATAAATATGTACAATATGGATTCTCATGTATCACAGAACGGGATGGGAGTCAGTTCTATCTACATGATTTGCAATGCCAAGTTGAGCAACTCTAGCCTCGCACCGGCAAAACTAAAGGAACACTTTGAAAAGCTAGATGGGGAATGCACAACACAGCGCTTGATGAATTCAAGGTGATGAGAGCCAGATTCGATCATAAAGCCACTCCACCTGCTCTTGGATCTGTACCCATTAACAAACTGATCCTCACAGCATCATATGAAGATGCGTACCTGATTGCAAAGCAGGGAAAGCCACACACCATTGGTGAAACACTTGTAAAACCAGCTGTGTTAAAGATGGCAAATCTGATACTTGGAACAGGAGCCAAAGGTAGATTATCCCAAATTCCTCTTTCAGATGATACCATTAGCGACAGAACAGAGGACATGAGTAAAGACATCTAGGCTCAAGTAGTCGCAGATCTGATTTCAAGACTGGAAAAATTCAGCCTTCAACTCGATGAGACCACAGACGCTGCTAATCTAAACCATCTTGCTGTTTTTGTGCGGTATGTGAAACACGAGATGATAAACGAAGAGTTTTTATTTTGTAAGCCTCTTACAACAATAACTAAGGCAGCCGATGTGAAGAACCTTGTGGATGACTTCTCAGAGACAATAATCTTTCGTGGGATATGGTTTCTGGAGTTTGTACGAACGGAGCTCCAGTCATGCTGGGAAGAAAGTCTGTGCCACACATCGTTGTTACGCATTATATTCTACACAGACATGCATTGGCAAAAAAAAACCTTGCCCCAAAAAATGATAGATGTATTCAAAACTGTAGTGGGATGTGTGAACTATGTGTGAAATGGGGCTCTGAGGCACCGAATCTTCAGTGAGGTGAGTAAAGAAATGGGCGCTGGGTTCAAATTACTTCTGTACCTTTCTAATGTTTGGTGATTATCCCGGGGACAGGTACTGAATCGTGTTTTTGCCTTCTGTGTGGAATTAGCCTTGTTTTTGGAAGAGCACCAATATTGTCATGCAGATTACATGGCTGATATATTTCCAGGTCTTAATCACCTTAATAGAGCAGTAGAGGCAGGGGGTAGAGTCAACATCATGGAAGCAGAAGAAAACCTGAAGGCTTTTCAAAAAAAGCTACTTTTATGGAAACGACGAACAGAGAATAAACTTTCCCCTTCTTGACAAATGTGTAAGTGAGATCCAAGATGTGTCTGGAATTGGTGACATTTCTGTATCCATGGAACTGAAACAAGCAATTGCCACACACTGAGATGAGCTTGCAAAGTCTTTCAACGGATACTTCCCTGCACGTAACTCACATCCAGCAGAGGTAAGACAGCCTTTCAAATTTGATGTTGAGATAGCAGAAGTCAATAATGCCTCAATACCTCGACGAAATCATTGAAATTCAGCAGAGCCAGTTTCATCAGCAACTCTTCAGAACAACAATGCTCTCAACGTTTTGGTGTCAACAAATGGAAAAGTATCCAGTAATAGCCAAGAAATCCCAGGAGTCTTTCATACCATTTGTTACAACATATCTTTGCGAGCAATCTTTTTTTAGAATGTTGGACATAATAACAAAGAAAAGGAAAATACTTTGCTGTGAAAATGACATGAGAGTAGCACTTGCCAAGGTGAAGCCACGCATATCTGAAGTGGTTTCTCAAAGGCAACAGCAGAAGTCACACTGATTTGCAGGTATGTAATTTGTTGTGAGTCAATGCATTATATTGGTTTTGTTCTGCATAGTTCATTTTGAGCACCAGTAGAAAAATTATGTTGAATTTGAAAAAAAAATAAATACATTTAAAAAAAAAAAAAAATAATATATATATATATATATATATATATATATATATATATATATATATATATATATACAGGGCTGCACTAGACTTAGACAACGTCATCAGGCTAATTAGGTTGAAACCTGCTGATGAAAGAAATTAACATTGCAAAGATGGACTACGCAGCTAAGCAGGAAAAACATAATACGCTAATGACTCCAAATCAGTCTGGTGCGGATTACAATCGTTCACTAATTACAAGTGACATTCCCCCCAAGTAGAAAACAAGAGCGGTTTAGCCATTGACCTCAAGTGGTTACTGCAGATTTTAAACAGACACTTTTCCACTACCTACCCACCAAGCGGCATCACCATCCACTCCACCGTTTAACATCCATGAAAGCGGAGTGAGGCAGATCTTCAAACAACAAAAGATCAACAAAGCGCCAGGTGGCATGTTGCCTTGAAATCTGTGGTCATGGAGTCCTTTGAGGACCTTGTGCTGGACCACCTCAAGAGCATCACAGGTCCCCAACTGGACGCACTGCAGTTAGCCTATCAAGCTAACAGGTCTGTGGATGATGCCATCAACATGGGTCCGCACTTTATCCTTGAACATCTCAACAGCGAGGGAACTTATGCGAGGATCCTGTTTGTGAACTTCAACTCTGTGTTTCACACCATAATCCCTAAACTCCTCTCCTCCAAACTTCTCCAGCTCAGCATCTTGCCTCCCATCTCCCGGTGGATCTGCAACTTCCTTATGGGCAGGACACAGCAAGTGAGGCTGGGGGACACCACCTCATCCACGCACACTATCAGCTCTGGGGACACCCCAAGGTCGTGTCCTCTCACTTCTGCTCTTCACGTTCTACACAAACAACTGCACCTCGAGGCACCCGACTGTCAAACTCCTGAACTTCGCAGATGACACTACAGTCATTGGCCTCATCAGAGACAGTGACGGGTCTGTGTATAGACAGGAAATGGTGAGACTTTAGCTTTGGTGTTGGCAACACACACTGGTGTTGAACACACTAAAGTCTGTCAAGATGATTTGGACTTTAGTAGGCATCCCTCACCACAGCTGCCCCTCACGCTGTCCAACTGTCTCGTGTCAGCTGTCAAGACCTTCAAGTTATTGGAAATTGCAGTCTCACAGGATCTGAAGTGGAAGACGAATATTAATATTCTATACAAGGATGTACTTCTTGTGACTTCTGAGGAAGGATGGTCTGTCACAGGAGCTGCTGAGACAGTTTTCCACAGTGGTCATCCAATCAGTACTGGTTTGGGGCTGCCACAAAAAAAGTACAAATTCTGACTCCAACGGACAATTGAAACCACTGAACAGAACAATTGAAGACTTGCACGCCACTCGAACTCGGTCCAGAGTGGGCAGGATCCTTTTTGACCCTATACTTCCTGGCCACCAGCTCTTCCATTTTGTGTCGGGTAAGCACTACCCATAAATGAACAAATAGCAGGCATTCAAACAGTTTTTGTTCCCTCTGGCAATTCAGTCATGAAATTCTCTATCAGCAAAACGACTATTTTCTGCATTGGGCCCTTGTTGGGACATACCCTTGCGTCCTGCTGCTCCAATCAGTATTAGTATTAGTAATTTATTCTGTCGACTATCACACAATCCGTCACCTGAAACTGCTCCGTTTGCACAATTTTCATTGCATTGGTCTATCACAGGAAATGCGAACAGATAAGGCCACTCTGTCCAAGTTTAAAGAAATACTCGACTGACCAATGAAAATCCTTAATCCGATAGGTCATTTAATATGTACTGTACCTTGAAAATTTGAGGTTAATGGGCCATTTTGGTGAGTCACATGACTTAAAAAACAGGAAGTGAATGGCTGATTTCTCGGATTTATCCTCATCTGATGAAGAAATAGCAGTATCGGTTGATCGGAAAGATGGAGGAATACATCCATACAGATTTGAAGCTGTGGCTGGAAATAAAGGTAAAAATTTGGATGGATTTTGGGACGGGAATGACGCAGAGTCTAACTAGCAAACTAACCACATGCGCAGAATGGTCAAACGCTGATCATGTCGGAACAATAGTGATGGAAAATTTTGACATAGGTCGCTCAAAGAAAAAAAATATGAGTACCGACGTTTACAACAAGAATGGACAGCCTTTGTGGAGAGGGAGGGTTGTGCTGTGATCAGATGGGGATTTTGCCAAAGCATTCGTTCTCGACGTTGCCAATTATCATTTTGCCAACTTCGCATAAAGACAAGGTAATCAAACGAATAAAAGACATGCCTTTGATGGCAAGAACTGTTCACGTCATAGCATCATGATGGCAAATCAAATTGAATTACGTTTCATGATTAATGGAAGTCTCAACGTCTGCATTACCTATGAAAGCACGAGAAATCAGATTAATGGTAAGAAGTACTTTTGTCATCATTGGTTAGCAACATCATAAAAATGTTATTTAAAAGAATTCAGAGACTTATTATATTCTAAAAGTGTTGGTCTTAAATAAACGCGCAAATACACCTCTACATATGTCGTCTGGCTCAAGGCGACCACACTTCGCTAGCCACTGCGTCCTTAAATGTTTCTTTTTCTGACTGGGTAGAATATGCCACCGAGCCTTCCTCTGATTATTTCTATCCGGATAATGGCAAAATTTCGCGATACAGTAGGCCATTTTCACATGTCCAATGGTGGTGGTACTGCATATGTTTACACTTCAAACCGGCCATGTGTTCTTTGTTCACGCACAGAATCCATCCATCCATCAATTTTCTACCGTTTTCTGGGTCAGGTAAGTTAGAAACTTCAGCAGGGATACCCAGACTTTCCCCTGCCATTTCTTCCAGCTCTTCCGGAGGCATCCCGTGGCATTCCCAGGCCAGCCGAGAGACATAGTCTCTCCAGCGTGTCCTGGGTCAGCCGCGGGGTCTCTTTCCGGTGGGACATGCCTGGAACACCTCACCAGAGAGGCGTCCGGGAGGCATCCAAATCAGATGCCCCAGCCACCTCATCTGTCTCTGTCAATGCGGAGGAGCAGGGTCACAACATTGAGGCCCTCCTGGATGACCGAGCTTCTCACCCTATCTCTAAGGGAGAGCCTGCAGAGGAAACTCATTTTGGCCGCTTGTATCCGGGATCTTGTTCTTTCGGTCATGATCCACAGCTCGTCCCCATAGGTAAAGGTAGGAACGTGGCTCAACTGATGAATTGAAAGCTTCACCTTTCGACTTAGCTCCCTCTTTACCATAACGGACAGATATAAAGTCCACATCACTGTAGATGCTGCACCGATCCATTTGTCGATCTCCCGCTCCATTCTTCCCTCACTTGTGAACAAAACCCCAAGATACTTGAACTCCTCCACTTGGGGCAGGATCTCATCCCTGACCCGAAAAGGGCACGCCACCGTTTTCTCACAGAGGGCCAATGTTCCCTCTAATTTTTTACGTCTGAACAAACACAATAAAAGCCGTGAGTGCTCCTTATGACCACTGTGAGCAACACCAGACGTATGCACTGTGTCAATCAGTGTTATACATTGAACTTACATGGCTCATTAAAAGGTTCAGATTACATTCCCATCAGAACATTTTTAAGAACACTTTTGTGTTTTTGCAAACTTACAGTGAAAATGTCAACAAACAAAAAAAATAATTACAATACAAATACACACCAAGCCAACTATTTACTATAAATTTCAAATGTCACTTAAAACTTTCATTTTTTTTAACCCACAATGATATCCCCATTTTTCTTGGTGTAGAACTGAATTACTGCTTGTAGAATATCTTTAGCAATGCATTTTGAAAGCTGAATGATGCTCCCAAACAGTTTTAGGGTTAATGTGAGAAAAGAAAAAAAATACATCAGCCTGTAGTTCACTGCGCTGGATCTGTTTTCCTCTGCACTGAGAGTGTGCGACAAGTGCGCAAATGCGCATTTGCGCAGCTCAGAGGGAACATGGACACCCACCACACCCTGTAAAGTGTGAATTAAAAGGGGATGAGTGTGTGTCAATGCTATGGGGGCACAAGCCAGTGCAATCTGTGGGCCAGTCCCAAACCCGGATAAATGCAGAGGGTTGCATCAGGAAGGGCATCTGGCGTAGATCTATGCCTGTCATGGTCCTGCCAGTCCCAGCCCTGGCTGTGCAGGTCCCCTACACACCTGTGTTGACTCGGAAGTGCACACCTGAGCCTCATCGTTGATAATTAACCCCAGTATATATAGAACCCAGCGGATGGTCTGGCTTTGTCAGATTGTTGTCATCCACGCCTCGTTCCTGCATTTTCTCGTTTCTGATCCTGAACCCTTGTGTACTGACCTCCGCCTGTCCTCCAACCAACCCTGTAAGCTTAATGCCCTTGACACTCCTGCCCTTGCTGACTGCTCTCCCGTGTACCGATCCCTGCTTGCCCGCTGACCTGCCTTCTATGCCTGACGTCCATGTTACCGCTGGTCCAGGTGAGCGTCTGCCTGATCCCCTACCATGGAACGAATAAACTCTTTTCCCAAATGCCTCTGCATCTCCGGAGTCCTACATTTGGGTCCTCTCACGCACCGATGAGTTGTGACAGTGCCAAACAAATATGAGCGTTCATCTAAAGCAAGGGTGCCCAGACTTTTTTACCCCAAGATCTAGTTCTCAACCATCCAGACTCTCGCAATCGAGGGAGGTGGGGGGGGGGGGTTGACGATTTTTTTTATTTTTAGAATGACCAATGATGAAATAGAATGACCAAGTCAGAAAGATCTAGGCGCTACAAAAATGCAAAACACATTTATTTTAAAGTATATTGAGAATTCTTCTTCTTTTAAATGTATGTTTGTGTGCCTTGCCTGACAGCGTGTTTTCCTGTCCTGTCGTTGTTTGCACACGCGCGGTGAGCTCAACTTAAAAAAAAAATACGGCTGTCTTTTCTTTTCTTTTCTTTTTTTTCTCGGCAAGCTGTAGCAATCAGCCGAAACGCATTGAGCACCTTTGATCTAAGGAGATGTACGGAGTAAAGATGGTGGCACTGAAGAGGCAACAGGAAGCAGAGCTTGAGGTGGCAGAAATGAAGATGTTGAGGTTCTCTCTCGGAGTCAGCAGGTTGGATAGGATTCGAAATGAGCTCATTAGAGGGACAGCCAAAGTTGGATGTTTTGTAGACAAGGTTCCAGAGAGCAGACTTTGATGGTTTGGACATGTCCAGAGGTGAGAGACTGAGTATATTGGTAGAAAGGTGCCGAAGATGCAGTTGCCAGGCAAACGAGTGAGAGGAAGCCAAAGAGAATGTTGATGGATGTTATGAGGGAAGACATGAGGACAGTTGGTGTGAGCGAGGCAGATGCAGGAGATAGGCTTAGGTGGAAAAAGATGACACGGTGTGGCGACCCCTAAAGGGACAAGCCGAAAGGAAAAGAAGAAGAAGTGTGTCATGCATTTAAAATCCAGGGGGGTAGGGCAGAGCGGAGGGGCATGGTGCTCAGACCAGGAAACAGCACTGATATGTTGGAACCCGCTTGGAACACCTCCAGCCCCCTAACCCTGCATCAGGCCCCCATGAACCCTTAGAAATGAGTATGTGATCAGATGTGATAAGTGCCCATCTGCCTGGACAACAACTGACGAAAAGGGTCACCACATCCAGACTCGCAGTATCATAACCCAGCACCACCCCCCACCCACCCCTCCATGGTTAGCAGGGGAGGTGAGCGCAGAGGGATGCACGGCACGGAGAGATGAGGAAGAAGCAAAAAAGAAGCCCCCACTTCCTCCACCAGCAGCTAGAGTGGAGGACCCAAGACACCAGCTGGTATCAACCCAGCTCCCACAGGGCATGGGCGAGTGAGTCATAGTCATACAGCCAGTACCCCCAGAGAAGTCACTTCTGTGCTCTCATCTCCCTTTGCCCGAGATGGGGATTGAGTGTAAAAATGGCCTACCCCCACATAAGCTGGTACCCCAAACACAGGGAAAAGAGAAGAAAATCCAAACTCCATGCATGCGTCGTCTCACCATGCATACCAATCAGAATCAGAATCAGCTTTATTTGGCAAACTGTGTAAATAAACACCCAAGGAATTTTTCTCCGGTAGACGGTGCTGCCCTGGTACGACATACAGAACAAAGAACAACAAGCAGCAACAACAAAGAATAAGAGACATTTCTATTTATAGGAACTATCACTTATAAAAGGTGTGCAAACATGTAAAATATTCTTCGTTTAGAACAGGTACTAGATAAGTGTGTCAACGTCCCACATTCTGTACAGCTTGTACAGTCCCTTTACCCGTTCGCAGTTCCCGTAATAGACCAGTGCAATGACAGTTGTCCAAAGGGAGCAGGTTAAAGTGATGAATCGTGCAATAGGCTACAAAGATACAAAAATAAATTACTAATACTGTTAGTGATTGGAGCAGCACAACGTGTGTGTCCCAAGAATGGCACAAGGCAGAAAACTGTAAATTTGGTGATTAGGTATGTAATAACTGAATTTCCAGAGGGAAATAAAATATTTGCCTGCCTGCTAGTTTTGACTTGCATTGATTTGTAGCGCTTTCTCGACAGAAAGAGCTGGAAGAGCTGTTGGTGGCCAGGATGTGGAGGATCCAAAAGAATCCTGCCTGGTCTGGCGATATCTAAAGTGTATGAGAAAAGACAGATTTAAAAGCGATAATAATTATACTATTTATTATTATTATCATAGTAATAATCATAATAATAATATCACATTTCTTAGCCACTTATTCTCACAAGGGTCGCGTGAGTGCTGTATCCTATCTCAGCTTTCTTCGGGCAGGAGGCGAGGTAATCCCTGAACTGGTTGCAGCGAATTACAGGGCACACAGAAACCACCATTTGCACTCACAATCACACCGAAGGGCAATTTAGAGTTTGCAATTCATGCATGTTTTTGGGATGTGGGAACAAACCAGAGAAAACACATACAGGCGCGTGGAGAACATGCAAACCCCACACAGGGGTCCGGGATTTGAACCTCGCTAAAAATGGATGGATGGATAATAATAATAATAATTATGTGAAAGAGGGTTGGATGATCTTTATTTGGAGTGTATACAGTGACAATTCTATAAAGATTGGTTATTATTGAGGTCTGTATACCTATACATCGGCCTTCTGGAGCCGCTATTTTACCATTTAATTTCAAAAGTAATGTTTTATGGACCAGTATTGAGACTACTCTTTGTCAGCAGAATAATTAGTATAAGAATGAGAATAAATGAGGCATTTTTTTTTCTGATTTCGTCAGGTGCGTTCCTTGGAAGAGGACTAAGTATGTTTTAAATTTGGCGATATACTGTAATCAATAATATTAACTGTCTTTGCTTGTGATAGAATACCATTAATATTCCAAGACACAAAAGTCAAGTGAAGTCAAGTGTAAAATATGAATCATAATTTTAAATACATCTAGAACTTTGCATTCTTTGATGTTGCTCATATAACAGCTTTCAGGAATATTTAGTTATTGCATTTATGAATTTTTTTTAGAGAAGGTACTAGAGATGTTCTGTTAAAGTCCTGCGATGCCAGGGTACATAGGAGAATAATAAATAAACGCTGAACATAGGAAACAAAAAGGAGCAAGAGGATAATAGGATGTGGGGTGCTGATGAATTGTGGTGTGCAAGGAAAGTTTGGGGCAACTCGTGTGTTTAGTGCGTGTGAAACCAAGCAGAGCAGAAAAACAGAAAGATAGAAGTGGAGGTTCATGCTGGTGACGTGCATCACTACAATTTTTATCTAAGTTGAAGAATGAAACAGACTACTATACAGCTGTGACGATTCTTAACAGCACCAAATTAAAAGAAATACTTATCTAGAATAGCCAGGGAGTCATATTGGTATCTCGAAATAGTCAACCGTCGACGTAAAGCCAATTACCAACCATGCTCGTTTGCCTTTTCGCGGAAATTCTTTATTAATGATTATAAAGTTTGACACCTCTTGTTGATTTCCTTGGGGAACTGATTGTTCATTCTAAACAAAGAGACTTTAAGATCCCGACCTTTGGATTTTACAAACACTTTCTGCTGAAACTGTTCAAACTTTGTGATAAAAGGGCGATGTCGATTTCCTTGAACGAGGGCCTCCTCATTGGTGGAGTCTGAAAATGATCTTGTTGACTGTATCTTGCTGTAATTTAAGTGCAGACGTCATCAACTTTCTAACCTGAATTTTGGGGTCTTCTGAAGCATTTTTGTGATTGAAAGTTTGTAACTGCGCAGAACGTGACATTTTTTATCAAAGTGCTTTATTTTCCAGTTTTCATCCATTAAATTTACATACACTTGGAATGAGAATCATCCCCAGGATCGACACAAATAAAGGTCTAGATGTGATTTTATACTGATTTTCAAGTCAACATGAGAAAGGGAGACCAGCAAGTTAGCAAGAATAGTAGGGAGAATGTATGATTGGAAGAGTGGCTATGTTTCCTTGTGAAAAATAGCATCTAACTTTCAGATGCTCAACAGTACGTGATCATCCACTTTATTTTGTTATCATGGCAGCAGCCAGGTTCACAGTTCAGAAAAAAATAGAAGAGTTGTACTCTCTGCTTCTCCTTGTGTAATGGATACCAGAGATCAGTGCACTTGATTTCACACCGGTTAACACAGCTTTGACATGGGTTTAAAGCCCAGGTGTTGCTGGAAAACAAAAGATCACGACAGTTATACTTGCATGGATTTCAAACATTAAAATATGCCTTAGCTTCAGATTATCAGACACAGTGCATTTATCCAGATTTAGAAAGGATTGTCCTAATACCGAATCACAATGTTCAATCAACCATACTTGGGGAAACAAGTTTCAGAAATTAAAAATGATTGCACAATAGTTTCAACTGAGATATGCTGAAGAATTCTTGACACACACAAATACACCTCTTATTCTCCTTCTTTCTATTTACCAACTGGTATATCTATTACTCTGTCATTCCAATTACAGGATTCTGCTGCTCCTGACTCTATTCCTGGTTCCACAGATGCAAACTCCAAATGGCTTCTGCAGTCAACAACTCTCTCCAGGGTGCCATAGTTACTCAGTGGGAGTGGAGCGTCATCCCATATTTTATTTTGCAGCCACCCTCTAACTTGTAACTATTTCTCTTCCAATCACATCCCGCTTTTGCGGATCATCCAATACCAAGATCCTCAGCACCTGCAAGTCACTCCTGGATCTTAGCCAATAGAAGTCAATGATTTTTATGTCATAGCAGGGGGTTTCAACCTGATCTGTAACAATGGAGAAAAAAAACAGCTCTTAGTAAAAATGGTGATCTAGTTTTTAATCCCATTTCTCCCCACTTTGCACCCCAAGTCCTTCACAGTAAAATCTTCTCGCATCTATAAAACTCTTTGAAAAACACTGACATTCCTCTGAAATTACATTAGTTTGCCAAGAGGACTGCGCAAATTTTTATTTTTTTTATTATGGTGTTGCATACTCATGCTTGTCAGGTTTTTCTGTGTTTTTATGCAGAAAGTTTTAGACTTCAATCCTGTATCATTACTTTCTTTCACATAAAACCCAGAAGTCACTACTGGCCTGGCAACAATAGTTGAGAAGTCAAATGTTGGGGGCACTTGCACATACAAAATGTTATTGGTGACATAACAATTTCACAGTTTCAGTGACCTTCTGGATAGTGTCACCTACAGCAACCCTAAATTCTCTTCACTTGTCTCTGTGTATGTTGCATGCATACCCAAAAATATATTGGCACTTGCAACAGTAAAACAATATCAACAATGATTTTGAATGGTATTTGTTTTGAAAGGGGATTTATTACAGAAAAATATTGTTTAATTGCTTTTATGCTAGTTTTGGGGTTCAGGAGCACCTGCTGGGGTGTGAAATATAACAGCCAACTAAATGTTTGTGAGTCACTCAGAATCTGGCTTAATTATGATGTCACAATCCCCCTAAATTGCAACTATTGCTTACCAGAGACTCCTCTGTAACGGGTTAAAAAAATAAAAAAAGAAAAGGTGACCCACTGCTGACAAGGCCCCTAGAAAATAGTTTACTTTATATGCAGTGTTGAAATAAGTGGTCGAGCCCAAATTGTCTCGGAATCTAAATGACTTGCCATCTAGGATTGTAGAAATCCATCCATGCATCCATTTTTTTAGCCACTTATCCTCATAAAGGTCATGGGAGTGGTGGAGCCAACCCAGCTAAATGCCAAGAGGCAGGGTATACCCTGAACTGGTTGCTAGCCAATTGCAGGTGGACTCACAATCACACCTCGGGACAATTTAGAGTCTCCAATTAATGTTGCATGTTTTTGGGATGTGGGAGGAAACTGGAGTGCCCGGAGAAAACCCACAAAGGCACAGAGAGAACATGCAAACTCCATACAGGCAGGGCCAGGATTGAACCCGGGTCCTCAGAACTGTGAGGCCAACACTTTCCAGCTGTCCCAGCGTGCCGCCTTGCATTTGTGTATGGTGTTTTACAGAGGCCACTATGTGCTTCACAAATAGTCTTTATATGTAAAACAAATGAGAAAAAAAAATCATCCTGAAGCCACCCTAAAACACTGCTTTTGAAGTGCTTTAAATTAGTAACACAGGTCGAAGATGCATCAGCATGAGGTTTGATGGGTGTGACAAAGTTTATAGACTGAAAAGTGGGGCTTTTTTTTTGTTTGTTCTAATATCCTCCAGACTGAACAAAATGTTTGTTACATTTTTACATACTGATTGGAAGACCTCAGAGATCTGTTGAAAGTATACTGTTGCTACTGGATTTGGAATTACTCTAAAAGTGAGGATTTTTAAATGTACAGTACATTATAACATAATCCTGTAAAACAGCCACATTACACTGGCAACTGAGTTCCCAGGCTGCTACTGTTTTACCTCCGATACTGTAATTTCTGATTTCATAGAATTACAGTATATTACTGTATTTTCTTTCTTTGCAGTAGTTCACTGTTTTGTACTTGGCAGTATCTTACTGTCATAAGACACCTACTTTGTATAAAATGTACTAAACTGCTGTATGAATTCAAAGTATACATGCAGGGAAGACAGTATTTTCCACCATTAACAGTGTAATTTCACCTTTCTTCTTCTTATTTTCCTTTTGGCTTGTCCCGTTATTAGTTGCCACAGCGTATAACAGTGTAATTTCACCCAAATACCAAAAACTATCCGCCAGTTTTTCTTTCAATATAATTTACTGGCTGAAACACTTTTTATTGTAACACTTCCAACATTCAAAATGACTTACAATTCTTATATATACTGTCAGTGTTAATTACAATGCAGCAATTAAATAAAATTACTATCCAGAGACTCAGAAAAGACCAATTATATTTCTGATTTTTTTATTCACAAGACATCAATTGTGTTCTTGAAAGAAAACGTCAATTAATAGTCAAGCAAGAGTGTTGACTGTTTTCTACACACTAACTTTCAAAGGCAAAACAGATAATATGACAGCATGCCTGAGTATATCCTGGGATGAATTAACATGGTGCCCTCTTGTTTCCATTTTTACACTGCAAATAACGGGCAGACCCAAAAAGAATGTGAGTTGAATGCATGATTCACAAGAAACAAGAAGATCATTCACTTCCCAACAATCATGGATTCTGTTTCAATTGATGAGTAAAATGGACTATTTTAAGTGTTACAATGTAATATTGATAATAATATTTATTTATTTATTTGGCTGGTTTTCATTGTTATCACGCTAGCTTGCCATGTTGCTCTAAATGCAGTTTATAGTTTGTAGGTACCCATATTTAGTTTGTTGAGGTAAAGATTTTCAAAATGTAGTGACAATTTTAACTCTATAAATCGCATGCTTGCAGGGTTCGGGCCTGTGGGGCTGTTCACTCAGACTTCTTTAAATACAAGTAATTAAATATCACCCAAGTAATAAGATATATTGAAACTTAATAGATAGGAATTGGGTGGATGACGATTTGCATGTGAGACGTGTCTCCAACTCCCAGTAGGCATGTGTTGAAATAACCGTTGTATACAGTATTTACATGGTCTCTCTGAGGTTGATTTTCATATCCATCCGGGAATGCAATACTATTTATGCCATATTTAATGAAAAACAGTAACTTACCTACAAATGTATCCCAGAATGCATCATTTTTAGTGGGTAAAACCATTCCAAGAACAGTATGTCACTGTCAGAATGTGTAGCACGGTTTGTACAGTATCTGAAGCCAGTGCAGGGAAGCCAATGTGTGTGTTATGTGGCAAGGCTTGTCAGACCCACTGTTTGGCAGAAGAGTTATAGTAAGTTAAAAATGCTGTAAAACTGTTCATACTTCTAAAAATACAAAGTGACCGTTTTAATCACGAGCTGCAGCTGTCATGAGCTATGCCCTCCAGTTCCTATGTTCGAGGTTGGGTGGTGCTTTGCACCCCTCTCACCCTCTCTCTACCCCTTTCTTCCCATTCATCCGTACCACCTCAGCCAAGCATTTATTGTCAATCAGGGTTGATCATCAGCTGGATTTAAGCCTGCCAGAGCCAGGACTCTACTGCCAGAGTATTAAGGTCCACCTGTGATACGCTGGCTCTCAAAGTACATGTAAGATACACCAGTTCTTGCAATTATTCTGACCTCCATTTAGTTCTGGGCAAAGTAAAGCCCCATGAACCACTAAGACATTGTCTCTCATTGTGTTACTTAAGGTTGAATTCATATTAGGTCTTTAATGACCCCTGCTGCACAGTGAGCAGGATTGCAGATGTATTTCAGAGTAAATCTTGTAATGTCGCTTTAAAGGATATCCTGAAATAACAATATGAACTGTTCATAACGGTTAACGATCAGTTGTGGTGAAGGAGTTAAACTGAAAGGTGAAGCTCTCTATTTACTTGTCAATCTACATTCCTACCCCGACCTATGGTCGTGAGCTGTGGGTCATGACCGAAAGAAGAAGATCCCAGATACAAGCGCCCAAAATTAGTTGCCTCCGCAGAGTGTCCAGCAACGTTCCCTCTAACTTTTTATGTGACAGAGTAAACATACTAATCCTCTGGGCACTCCGTTTGACCACTGTGAGCAACATGAGACGCATGCACTATGGTCAGATCAGTGTCATCCATTGGTGTTACATGGCTCATTAAAAGATTCAGATTACAGCATTTACATTCCCATCAGAACATTGTTAAGAACAATGTTATTTGCATTTTTGCAAACGTGCAATGAAAATGTCAAACCAAACCAAACCAAACCAACTACGAACTATTATTTTTAAAGATCGCTTCCAATTTTCTTTCTTTTTTGTTTTTTAAATCCACAATGATATCCCCTGTGTTTTCTTCTGACTTAGCCCTTGCAGAATATCTTTAGTTTTAAGGTAATATTATGTTGCCTCCAATATTTAAAATACACAATTCGCTGTTTTCCTTGATCAGGCTGTGTAGAACAGCTGGTCCTCTCCATTGAGAGGAGCCAGATGAGGTGGCTGGGGCATCTGATTCGGATGCCTCCTGGATTCCTCCCTGGTGAGATGTCCCACTGGGAGGAGACATTGGGGATGCCCCAATACACACTAGAGATATTGTCTCTTGGCTTGCTTGAAAACGCCTTGGGATACCTTCAGAAGAGCTGGAGGAAGTGGTTGTGGAGAAGTTCTCAAACAACTGACTTCGGTTATTATATTAAAGCTTATTTCGAGGAAGAAAATATTTCAGTAGCGAATGAAGCAAATGGGGGCATTTCCTATCATATCGTTTCAAGCCATATTTAGACAATATCCGAATTAATTCTCCACTAACAAAAGATTCCCTAACAGACAGGAGGGTTAGTTAGTTAGTTAGTTAGTTAGTTAGTTAGTTAGTTAGTTAGTTTAGTTAGTTAGTTAGTTAGTTAGTTAGTTAGGATGCCAAACGACCCGATGAAATATTAAAAATGGCTGGCCCATAAATGTTCAATTTTCTAAGTATTTCAGGGTGCCCAGACACCGGTGGTCCGTGGGGGGGTGGGGGTGGGGCTCCTTTCTCCTCCCCGCACGTGGCCGCCCACCTCCCCAATCGACAACCCTCCATGTCAGGGCTAACGGCGGCCACTGGCGAATGGCGGCCCGCACGCATCGACACATTTAGGACCCCTGCCTTACGTACTTTATTTAGTTATTACGACGCTGATCTTTTGTTATGTTCTGAGAGGAGGAAATTAGGATTGGACGCGGATGGAGCTTTTTATTAATACTGCTGCTGTCGGACAAGTACATTGACACCACACTGCCTTCTTGGAACATTCACTGGAAATAACTAGCAACTGCCATTGCTGCTAGGGGTGCTGTGAGTCTGGTCTTGGTTAGAAGCGGTACATTTTTGGTTCACAAAACACTTCTTCTATTACGGCATCTGATGTGAAATTGCACCTTTTGAATGGTCTAAGACCTGGTGCAATGCACTGTGAAGAACCTCAAAGCCATGTGTATTCCAGTTTGGAGCGAATGTGATGAGAATAAGGGGTTTTTGATGCAAAGGGAAAGTTTGAAGATTGTTCTTTTTCATGATTTTTTTTCACGATATACATTTAGTATTTGATTAATTAGGATGTTATCTTTCATAATAACGAATTATCTTAGCAATCTGTTACGTTTTGGGACCATATGAGGTGAAAAAATAATACCCTGCATGCAGTGCCACCGGTGCCGAAAAAGAACATGGCTGCTCGAAGTGATCCTGAACGAAGGAGCGATAAAAAGCGATAAAATATAAACTGCATCCAGGGTTTTTACTGGTATATTCTCATCAAAATTTCTGTACATGGCCCTAAAAAAACATGTAAATTATATTGATTTCTGCATTGATTGTGATCTCTCTTGTCACTGGACTTGATAAAATTCAACACCCTTGGGTGACAATTGTTTATATATGCTTCTTGTTGCCAGGTTGGTTTCATATATGTTGAATGCTGTTGGATCGGAATGTTGAGAGTGTTTAAGGTGCGAGTACTGCTAAAGAGTCTCTGCAAGTGATCAAGAAGGTGTTACTGTAGCAGCTAAAGTTCCATGCTTAGTTTTTTTTAATGACTTTTCTTTTTTATTTATTTTGCTTAGTAATTAATTGGGGCTTTTTCATAAAATTATGTTTGTTAAAATATCGGTTAATGTAAATCCCATTAATGATTCAATGAACTAAAATTTGTCATGTCATTTGTAACCATTTTGAAATATTAATGCAATGTATTTATGTAATAAATGCACACACTAATACCTACAAAGGAAATGAAACGGCTTCGTATTTAAAATTTTAATTTGCCTTTTTTTTTTTTTAGGATACAGCTCCAGAACAAGCTACCAGTTACCAGTGACGACTTAAGTCAGAGGATGGACCAGGACCGTATGTTTTATAATGGCGGGGGTGCAATTCCAACCAACACAGCCTGTATATATAGTGTGTAAAAGTCATTTTGAAATGACTGTGAAGTGACAGTAGTGATATTTGGACAGTTGGTGACTTCAATCTAGTGGCCAACAGTCCACTGTGGACTTCCCTTGAAATTAAGGACTAAAGCAAGTCGTGGACTTTCCCGTAAAGTTTTGGACTTTCAGCCAGTCGGAGACTTTCCCTAAGGTTAAGATACCTTTGGTGTCAGTCTTTGTAGTTACAGGAACTTTTAAAGCTTAAGGAAGTCTACTCTTTGCTTGATTTTCATAGGTGAACTCAAGGAAAATTACACAAGTAACCCATTTCTTGTTGGATTTTGAATATTTCATAAAAGGATGGGATAATTGATCGTCTGATGTATTAATGTATGACCTGAAGGAAAAGTTGAAACACAGACACTGACAAAATCCTCATTTTATAACATTAAACAAGCTAGGACCAATTTTTTCATATTTTTGCAAAAAAAAAAAACTATTTTTTTGCATGTTGTTTTCTTGTTTTTTTTTTTTCCTGTGCCATTAGTAGTAGGTAATCAAAAAAATTGTGTTATTTTCTCATTACTCACAGTCCAAGGAATGATTTGGTACCTAAAATACATGATTTAAACCGTTTTTTACAAATCCTTGGCGGTCAAAATAACATTTATTTCAGTTTGGTGACTGTATGTCGTTTGGCTAGTTAACTCGTGTTTCACGCTACTGTCTTTATATTTCTATTTTGTTATTGTTTTGTGCTGTATTGTATTGTGTGTGATTAAATTGTCTTAAACGCAATACAAGTGCTTTATTATATTTTGACGGTTTGACCAAAGGAACTAATTTTAAATTCACACGTAACATATGCAAACTGTGAGACAAATTAGTCGCCTCAACTATTATTTTATTAAATAGCTCTATACACACCTACCTGTCATGTGGAACACACAAAACTCTTGTCCTTTGCACCTCTGCAATTCATTTTCACGACAAATCGGGTCTTTTGGAAACTTGTGAAGAGTGAATGCATCCTCCCAAGTGTTTGAGCAACATCCAGCAAGGGGGACCAGAGTGTACAACTATAGGGCGATCACACGCTTCAGCCTCCCTGGTAAAGTTTATTCAGGGGTGCTGGGGAGGAGGGTCCATCTGGAAGTCGAATCTCGGATTCAGGAGAACCAATGTGGTTTTTGTCATGGCTGTGGAACAGTGGACCACCTCTACATCCTCTGCAGGATCCTCGCAGGTGCATGGGAGTTCACCCAACCAGTCTACATGTGTTTTTTGCACTTGGAGAAGGCGTTAACCCTCGGGGAATCTTGTGGGGAGTATGGTGTCCTGAACCCCTGATATGGGCTGTTCGGTCTCTGCACAACAAGTGTTAGATTTATGTCCGCACTACTGGCAATAAACCGGACTTGTATCTGGTGAGAGTGTGACACCGCCAAGGCTGCCCTCTGTCACCAATTTTGTTCATAACTTTTATGGACAGAATCTCAAGGCACAGCCGAAGTGGAGCAGCCATCCATGACAGGTCCTGCAGTCTGTTTGGGAGAGCAGGCAGGATTGTTAACTGTTGTGGACTCACCGAGTGCAAGACCGTGGACTGGGTTTACTGCATCCTGTTGCTGCACAGGCGAAATAAGAGGATGGTGTTTTTTTTTTTTTTTTTAAACTTGACCGCTTTCATGTTCCATTTGAAAATTATTTTCCCAAAAAAATAATGAAGGCATATGCTAGTAGGAAATTTAAAGACACAGGTGTTCTTTGGTCAACAGCAGTGTCAACTTACGGAGGTATGAGCCCACCAGAACGGTGCCATTGCTTGCCATTTGGGGGTACTGGATGGGACCAACGCACTTCAAAGGTGGAGGGATATATATCTGATCCCCAGGAAGATCTGGAAATCTGGAAATCTTTTTTCTTGTCTTCTTTACAACCTCCCTCTTGAGTCTTTCCTACTTGGAGCCCAGAGGAAGTAAAAAAAGATAGCCCGATCTAGATCTAAAAGCACATCCTTTGTTGGGGTAAAAACAGAACCAATTAATAAAAACAGAGGTAAAATAACCACTTTTATAATGAACACTTTCCCTTCAAAGGTCAACTGTCTCAGTCCCCAGAACCAGAGTCTTTTCTAACTTCCCCTATCACATTTGTTTTCCCTCAGCCGTCTTTGCCAAACTTGTGTGTGTTTCTTTCGGCTTGTCCCTTTCGGGGTCACCACAGCGTGTCATCTCAGATCAACGCATATATATGTTTGGCACAATTTTTTTTTTTTTTTTTTACGCCGGATGCCCTTCCTGACGCAACCCTTCTCAGGGAGTGGAGGCCCCAGTGGGATATGAACCCACAACCCCTGGTTTCCCAAACCAGTGCTCTAACCACTGAGCTACGGGGCCTCCGTCTTTGCCAAACTTGATACCAACAATTTTTTGGTCCCTTCTGTGTCACCATCAAGGGTAGTCCAGTCTTTTCTGCCTTAGTCCATGGTCCATAAGGTTGGGCTTGGGTCTTTTCTCTGTTGAGTTTCGACTCAGAGGCCTGTCCATACCAGTGGGTCAAATCCAGTGTCCTATTGACTTGAAAAAATCCGTACATAATATGTTAGAATCATCCATATATAACGTATATATGTAAAGTGACGTACACCGCAGTTAATTTGGACTGTGCTTTTGTCAGGTTCCCGTTAATTGTATACTTGCTGGTGATATCATGATACAGCAGTCACACCCACTCAACATATTTTTTGGGAAAACCATGTTTTTGCAATAACATAAAAAGATATTGGTGCGAAACTCGATCAAAAGCTTTTTAAAATCTAAATATAAAACCATAAGTCTCATATTTCTGTCTCCCACATAAACAGATGATGTCGTGGATCAATAAAAAAAACTGTGATCCTCCTCTCAGGAATGGCACAGGTTTGATCGGAGTTAATCAGATCTGCTAAAACCAAAGACATACAGGTTGCTAAAAGTTTACTAAAAAATTTACAATGGAAGTTTAAAAATGTGATGTGTCTCCAGTTCTTGAGGTCAGTTTTGTCTCCCTTTTTGTGTAGTAATGTCAGTATCCCTACCCTAAAGCTGTCAGGTAATTGACTGGTCTCATCAAAATCGTTAAAAACAGTGATCAGATCTGGTGCTAAAATGTCACAAAATATTAAATAAAATTCCAGAGGGATCCCATCCTCTCATGGGCATTTGGCCTCTTTAAAAAGTGACACACAATTTTCCAATTCCTCCAAGGTAAAACTTTGTTAAAGGCTCATTATCAATCAGTTTTGTCAATAAAGTCTAAATCCTCTGACATCCTCTCTACTTGGGTGTCTTTACAGTCACACAGTTTTTGAAAAAAGGTTTCGACAACATTTTGTAGTTCACCATTTTCTACTGCAGTTTGTCCATTTTCCTTCTGCAATTTAAAAATGCATCCACCCGTGTTCGTAATGTTACTAAAACTATATTATTGTGCTTTCCTTGCCTTCATCATTTCCCACGTATGTGCCCGCGATTCAAAAAGATCTTGAAGGGTCTGCCACTCTCAGGACTGCTTCCTGTCCTGACAGACCAAGGCCTCGTTTTCGAGCAGGGAGCAGTTCAATTTCCACAAACCCCTTCCAAAAGTCACACGAGTAGGAATTTGTAAAGTACACGATAGAAGTACATGGTCTGAGAAAAAAAAAGATGTTAAGGTTGCATCCACATGTGACCAGTCTCGTGTGAAAATATAATCCTCTTCAAGCGGATGGAATGTCTAATCTAATCAAATTATCATATCTAGATTAAAATACAGTGAAGAAAATAAGTATTTGAACACCCTGCTATATTGCAAGTTCTCCCACTTAGAAATCATGGAGGGGTCTGAAATTTTCATCGTAAGTGCATGTCTACTGTGAGAGAGATAATCTAAAAAAAAATCCAGAAATCACAATGTATGATTTTTTTTAACAATTTCTTGGTGTGATACATCTGCAAATAAGTATTTGAACACCTGAGAAAACAAATGTTATTAATATTTGGTACAATAGCCTTTGTTTGCAATTAGAGAGGTGAAACGTTTCCTGTAGTTGTTCACCAGGTTTGCACACCCTACGGGAGGGATTTTGGCCCACTCCTCCACACAGATCTTCTCTATATCAGAAAGGTTTCTGGGCTGTCGCTGAGAAACACGGAGTTTCAAGTCCCTCCAAAGATTTTCTCTTGGGTTTAGACTGGAGACTGGCTAGGCCACGCCAGAACATTGATATGCTTCTTACGGAGCCAAAACATTTAAAACTGGATAAAAACAATAAAAATGACAACAATAAAAAAAGACAGTTAAAACCGCATACAGTGCAAGTAATGAGATCAAAAAGTGGACATATTCTAAAAAACATGAGGAAAAAAAAAATAGTTTTCAACCTGGATTTAAAACATCCACACTTTGGGCTGACCTCACCTCTGTTGGCAACTCATTCCATTTGTGTGCAGCATAATAGCTAAATGCTGCTTGACCATGTTTGCTTTGGACTCTGTGCTCCACTATATGACCTGAGTTAGTCGATCTCAGAGTTCTACTGGGTTTGTATTCCGTCAGCATTTCTTTCTTGTATTCAGGATCTAAACCATTTAGTGATTTATAGACTAGTACCAGAACTTTAAAATATATTCTAAAGCTGACTGGGAGCCAGTGCAAGGACTTTAGGATTTGAGTTATATGCTCTGACCGATTTGTTTTGGTCAGAACATGAGCTGCAGCATTCTGAATGAGCTGCAGCTGTTTAATGCTCTTTTTTGGGAGTCCAGTCAGAAGACCATTACAGTAGTCAAGTCGACTTGAGATAAAAGCATGGATGAGTTTTTCCTGGTCTGCTTGACACATACAAGATTTCACTCTAGATATGTTCTTCAGAAGGTAGAAGGCACTTTTTGTGATTGATTTGGTATGATTGTTTAAAGTCCAGTCGGCATCAATCAGAGCACCAAGGTTTCGGACTTGGTCTTTGGTTTTTAAAAAAAGAGAGTCTAGGTGTTTACTAACAGCAATTCTCTTTTCTTTATTGCCAAAAACAATTCTCAGTTTTGTTGTGATTTAATTGAAGAAAATTTTGACTCATCCAGTTATTTATCTGATTTTGACAATGGCACAACACCTCAATTGAACTGTAGTCATCTGGAGACACTGCTAAATATAACTGTGTGTTATCTACAAAGCTATGAGAGTCAAAATTAAAGTTTTGAAGAATTTGACCCAAGGGTAGCATGTACAGGCTGAACAGATCCCATAGGTCATTGCCAATCACTGAGACCAAGCACCTCCAATGGTCACAAAGTAGCTCCTTTCCTCCAGGTAGGATCTAAACCATTTCAAGACCGTTCCATTTAGTCCTACCCACGTTTCCAACCTGTTTACCAGTATATTGTGATCTACCGCATCAAAAGCCGCGCTGAGAGCCAACAACACCAAAATTGACACCTTTCCTGAGTCAGTATTCAACCTTATATCATTTAGCACTTTGATAAGAGCAGATTCCGGACTGTGATGATTTCGGAAACCTGATTGAAATTTGTCAAAAAGTCCATTTAAATTCAAGAAATGGATGAGTTGATCAAAAAGAACGTTCTCAAGAATCTTGGCTATGAACGGGAGATTTGAGATGGGTCTGTAGCTTGCTAACATGGAATTGTCCAGTGCTCTGTTTTTTAGAAGAGTATTAACAGCAGCTACTTTAAGAGCTTTGGGAAAATTGCCAGACTGAAGTGAGCAATTGATTATTTGCTGCAAATCAGGTAGCACTGACTTCACAATAGTTTTGAAAAAGTCATATGGTATTGTATTGAGACAGCTCGTTGATGGTTTCAACTGCTGAAGAGTTTTCTCAACAGTTTTTTGGTCAACTGTATCAAATTCTGACAAGTTAATAGAGTTTTCTCTGGGTGGCTTCAGATGTGAGATCATTCTATCTTTATACTGATTTGTGCTGACATTTGACCTGATGGATTGCATTTTTCCACTAAAATAACAGGCAAACTCGTTGCATTTGTCAGTTGTTTCAAGTTCTGAATCCATCTGATTCGAGGGGGTTTTAAACTTGTCACCCACAGCAAATAGAGCACCAGTATTCTCACTGGTAATTTCAGAAAAGTGCTGCTGTCTAGCTCTAACTAACTCTTTGTTAAAATTACAAAGACACTGTCTGCAGAGGTCATACTCAATTTGAGGTTTAGCTTTTCTCCACTTGCGTTCCGCTTTCCTACACTCCGATTTAGACCTCTAGACCATCATTGTGCTCCTTCGTGGTGTTCTCGGTCACCTCAGGATGGTCTTAGTTTTAATTGTAGGTAAACCATTCATGGCACCTGTGATTTTCGAGGTGAAATTGTCCAAATGTTCATCAACTGCCTCAGCATTCACAGCCACAGTCTCCATAAACTTAGTGGCAGTACTCTCATTTATGTACCTTTTCCTAATAGAAACAGATGTTGTCTGAACTTTTGGAATAATCTGTAATTAAAAAAAATACACAAAAATGGTCAGAAATAGCCATATCCTTGATGTCAATCGATGGAATTTCAACATCCTCAGAGATGACCAGGTCTAAGATGTGACCTTGAGTGTGAGTTGGACTTTTAATATGTTGAGAGAGGCCAAATGTGTCTAGTATTGCAGAAAGTTCTTTGGATGATTTTTCCATGTTAAATGTTAATGAATGTTAAACTCCCTTGTTTTGACAAAATAGTTGACTCTGTACAAATAACTGACACCAGTCTGAAAAATCCTCCATAAATTTTTCATTGTATCTTGGAGGTCTATAAATGATTAAAATAATAACCTTCACCCTTAACTAAATAACACAGATATTCTAAAGAGCTAAAATCACCCAGTATAATTTCTTTACATTGAAATAATTATTTAAAAATAACACCAATACTACCACCTTTTTTCCCTGTTTGACACTTGTTCATAAAATTAAATTCTGTTGGTGTTGCCTCATTTAAAATGGTATTACAGCTACTTTCTGTTAACCACGTTTCATTTAATAACAAAAAGTCCAGACCAGAGGTTGAAATGATGTTATTGATCAACATTGATTCGTTACCCAGTGACGTGATATTAAAAAAAGCTCGTCTCGCAGAGATGGTTGGAGACAATGGTTCAATAGACGGGCCTTGACATGTGCTGGTTTAAGCAGAGAACCTTTCGTGTCATGCATGATTTCAAACCATGACGTCTTATTATGTTACCAACAGTCACCTTAGAAACAGTGGTCCCAGCTTTTTTCAGGTCATTGACCAAGTCCTGTCATGTAGTCCTGGGCTGATTCCTCATCTTTATCACTGAGACCCCACGAGGTGACATCTTGCATGGGGCTCCACTTTGATTGAAGTTGACCATCATGTTTAGCTTCTTCCATTTTCTAATGATTGCTCCAACAGTGGACCTTTTTTCACCAAGCTGCTTGGCAATTTCTCCATACCCCTTTCCAGTCAGGTGGAGTTGTACAATTTTGTCTCGAGTGTCTTTGGAGAGCTCTTCGGTCTTGGCTATGTTACAAACTTGAGGATTACTGATTGCATGGGGTGTACAGGTTTCTTTATGCAGCCAACAACCTCACACAGGTGCGTCTGATTCAGGATAATACATGGAGTGGAGGTGGACTTTTGAGGTGGACTAACAGGTCTTTGAGGGTCAGAATTAGCTGATGGACAGGTTTTCAAATACATAATTGCAGCTGTACCACACAAAAAAAAATGTTAAACATCATACATTGTGATTTCTTGATTTTTCTTTTTAGATTATCTCTCTCACTGTGGACATGCACAACAATGAAAATTTCAGACACCTCCATGATTTCTAAGTGGGAGAACTTGCAATATAGCAGGGTGTTCAAATACTTATTTTCTTCACTGTATATGTCCAAATCTAATGTACATTGCACATTTTGTTTGATGTTTTTACCCAAAAATATAAGTGTTTATGAATTAAAGTCTGCAAACTTTGACCTAGTTTCCCGTACCTGAAAAAGGCCTCCTTTCCTGTGACTTGCCTCTGATGTCACAGCAAGGAGACCTGCTGTTGTGGGACTAGCTTTTACTCATAGCGTTGCCTGTTGACTCCCAAAAAACATGTTTAGAGAATTCCTCAGTGATTGTAAGCTAAAAGCAATCCATAAAAATTGTGAAGAGGTGTGTGTCATGATCCTGCCGCTTCAGCATGAGCTGTGCGGGTGCCCGCGCGGCTGCGCTAATTGGGAGGCACACACCTGCGCCTCATGGGGGCTGATCATCCCCTGTATATATAGGACCCGGTGACGACTGGTCCTCCGCCAGTTCGTTGAGCTTTATGTCCCGTTCCAGCACTCTCGTATCCCTGATTGAACCTGTGTGTACCGACCTTCGTCCGTTCTCTGACCAACCTTGTAAGCCTGACTCCTTGATACTTCTGCCCGCGTTGATTGTTTCCCCGTGTACCGACTCCTGCCTGTCCGCTCATCTGTTCTCTTCGCCCGACGTTACAACTACCGCTGCGGCACCGGACCGCCTGCTTGTTCCCCGACCTCTGCATACAATAAACGTGTCTCTTCTTGAACTACCTTGCGTCTTCCGAGTTCCTGCATTTGGGTCCTACCTCTCGTTCCGATGGGACGTGACAGTGTGGTTCAGTTTTGTAGCAATTCGTGTTATTCTGGTCACATTTTACATTATTTTCCAAAAGACCCAAGCCTCAGAAGAAAATATCTCTTGTCCATTGACAGCTGGGCTGGGCTCCGGCACTCCCGTGACTTTTGTGAGGATAAGCGGTGAAGAAAATGGATGGATGTATACAAACTTTATTTTTGCAGGGTTTTTCATTTTAATAAAGTACTTCATAGTATTAAAACCAGCAGTATTACATACTCATCACTCACAGAATAGGAGACCTGTATGCAATTCATAACAATTTGTGCACCATGAAATAGATTGAAATGAACCTGTGCTTTATCTACACATTTATTTTCTTATTTTATAAACTTTGAACTTGAGATTTCCACATTAATTACTGATGTTGCAGGAAGCATCTTCTGCACAAGAGGTTGACATTGAACCAGCAGATGTTGAATCTCCATCTTTGGTCCATTCCAAAAGTTGCCAGACTGATGATGTGCCTATACATGAAAATGGAACACATATCTTTCCAACAGCAGAGAGAACACTGCAACATGTATTTTAACCCCAGGTGTCTTCAAAGTACTCCTATTGAAAGACCAAATAATAATTCTGTGGAAATATTATGTAACATTTAGACAAAATGTAAGCATACAGTTCAATAAAAATGCTACAAAATCTAGTTCTGTGGTGAATGTTTACTTGATTTACAAAAATATCCATCAACATTCACACCAAGAAAAAAAAAATCAGGATGTAGAACATTTAAATCCTGTGTACTCTTGGTCCTCTGGATTAGGAAAGGTGTCACGAATCTTTGACACTCAGCAGGATGGAAGTGGCACCCATTTATTTCTGTCAACAATTCCCCAACACCATATCACAAGATGTCTTTAAGCAGTATGTTGGATTAACCTGAAAATAAAAAATATCACAATTTCCCAGACTGAGACTTTGTTTGGACAAGCATTGATTGGACAAATTCTGCTTTTAGCATGAACAATAATAATATCAATCTTTGTGGGGGCCCCATAGCTCAGTGGTTAGAGCAATGGTTTGGTCAACCAGGGCCATGAGTTTGTTTCTCACTCGGGCCCCCACTTCCCAAAAGGGATTGTGTCAGGAAGGGCATCCGGCATAAAAACTGTGCAAAATAAATATGAGCATCCATCTGAGATGAAACGCTGTGGTGACCCCTAACGGGACAAGCCAAACGAAAGTTAATCATAATATCAATCTTTATTTTGAAAGATCTTAATGTAAATGGGGCGGCACAAAGCTGTAAAGCGTTGGCCTCACAATTATGAGGACCCAGATTCAATCCTGGCCCCACCTGTGTGGAGTTTGCATGTTCTCCCTGTGCCTGCAAAATCTCCAGTTCCTTCTGCTTGATGACAGTTGGGATAGGCTCCAGCACTCCCGGGACCCTTGTGAGGATAATCAATGTTAGAAGTATCGCTAATATATTTATTATGGACTTGCAACAAACACAAAGTGTTATCCTTGCTTCGGACCAGACGAGCACCCACACACAGGTGCATCAGCCTACCCTTATCTTCTGAGAAGTGGCCAAGGACAACTTCATTAAAGTACACACATCATTATTTTTGAATGTGCCTTTGTTTCACTTGCTTGCTCATCCCTCCTTTTGGCCTTGAGTGCTTTTCGAAATAAAGAAAGAGTATACGAGAGGCTGGTTCAGAACGTGTTTGGAGTCTGTAATTGGCCTGTCTCTCACATCCTCCTGATCAGAAGAAAGACGACTTCTTGTCCATTATTTGTGCAATTATTCCAGCAGGTTAGACGATAAACATAACATTTTCTTTGGTCCTTCAAGTTTCCAAGATACCCGAGGATCCCAGCTTCAGAGTCGACCTCCAGGAAGACCGTGGCCACGGCAACACAGACCCGTAAGGGACTGGTCCTCGAACTCTCTAACTGGGATCTGAGGGTTGACGGAAATCCAAGGGACAAGAAGACGTCTTGGTAAGAAGAATTTTCTTACGGGGTATAAAATGAGTGAATGTCGAAACGAGGATGGACTCGTGTGCACTTAAATTCCGTGGACCGTAATAAGGGCGGACTAGTCTGTACAATTAAATGCCGTGAAAGGGAACAAGCATGGATTCGTGTGTACACTTAAATTCGATGAAAAGTAACTAGGACAGACTCGTGTTGCACACTTAATTTCCGTGGAAATAAACAAGGTCATACTCATTTAGTTAGTTCCGAGTTAAATAAAATACAGTCTGTATAAAATAACATCTAATAGAACTGCAGTATAAACCATGTGTGATTGTGTAAACAAGTGTTTGAGATAGGATAGGAAGTGACGACTTGTTTGTAACCAAAGGCAAAATTCCTCCGCCCTTCTGGGTAGAAGTCTGAGGAATACCAAACAAGAGTATTTAAGTCACCCTGTCTAATATAAAAACACTAACCGTAGTACACTCTAAGTGTAGTGTGTTGGCTCCAAATTCGTAAAAAAGGACAAATTTGTGGAAGCACAAAGCCCAGATCAGCTAAAATATTTACATAAAAAGATTCTGAAATACGACTATGTTGGCCAGCTTAATTCGCAACAAATAATTCAGTTGAAAAATGACATAGATTGTAGAAGTAAAGGTGACCTTACTAAAATGGCCTAAGATGGGTATGATGATATCCAATGGTGGTGAATGGTAATGAATAGAGAAAACCAACGACACCCCTCTACCCTAACTTAGACCACCACACAGAATGACTTATTCAGACGGAACTGACTTGAAATGGTCGAAAAGATTGGGAGGACTACTGTATCCCGCACAGACTGCTGCACAAATGACCAATTTATCACCAGGTCAAGTTGACTTGTACCCAATGATCCAAGGCATCAAGTCCGACATACAAAATGGCGCGGAGCTGACTATTTTAGTGTGTAGGACTTGGACTATAAAATGGCGCTGAGCTGACTATTTTAGTGTATAGGACTTGGACCATGGGTGATGTTAAAAAGGGCTGTGGAAGATAACACTTCACATAAAGCCAACATGAACATGTACATGTAGAAGATGTGGAAAATTTGAAAATTCAGAGGAACCCGGCGTTTTAGACAAAGAGAAAATTACACTAAACCTAGAGCAAATTACACTAACCAGCGGCCTGTCTCTCATGTCCTCCTGATCCAAAAAAAACAAAACTCCAGGCCCAGATTTTCATTACAAAAACAAACTCAACAAATACACTCACGAAAAAATAACAATTGATTATCTGTACCCAGATAATCTGAGAACGGCAGCCATAGGGGTCAGACTCCAACAGGCCTTGAAAGACCTCTACAGAGGCTTAAAGTTGCCACATGTGTCACTTTTTAAACCGTGACACACACTGGGAGTGGTTGTGAGGTTTCGTCAAAGAGACCAAACAGCAACTAATTGGAAACTTGACGAAGAAAATTAGAAAAGTACAGATTAGTGCAGGCCGTCACCTTCATCAAAAGTGACGCGGTATTGACTCTTACATCTTAACAGAGGAAGAGGAAACATTTTTATAATGAAATCCCAGAATGCATATGGTCAATAGGACTATCAGATTTGGGACTCATTAGGGGAGCGCAACCTGTAAAAATTAGACCAAAAACAGAATATAGGCTATTTCTGAAACAATATCCTTTAAAACCAGATGCATTAGACAGCATAAATCCTGTTATTGAGTCATTTACTGTCAGTTACTGCAGGGGTAATAATTGAATGTCCAGACTCTGCCTGCAACACACCTATTTTTCCAGTAAAAAAAAGAAGAAAAAAAAAAGAAGAAGGCACCCCATCAGGAGGTTGGAGAACGATTCAAGACCTACAAGCAGTAAATGCCGCTGTAACACTGTGGATTGAGTTGCATTTGCATTTTAAGGCAAAAATCCATATTTACCAGGTTACCTCAAGTGTACTGTGAAAGGAAAACCATTTATTCACGTTATGACAGCCATTATGTCCATATTTGAACTGCCAAGTGGCAATCAAATTCTTATTTTGTAGATGGTCTTTTGCTTGCATCACCCCACAAGGGAACTTTCCAAAAGTGATACAATAGCATTGTTATACCATTTAGCACAAGAGGGACACAAGGTTAGCAAGAACAAACTTCAAATTTGCAATCAACAAGTTAAGAACTTAGGACAAAACCTTAGCGCAGGAAGAACAAGTTTAGATGATAGAAAAAATAGTTGTACTTATTGCACCAAAAACAAAAACAAATTATGCAACAATAACTGCGCCTTTGTCCAAAATAATGTATGAGGAAGACCTCAAAATTACATAATTGTTGAAATGGACAGAAGAATCAGAAAAAGTTTTCTCTGAGATAATGAAGGAACTAGTGTCAGATTATAGCATATCCTTTATGAAGATAGTAGATTGTAAAGGTCATTTTATGACCTCAGTTTTAGTGCAACAATATAGAGACTCAACATAGCTTGTCCATTACCCTGGTGTGTCTGAGCAGTTATTGTGTCATCTATTGCTGTAGAAACAAGTTCAACTGTAGTTTTGTTCCATCCTCTGATTCTAAGAGTACCACATGCAGTCGCTGTATTGCTTTTGGAGACAAACCAACGACATTGAACCCAGCAACAATGTTTACTACGTCATGAATATGGTGCAAAACATGATTGTCAAAAGTTAGCAGAAATATGAGCCAAAAGCAGAAGCGGCATGAGAGATCAGGCTTTAGAATGAAGTGTAGTGTTATTTGTCGATGGCTCATCCAAGAAAATGCATGGTATTGGCAGCCAATATGCATTTGCAACACTGCATGTTTTTGCACAGTACTGAAAAAAAATGGGTGGTTGATTTCATCCACAGCCAAACTAACACATGCAAAATTGTTAGTTACTAAATGCAATACAACTGCCAAAAAAAAAAAAACATTGTTACTGTATGCAAATGCCTAGCACATACATCAAACAAAGACAAGATTTCATTGGGAAATTATTTCCCTGAAAGAATACTAAAAGACACATTAAGATGATATGCGCAACATTATAAAAAATATAAATATGTGCCTGCGTGGGTTTCCTTCGGGCATTCCGGTTTCCTTCCACATCCCAAGAACGTGCAAATTAATTGGACACTCTAAACTGTCTGTATATATGATTGTGAGTTATTGTGAGTGTGACTCTCGTCTGTCTCGATGTGCCCTGCAATTGGGTGGCGGCCAGTTCAGGGTGTACCCTGCCTCCTGCCCGATGAAATTTGGGATAGGCTCCAGGCCTCCTGTGGCCCTTAGAGGATACGGAGCTAGGAAAATGGAATTTATGAGTGGAACGGTATCTGATAATGAATGTTAAAAAAAATGGGATTCTGTGTATACACTAAGTTCTTCTGAAAAACAACAAAACGTTGTTTTCTAATGATGTGCATCAAATTTATGAGAACCAGAAACAAATTGGGAAATTTATCAGCATTGATGTGTAAAACTATTTTTGTGATTGATAATTAATTTAAGTAATCTGATGGTGGTGCAGAGGTAACAGTCTTTTTGATAAATTGAAAAAAAATGTAACAGGTTACTGTGCTTCCATAATTTGATTATTGCCATTTGTCTGTTCATCCTATGTCTGTTTATAAATTAACATCTACTGTACATGCAGTTTTACCTGAGCACTGACGACAGACAAAAGAGAAGCGGTATGGGAACGACAAGTGTTTTAACATACATTGACGCCACTGATGTTCCAAGTGAGTATAAATTGGCTTATCAAAATGTAGACAGAATGAACTACATTCATTAGAATGTACATGAATTGGGCAATTGGACAGAGAGGGTTTGAAACTGTGCGTGAACAGTATCTGCTCATTTAAGGCATTCCAAAGTGGAGTTCGTTGTTGAGAGGTTGGCTGAGAGAGGAGAAATCTGTGCTATGTTTGGAGAACAAAGCTGGGCAACGAAGGCCAACACACAGCTAGCAAGTCATGCCACCGAGGGGCTTCGAAACCTGAACGGCTCATTCTGGTATTGACACCTCCGTGTGTGAGAGACCTGGAGGAATGCCTTTGGTAGATGCAAAGCCCTGTTGTCCTCAGATTTGGTATCAATTGCTGTTTTTGCAGCAATTTTGACCTTGTGTGGATGTTATTGGAATCCTTGTCTGCATGCTCTCATTGTGAAACTTAACACAGTTGTTACCCACAAACGAACAGGTGGCAAAGCTGTATCAGTTTAGAGTGTCCAATTAATGTTCCACGTTCTTCGTTCCTGACCTGCCTCTTATGACTGCCGATTCTGCTACTGCTGCCTCTGTCGACTGTTTGCCTGTGTTTTGACCTTGGACTGAATAAAGACGCTTCCCAAACTGCTCCTAAGCCTCATGAGTCGTGCATTTGTGTTCAGCCCCGAGTTCTGGCCTTGACAGAACAATCTGGTCATAACATGGACCCAGCCGACTCAGATCCGGTGTGGCACGCTCTCCAGCTCCAAGGTGGATGTCTCGCCAAACTCGAAGGAGCCCTCCAAATGGTTAACCATCAGCTACAGGAGGTAATGACACTGCTTGCATCCTCATCCAGTGGAGTCTGTCCAGCCAGTCTGGATCCAGCAGGTGCCGTAACCCCGAGTCAGCTCCCTCGCTGGTCTCCGACGCTCAGAGAGCCGTCTGCTCACTGCTTTCCCGCCCAAAGCGGTTTTCCGTGGACTCGGGAAATATTAAGGCCTTCATCCTCCAATGTGAGCTGCACTTCAAGTTGCAGTTTCCCACCTTTCCCACTGACCGGTCCAAAGTTGGGTTTGTGATCTCCCACCTTACAGGGAGTGCACTAGCCTGGGCAACACGTGGGCGTTCTTCATCATGGCCACAGCGCAAGTCTTTCAGTATGCATCCCCTGAACATGAGGCAGCAACCTCGCTGATCACGCTACAGCAAGGGTCGATGCAGAGTCCCTGATCACACGATCGACTTCCATATTCTGGCGGAAAAGCGAGAGCCACTGGAACAACAAGGCGCTCTTAGATGCATTCTTTCAAGGTCTGTCCCCCACGGTAAAGGACCAGCTGATGCTGCTGGACTTCCCGACAGATCTAGACGCACTCATCACGTTGACTTTCAAAATAGACAAGAGACTCATGGAATATGTGCAGCACACCGCCTGACAGAGGGACACGCTGACGCATATCAGGCACACCAAAACTCCGCAAGGTATGTCGGATGAAGCGGAGAAACCCAGGCAGCCGGGGCCGCCCCCACCTGTCACCTGAGGAACAACTACGCCGGCAGAGGGAGAAACTTGCTTCTACTGCGGGCAGTCGGGGCACACTGTGACCAACTGTCCAGACAAACCAGCTGGAACCTCACCCCGAACCCGGACGAGGGTGCATCTCAACTTCATTCAGGACAGTACGGACCAAACACTTCCTTGTGTCACCCTATGTTTGGGAGGAACAGTCACTTAAGACGACGCCATGCACAGACTCAGGTTCGGACAGCAATCTTTCAAGTTCTATGCTGGTCAAAAGCATGGCCTTGAGGACTTTCACAGTACAACGCCCCCGTAAGGTTTATGGGGTAAATGACACCTTCCTCAGCGTGATAATTCACCAAACTCAGACGCTCACCTTGACATTTCAGGACTCACACACGGAATGCATCAGCTTCCATGCTTTTGACACCCCAGGTCATAACCTACTCCTGGGGAAACCCTGGCTGAAAATACATAACCCTATATTGACTGGTTGACTGGACAATTCGAATTCTGGGGAGCCAAGTGCGCGCGCACGTGCCTCTCATCCCTGAAGGCGGAGAGGGAAGAGGCCGGCCAAACCCCGCAAGATTAGCCAGACCTCACTTCAATCCCCTCTTGTTACCATGACCTGAGGGAAGTATTTTCAAAGTGTAAGGCCAAGTCACATCCTCCCCACAGGCCGTATGACTGTGCCATTGACCTGCTACCCGGCTCCCTACCCCGTCGCGGGAGATTATTCTCTCTTTCAGGTCCAGAGCATCAAGCCATGAAGGCATACATAGAAGAGTCGCTGGCTGCAGGACTGATTCGGCGCATTGTCGTCACCGTCCAGGCCCAGCTTCATCTTCGTGGAAAAGAAGGACAAGACCCTGCGGCCCTGCATCGATTACCAGGGACCGAACGACGTCACTATAAAAAACAGGTACCCTCTCTCCTTCATTGCCATGGCCTTCAAACTGCTGAAGGGGGCCAAGATTTTTGCCAATGCGTACCACCTGGTGCGGATACGGGAGGGGGATGATGGAAGACTGCTTTCAACATGCCCACAGGACACTATGAATACTTGGTGATGCCCTTCGGACTCACGAATACACCGGCCATTTTTCAGAATTTCGTCAATGATGTCTTGCGCGAAATGCTGAACATATATGTTTTTGTGTACCTAGATGACATCCTTATTTTTTCCCCGGATGAAAAATCCCATGTCAAGCATGTTTGTGCGGTGTTACAGCAGAATTTCACCAATCCTCCGTGTCATTCTTGGGCTTTGTCTTGACGGAGTGGGATCCCTGCAAGGTCGAGGCCATCCTTCATTGACCCATTCATACTACTTGCAAGGAGGTACAGAGGTTTATCGGGTTTGCCAACTTCTACCGCAAATTAATTCAAAACTTTAGTACCGTGGCAGCGTCACTGCAGGCGCTAACCTGACCCCACAGTTTGGAATCCAGTCTGCCAGGCGGCCTTTCGTATTTCAGCTCCGGTCCTTATCTTGCCTGATCCTGATGGACATTTGTCGTCGAGTTTGATGCGTTAGATTCAGGGATAGCGACGGTTCTCTCACAGAGAAATCCCAAGGACAGAAGACTACACCCCTGCACATTCGTTTCCAAAAAGCTAACTCCGGCGGAAGGTAATCATAACATCGGAAACCGCAAACTGCTTGCAGTCAAGACAGCCATGTCGGAATGGAGACATTGGTTAGAGGCGACGCAGGTCCTATTCTTGGTACTAATGGACCTAAAAAATTGAGAATATATTAAGTCACCCAAGAAGCTTAACGCCAGACAAGCAAGGTGCATACTCTTTTTTTTATGCGGTTCCGCTTTGTGATGACCTATCGGCTGGGGACAAAGAAAAGGAAACGCGATACACTGTCGTGTATGCACGATGTGGAAATAACCGAGTCCGATCATGCCCCTATCCTCCCTGACGCTTGTTTTGTCTCAGTCATCACCTGGGAAATCGACACCCAAGTTAAAGATGTGCTTAAAAGTCAAGTGTCGTCAAATGCATGATTTTTGGTATATTATTGATGGAAAACCCCACAGCCAATATGGTCCCATGTGTTTTTTCACCACAAAACATGATTTTGACGTATGCAGCTTTTTGTAACTCCCACCATGAAAATCCTGTCTGGGATTCGAGAAGAAGCAGAAAGTGACGTAAAGGACAGCAGCGCCCAACTTTGTGCATGGATGACGCGCTCTCCGCTCACTTTTTTTTTTTTTTTTTGTATAGACATTGAAGTGAATACTGTTATATGTATTTTTCATTACAATGTCTATTTTAGAATGTTTATAAAGATGTCAGTTCCACTTTAAGGACTCTCTCAGTCATGAAGGCTGCCCCAATGACAGTCTGTATGTCGTTCCCCCGCTAGGAGGAAGGGTAATTGACTGGGCCCACACCAATCGCACTGTCTCACCCGCGCTTGGAGAAAATGCGGTTGGTAATAAAGCAACGTTTTTGGTGACCGAATTTAAAAAAGGATATCAGGCAGTACATAAATGCGTGCCCGGTTTGTGCAGCAAACAAACCCCAGCAGCGCCCCTCAGCGGAGTTACGCCCTCTGCCCATTCCTCGATGTCCATGGTCACACATCTCCCTGGCTTTCATGTCCATGCTTCCAGCTTCACAAGGTCACACAACTGTTCTTTCAGTGGTGGACCGCTTCTTCAAAATGGTTCATTTTATTCCACTACCTAAATTGCCCTCCACCAAGCAGATGGCCGAGCTCCTGATGAACAAGGTATTCAGGTATCATGGCTTGCCCACCGATGTGGTGTCTGACCGGGGCCCCCAATTCGTCTCCCGTTTCTGGAAGGAATTTTGATCACTCATCGGGGCCACCATGAGTCTTTCCTCAGGCCATCACCCAGAGTCCAAAGGCCAGACTGAACCGGTTAACCAAGAGCTAGAGATTGGTCTCGTGACCCAAACTCATGGAGTCAGCAACTAAGTTGTGTCAAGTGCTCACATAACTCCCTTTCCTCTGCGTCCACAGGTATGTCTCCCTTCCATGTCGTGCACGGCGATCTCCCCTTTCTCTTCCCATCTTTAGACGCTGACTCATCGGTGCCATCAGTTTTGGCCATGGTGAAACGCTGTAAACAGACCTGGGAGCGAGCCAGAAAGAAGCTTCTTCGTCACATAATCACGTAAGCTTGCTCCCAGGTTCATCAGTCAATTCCCAATCACAAAGGTGATCGACCCGGTCACAATGAAGCCGAAAATTCCCGAAATCAATGCGGATTCATCCAGCCTTCCACATCAGTCTACTCAAGCCAGCTCAAGTGTCTCCGTTGGTCCCACCTGCTGGATCCTCCGTTCCCCCTAAATGGTTGACGGGGGCCCTGTCTACGTTGTGCGCCGGCTCCTGTCATCACACCATTGGGCAAGGGGGTTCCAGTACCTAGTGGACTGGGAAAGCTATGGTCCGGAGGAACAGTCGTGGATCCCTTCGTGGTTCGTGGTCGTGGGGGGGTTACTCTCCTGGCCGTGCCGGTCCCTGTCATGTGTGTGCCGGACCCCAATGCGGCGCGCATCTGCCTCAATCAGCAGATGCGCACACCGGTGGTCCATCCCAGTAATTACGGCTCACAGATATATGAGCCACACATATATACGTTCCCGCAACTCCTTGTCCATGCCCTTGCTACCCTGTGTACTGAACCCCACCTCGTTTCTCACCTGTCTCTTACACCTGCTGATTCTGCTATTGCTGCCTCCATGGAATGCCTACCTGTGTTTTTACCGTGGACTGAATAAAGACGCTTCCCAAACTCCTCCTAAGGCTCGTGAGTCGTGCATTTGTGTTCATCTTATTTGTATATCACATAAACATAGCTAATTTTTCACTATTTTTTTTATATTCTCAACACAAAAGAAATGAAATACATTTTCTTGTATTCCGAATGCCTCCCATGTCTTTTTCAAACCGAGGCTCTGTAGAAGCTGCTTCCATGTTACATCATCCCTAGACAACCCAAAGACAGAAATGTCTTCCTACACAGACAATCATACACGCTGCGAGCGGGATCTCGAGGAGATTGACAGCAGTGATGACGTTTTTATGGAAGGCTCTATGGAAAAGATTGGAACTGAAGAAGAGGAATTTTCTTATTCTTCCCATGTTCGAAAAACATCCCATGCAGGTGTAATTCAACCAAATGTGTTCGAATCGAAGTTGACGAATGATACACAAGGACAGGATTCGGCGAGACCTGACGAAGTTGATGTGGAACTTCGCACCCAAAACACAGACTGATAGGTGCCTCAAGAAATCTACATACACCTTGTTGACGAAATAATCTAAGTCAAACACGTTTGAACCTCTGATGCTGCTTGCACACAACAATGAGTCTATTGTTGTTCTTGTTGTTGTACTAGCGACTGAGTCGCCGTAAAAGAAAAATCGAAGCATTTGGTTTCATTCTGCGTTGAAGGATCACGTTTACAGCCCATTTTTTTGCAGTATTTACATACATTTAGCCCGTATTTTACACTTGAGACCGCACACTGCAATAGTCGAATTTCAGGAAGACCCCAGCATCAACACTACCCTAACTTTAGACTTACATTGTCCAAATTTCGTCACATCCTAAGCATCACATGGATACAGATATTCGATGCAGAGGTAATTTGGGAAAAACGTTTATTATTCCAAGGTCGGGGATCGGACAGGCAGTCAGGTGCAGCAGCGGTAGTCAGGACGTTGGGCGTAGAGAGCAGGTCAGCGGGCAGGCAGGAGTCGTTACACGGGAGATCGATCAAAGCAGGCAGGAGTATCAAAGAAGTCAGGCTTACGGGGTCGGTCGGAGAACAGGCGGATGTCGGTACACACGTGTTGACAATCAGGGATACGGGAGTGCTGGAATGGGGCATGAGTTGCAACGATCTGGCGCCGGACCAGTCGTCCCCATGGTCCTATATACACCGGGGCCCATCAACCACCATGAGGCGCAGGTGTGCAGCTCCCAATCAGCGCGGCCGTGCGGGAACCCGCACCGCCAGGGCTGGACCGGCAGGACCATGACAATGAGTGAATATAATTGCCAATGTGAAAGTTACTTTTTGACATGAACTAGTTTAAAATTCAGTTCAGTGTTCCGAAATTGAACAAGTCCATAGTTATTGCCCTTTTTTTGGGGGGGGGGGGGCAATATGTTGCGGAGTGGCTATTACTCTCAAACTACTGGAATTTAATTTCCACATTGTTATCACCAATTCAGTCCACACTAGTAGCCAGCTTCAGCTTTCACCCTACACTCTTAAAAACATGAGAAAAAACATCTATCTATTTTCTGAACTGCTTATCCGCACGAGGATCAGGGGAGTGTTGGAACCGATTCCAGCTGTCATCATCCAGGAGGCAGTGTTCACCCTGAACTGGTTGCCAACCAGTCGCAGGGCACATGTAGACACATGACAGTCGCACTCACAATCACCCCTAGGGGCAATTTAGAATCTCCCCCAACCCCACCCCCCACCCCCAAAAAAAACATGCAGGCACAGGGAGAACATGCAAATTCCACACAGGCGGGGCCAGGATTTGAACCCTGTTCTTCAGAACCAGGAGAGCAACGTTCTAACCAGTTGTTTCCTCAATACCGCCAAGAAAAAAATAGTTGGTTGAATTTTTTTTTTTTTTTTTTTTTTTTTTTGCGAGGCATTAAAACAAAAAAACGGACTTTTGTCCTTGATGTGCAAACAAAAACATGCAACACAATGTGACAGGAACAATGGTGAAAGGACATTGATAGTATTACCTTTCTTTCAGCTCTGGCTGAGTACAGTGAGAAATGTGTTCTCATGTATTCTTATATTACAAAACAAAATAAATTCAATATTATGACAGTGTGGTGGCACAGTTGTAACTAAATCATTCTGATACAAATAATAATGTTCTGTTTTTACAATGATGTACTAGATTACAAAAGAACACATTCACTCGCATTTAGGCAGTGTCCCTGAATATATACACACACAAACTGCTGAAGGGTCGTATGTGTCCAGACATGTTTTGGACTGGAAGTACAGAGAAAAACCTGGCATTCTTGAATGAAGTTAAACTTTCATTCGAAAACCTTTCTGACAGCAGAATGAGCACACCCTCACTAACATTCATCGGACAGAAATGAACTAATTTCTTTAAATGTTTGTCCAAATTATGAACTAGTTCTTTAAAATGGGACTGACATCCCTATAAACATTCTAAAATAGATATTGTAATGAAAAATACAAATAACAGTTTTCACTTCAATGTCTATACGAGAAAAAAAAAAAAGTGAGCGGAGAGCACGTCAACCATGCACAAAGTTGCGCAATTGAGTGTCCCTCGACATCCAAGTGGTCGCCATATTAGTCTCGTCCTCTGTCCTTGACGTCATCGTCACTTCCGCCGTTGAAAACGCGTAGTGCCTGCTACTATGGAAGCTGAACAACAGAGATATTCGCATTTTTCCGACGCCTCTTCTGACACCAAAGCTCTTTTTGAAAAGGACAACACCACACAACCGAGTGAAGTTACCGAGGCAATATTAGACTATTGTTTCAAGCCCTCAGGGCAATATTACACTATTGTTTCGAGCCATATTCAGATGATATCCGTTCACGGCCAAAACGCATCCCGTCAGATCCACTTCCGCGGTGGAGATGAGCCATCATGGCTCATTGCACCCGGCCGGTGTGACTTATGACAGAGGCGAGCGGTGCTGCTTTAGGGGGGTCTTCACAGTTGAGCCAGGGCGCTTTATGCACGCACGCGACTGAGTAACGCATTCTCGGCTGGGTTCTTAAGCGCCACCCCGTCGCAAAGCCTGACGCGCAGCCTTTGCAGAATCTGTGACTGTCGAACATGGCGCCTCAGCCGGTGTGGCTGAGTTTCGGCGCCCGTGGTGGCATGTAAGGAGGAGGTGGAGCTGAACTATGTTGCTTTTAGGGGTATGTTCAAACTCGGCGCAGTACACAATGAACACTATCGAGACATTGTTGGCTGGGTGATGCGCACATCGAGACATTTCACACGCGGATCTTTTGTTTATGTTATGTGAGAGACCGATTACGTGGTCCGCCCCAAACTATTATTTTTTTTAGTAGCTGTATGCACGCATCAACACATTTCATACGCGGATCTTTTGCTACGTTATGAGAGATACCCATTACGTGGTTCGCTCCAAACTATTTTTTTTTTTTTTTTTTTTTTTTGGAGCTGTATACACACCTACCTGTTATTTGGAACCCACAAAGCTCTCGTCCTCTGCACCCGTGCAATCCATTTTTCACAACGAACAGGGTCTCTTTCAAACTTAGGGTAATTCCATTCTCCCGAGTGTTCAAGCAATGTCCAGCAATGCAATGAGCCGGCATTTTGGATAACACGAAGGAACAACAAGCTACCTTCCCGGAGGTAAAACTAATGGAAACAAACGAGTCCCCAAGGGGGCGCCACTGTCCTTTACGTCACTTCCTGCTTCTTCTCGAAAACAAATCTCAAATTTTCATGGCGGGAGTTACAAAAAGCTGTATACGTCAAAATCATGTTTTGTGGTGAAAAAATACACGGTACCATATTGGCTGTGGGTTTTTCATTAATAATATACCAAAAACATCCATTTGATGTCACATGACCTTTAACTTCGTTCATTGAACTCATTCATGTAAAACACTGGTATTTGTTCCATAGGGTTAGACCCTATGAAAAAGAGAACATTTGCACTTGTGCAACGACATTATCAGCTGTTTATTTTTTACTTCCCCTCTTTATTTTTTTCTGAGTTAGAGGAACAAGTTATAGGCTAATTTTGGAAATAAAGTTTTTAAATAGTCTAATTTTTGTTTAAATAAACTTGCCATTTGGCACCTACAGGAGTGTGTCATCTACATATATACATTGGAGCTTCCCCTCACGTCATTTGTTGATTGTTTTAACACAAATAATTACATCATATGTTCAAACATCAAAACATCAACACATCCATTTATTTGGGAAGTTTGAGCTGAACTGTTTCAATGATCCTAATTTCCTCAAGTCATATGGGAGTGACTGAGTGAGAGGATATTGTTATAACATTTGTTTTGTTTTGATATAAGTATAAAATGATGAATTTTTAGATATCAGAATTTTTGTTGGCCAAGTGTGTAACAACATATAAGGAATTTGTCTCTGGTAGTCAGGGCAGCCCTGGTACAAAATTCAGAACATTAGAACAAACAAATTAACGAGAACAAAGAAGAAGAGACATTAAGTTACAGATGTGCATGATGCAGTCTTCTTCATTTACTACATTTAAGAGTGTGTCGATGCCCCACATTATGTTAAGCTTAAACAGAGTGCCTTGACCCGATTGCAGTTCGCATTATAGACCAGTGCAATGACAATTGACCTCTCCGTGGATATTGCGCAATCCGCGTCACTGACCAATCAGAGGCCAGAGATCTGCATAGACCAAAGCCCGTTTTTGCTCCCGCCATTTTCTCTGACAACATTGAATGGTCCAGTATAGGTTTAGTTAGCGTTTTATCGCGTATTTGGGTTTTATTTAACAAAAAATATGGTTAAGAGGTGTAGTCACGGACTTTGTAATAGTGATGACAGGTATCCTGAAAGGCTAGTTGGTGGAGTTCGATTCGTACCCTTTCCAAAACTGAAGACCCAGTACGAAAAATGCCTTCGATGGATCAAACTTTGTGGAAGACCGCATCATCAACTAAATCCATCTAATATCAACCGGAACACATATGTTTGCACGAAGGTATGCCCTATATTTGAGTTTCAATACATGTCTCGTATAAATGAATTCGAAGTTCTTCACTAGCATAACACTGCTGCGTGTGAATGATTGCCACACTTATTCTTTGTTGAGCGATATTTAGCGATGATCGGACTGCACAAACGTATTGATTTCTTGCTGGCTCGCGGCCGAAGCTTAACCAGACTGTATTTGCACGAAGATATGCCCTAAATTTGATTTTTAATACACGTCTCATATAAATGAATGAGGGTTAACCCCTAACCCTATTCATCATTAGCCTCTCTTTCCTCCCTGGTTCTCGTAACACCAATTTCGGACACCTTCGCTTGTATTGATTCACCCCCCTTCCAACTTGGTGCAACTGGACCCCATCCTTCCCTCTTCCTGCTTTGTTGGGGCTGCTACGTGGAAGATAGAACAAGTTTCAGAGAACACAACCCGATCCCAAGATCAGACCACTAGTTTGTCTCTTTGTGCCTCATATGCACATTATTATGGAATGCTGAATTGACTTCAGCACGCCGAGGAGATGCCTAGAGAGATGGATGTTGAAAAAGAAAAACATTTGTTGTGACAGAAGATAATTTGCCACATTAATGAGGGAAATGTGTAACAGATATACATATGACTAAAAACTACTGAGGGCTCCTTGGCCAGTTAAGTTTAATTTAATCGCCAACCGCAAAGATCACTCTGACACCTGTTCAAAGAGCTGTTGAGTTTGATACACTCATTTTGTATTTAGCCTTGAAGGTGTGACAAGAAAGGAGGAGATAGATAGGAACATCCAGGATATAAGACATCTAAGATGAAGTATTCTGCAACCTTTTTAAAGCCTTCATTTAAAACCCAAGAGTGTTTTTAGTGGCTTCATTATTTAGACAAGATGGGAAAAGCAAAGGAGGATATGTGAGTGTTACTTCATTATTAGTAATGGAGGAGGTAGGAATGAAGTACAATAATTGTCTTGACTTTTAATTGGATATCTAAAGCACCTTCTTAATTGACTTTTCTATCCCTGCTAATATAAAATGTGCGCACTGAAATTGAACCCAGGGGGTCAGGGTTAGCAAGAGGAGAATTGATTTGATGAGTTGAACACCGGACGCTTCATCAAAAAATTCAATTTAGACAACCTTAGATTGACTGGTTAATTTCTAACGACTTACCTGTAATGGCTTTCCTTACTGTTGCCTTAATTAAGTTTTCACAGTAAAGTATTAGCTGGGGAACAGCACTAAAAAAGCTTGTTAACAAATGTTTCAGTAGTGGTCAAAACACACCAAAACACGTAAATATGGAGATTTTAAAAGGACAAATGCTTTTACGTGATATGTATGTGTGTTTCTTCTTCTTTTCCTTTCGGCTTGTCCCATTAGGGGTTGCCACAGCATGTCATCTTTTCCCATCTAAGCCTATCTCGTGCATCTTCCTCTCAAACACCTTGTGTCCTCATGTCCTCCCTCACAACATCCATCAACCTTTTCTTTGGTCTTCCTCTCGCTCTTTTGCCTGGCAGCTCCATCCTCAGCACCCTTCTACCAATATACTCACTCTCTTGCCTCTGCACATTTCCAAACCATCAAAGTCTGCTCTCTCTAACCTTGTCTCTAAAACATTCACCTTTGGCTGTCCCTTTAATGAGCTGATTTCTAATCCTATCCAACCTGTTCACTCCAAGCAAGAACCTCAGCATTTTCATTTCTGCTACCTCCAGTTCTGCTTCCTGTTGTTTCTTCAGTGCCATGATTGTTTTTTAACAATTTATTTGTGTGATACACCTGCAAATACGTATTTGAACACCTGAGAAAACCAATGTTAATATTTGCTACAGAAGCCTTTGTTTGCAAAAACAGAGGTCAAACGTTTCCTGTAGTTGTTTACCAGTTATGAACAAACAACAGGAGGGATTTTGGCCCACTCCTCCACACAGATTTTGTCTAGGTCAGATAGGTTTCTGGCTGTCGCTGAGAAACATGGAGTTTCAGCTTCCTCCAAAGATTATCTATTGGGTGTAGGTCTGGAGACTGGCTAGGCCATGCCAGAACCTTGATATGCTTCTTACGGAGCTATTCCTTGGTTTTCCTGGCTGTATGCTTCGGGTCACTCTCATGTTGAGAGACCCAGCCACGACCCATCTTCAATGCTCTGACTGAGGGAAAGAGGTTGTTCCCCAAAATTTCACAATACATGGTCGCGGTGATCCTCTCCTTAATACAGTGTAGTTGTCCTGTCCCATGTGTAGAAAAACACCCCCAAAGCACGATGCTACCACCCTCATGCTTCACAGTAGGGATGGTGTTCTTGGGATGGAAGTGATTATTCTTCTTCCTCAAAACACGATTAGTGGAATTGTGACCAAAAGATTCAATTTTGGTGTCATCTGACCACAAAACTTCTTCCACGAGTCCTCTGTAGCATCCAAATGGTCATTGGCAAATTCAAGACGGGCCTTGACATGTGCTGGTTTAAGCAGGGGAACCTTCCGTGCCATGCATGATTTCAAACCATAATGTAGTGTATTACCAACAGTCACCTTAGAAACGGTGGTTCCAGTTCTTTTTGGGTCATTGACCAAGTCCTGTCGTGTAGTCCTGGGTTGATTCCTCACCTTTCTAAGGATCATTGAGACCCCATGAGGTGACTTCTTGCATGAGGCTCCACTCCAATTGAGATTGGCCGACATGTTTAGCTTCTTCTATTTTCTAATGATTGCTTCAACAGTGGACCTTTTTTCACCAAGCTGCTTGGCAATTTGTCCATAGCCATTTTCAGCCATCTGGAGTCTTTGGTCTTGGCCATGTTACAAGTTTGAGTCTTACTGATTGTCTGAGGTGGACAGGTGTCTTTATGCAGCTAACAACCTTGCACAGGTGCATCTGATTCAGGATAATACATGGAGTGGAGCTGGACTTTTGAAGGAGGACTAACAAGTCTTTGAGCGGACATGATTGTGTAAGAACACGGATGTCACCTGTTGTTAACATTTGTCCCGTAACTGCTCTTTGCACTGCTTGAAGCCAATTCGCACCACCAGATTACATGGGCAGATGTTTCCACATCAACACACTCACATCAGTGGGAGAAAAAGGTTTGTAAAACATAGCAGAGTTACAAGTAGCCGGGTCAGCTTTGGCTAACATGGGTGCCTGCAAGATTTGGGAACGAGTTACAGGCTGATGAGGAGGAAAAGCTGGACCTTCGGACGATTCCTGTGGGTCTTCAGGACCTCTGGTTCGATCTAAAACGGAGTCAGGGTGGGCACCTGTAAGATTCTGGACATGAGACTTGAATTCTGCTACTTCATTCTGGAACTGAGCAACATACAACCTGTTTTCTGCTTCCCCATTCGAAGAGCATCTAGCTGTGTGTTCCGCAGTGTAGACAGCAACTTCCTGTTCTCTTTTCAGTCGGGCTGCTTCTTGTTCAGCACAAAGGGCGCGGTCTTGCTCTTCCGCTTCAGCGTTCACTCTATCTTCATGTTCAGTAGCGGTTCTCTTAAGTCAGTGACTCCCAAACAGTGTGCCGGGGTATATTAGTGTGCCATGAGCACTCTTCAGGTCTGCCGTAGGAAGTTACCCAATTTTATGTAATTGCTAAAAAAAAAAAAAAAACACCTTTATTCCAAGAAATAATGAATCTTTATTCATTTATTTATGCTAGTGAGGCACAATGACAGACAGAGCAAAAAAATCCTCTTCTATTAGATGGCAGGAAGTACATACAGTAATTAATTGATCAATTTTTGGCGACATTTACTTTTGTTGGTGTGCCGTGGGATTTTTCAATTGTAAAATATGTGCATTGGCTCTATAAAGGTTGGAAATCACTGTCTTGATTGTTGATTTGAAGTTGACTTCTGATATTTTGTGGAACCTCTTGGTGTCTGTTTAATTCTGCCATGTACAGTCCTAGCTGAGTCAAACATGTGAATGCGTCAGCTCTCAAGTTGGCCACTTTTTCCAATCTGCCTTATAATTCTCTAATTGTCGCAGTCACTCCAGCAGCCACATTTTCCGCAACTGTATTCATGTTCGATGTCTATTGTGCACGAGTGAGAGACGTTTGATCGTCTCCATCTACTTCGAGCCGGCCCGCAGTCACATTCAATACTGGAGCCTGAAATTCATTTTGAAGCTTTCCTGGCTTCATGGTAAGGTGACGGTCCAAATGGATGAGTTGGAGACAATACCCAAGGCCGTTTCGCCTCCAAGTAAGGAGGCAGCGCGGCGGGCAATTTGGGTGTTGACGGTATACCAGACCAACACTTTCCTCCTTGACAGACAAACGGGACAACTTTAACGCACATCCCATTGCCATCATTCTTGCTTTCGCTTAAATTTCCACAACTTTCTTAGCATTCTCTCTTACCTTTCTACCTTTTGGAGACAACCTGGTCATTTTTCCCACTTCCAACGTTAGAGCCACCACTCTTTTAACACAAGCTTTTTCCGTTTCTTTCATTAATCTCACCAAACATACAGTTGAGACAATGGAGGGAAGCATCCATTCTCGCAACACTTCCTCATCCATTCTTTCAACTGTTCTTTCTCACTATCTCGTTCTTTTTCAGGCAACCCTCCAACACACACATCACGCACATTTTACACTTGTTCACTTAGGAAGAATTTTTTAGAAGTGTTTGGTATTTGCCGTAAATCAAACCATTCACTTTCCCTATTAAACTGTCCCTGTATTTTGTTTTAAATCGAACCCCCCCACCTCTCTCTCTTTTTTAGTCAACAGGTCTTTCTATTTGGAACAGATAAGTGACAAAGCGACAATAACGCGGAGGGTGGGCCTCCTTGCATATTCACGCAGCCAACAACTCAAAGAACGCATCTTTAAAAAATGCAAATGTATAAAAACAGGAATGAGAACAGCAAACGTACACGTCGTGTTGCCTCCGTTGGCTTCGCACTCACACACACACACACACACACACACACACATATACACATGCACACACGCTTGACTCACCAGGCTACAATCATGTGTATGCATGCGCGCAAGACAGTCACCCGCGACCCGCGAGCCAGCAGATGCCGAAGGACACTACTTTTTTTTTTAACTACCATTGAGTATTGTCATACCCATCTTTGGCTCTTTTATTAAGGTCACTTTAATTTATACAATTTATGTCATCTCTCAGATGTATTATTATTATTATTATTATTATTATTATTAACGAGACAACCTCCCGGTCCAGAAAGTTTTGGCTGGCCTCAACCCATCGGTGTGTTCTGCCAGTTCCGGTATTTACAGCTTTTTTGTGTCGGCACAACCTCCGAACATACTAAACAGTTTTTAGAGTGGTACGCCCACATACTTTATAGCTTCTAACCCACCTTTAATCCAGGACTATACCACCCAGTTTCCCCTACTGTCCAACCAGCCAGAAACTATAATTTCACAATGTCACAAATTCAAACGTGACACGGACCTCATCCCTAGTTAACAGACAGATCATTTTTGGGGGATAAATGTCCTCTTACCTTATCAATTGTTGGCCAGCCAATGGTCTGTCTGTCCAAAATCACGTCAGGGTCACCAATTGTTGGAGGATGCTTTTTTCCTCCGCGTCTTCGTTTTATTTCAGGAAGTAAGAATGCTGGTTGTCCAAATAAAGGCTGGAGACGATGAACAGTTTCTTCTAAGTTTTTTACTTACAGAATATTCCAGGCACTTATGAGTTACAAACAATGGATGTAAAGAACAGATCACAAGTGCAAAGGTACAGAGAAAGCACACGTCCTTTATCTTGTCAGAAGGGTGGACCATGGGCGGTATCAAACCTGTGGCATGACATCAGGGCTTTCCACTCAGACAAAGGGTTTCTGTGTCAACCGGTTCTATCTGGCAATGGATTATTACAAAGTGTCCAGTATGCAGTTCAGCAAGGTTAGCCTACATCCAGAGATGCAGATATCACTCAAGGACACATCTGGCTACAGAGCAGGGCCCCACTGAGGACAGCAAACGTCTGCAGTCACGACGAAAAAGGGGCATAAGACATACTTCATTTTCTATTAAACAACACCCGTCCACCTTTTTGTCTTGCTAATGTGCTTAGTGCGCCGGGAGTATCTTCACATTTTTCTCCCTCGTTTTAGACATTATGGCCCCCAAAAAGGAAAGCTGTGTCTTTTAGCAATGCTTCTGCAGGCAAAAAAAAATCCCTTACCATGCAAATGAAGTTCAAGATCAAAAAGAGATTGTAGAAAGGAGAGGCACAGCCAAACATCATATAAACATAAAGAGCTACTTTCAGTCAGTCGACCATGGTGACAACTGTTAAGGACGTATTTTAGAGCATGTGAAGAGTTCCATTTCTATGTCAGATACATGTCATATCATTATTCAAGCTGCTTATCCTCACAAGGGTTGCAGGAAATCTGGAGCCTATCCCAGCTAGCTTCGGTCAAAAGGCGGACTACACCCTGAACTGGTTGCCAGTCAGTCGCAGGGCAGATATAGACAGCATCACTGAGCGGGAATCGATCCCACACTGCCCCTACCAATGGCAGACATGTGTACCACTACACCATCATTGACTCCTATGTCAGATACAGTGATCTTAAAACAATGTTCTTTGCTACTTGTTGAGATGGAAAGGTTACTTCTGTTATAGAATGAGGACCGTGTTCCTTTGCAGCAGCTCAGCACAACCTCCCCTTCTACTTCGCCATCCACCTCTCAGCAGTAATAGTAAGTACGGCATCTTATCTGTGTATTTCAATGTATTTGTTTTTGGTATGAAATATTTTAATGTAAATTCTGATTTTAAAGGTGAAATCTGACTTACAACCAAATTTGAGTTACATTACCAGCATAGCTATGCTAAAAATTTTCTACACACCCAGTCTCATTCCTCTTGCCCGCTTTCGTTTCCACTTGCAACTTCGGGTGCTGATGAGTACCCAACTGGTTCCCTTTCTTCACTAGGCGATCGTCTCAAGTCTCCCTTCGGTTCGGGTATTGGGGTTGGTGGAGGTAACCCTTGATAAAATGAGTATACAGCTCTTCTTTTGCTGTACTTACTCTTTCTTCTCTTTGTTTGTTAGATATTATGACCACAAATTCAGCTCCTGAGGCTAAAGTTACTGGGATCAACATCCTTAGTCTGAAGGCTCCGACCACTGCTTTTTCCGCCACTTTCCACGACATTTTTCACAACTCTGGTTGCTTCACCTTCTAGAGCTTTGTCAATGCTTCTTTCTAATATATCCGTCATTTCTTCCAAATATTGTGTTGATCCACTTCTGCAGTCCACTACTCCCCAGGGACATTTACTATCATGTAGTAGGGCGAATCTCCCCCACTGGGTGTCACAACCGTTACCAAGTCTGGTTCTCTTTCTTGCAGTACTAGTTCTTTTTCTGATACATATTCTTCTCCTGCCACATGGTTCAGTTCGGCTCGGAATGCTTTGCTATAGGGCCCGAGTTTTCTGTCAGTGAAAATCACCCAGGCATCCCCACATATGTCCCATGGGCTTCCTACATAGTGGCATAATGTTATCCCATTTCTAACTTTACACGTTTTGGTTTCTTTGGGCATGGCTGGTAAGGGTCCCGTTCGTATAAGGAGAGTCATTTGCCATGTCAGCTTCACCTTTTTCTTTGGTTCTTCTGTCTTTTCTTGCGATGGTGGACTGAATAAACCTTCTATCTCTATGTCTATGTTAAGAATTCAGGGCTTGGCATTTGTTTCCTCTCAGCAAGGAATTTTATTCTCTGTAGGTAGTCTTGGTGTTCTTGATATCTGGACATTGCCCTTGCTCTTTCATTATCCACCAGTTTACATTTTATGTCAGCTTCCTTGGCCAGCATCTTCACTATTGGGTCCCACACAACGCCAGTACTAATTAGTTCGACTATATGGTATCTTTCCATCATCTTGATCCACCACTCGAGCCATTGGGGAGCTTCTCTTTGATTGTAGTCTCCTCCAGGGTGATCCACTATTATCGTCATTCTGCCAGTTCCTTTGCGTTTCTCTGCCCTAAACCGTCCTTCACCCTTCACGGCTCTTTCCACCTTTGTTGAGAGTTCCACGGGTCGAATGGATGGATTCTCTGTTTCCACCATTCTTCTTACTTCGGCCGGCCATTCTTCTAGGCCTCCATTGAATAGCACGAGTCTTATTGGTATTTCATGTTGTCCTCGAGATCGGGTCTCTGACACCACCGCTGCCGCTGCTTCTTCTGCGGGGCCAGGAGCTTGTTTTCTCCTTTCTTCGTAAACATTTTTTCTAATGTTCACTAGCGTATTTCTAAAGCCCGCTTTGCTTATCTTGACGTATTACTGAAGCCCGTCTTGCTTTTCTTAGCGTATTACCCTGGCCGTAGCCCGCTGTCGTTGTAGGAGTGGAGTTGCCTAATTCTGAAACACCCCGTGGCGCATAGGGTCATAGGCTAGTACTACAGCTCCTGGTTACTCAAAGTCGCTTTTCTTGCATCGCCTCTACCTCTTCAAATAACCAGCTGCGAACACTTCGGCTGTTCTACTGGCTGATTTTTTTTTTTTTTCGACTAAACGGTGGGATGGTTTCTTACTGTAGTCCGGAACGGTCCCAGTTTGATTCAGTCAAGGTCAAGTCTCATTTGAAGAAAAGCAAAACAAAAATTAATCCTTTTGTGGAAAAATCAAAATAATCCAGTCAAAAAGGGAGAAAAATCAACTATCTATTTTCTAAGTATGGTTCCTCTGGTTCGGGAGAAATGCGAAGTGCCTGACTTCGGGTTGGATGCCAACCTTCTACTCCCAATGGGACCGGACATACCCTGGGTATGTATACTCATGACCCTTGGTCAGTTTTAGATCTCCCGAACCTTTAGACATTCACTCAAAAGAAACTCTAAAATTAAATTGAAAAATTAAATCATTCATCCAGAAAAAAAGAAAAAAGGAAAATAAATGAAATAATACAGTTCCTCAGCTTAGGGAAGACTCAAAGGATCTGACCTTCGGGTTGGATCCCAACCTTCTACTCCCGATGGGAGTGGACATACCCTGGGTGTTTATACTCACGACCCTCTAGTCAGTTTCTGGTCTCCCTAAACTTTAGACATTCACACAAAAGAACTTAAAAATCAACTAAACAAAAAAACTTTAAAAATTAAATGAATTATCCAAAAAAGGGGAAAATCCCCACGAAGTCCTCTTTCGAAAAACAATTAGTCCACTGAAAAGGGTAAAAACTCAAAATGTGTTCAAAAAGGTTAAAAGAAAAGGCATTTGGGATGTGGACAGGGGGAAGTCTAACTTGGCTACTGAAGTTAGGGTATCTGCTATCAAAGAGAAAGGCCGATAAACTTCAACGGGCAAGCCACAGCAAGACAACAGGGAGTATGGTAAATGAGCTAAAAATGGAAATTTAATATAATCTATAATGATAACGGGTATTCGTACCGAACTTGGGAAGCCTAAATAACTTAACACATAGTTTATCATTACTCGGTTTTTGTAAGACTGTCACTGAATCTAATCAGTGTTCTGACTATAGCCTCTATTTCTCTGTTCTGATGTTCAGTTAGTCGTTCTTTCTGTCTAATAGTTTAACTCTAAGCCCTGCTGTTTCCTAGTAAGGGACTTTGCCCATCCCTCGACTCAGCCACTCCTTCTACTGAGCACCTCGCAGCTCGCTCCAACAAGCTCAGTATCAATAGCTTCGCAGTCGACCAGAGCAGCAGGTCGACTATCAAGCCCATTTACTTTACATGGGCTTTCACACTCATTCTTGAGAGTAAGTTTTTAAGGGGGAGTTTTGTCACCGTTTCTCAGACACAAAATAGTACTATCTCCTTCACTACAGATACTCCTTACCCGTAACTAAGAGTTCTTTTCCAAGAAACACTATCCTTCAAAGAGACTTATTTCGCGCCCGCTCAAGGTTGTCTGACATGACAATTTATCAGTGAGTACCGCTTCCTAAGCCCTGTGCCCAATACTTAGCAAAGCGCCTACTCGGATGAATCCCGATTTTTCGCAATAAATCAATCAATAGCCCCACGTTGGGCGCCATCTGTCAGATTCTGCTTATCCGCACGACTAATTGGGAGAAATGTCCTGACGGACTTTCCAATTAAAGGGTTAAACTACCCCTTTACCCCAGCCAACTCTAACGCCATGCGTGCAGGGGTACGGGAGCCAATTTGCCCTTCTTAGGTAACCACGTACTATCACTGGTATAATTCTGCCATTACCTTATTATAGTAGTTCTTTTACTCGCGCCCAATCATAGATGGAGAAGTCAAAAATAAGCATCCGAAGTTGCTCGAAGACTTCTCCCCGCCAGCTTGCCACACGACTATTACTCCCTACAGACTTTGTCGGCGAGAAACGAGCAAGAGCCTTGGACTTCTGTATCCAAGGTTTTTATAGCTTTTTGGTGGAACATTCTGGAAGGTTTTGGGTGTACCTACGCCCAGTGGGAAGGGCTCTCTTTGTTATCCTATTGGGCCCCTTTCGCTATCCCTGGGTTGATTTGTCACGCCCCTCTAAGCTCACTAAAATTAGGGCCAGGCGCCCGCAAACTCAACTATCATTTCCCCTTTAATCAGCAGGTGGATCCTGTAAATGTAACCACAAACTTGCGTTCAGTTTCACTCTAGTTTTTAAGCAATAGCATACATGTATCAACATCCTTGTGAATACAATTCTCTCATGCATTCTCAGGCTTGTTCTCAGTGGTTGCACATCATGTGTTGCCTTGTCTGAGAGAGACAGTCATACACAGGTCATATTCTTTTCACAAAGCAGTTTCAAAGCATCATATTCTTTATTAAAGGTTCAGTGGAAAAACAGTTAAGATCAGTTGCTTGCAAACATCCTGTGTGGTAACTCAAGGGTGTCACAGGCTTCCTGTTCAGCAACCCAGCGATGGGTCAAACATCTTGTTTGTCACTTGCAGGCAGGTTTGGTTCACTGTTGAAAAACCGTTGGGAACCGCAGGGTGTGAACAGCTGCTGAAATGCATCCTGTTAATGTCTTTTATGTCGAAAACAAAATGTGAATACAAAGATGTGAAAATAATTGGGTTCTTAAGGTTGCTGACTTTGATATCTGTATGTAATACAAAGATATAAAAATAATTGGGTTTTTAAGGTTACTGACTTTGGTATATGTATGCAGTGCGGTGAGATGCTAAGTGGGAAGGCTACGTTTATCAGAGAGATCTTTGCCGTGCTGGTGACCCAATCAAGTATAATTTGGTTTGGCGACATCTGGTGTTCAATTTGAGAGTTGGTTGTCGGGCTCAGCTCAACACATGAACCCGAGCCACACAAGCCAATTACTATCAATTCGCTCCATTGCTATTCGTGGCATGGCAACTGACTTGACATAATACAGTTATTAAAACACGGTTACTTGTGACATTTTTTTTTCAATCTGATGCTGTAGTGGTACACATGTGCAAGCAGCGTGGGATTGATCCCCACTCAGTGATGGTGTCGATATCTGCCCTGCGACTGGCTCGCAACCAGCTTGGGGTGTAGTCTGCCTTCAGCCGAGGTTAGCTGGGATAGGCTCCAGCACTCTGAAGAAAATGCAGAGGAGTTGCATCAGGAGGGGCATCCAGCGTAAAAACTTAAAAAGACTGTTAGTGCCGCACCACCATGACAATGGCACAAAAATGGTTTTACACATCAATGCTGATAAATTTCCTAATTTGTTTCCAGTTCCTATCATTTTGATGCATGTGAAATTTCCTTGTGACACGTCATTAGAAAACAAGGGTTTTTGTTTTTCAAAAGATGTTAATGGATACACTGACGCCCCCCCCCCTTTTTTTTTTTTCCTTTGCAATAGTTGTCAAGTAATAGCATTGGTATTATCTGTGGACCCGTGCAAACAACGCAGTCTTTTAAACAAGTTTTTGCTGCTTGTTTTACTATAAGGACCCAATTAATATTTTGTACGGAAATGCCTGTTGTGATTTGAAACTATTTTTCTACATCTAATTTAGTGTTTAAATAACCAGTCACTACCTTTAACCTCGAAACTGTTTCAAAGGCAAGTTATTGTAGTTTGTGACCTGCACAAATCTACACTGTGAATTTTGGATTTTTGGAAGACATAAGTCCTAGCTTCGGTCGCAGGTACACATATTGTAACACTTGCAAATCTCATGGCGTGATTATTGTCACAAGAATGTGGTTTTACATTTACGGATCTACTGCATAATTTTAATTAACTCAAATTCTGTTTTTTTGCATGTAGTTATCCAATTTGTTTTTCTGGGACCTTGGGTGGTTCCCACAGATACCACTTGAACAGAAAAAATTAAATAACGGACACCGTTTTCATCCAACACCGAACAGCAAAATGTAACTGTTCAGTCGCCATCATGACAGCAGTCTCACTCCCCTAAATACCTCGGTCATGTTCTTTTCTTCACCAGGTTGAGATGGGAGGGTTCAAAATACCACTACCTCCTGTGTAACTGGACTACAGCAACCTTGGCCGTGGGAATGAGAACAGCTATCTTACAAGTGACCCATAAAAACAAATTAGTTTTTAGTATTAACAATGGTTTCAAAATCAATAACCTTCTTACGATCGACAAAGGAACTCAAGTATTCCTTTTTGCTATTTTTAAAGCTATTTGGGGTTATTGATACGGCGAAGAAAATGAGTATTTGAACACCCTGCTGTATTGCCATTTCTCCCACTTAGAAATCACGGAGGAGGGTGTCGGGGGGGGGGTTGAATTTGTCATCGTAGGTACATGGCTACTGTGAGAGAGATAATATAAAAAGAAAAATCCAGAAATCACAATCTATGATTTTTTTTAATGATTTATTTGTGTGATACACCAGCAAATCAGTATTTGAACACCTGAGAAAATTAATGTTAGTATTTGGTACAGTTGCCTTTTTTTGCAATTACAGAGGTCAAACGTTTTCTGTAGTTTTTCCACCAGGTTTGCGCACACTGCAGGAGGGATTTTGGCCCACTCCTCCACACAGATCTTTTCTACATCATACTGGTTTCTGGGCTGTCGATGAGAAACATGGAGTTTCAGCTCTCTCCAAAGATTTTCTATTGGGTTTATGTCTGCAGACTGGCTCGGCCACGCCAGAACCATAACATGCTTATTACGGAGCCACTCCTTGGTTTACATGGCTGTGTGCTTCGGGTCATTGTAGTGGTGAAGGAGCCAGCCATAACCTATGTTCAATGCTTTGACTGAGGGAAAGAGGTTGTTCCCAAAAATCTCACAATACATGGCCGCGTTCATCCTCTCCCTAATACAGTGCAGTTGTCCTGTCGCATGTGCAGAAAAACACCCCCAAAGCATGATGCTACCACCCTCATGCTTCACAGTAGGGATGGTGTTCTTGGGATGGAAGTGATTATTCGTCTTCCTCCAAACACGATTAGTGGAATTGTGACCAAAAGATTCAATTTTGGTGTCATCTAACCACAAAACTTTCTTCCAATGACTCCTCCGAAGGCAGCCACTGCCGCAGTGAGTCCGAATTTGGTCCCTTTCAGATCACGGACACCCAGCGGACTGTGTGTTTGCCACTCTCCTGGACAGATCGGTTTTCTGGAGACTCGGGTAATCTTAAGCCCTTTCTCACCCAATGTGATCTATATTTTGAATTACAGTCGGCTTTCAAACCCACCGCTCCCAGATAGCATTCGTGATCTCCCACCCGACGGGGAAGGCAGAAGTCTGGACCACAGTGGAGTGGAGCCGCAGTTCCAACACATGCCGCTTCTGGGCTTCCTTCGCTAAAGCGATGACGTAGGTATTCCAATACTCGTGCCTGGAACGTGAGGCGGCGACCTTGCAGATATCGCTCCAGCAGGATCAACATAGAGTCGCGGACTATGTAATTGAGTTCCACATCCTGGCGGCCGAGAGCCAGTGGAACAAAGGAGCGCTCCTCATCTTCTCTTCGTCCGCGTTTTTCCAGGGGCCGTTGCCCGTGATCAAGGACCACCTCATCCCATTGAAACTGCCTCCAGACCTGGACTCTCTTATTGCCCTAACCTTAAGGATCGACCAGAGGCTTGCGATACAAGAAGAACGGGTCGACTCATGACGGGGGATGCCCAACAGAGCCCGGGACCACCCACCACTCTCCAACCGGCTCCTGTCGATGGGAAGGAACCCATGCAAGTCGAGGGGGTCAACAGTTCTTCCGAGGAATGACAACAATGCCGACGAGTGGGCCGCTATTACTACTTCGGATGGCATGGCCACCCCATGGCTCGCTGTCCGGTCGGACCCGCACGGCCCGCACTCAGAGTACTCAAAACGGCGAGTGTCAAATACACCGCGGGCGGTTCGACGCAGCCCCTACTTCATGTAACGTTACGTGCAGGTGGACAATTATATACGGTACCGCGATCATTTGACTCTGGGTCAAACACCAATCTCCTAAACCCACGATTGTTTGACATTTTGGGCCTAGAGACCTTTAGAATGCAGCATCCATGGGACGTCTATCCAGCCAAGTTGCTGTACCGGATAGCTCACCGCACTCAGACCCTAGAAATGTCGTTCGCAGAGGCACTCACCGAGTGATTGAGTTTTCACATTTTCGATTCGCAGAGGAGTGACGTCATTCGGGGAGCCCCTGGCTCAAGCAACATAACCCTCTCACTGATTGGCCATCCGTACAAATCAAGTCATGGGGTTCGAAATGCAGTGTCACGTGCTTCGCATCCTCCGAGAAGCGGGGCTCGCAGATCGCTCCAGACCTCCTGGGGGACTCGCAGCCGGATTTAATTGTAGTGCTTCCCAGCTATTCTGTGTTCTCTGAAGAAAAGGGCAAATCTCTTCCACCTCACCGGCCTCTTCCACATCACCAGCCGTAAGACTGCACTATTAATTTACTGCCAGGCACCTCACCTCCACAGGGGAGACTCTGCTCTCTTACAGTCACAGAACACCAAGCCATGAGGGACTATCTGGAGGAGTCGCTTGGCAGTGGGCCTCATCCAACCCTCGTCCTGCAGCAGTTGTTGCGGCACAACCTGTATGTTAAAGCAGAGAAATGTGAATTCCACCGACCCTCCGTCTCGTTCCTCGGTTTTGTCCGACCGGAGGGGGCGAGTCTATCCTCGGGTCAGCACACAATGGCCAGACCGAATAGGTCAATCAGGACATGGAAACTGGTCCCCGATGACTGGCCTCTCGTGAACCTAGCTCTTGGAGCAGGCAGCTCATCTGGGTGGAGTAATCACACAACTCCCTTCCCTCAGCATCCACAGGTATGTCACCATTTCATATGGTGCATGGTCCCTCTCTCTTCCCATCTCTAGTCGCAGACTCACTGGTGCTTTCAGCGTTGGCCGTGGTAAGACACTGTAATCGGACATGGGAGCGAACCAGAAGGATACATCTATAAGGCCGTGGCGGGCCGCAAGAGGAGGAGGGCACTGAACTATAAAGTGGGACAGCGCATCTGGCTGTCAGAATAAGGCCTCCTGCTCTGGATGGAATTTCGCAAGCTGGCTCCCAGGTTCGTTGGCCCTTTCCCTGTCACTAAGGTGATCAACCTGGTTGCAGTATCATTGAAGCTTTCAAGATCGATGCCAACCTTTCATGTCAATCTGCGCAAGCCGGCTCGGCCGTCTCCGTTGGTCCCGCTGCCGACCCCCCTCCTCCCTCCTGCATAGTTGATGGTTGTGCACCAGCTACTGTCATCCCACCGTTGGGGAAGGGGACTCCAGTGCCTGGTAGACTGGGAGGGCTATGGTCCTGAAGAACGGTCATGGATCCCGTCCCAATTTGTAGTTGATCCCTCCCTCAGCAGAGACTTTCATGGTTCCCACCCTGAGGCGCGTGGGCCATCCAGGGCCGGCCATTAAGAGGGGCGGGGGGGCTTACTATCATGGCCCTGCTGGTGCCTGTCCTGGCTGTACAGGTCCCCGATGCGGCATGCACCTTTCACAAGCAGCTGAGGCGCACACCTGTGCCTCGTCTCAAGTAATCACGGCCCATTTATATAGGACCACACGTACGGTCTGGCCTCTACCAGATCGTTGTCTTGTGCCTCATTCCCGCAACGTCTTGGTCCTGTTCTTGCTTTCTCGTATACCGACTCCTCCTTGCCTACTGTCCTGTCTCTTATGTTTGCCGATTCCATTACTGCCGCTTCCGCGGACTGCCTATTGGGTTTTCAACATCAGACTGAATAAAGACTCTTCCCAAACCGCCTCTTGCCTCCTGACTTGTACATTTGGGTTCAACCCCGTGTTCTGGTCCTGACAAGCAGCATCTGGTCTCAGATTGTTAAACACTGTCCAATAAGGTGATTTTCTGTGCAGTTCAGTCGTACTAATCTAAATCTGGTTTTTTTTCTTCTGTCCAGTCAGAAACATTTCATGCTACCTATACAAATTGTCCCAAACTCTACCACTCCCGTTCAGTTTGTTTGTACAATGATGTGTGTGGTGGTGTCCATTCCTTGTGTAATGCATCTAGTTTGTCAGTCAGTCTTGTTCCTGCCACCATGACTGATATGCCATCTGAGTACGGATAATCAATCATGATTTTGGCTGGTGTGGGCTGTGATGAGTTTATCTTATACTACATAGTCACAAGCAGTGAATCACTTCCTATTTCATTTTGTGGTTGTTCAATCATGTCTTGAGCTGTTTGCAGCAATAGAGCTTCTGTTCTTGTGGGAGGTTTGTTTTGAATACCTAAGGTGTAATAATAGAGTGCTGGGTTTCTATTTTGTAAGACATTCAAGTGTCCTCCCAGTAATGCATCTTTTTTTTAACATTGATATTTCCTGTCGGAGAGGGAAGTAAGCACAGTTCAAGTTTCTGCAAGCTATTTCTTCCCAACAAATGTATTGAGCAAATTAAAAAGTTGCATTTTTGGAGCATTGGTTGTGACATTTTTGATGGGAAGATGGCTGCTCTAGTCATGCAGTGGTGGGTGTTTTGTTTTTAGGGCAGTCACGTGAAATATAACCTTTTTCTCCACAACACCAGCAAAAAAAAATTATATTTGATCAAATTCACGTCACCTCCCCATTGCTCTTCCCCTGCCTCTTGCTCGTCTGCGGCCATGATTATTAAATGTTTCGCATAAAGCTCCGTAAATTTCTCCTTCCTCTGTCAGAAAGGTGTCAACTTTCTTTTTCTTATTTAGTAGCAATCTTTCTGTATGTAGTGCTTGATTAACATATTGTTACAGGCTGCAAGTTGGTTTGTCAACCCAATATTTTTCAATCCACTGTTTAATAGGATTATTTGAATTCACATTTTTTAATTGCTCGATACACACCCCCTGGACTGTGATCTTCAGGAATGCCAAAGTTTGCTTTAAAACATACAGTCATTCTGATTCTATATTCTTCAAAGGATTCGTCGTCATTTTGTTTTGCTCTTCCAATAGCAGTATAATTTCGTTTTTGTCTAAATCTAGCAGAAGTGCGCTCTATTAACCCTTGAACTCGATGATTAAGTTCCCTGCTCCTGTGAGAAAGTACTTAATTTTTATCTTTGGATTCCAATCTCTCCTAATGCAATGCCAATCTCCCTTCATTGCTGTCATCCAAATTTCTTGTGCTTCCACTTCCCATTTAAGTGGTAAGACATTCTCAAGTCTTCGATAGAGCTTGTGCACGTGACATCACTGTTTTCGCAGCGCCATATTGCTGGTCAAACAGAGCTGTTCCACACTGTAGGAGACATTGAACCGGAGGATAAATATTGACAATACTCAAGACCTGTTGTGCAGTTGATCATAACAACAGACGAGACAAATATTCAAAGAGATCATTCTACAGCATACCAGCTGAAAAGACCACAAAAGATTGATGGATTTCACCAATTAAACGTGATGGCTGGTGCTCAACCAAATACACACGTCTGTGTAGCGATCACATCATTTCAAGTAGAATTTATTCTTAATCTCGAATTCCGAAGTATTTATAATGCCAAATTGACTCATTAGAGAACAATGCGTATTTGTGTGTGCGTGTGGCTGCAATATGCTTCGGTGTGGAGGAGCCGACTCCCCGTCCTCTTTTTTTTCCCTATCATAGTTAATGAATGCGGTTTGTGTAAAACCAGGGGTCATTTATTTAAATATTGGTATTTGTATTGAAACTAGCGTGGACTTGGCTTCCGATTCCCGAACTTGTGACAACAAATCGAGGAGGCTCCGACCTGCAAGACCGTGCAATAAATAAATCTTGCTGAATTTGGACCAAACGTGTATACTCGACGTGGGGCACCCCTGGTGACAACTTCAGTGGACTAAAACCATCATCTGTGTAATCTTAATACTCTTCACATTGAAGCTGCGCGGCCTAGCCTAGCCTAGCTTGATAACATCAAGCAACGTATGTAATCAAATCTTTGCTGAGGAGGTAATCATCAAACGTTAGCACTTACATGACCGGCAAAACCTACATTCTCTTTACAAGTGAGTATTTAGTAGGTAGTTGGGCAAGTAGACATGTCAACTTAAACTTGCTTATAGGCTCAGACCAATTTAGCTTAACTGGCTAACAACAAGACGTGCTTGTGATCAAACCGTGCTGTTGAAGAAACATCGAAGGTGAGTAACTTCATTATTTGTACGACGAGGGCCGTGAGGAAATTTAACAAGTCTTATCTTAATACATCTTGGTACCCAAATTGGTCCCGTATCGTTCGCGTTGAAGCTGCTCAGCCTAGGTTAGCCTAGCACACTAACAACATTACCTACGTAGAGGATACAATGAGAACCAAACATCGAATGTGAACTCAACCTTCAACGACGAGAGTGAGGGCCATTGTGGTTTGAATCCCTTTCATCCACATATCCTTTAAATCGTCATATCCTTCATATTTTCACACATGTTGTATGTGATTTGTGTACCTTATGTGCTTACTGTGTTTATTTGATTGCTTGTTTTGACTATCTGCAGCCCAAAGGGGGCACAATTCTTGTGCATTCTGTAGGCCGATCCCAAGCCCGGATAAATGCAGAGGGTTGCGGCAGGAAGGGCATCCGGCGTAAACCTGTGCCAAACATATTTGAGCGTTCAACAAAGGAATTCCATAACGCATAGCTAACTACACACGCCCCCGGCACTGTTAATCTGCAAGGTGTAGGGAGAAATTCAGATAAATAGGTCGAAGACGAAAAAGAGGAAGAAAGCGGCTTAGTCGGCAGAAGAAGAAGAGGCATGCACAGACCCTACAACTGTGTGTAGGGACTTTGAATGTTGGAACTATGACAGGAAAAGCCCAGGAGTTAGATGACTTGATGATTAAGAGAAAGGTTGATGTATTGTGCATCCAAGAGAGCAAGTGGAAAGGGTGTCATGCTAGAAGCTTAGGAGCAGGGTTGAAATAATTTTACCATGGAGTAGGGGTTATTTTAAAGGAAGAGCTGGCTAAGAATGTCTTGGAGATGAAAAGAGTATCAGATCGAGTGACGAGGCTGAAATTTGAAATTGAGGGTATTGTGTATGATGGGATTAGCGGCTATGCCCCACAGGTAGGATGTGACCTCAAGTTGAAAGAGAAATTCTGGAAGGAACAAGACGATGTAGTCCTGAGCATCCCAGAGAGAGAGAGAGAGAGTTGTGATTGGTGCAGATTTCAATGGATATGTGGGTGAAGGAAACAGGGGTGATGAAGAAGTCAATGGTTAGCATGGCATTCAGCAAAGGAGCTTTGAGGGGCAGATGGTGGTGGACTTCGCAAAAAGGATGGAATTGGCAGTGGTGAACACTGATTTCCAGAAGAGAGTGGAACATAGAGTGATTTACAAGAGCGGAGGTAGAAGCATGCAAGTGGATTATATTTTGTGCAGACGGTGTTATCTCAAGGAGATAACCAACTGTAATGTTGTGATGGGGAGAGTGTAGCTCGACAGCATAGGATGATGGTGTGTAGGATGACTTTGCTAGTGGGTAGGAAGATTAAGAAGACAAAGCTAGAACAGAGAATCAGGTGGTGGAAGTTGAGAAAGGAAAAATGCTGAGTGGCCTTTTGGAACAAGGTGAGACAGGCTCTCAGATGGATAGGAAGAGCTCCCAGAAGACTGGAATATGACTGCCAGGTACTCAGAGAGGCAGGCAGGAGAGTACTTGGGGTGCTTTTGGTAGGATAGGGGAGAAGGAGACTGGGTGGTGGAACCCCAAAATACAGGAAGTCAACCAAGGAAAGAGATTAGCGAAGAAGTGGGACATGGAGAGGACTGAGGAGAGGCGGAAGGAATACATTGAGATGCAACGTCGGGCAAAGGTAGTGGTGGCGAAGGCTAAACAAGAGGCATATGACAACATGTACACCAGGCTGGATACAAAACAAGGAGAAAAGGATCTCTACAGGTTGACCAGACAGGGATAGAGATGGGAAGGTTGTGGAGCCAGTAAAGGTAATTAACGATAGCAATGGAAATATGTTGACTGGTGCCAGTGGTGTGCTAAGTAGATCGAAAGAGTACTTTGAGAAGTTAATGAAATAAGAAAATGAGAGAGAAGGTAGCGTAGAAGAGGCAAGCGTGAATGACCAAGAAGGGGCAATGATTAGTAAGGGGGAGGTTAGAAATGCACTGAACAGGATGAAAAATGGAAAGACAGCAAGGGTCTCACACTTGCTTCTGACTAAAAACACATGCCCAGTCCATCTCACCCACACAACACACACCCACTTACACATTCACTCATGAGCCGTCAACCCGTCACTATGTCGGATTTATTCCAACGAAATATTTGTATGCATCCAGACTTTTATGCACTTTTAAATTTTTCTATGTAAATTTGAACGAATTACTCACCAAATACATATGTACTATATATCCAGTTGTCCAAAACAAGCGGAAGTGAATTAACAGTCCAATCTCTCATCTGTGAAAGTATTGACTTCAGCATTAAAAATGGGTTCTCTATGCCAAATGTCTCTCATTTTTCCACACACCTTTGTTTATTATCACCTTCTAAATGTTGAACAGTATCGCACAAAACTCTGGGCGTCGTGCTACAAGACATATTTTCGTGTCGTCTCCAACCGACTTAGCATTGCACAATGGTTTGTTATTCCTTGACGAACACTATTACATCAACTTTATGAGATGTGATACCTTTTTGGGCCGTTTTTCATATCATATTGTATCCAGTTTTTTTTTCTCCAAGTTTGTGTGTTTCTTATTTTATCCGTCAGGTTGACTATATATTTTATGTGTGTTGACCTGGCCAGCAAAGCCATATTGTGTTATCCACAAATTGGATGTTTTAATTTAGAAGGACATTGGCTTTCTACAAACTTCCAGTTCTTACACATTAATTTTTTTTCAGATGTTCTGTATCAACTATTTTGCTATTTATTTTCCTCTGTTTCAGTCAGTGGTTCACCTAGAGTGACAATACTGACTTTCCCCTGAATTACTTTCTGTTTGAGGTCATTCTCAAGCATTTTCCACAAGTGGCGGAGAATTCTTACCTCTGCATCCTCAAACAGTGGTCACTCAATTTCCTGTTCAAATGAGGGCGCAAACCTCCACTCACACTTTTACACATGCACACATTTCAAGGAGCTCCAATACATGCAGGACACACGTTGCCTTTTCCTCTGTTTTATAGACTAATTTGTCTACTAGTAGGGACTACTATTCTCGAGATTTGGTCCTGCCGCAGTCGCCCAGACGCGCAAATTCACTCATTCCTCAGGAGTGTGTGAGTTTCCTACTCACCAGAGATGTCTTCTATTCCTTCGGCTTCTCGTCAACCCTCAGCCTCCAGACACAAAGTCGAGGCCCAGTCCCGGAAAAGGGTCTCAAGTGCCGTGGCCACAGTCTTTGCCTGGACGTCGACTCAGCCCCTGGAAACCTCAGGTATCTTGAGATCCGGCTCGAAGGACCAAGTAAATGTCAGGTTTACCAATTAGACATTCATTAAGCAGGACAAAAAAAAGGAAGCAAAGACACCAGTTCAACTTTGACAGCTCGCAAGGAGAGAGGAGAGGAACTGTCTCGCACAATTCACAACTGCACTCTCAAATTATCTTCTCCTCAGAACCTCTATTTTGCACTCTCTGATTTCTCTCCTCAGCACCTCTATTTATTTAGTTTCAAAATGCCCCTCATTTACATGGATGTTACAAAAAGAAGACTTTTTTCGTGTGTGTGTGTGCATATGTGTGGAAGATTGCTGAGTACATGTGTGGTCATCATTTCTTTAACAGACTGTCTGTCACCACTGCACTCTTTGATTATCCTCTCCTCAGTACCTCTTTATTTAATTTCAAAACCCCCCTTATTTAGATGGATGTTACAAAAAGGAGATGGACGAGTAAAACATAGTTGCAAACAAAGTGTACTTGTTTGTTCATGTGTGTGTGTGTGTGTGTGTGTGTGGAAGATTGCTGAGCACATGTGTGGTCATCATTTCTTTAACAGACAACAAGTGTTCCTGGTTCTAACAGTTCTGATCAATAGATGTTCTTGTTCTTGTGCTATTTCCTGCTACGCGGCTGCCACGTTATGTAGAGCAGGGCATAGCATTTCTTTATTAGAAGCAGATGTATGATAATTATATTCACAATTATTCCTACAATATATAACCTTTATCTATTCCGATCAAGGCATATATTGAGAATACTTCTGCAGTGTTCATGAAATCCACCCATTTTCTTAGCCACTTATCCTCACAAGGATAATGGGAGTGCTGGGGCCTATCTCAGCTGTCAACAGGCAGGAGGTAGAGTACACCCTGAACTGGTTGCCAGCCAATCGCAGGACAGATGGAGACAGACAACAGTCGCACTCACAATCACACCTCGGGACAATTTAGAGTGTCCAATTAATGCATGATTTGGGGATGTGGGAGGAAACCGGAGTGCCTGGAGAAAACCGACGCAGGCACAGGGAGAACATGCAAACCCCACACAGGAAGGGCCGAAAAGAATGTCAAAAAGCTGGGCTGATTACGAGAAATATTATTTTTTTAAAATAGCTCTTACTCGTGTTGTGGAAAATCCAGTCGCTGCAGATATTGTTGCCTGAATTGTAAATAGGCAACCTCCAGTATCCATGAGTTCAGACAGCTGGCAATAAAACCTGGATGCATTGCAGCAGATGCTTTTTATAATTTGCCATTTTCTTGTGAATATGTTGACTCTCATGGCAACAAAAGCTCTCTTCTGTTGTTTGCATAGGTATGGAGCTTTTACATGCACACCTGTGGATATAATAAAATAATAATAGATAAAAATCTGTTCACATTCCCAAACTTCTACACCTGCGTCACTGTGCCGCCTGTCAATGTGTTTTATTTTAAAAATTGAAATCTTCTTTGGGGTGGCACGGGGGCTCAGCTGGAAAGCGTTGGCCTCACAGTTCTGAGGTCCTGGGTTCAATCCCGGACCCGCCTGTGTGGAGTTTGCATGTTCTCCCCGTCCCTGCGTGGGTTTACTCCGGGCACTACGGTTTCCTCCCACATCCGAAAAACATGCAACATTAATTGGACACTCTAAATTGCCCCTAGGTGTGATTGTGAGTGTGGCTGTTGTCTGTCTTCTTGTGCCCTGCGATTGGCTGGCAATGAGTTCAGGGTGTACCCTGCCTCCTGCTCGTTGACAGCTGGGATAGGCTCCAGAACTCCCTGTGACCCTTGTGAGGATAAGCGGCAAAGAAAATGGATGGATGGGTGGAAATCTTCTCTGCTGCAAGAGCTGCACATCAAAATTGACACGTCAAGACTGTACGGAACACTTCTACCAAAGGAGGGTGGCTAACTGCGACAGAGCTCAAAGAATTAAATAATTTCAGAACCAATTCAGTTCATTACATTTACTGAAATGATTGTTCCTTTGAAACAAAACATTCATCAGCCAAACAACACTATATTAGTAGTCCTACTTAAGATATGGGTTTATCGCAACAGCTAAATCGCACATACCCAGTCTGCAATAATACAGACACAGTCGTATGTTTCTACTTTACGCAAACAGAAATACTTTTACAGAGTTCAAAGTCTATTCACATTGAGAAGCTACAGAACTGCAATTTGATCTGGCTGCCGAAAATAACTCCTTCCTGCATCGTGCCCACAGTGCATGTGCCACAAACAACGAAGGAGGAAACAGAAGTGAGGCAAGTGTGTAAACACACATGCCACCGTCGGTCTGTGAGAAAAATGCCTACTCTAAACCAATCCACAGTGCAAAAAAGGTTGGGGAACACTGCTTTACATGATTAAAAGCATTCAAAAATTAAGGAAAAAACAGCTTATAAACAATTTTAATGGACTAGAAATAAATTAAAAAAAACAAGTACAATTAAAACAGCATACAGTGCAAAAAATATCTTGAAATAGAAATACTCTAAAAAGCATGAGAAAATACATTTTTTAACCTTGATTTGAAAACATTCACATTTGGGGCTGATATCACTTGTGTTAATAAGTTATTCCATTTACGTGCTGTATAGTAGCTAAATGCTGGTTCACCATGTTTGCTTTGATCTCTGTGCTCCACTATCCAGTGGTACCTTTACTTACGAAAGTCTCTATTAACGAAAGAGTCAGTTTACGAAAGGCCTCCCTGGAAAAATTCTGTCTCTGGTTACGAAGGAAATTCAGGATATGAAAAGAAAAAAATGGCGCTGGATTCCACCGAACATAGACATCCTGTACTGTATCTTGGTTTGAAAGCGGCATGATAGTGCTCCTCTCCCATTAGCCACCACTGGAGCATATTCCTCGCATCACATTGGCTAGGATAGATGTCAATCTTTACCCATGATATACTTCCTGTCTCTTGGTTTGTGTGGCACAATAGAGCAGATCCCGCTATTTACTAGCACATAGAATCTTCCTGGCATCACATCCCTCCATTGGCTTGGAGCAATGTCAGTCTTTTAAGGGGGGTTGTCAATCTTTACCCATGATGCACTTCCTGTGTTTATCAACGAATCCATTATCATACACTCACGCACACTCGTACTGTACAACTTCACGGAATTATTCTTTTTTTTTACCATGGGCCCCAAGAAATTGATGGCCAGTGCCAGTGAGAAGAAGACAAGAGTTGTTTTCTCCATACAAACAAAATGAGAAATCATTGAGAAGTATGAAAAGACTTGTGTGCATGTGGGTTCATGGTGCTGCTGCTCGATTTGGGAGGATCGAAATGGAGTTTTAACCTAAAGTTGAGGAAATTGTTTCACTGGGAAAGGCTGAGGAAGACATCATTGAGTTGGATCATGAGCAGCATGAGGATCGTTCGATGTTCAGGAGCACCATGAGGATTTTTTGACAGCGAAGCGAAAGGCTGGAAGTGATGCAAAACATGGAACAATTTGCTGTCAAGACCCATCGAAACAGAAGTAGGACCAAAATGCAGGAGTCGGGAGACGCAGAGGTAATTCGGGAAAAACATTTATTGGTTGGAGATCGGGCAGGCAGTCAGGTGCAGCAGCCGTAGTCAGGACGTCGGGCGTAGAGAGCAGGTCAGCGGGCAGGCAGGAGACAGTACACGGGATATCGATCAAAGCAGGCAGGAGTATCAAAAGAGTCAGGCTTATGGGGTCGGTCGGAGAACAGGCGGAGGTCGGTACACACGGGTTGGCGATCAGGGATACGGGAGTGCTGGAATGGGGCATGAGTTGCAACGATCTGGCGCCGGTCCAGTCATCCCCATGGTCCTATATACACCGTGGCCAATCTGCCAGCATGGGGCGCAGGTGTGTGCCTCCCAATTAGCGCGGCAACCCGCACAGCCAGGGCTGGACCGGCAGGACCATGACATTTTTGCTTAGAGGAGGAGGTAGCCACCATTCCGTCAGCCAGAATAAAAGATGTGTTGAAGAAATTACATGACATTATTTAAAAGAATCATCCGAAATTTGTGTTAACTAGTCAGGCTATCGCTCACTTCGATGATGTTTGCCTTGCACATTTCCGCGCCATTATTAAAACCCATCAAAAGCAAACATACTTGGTTTCGTACGTCAGGAAACATTGAAAGTTCATGTTTATTTTGAATTCGTAGTTTGTGGAATTAGTGCGACTGCTTGGTCAATCATTGGTTGTTTAAAGATACGTCTCACATCTTATTCATGGATGGTAAAACACAGAAGTCAGAGGTTTTGAAGTGCTCGGTGGTGTGACTCGGTGGGTTTGAGATGTGAAAGTATCCTTTTCAAATCTGCAGAAAAAGTAATTGAGGCTGTCAGCTAGCCTACTATTGTTTTCCAAAGGGGGAGCCCTGCTGAAAAAAAATTAATAGAACAATTCTAAAGAATTTCCAAAGAAATTTAGAAATTCTTTAGAAATGTTCGATAGAAATGCTATAGAACTTTATGACCCAAGTTCTAAAGAATTTCTACAGAAACATTCAATAGAAATGCTATAGAACTTTGTGACACAAGTTCTATAGAACTGTTCTAAAGAAATTGTTCTATAGAACTTTGTTCTTAAGTTCTACAGAACTGTTGTAAAGAATTGAAACAACATTGCTTGTATTCGGAAATTGCATTAATGTGACAATCCCACATACAATCAACCTTGCCTTCAAAACAACATTGCCATGTTACATGGAAAATGAGCCATTAAGACAAACATCCTAGATTGAACCTTAATTATGCAGTGTGAAACCAAACTGTTTTTCAATCAAACTACAGACAATTCCAAACAATTAGGTTATTCAGCCCACAGTAATACATGCATGTTTAACATGTAGAGTAAAAGTTTTTCTGTCATTTTGAACAAATAACTTTTTGCTTAAATTATGTTACAAACAAAATAAAATATAATGTTTCACTATGTGAACTTTAACTATGTGTCTCTCATATTTACTGTCCATCCTGGTTCCTCCCGTCCTGTTTCCTGCCACTGCATTTGTCAGGCACATATTTCAGGCATGATGTGGCCGCATTTCGTACATCACTCAGGGTCCCCTTGTGGTTTCTCAAGACACATTCTGAGTTCAAAATTAAGAGACTTGGTTATTATTACGTCTGGCAAACACAATCAGTTAGGAATCCATCAAACACAAGAGCATAGAAAGAGCATTTAAAGGACCTCATTGTTCAGAAGTCTGCAAACCGCACACAAAATACTTTCAATTGTATTAATAAATGCAATATCATTTCAAAGTTTAAACAAGTACAAAATATTCACCTTATTCTAAACTGTATATTACTGGTTTAAAAAAATACATATTATTCAATTACCTCTTCAGGATCTGTTTGATATTATCCTTAGGGATACCCATCCAACTTTCAACATTTGGAATTTCTGCAAATCAAAAAGATGATGGCAAAATTAGGAATTAGTTTGTTGTTAAAATTAAACTCAACAACTTTTTCCATACTTGATCATACGAGTTCTGGAGAACGGTCTTCCATCACCTTCTGTTCAAGGACAATGAAGTCGGCCAGATATTTTATCTGTACAATGTCGATGTCCTCTTCTTGTGCTGCTCTATGGTCTTGATGCCTGCAAGTAGCGTCAGCCCCCCCCCCCCTTTTTTTTTTTGGAACCCTGAACAACATCACACACACAATCCAAAAGAACAAATATAACAAAAAGGTCTTAAGAGGAGTTATTCGTACAAATTTGGCTTACTTGCTTTTTACACGGGCAGCACGTTGGTTCAGATGGTAAATCGTTGGCCTCACAGTTCTGAGGTCTCGGGTTCACTCCCGGACCCACCTGTGTCTTGGTTTTGAATGTCTTGTGGTTCTTCATGGTGACAGTGAACCACCTGTACCACTGCCTAAAACAGTATGAACAAAACAGAATATCAAAGTAACCAAGTTTTTTTTTTAAATTGTGCTCTTTGGGGCAGATATCTTCTTATAAAGTGCTTTAAACAGAACATGCATTGACTTTGATGGTCTTGCAGGGCATTTACAGGACTGGCATCACTTTCTGAATCCTCCACTTCAGGAGAATTTTTGGAGCTGTAAAGAAAATAAACCATGACCTGCAATTTCACATCACTGAAAAGTTGATCGATATAGTCATGACATCAATTCATTGAATTCCTGGACTCTTTGAAAAATTAAAACAAAACATACCAAATTATACATTTATATAAAAAATACAACATCAATGAATTACACAGTTGATATGCCTCCAGTGAAAGAATTAAATGAGACACCCCAATTATGATTTCACCATGCACAACTGGGGAAAAATATCTTCCTGGTCACTATTACTATAGCCGTCGTATTCTGCCCCAAGGAGGGTACCATAACCACTTGTGTTAGCTGAAAAAAGAACAGATATTTTGGATAAATTATAAATGTAATCGGCACAGCCGGCACCCTTAACTGATCGAATATATATCCTTAATAGTGGAGACCAGTGTTTCAGGATATTTAAAATATATTTGGTTGCGTAGCAAGATTCCATCTATTAAAATTGCGTACCACTCTCAAGGTGAACATATCTTTTGCCAACATTTTTGCGAGCAGTGCGAGCGGTCATATTACTTTCATATTTCACTTATGCATCTACTACATCTACTTAATTTTACATCTATAAGTACAAATAAAACAAATGAAGTAATTTGGAAAAAATATATACTGACCGATAGATTTTGATTGAGGTTTTAAACAGAGAAAAGTTTCAAATAAAAAGTACTTTGGGTCATCACCTAGTTATGTTATCGCCAAGAGGCCATGGTAGCTAGCTGACTATCTACCTGCACATTTGAGGTTTGTGACAATAAACTGGAAAGCCGCCTGAAAGCGAACACATGCTTTCGAGCGTGTTCCCGACACTACTCACGACGGACGCCTCAGGTGGTGTGTGGGAAAACGTTAATTTATTGCCTTCACAGCAAGAAAACTGGAGGCTTCTAGACTCGTGAACAACCGCCATTTAACCTTTAGAATCACCAGATATGACGCATTTTCTTCTACTCCTTCAGTCAACTGCATCATCACTCCGGTGTTGCCTACGTGCTCCGAGGACCGTAGTCACAGCTCTGGTTAGTAACTCGGGAGAGAAAAAGATAAGTGAATTTGGGAGTTGTTGGGAAAAAAACATCTGAGATAGACCCCTGGATGGTTAGCAAGTCTTCCTTTGTGTATGTGATTCCAGAGACGATCAAAAAACATAGACAATACTACATTTTAGATGGATTTGATGGGCCTGATCGGATCGACCAATAATTGAAATCTTTCGCAGGTCTGTGGTTAGGGTTCATAGTCTGTCATGCTCTAAATTCCTCACCACAGACTCCTGGTATCACTGCTGTCACTGAATCGGTTGGTGATCTTTCAAGAGTACTCCCTCTTGGCCACTGTATTGCCAAGAGTAAATCGGGCCAGGCTGTCTGTAGACTCTTCCACAACAACCATGGCTTCTGATTAGCATGGACGGTGATGGACTTCGTAATGGTGACATCATCCATGCACTTGCTGATATAGGCAGTAAGTTTCTGTGTTTACTTGAAGGTCTGTGAGAGAATTGTTTGAGCATGGTCCAGTCTGAGGTGGCAAAACAGTTTTGAAATACCTGAAGGGACTCCTCTGGACACACTCACACACTATTTCCAAATTGGTTAGGAAACTTTAATCAGGGGTGTTTAAAGGTCAAGTGTAATCTCTATAAACATTCTAAAATAGATGGTGAAATGAAAAATACATATAACATTATTCACTTCACTGTCTATATGAAAAAATAATTATGGGCAGAGAGCAAGTCATCCATGCACAAAGTGATTCAACAAAAACAAGAAGGTAGCCTTTACCTTGAACAGGAGTGATCATGTCTGTGAAATCCATGACCAGTTCAGCACCGGACCAAGTGGGTGGGTCAAATATACCTGGCAACAGCCTAAGTGTGGGGCAAACTTTGAGTAGCTGTCAAATATTACAGTCACGAGAGTGGGCATGACACAACTCAGACATTTTAGGATGCCACCACATGCGAAGTTTGGTTAGCATGGGTCTGGGGCCAATATGAGGCATAGTGCAGCATAGCATAGTGAGTTTTGGTCAAAATATCTTTTGTTCAGGAGATGCGTTGTGCTGTATTTTAACCAATTCACTATGAGACGGAGGTTTGGGCAGATCAGGAGAGGATTTGTCAGATAGACAAGCATCTGTGGGACATAGCCTGCAGCCTGGTTGGCAGCCAAGTCGGCAGCATTATTGCCGAGGGCTGTGGTCGAAGTGGATTTGGAGTGGCCAGGGACCTTGATGATAGCCACCGCCGAAGGTTTGGCCAGGGCTTTGTCTAATCGTTGGATCAGTGTCAAATGTGCAATAGGGGTTCCTTTGGCTGTTTTAAAGTCATTCTATTTCCATGCAGACAGGTCCAACACAGCAGCAGAGACAGCATAAGCTGAGTCAGAATAGACAGTGACAGATTGTCTGACCACCAGTTCCAGTGTGAGACAGAGTGTGAGCACTTCCGCTGCCTGGGCCGAGGGAGCATGTGTTAGTATGGAAGAGGAAACTGTAAAAATTCACATGAGGGCTGCTGCTCCACTGCGGCAGCTGCCGGAGCCAAAGAGCCATTCGGCTTACGGTAACAGCAAGTCTGTCTGTTGTTTCACCATATGTCCCAGCTGCCAGGCCTTGTGTCCTGGAGACAGAGCGAGTGAAATGTGGGGTACTGACTCAGAGTGGCAGACGGTGTCAGCTGCCACTGGTGTTTGTGGTGAATGTACAAACGAACGGTGGAAGGTCAGTGCAGCCAAGATTGTCAGTAGGGGTTGAGTCCATTGCAGGGCCTGTTGAGTCCCTGAGAAGCCCATCAATTGTACAGTGTGTTGTGACAATACAGTGTCAGGGAGAGATGTTGAGTGATGAGTCTGTTGCCCCTGAATCAACGAGAGTGTTCACTTTTTACCCTGCAACAGAGATGGGGATTATCGCTGCATTGCTGGACCCCTGGCTTCCCAGGCACCCCTAGTGGTACTGTCCAACCTGCTGCTGTCCATCCTGCTGCCAGGGTGGGCCGCAGGATGGACTCCACAACACATCCTTGTCTGATTAGCAAATGGACAACACTTTATCTGTTGATTAAATGTACATGGTCATATTTAAGCAAATAATGAAAGTACAATAAAAGTAAAATAGTCTTCAATGCGAACATGGCAAAATGTTTATTGGCAACGTCGAGTAGGAATGCTTTGGCATACTCCCCATCTGTGTATTTAAACACACAGCAGAACCTTGCCTCTGCACAAAGGCTGTCCATTCTTGTTGAAAACTTCGGTACTCATATTTTTTTCTGTTTATTTCTGTCAAAGCGTTTCCATAATTAGTTATTCTGACACGATCGTTAGACCCTTCTGCGCCTGTGGACATCGACAGCCAGACTAAACTACGGCAACACCACGAGGACAAACTGTCTGCGTCATTTGCATTGCCTCCCACACCAAACTACGGCAACCCCACAAAGACAAACCTTCTCTGCACGATGGAAATAACATGTACAGTATGTTGTTATAAGGGCGACATATGCAACCCCCAAAAGAGCCAGGTATGGCTTGTGAGCCATAGGTTCCTGACCCCTGATGTAAACAGTCCGCTGCGGCGAGTCCTGCCTTCTAATGAATGTTCTGTCCACTCGGTAGCATGTTAGCTGGTCAGTCTAAATGCCGCTGTCTGCTACTGCCATGTTTCCATAAACACAAAAACAGCACTCTCCCACTGTCTTTCGAGCAGAGTGGAGCAATCGAATGTAATCCACCTTGTTGTCCACCAAATGTACATTAGCGAAGATGATGGAAGGAATAGCCAGGTTGTGTGGTTCTCTGCTTCCTCCTTCACTGTCTTGGGCACCTCCACTTTGGCCGCGACCCAAGAGTTGGGGATGGAGTTGTTGTAGGCACCCGGAGCACACCCTAGTTCTGCAGCTCCTTAGTGAGAGTAGACTAACGCAATAAAAGTAGTTGTGCCAATGTTGACCAGAAGCTTCTGACTCTATCTGCATTTTTGAATATGTACTCATGACAAAGACCGATACAAACACTTGGACGCATAAGATGAAAAATACAAAAACACCATTTGCTTGGGACGGAGGGCAGCCGCTGTGTATGCGCATGATTATCTTGATTGATTTTAATTGTTTAACAATTATTTACCATGCTCACATTGTACACCTATGACACAATTAGCCAGTGCCCTTATAGATTACAATACTAACAATCCGATTTCATACCATGTAAAGCAATGTAATTACAGCTGAATTTTCAGAAAGCCCCATCCTGTATGACAATCTGGACACAATGGGACAGTCCTTGAGCAATTTACCTAAAAATCTCATCCTGACTTATGCAGAATCTGTCAAAGATGGTTGTCTTGAAGTTCTTAAAAATAACATTGCAGATAAAAAATATTGCAAAATTAAAATCTTGCTCACGCACTCGGTTGCATGTTGAACTTAGTGTTCCAGTGAAAATGAAGCGACCTCAAGGACACACTGATGAAGCAGGGATGGAATGTTGAAAAGCAAGTCCAGTTAACGGAACAACTGACAGAAAAGATCACAAGTTTTAAGTTTGCTGACGCCCACCTCCTCAAAATGGAAATGCAACGTGATGATGCAGAGCCTTACGTAACAATGATATATTAGCACGGCCCCTTACCTCTCGTGAATTACCTTCTGAAGATCAACAAAAACACATACACTTTTGCCTATATTGATCATTGAATTGGTAAAATCACCCGACCAACGGTATAATGACCAAATCCTTGAATTATGGTTTGAACACTAGTGAGAAAATCTTCTCCTTCAAGCTTCCAGGGACATTCAGCAGCCCACCGAACGCACCAAAATACTCAACAGAACACTCCAAAGAGATGGAACAGTCCTCCATACTCAAGACACAGATGGGAGTCCTGGAGATAGTCCAGTCCTGCCTCCAGCAACAGAGCCATGATCAAGAGAATGAGTTAACTCATGTCTGACGATAGCTACAATTAGCTTGACAGCAGTCCTTTGAGTCTCTGACTCATCCCATCGCTCACTTGCTTTGGACTCTTGCTGCAGACAAGTGTCCCAGAGCCCCGCTAATCATCTCCAACCTTTGGGCCACAAACCAGCTTCCAGTCCCTCTGTGACAATGGACAACCCCACGATGAACTCACCTTGCCACAATCTTAGCGTATCACTTTGTGACGACCAATCCCTTGCCCCCCTCAGATGCTGTCTATGTACATGACTGACTGAACACATGCTGGGCTTGTACTCACATGACATTCCGCTACTCAATAATGTTCTTCAATTCCATCAAATTTTGGATGAATAAACTGCTAAAGGGACTTTATTTTGTGGTTCTGCGCTTTTACCGATTCCTCAAATCGTGTTTTTCAACCATTAAACCTTAAGTTTGGACAAACCATTCCCGATACAAAGTTTTGATGCTCCATATTCCGACTCCTCCATGTGTGCCACCCACTTTTGTGTGACCAAACAAAATTCTGCTCGCCTCTTACAAGCCTTTACAAGAGACAATTGATGCTATGCTTCAAAAAGGCATGATTTGGCTATGTAATCGTAGCAACTCAGCGCATTTCTGGCTGGTTTTAAAAGCAAATATTAAGTAGCGGCCCACCATTGACTATAAAAAAATTAAACACTTAACACTTAAATCCCAGCCCCGACTATGTGGCGTTTGCATGTTCTCCCCGTCCCTGTGTGGGTTTTCTCCGGGCACTCTGATTTCCTCCCAGATCCCAAAACATGCAACATTAATTGAATAGTCTAAATTTCCCCTACGTGTGATTGTGAGTGCAACTGTTGTCTGTCTTCATGTGCCCTGCGATTGGCTGGCAACCAGTTCAGGGTGTACCCTGCCTCCTGCCCATTGCCAGCTGGGATAGGCACCAGCACTCCCGCAACCCTCGTGAGGGTACCTGGCAAAGAAAATGGATGGATTGCATATTATTACAACAATAAGTATTACATACGAGTCACTCCCAGAATAGTTCGTAATATTTTATTAAAATTAAAACCCTGCAGTGGCACAGTGGGACAGCTGCAAAGCATTGGCTGACTTGCTTCTTACATGGGCGGCACGGTGGAACAGCTGGTAAATCGTTGGCCTCACAGTTCTGAGGTCCCGGGTTCAATCCCAGACCCGCCTGTGTGGAGTTTGCATGTTCACCCCGTGCCTACGTGGGTTTTCTCCAGGCAATCCGGTTTCCTCCCACATCGCAAAAACAGGCAACATTAATTGGACACTATAAATTGCTTCCATTTGTCAAGAGCCAGATATACTTCCTTTTGAGTCATGAGCATTGTTTGTTTACATTTTGCATAGCTATCAATAAATTGTTCAATAATAAAATGTTTATTTCCAATATTTTACTGTTTTTCTAGTTGAGAATGGTCAAACTATCCATCAGTCCATTTCCTACCGCTTCTCCAGGTTGGGTCGCAGGGGAAGTAGCTTCAGCAGGGATACACAGACTTCTAATTCCCCAGTCACTTCGTTCAGCTCCTCTGGAGGGATCCCGAGGCGTTCCAGCATTACCTGGGTTGTCTCCGGAGTCTTTTCCAGGGGGACATGCCCGGAACACCTCACCAGGGAGCCGTCCAGGAAGCATCCGGATCAGATCCCACACACCTTATCTGACTCCTCTCAATGTGGTGGCAGCAGGCTCAACACTGAGTACCTCCCTCCCGAATGACCGAGTTTCTCACCCTATCTCGAAGGGAGAGCCTGGGCACTGTGCGGAGGAAGCTCATTCCGTCCGCTTGTATATCATGGCCATAGGTGAGGGTAGGAACGTAGATCGACTCGTAAATTGGGAGATTCGCCTTCTGATTTAGCGCCCTCTTTTCCACAATGGATCGATACAAAGTCCGTATCACTGCAGACACTGCACCGATCGGCTTGTCGGGCTCTCGCTCCACTCTTCCCTCACTCATGAACAAGACCCCAAGATACTTGAGTTCCTCCACTTGGGGACAGGATCTTATCCCCGACATGGAGAGGGCACGCCACACTTTTCCGACTGAGGACCATAGTCTCAGATTTGGAAGTGCTGATTCTCCTCCCAGCTGCTTCACACTCGGCTGCGAACCTCTCCACTGAGCATTGGAGATCACACGTTGATGAAGCCAATAGAACTACATAATCTGCAAAGAGCAGAGATTCGATACTGAGGCCACCAAACCAGACACCCTCTATACCCTGGCTGCACCAAGAGATTCTGTCCATAAAAGTTATGAACAAAATCAGTGACAAAAGGCAGCTTTGGCAGAGTCCAACTCTCACCAGGAACGAGTCCAACTTATTGCCGGCAATGCGGACCAAACTCTGACACTGGTCGTACAGTGACCAAACACCTCATATCAGGGGGTCCAGTACCCCATACTCCGGGCTTCTCCAAATCCACAAAACACATGTAGACTGGTTCGGCAAACTCCCACACACACTTGAGCTCCCTGCCGAAGATGTAGAGCTGGTCCACTGTTTCACGACCAGTACGAAAACTACATTACTTCTCCTGAATCTGACATTCGAATTCCCGACGGACCCTCCACTCCAGCACCCCTGAATAGATCTTACCAGGGAGACTGAGGAGTGGGACCCCCGCCCCCTATAGTTGGACCACACCCTCCAGTCCCCCTTCTTAAAAAGGGGAACCAAGACCCCAGTTGCCAATCCAGTGGCACTGTCCCCAATGTCCATGTGTTGTTGCAGAGGCATGCCAAACAGGACAGCCCCACAACATCAAGAGCCTTTAGGAACTCGGGGAAAATCTCATACAACCCAGGGACCCAGCCTCCAAGGAGCTTTTTGACCACCTCATTGACCTCAACCCCAGAGATAGAAGAGCCCGCCACAGAGAACATCGACTCAGCTTCCTCATGGCAAGGCGTCTCAGTGGAATTGAAGACGTCTTCAAAGTATTCTCTCCACCGGCTCACAACATCAGCACTGCCCCATCCCCACTATACACAGTGTTGACGGTGCACTGCTTCCCCAACCTGAAACGCCGAATGGTGGACCAGAATTTCCTCAAAGCCGTCTTGAAGTCATTGTCGATGGCCTCACCGAACTCCTCCCACATCAGGGTTTTTGCCTCAGTGACCACCAAAGCTGCATTCTGCTTGGCCAGCCAGTACCTGTCAGCAGCCTCGTGTGTCCTACAGGCCTAAAATGCCCGATAGGACTCCTTCAACTTGACAGCATCCCTCACTGTTTGTGTCCATGAACATGTTCAGGGGTTGCCGCCACAACGGGCACCGACCACTTTATGGCCACAGCTCCAGTCGGCCGCCTCAGCATTGGAGGCCCGAAACGTGTTTGGTGCATCGGCACAAACAGCAGTCAGGACCTGTCCCCCCGCCTGAAGGGGGAGGGAGGCTACCCTCTCTTCTTCTGGGGTGAACCCCAGCGCACAGGCCCCAAGCCGGGGGGCCATGGGTATCCGCACACATACTTGGCACCTCTCACCGTGGGACTGGTACCAGAGCCCAAGTGGTGCGGAGAGGCGACTCGGACTATATCTAGTCAGATCTTCTCGACCTCGCGCACCTTTGCAACTTGATCATGTCCAGCGGATGATCTAAGTTCATATTTGGTCGCTTTAGCAACACTGACCTGTTTAGGTGTCGGAACTGGATCTAAGCAGGGCACCGCTCCAGATTTTAACTTTTTTTTTTTTTTTTAACCCATCTCAGACATGAGTCCACAAGTAAAAGAGTCAAGGGTGAAACTTTCACTGCAAATCACAGAATGCTGACTGGGTTTAGAAAAATTCACTCTCTTCGTTTGCACAAACCTGACCCATTGTCTTCTGGATCTTTGGGAGAATAATGTAAACTGACCAGAATAATTCGAATTACTACAAAACTGAACCATTGATTTTAACTTACAATCACTGAGAAATTCTCAAAACAAATAGAGTTTTCTTCAGCGTCAACAACCAATGCTGCGAGCGATATTGAATCCACAAACACAAGTCGCCTTGCTATGACATCAGAAGTAAAACAACACGGGAGTTGGCGTTTGCCATGTCCAGGGAATTCAGTCAAAGTTCGGGTATTGTTATTCATAAATACATACGTAAAAAGAAGATGTGTATTTTATGGTACAGTTGAACATATATTTTCGTCTAGACAAGATAACTTGCAATCAAAAATTGACGTTACATACACTTTAATAAAGTTGAAGGACCTGTCACATTTGGGTTTGTGAAGGTGAGGAAGACAAGGCACAGATGTGGAAGACCCAAGTGTAGGAAAGCAGGGAGGCAATGGAGGAGTCCAGGAGTCTCAAAAAGTATTTGTCCCAAAAAGGCTCAGAAGGCACATGGATAAAAGCAAACTAAACAAAGTAACAAAGATACACTTAACTCAGCGACCACTGGATGGGCGCTGCCAGCGTAACAACGGGTGGTGGCTGCTGGATAGGCACTGCTGCATAAGAGTTGGGTTGTGACCACTGGTTGGGTGCAGCTGGAGCAGGGTTGGAGGGCAGCCGCTGGTCAAAATCCGCCGGAGCAAGGATGAGTGGGGGTTGAGCGCCACCATAGCAAAGACGGGTGGCGGTCGCTGGTCAAGGACCACCGGAGCAAGGAACCGGTAGCGAAGACCACTGGACCGAGGCGTAGCTCCTGGGGTGACGGAACAGGAGCCAGGCGCAGCTCCTGGGTAGCTGGAACGGGAGCCGGGTGCAGCTGCCTGGGAGGCAGAATGGAAACCTCGTGCAGCTGCTGGGGTGCTAGAATGAGAGCCTGGCACACCTGTCAACGGGGGCTTGGCGCAGCTACCGATGAGCAGGTATGGGAAAATTAGAGGCAGAAAGGTATGGTTGGAAGGCTGAGGGCACTGGGAGGGAGACTGGTGGCTTACCAGGTGATGCCGGGCTCATGTTTTCTTCGGTCCATTCTCTCACACTTATGGATTGTGAAGGCAATGAAGGCATTGTCATTGAAGACCCATGTGCAGGTAAGCAGAGTGGCAAGTCAGAAGTTCAGGAGTCTCAAAAAACATTTAATGTCCTAAAAAGACAAAGAAGGCACTTGGAAAACGTGGTATATCGTCACCTGGATCATAAACAAATTAACAGTTCTCTCTAGCCATTCTGAAGAATGTTACTAACAAAGACCTTTTTCTGCAAATTTTGGATGGTCTCCTGTCAAAGATGACTGTTCAAGTCAAATCATCAGCATCAGATTTATTAGCTAGAGAGGCCACAGCATGAACTATCATTTACAGACCTCTAGTCATGTTTAATCTCCGCCTTTTTGCAGGAACTCAAAATAAAGTTCAAAGAACCTGTAAGGGTTTGAGTTTGTGAAGGTGAGGAAGACAAGGGAAAGATGCGGAGAACCAAAGTGCAGGGAATCAGAGAGGCAAAGCAGAGGTTCAGGAGTCTAAAACAATATTTAATGTCCAAAAACACAACTAAACTTAAACTTGGGAGCAAAATATGATTGGCGACCAAGAAGTGGCACATAGACTGACAGAGACACTGGGAATGACATTGACATGGACACTGACATGAATACTGGATTGTCAAGACTTCAAAGAAACCAGGGAACTAAATACAAACAGATTGATGAGACAACGAGAAACATCTGGACAATACACAAGTGGCTGGAGGGAACTAATGAGTTGACACAAGTAGGTAAATAAAAACAGGGGTACACAATGAACTGAATGAGCACAATGAATGAATGAATGAATACCATTGAACACAGGAAAACACAAAACAAACACAAACAAAAACATAGAACATGACAACCATTTGTTCTTTTCAAATGTGACAAGGCATTCCGAATGGAACACGGGCAACTTCCACTGGCATTTTAGAGTTCAGGCTTCTTTAGTGACCACGCTGACGTCACTATGGCTCTCCTTCTCTGAGTTTGCCTTATAACTCATAAGCAATCCACACACTCAGGTTTGGAAATGTACTGTAGTTCTTCTCCAAGTCACATTCAGGAAAATTGTCATATGAGTACATTTTCTCATTTTTAGGGTTATTGAGACATAGTGCCTATAGACTGCTTGAGAGATGAGGTTCGGGAATTGTAGGCAGAGATGGCTGCGTACCACTTCCATCCTGCTGCATGTCAAATATTCATGACATCTAGCCAATACCAGCTGTAGCTAATATAATGGTGTGATGTCGTGCGCTATAGTAGGAACAGTACGTAGAAGCGCACTTTTATTTGGAAAGGCAGTACTTTCTCTGTCATTTATTCCATTTTGTTCTTTTCCACGTCATTGATGGTATAAGGAATTGTGTTTAAAAATGTTCATTGTAGGGGGGAAATGCCATTGAATTGTTGGTGGAAGATCTGAGAAACACGGGAAGTAGGCTACGTACTTTATTTTGAAAGAATGCTGATCATGTGGCGGGAGGAACTACTCCCTCTTGTATGTGAGACTTCTGAGTGTAAGGTGCACATTTTGTTCTCCTCCACATAGTTTTATGGTTTCGTTGGAGAATGTGAATATTAGTTAATTTAAAACGTTTGCAAATCAGGTGTAACCACAGAGGCACAGAGTTGAATACGTTTAATTGATTTTAAGCATAACCTTGTTAGTTGGACAACGAGTAGAGAGGTTGCAATGTGTGCGTTGCTGAGGACTATGTGGTTTGTTTGATTCGAAGGAGTGTTAGCAGAAGCCGCATGGTGGCCGTGTTCTTGATGTTGCAGAGTTTTGAGAGTAATTGTGACGAGAAATCTGTGTACATCTTTGAATGTGTCTCCTTCATAATGCAGAAAGAGGATTAAACCAGGTTCAGACCAGCCAATGTGTGTCTTCTCATTCATCATCCAAAAAAAATACACAGCGCAGTGTTAGACTCACTGTAATAGCAGGGTGTGGTTTCCTGAGCACATTAGGGTAATTTCCAGTAGCTGTTTTTACTTTCTGTTACAAGGAACAAAGTGACAACAATGGTGACCATCGAAGCGTGTCTGCTTGAAGAAATGGACCTAAATGACCAGATAATGGGTTTAATTATGTTGCTAAATCGATAGAGAAGGTGGAAACGTACGGTGCCGTGAAAAAGAATCTACCCCCTTCTGATTTCTGTTTTGTTTTGTTTTTTTATGTATCTATCACTCATTATGGTGGCGCAGCGATAGAGCATTGGCTTCACATTTCTGAAGGCCTGGGTTCAAATCCCGGCCCCCCGCCTGTGGGCAGTTTGCATGTTCCACCCATGCTTTCATGGGTTTTCTCTGGGCACTCCGGTTTCCTCCCACATCCCAAAAACATGCATTCAGTGGAGACTCTAAATTGCCCCTACGTGTGATTTTGAGTGCAACTGTTGTTTGCCTTTGTGTGACCTGCGATTGGCGAGCAACCAGTTTAGGGTGTACCCTGCCTTCTGTCCGATGACAGCTGGGACAGCCGCCAGCACTCCCACAACCATTGTGAAAATGGATGGATGGATATCACACATCAAAGTTTCAAATCCATCCATTCATCCATTCATTTTCTTAGCTGCTTATCCTCACAAGGGTCGAGGGGAGAAAACCCTTGCAGGCACGAGGAGAACAAGGAAATACAAAATGCAGTTTTCTATGACAGTTCAATTTATTAAGGCACAAAAAAATTAAAACCTTCCTGACCCTCTATGTGTATCCTTCCTCATGCATGATGACAGCTGGAAAAGAATCCAGGACTCCCGCAACCCTTGTAAGGATAAGCGGCTCAGAAAATGGATGGATGGATGGGGATGTGATGTCCAAACATTATTTCAGCCTGCGTCTAACTTGAGAAAACACCTTGTGGTAAGTTGTAGATATTTCTAGTGTGGAGTGAGCAGTGGATTTGGGAAAATTAGCACTACCATGATAAATAAATACTACCATGTTACTAGCAATATGGTGTCAAACTCGTACACACAATCAATAAGTCTGTTCTACAACATCTTCATTAAGTCATTTAAGCAATTAAAGCAAATAATATTTCTCAAGGGCCCCAAAGTATCGGTTGTATTTTGGGCAATTAAAATTTGAAATCATGGTAGGTGTGTCTCGATTCGCATTTTTATTTCAATTTTTGTTTATGTTCTGATTAAAAAAAAAAACAAAAGTTAGTGAACTTACTCTTGTAGTATTTCAGATGACTTTCCTAGTATTACTCAAGAACTAGATCAGAAGAAGTTTTCTTCGGCTAACTCATTTTTAGTCATTTGAACAACAAATTTCTCACACAGGCATTTTGAACCTCTGGCTCGCGATTCATATTGTGCTCTTTTGATGGTTGCACATGGCTCATAGATCCCGCATAATGCCATACTGCACATCCTTTCTTATGTATAGACAATGCAAATGAGGCAGAGACAGTTTATCCAAGCAAATCACAAATGAGGTGAGCCAGACCTTTATATCTCTGACACGTCTCCTTGGCCCATTGGGGCCAAGCCCAACGCAAAACTCACTCACCCTGAATGCAATGGTAGGTCAGATAGATGTCAATGTTGGAGGCCAACCCAGACCATGCTAATAATTTCCTTGATCCCCCCTCACCTGAAACCACTGTCCACTAAGGTGCAAAAGCCCCCTGCTCCACCCATGAACAATCTTATCTATTAATCTGACTGATATCTGCTGGGTTTTTTCCAGAATAACTCAGACCCCAATGGATATCGGGAATTTTTCATCCCTGTAAATACAAAAAACAGAAATATATGTCAGTGAGACATACAGTAAATAAAATAAATATTTCAACACCCTGCTATATTGTAAGTTCTCCCAATGGAGAGGTCTGAAATTTTCATCATAGGTGCATGTCCACTGTGAGAACTATAATCTAAAAAGAAAACTCCAGAAATCACAATGCATGATTTTTTAACAATCTATTTGTGTGGTACAGCTGCAAATAAGTATTTCAACACTTATCAGTTAGAATTCTGAGCTTCAAAGACGTGTTAGTCCGCCGTTAAAAGTCCACCTCTATTCCATGTATTATCTTGAACCAGATGCATCTGTGTGAGGTCGTTAGTTGCATAAAGACACCTGTCCACCCCATACAATCAGTAAGACTCAAACGTGTAACATGGCCAAGAACAAAGAGCTGTCCAAAGACGCCAGAGACAAAATTGTACAACTCCACATGGCTGGAAAGGGCTACGGAGAAAGCCAAGCATCTTGATAAAAAAAAAGTCCACTGTTGCAATCATTAGAAAATGGAAGAAGCTAAACATGACGGTCAATCTCAATTGGAGTGGAGCCCCATGCAAGATATCACCTCGTCGGGTCTCAATGATCCTTAGAAAGGTGAGGAATCAGCCCAAGACTACACGACAGGACTTGGTCAATGACCTGAAAAGAGCTGGGATCACCGTTTCCAAGGTGACTGTTAGCAATACACTAAGACGTAATGGTTTAAAATCATGCATGGTACAGAAGGTTCCCCTGCTTAAACCAGCACATGTCAAGGCCCGTCTTAAGTTTGCCAATGACTATTTGGATGATACAGAGGCGTCATGGGAGAAGGTTTTGTGGTCAGATTAGGCCAAAACTTTTTGGTCATAATTCCACTTACCGTGTTTGGAGGAAGACGAATGATGAGTTCCTTCCCAAGAACACCATCCCAACTGTGAAGCATGGGCCTGGAAGCATCAGGCTTTGAGGGTGTTTTTCTGCACATGGGACAGGATAACTGCACTGTATTAAAGAGGGGTTAACCAGCGACCGCGGCAATGTATTGTGAGATGTTGGGGAACAACCTCTTTCCCTCAGTCAAAGCATTGAAGATGGGTCGTGGCTGGATCTTTCAACATGACAATGACCCAAAGCACACACCTAGGAAAACCAAGGAATGGCTCAGTAAAAAGCAACCTAACCCTGGCGTGGCCTAACCAGTCTCCAGACCTAAACCCAATAGAAAATCTTTGGAGAGAGCTGAAACAACATGTTTCTCAGTAACGGCTCAGAAACCTGTCTCCTCTAGAGAATATCTGTGTGGAGGAGTGGGCCATAATCCCTCCTGCAGTGTGTGCAAACTTGGCGAATAACTACAGGGAACGTTTGACCTCTGTAATTGTAAAGAAACGCTACTGTACCAAATATTAACATTGGTTTTCTCAGGTGTTGAAATACTTATTTGCAGCTGTATCACATAAATAAATCAATAATAATAATCATACACTGTGATTTCTGGATTTTTCTCTTTAGATTATCTCTCTCACAGTGGAATTTCAGACCCCTCCATGATTTCTAAGTGGGAGAACTTGCAATATAGCACGGTGTTGAAATACTTATTTTATTCACTGTATATGATCTCAGTTTCCTTTGCTGGGTCACCGGGGCCCCCATCTGGAGCCAGGCCTAGAGGTGGGATTCGAAGGCAAGCACCTGGTAGCCGGGGCTGCACCTATGGGAGTTGCGGGACACAGCTTAAAAGGGTAACATGGGTCCCCCTTCCTATGGGCTCCCCACCTGTCAGAGGAGCCATCGGGTTCAGTGCGATGGGAGCTGGGCGGTGGCCAAAGGTGGGGACCTTGGCGATCCGATCCCCGGCTACAGAAACTAGCTCCAGGGACATGGAATGTCACCTCTTTGGCAGGGAAAGAGCCCAAGTTGCTGTGTGAGGTCGAGAAGTTCTGACTAGATATAGTTGGACTCACCTCTACATACTGCTTGGGCTCTGGTACCAGTCCTCTTGAGAGGGGTTGGACTCAGTTCTATTCTGGATTTGCCCACAGTGAGAGGCAAAATCTTTTTCTGACACCATAAGCAAGGAGACAATCTTGTCTTTGTGGATCTTTATTACAAAAGAAAGGAAAATCTTTGCAAAGAGAGGAAAGGGTACAATTCTCGTGAGTTGTCACCCTTTACGCTATAGACTAAAAGATCTTTGGTAATAGGAAAGGGAGAGAGACAGAAAAAACAACGGCTAGATACACATGTATGCCACAAGGATTTGAATTAAAAATGCCACTGAAAGTTTTATGTTATTTCATCCCATTTTCAATAGCTGCATTTCAGTTTAACTTTTCAATGTTAACAAATTCACCATATAAAAAAATTTAACCTTTAAAATTCAAACACAATATTTTCAGTCTCCTGAGATTCAAGTGGCTACAATTCGTTAAATTAAGTGTAAAGAAGGAAGGGTTACTTCAGGTCAGAACCCAACACCCAGCCAATCCAGTTATGGTTTCTTAGTCACGTGACATCACATACTAAGAAAGCGTAACTGGTTTTCTCCTCATATTCCCACCTCATATGTGTCATGATTGATGATGAATCCCTGTTTTGCGCTTATCACTGGTTTGCTCTGATCACTGTTTTTGCGCTTATCACTAGTTTTCCTCTTCCCACTCCCCATTTTATGGAAGCGCATCACTTTATCACAATATTCGAACATCTTGGAAATTGTAGGGTACTCGAACTCCGAAATGTTGAGACTTGGGTACCATCAGATCTTGAGGCAATGACCCCCTCATTGAATTTTACCCAGGGAACTCTTTCCCTTGCTATGAAGTCTTGCGGTACCGAGCCCCTTACTGAATTTAAACCATCAGACTTGAACCCCACACGGTCAGGTTTTGTGGACTTGAACCCTCACTGATCTGTACCGTAGGTACAGACTCAAACCCTACTAATGGAAAGTGGGGAGAACAACTACCAATACCTCTTAATACAAAGACAAGATTTATCAAGAAATAAATACTAAAAAATCTTCACCTTAATTTTTTGTTGTGATTCATTTGGAATCCCGAGGTGATGGCCCATCCAGGAAGGCAGCTGGGTAGTGTCCCGTCCTAATTCTCGGGTAAGGACAGGAAGAGTGCTCTTGTCCCGGATGATCAGTCACAGGTCCGGAGAGTCCCTGGATTGGCGATCAAACTTGGAATCCCACTTTATGACAACTACTGTTTTGGCAAAATCTTTTTCTGACACAATAAGCAAGGGGACAATCTTGTCTTTATGTTTTTTTGTGATAAAATAAAGGAAAATCTTTGCAAAGAGCGGAAGGTACATGTCTCGTGAGTTGTCACCCCTTACAATAAAAATCAGACTAAAAGTCTTTTGGTTATATGAAAGTGAGAGAGACAGAAAGAGAAAAAAAACAAGACAAAACAAGACAGTTATCTATGTCCAGGTGTATACACATGGAGCCGGGAAAAACATCACATGATGAACAGTCCGACTGGGAGTACTAGAACCCATAACAGGATAAAGTTGAAGGGAGAACTAATATTCAGTGTACAGTAATCCCTCTCTACTTCACAGATCACAAATCATGGATTCAGTGCATCACGGATTTCTGGAAACCCCCCCCCCCAAAAAAAAAAAACAGAAAAAAATGGATCGCTACACATTAATGCGCCATCCCCAGCACGACAACATGGACCAATGAAGGAAAATAAATAAATAAATAGAATTTTAAAAAATCAAAAACAGTAGCATACATCAGTACAGTACTGCAGCAGGAAACCACATTGATGGGGTATAATGGGGCATCCCCAGCGAGACGTTTACCAATGAAACCAAACAAAAAACAAAAAAAAAAACGCCATTTACCCCTATTTCGGGGTTTTTCGCTTGTCGCTGGTGGGTCTGGTACCAATTAACCCTGAAAAACAAGGGCTTAATGTAAATCCAAAATATAAATCTGCCCAAACAGCATGATTGGGAAGAACATGTTCAGGCAGAAGGGTGTCCACATGTGCACTTGGCACCAGGACACACTAAAATGCAGTTCAATGATCAAATATGTGGACATGTCATGAGACTTGCGACCTCGTGTCTTGGACACTCGGGTGAAGAGGGGGGGGGGGGTTGTACTGGAATATCGTTGATTAAAAATACTTACTTTCTGAGTATGCGATTTCAAAAAGAAAAAAGAACGTCAACAATACTCGAGCTCTGTTTGCTGTGGTTGACAAGCTCACAACCCCCCAAATCAGATAGATCCAGAACTCATAACAGCTGACAAATGCAATGAGTTTGCCAATTATTTTACTGAATAAATACAATCCATCAGGTTAAATGTCAGCACAAATCAGCAAAATGATAAAATGATTTTACATCTGAAGCCGCTCAGGGAAAATTCTATTAAGTTGTCAGAATTTGATATAGTTGACCAAAAAAGTAGAGAAAAGTGTTCATCAGCAGTTGAAACCATCAATGAGCTGTCTTGACTCAATACCATCTGACTTTTTCAAAACTGTTATGAAGTCAGTGCTACCTGATTTGCAGGAAATAGTCAATTCAGTCTGGCGAGTTGCCCAAAGCTCTTGAAATAGCTGCTGTTAAGCCTCTTCTAAAAAACAGAGCACTGGACAATTCCATATCTCAAATCTCCCTTTCTTAGTCAAGATTCTTGAGAAAGTTATTTTTAATCAACTCAGCAATTTCTTGAATTTAAATTGTTTTTTTGACAAATTTCAGTCAGGTTTCTGAACTCATCACAGTACAGAATTGTTGAATAAGTGTTAAATAAGATCAGGTTGAATGCAGTCTCGGGAAAGGTGTCAATTTTGGTCTTGTTGGATCTCAGCGCGGCTTTTGATACAGTAGATCACAATATACTGCTGAACAGGTTGGAAACATGGGTAGGACTAAATAGAACGGTCCTTAAATAGTTCAGGTCCTACCTGGAGGAAAGGAGTTATTTTGAAACCATTGGAAGTGCTCAATCTCAAAAAATGGCAATGACCAATGGGGTCCCTCAAGGCTCAGTTCTTGGACCCCTCCTGTTCAGACTGTATTTGATAGCCTTCGGTCAAATTCTTCAAAACTTTAATTTTGTCAGTTATATTTAGCAGTGTCTCCAGATGATGACACTTCAACTGAATTTTTGTGCCAATGCCTAAAAGCAGATGAATAATGGATGAGCAAAAATTTTCTTCAACTGAACCATTAAAAAACTGAGACATTTGTTGTTAGCAATAAAGAAGAGAATTGCTGTCAGTAAACACCTGGACTCTCTAGGTTTAAAAACCAAAGACCAAGTTCGAAATCTTGGTGTTCTTATGAATTCCGACCTGACTTTCAACAATCATATCAAATCAAACACAAAAACTGCCTTTTACCATCTGAAGAACATATCGAGAGTGAAGGCTTGCATGTATCAAGCAGACCAGGAAACGCTCATCCATGCTTTTATCTCAAGTAGACTTGACAGCTGTAATGGTGTTCTGACTGGACTCCCCAAAATGAGTATTAAACAGCTGCAGCTCATTCAGAATGCTGCAGCTCACATTCTGACCAGAAAAAAGCTGTCAGAGCCTATAACTCCAATACTAAAGTCCTTGCACTGGTCTCCATTCACCTTTTTAATAGATTTTGAAGTTCTGCTACTGGTCTATAAATCACTAAATGATTTAGGTCCTCAATACATGAAAGAAATACTTACGCAATACAAACCCTGTAGAGCTCTGAGATTGACTGATTTATGTCAAATAGTGGAACGCAGAGTCCAAAGCAAACATGGTGAAACAACATTTTGCAATTATGCTGCACACAAATGGAAAAAATTGCCAACAGAGGTGAGGTCAGCCCCAAGTTTAATGTTTTTAAATCTAGGTTGAGAACTTTTTTTTCTCATGCTTTTTAAAGTATTTCCACTTTTAATCATATTATTTACACTGTATGTGGTTTTAATATTACTTTTTTAAATATACAGTATATATTTTGTTGTCATTTTTGTTTCGATCACATTTTAATTTTTTTATGTCTTTGTTTTCAAATACGTTTAATCATGTAAAGCACATTGAGTTCCCTCGTGTATGACATGCGCTATACAAATAAATTTGCTTAGCTTTGCTAGGTGTGATTGTGAGTGTGACTGTTGTCTGTATCCAAGTGCCCTGTGATTGCCTGACAACCAGTTTAAGGTGTACCATGGCTCCTGCCCAATAACAGCTGGGATTGGCTCCAGCCCTCCGCTGACCCTCGTGAGGATAAGCGACTCAGAAAATGTATGCATGGATGGATGGATGGATTGCATTAATGTTTCCCTGATGACCAGATTTATTTCACATAAACTTTCTCTTTAGGTGTATGAGCACATATACACATTAAGTATAAATGAGTAAGTATAAGTCAGTAGTAAGGTACTGTATCTCAAAGCCAAAAGAGCTGAATTCCCTTTCCATTCGCAGTCCCATTGCTTTCAATTAGCTGGAAGTGGGCAATTACAGACGGCGTTGAGGCCTCTAATTTAAAATAAATGCAAAAAAAGACCCTTAAAGTAGTGTTAACAATTTTGTCCCCTGCCAGTTTTCTCATTATTTTGTTGCTCTTACCCAAGAAAAATGAAAAAAAAAAGGAGTAAATGCACTTGAGAGGATGAAGAATAAACAAACTGCTGCACATTATTCACTTGGCCTGGTGGTTAGGAATGGGATGTTGCCAGTCAAGGTGGAGTAATTCACAATGAATTTTTTTAATTGCTTTGATTGAAATGAAATATATATGGTTGCTTAAAGGTCAAGTGTCATCAAATGGATGATTTTTGGTTCAGGGATAATGACGGTTCTCTCACAGAGAAATCCCAAGACTACACCCCTGCACATTCCTTTCCAAAAAGCTAACTCCGACAGAAGGTAATTATAACATCGGAGACAGCGAACTGCTTGCAATCAAGACAGCCACGTCAGAATGGAGACTTTGGTTAGAGGCGACGCAGGTCCCGTTCTTGGTACTAACAGACCACAAAAATTGAGAATATATTAAGTCACCCAAGAAGCGTAACGCCAGACAAGCAAGGTGCATACTCTTTTTTTTATGTGGTTCCGCTTTGTGATGACCTATCGGGTGGGGACAAAGAAAAGGAAATGCGATACACTATCGTGTATGCACGATGTGGAAATAACCGAGTCCGATCATGCCCCTATCCTCCCTGACTCTTGTTTCGTCTCAGTCGTCACCTGGGAAATCGAGACCCAATTTAAAGATCTGCTTAAAGGTCAAGTGTCGTGAAACGGATGAATTTTGGTATATTATTAATGAAAAACCCACAGCCAATATGGTCCCATGTGTTTTTTCACCACAAAACATGATTTTGACGTATACAGCTTTTTGTAACTCCCACCATAAAAATTCTGTCAGGGATTTGTTTTCGAGAAGAAACAGGAAGTGACGTAAAGGACAGCGGCGCCCCCTCGTGGACTCGTTTGTTTACATTAGTTTTACCTCCGGGACGGTAGCTCGTTGTTCCTTCGTGTTATCCAAAATCCCGACTCATTGCATTGCTGGACATTGCTTGAACACTCGGGAGAATGGAATTACCCCAAGTTTGAAAGAGACCCTGTTCGTTGTGAAAAATGAATTGCACGGGTGCAGAGGACGAGAGCTTTGTGGGTTCCAAATAACAGGTAGGTGTGTATACAGCTCCTTTATTTTTCCGTTGAGGATGAGGCTAAGGCCTTCTATAGCCCTGTTCACAGCTATTCGGTTTTGAAATGCCATTAATGAAGTGGTTGATAGCTATTCATGCATGGCGCCAAACTCACTCCATGTCCAATTGCCCAATTTTTGTATGTTGTAAGGTGTCAGAGATGTTCCTATAGAAAAACAGCTAAGACAAGCCTGAGGACTGTAGAGAGTGAACTCAAACCAACCAAGATTGTCTTTTCGTGCACGGGACAGACGGAGGACACCCTGTGAGTGCACTTCCTCAGACTGCCAAAGTGATAGTCCCTGTCTGCTCCTTTTTATTGCATTCTCAGGTCAAAGGGTTACATGGTTATACAGTGAAAAAGCTGACACAGATAGCTACACCAACAGCACATAAACACTAAGGTACATGTTTCTTCAAGGCTGCAAGAGTGTCCTGATAAACCCACAAGAGAAAAAGCATGGCATTGTTTAAAGACATGTTTATGGCATTTGGGGGTATCCTCCTGCGGTAGAAGGGCGTCATCTCTTCCCAGTGTTGAGGAGTATCTGCTTAAGATCAGAAGGTAAACATGTTGAGGCCAGGTAGGAGACATCACTTCCCAGTGTTGGGGAGTATCACGTTGAGGTCGGCAGGGGGGCATCGCCTCCCAGGTGTCACTGGGTCACACTTCAAGACACGCACGCATGTCACAAAGAGGGATGTAGTCGATTCTGTCTATGATTGTACACCACCAACACAGAAAGTATTTGAATCCAGCTGCCACTTGTTCAGCCAATTTATACTCACTTGGAACACCACGAGGAACACCATTAGCGTTGATGTATGTCAGATCATTCTGCCCTTGCCAGTCAGCTGCTCTTTTTTCCCTACATCACTGATCGGTAAAATGGCATGTATAGCAGAAGTTTGTTCATAAGCAGACATTGGGTGAATGGATAACGGGAGTAGCAAAGTTATTAGAGTACAGTGTCCAGTCACATTTCTAGGTAATTTATTTAAAAAAGTTTATTAGCATTATATCACCACCAGATGTCACTGCGCGACAGTGGTGTGAATAAAATAACTTCAAACATATGTTAAGATGACTAGTTTTCCAGTCTACTTCCTTCCCCTTTTAAATCAATGCATGTAATAATGTTGGTGGTGACATCACTAGAAAATAATGCTTTTTTGTTCATGAAAAGAAGTCAATGGATATACTGAATCGCATTGTTTGCACTCACCATAAGGAACTGTTTTGTTCATTAATTTTATGGTACGGTTATCAGGTAATAATGTGGGAATGACTTGAAACAACGGTCTTGGACTCATGCACACAACACAATTCTTTAAAGTGCGACTGACACCAAAATATACATTTTAAAACATGTATTATTATCAAAACTACATATAATATGAATCACTTTGACGATAATTCAAGTCAGAAAAATTGAGCTCGGAGCATTTTATTAAAGCGCAAAGTTGCGAAGGTATGACATCCCAGTGGCCGCCATATTGTCTGTGGCATCATATGACGTCACGTGCAGGCATCACTGTCAGGTTTAAGCAGCCTAGGACATTTACAGTACAATTCTCAAGGAAGGAAGACAAGAGGAACTTCTTGCTCGCGAGGAGAATGTGGGATGTGTCTCTATCACAATCTCCAACCTGTTCTAATCACTTCAATTTTTTATTCCTTAGCGTGGTCTGCATCATAAAGGAAATGAAATGTATAAAAGTTAATCAACAAGGCGATGTTTTTGCAATACTGCTTAATGTGTGAAAGTCTGTGGATGAAAAGTTGCAGTGTGAGAATGTGGCAAGAAAGTGATTACAGCAGATAGCGTGCTAGAACGGAATGTTCTCGACGGTTGGGTGGTGATGACCACAATCAGCAGGTGTGATGCGACGCGACGCTTGACCCAGGCAACGATGGTTGACCCAGACCTAGAGGGAGACGGGAGCAACAAAACATCAAGAACCGCAGGCGGAAGGAGTCGGCCCACCATCCTGCAGACCAAGAAAGACCAATGAGAGAGCGCTAAGGATAACTGCAGGAGACACATAACCAATAGTGAATTAGTAGATTGTACTTTTAAATTGTCCTGGGCAACTCTGATGTGGAGTACGTCGGCTGGAGGGAACAGAGACGTACAGGGTTGTATTGAGAGGGACCCGAGACCAGGTGTTTGTTGAAGGAATAAATCCACTTGCGTGTGAAAACGCCGGCTTCCTGGTCATTTCTTTGCAGAACGAGCGCGCAAATTGTTGGATGAGTGGTGGTCGGGTAAGGTCACAATTTGGAGTCAGATGATTAACGGACTTTTGTATTGATCTAAAAATAATATCCAACAATTCTTGGTGACCCTGACGTGATGCAAGAAAGGTAAAGAATTCTGGGACTTAGCGAAAACCACAGAGTCTGGGACTCAGGGTCAGGGACCCATGTCCACACCAGGTGATGACCTGATAAGAAAGCCCCGAATCCGACCTTCCTTCCTCGAGTGGCCACATCGAAAAGGTAAGCAGAATACCTGTTACTAAAACGTCAAAATTCTGCATATTGGAGTGTGTAAATTGTAAGAGGAAGGATTATCGGAGGGGGCAATATTGTAAAAGTCTGGATGTTAGTTGGGTATAAAATCTGGGATTTACCTACTAGAATAGTTTGGAACTATTCGTGGTTAAGATACGGTGTAAAATCTGGGATTTACGTATCAGTATGGAAGCAGTGTGAGTGGAATACCAAACTGTTGTTCTGTGTGAAAAGTGTCCGGGACGCGCGCGGGTGGATTGTGAAATGGTGAGTGAAACTAAGTGTGACAGTGGTTTCGGGTGTGAGAAGCCATATGAGGGTAACGATGTGTGGTCGGAGATAAACGGTCATTATGTGAAATTGGAGACTCAGTTAATGAGTAGAATTGAAGGAAAGAAAATTAAGAAGGAAAGGGAGCGTAGCCAGAAGGTGTTTTTGACGTTAAAGAAAGATGAGCTGTTTCAAGGAGAGCCCGGAACGTGGGATATGTCAAAGTTGGCGAGGCAGTTACAGAAAAAGGAAAGTAGAATGTTGGCGAATATTTGAGGCTTGAAGGAAGATAAAGATCAAGCAAGTTGGAGACAGCGTGTTAAGTTGGAGAAGGAAGTGAAAGAGTTGGAGAAAGATAGACGTGGCAAACACCAGTTGGCAACGATTGCAACTGCGTTACCGGCGATAAGTATGGAGGAGTGTGAGGAAGTTGTGAAGAAAGTGCCTGCGTCGGTTGATAAAGTGGATGAGAGAAGAAAGACCCGGCCTTTGAAAACGGAAATCACAAATACTGGACAGAAATTGTATCATTCCTATGTCCATGCAATGGATACTCCCATTAATTTGATGGGTCGAGACATCTTCACAGCACTGAGAGCCCAAATTCTTTGTGGCAAACAGGGACTGACATTGACATTTCCTGACGGACAGGTCTTGGAATGCACCCAACCAGTGACGACAAGAGGCCAGTGGTTGATGGCCCCACTCTCCACAGTACCAGAGACTGCACGAATATACTGGGCTCGGCTGAGTCCAGAGACCCGATTCGGAGGAGGTGTCTACTCTACGTACTAGCTACTACTGTGGAAACCATGGATCCAGGCTTTGGCACCATACCACCCCCCAGTACCCAATGTAACTTGATTGCCTCATATTGTTTAAGCACATCATAGCAAAGTTTCCATTGCACCCAATGGGCCTCTCGATTGCATTGCATCACATAAGCAATGAAGCATTAAAAACAGAAAGCAAATATGAGATAACTTTATATCCAATTAATCTGGTTTGAAAGTGGGGTGATTGAGTTGCTTTCCCATTTCTATCGCCAGAGCATCTTCCTGGAATCACATTCGCTAGGAGGGACGTCAATCTTTACCCGTTATGAACGTCCTGTATCTTCATCATTGAATCCATGTCATAAGCTAGTGCACACTCATATTGTACATCTTCGCGGATTTATTCATCTTTTTCACCATGTGCCCCAAGCAAGAAATTGATTGTCAGTGTCAGTGATAAGAAGATGAGAGTTGTTTTGTCCATCAAAATAAAACGAGAAATCCTCGAGAAATATGAAAAAGGCATGTGTGCATGTGGCCTCAAGCTGTTGCTCCACGGGATTTTGAGAGGACCAAAGTGGAGGTTGAACCTGAAGTTGAGGAAATTGTTTCGCTGGGAATGGCTGAAGAGGACGTCAACAAGTTAGTTCAGGAGCTCCATGAGGATTTTTCAACAGAGGAGCTAAAGGAGCTGGAGGCGATGTAACACATGACAATGCAGGAGGAGTTTCGTGAGGACGGCGTTGAGGAGGAGGCCACCACCATTCCATCAGCCAGAACAAAAGAAGTGTTAACAAAATTCCATGACATTTCCGAATTTATCCAAAAGAATGGTTACCTAATGGGGCTATTGCTCACATCGATGACATTTGCCTTGCACATTTCCGCAAGATTATTAAAAGCCGTCAAAGACAAACATCCTTGAAAAGGTACTTCATGAAACATTGAAAGTTAATGTTGTTTATTTTAATTCATAATTTATCAAATTTATTAATTTCAGTGGAATTCGGTTGTGTGCCTTTGTCCTCCACGATGCCTTGTCATGCACCGTTCACGTCGTTGCGCAACGGCAAAGGTAAAATAACATGAAATTTATTTTTTACATAAAATATAATTTGAATGGTTATTTTTGCGGCGGGGCGTGGGGTGGGATTGGGGGCTTGGAACTGATGAGGTTATAGGTAAAATGGGTTTCTACTTACGAAAAATTCACATTACAAACGAGTTCTGGAACGGATTAATTTCGAAAGTAGAGGTACCACTGTATTGGGATTCGTCCACCTTTAGTAGACATCTTATGTGGCATTTCAGGTTTTGCTCCATTTCCATAGCACAATGCTATGTGAAATTGAGGGTCCCTTTCACTAGTATAGGGCCATAAAGCCATAACATAACATACTGGTTTGCATGATTGATACTTTAAAATTAGACCCTTGGTAGTATTATTCATGATAAACTTCCCTGTCTGGTATCTTTTTTGGTTTAGTGACAAGCTGGACTAATCAAGTCTCACCAATTAGATGTCCCCATCCAAAGCCAATGGTCGCATCCCATTCGTATCCTGCCCCCCAGTTTTGGCCATTATCCTTGGATTCATTGGTAAGTGCAGAGTAAGGAATTATAATTCAGGTAGTTTGATTTTGTGGAGACCAAAACACCAACCCAGTATGCCTAGTCTGGATACCCTGTTCACAGTTTTCGTCGTCTGTCATTTCTCTTTTATTGCAGTCTAATGTTCTTGACTCAGATGGAATTGTTGCATTGTGTATGTTTACAGGTGGTTCACAAGGGTACCACACAAACAGGGAATGTAAAATAGTTGTCAACACCCAACAGCAAAATTTAACCATTTAGTTGCCATTATGATAGCGGACTCACTCCCCTAAATGCCTTGGGCGAGTTGTTTTCTTCACCGCGTTGGGATGACACTGCTCTAAATACCACTGCCCCCTTTGCAACTGGACTTTCAGCGCCCTTAGCAGTGGGAATGACAGCAGGTATCTTACAAATAGCCAACAAAACAAATTAGTCCTTATCAATAACCCTCTTACAATGAGACAAATGTAGCCATGTCGATCTTCCTGCTATTTTTAGAGCAGTAGGCGTTGTCAAATGTTCTTGATATAGATGGAGAATACCACTGCTTCTTAATGCTTCTTACCAAGACCCAGTCTCCTCGTTCCACCAAAGTGGTGTCCTGCTAAGAAACAGAATGGTCCCCATCAGAGGGTATTTGGATTTGTTGTTGTTTATCAAACATTTTCCGCATTTAATCAGCAAGATTACTTTCTTCATCTATTCTCCATTGTTTTTTAAATTGAGGAAGCCTAGGTGGTCACCCAAACAATGTCTTATATGGTTTTAACCCCTCAGTGCTTGTTATATTATTTTAAAATTTAACCAAATCTAGACATTGTGTCCTTGTCCTCTCTGTCTCTGCAATGCACTTCTTAAGCCTGTTTTTTATTTTACCATTCATTCTTTCTTCTAGTGCTGCACTTTAAATGTGGTAGGCACAATGTTTTTTTTTTTAATCAATGTGAAACGTTATTCCTATCTTTTTAACAATTTAATGAACAAATTATCATCATTATCACTATATATTCTTTCCAGTATGGCATAGCAAGGTATTATGTCTTTATAGAGTACACTAGCCTCCGTCAAAGCATCTGGAGGTTTTATGAGAAAAAGTTCAATCCAGTTTAAAAATGCATCTGTTATGACCAAGCAGATGTGCACAATTATGAATGGATACCGTGGTTTGAGAAACCTTCCTCTGTTTGCTCTTAAATTATCATGTGGGTGATGTCTAGTGCAACCGAAGCATGCTCTACAAAAATTTTTTTAATAAGAATTGAGTGGAGGTAGAAGCAGGTGTAGTGGATCTAACTCTGCGTTGTGTATTTCTTTTAATGATGGATGAATGAGAAGACACACACATTGGCTGGTCTCAACGTGGTTTAATCCTCTCTGTATAAAAAGGAGACATATTCACAGGTGTTCACAGATTTCTTTTCCATATACTCTCACTCCTCTCTCAATAGGAAGACTCGGACAAGAGGAAGTATATCATAAAAATAATATATGATCTACATTGCAACAGATGAAAAGAATACAAAAATAACTTACATAAACTCACACACCTGTATTATAAATGAGACACATTCACAGGTGTTCACAAGTTTCTCTTCACAAATACTCTGAAAACTCTGCAACACCAAAAACACGGTCACCACACAGCCTTTGCTAACACACATTTGCACCAAACCAATGATGGAGAATAAAAACTAGACTGCGCACTCTGCATACATTATGGACACTGCCATGGTCAATTGGCTCTGACTTCTAGTCAGGGCAAAGAGCATGGTAAACATACTGTACATACATTGTGATGGAAAACGATGCAATGAATCTACATACTTGGGCTGTTTTGGATCCCAACAGACATTAATATAATTTAAACATTTGCAGCATGCCCAGGAATGTTTCGAAAATACATTGACACATAAAGTGCCTTGTGAAAGTATTCGGCCCTCTAGAACTTTGAAATCTTTCGCCACATTTCAGGCTTAAAACATTTTTTTTTTCATTTATCACAGTGCAAGCACTCATATTGAAATGGAAGGCGTGTCAGACCACTGCATATCTACCAAGACCCAGCCGCCCCTCTAAACTTTCACCACGAACAAGGACAAGACTGATCAGAGATGCAGCCAAGAGGCCCACGATCCCTCTGAATGAACTCCAGAGATCTACAGCTGAGGTGGGAGAGTCTGTCCATAGGACAAAAATCAGTTGTACACGGCACAAATCTGGCCTTTATGGAAGAGTGGCAAGAAGAAAGCAATTTCTCAAAGCTATCCATAAAAAGTCTCGTTTAAAGTTTGCCACAAGCCACCTGGGAGATACACCAAACATGTGGAAGAAGGTGCTCTGCTCAGATGAAACCAATATTGAACTTTATGGCCACAATACTAAACGATATGTTTGGCGTAAAAGCAACACAGCTCATCACCCTGAACTCACCATCCCCACTGTCAAGCATGGTGGTGGCAGCCAGTTTACATATATACTACGTGTATACAACACATGTGTAGAGACACGCTTTTAATGAAAGATATTTATATATGTGGTGCAACTTTCTATTAGTTATTGGTTACTGGTAATAAAATAAGATGACACTGAATTCCGAAAGACACATTCACAGGAGTTGGTTATGCTATATCCATCACCAAGATTGAACCGAAAATAAAAATGAATTTGTATTGCATAATTTTGAGAGAGAGATACACGAAGTCTGCATATATAACCAGGAGGCTTCTGTAGAAAGTGTGTACGGGAGAGAGAAAAGGGAGTGGGTGTTGCATCTAAATATGGTTGTTCAGCCGTGACAATGAGTCTCGTCCCAATTTATCTTTCTTCAGATTCCCATCGAAAAAAAAGGAAAGAAACTGGTGCCTGCAGTTTATAAGGTAACTAAATCACATAGCATAGCACATTATAGAACAATGCGTATTTAAAAAAAGAAAATAAACCATCTGTCACGGAGAAGGTGTACAGAGGTTTACGTGTGGTAGCGATATCCTTCCATGTACAGAGAAGCTGTCTCCATATTTGTATTGTATTTGTATTGAAAAAATCTGAGTGGGTCCATCACTATGTGGGATTTATTCTTGATTGAGAACAAATCCAGCAATAAAGTATTCGTATGCCTCCAGATGCTTATACGCTTTCAAGCTTTTCCGTGTAAATCTCGACGACTTACTCACCAGATAGATGTGTATATCCAGTCGTCCAAGACAAGCGGAAGCAAATGAACAGACCAATTTATTATGGGCAAAAATATCGACTTGGGCATTAAATATGGGTCCTCTACGCCAAGTGTCTGTCATTTTTCCACGTACCTTTGTTTATTATCACCTTCTAAGTCTTTAACGGTATTGGAGAAAACTCTGGATATCGTGTTATCAGACATATTTTCGTTTCGTCTCAATGGAATTAACTTGCAACAATGCTTTGTTAGACCGGCAATATGGCGTTGTCACGTGATTTTATGGTGTAGGTGCACGAGCTCTATTGCTGGATTTTGCTCGAACACTCAGGAGGATCGATTCACTCTTCACACTTTTCCAAAACACCTGGTTCGTTGTTAAAAAGGGATAGAACAGGTGCTAAGGACAAGAGCTGTGTGGGTTCTAAATCACAGATAGATGTGTATAAACCTTTAAAAAGTAATATTAATTGTAGGGGACTAATTTGTCTTACAGTTTATAGCATATGTTTTGTGTGAATTTAGAACAAATCCCCTTGGTCAAACCGGCAACTTATAACAAAGCACTTGTATTGTGTTGAAGACAATTTGATCACCCACACAATACAATACTACACAAAACAATAAAATAGAAGTACAAAGATAGTTTAGTAGCATGTAACACGAGCTAACTAGCTAAACTAGAGGTATAGTCACCAAACTCAAACAACTTCTGCGAAAGCAGCAATAATAAAAAGCACCGTCCGCGTCCGATGAAGTAATCCTTCTCTCAGAATGTAACAAAAGAGCCACGTTATATCGGTAGTGTCCGTGTACTTTTCTGTTCGCAGCAGGAGGAATAAAAAGCTCTGTCCGGGTCCGACAATGTAATCTTTCTCTCAGAACGTGACAAAAGATGCGCGTCATATCGCCGGTCGCCGCAGTTAGCCACCGTTTCACCCGACTTGGAGGTGGGTCGGGCCAGGAGGCTGGCTGACCCATGCTGTCACACCGCTGTTGGGGATGAGAAAGGAGCCCCCCAACCGGCCACCAGTGTCTGGGCATCCCAGAAGTAGTTACTCCACCCAGCATGGGTCCTCCTGAGTACGCTACATACACAAGTCACTTTCAATATTTGATCAGGTTCCTCATCCTCCTCATCCGTCTGTCGGGGAGTCTGTTGTCAGTTAGAAGTGATCCGCATATCGTCTAATATGGCTCAAAACGATAAGGTAATATGGCATTAGTCACTTCACTTGCTTCTGAGATGTCTTTAAAAATAAAGAGACAAGAGCTTCAGTCTCAGAAGGGACGTCAGAAAAATCCGAAAATCTCTTGTTCACCTGCCATGGCAGGTGGCACAGCGTCTTCTCAATGGCAACTGTCCCAGTGTGACATCTGCAAATGACGTTGTAGGCAATATGGCTTCCACTGGGATGTTGAGTGAGACTTCCGCAACTTTGCGCATGAATGACACGCTCTCTGCTCATTTTTTTTTTTTCCGTATAGACATTGAAGCAAAAAATATTATCTGTAGTTTTTATAACAATATCTATTTTACAATGTATATATATGGATGTCAGTTGAGCTTTAACCTTCATCAGGCCGTAGACTTTAACTTGAAGCTGAGGTAACATTACTTATCCTGAAATTTATGAGTGACTACTTTTTATTATTAGCCCCAGTTTTATTTTTAGCAGTCTAACTAGTAACAATTATTGGATAGTGCTAACAGATTGATGTATGCAACATTGGTACAGAAAATATATCTTGAGAACTTTTTATATTACTCCAGAATACCATCAGATAACCATCAGCTATTATGGGTGCGTGCCATCAACCGCATTGATTCAATGACGAAGAAGCAATGGGTACCGTCAAGATATGATGTTGTTTGTTCTGAACACTTCAGAGAAGAGGACTTCTATCCCTCCAAGCACATACATTTGAAGCTGCTCAAGAAGACTGCGATGCCATCTGTTTTTTCTTGGAACACTACAAGCATGTATGTAACTGGTCGCTTATGGTGTATATCTTTAATCAATAAAAAATGTATCAAGTTCCTACTGCTCATTTAAATTATGTAATATGACATGTGTAGCTTAACTATAAGTGTTTGTGGCTGTAAATGTTTAGTGAAGATTTGTATATTTTACATGTGCTTAAAATGGATGATATCATTGAGGTACTTAATGCTGGAAATTTGATATTGTTAAAGGGGAAATCCAGTGCTTTGCATGAACAGTGTATCCAATAGGTCATGTACTATGTTCCCTATTTTGACAATGTGATGTTAAATCCTCTCTCATTTAATAGTATTTTGAGAAGATTTTTTATCAATGTAGGAATAATTGTGATCATAATTATCATACATCTGTTTCCAATAAAGAAATGCTTTGCTCTGCTCTAGTTAACGTGGCAGACTCCTAGCAGGAGATAGCAAGAACAAAAATGTCTAATCATCAGAACTGTTAGAACTGCTGCCTGTTAAAGAAATGATGACCACACATGTATTCAGCAATTTTCCACATATGCACACGCACATGAACAAACATGTACACCTTGTTTCAAACTGTTTTGCTTGCCGTCTCCTTTTTGTAACATCCATGTAAATAAGAGGCGTCTTAAAACTCAATAAATATAGGTGCTGAGGAGAGGATAATCAGAGAGTGCAGTGGTGAATTGTACGAGACAGTTCCTCTCCTCTATCCTCGCGAGATTTGAACTGGTGTCTTTGCTTCCTTTTTTGTCCTGTTTAATGAATGTCTGATTGGTAAACCTGACAATTAACCGTTACGAATTTTCAGGGGCACTGCCATTTCGCGAATCACATGACCTATGTGCGCAGATGTGACATGTACCGTGCGTGGGATTGACGCGGAGTCCGATGAGCGAGCTCAGGGGGCGGGGCGCGAGCCGAGCTTCCAGGCGGCGGAGGCCATTAGCCCCGGACGCCGAAGCGAGGCTGAAGGCCTACGCCCCAACCAAAGCTCGGCTAAAGGCCTCCACCGCCGCCGAGGGCGGGCTGCGAGCTCCGGCGACGGGCCGCAAACCGAGCTTCGACGTCCCGGGAGGCCGTTAGCCGAGCTTCAGCGGCAGCGGAGGCCTTTAGCCTACTTTCTGCGTCTAGGGCTAACGGCCTCCGCCGCCTGGAAGTTCGGCTCGCGGCCCGCCACTGGAGCTCGCTCGTCGGACTCCGCGTCATTCACTTCTGAAGGACCATCTGCGGCTGCTGGCCCGGAGCTCCGGGAACCTTTGTTTACGCACTTGCGTAGGCCTCCGAGTAGTCAGACTCTGCATCATTCCACCCGAAGAACTGTCCCAATATTCAACATTTACAGCCACAGGTTCAAATCTGTATGGAAATATTCCTCCATCTTTCCGATCAACCAATACTCCTATTTCTTCACCAGATGAGGATAAATCTGAGAAATCCGCGCTGGGGATAAATGGTGTCCCATGTAATCGAGCCTTTTTTGTGGCACGGTACACGTCACATCTGCGCACATAGGTCATGTGACTCGTGAAAATGGCAGCGCCCCTGAAAATTCATAATTGTCAATAATAATCTTCTCAAAACACTATTAAACGAGAGAGGATTTAACATCAAAATAGGGTACATATTCCATGACCTATTGGATACACTGTTCATAGAAAGAACTGGATTTCCCCTTTAAATAATAGTATTCGGAATTGTCTTACAACTGAATCTTTATATTGTGAACATTTTTACGTTCACTTTCATATATCTTATACCGGGGGGTGCTCAATGCGTCGATCGCGATCGACAGTTTTGTGACGGGATGCTGAGAAAAAAAAAAAGATATCGGCCATATTTTTTTGTAACTCACCGCGCATGTGCAAACAATGACAGTGCAGGAAAACACACTGTCAGTGAGTCCCCCCTATTTTAAGCTCTCGCTTAAGAAATCTTAAACATGAGTATGGATGCTGCAGTAAAGAAGACAAAAACGTATCACATTCATACGGAATGGGAGGCGGACAATTTTTTAAGGATGTCATTTCAAGGATGTCAGGTGTCAAGTGTGTTTGCCTCATCTACCAGTGTAGTAAAATGTTAGTGGAATTTTTTAACTGTTTATGGAAAATAGGACACCGACATTCCGCCGAAAAGCAAGCTCAGAATGAGAAAAGTGAACAAACTCAAATCCCAATTGGCCACACACACACACATCTCAGATTGTGAGTGTTTCTCACTCCAGTTGGACAAATCCACTGACATGACGCAGCTCAAGTGTGCATTTTCATTCGCATGGTGTTTAGTGATTGTCAACATGAACTCGGATAGTTCAAAAAAATGTTTCAAGTTAATTATGTTGTGTAATATTGGCTCATGTGGTTATGCAACAGACACAAACATACATTTACACATAAAGAATCCTCAATATACTTTAAAATAAATATGTTTTGTGTTTTTGTTCTGGGTAGATCTTTGTGACTTGGTCATTCTATTTGATCATTGGTCTTTAAAAAAAATTAAGAAAAAATTTTTAAATAAAAATTTTAAAAAAAGATCTTGGGGGAAAAAAAAAGTCTGGGCTCCCCTGCCTTATACCAATGAAAAAATACTAGGTTTTGGTGTACAATAAAAGTTTCCTGTTGTATTTTATTACTATAAAAAGTGAAAAGTGAAAGAAAATCATAAGTTATGAAGAAAAGGATAATGGCTGGAAGGTTTAGTAGGCCTATTTGGAAAAACAAAACTAATGTAAATGCCTCAAATGATTGATTTATAAACCTGAGAGCAATACTATGGAATTTATTGATAACATTTCCAAGATTGTTCATCCTCTTGAACAAAAAGTGTCCGAAAAATTCCTTGTCATTCGTGGAATATCAATTGAAATGCCTGCTATACTAAAATGAGAGTTGGTCGAGGTAGTTGAGATGTGTGGAATAGGGAATATTATTAAGGTCCGTATAGTATCTTCTAAACTTTCCTAGGCACGCTAGAAATGTTTAGATTATGTTCATGTCTCTTGGGATACAAAACAAGTATTTAGATTTATCGCATCGTTTTCCATAACAACGTGCGTATTTTACCATGCTTTTTGCCCTGATCGGAAGTCACTGCCTGTTGACCATGGCGGAACCATTGTTGGATGCAGAGTGCGCAGTCTAGTTTTTATTCTACGTCATTTGTATGTATTGTTTTTTACCGGAATGTCGACCTCTCCAACATGACCGCCACTTCGGCACGTCTGTTCGCCAGTTTACTGTGGCGCGTTGATGTATCTACTCTTCAAATATATGTGTACAGTGCGCTAGTGTATCTAGGAATACGTTTGGAAATACACACTAAGCGCGCTATTTCCACAAGGGAACGTTCGAAAACTCCGAGAGAATGGTTTGAGTGGGTCGTCCGATTATACAGACCACCCTCTCGTCGCTGACTTTAGAGTCAAAGCAGGGTGAGCGCCAACTAAGTAAACTACTAGAAGTGAAACTAAATTTAATTCAGTTTTGCGTCATGTCATGCAAGCGTCCTTTCATAGCGTGTATATCTATCCATTCAAAAACGTTTTAATTCTTGTTTTTGTAAATGACTGAAACGCATAAAATTGACAACAATTATTGACGTTTTGTTATCAGTAAATAATACAGACACTTTTACACGTAATTGCTTCTGAACTCTCACCTCGTGTCTGAGCAAACACACTAAGCCCGTGAGCGGCCCCCTTTGACCACTGTGACCAACATCAGACGTATGCACCTCGTGTCTGAGCAAACACACTAAGCCCGTGAGCGGCCCCCTTTGACCACTGTGACCAACATCAGACGTATGCACTGTGGTCAGATCAGTGTCATCCATTGAAGCTCCAAGGCTTATTCAAATATTCAGATTAAAGCTTTTATATTCCCATCAGAACATTTTTAAGAACAATTTTGTGTTTTTGCAAACCTAGAATGAAAATGTCAACAAACGAAAAAAAATACAACGCTAACCAACCAAACTATGAACTATAAATTTGAAAGGTCGGTTCCAACTTTGTTTCAATTATCAATTTTTTTAACCCACAATGATATCCCTGTCTGTTTTCTTGGTATAAAACTGAATTATTGCTTGCAGAATATCTTCAGCAATGCATGGTGAATGATGCTCTAAACAGTTTTAAGGTTAATGTTATGAGGTCTCCTATATTTAAAATACAGAATTAGCTTTTTGTGCACAGTATTGTTTATGCTTTCATCCTCGATCAGGCTGTGCCAAGGTGAAATTTTAACACTATACACCATCTCATCCTGTACTTTCTACTTTGGCTACAGACCAGATGTTTTTTTACTCAAAAAAGAGAACATCTCCAGTTTCACCGCTTTTTTGTCTATTATTTACAAACCCCGACATTCATTGAAGCAACAGCACTTCTTTTTTCTTTTTTTACTTTTATTGCGTCAGGAAGGGCATCCGGCGTAAAAAAAAATTGTGTCGAACATATATGTGCGTTCATCTGATATGACACGCTGTGGCGACCCCGAAAGGGACAAGCTGAAAGAAACTTACTTTTACCATTATTAACAAGGGTAAACACAAGCAGCATGTCTAACTCTCTTTGCTCAACTTTGCCCAGACTGTGTTCTTAACTTAGAGATGAAAGTGGACTTTCATGAAAATTCCCTAAAATAAAAATGCGAGCACTGAAGGTGTGAAGTCCTGCTAGGGAGGTCCAGGGGTATGCCCCGCCGGGAAATTTTTTAATAAATGGATGGCTGTGGTGCATTCTGGCGATATCTGGGAACAAAATTCAGACAAAAATTGAAAGTAAAATTTAAGTCCTGACCACAAAAAAAAAATGGGCAGAAGTTCCCCAAGGGCCAAGCCCATATTTTTTTGCCCCCATCCCCCTGTCACTGGATAGCACAAAATCACATGACATTAAAATATGCCTAAAATGGCAGTTTATCTCAAGACAAATGAGTTAAGTGAACTATTCAGTAAAAAGACAGCTAAAATTGTCCTTTTCCCCACATTATACATATTATAGTATATAGAATATACACGAAAATATATCCTAGAATTTCTACACTATACAGCAAAACATGGTAAAGAAGTTGATCTGTAGTAATTTTTATTAATGTTTAAGTCTCAAACTTGTTACATCGCGTTGTACTGATACACTCGACCATATTGCTCACTATCTTAAATATAGATCTAGTAATACTAATAGTATAATGAGTTGCCTTTTTATATATATATATATGGCAGTACCATATCTACAGGTGTGGTCAGTCATGCTCGCAGATAAAGTTGCGGGTGTGATCAGGGATGGCCTTAAAATAACTTACTGGATTAATATAACATAACTGTAAATTAAAAATAAAATACTCAAATATATAACTAAAATGGAAAACTAAAATTTCAAACTCAGAAATGATCATTTCCAAATTCAACTGACATTAGTAGAACATGATATAAACACACTGCCTCGCGATCGACACAATGAGCACCCCTGGTGTAAGTGAATTTTCTTTGACATGGCTCATGAAGTTGATGACTTTCGATGTAAAAACGCCCGCATTACGTGAAGCAGCTCTGAACATGCGCTTTCGGCCAAACTTCCGCACTTGCTCGGTACGGTTAACTTGCATTTCCTGTTTCCAGGTGAATACTGGTTGATTTGGAGCAAGCTTATTTAGTAAACGTTTAAGACATAAACACGTAAATTAATGTCAAGACTACACAAAATAAGACGTCTTGAGAGAATGCGAGGGGAGGGGCGTTACTGTTACTCGTGTTAGTGCCTCTACACGGCTACGCTCGTGAAAACAAAACAACGAGCTCAAACGCATGTTTGTTCAATGTTGTCAACTAGTGTCCAGATTAATTTTAACCAATTTCTCCTCAATTTTACGGAGGAATTTTCGTGAAAATTTTAAAATCTGGAGGACTTTCATCACGATTTTCATGTGCGCTTAGAATGTGCGACACGTGCGCAGTTGCATTGGTCTGGAATTGTTTTTTTTAATCCATGCAATTTAAACAGAATTCCGCCTATAAACATAAAATCACTTATCTGCCCTTGTGTGTGTTCGGAAAGGGGCAGCTGTAAACCGTTGGCATTACCGGTTTACAGTTCTGAGGTCCAGGGTTAAATCCCGGCCCCGCCTGTGTGGATTTAAATGATCTCCCCGTGCCTGCTTGGATTTTCTCCGGTCACTCTCACATCCCAAAAACATGCATTAATTGGAGACCCGAAATTGCCCCTAGGTGTGATTCTGAGTGCGATTGTTGTCTGTTTCCATGTGCCCTGCCATTGGCTGGCAACCAGTTCGGGGTGTATCGTGCCTCCTGCTCGTTGATAGCTGGGAGAGGCTTCAGCACTCCCGCAATTCTTGTGAGGATAGGCGGATAATAAGATGGATGAAAGTTCCAGAAAATTCCGCAGCGCTGTCTGCTCCACCCGGGACCGTCGAGAACATGCGAAAGCTTTCATGTGCGAATGCATCTCCGAACAAACTCATAAGAGTCTCCTCGCGAAGAAGAAGAAGAAGAAGACGACGAAGAAGAAGAAGAAGACGACGAAGAAGAAGAAGACGACGAAGAAGAAGAGAAGAAGATGAAGAAGAATTGTTTTCCACGTGCAAAGGTATTCCATGGTCATTATCCAAGCCGCTTATCGTCACGAGGGTCGCGGGAGTCCCGGAACTTGACCAAAAGTACAGGAGTACACTCTGAACTGGTTGCCAGTCAGTTTGCTGGGCACATTATCGACACCATCACTCAGCGGCAATTGATCCCACGCTGCCCGCACCAAAGTAAGGCGTGTGTTCCACTACGCGGAAAGGTAGATGCAATTTCTAAAATTTCCATCCATTTTCTTAGCGTCTGTGGAGCCTATCCCAGCTGTCAACGGGCAGGAGGTAGGGTACACCCTGAACTGGTTACCAGCCAATCGCAGGGTACAGACAACAGTTGCACTCAGAATCACACCTCGTGGCAGTTTAGGGTATCCAATTAATATTGTATGTTTTGGGAATGTGATAGAAAACCTTCGCAGGCACAGGGAAAATATGCAAGCTCCACACAGGGCGGCATTTAAACCTTGGACCACAGAACTAAGGCAAACGCTTTACAGCTGCTCCACCGTGACGCCCATTTTTAAAATATATTTTAGAAATATTTACACTTCATAAAGATTTGGAAATCAAATGTGGTCTCTTTTCATGTTACATCACGGTAGTTGCGTGAACTCTTAAAAGTTATAGTTACCCACTAAATTTCAATTCAAGTACATAAGCAAACACAGACTGGTAGTTAACATTTACAATGCACAGTGCTTGCAGTAAGAATAAAAATTAAAATGATCTTGCACGTTGTTAATGCACACTAGCATTTGTGACGTTTATGCTATTTAAAGAACAACTTCTCAAAGCGTTCTGAACGTTGTGAACTGACTTGCATAACTTGCTAGCTAATAAGGAGAATCGCTAAATGTATCTTACCTGTATTTATCTTTTTTTTTTACCTTATACAGACGTTTTGAATGTCAGTCGTGTGCTTTAAACATTTGCAATAAATCATTCTCACGGTTGACAAAAGAAAACACGTCTTAAATAAGGACATGGATGAGAATTATCTTGATTCCTTTAATTTGTTTCATAATTGTAGTTAATGATCTTGTCTTCCTTAAAATTACGTGTTTATTTCATAAACGTTGTTAACCAAACCACCCTGCTCCAACCGTTATTCATCCGGAAACAGGAAATGCAAGTTAACCGTATTGAGCATGTACGTAGCATATACGAAAGCGCAAGTTCAGAACTGCTTCACGTAATGCGAGCACATTTACGTCGAAAGTCATCAACATCCTGAGCCATGTCAAAGGAAATTCAGTTACACCAGGCAGGGGTGCTCTTTGCGTCGAAAGCGAGGCAGTGAGACGGCGTTTAAAAAAAAAAATAATAAAAAAAAAAAAACATTGGACTATCATCCACCTCGTCGCTTGATTCAGATGTGGCCAATAGGTCGAGCGCATAAGCATTAATACGCGTTCTAGCAAGCCGGCCTCCTATTTACGGCAGTCCCGTTATGCCTGCCCCCCCAACCCCTTTACAACAATACGTCACGATTGCCGACAGGAGTGTTACTTCCAATGTATCGCGAGCTTGTTGCCATGAACGATTGTTGAACTAAACTTTCAGCATTTTCAAAACATTCCAGGTATAGACCGTGTTTATTCCTTGACAGGCCAGCGTATTTAATTTTTCTTCAAATAAAGTTTGTCGGATCAAGATTTCATCCACCTCGTCGCTTGATTCAGATGTGGCCAATAGGTCGAGCGCATAAGCATAAATACGCATTCTAGCAAGCCGGCCTCCTATTTACGGCAGTCCCGTTGTGTGTATCATGTTCTACTTATGTCAGTTGAAATTACAAATTATCATTTCTGAGTTTGAAATTTTTGTTTTTCATTTTAGTTATATATTTGCTTATTTTATTTTTAATTTAGTTATGTTGTATTAATCCAGTAAGTTATTTTAAGGCCATCCCTAATCAGACCCGCAACTTTATCTGCGAGCATGACTGACCACACCTGTACATTTTTTGTGTGTGTGTGTGTGTGGTGTGTGGTGTGTGTGTGTGTGTGTGTGTGTGGTGTGTGTGTGTGTGTGTGTGGTGTGTGTGTGGTGTGTGGTGTGTGTGTGTGTGTGTGTGTGTTAAAGGGAACTGATTATACTATTAGTATTACTAGATCTATATATAAGATAGTGAGCAATGTGATCGAGTGTAACAGTACAACGCGACAAAGTTTGAGACTTAAATGTTAATATTAATTACTACAGATGAACTTCTTTAACATGATTTGCTGTACGGTGTAGAAATTCTAGCATATATTCTCGTGTATATTCTATATCTATACTATAATATGTACAGGGTTCCTAAAAATCCGCGAGAACCGGTCAAGCCCCTAAAAAGGCCTTAAATTTAAAAAATATCAAAGGGAGGACCTCTACCGGCAAAATTCTCCCTAAAAAATAAATTAATCTTTTATGTAAAAAAAACAGCGATCCGTCTGGCGTCCAAAACAGCCGGAAATTGTCAACGGAAGTCACCGTGTTGACAACTAGTCGCCATCTTGTCGATATTCCATTGTTTGTTTCCATGAGTAGGCATTTCACTTCGTCTTCATTACGACGTGGCGTAGTTCTTTCATCGATCCGACTTGTATCATGGGGAAGTGGATTTTTCAAGATGCTTTGGTTGAAAGTAAGGAGTTTGGGAGCTGGGTTTGTCGAGATCCAAAAGATCGGCACATGTTTTACTGCCATCTGTGCAAGCAGAGTTACCAGCTTGAAAAGATGGGCGTCAAAGCGCTGGAGTCGCACCGGAAAAACAGGAGACACGGTGATTTGGCGAAGACTCTCTCATCTTCCGTTGGTATGAATCTGTTTCTAAAATATCAAGATAGTGAAGCATCAACTTCAGGCAGCGGTACTGGCAGTGCATGCGCACCTACAGTTGTCCAGTCATCGACTTCAACCAGCCAGAAGTCAGGCTTTATGAGTGTAGTTCAATACACGAAGACGGACTCGTTAAAGGCAGAGATCGTGTGGACTTTAAAAGTGATCTGCAGCCATTACAGTTACAAATCTAGCGAAAATATTTAGAAAGTGTTTGCAGTCAGGTTCCCAGACAGTGACATTGCTAAAAACTACCACTGTGTGGAAAGGAAGACTTTGTATCTGGCTACATTTGGCATCGCTGCCCACTTTTCATCTCTACTGCCTCAAAGTCAAAAAAGCCAGAATAGAGACTGACATATCTACACTTATTGAGAAGGCTGACAGGCTGTGTGAGGAGGCAGAAGAAAAGAGGAATCTGAGGTTTATCACCAAGGCCAATGCGCTCAGAGCAAAGGACAAGAGAGCCACTTTGGCACCTCTGCAGCAACAAATAGAGGAGGCACTGGGTAGGCTGAAGGAGCTAGAGTCGGGGTGCTGAGACAGACATAAGTAGAAGACATTTGTTTATATAGTTGCAATTGTAGTTAGAATCTGTTTCTCTGTAGACTATGTGAAGACATTGACAATGGTCATATCAATGAGAACTACCACAAGGGTTGACAGGGGATCACTGTCACAGGTACTGAAGTACTGGAACATTTGATGAACCAAAAACGGTTGATGGCACCATTGGGTGAGTCTTTTTTCCTTACTCTTGATTTCCCACGATGGCCCTAAATTTTTCCGTGTCGGCCCTAAATTTTTCGTGTCAGCCCGTAAGAATGCCCCTAAAAAGCCCTTAATTTTTTTTGGTCAGACTGAGTATGAACCCTGTATGTATAATGTGGAGAAAAGGACAATTTTAGATGTCTTTTTACTTTATAGTTCCCTTAATTCATTTGTCTTGAGATAAGATGGTATATTTTAATGACAAATGTGATTTTGTGCTATCCAGTGATAGGGGATGGGGGGCAAAAATATCTGGGTTTGGGCCTTGGGGAACTTCTTCCCAATTTTTTTTTTTTTTTTTTTTTTTTTTTTGTCAGGACTTGGAAATTTTACTTTCAATTTTTGTCTAAATTTTGTTCACAGATATCGCCAGAATGCACCACAGCATCCATTTTTTTGAAAATTTCCATGAAAGTCCACTTTCATCTCTGAGGAATAAACACGAACAGTCTATACCTGCAATATTTTCAAAATGCTGAAAGTTTAGTTCAACATAATCGGGGTTAGTGGCAACAAACTAGCAATACATTGTAACAAACATTCCGATCGGCAGTCATGATCTATTGTTATAATCTAGTGTAATTTACAGCGGTATCTATTGTCAATCCATTGAATAAAGCTAGCGGTAGATGATCTATATCTTCCTAAACCATGTAGAGGGGAAATGTTTTCAACTTCAAGATAACGCGGGAGAATGACCGTTCGCATTTAGATATTTGGATAGACTAGTTTCATATTAGAACTTCGATGAAGTCAAAGTAAATCACAATCTCATACTTTTTTATTGTAAGATACTGAAAATGTACCTGTGTTATATCCTAGAAATGTTTCCAGTGTAACTGAATTTCCTTTGACATGGCTCTTTATGCTGATGACTTTTGACATAAATGCTCTTGCTGTACGTGAGGAAGCTCGTAACTTCCGAACATGCTCAGTACGGTTAACTTCCATGTCCTGTTTCTGGGTGAATACTGATTGTTTTGTGACCAACGCTGTTTTATTGAAAGGATCGGTGCTGGTCGGCGCTCAGGAGACAAAGGCGACACTCAACAAAAGACCAACGTTCCCAAATGCTATTTAGCCTCAATAACTGCCATATTTATTTCGACCAAATGCAAGTTCTCAAAACACAGTTGACATTGCGTGAAATCAATCATATGAGCCCCTTACCTATACCGAGAAGGTGGAGAGCCGATCACCCAGGTAGAGGTCCGCTTGTCAACCAGCTGGGCGTCCGTACGAAACCCGCAGCAGACTCTACCTGTTTGTACTCTACATCTCTCTATTATACTTTTCAGTTGCGTGCGAGAGAAAGGGCGGGTGGCCTACCCGTCCCACCTGGCGCCGCAATGTTTCCTGATTTACTATTGACACCTAAGTGTGTCCTTCAGGCTCTGAGAAACATCTTACGCAGCCATAACTGTCAAGACATCCCACAACAATGTTCGTCTTTGGTATGCATGTGAACAAGATAGTGAAACGGTCACGACGTCTTGACCAGAAAAACAAGTGAGTGAAAAGCAACTTATATGCGAAAAACAAGTGAGTGTATGCATGCGAACACGATAGTGAAACGGTCAAGACGTCTTGACCAGAAAAACAAGTGAGTGAAAAACAGGTGAGTGAAAAACAACTTATATAACCATGGTTGCACAATACATTCGGGTATTCAACAGTTATGGGAAGCATCACTAATTAACACTCCTCTCAATAAAATAATGTCAAGACTACATAAAATAAGCGACCTCTTTCAATATCTAAGTATTTCTACTCGTAACAAATTTTACGTGCCAGATTTTTCATGCTGGACTGTGCAGATTTGCGAGTCAGACGGTTTCTCTATTCTTATTTCTTCCAGTTGTTTTTTGGGTCATGTTACATTTTGTCAGTGGTCTCACACCTCAAGGTAGCATGGAGCTGTGTCTGCAAGCCACAGAAGTTGTTCAGGTAGTTGAGCTCATCCAGGCTCGCACATCAATGCAAACTGTGGCAAGAGGGTTTGGTGTCTCTCAGAACAGTGCTGCGTCCATTGACGAGATACCAGGATACAGGCCCGTATACAAGTGGACGTGGAGGGGGGCCGATGGAGGCAACAACCAAGCACCAAGACAGCTACTCGGTCCTTTGTGTAAGGAAGAACAGGGGCGGCACTGCGGCAGCCATGCAAAATGATCCCCAGCAGGCCACTAATGTGTATATTTTTACTCATACTGTCGGAAACTGACTCCACGGGGGTGGTATGACGACCTGATATCCACAAGTGGGGCCTGTACACCCAGCCCAAAATTGTGCAAGTGCAAGTGGATTGGCATTTGCTAGAAAACACAAAAATTGGCAGATTCACCATTTGTTCCCTCTGTTTTTCATGGATGAGAGCAGGTTCATCTTGACCACATGTGAAAGGCGTTTGACAAAGCCTGCAGATCCCATTGGCACTGTTCTTTTAACTGCAGCATCAATTTATGGTTTGGTAGTGGGTCAGTAATGGTGTTGGGTGGCATTTTTTTGGCGGGCTGCAAAACTATGCGACCTGGGTATGCTAGCCAGAGCTACACTGACTATCATGACCGGGATGAGATCCTCAAGCTCATTGTAAGACCACAGGCTGGTGCAGTTGGTCCTGAGTTCACTCTGATATACAGTGAAGAAAATAAGTATTTGAACACCCTGCTATATTGCAAATTCTCCCACTTAGAAGTCATGGAGGGGTCTGAAATTTTCATCGTAGGTGCATGTCCACTGTGAGAGTGATACTCTCAAAAGAAATATCCAGAAATCACAATTTATTTATTTTTTTAAACGATTTGTGTGATACAGCTGCAAATAAGTATTTGAACACCTGATGAAACCAATGTTAATATTTGGTACAGTAGCCTTCATTTGCAATTACAGAGGTCAAACGTTTCCTGTAGTGTTTCACCAGGTTTGCACACACTGCAAGAGGGATTTTGGCCCATTCCTCCACACAGATCTTCTCTAGATCAGACAGAAACACAGAGTTTCAGCTTGCTCTGAAGATTTTCTCTTGGGTTTAGGTCTGGAGACTGCCAGGTCTTTGATATGCTTGTTACGGAGCCATTCCTTGGTTTTACTAGCTGTGTGCTTCTGGTCATTGTCATGTTGAAAGACCCAGCCATGACCCATTGTTTTAAAACATTTCTGATACCTCGCTCAGGAGTTCAGTATCAAATTTTAATAGGATCGTTGGAGATAGGCACTCAGAAATGAAGACAAGACACACTTCTGGCTACCAACAATTGACACTTTATTGGTCCCACACAGAAATGGTAACACGAGCACAAGCACAAATCACGTGGTATGAAGCTAAGTAATATCCAACCAGCTCTTAGAAGAATATCCAGCCCTTACCGTGGGCCAATAGGAGGGAGAGCCAACACTCCAGGTGGAGCGAGCTTCAATACCGGCTGGGCGTCCGTACGCAACCCGCAGCAGACTCTACTGAGAGTATCCAAAGTTCTCTTTTTATACTCTAAGCGTGTGGGGAAGGAGGGGTGAGTGGCCATTTCAGCCCGCCTGACGCCACGCTATCTTTGTTCTTAACAAATGGCTTTGCTCAACATCATATATAACATAAAAATCTTTTTATGACATTGCTGGTTATACAAAGCTATTGCGAAACAGTCGAAGCTATTGCGAAACATCTTTTAAATATGGAAAAACAACACAATTAAATTATTCTTACTTCATTCCACTCTTGATGTTTTTCCATCATTCAAAATGTAAGCAATTGATTATAGGCGATTTATATATTTCCCTCTCTACCTCAAGCCGGATGCGTCGCACATAATAGCAAGTTCCCATATTGCATAGCGTAAGCACACAAACAACAATCATTACCCACGATCAAGGGTGGCACGAAAGTAGCACGCGCAGTGGAGGACATTCCTGTGAAGATGTCCCACCAATGATGAGCTGACTCCTGTTGTACTAATTTAGCGGCATGCACTACTTCCCCGCTTACTACCAGAGTTGACACCATGAGACTGGAAATGTTAGACGCATGTGACTCGATGAGTTTTTGGATGTCTGTAGAACTCTCCAATGCGCATTTGAATCGTTCCAGAGACACTGACCAGGGGGAGCGTAGTACCTCCCACTGGACCGCAGTCAACCTGTGGGACTCCGAATAGTTGGTCAAACGATACGTCATGTTTCCCCAGCGCCATATGTGTACATCTCGAAGGCATCCTACAAAAGGAACCGAAGGTACTTGTGAGTTATTTTGTGTTGTAGCCACACAGAGAGTATGCGGTCCAACTTGCCACATCATCTCTCTGGCTGGCTCCCTAGTCCAATCACAAAGTACAACCTCTGAGTCGGTTAGGCACGGATTCGAGTACGCATGTTGTAATCTGCAAGCCAACCCTTGGTCTGTTAAGTCACATAAATCTGATTTAAAGGTTTTGTTGGTTTTTGGTTCAAACCACTCTCCGTCCATGTGTAAAAACCAATATCCACTTGTCGTTATAATAGGCAAAACTTGATATTTACAAACCACCTTTGTTGTCGTCACATTGTACTGAGTCCAATACCCCGTACATTTATGTTTGTCACATTTGGTATGTTCGGGATGTAATGTCAACCACAAAGAGTTGGAAATTTTCCAAACCTTCCGCCACTCTTGATAATTTCCCGACGTAACTATCCTTAGAAACGACTCTTTTTGAGCCGCAGCGTGTAGAGTTTGAATACTACATACTGTCCAGCTACTCTGTTTTTCCAAGTTCTGAAACACTTCCCCTGCTTCGTACCATAATTTGATATCCCAATTAAACACTGTTTTCCAAAGTTCTGCATTTTCTTTTTGTCCCACCAGAGCCTTAGGAAGCCAAACCCCTACTTGATGCAAGGCCCTGGCAGAGTGTTCTCCAGTATTGGACAGCATGGTTCTAGTTACCTCATTATCAGCAGTATTTGCCAATACCAATACAGTTCCCGTTCCCCCCAACAAAGTATCATACCATGCCCTTTTTATTCTGTTACATATCGGAATCGGGGGAAAGTGAATCGTCCAGTGTATCTTGGTTTCAACCACTGCTTGAGCTAGGTGTGTACAGGTGTCAAGAATGGGAGTCAAGTGTGTTTGAGTTATTTTTGGCGTCATTGTTTCTTTAGAAATGACTGTCATATCATACCCCCACCTCATATCACCATCATCCCCAACCTCCCTGATGGTGAAATCCTCTTCTGCAATGCCGTCCAAGTCGTTCCTCGATGATCAGCATGACACCCCCTATAGCGAAATTCGTCCAATTTCCACTTACACGTGGCGGAGGAAGCGGAGACTGTCACCTTACTCCCCCGTATCATCATGGGAAGATCACAGGTAATGTTGACTGAAATTCTCCGTATCATCCCGATGAACTGGCTTTTCTCGCACACATGACCTTCGGTCATTCCCCAGGAGAGTCGGACCATAGCTGCGTCCTACCGTCGAGGGTCGTCCAATCAGCAGCTCCCACTTCAGCAAGCACACACCAAGCTGCAACAGATATGGTTACCACTATTGACAAAAGAAAACATGATTAGTCTTCTCACGAATAGCATTTACTGATGGGTACATTTACCCATTTTTCCTGTCCTTGATACAACACGCTGACTGTTGCATCAGACCCCTGAGCTATAATTTCCGCCGCTCGAGGAGGTCCTGATTGCATTTTCCCCAAAGATATGCGAAACGGTGTCATTTTTACCTTTCCCACCAATATTGTCTGCACATCAATTCCTGTTCCAAATTGAAATTTACCTTTTTTCAAATACAAAGTCATTCCAGCCAGGATGTCCATTCCAATTATCCACTCTGGGATGGGGGTGACGACCACTTCAAATTTCCGTATTGGCATTTTCCCAATTTTCAATGGAAGAATTACTGCTTTTCCATTTACAATTTGTCCCCCCAATCCTCGCAGTGGAACATTTTCACCCTTCATTTTATCAGGGTTTCCGTCTCCAATTGAACATGGGGTCTGATGTCCCCAACTGACCATCGATTGACAATTTTGTTCTGGCTGGTTGACTGAGTTTGGCCTCCATCCTAGCTGAGGAGGTCAAAGGTACGTGACCTCTTGTCCTTATTTTTCCCCTTACTCTTGGGTTTCGCTCGGCCCTTTCTCACAGCAGCCACATAGCTGGGGCCTCTTGTGTCTACTAGCATGTCGTCGCTTGAGTCTGTATCTTCCTCTTCCTCTTCTTCATCCTCAAATGCATCCAAGGGAGGGGCTGTTGGTTGAGCTGCCGGCGTCATCATTCCCTTTAAGATGGTGGCCAGCTGAGCAATTTCTGATTTTCCCTTTGATTCCTTGCTCAAGCAACTTACCTTCAATCCCCTTTGTTTGCATCTTGCAGCCAAGGCACTTCTGGGCAGTCCGTCAATTTCTTCTGCCGGTACTCCCGCTGCAATGAGTGCTTTCCACATTTCCCGCCTACTACTCCCGCCTTCGGGCGGTTTCGCGCGCGGTTGTCTGCCATCTTTTTCGGACCTGTAATTCTCAGGGCGAGCCTGATGTACTGTGTCTCCCCAATCTCCCAAAGTCGCCAACTCCAACAAGCGCGTTTTCACGTCACTGAAGCCGTTATCGACGGCTCCTAACAAAATGGTAAGTATCGCAGACCTATAGTGGGGGGGGTGCGTCTCGAATCATTGCATCACGCACCACCTTTTGGCACTGCTGTTTCATCAATAAAAGCATGACCCGCTCGCGATATCGACTCGCGCGTACACAATCTCCCCATCCTGTGAATTGCGTCGCGGATGGTTACCCAAAGCTTTTTGATCTTGGGCCAATCATGCCACGTTGTATACACAGATTGCGCTGTCATAGCATACAAGGCAAATAGTGAAAAAGAATCACCTACCGCCATTGCTCTCCCGTTTGCACGGAACTCGGCATTCATTCGAGAATCTGAACTCAATCCTCCAAATCGCGAAAAGTCCTCTGAGTCAAGCTCTATGGCGTCAGCTCCTTCCTCATACATCCGCCTGAGCCAAGAATCAGCTGGTTCTCCCTGCTTTTGTCGATACTTTGATGTTAAATGGGCTATCTCTTCCTGAGAGAAGTCCTCTTTTGTTATCGTCATTCTGGGCGGCGGCCGAGGCTGTTCTATTCGCCTCATTATAGGGTTTCCTTCCCTATCAACTATAGGAACATTATTCTCATCTCACTGTTCTTCAAAGACGGGCAAGACAACATGCTGTTCCTCCCGTCTCCGCGAGATGGGTTTAACTTGGAGATGTCCAAGTCGTGGGTACAGCGGTTGAGGTTTCATTTCCCCGCCATATTGCATGTCGCCATCTCCCCATATGTCGCCATTCCATCCCTCTGGCTCCCAGTCTTCCTGGAGTGCCACAGCGAAGGAGCGGACCTGTTTTGGGTCGATGCGACGCCGTCTTTTGTTACTTTTCTCGCGCGCCATAGAAGAAATAAAAGCCACTGATTTCTCTAACATTTTCTGCGCTTTAGCTTGGTCAGATTCAAGCTCTTTAATATTCTCTTCAAGTTGCGCTATCTTTTTATCTTTTTGCATTTCAGAAGCGCACACTTTATCCAAAGCCTTTGTTCTTTCCTTCCAGGCTTCGGCAAAAATCAACAACATCTCTCGGACGCCACCCAGTGGGGCTTTGTCCCTCACATCCACCCTGCTTAACATGCGCTGTAGCAGTGGTGGAGTTACCAAGGGAATATCCCCTATCCACGGTTTAGGGCGTCCCCCGTACCGTCTAAGGAGTTTCCCTATTTCTTCAAATCTAAGGCTCTCCCAGTCGGAGACACCATCCTCATTGGGAGCCACCTCCGCTCCCTTCACAGTTTTACACTTAAAACTTGAGGCCACTTCCGCCTCCTTCACAGTTTTGCTCTTAAAGCAAGAAGCCATTTCTGAATGTATTCTCCGCGATCCTGCCGACAACGCCAAAAATGTTTTAAAACATTTCTGATACCTCGCTCAGGAGTTCAGTATCAAATTTTAATAGGATCGTTGGAGATAGGCACTCAGAAATGAAGACAAGACACACTTCTGGCTACCAACAATTGGCACTTTATTGGTCCCACACAGAAATGGTAACACAAGCACAAGCACAAATCACGTGGTATGAAGCTAAGTAATATCCAACCAGCTCTTAGAATATCCAGCTCTTACCGTGCGCCAATAGGAGGGAGAGCCAACACTCCAGGTAGAGCGAGCTTCAATACCGGCTGGGCGTCCGTACGCAACCCGCGGCAGACTCTACCGAGAGTATCCAAAGTTCTCCTTTTATACTCTAAGCGTGTGCGGAAGGAGGGGTGAGTGGCCAATTCAGCCCGCCTGACGCCACGCTATCTTTGTTCTTAACAAAAGGCTTTGCTCAACATCATATATAACATAAATATCTTTTTATGACATTGCTGGTTATCCAAACATCCTTTTATGACATTGCTGGTTATACAAAGCTATTGCGAAACAGTCGAAGCTATTGCGAAACATCTTTTGAATATGGAAAAACAACACAATTAAATTATTCTTACTTCACCCATCTTCAATGTTCTGACTGAGCGAAAGAGGTTGTTCCCCAAAATCTCACAAGACATGGCCAGAGTCATCCACTCCTTAATACAATGCAGTCATCCTGTCCCATGTGCAGAAAAACACCCCCAAGGCATGATGCTACAACCCCCATGCTTCACAGTAAAGATGGTGTTCTTGGGATGGAACTCATCATTTGTCTTCCTCCAAACACGGTAAGTGGAATTATGACAAAAAAAAGTACCATTTTGGCCTCATCTGACCACAAAACCTTCTCCCATGACTCCTCTGTATCATCCAAATAGTCATTGGCAAACTTAAATGAGGCCCCGTAGCTCAGTGGTTAGAGCACTGGTTTGGTAAACCAGGGGTTGTGGGTTCGTATCCCACTGGGGCCTCCACTCCCTGAGAAGGGTTGCGTCAGGAAGGGCATCCGGCGTAAAAATTGTGCCAAACATATATGTGCGTTCATCTGAGATGACACGCTGTGGTGACCCCGAAAGGGACAAGCCGAAAGAAGAAGAAGTCATTGGCAAACTTAAGACGGGCCTTGACATGTGCTGGTTTAAGCAGGGGAACCTTCTGTGCCATGCATGATTTTAAACCATTACGTCTTAGTGTATTGCCAACAGTCACCTTGGAAACGGTGGTCCCAGCTCTTTTCAGGTCATTGACCAAGTCCTGTCGTGTAGTCTTGGGCTGATTCCTCACCTTTCTAAGGATCATTGAGACGCGACGAGGTGATATCTTGCATGGGGCTCCACTCCAATTGAGATTGACAGTCATGTTTACCTTCTTCCATTTTCTAATGATTGCAACAGTGGACTTTTTTTTTTTTTATCAAGATCTCCGTAGCCCTTTCCAGCCACGTGGAGTTGTACAATTTTGTCTCTAGTGTCTTTGGACAGCTCTTGGGTCTTAGCCATGTTACAAGTTTGAGTCTTACTGATTGTATAGGGTGAACAGGTGTCTTCATGCAGCTAACGACCTCACAGAGGTGCATCTGATTCAGGATAATACATGGAGTGGAGGTGGACTTTTAAAGGCAGACTAACAGGTCATTGAGGGTCAGAATTCTAGCTGATAGACAGGTGTTCAAATACTTATTTACAGCTGTATCACACAAATAAATCATTAAAAAAAGGTGTGATTTCTGAATTTCTCTTTTTAGATTATCTCTCACAGTGGACATGCACCTACGATGAAAATTTCAGACCCCTCCGTGATTTCTAAGTTGGAGAACTTGCAATAAAGCAGGCTGTTCAAATACTTATTTTCTTCACTGTATGACAATGTTACACCTTATGTGGATGGAGTGTGTCAGGAGTTCTGCACGATTGAAGGATGTAGTTTTTTTTTTCACCAATTCTGTTCATAATTTTTACAGACATTTCTAGGTACGGCTGAGGTGGGGCGAATTTTCAATTTAGTGGTCTCGGTATTGATCGCTTGTTTTTGAAAATCTAGTTTTATTGGCTTCATGAAGCCACGATATTGAACTCTCACTGGAGTGTGAAGGTCAATGTGAAGCGGCTGGGATGAAAATCAGCGCCTCCAAATCTTAGACAATGGTCCTCAGTTGGGAAAACGATTAGCAACGATAATGATTAAGCGTGTTGCATATACGGCTGTTCTGCGTCAAACGCTGACTCTGTCAGTTTACATGAATGGCTGAAACATGAAAAGATAGGCAGGTTATGGACCAGGTTTGTGGAGACAAAGTGGGTGCATTGGACTTACAAATCAAAGTGGACAGTAATATGTTCCAAGCATTTCACAGAGGACTGCTTTGAAAACAAGCAAGTAGCAAGTAAGTACATACGTGTTCAATTGTTTAGTATTGACAAGTATCTTACCTTGTCTTAAATTTAACTACAATATCGATACAGATATGTCATCTACTATCCATATCCATGTGATGTTTAGGAGGTGACGAAATTTGGACACTATATAAAGTTAGTGTACTGTTGACGCTGAGGTCTTCCTGAAATTTGACTATGGCGGTGTGCGCTCTCAAGTGTTAGGTGCATTATTTAAAATACAGCCTAAATCTTTAAACGTAGACCGACAGTTTAGATTTTTGTTTTACGCCGACTCAGTTGCTAGTACAGCAACAACAAATGACTCACTATTGTGTGGAAGCACCATCAGACGTTTAAACATGTTTGAATTAGATTATTTCGCCAACAAGGTGTACGTAGATTTCTTGAAGCACCTACCAGTCTGTGTTTTGGGTGCGTAGTGCCACGCCAACTTGGTCAGGTCTCACCGAATCCCGTCCTTATGTTGCATTTGACCCTCAGACCGTCACACCGGTTCGAACATATATGGTTGAATTACACCTGCATGGGATGTTTTTTGAACATGGGGAAAATAAAAAAAATCCTCTCCTTCAGTTCCTATATCTTCCACAGAGCATTCTGTAAATTATTGGTTGTTTGTCACTATGCCGAGTAGGGGCATACACATCTCCTAGGTGTTATGGCTTGGGTCCCTTATATATGTTCTAGTTATTTACCTGCAGCAGTCTATGTGTAGCCGCTCACTGTTTTCCATGTCCTCGGAGTTCAATAAACACTCATTGCTTCTGAAATCTATGTGATCTTTTATGCATGCACAGGAAGCCAGTAGCATTTACACATTCCATAAAAACTTCTTCACCACTACTATCTCCTCTAGATACCACTCACGTGTATGATTGTCGGATGTAGGAAGCCATTGTTTACTGGGGTTGTCTAGGTGTGACGTCACACGGAAGCAGTTTCAACAGAGCCTCGGTTTGAAACGGGAGGCATTCCAATTTACAAAGAAAATGAGCACTTGGTGCTAATTTATTTAATTTCTGTTGTGTTTAGAATTAAAAAAAAAATTTTATTAAATTTTAGCTACATTTTCATAATAGACCAAATACATTTCCTCTGGATTTGTTACTTTCTATTCCAGCAAATAACTGCAATAAAACTAGAACATTTAATCGGGTCTGTATAATTTCCCTATCCACTCTCGTTGATAGTTTCAACATTACTGCTGAGAGAGCACAACCGGGCTCCATGCATGCAGTCTAGCAGAGACCGTGTGTGTGTGTGTGTGTGTGTGTGTGGTGTGTGTGTGTGTGTGTGTGTGTGTGTGTGTGTGTGTTATGCACACACACACACATGCACACAGTATGGACGACAATTCGGTCACAAAAATTTTTGGTCTCAATATTTTGTGTTTGATTGCATGTATATTTTATTTAATGGTAATTGTTCCAGATGAACAAAATGGTTGTGAAAGAGAACCAACAGATGGAACAGTCCCCTAATGAGATGGACATGACCTTTCAACTGGAAACTCCAGTTATATCACAAGAGGATCCAGAGTTACATGAACATGCGCCTACAGTGTCTGCTGCAGCAAAACCATCCTTGGTCAATGGGTGTAACAAGGAAGGCTTTGGTGGTGAAGTTTCACAAGATTCAGATAGGTATGAAAACTATAATTCATCTTCGGGATTGAATATTGTAAATATAAAACCTAAATGATTTTTCTTTTTTTTTCTGTTCTTAGTGAAAGCTCCTCTTTATCCTCCTCTTGTTCATCCTCCCCTGTTTTTGAAAATACTGTTGATGATGAGGGCTTAAGACAAGCAGTTCCCTTTAAAACTAAAGATGAAATTTTACTTGAGGTGAGTGGGTTTTTTTTTTTTTTCGTGTATTGCTTTGTGCTCAATTTGTGAAGTACCATATTGAGAAATTATCTAGAAACTCAAATTCCAATGGACCAATTGGAAATAAATCCTTTTCCACCCATGCACCATTGATAACACAACGAAGACGTTTTGTGTTCAAACGAATTTACTTTAACCCTTTTTTTGGAGGGAGAGGGGTTTTGGGCAAATAATCACACATTTTGAATTTGGTGACTGCAAGACATTTCAAAACGCTGGGACAGAGGGACATCACTTTTTTTTAACATTCCTCAAAAAGCACTTGGGAACTGAGAACATGAATTGTTGAATTTGTTATTCTTTTCGTGATGTACAACATCAGTAGCTCAGCAGCACAAGAGTCTGTTTTGGCACACTTTCAATCAGACACATTTCTGGACTACTGGTAATCCAATCTAGCACTCGCACACTTTTACTACGAAACCACAAAGTTGTTACACATGCAGTATGTGGTTTGGGATTATCTTGTTGAAATCAGCAGGGACAGCCCTAAAAAAGATGTTGCTTTGATGGCAAAATATTTTGCTCCAAAACCTGTATGTTCCTTTCAGCATGAATGGTGCCTTCACAACTGTGCAAGCTACCCATCATGGCCTTATAATATCACAGATCCTGTTTTTTTTTTTGTTTTTTATTTTAAGTTTGCGTTAACAATCTGGTCCTTTTTTTCTCTTTGACCCGTAGGACACATTGATGATTTTCAAACGCAATTACTGTAATTTCTCAAATAATGCACACATTTATCCAAAAGTGTTTTCAAAAAGTTAGTAGAGCTCATTATATTTAGGTATGGATGAAAAATAAAAAATACAATCACATTGTATGTCGGATACTGGTCCATAGAGTGTTAAAAAAGGTATACATTTCAATAAAATATTCAATGTCTTATGTTGCACATTTATATATATTACGGTAACGTGTGCCCCCAACCTGAGCTCCTTGGGGAGGTTGCGTTTTACGATCATTAGCATAACATGTTTATTGCTACTCCATCAAAGATCAGAAATGACTGCCCCTGAGTTTTTTTAACTTAAACTAAGACAAAAAGTGACTATAACAGCTAGTTGTGCAACTTCTTTTAAAAGAAATGTCATCACTCGTGCCGATGACGCCGCCAACCTGGAAGTAGTGTTGCAGTCCGAAACAACGATAGTTCGCCTCAGTGGCTTCAGGTGAGTATCAAAACAACGTGACCTCAAACTACTGCCATGGATGGCACAAAGGATGCCATGCTGTAGGAGCAAAATAGGATCACTGTTCATGACTCAATGGAGGAAGCACCGGAACTGTACCAAGGCATCGATGAGTTAGACAGTGATGCAGTAAAGGTATCTACGATGGATATTTTACAGATTGGGGATGAGTCAGATGCTTTTTTTGAAGTCTTGGCCAAGGATGTGTACAGGGATGAGAATTTTCCGCCGATCGGCGGATTTCCGACTTTTTCAGACCAAAATGACCATTCTCGCGATAAGCGCAAATCCGTTGAGAAAATTTCAGGAGTGGGGGGGTAGGGGTAGGGTATCGTGCCTCTCGGTGGTGGGCTCCGAGCTGCAAGTTCATCTTAGTGCTAGCACAAGCACGACTATCATATGCCGTTCTAACTTGCTCGGTAGTGTAAATATTTGCATTTTACGACATAAACATTAAAACTTGTTTGCGGCAGATTACTCGATTGGACAACAGAGTTATACAGTATAACGATCCAATCGAGTTAGTGGTTAATCGAGTTTCACCATTGCCGTGCACATGTGTTCTCGGTTCTCAGAAATCGCAGTGTAACTTGTTAGTTAGCCAAGTAATGGTGCGTGGGACTTAGCGCGAACTGAGCAACAGTGTGTTCAAAGTTTTACGATGGTGAAAGTGTTGGAAAAAAAGGATGAAGATTGAGTGAGTGGTAAAGTAATTTTTATTCATATTGTTCTAAAAACTTGTGCTTCATCTGTACACAATACTAAATCTATGAATAACTGACTGCATATCAAAAAGAAAATATAATGGTGTATCCATATTAAACAGTGAAAGAGATTGAAAATTCATTCTGAAGTATGGCAAATGGTGAAACTTATGTAATGTGCTTCAAATAAGTACAATAATTCAAGCATTGAAGAAATGAAACTGATATTTCAATTTTTGCTGTACTGGTAGAGCACCAAACAAGGGACATTTTTTTCCACAAATAGTTAAATTCAGTGTTGAAATTAATGGTTTTGGGGCTAACAAATTGCTAAAATAGCTTATCTTCTGGGGGCTTTGCCTCCCTGGGCCCCCAACGGGGCACTGCGCCTGCACCCCGCTGAGGGCCTGCGACCCCTAGACCCCTAGCTGCTTTTCAGAATTTTTTCTCATTTGGCATTCTCATCTCTGTATGTAATATAGAGGATGAACTGCATTATGCACAAATGTTTTTTGCACAAATATTTAATGCAAAAAAATGTTTAAGTTAAACAGTGTAAAAGTTTATTCCACACAAATAATGTTATTTGTGTACCATATGTGCTGAGTTTTTCTGGTTTTTTTTTTTTGCGCTTATCTGCAGCCCGTTAGGCAGCACAATATTGTGCAAGCTGTCACCCGGTCCCAAGCTCTGTTAAATGCAGAGGGTTGCATCAGGAAGGGCATCCGGTGTAAAACTGTGCCAAATTTATATGAGCGTTCATCACATGAATTCCATAACTGTTAGGTCATGGCCCGGGCTTCCTTCACCCGCCCCCAGAACTGTTAATCTGCAAGGCGTAGGTAGAAATTCAGATAATGTAGGTCAAAGACAAAAAAAGAGGAGGAAAGCAGTTTCGTCGGAAGAAGAAGAAGAACAAGAAGAAAAGGAAGTTGGTTGGTTAGTTGGTTGAGGGATTCTGTTCTGACAATTACAGGGACCAGGACAAGCGTGGCCGGTGGCCTTTCCAGAGTTATAGATTACCGCTACATCAGCACATGCACAATGATTATTATTAATAGTTTTTGTACGGACAGTTTTTTTTTTTAAAAAAAACAATACAGGTATAAACCTAACAAAATAAAAATACAGATAATTCCTAATATATTGAGCATATGGGTTGCATTGGTGGTGCGCATTGTACATTGGTAAAACGATTTTGCTGGGGTTTTTTTTTTTTCTTTTTAGGTCAACTTTGGGGGTGCACATTATACTTAAGGGTGCATTATACTCGAGAAATTACTGTACATCGATGGACCCATCAGATTGCGGCAGTTTTTAGTTTGTCTCAGTCAATCTCGGATGAGCGCTGTCCAGAAAAGCCGCACTACTTCTGGGTATTGTTGATGTGACTTTTGCTGAGCATGGAAAAGTTTCAACTTGGTTTGATTGTTGTAGCAATAAACTGTTAACTGACAATGGGTTACTTATGCTTTTAGCCCATGTGGCAAGATTCATTACAGAATTGTGCCAGTTTTTAATGCATTGCTACCTTGGACATCATAGGTCACGGGCGTTCAATGTTGGTTTTCGGCATCACATGCAGAGATTTCTCCAGATTCTCTTCATCTTTTGATCATATTACGGACCTCACAAAGAAGAGAACCTTGCACCATCCTTGCTGGTGAACAACTGAGCCTTTCGGGGATTATCCTTTCATACCCAATCATGAAACTGTGACTATATTGCCATGACTCAGACACAGTGATGTAAAAAAAGTGTTTGCTTCTTTCCTGATTTTTTTTTTTTTTCCATCTTTGTCACACTTAAATTTTTACCATCATCAGACAAATGTAAATAGTCCAAAAAGACAAACACAAAATTTTGTTTGTAATTTTGATTAATTCTATTTTGTTGTTCCGTTCAATTTGGCTTGTCCCATTAGATGTCGCCACAGCGTGTGATCTTTTTCCATGTAAGCCTACCTCCTGCATCTTCCTCTGTAACAGCAACTGCTGTCATGTCTTCCCTCACAACATCCACCAAGCTTTTCTTTGGTCTTCCTCTCGCTCTTTTGCCTGGCAGCTCCATCCTCAGCATCCTTCTCTCAATATATACTGACTCTCTTGCCGCTGGACATGTCCAAACCATATAAGTCTGTCCTCTCGAACTTTGCCTTCAAAACATCCCACTTTGGCTGTCCCTCTCATGAGCTCATTTCTAATTCTATCCAACTTGCTCACTCCTAGGGAGAACTTCAACATCTTCATTTCTGCCACCTCAAGTTCTGATTCCTATTGTCTCTTCAGTGCCACTGTCTCTAATCCACACATCATGTCCGGTCTCACCACTGTTTTATAAACTTTGCCCTTCATCTAGCAGAGACTGTGTCACAACACACCAGACACCCTCCGCCAGCTGTTCCAACCTGCTTGGACCTGTTTCTTCACTTCCTTCCCACACTCACCGTTGCTCTGGATTGTTGACCCGAAGTATTTGAAGTCATCCACCCTCGCTACAGTGAAGAAAGTAAGTATTTGAACACCCCGCTATATTGCAATTTCTACCTCTTGGAAATCATGGAGGGGTCTCAAATTTTCATCGTAGGTGCATGTCCACTGTGAGAGAGAGAGAGGGAGAGGGAGGGAGAGAGAAAGAGAACCCTATAAGAAAAATCCAGAAATCACAATGTATGATTTTTTTTTTCTTTTTTTTAACGATTTGTGTGATACAGCTGCAAATAAGTATTTGAACACCTGAGAAAAAGAATGTTATTTGGGTTAGCTAAGGTCAAATGTTTCCTGTAGGTGTTCACCAGGTTTGCACACACTGCAGGAGGGATTTTGGCCCACTCCTCCACACAGATCCTTTCTAGATCAGACAGGTTTCTGGGCTGTTGCTGAGAAACGCGTAGTTTCGGCTCCCTCCAAAGATTTTTTTTTTTTTTTTGGGGGGGTTTAGGTATGGAGACTGGTTAGGCCACGCCAGAACCTAGATATGCTTCTTGTGGAGCCAGTCCATGGTTTTCCTGGCTGTGTGCTTCGCATCATTGTCATGTTGAAAGACCCAGCCACAACCCATCTTCAATGCTCTGACTGAGGGAATAAGGTTGTTCCCCAAAATCTCACAATACATGGCCGCGGTCATCCTTTCCTTAATACAGTGCAGTCGTCCTGTCCCTTGTGCAGAAAAACACCACCAAAGCATGATGCTACCACCCCCATACTTCAAAGTAGTGATAGTGTTCTTGGGATGGAACTCATCATTCGTCTTCCTCCAAACATGGTTAGTGGGATTATGACCAAAAGTTCCATTTTGGTCTCATCTGACCACAAAGCCTTCTCCCATGACTCCTCTGTATCATCCAAATGGTCATTGGCAAATTTAAGACAGGCCTTGACATGTGCTGTTTTACGCAGGGAACCTTCCCTGCCATGCATGATTTCAAACCATGACGTCGTAGTGTATTACAAATAGTCACCTTGGAAACGGTGGTCCTAGCTGTTTTCAGGTCATTGACCGAGTCCTGTCGTGTAGTCCTGGGCTGATTCCTCACCTTTCTAAAGGACCATTGACACACCACGAGGTGATATCTTGCATGGGGGCTCCACTCCAATTGAGATAAACTGTCATGTTTAGTTTCTTACATTTTTTAATGATTGCTCCAACAGTGGACCTTTTTTCACCAAGCTGCTTGGCAATTTCTCTGTAGCCCTTTCCAGCCGTGTGGAGCTGTACAATTTTCTCTCTGGTGTCTTTGGTCTTGGCCATGTTACAAGTTGGAGTCCAACTGATTGTCTGGGGTGGACATGTGTGTTTATGCAGCTAACGACCGCACACCGGTCCATCTGATTCAGGATAACACATGGAGTGGAGGTGGACTTTTAAAGGCGGACTAACAGGTCTTTGAGTGTCAGAAATCTCGTTGATAGACAGGTGTTCAAATACGTATTTGTAGCTGTAGCACACAAATAAATCTTTAAAAAAATCATACATTGTGATTTCTGTATTTTTCTTTTTAGATTTATCTCTCTCACGGTGGACATGCACCTACAATGAAAATTTCAGACCCATGATTTCTAATTGGGAGACCTTGCAATATAGCAGGCTGTTAAAATACTTTTCTTCACTATCTCTTCTCCTTGAAGCCTCACTCTCCCCCTCCACCTATCTCATTCATGTACATTTATTCTGTTTTACTTTGACTAATCTTCATTCCTCTCCTACCCAGTGCATGCCTCCATCTTTCTTATTGTTCCTCCACCTGCTCCCTCGCTTTCACTGCATATCACAATATCTGCGAACATCATGGTCCAAGGGGTTTCCACTCTAACTAAATCTGTCTTTCCATCACGACAGCAAACAAGGAGGTCAGAGCTGATTCCTGATGCAGTCCCACCTCCACCTTAAATTCTTCAGTCACAACTACGGTACCTACATTGGACATTTTACTTGGTGCTTATATTTAGGGATGTTTTGGTTAAGTTTAGCTGTGTTAAAATCTCGGAAAATGAGGAGTGAATGTGGGCATTTTCTTCTCAATCTCGCACCATTTTTCATTGACCTAGAAGCATAATCCACCGCTTTTTGATTTCCGTGGTAGCTCTGCGATGTGGTTCGCCGGATAAAGTTGAAAGCCGGGTAGCATAACTGCTCCATTGGAGATGCATCCACAAAGCCAAGTCACCGTGAAGCACAGGGCAGCAGGAAATCCAAAGTCTTTGTAGGTCTTTATCGGAAGCTGAAGTTCATCCATTTTGTTGGCTAGGGAGCATAGATTCGCGAGATGAATCGATGGAGGCGCCAGTCGGTGTAGCCTCCTGCGCAGTTGAACTTGCGTACCAGCTCACGAGCCTCTGTGCCGTGTCTAGAAAAAGATTCAGCGAATTGGTGAGAGTTCTCGGAAAAGTCTGGAGAAGACTCTGATTTAACAATTACACTATTAACATGTAAATTGTGCTTCTACTTACAAAAAAATTCACGTTACAAAAAGACTTCTGGAACTGATTAATTTCATAAGTAGAGGTACCACTGCATAAGCTTTATTTGATGTGAACATTTGCTGCAATCCTGTTACAACACTGAACAATCTGAAAAAAGTACATTTGTGAAATATTTCTGAACCCACATAGCTTTTGCAGTATAGTTAAACATATCAGTTGGTCATCTAGGTCCTTTTTTTTTTTTTTCTAGTTTGTGAAAGTTAATGCAAAGTTCAAATGCCAGCATTTGTCATGGTAGGGGCTGTGTTAGTACCAATGGTACAAATGGTATCTGTGAAGCCCCATTAATGCTGAATGGTACATCTAGGTTTTGGAGGAACATATGCTGCCATCCAAGCAACAACTTTTTTTATCGCCACCCCTGCATATTTCAACAAGACAATGCCCAACCACAATCTACATGTGTTCTACCAGTGTGGCTTTGTAGTAAAAGAGCATGGATGCTAGACTGGCCTGTTTGCAGTCCATACCTGTCTCCCAAATGGGTGGAGCATTATGACACGTTAAACACATTAACAAGAGACCCCGGACTCTTGAACAGCTGAAGCTGTACATGAAAAAAAGAATGACAAATAATTCCATCTTCGAAGCTTGAAAAATTTAAGTTGTTAAAAGAAAACGTGACACAGTGGTTACACAGTGGTTGCAGCCATAAAATTCAAAGTTAATGATTTTTTTTCCAAGAACAAAGTTTATCAATTTGAATATTATTTTGTCTTTCTAGTGTGCCAAAAAAATATGAGCGTTCATTTGAAATGACACACGATGGTGACCCCTAACGGGACAAGCTGAAAGTATTGTCTTGTGTATTCAATTAAATATAGGTTGAACATGGTTTGTAAATAATTTTGGTTTTATTCGTGTTTAACACAACATCGCAACTTAATTGGAATTGGGTTTGTTGAAAGGCATGTGCGGTTGTGGTTTGATGAATAGGATCAGTCTTTTTTTAGGTCAGTTCATTCTGTACAGATCATACAGTTAAGGTTTGTGATGCAGGAGAGGAACTCACAGCAGATACAAGCAAAAACAAGTTAGCTCGCAGGGCATTTTATTGTTTTTCAACAGACAAACAAGGGAGAGGGGCTGACGCTCAGATATGAGTAGTAAGGACCGACAAGCTAGACGAGGGAATCCGCTGTCAGGCAGGTGTGAAAGTGATGTAGCAGGCACAGAGGTTCTGGGTGACAAGCAGAACTGCTGATCAGGATCTTTTTCTTTTTATTTCGTACGAATAACTTGTGAGTTTCATGCAACTGACAGTATGGGTACTCAGGACGAGCTGCCGGTGTTCGGGACTGGCTTAAAGAGACTCTCCCCAAAATTCGTACGTACAATAAACCCTCCAATGTGAAGTAATATTATTATTATTATTATTATTACATATATTTTGGACATTAATTGCAAAAAAATTCAAAATTAAGATTTTTTTTTTTTTTTTTTAAATCCAAGCAAAATCTGGGTATGTCCCAGCTTTGTAAGCCAAACCCGAAAGAAACATCCTTGACCCCGCCCCTGACGTAACCAGTGCTTATCATGACAGACCATTCGTTCTAGCTAAGCCAAGATGCCGACGTGTTGTGCAACAAAGCTGAGAAAACGCACCCAAATTTCTCCTTCTTTAACCTCCCATGGGGTCAACCTGACAGAATAAAGCTATGGCTGTCACAATTGAGGCTCGTTCATCAGCCAGGGAAATTTCCACCCATCTAATCATTACTGGTTATTAGCTGCTCAGTTATAGCCTCTCATGCTGGTAATGTATAAGCAACAACATACTTTGAGGCGGCACGGTGGCCGGACCTCCATGTGTGCATGTTGTCCCCGTGTCTGCGTGTCTCACCTGCCTCCTGCCCCTTCACAGTTGGGATGGGCTCCAGCAAGAAAATGGATGGATGGATGGATATATGTGTAAGCACACAACACTTCCTGGTTACCGTTTATGGCGATGCATGTGTGCAAACCAACCCCTTCCGCCCCGCCGCCGCGGTTCAATCGTGAGAGTCTGGCTGCTTGAAAAGTATAACTGGGGGTAAAATAAAGTCTGGCCACGCCTGCTGTATATTCTCTACATCTAAACCAGCTCACAAAAGCATCAAACAAATCTCCATGGTCCATATATTGGTACTGTTATTGTTTGTCGTCAGCACCACACCCCTCTCCAACACATGTTCCCCCTCGTGTGTATTTTGGCTCAAATGCTTGAACATTGGACTTTATTTTTTTGTCTGCTCAATGGCGGGAGTAGCAATAATACGGAGCATCGACTCTGTTATACTCGCTTTATTGGCTCTTAGCACACAGCACTTCCTGGTTACTATTTACGGCGATGCGCACATGCAACCCCCACTCCCAACCCCACCGCCGGTCGATCGCGAGAGGCTGGCTGCTTGAAAAGTAGAATTTGGGGTAAAAAAAAAAAAAAGTCTGGCCAGACCTGCTGTATATTCTCTCCATCTAAGGCAACTCCTCAAAAAAGCATCAAACAAATCTCCGCGGTCCATATAATGGGATTATTGTTCATCATTAGTGCCACACCCCCTCTCAAACATGTCAAGTTCCGCCTGTGTGTATTCTGGCTCAGGCACACAGGTTTGAACATTGTACATCATGCTATTTTTATTTTGTTTGTAATTATTTTTCACAAAAATCGGCCACAAAATGGCAGATTGTAGACGTTCTCTGTTCGGTGAAACGTATCCACGGACAAAGGGGTGTCACAACAGGAAGCACTCCATGTGAGGCAAATGCTGATTTGCTGTCACTTTTCTAGCCAGGCTCATTGGAATGTCTAAGCGACAGAGGAATTTCAATAATACTTTTCCAATTTAGAGTTGTTTGTTGGTGAAATGTGTGGATAACTCTGGCATCAAAAGAAACACTGAACCCTCATCTAACTTTTGTGTGCTCCCATTCCTATAATTTTGGGGAGAGTCCTTTAAGTGCAACATTGGTGATGAATTGCAGCTGATCCCGGCTGCAATTGGTCTCTGCACTAATGCATATAGACAAAACTAGGAATACACACACACAAACGCACACAGGAAAGAATTTAGGGTGCCGAGGTAGCTTCCCAGCTGCACAGTGGAACAATTGGTTAGAGTCTCGGCCTCACAGTTAAGAGGTCCGGGATACAAATCCTGGCCTCGTCTGTGTGTAGTTTGCATGTTTTCCCCGTGAGTGCGCGGGTTTTCTCCAGCCACTCCGGTTTCCTCCCAAATACAAAAAACATGCATAAATTGGAGAGCCTTAAATTGCCTCGGTGTGATTTTGAATGCAACTGTTGTATGTCTATGTGCCCTGCGATTGACTTGCAACCAGTTTAGGTTGTACCTCCGCCTCCTGTTCGATGGTAGCTGGGATAGGCTCCAGCACTCCTATGACGCTTGTGAGGAAAGGCGGCTCAGAGAATGAATGAATGGAAGATAGAATCCCTAACAGTATTATACCGGGAGGGACTTCATTCAAGTTTGTACCACCCCCTAACTTAATGTATAAAGTACCCAGAGGCACCCACACCCCACAGACCTGGATGTGACACCGCTTCGTCATTGGCCCCTGTGCAGAATCAACCACCATTATTGCCCACAAGTAAAGTTGTTTCTTGTGTGCAACAGGCTCACAACAAAGCTTAAGCAATCAAACAGAGGAATAAATCAGTTCATGAAGATTCCATTCAATACGTTCACTCAAACGTTTGTTTAAACGAGTTCATTGTGAACAACACTACTTGAGCCCTGTCTACTGCTATGACCCCCCCCCCCCCCCACCTGCCCTCCAAAAAAAGAAAATGCAGAAAAGTGCACTGATGCAATCAGTTCTCTTGGCCATTCAATATTTCAGTCCGCATGCAAACCTATTCACCAGAATCAGATTTAATGGCTAGGTATGTAATAACACACAAGGAATTTGTGCCCTTACCCATTCGCGTAGATCAATGCAATTATAGTTATGGAAAGGGAGCAGTTTAAAGTGACGAATCGTGTGATAGTTTACAGTATATATTACTAATACTGATTGGACTAGCAGGATCTGAGGGTGTGTCCCAACAACAGTGCAAGGCAGAAAATAGGAGGTTCACTGATCAAGAATGTAATGACTTAACCCTCTGTTAACCAAGCAGGGTTCCAGGTTATCTTCAAATGTGCAACACTGCTCAATAATGGCAAATGCCAAGTCGGAAAACTGGAAAAGGGGCCCTAATGTACAATCTACAAAAATGCAACATGGGTCAACAGAGGGTTAATTGCAAGGGGGTTGGGGGGCGGACTGTTTGGATGCTTGCTAGTTTTGATTTGCATTGATCGGTAGCACCTACCCGACAGAAGGAGCTGCAAGAGCTGGTGGCCGGGATGTGGAGTGTCCGAAAGGATCCTGCCCGCCCTGATCCTAGTTCGAGTGGCATGCAAGTCTTCCAAGGGTGGGTAGGGTGCTGCCAACAATCCGTTCTGCGATTTTGATTGCCAGTCGCAGTTGGAGTTGTCCTTTTTTGTGGCATCCGCAAACCGGACTGTGATCGTGCTACACAGGACTGATTGGATGACTGCTGTGTAAAACTATATCTTTTGTGCACCCATAATTATAAGGTTCTTGGTCTTTGAAAACATAAAGGGGTTTTCTCACATGTACCATGCATAAATTTTTATATTTTCAAGCAGGATTTGCCAGCGGTGGAGGAGCTGACTGTGTCGCTACCAGATGATGTGGAACTAATGCCAGTAGGAACAGTATCTGGAATCATACAGCAGCTTGGTAAATACAGACACATGCACACAGTTCCAACCCCTTCAGTGTTTCTAATTTTCCCAGGTAAATCATGATATGCACCGTCTGTCTCTGCAGTTATAATCCAGTCTGTGAAAGATTCCCCACCTTTGACTGATGACAGCATTATCTTTGGATCTGATCGTGTAGCTCTGGGCAAGGTTGGCTAGTACTACATTTTATTTGGATTTTGTCCGTTGTTCAAACCCCAAATCCAATGAAGTTGGGTGCTTGTGTAAAAGAAAAATAGAATATGATTTTTGAATCTTTTTAAATTTATATTCAATTAGATATACAAAAACTGATATGTAAATACTGATCAGGGATCAGCCCTTATGCCCATTGCCGTTGTGATGGATAGGCAGTGGAAGTTGAAGTCAGACTTGAATCCCCGTGGACCATGACGTTTGCAGATTACATTTTGATCTGCAGGGAGCAGGTGGAGGAACAGTGAGGTGGGGGCATGCACTGGAAAAGAGAGGAATAAAGATGGTAAAACAGAATGTGTGGAGGAATGAAAGAATTGAAGGGGGATGAGTGAGACTACAGGGAATAGAACAAAGCTGGAAGATTTGAGATACTTGGGGTCAACAGTGCAGAGAAACGGTTCCAAGTCGGTTGCGACGGGAAGAGAAAGGTGTCAGGTGTATGTGGCAGAAGAGTCTGCTGGGATGAATTGACAAAGTTCATTAAACAGTTGTGAGCAGGTAAGCCATGATGTACGGATGAGAGACAGGGACACTGAAGAAACAACAGGAAGCAGAGCTTCCAGAAATGAACTAGAGGTTCGCTCTCGGAGTGACCAGCTCCTAGTCTGTGACAGCGCTAGCATGATCCGGTGACAGTCAAGTGTCCAAGGGACTCAAAAACCATCCTGGGTTAAGATTTGACATCCCTCTTGGCCAATGGGATGCCAGGAAGATGCTACAGTGATAGCCAATAGGAGACCAGCTCTATCCCGCCCTACAAACCAAGAAATAGGAATTGCATCACGGGTAAAGACTGACATCCCTCCTAGCCAATGGGATCCCAGGAAGCTCCTACAGCAATAGCCAATGGGAAAGCAGCTCTATTGTGCCTCACAAACCAAGATGCAAGATGTGCATCATGGATAAAGATTGAGGTCCCTCCTAGCCGCTTGCTGGAGCTTGCTCATCAGACTCTGCATCATTCCCATCCGAAGAACCATCCAAATATTCAACATTATTTACAGCCACAGGTTCAAATCTGTATAAATCTTACCTCCGTTGTTGGAGTTGTCTACAGCTCGCCGTACCTCGCTCGTGACCCCGCCACTTGCTGGAGTTCGCTAGTCAGACGTCATTCCTATCCAATGAACCATTCGAATATTCAACATTACAGCAACAGGTTTAAATCTGTATGGACGTATTCCTCAGTCTCAGATGAGGAAAAAAAATCTGAGAAATCAGCACTGGCCACAATTGTTTCCCAACGTAATCGAGCCTTTGTTGCCGCGCCTATTACGTCACAACTGCGCACGTAGGTCATGAGACTCGCCAAAATGGCAGCGCCCATGAAAATTCGTAATAACCATTAAAAATCTTCTCAAAAAAACATTAAATGAGAGCGGATTGACATCACATTGTCAAGTTACAGTACATATGACCTGACCTCTTGGATACATTGTTAATCCAAACCACCGGAATTTCCCTTTAAGGTTTACTTGCTCCTCCTCTCTAACACCCACTGTCCTCATGCCCTCCCTCACAACATCCATCAACCTTTTCTTTGGTCTTTCTCTCGCTCTTTTGCCTGGCAGCTCCATCCTCAGCACCCTTCTACCAACATACTCACTCTCTCGTCTCTGAACATGTCCAAACCATCGAAGTCTGCTCTCTAACCTTGTCTCCAAAACATCCAACTTAAACTGTCCCTTTTAATGAGTTCATTTCTAATCCTATCCAACCTGTTCACACCAACCGAGAACTTCAGCATCTTCATTTCTGCTACCTCAAGTTCTGTTTCCTGTTATTTCTTCAGAGCCACTATCTCTAATCCGTACATCATGGCCGGCCTCACCACTGTTTTATAAACTCCTCTGTCACAAACACCAGGCACCTTCCGCCAGCTGTTCCAACCAGCTTGGACACGTTTCTTCACTTCCTTACCACACACTCCGTTGCTCTGTATTGTTGACCCCAAGTATTTGAAGTCATCCGTATCTTTTAAGCATCTTTTCACTTTTAAATTATTCTGCGGGCCTGATCAAGCCTCACTGTGGGCCGTATGTTTGACACCCCTGATGGTGAAGGTAAAATTAATGGAATTAATATTAAATTAATATTTCATATACACTATATATAAAAAAAACATACTATTTCTAGAACAGGTGCCTTCAAACAAGATGAAATTATTGTAGTTATTGACATAAGTGGACCCCTTGCAGATATTTTGAGAAAAAAGGCCTTTATCTTTAGCATGTGTGCCTTTGGCCCATGTTCTGTGTTTCGGGGGTAAAAAAAAACAGGGGGTTTATAGCGGTTGGCATGCCCTCAGCATGACTTGTTGGGTGTGTGCACAAGAAGAGTTCTGGCATGTTCCGGTCACATCTTCCATACAGAATTCTGGTTTCGGATTAGATTTTCGGTAACAAACACCCCACCTTCTCGTGACCTCTTCTTGTTTCAGACAAGATTTCCCGTTATGATCTCGACACCTACTGGTCACAGTCACATTTGAAAAATGTACGGGTGTGGTCCACCAGTCATGCTCGCATATATAAAGTTACGGGTGTGGTCCACCAGTCATGTCTGCAGATAAAGTTGCGGGTGTGATTAGGGATGTAATCTCCAGAACTTAAAATAACTTATTGGATATATAATATAACATAACTTTAAATTAATCAAAAACAAATACATAACTGAAATAGATAATTTCAAAGTCAGAAATGTTGATTTCCAATTTCAACTGATATTAGTAGAACATGATATAAAAGTATTTAAAACTTTTCATCAATAAAAATTATTGATCTGACATATTCAGTCACATTTGAAAAATGTATGGGTGTGGTCAGTCATGCTCGCAGATAGTGTCATTAGGGTTGAAATCTCAAGACCTTAAAATAATTTAATAGATTAATATAACTGTATATTAAAAGTAAAATGAACATGACTAAAATGAAAAAAAAATGTCAAACTCAGAAATGTTAATTTCAAATTTCAACTATTAGTTGAACTTGATAAAACGGTATTTACAATTTTTCATCGATAAAAATTATTGATCTGACAAACTTTATCTGATGAAAACTTAAATGCACTGGCCTTCCAAGGAATGAACACGAACAGTCTATCCCGCAATGTTTTGAAAATGCTGAAAGTTTAGTTCAACATAATCACCGTTAGTGGCAACAAGCTAGCGATACATTGTAACAAACATTCCTGTCGGAATCTTAACCTAACCCTTGGGCCTTGACGTGCGTGACATTTTTTTTTCTTCCACTGTCAATAGACCATTGGCAGAAAAAATTTGAGTCCCTCAATTTGAGCCACTGGAATTGAGAAAAATGTAACATGGCCAAGACCTGGCGAATCTTTTGCCTCTGCACTGCACGGGTAGGAGATTTTCCGACAGCAGACAAAGTTGTGTTGGGCGTCTTTCCTGCGTAATGGTCATTCACCAAAGTTGGCAGCTGACAAGCTGCACTTGTAACACTGCCATCCTTTGTTTTTCAGAAGATAATCCCAAAGTCTTGTAAATTCTCCATAGCATTCACAGGTAGCAGGAACCGATGGCGGGAAAGCGTAGGTTTGATGCGGAACCCGGATACGATGTAAAGAATTATTCGCTCAACTTCCGGTATAGCTCCCGACGAAACATTCGTGACGCTTAAGCCAGCAATCAAATACGAATTCTTGTAATATGCATAAAAGTCTATTACAGTACAGAATCGTATGCTAGGATAAACAGCCAATTTCCACGTTTGCCAATTTCTATCGCCTTTTTTAAATTTTACCCGCCAGACTCAGACATGCTCAGTGCGGTTAACTTGCATTTCCTGTTTCATGGTGAATAGTAATTGTTTAGGAGCAGGCTTGTTTAGTTAACGTTTATGAAATAAACACGTAAATTAATGTCAAGACTAATCAAAATAAGCGACGTCTTTCAATATCTATCTACAAATTTAACGCGCGTGATTTTTCGTGCCCGACTGTGCAGATTTGCAAGCGAGCTCTTCAAATCACAGGGACTGTGGTCACATCTTCTGGTTTCAGACAAGTTTTCCACCAGTGAAATCTTAGTTTCATATTAGGTTTCCTGCAATAAACCTTCACATCACTTCCGGTTTCGGCCAAGATTTCCAGTAAAAGTCACGCCACCTTCCAGGACAGATTTCGGGCTAAGAATGTCGTCATATCCAGCATACTTCAGGCAACAAACACCGGCCACGAATGAAGAAATTACGTTTGGGCTACCCCTGACAACAAATGATTAACTTGACTTGGCAATGATGTCATTTGAGGCCATCTATCATTTTGACAAGCTAGATTAGTATTTTTCCCCCTCATTGTTCTGTGGTTGGTACTCATTGTTTCCAGACATGTTTATTCGACGACTCTGTTTTCTGTCCAAAACCATAGTCATTTCACATAGCACAACATTCATGAGCACAACTGGAATAGACACACAATTTTCCTTGTACCACATGCACCATTTCAATTTGAATGGTCTTTAAGGTCACACACCTAAGTATTTCTTATGCATTTCCTTTTCTGTGTGTCAAAGGTTTTTGAAGTCTTCGGTCCTGTATGCAGACCTCTTTATATCTTGCGATTTAACTGTCCTGATGAGTTGAGCAGTAAGGGGCTGACACTTGGACTGGTTGTTTATTGTGCACCAGAAATGAAAGAGTACACTGGATATATCCTCCTACAACAGCTTAAACTGTGAGTAGACAGATGAACAAGCATCTGAGATGAATTAAAAGTCCTATTTTTACATTGTATTCATTTATTGTGCTGAAAATAATTTCCCTGCAGGTTAAAGGGCTCGGATGCATCCTGGAAAAATGATCAAGAACCACCAGAAGAGGTACATTTTAGAACTTGAATCTTTGCTTCCACTGCTACAGATGGGATTCTTCAAAAATTATAGTATAATTTGGTGAATCTCGTAAATATAATGGTATAATATATACAGCGCTGTGAAAAAGTATTCCCCCTTCCTTATTAGGTGTTCTTTGGATATCTATGAATGAATTTTAATATCACTTAGTGAAAACCCAAGGAAATGCAAAATGTAGTTTTCAAATTATAATTCAATTTGAGATGCAAAAAAAATCCAAACCTTTATTTAAAAATTTTCAATACCGGTTTATATTATGTTCTACTATCAGTTGAAATTGGAAATTATCATTTCTGCATTTTATTTGTTTTCTATTTATTTGTTTTTGTTTTTAATTTACAGTTAAGTTATATTAATCCAGTAAGTTATTTTAAGGCCATCCCTAATCACACCCGCAACTTTATCTGTGAGCATGACTGCCCACACCCGTAAATTTTTCAAATGTGACTTGTGACTCTGTGTGTGTGTGTGTGTGTGTGTGTGTGTGTGTGTGTGTGTGTGTGTGTGTGTGTGTGTGTGTGTGTGTGGTGTGTGTGTGTGTGTGTGTGTGTGTGTGTGTGTGTGTGTGTGTGTGTGTGTGTGTGTGTGTGTGTGTGTGTGTGGTGTGTGTGTGTGTGCGTGCGCGTGCGCGCGCACTTGTATTGCTATCCTTGTGTGGACCAACCCTTGGCAAAACCTTTTTTGTGAGGACATTTTGGATGGTCCTCACAAAGATAATGCTTAAGCTAGCTCCATTAGTCCTAATAAATGTTCTGTAAAAGTTTCAAAGAATGTTCTCAGAGAGCTAGAAACCTCAGAACCTATGAGTGCACACATGTCCCTGTGGCACTTGTGGGTACTACAGGCGAAAATTCAATCCAATTTTCTGATTGGTCAAGGGAAGGGAATTTTCTGATTGGCTGTTTCAGTCATGTGACCTCAAAGCCCCATAGAATTGAGGCTGCACAAAGCACATTTGAACTGAATAAAACCTGTAAATAAAGCATTTGTCAAGTAATATAACTTCTTATAAATTAGTCATATTACTGATTTATTACTTAATATAATATTACTATATACTATGTAAGAATATTCCAAATGTGAGTCATTAAATACAAGATAGATAGATAGATAGACGTAAAAACCACAATCCTCTTTCAAAGTCACATATTAGACCTCGTAATCTCTAAGAATGTTCCCAATTTATCTGTTGACATTAAAGACTTAGCCATTTGTGTTCTTTGTGTTTGTGTTCTTTTAAATTAAAATTATGATATAATTCTTTGTGTTCTTTAATTTAAATTACAGATTCTCTCAAATATTCAGCCACCCTGTGTGTCTAAGTTAAACATACTAAAATAAGAGGCCCAGCGCTAAATTTATGCAGACCACAGCTGTATCACAAACAAGGAAATGTAAAATGTCATGGATGCTGTAGCTCCTATTAAAAGTAAGACACTTTTGAGTTAGCCTGGAATAAAATGGAGATGCACTATGATCGTAAAGGCTTTTAAAGTATAAGAAAAAAAAGGTGGTTCAGTAATACTTCTCTATGAACTTGCTTGTAACAGGACCTCTGATGAAAGAGGACAAAGGTGTTGACACTTCTCCACTTTTCTCGTTTGCACTTTTATTTTTTACACAGTATTATTTGTGATATATTGTGATATTGTTTTGGGTAACTATCTGTACCCATTTTTTAAGCGTAATTCTCAATATCTCATGAACGTATTGAGATAGAGCCCAGAAAATCTAGATTGTGCATCGACACATTATGCGCGATGAGTGTTCCGGATTGCAAAAGCGTGTGACCTTGCCAAGTATGAAAGGTCACCGCCATGAAAGGTCACCGGCACTAAGGCCTTTTTCAAGCGGAATTCTCAATAGCTCATGAATGTATTGAGATAGAGGTCTGAAAATGGAGATTGTGCATCGACACATCATGCGCATTGAGTGTTCCGAATTGCGAACCCGCGTGGCCTTCCTGAGTATGAAGGTCAACGTCACTGGGCCTGTTTTTTAAGCATAATTCTCAATATCTCATGAACGTATTGAGATAGAGGCCATAAAATTTAGATTGTGCATCGACACATTATGCGCGATGAGTGTTCCGGATTGCAAAAGCGTGTGACCTTGCCAAGTATGAAAGGTCACCGCCATGAAAGGTCACCGGCACTAAGGCCTTTTTTCAGCGGAATTCTCAATAGCTCATGAATCTACTGTTTTGGTCAGTATTTGAGGATGTTACTGGAAGAGGATTTTAGAGATGCTGATTTCATTTGTATTGGTAAAAATGGCTGCTTGACGCTATCATACATCTCTTTGATGTTGCCAGTGTCAGCGGGAGTCTGGACATTCGAGCAGAGCTGGAGGCAATTGACATTGGCACACCTCCGGCCAATCTGCGAGACTTTTCTGCGGGCTTCCCATCGGGTCAGCAGGTTCTGTTTGCTGTGGCTAAATTTATAGACAGTTTCTGTCACAACCCATCGATACCGAGGGAGGACCCAAATGCAGGATTCGGGAGACACAGAGGTAGTTCGGGAAAAACGTTTTTTGTTCCAAGGTCGGGGATCAGGCAGACAGTCAGGTGCAGCAGCGGTAGTCAGGACGTCGGGCGTAGAGAGCAGGTCCGCAGGCAGACAGGAGTCGGTACACGGGAGATCGATCAAAGAAGGCAGAAGTGTCAAAGGAGTCAGGCTTACGGGGTTGGTCGGAGAACAGGCGGAGGTTGGTGTGCACGGGTTCACGATCAGAGATACGGGAGTGCAGGAACGAGGCATGAGTTGCAACGATCTGGCGAAGGACCAGTCGTCCCCAGGGTCCTATATACACCGGGGCCAATCAGCCAGCATGAGGCGCAAGTGTGTGCCTCCCGGTCAGCGCAGCCGCGCAGGGACCTGCAACACCAAGGCTGGACCGGCAGCAACTTGACAGTTTCAGACAGAAGGCAGTCCTAGCCTTCTTAGCTTCAACTGCAGGTCTTATATCCACAGTTTAAGTTTTAAACCAGTGTGTTGACTTTTTGGTTTGCTTTCCAAACGCCAACATTGGTGAGGTGTACACAATGTCAAGTATTCCCATCTTTCCTGGCCTTTGTTGCTCTGCCAGCCTGGTAGACACTTTTCTTGAGCTGTGGCAAACTCTGCTGCCTTTGATGGGTTTTGCGTGTTCCTGGTGTTGATGTGTGGTCAGTCAGCTCTCTTTGAGTGACACGTTCTTCTGGTCTGTAGTTCAACCTTGCTGCACACTAACAAGTGGTCCGTATTGCAGTCAGCAGCTTTGGTAGCTGCGTGTTGTGTTGTCTTGCTATCTTGTATAACAAATAGACCAGACGTATTTCAAGGATTCAATCTTTACTCACAAGTTGTCAACCATGTACCGTTAACCAGGCGACTTCCGTATCTTCTATATACTATATATCCAGCTACTGAGCATGCCGGGTAATGTAGTTGTTATTCTCTCGAAACTATAACGCCACACGGGTGAGCTCAATTCATGGGAGCCCGAAACATCTGAGAACACGATCAAGTTGGTGATAGTGCTCGGAGGTGGGGTGTCTCCAGGAGACTTGATGTATTTGTTTATGGTGCTCATTCGTAATGGATCTATGTGCCTACACCACGCCAATCCACCCCTGGAGTCACCCAAAGTCTCAAACCCTCAAGTACGAATGGGAAACCATTTTTTTGGGCCTCCGGAATGGCCCACGCCGGCCAAGCTGTTCCGCATCCTGCTAATAGGAGCCGCCATTGAGGTCAACCCCGGGCCTGTCCTGCCTCTGCTCAGTCTGCTCAAAACCAATCCATCGAAACATGACGTCTGTTCGCTAGACCAAGTGCAACGGTTGATGCCACCTCACTCGATGCTCGAAATTAAGCTCAAGTCGGGACTGGACTGACCACTACGTAGCGCCACGATGCGCCACTCGTCCACCACCAGACGCAAACTGCCAAACTAAGCCTCGACAAGTTCCATCCGCGTTCCGCATCCTGCAGTTAAACAGCAATGAACTAGCATCCAAGGCACGGAAATGGAGACTATATGTCGCGGAACGAGATCCTCTTTGTTGCTGTCCAAGAAACCAAGCGAACTCAGCGGTCAAATCTACACAAGATCAGAAGATTATACCGTTCTACGAAACGACCACAGCCAGGATGCTGGAGGGGGCTTGGCATTTATCATCCATCGTAACGTGAACTATCGTGTCGTCCAGCCAACCTGCCACAAACGTGCCCGTTATCGATCAACAATGTCTGGCCGTCCGGGTTGTTCAAAGTAGCCATTTTCAACTATTACGTCCCGTCTGCATCTTCCTGTCCGGCTGGCTACTCCGTACCATGGTGAATCGAGCGGCCAAACGATACGTTCCTTCCAACCGTAGACCAAAGGTCCGCCTAAACTACGCTGCCTCAACAGCCTTTCTTGCCAATGAACATGACACCATCCGGCAAGCGGACCCTTCCGATGCTTGACTTCCCAACATCAAATGCCAGATTAACCGTCTGGTGTCCGAGCACCGGCAAAATCAGTGGATTGAACAAATCGAAAAATCCAGCCTCCAGAGGCCTAAAAAGCTCCGGCCTACCATCAGAGCCTTGAGCAATCCAACCAAACGGCCAGACAACGCTGCCATCGAATTTAACTGGGTACAATCAAAAAACGACGAGACGCATGTCAACGTTTCAATCAACAATTTGTTGAACATCCACCTTCCAACTGTTCCATTCGAGCTACGTTGCACTGCCTCCATGGAATGCCGTGCGAAAACCATCCTCGCTTCACAATGCCGCAAGTCCGAGCGGCCATCAAAGCGTCCAAAAACTCCAAGACACTGGGGCCTGATGTGATAATGAACCACCTTGGACCGAAGGCTATCCAATACCTCACCGACATCTCCAAAATTTCATTGGTCACCCTGGACATTTCAACCATATGAAAACACGGCTGTCATGCCGCTTCCCAAACCAGGGACACCTATCGGTGACGGCAAGTTCTATCGACCAATCAGTCCGTCGTCTCCGCTGGCCAAGACGCTTGAGCTTCTAATCCTCCCCGCCCTGAGCGAGTCGCTGACAACTGCCAGTCACCAGTATGGCTTCAATAAGCTGTTCACCACCTGGAACGCCGAACAGTCAATGAGACTGAACATTCAAATTGGAGGCAATCGGATTCCTATCATCCGTAATCCAAAAATACTTGGCGTCACCTTCGATCCCTCGTTGACTTTTACATGAACACACAAAAATCATGCGCTCCAAACTCAATACGCTTTGCCGGCACCAAGTGGGGCCAGACTAAGGAGACCATCCTGACGATGCATAAGGCCGTCGGAAGATGGATCCTGAACTACGCAGCGCCTCTGTGGACTCCCAACCTGAAGCCAACTCCCTGGGACTCCCTCCAAGCACCTCATAACGCTGCCCTTCGAGCCACCACAGGCTGCCACAAAATGGCTTCCATCTATCACGTACATGCCGAGTCGAAACCCGAAACATAGCTGAAACTCCTTCCGGTATGCGAGCACAATGTGATGCTCAAGAAACAGTACACGCTTCAGTGCTACCTCGCCGGACATCCTAATAACGAGATGACAAGGCAAGACGCGTGCCCCAGAGCGTTGTGCAAAACCATCCGAGATATCGAGCCATCGATCAAGCAGTACATTCATCGGCCGGCCGGCAAAGTCTTTTAAGAAAAGGTAGATAAACGAGGGTTTAGAGAAAGAAAGACATCTGAAAGAAATATTTAAAGTGACTATTTTCTTCACAAAATATACTACTGAGGGTGCTATTGACCTGAGATTTTTTTTTTTTTTACCCGTTTGGAACAACCCAAGTAATCCATACATACAAAGAAAGTAGAATAAGACCAGAAAAGAAGTTGTGTATGATAATGGTAAATGACGCAGGCAAAAGGTATTGAACACATAAAGAAAAGGAGGTGCAAAAAAGCATGTAAACCCAATACAACACCTAAAATCCACCGATAATCAAACAGCAATGCAGGCCCTTGTCAGTGGAAATGAATATTAGTTGGTTCAGTCTTAAATGATGGCCTACAAAAAGGTCTCCTTGCCAAGGTGGAAGTCAAGACACATTTCATATGTAAGAGAAAATGGGTCTCTCAAGACCATTGCAAACTAATTGATGCAGACTGAAATTGGAAATAACACTACTCACGGTCAATATTTAAAATCATTATAGATTAATTGAATAATTGCTGCTTAGGTTGTCTGGTGGCTCAACTGCGAATGCTATGTAGCAATATCCATCCATTTTCCTCACCACCTATCCTCACAAGGGTCACGGGAGTGCTGGAGCCTATCCCAGCTGCCATTAGGCAGGAGGCAGGGTACACGCTGAATTGGTTTCCAGCCAATCGCAGGGCACATTGAGACACGCAACAATGGCACTCATAATCACACCTGTCCAATTACTATAATGCATGTTTTTGGGATGTGTGAGGAAACTGTAACGCCCAGAGAAAAGCCACGCAGGCACAGAGAGAACATGCAGACTCCACACAAGGCGACGCCAGGATCTGAACCACCGTCGTCAGAACTGTGAGGCCAGCGCATTACAGCTGCTCCACCTGTAGCATAAATACTCATACTTAAAATAAAACTACTTAGTAGCAAGCTAAATAAATTTAATGTATTTTAAGCTTAACATTGATGCAAAGCAATAAGGTTTTATTTATTTAAATGTTATGGAATACAAAGTTATACTGTGCGGTGGGGGTTGGGAGTGGGGGCAATAATTTATGATGAGGTGGAAGCAGCAGAATATTTTCCCCTTTTCAGCTCAGACTCGAGGACTGTAGAATGTTGGAAATAAAAAAATAAATTTAATTAAATGATGCATAGTGATTTCAAATGTTGAACTAAAATTCTCGGGAATTCATATGACTACTTAAAGAGTTATTTTTATTTATTTTTTTATCACATGAGGGTGACACTAAACTGTGAGGTTCAGTACATTGCTCAAACTATATTTGTTATATGCAACCTGTTGGTTAGTTTCTGTGCAATCATGAAACCAAAGTGGGGGAGGGGAGAGTTGCTGTGACTGCTTTTGGAAGTTGGTAGACACTTGTGGGGGAGGGGAATGCACCTGCATGAGACGTTGCTTTTAATTAGTACAGAAGTTACAGAACTACACGGATTGACATGTAAGTCAGCATGTTTATTCATACTAAAATGAACGATTGTTCAAGTTGGTGATGTTGTTGTGAACTATATGTTTGTTTTGCCAGAGGTAATATTTTTGAATCTCAACCGTCGAATTTGCGAGTTATCTAAATTTCCCTTCAACATGAGGTTTGCATCTGAATTTCCTTGGTGGAAGTGAATGCATTGTATAAAACACAATCAAGCTTGCTGCAGAACCGAAGAGGCTTGTGAAAAGCTATTTATGTGGCGATCTGGAAGAAAAACGAATGAAAACAACTTACAACTAATCGAGGTAAGACATATTTGATATTTCATCATACTCGGGTTAGTTTTTAATTGTCCATGGGATTTTCAGGCAGAATGAAACTGTTGCTAACGTCAGCAAACCTTTCTATTTTTTTCCCCACTTTCATTCTGAGGATGTAAAACACGCTAACTGTGTGAAGTTTTTTTAAGTTTTTTAACAATTTTTCAATTGTTAATTAAACGTGTCCTTAGATGCATCACAAAAAATAAATCAGTGTCAGAAAATAAAGAAGTTGGTGTGTCAATAAACGTAAAGAGATTTTGAGAATTATATCTTTGCCTTATTCTCAGCAGTTTGAAATTCGTCCTTTTTATATTACTCTACTCTACAGATGAAAAAGAAGATAGACCAGAGTAGCAGGTACATTTCAACCGGGACATAATAAAGGTAACGTTGAAATTTTTACATTATATATGAACCCATAATGTTCTTTAAAAAAATAAAAACTTGAAACCATCAGGTTGGTTGCCATGTTAACAGACATTTTTTAACATAATTGCAAAATTTCACTAGTGATGATATACTGTATCTCAGGAACTCCTGGATGGATTTGGCTGAAAATAATGCGTAAAATGTGATGTTTGGGGCTGCACAGTAAATTCAACTTAATCTATAGATGCCTGAATGTCTAAGACCTCCCCCTATAAGCTACTCTTTTAGAATCTTTGACAACAATATCTGGGAAAATACCAATATGTGGTCAACAATTCTTGTGCGTAAGGTAACATGCAAAAGGTGGGATTATTCCAAGCTGTCATCTTTAGTAGATATCACAGTCTCAGCAATACAAGTATAAATTTCAAGTACAGAATTTGGATCAACAGCATTTTAACATCCACTTGGGTTATATTTTCCCGATATTTACATTTTCTTAAACATTAACATGGGATAACTTGGGTTTAAAAAAGTAATTTAAGAAGGAGGCCTAAAAGGATAAAGGCATAACTGAACAACTGATTTTACAGTTCAGTAATCCCTCGTTTTTCATGGTTAGAGACCCACCCGTGAAAAGTAAAAAACCGCCAAGTAGGGGTAAATGGGTTTATTTATTTGATTCATAGGTCCTTGTTGTTTCAATGGGGATGCCACATTATACCCTATCAAGACGGCTTCCCGTTACAGTACTGAACTAATGTATGCAAGTTGTTTCATTTATTTATTTTTGGCTTCATTGGTCCATGTCATGGCGCATTGGTACGCAGCGATCCGGCAATTTTTTTTCTTTTTTTGGGGGGGGCCCCTCAGATATTCACGATGCACTGAATCCGCTATAGGTGATGCGCAAAGTAGTGAGGGTTTACTGTAATAGTTTTGTGCAATTGCAGAGTATTCAGACTTATTTTTGTTCTAATACAGCTTGCCATGATTTAAAAAATCTGGACATTTAGATGTTTTTTTTCCAGTGATTTTGTGATTTGTATTGAACTTTGAGGTTGGCAGTTCTGTACTACTGTCAAGAGGATATCACAGTAGTGTGTCTAGTTCTGTTACCATGTCTCTTTAGAACCTCCCTGAAAATAATTTGTGTCAAAAACCATGAGTTCAAGTCACTGAAAAAACACAAAATCTTACTCAATGAATTGTTTCTCATTATTTCTTGTTGGGAAAAATAGTTACCGTACTTATTTTGAGAAAGGTTTAACTTCTCTACATAAAACAGAAGAGAGAGACTAAGATCTTTCTTTTCAGAAAACGTACGTGTAAAATGGCAAAATGATTAAAAGTAAGTGGAGTAAAATATTTTCACTAGAATTAGGATAAATTCACTTTATAAGATTGTTTTTGCTATGTATATCGCACAGCAGAATTGTCATAATTTTACTGTTTATATAACAAAACAATTTTCAGTGAGGATGCCAGTACATTTCTTCATTTCTGATTTCTGTTTCAGGTCCAGATCACATATTTTTTTTCCCAATAAATGTCATTAGAAGCCTTGTAGTTATGAAGCAAATGGAGCAGTATTGTGACAACTAGGAGCATAGAGTTATAATAAATTAAGATGTCATTTGACAAATGCATTTTGTATTTCTTTGGGTTGTCTCTGAGTTACATTAAAATTGGTTTCATGATTTTAAACCTTTGTGTTTGAGATTTATTCCCCCCACCCCCCCAAAAAAAAACAAAAAAAAAACTGAAATCTTGAGGAGGCAAATAGTTTTTCACGGCACTGTAGATGCAGAACCAATTCTCTGCAATCATGATTGGAGGGATATTCAAAATCAAATTCACAATTAAATTATGTCACAAAAAAGGGGAAAGTCGACATATATTTTTTAAACAATGGATACTAAATACTACAATTGTATTAAAGGTATTCTGCTATCAAGTCTTACATCTCACTTTCATTTTAAAATAGAGGAAACTTACAATGGTGAATTAAAAAAACACATGGTATTTAATTTAGCTGCGATATATGTTGCTGAAATAAGTCTCCAAAATATGAGCAATACAGTGTCTTTTGTTTGAATAATACTGAGAGAGAAATTTTAAAATCAAACATTTGTGTGTCATCAAATCTGCCTAGCAACAAGGGGCCAAGTCCACACAACTACATAAAAATAAGGTTGGCTTTTAGTTTAGTTTTTAGTTGGAGTGTTTTGCAATCGAAAGTGATATTCTGGCTCTCTAAACCCCTCCAGTGATGGCTATGTGAGTTGCATCATTCCAGCTATAGTGGAAGTGGTGGTCCTCACAATGAACTCAGTCATAGTCCACACAAAGTAGCAAAAATGTGCGTGTGTGTGTCTGTGTGTGTGTGTGTGTGTGTGTGTGTGTGTGTATATGTAGGTATATGTATGTATATGTGTAGATATATGTAAAATTTTAAGGGCAGCTGATTAGTATTACTAGATCTATATCTAAGATAGTGAGCAATGTGGTCGAGTGTATCAATACAATGCGACGTCACAAGTTTGAGACTTAAACGTAAATACTAATTACTACAGATCAAATTCTTTAACATGTTTTGCTGTACGGTGTAGAAATTCTCGTATATATTTTCGTGTATAATCTATATCTATACTATAATTTGTATAATATGGGGAAAAGGACAATTTTAGATGTTTTTTTTTTTTTTACGGAATAGTTCACTTAATTCATTTGTCTTGAGATAAGATGGCATATTTTAAGGATGTTTTTAATGACAAATGTGATTTTGTGCAGTGATAGGGGTATGGGGGGCAAAAAAATCTGGGCTTGGCTTTTTTTTTTTTTTTGGTCGGGACTTAGAAATTGTACTTTAAATTTTTGTCTAAATTTTGTTCACAGATCCCGCCAGAATGCACCACAGCCATCCATATTTTTTAAAACATTTCCCAGGGGGAGCATGCCTCCGGACCCCCCCCAGTGCTCGCATTTGTATTTTCAGGAATTTTCACGAAAGTCCAATTTCATCTCTATAATTGGGACAAGAACTAGCTGTGAAAAGTGAAAAACCGCAGCAGAGTGGGGAATGTACTGTATGTTTATGTGGGTACCAGAACGTTTAAAATATGTAAACAGTATTTGTAATTTGCATATTTGAGGCAAAAAGAGGTGTTTAGTTAAATCTTTAATTGTAAAACCATACAAAAATATATACAGTATTACAAATTTATCATGGAAATATGTTATAAAACACTTACTGTATTATATTACTATATAGTTACCATTCATCACTTGGGAGACTTTTCTGCTGGAGGCACTGGCGATGTAGCTGAGTTTTCAACCTTTGAGATGGGGTGTTGTTTTGTCTGTGTGTCCCTTGTGGGTACCAGAGTGTTAGGGTTAGTTTGAAAATGTCAACAGGATAATATTTATACTTTGCACGCTCTAGACAAAAGTTACAACGGTACAAGTGTCTAGTTAAACAATGATAAAACATTTTTACGGCAGTATGTAATGAACAGAATTAGAGAATCTTCTGCTGGAGGTGCTGGCGAAGTACATAGCTGAGTTTTTTTTTTTTTTTTTTTCACCTTTGAGATTGTTTTTTTTACCTTTGAGATTAATTTTTTTTTTCTGTCTATTTGGATACCAAAATTAATCTTGCTGGAGGAGCTGATGGTGTAACTGAGGTTTTTCTTTGAGAAAAAAATGGTGTTGTCTTTGTTTTTTCTTCTGCTTCAAAATTCCCCTGTACATGGACATAATCCAGTCAACACAATTGCTAAACTCAACAGCTCGTACCATATTGTTGATGTTTATGCAAATCCTTCCTTCACATAACGATGAGCAACATCATCGCCAGAGGAAGCCTCACCGTACAGCTGCATGCCTCTGAGGCCATCATGTTTTTGAAATTTTTCAAACCTACCTTTGCTTGCCAAAAAGCCTCGTGTTTGAGGGGGTCAAAGTTCGTCAGCACTTTCTTCAGCCTGTTCATCATCACTGGGACGTTTTCTGCAATCCGCTATCCACAAAGGTAGCGCAGATTCCAGTCCAACTTCTTTTTTTTCTTTCGGCTTGTCCCGTAAGGGATCACCACAGCGTTCATCTTTTTCCATCAAAGCTTATCTCGCGCATCCTCCTTTCTAACACCCACTGTACTCATGTCCTCCCTCGCAACATCCATCAACCTTTTCTTTGGTCTTCCTCTTGCTCTTTTGCCTGGCAGCTTCATCCTCAGCACCCTTCTACCAATATACTCACTCTCTTGCCTCTGAACATGTCCAAACCATCGCAGTCTGCTCTCTCTCACCTTGTCTCCAAAACATCCAACTTTGGCTGTCCCTCTAATGAGCTCATTTCTAATCCTATTCAGCCTGCTTACACCAAGCGACAACCTCAGCATCTTCATTTCTGCTACCTCCAATTCTGCTTTCCGTTGTTTCTTGAGTGCCACCGTCTCTAATCTGTACATCATGGCCAGCCTCACCACTGTTTTATAAATTTTGCCCTTCATCCTGGCGGATACTCTTCTGTCACATAAAACACCAGACACCTTCCAACTGTTACACCCCGCTTGAACCCATTTCTTCACTTCCTTACCGTATTTAAAGTCATCCACCTTCGCTATCTCTTCTTCCTGGAGCTTCGCTCTTCCCCCTCCTCCCCTCTCATTCACGCACATATATTCTGTTTTACTACGGCTAATCTTCATTCCTCTCCTTTCAAGTGCGTACCTACATCTTTCTAACTGTTCCTCCGCCTGTTCCGTGCTTTCACTGCAGAGCACAATATCATCTGCTAACATCATGGACCAAGGGGAATCCAGTCTAACCTCGCCTGTCAGCCTATCCAGGCATGAAACCATACTGTTGCCCACAGATACTTCTGTCCTCAGTCTAGCCTCCACTACTCTTTCCCATAACTTCATTGTGTGGCTCATCATCTTTATTCCACTGTAGTTTTCACAGTTCTGAACATCGCCTTTGTTCTTAAAAATGGGGACTCGCACGCTTTTCCTCCATTCTTCTGGCATCTTCTATCCTGCTAGTATTCTATTGAATAAGTTGGTCAAAAACTCCACAGCCACCTCACCAAATTGCTTCCATAACTCCACTGGTATGTCATCAGGACCAACTGTCTTTCCATTTATCATTCTCTTCAGTGCCTTTCTAACTTCTTCTTTACTAATCAAAGCCACTTCCCGGTCATTTACGCTCGGCTCTTCTACTCTACCTTCTCTCCCATTTTCTTCATTCATTAACTTCTCAAAAATACTCTTTCCATCTACTTAGCAGACTACTAGCACCAGTCAACATATTTCCAACGCTATCCTTAATCACCTTTACTTGTTGCACATCCTTCACATCTCTATCCCTCTTTCTGGCCAACTTGTACAACTCCTTTTCTCCTTCTTTTGTATCCAACCAGCCAACCACTCTGCCTCCTTTAGGGTGGGTGGTAGGGCCACCCCGGATGAGCCCCCTTTTCTTGCCTCTCCCTCTTGCCTTGGTGGGAGCAGGTTTTTTTTAATCCTCATCAAGCCTACACACCAACTCCAGGACTTTATTGCGTATGTGATGTCTGTTCACTTGCACAATTCAGTGGACACAGGTGACTCAGCAATCCTGACTTCACTGGTCCTGGCCTCGGTATTTGTTTTTGTCCTATCATTTCCTCTTCTGTAGGGTGTTTTTCTCGTGTCTTTCTCTCCCCTAACAAATCTTATATTCAACTGCGTTTTTAATATAAATACCCGTTATAATACAATAATGACCACATAGGAAGTATGTTATTAAAAAAAAAAAAGTTTCACAGGAGAACTGCTCCAATATCAAAAGGTTTGCAGATCGGTTAACCAGTTAACCAGAAGCTATTATTAATAATGCTGCAAAATTCATCAAGAAGGCGACAACCTAGATGGTACGTAGAACGAAGCGGCACACTGAGTACAGCATGTGACTCAGACTATGCAAAATTATCTCCACTGCATTCCACGCCCTGCAACAATTTTTGATGTGTGCACGTCAAGTGAGAGGGCATTCTCTTGTGATGCAATGCCGACATTGTCCGCTGACAACTATGAAAAGACCTTAATACAGGTTTCAAGCATGCAAATTGCTGTTTTTTTTCCCTTCCATTTTGTTCTTACTAGTATGTCATGTCTTGCTGCATTCTTTTCTTTTACTCTCCAGGCTTTAGACTATAGTGATGATGAGAAGGAGCAGCAAGCTAAGAGGAGAGTGAAAAACCACAAAAAGCAGCACAACAGCACAGGTAATAATAGAGGGTGGCCAAATATGCAGTATGTTGTCCTGTTACTTGTTTGGAAGAATGTCTTTCTGTCTCGTTATAGGAGGTCTTACACTGGACACTCAGCATCACCTTGTAACATCAAGATATACAGGGTCTCTGATCAGAGACCATAATGTAAACGACAACCAACCACCATTTTGTTTCTCACATCAGCGACCCCTGCACACAAATGTTTCTTCCGGGTTCCATGCTCCTCTGTGCATTTATCCACCTGATCCTCCTTCCTCACTCACCTTCCCTCCCTGCCCACCTCCATCATTTTTTAGTGCATCATATACCTCTCAACTCTGGCAACCAAACTCTGTTCCATTTTCAAAATTCCCTCCTTTTCCTCCTCCTCAGTGAGATCCAATATTGCATTGCTGTAGTTGTCATATATATGTATGTGAATATATATATATATATATATATATATATATATATATTCCCTCACACACAAGGATTGTGAATTGCCCAATAAAAGATTCATACAGACTCTTTTTCTGACTATAAATGAAATTTGAGTTATTTTGGTTGTGTGTGTGTGTGTGTGTGTGTGTGTGTGTGTGTGTGTGTGTGTGTGTGTGTGTGTGGTGTGTGTGTGTGTGTGTGTGTGTGTGTGTGTGTGTGTGTGTGTGTGGTGTGTGTGTGTGTGTGTGTGTGTGTGTGTATATATATATATATATATCAGTAATTCACATTTGACAAAAGCAACCCCGCTCGCAAATCTGTAGTCGAGCATGAAAAATCTGTATAAAACTATATAGACATTCTCAGTGCACATGAAAGCTAATCCAGCGCAATGAACCACAACCTGACTTTTTTTTTCTTTTTTTTTTTTTTTTTTTTTTAAACACGGAAGCACACAGTCTCCTGCTGTTTATCTGACTGCGCACCCCTTCAGCAGGGGTACACTCATAATTACAAATTCTGTACAACAACACAGTCTGGGCTGCATAAAGCATGCTACTTATGTTTACGCTTGATAATAATGGTAAAAGTTACAAAAAAAAAGTGCTGTTGCTTTAATGAATGTCTGTGTATGAGAATTACAAATAAAAAGTGGTGAAACTAGATGAGATTTTTTTTTTTTTTAGTAATAAATGGTCTGGTCTGAAGCCAAAGTAGAAAGTACAGAATGAGATGGTGTCTGTTAAAATCCCACCTTGGTAGAGCCTGATCGAGGATGAAAGCACAGACAATACAGTACACTAAAAACTAATTCTGTATTTATATATAGGAGGCAACATAACATTAACCTTAAAACTCTTTGGGAGCATCATTGACCTTTCAACATGCATTTCTAAAAATATTCCGCAAGCAATAATTCAGTTTTGCACCAAGAAAAAAAAGACATGAATATCAATGTGGCTTTAAAAAAAAAGAAAAAGCTGCAAATGACCTTTCAAATTTATAGTTCATAGTTGGCTTGGCTTAGTGACAGTCACTCACATTTGATGAGGGCGACTGTGCTCGCGTGCCTTCGTACTCTCAAATCTGCACAGTCTGGCACCAAAAATCACGTGCGTAAAATTTGTTACGAGTAGAAAAAATAGATATTGAAAGACGTCACTTATTTTGTGTAGTCGTGACATTAATTTACGTGTAACGTTAACTAAACAAGCCTGCTCCTAAATGATGAGTGATGCCACAAGCGGATGTTCAGCGCTTCTTCACTTACTGCAAACACATTTACGTTAAAAGTCATCAACATAATGAGCCATGTCAAAGGAAATTCAGTTACACCAGGGGTGATTAATGGGTCAATCGCGAGGCAGTTTTGGGTGATGGTGTGACGGCGTGCCCCCCCAAAAGGCGTTCAACTGTAATCCACCTCGTCGCTTGATTCGGGTGTGGCCAATACGTCGACACACGCACATAAAGGCGGATTCTAGCAAGCCGGCCTGCTATTTAGGGCAGTCACAGCAGAGTGTGCATGCAAACCCCCCGCTAACTATGATACGTATAAGATTGTGATTTACTTTGACTTTCATTAATGACAATATCGATACCGCCTTAATTCCGCTAGATTATAACAATACATCACGATTGCCAACAGGAATGTTTGTTACAATGTATCGCAAGCTTGTTTCCACTAACACCAATTGTGTTGCACTAAATTTTTAGCATTTTCAAAACATTGCGGGTATAGACTGTTCGTGTTTATTCCTTGACAGGCTAGTGCATTTAAGTTTTCTTCAGATAAAGTTTGTCAGATCAAGAATTTTTGATTCAAAATTTTAAATACCTTTTTATATCATGCCCTCCTAATATCAGATGAAATTAACATTTCTGAGTTTAAGTTTTTCTGTTGGAGTTATGTATTTATTTTATTTTTAATTCACAGTTATGTTATATTACTTAAGTTGTTTTAAGATCTTGAGATTCCATCGCTAATAACACCGGTAACTTTATCTGCGAGCTTGACTGACCACACCCGTACATTTTTCAAATGTAACTGGATATATATATATATATATATATATATATATATATATATATATATATATATAGGGTGAAGAAAATAAGTATTTCAAAACTCTATATTACAAGTTCTCCCACTTGGAAATCATGGAGGGATCTGAAATTTTCATCGTAGGTGCATGTCCACTGTGTGAGAGATCTAAAAACAAAAATCCAGAAATCAAAATGTATGATTTTTTTTAAAAAAGATTTGTGTGACACAGCTGCAGATAAGTATTTGAACACCTGCCCATCAGCTAGAATTCTGAATTCTTAAAGACCTGTTAGTCTGCCTTTAAAAGTCCACCTCCACACCATGTATTATCCTGACTCAAATGAACCTGTGGGAGGTCGTTAGCTGCATAAAGACACTTCTCCACCCCATACAATCAGTAAGACTCAAACTGGCCAAGACCAAAGAGCTGTCCAAAGACTCCAGAGACAAAATGGTACAACTCCACATGGCTGGAGGGGGGCTACGGAGAAATTGCCAAGCAGCTTGGTGAAATAAGGTCCACTGTTGGAGCAATCATGAGAAAATGGAAGAAGCTAACTATCACGGTTAATCTCAATCGGAGTGGAGCCCCAGGAGTCATGGGAAACTTTTGTGGTCAGTTGAGACCAAACTTGAACTTTTTGGTCATAATTCTTAACCGTTTTTGGAGGAAGACCATTGATGAGTTCCACCCCAATAACACCATGCCGACTGTGAAGTATGGGGGTGGTAGCATCGTGCTTTGGGGGTGTTTTTCTGCACATGGGACAGGATGACTCCACTGTGTTCAGGAGAGGATGACTGCGGCCATGTATTGTGAGATTTTGGGGAACAACCTCTTTCCCTCAGTCAGAGCATTGAAGATGGGTCGTGGCTGGGTCTTACAACATTACAATGACCTGAAGCACACAGCCAGGCAAACCAAGGAGTGTCTCCGTAAGAAGCAGATCAACGTTCTGGTGTGGCCTAGCCAGTCTCCAGACCTAAACCCAATAGAAAATCGCAGGCACATTGAGACAAATAACCGCACTCACAATCACACCTAGGGGCAATTTAGAGTGTGCAATTAATGTTGCATGTTTTTGGAATGTGGGAGGAAACCGGAGTGCCCGGAGAAAACCCATGCAGGGACGGGGAGAACATGCATACTCCACACAGGTGGGTCTGGGATTGAATCCACGACCTCAGAACTGTGACGCCAACGCTTTTTCAGCTGATCCATGTATATATAAACACACACACACGCAAACACAAAGATTGTGAATTGCACACAAAAAAGATTAATACGGCCCCTTTTTCTATGACTATAAATGAGCACTGAATTGTTCTGTTAATAGATGGAACTTTTTTTTAGTAGACAAATTTGTTTGACTTGAGAGTTTTTGTTTGTGAAATAAACTTTGTATTGAGCCATTTTTCCTTTCTCACTTTTGTGTCAGGCTGGTGCTAGTTTGTGCTCATGTTTTTAACATTTTTTTCAAGATGATGCTTTTTTTGAGCATGTGTTTGTGTACAATGCAGTCATTGTGTGGTTCAAAGCCCAAATACTGTACTGTGTAATGAGATGCAAAAATCATCAAGTAACACTGGTCTTGCATAGCTATTTTCATTCTTGACAACAAAAATGTTAAAGAAAGATGTGTGAAAACTCCACAAAAAATCTAAATAGCAGGCGTATGTAACAAATATAAAGCGCATCTTTTTCTCAAATGGGACAAATAACGTCTGAAAAACAAGTGTCATAAATGCTTGTGACAGGAAGGATATGGTGGAACATTTCCTTGCGTACATCAGAAACAATGTATGTTACTGCTTCTGCTTCAACATGGCTGTGGTGTTTAATTCTAATGGTCCTCAAGTTAGAATTGTAGTTGATAAATATGAGCAATTTCCCAAATATGGACAAGCAGAGACAAGAGAAAATACTCTGCCAAGTAGGTAAAATTAACTAATTATTTGTTAGTTTCGAGTTTGCTTGATATCTGTATTGGATAGTTTAATTTCCTCATTCTCTTGATAGTTTAGAATTCTTTATATATATTTTTTGTTTGATATTTAACTGTATGTATATCTTTTGGCAGAATCAAAACATATCTCTGTGGTTCTGGTGGGCTTTGGGCTGCTGTGTGTTCTTCAAGCAGTTCTCAACATCACACTAAGACTGAGTAACAGTGAGCTACCTCATAAATGTTGCATTTTTTTCTTTCATTTCTCTATTACTGGTGATTAAGGATCAATATTGAATTACAAGCATTGACACCAATACTTTTGCATCAAAATATTGTCACCCATGTTTCTTGTTTTCATTTAATCGCTTTGAGTGCTTGATATGCATGCTAATTTTTGTGTGTATCTCAGTGAGGTTAGTGGGAAATGCAATGTGTTTGTCATTCAATTAAAAAAAATGAAATGTCTAAAAACTGCACTGATAGATTTCTAACAAAAACATTTTGACAAAGCCTAAATTCATCTCAGGAAAGTAAAATATAAAGAAAGAATCAGAAGGATTTTGGATAACACTGGACCCAACATGATTTTTCCGTTTTGTTTAACTTTAAATTTTATTTTTTTGGGGGGCACCAACCCCGAACACATTCGCGGTTGTTACCTCCTTTATATATATATATATATATATATATATTTTTTTTTTTTTTTTTTTTGTGTGGGTGTGCGTGTGTGTATGTGTGTTTGTGTTTGCAGTGAAGAAAATTAGTATTTGAACACCCTGCTATATTGCAAGTTCTCCCACTAAGAAATCATGGAGGGGTATGAAATTCTCATCGTACATGCATGTCCACTGTGGGAGAGATTATCTAAAAAGAAATATCCAGAAATCACAATGTATATATTTTTAATGAATTATTTGTGTGATACAGCTGCAAATAAGTATTTGAACACCTGTCCATCAGCTAGAATTCTAACCCTCTAAGACCTGTTAGTCCGCCTTTAAAAGTCCACCTCCACTCCATGTATTATCCTGAATCAGCACACACTGCAGGAGGGATTTCGTCCCACTCCTCCACACAGATCTTTTCTAGATCATACAGGTTTCTGGGCTGTCACTGAGAAACAAGGAGTTTCAGCTCCCTCCAAAGATTTTCTATTGGGTTTAAGTCAAGCCACGCCAGAACCTTTATATGCTTCTTACGGAGCTACTCCTTGGTTTTCCTGGCTGTGTCCTTTGGGTCATTGTCATGTTGAAAGACCTAGCCATGACCCATCTTCAATGCTCTGACTGAGGGAAAGTGGTTGTTCCCTGAAATCTCACAATACATGGTCGCGGTAATCGACTCCTTAATACAGCGCAGTTGTCCTGTCCCATGTGCAGAAAAACACACCCAAAGCATGATACTACCACCCCCATGCTTCACAGTAGGGATGGTGTTCTTAGGATGGAACTCATCATTCGTCTTCCTCCAAACACGGTTAGAGGAATTATGACCAAAGAGTTCCATTTTGGTCTCATCTCACCACAAAACTTTCTCCCATGACTCCTCTGTATCATCCAAATGGTCATTGGCAAACTTAAGGGGAACCTTCCATGCCATGCAGCACTTCAAACCATTACGTCACCTTGGAAACGGTGGTCCCAGGTCTTTTCAGGTAATTGACCAAGTCCTGTCGTCTTGTCCTGGGCTGATTGCTCACCTTTCTAAGGATCATTGAGACCCCAAGAGGTAATATCTTGCATGGGGCTCCACTCCGATTGAGATTGACCCTCATGTTTAGCTTCTTCCATTTTCTAATGATTGCTCCAAAGTGGACCTTTTTTCACCAAGCTGCTTGGCAATTTCTCCGTAGCCCATTCCAGCCATGTGCAGTTGTACAATTTTGTCTCTGGTGTCTTTGGACAGTGCTTTGGTCTTGGCCATGTTACAAGTTTGAGTCTTATTGATTGTATGGGGTGGACAATTATCTTTATGCAGCTAATGACCTCACACAAGTGCAACTGATTCAGGATAATATATGAAGTGGAGGTGGACTTATAAAGGCGAAGTAACAGGTCTCTGAGGATCAGAATTCTAGCTGATAGACAGGTGTTCAAATACTTACTTGCAGCTGTATCACACAAATAAATCGTTAAAAAAAATCATGGATTGTGATTTCTGGATTTTTTTTTTAGATTATATCTCTCACAGTGGATATACACCTACGATGAAAATTTCAGACCCCTCCATGATTTCTAAGTGGGAGAACTTGCAATATAGCAGGGTGTTCATAGATAGATATGTATGTGTGTGTGTGTATGCGTGTCTGTGCGTGGAAGGGAACCACAGAGTTTGCTCTCCACAGTCACTTTGTCTAGTTCAGGGGTGCTCATGTGTCTCAGCTTTCGTCGATTGCGTGACGACTTGCCCCCAAAAATAAAAAGACATCAACCTATCATCCATCTCGTCGCTTGATTCAATTTTGGCAGATATGTCGATCGCACGCACATGGAGATGCGTTCTAGCAAGCTGGCCTCCTATTTACAGTCTCTCTTTTGCTTTCTCCACGGTAGTCGCAGCAATGAGTCAATAGATTGCGACAGGCTGGCTGCTTGAAAAGTAGATCTTGGGATAAAAAAGTCTGGCACCCCTGGTCTAGTTTTTCAAGGGCTTCCTCCCAGTGGGACGTGCCTAGAACACCTCGCCAGGGAGGCATCTGACCAGCATCAAATGGCAAAGCCACCTCATCTGACTCCTAACGATTTGAAGAAGGAGCAGCTTGATTCTGAGTGCCTTCCAGAGACTGAGCCCTATCGCTTAGGGATGAGCCCAGACACCCTGTTGAGGAAAACTTCTTTTGGCTTCTTGTATCCACTAACGTATTCTATTGATCACGACCCACAACTCAAGAACATAGGTGAGGGTAGGACTGTAGATCGACTGGGAAATGAAGAACTTCTTTTTTCAGCTCACCTCATTTACCACAAGAGACCGCAGAACGCATCACTGTAGACAAAGTGCAAACCCTCTACCTTCTTCTGTCACTTATGAGTAAGACCCCAAGATACAGTGCCGTGAAAAAGATTTGTCCCTCTCCCGATTTTTTTTCCTCATGTCTACCACACACAAATGTTTCAAATCATCAAACCAGTTTTAATATCACTCAGAGATTACCCAAGGAAATACAAAATGCAGTTTTATAATGACAAATCAATTAAGGCACACAAAAATCCAAACTTTTCAGACACTTTGTGAAAAAATTATTTCCCCCTGAACCTAATAATGGGCTGTGCCTTGGCAACAATAATTTAAATCAAGTGTTTGTGATAATTAGTGATGAGTCTTTCACATCGCTCTGGGGGAATTTTGTACCAACTTTGCTCTAGAGAATAGTTTCAACTTTGCCATATTGGAGGGTTTTCTAGCATGAACTGTGCGTTTAAGGTTACACCTCAGAATCTCAGTTGGATTTAAATCCGGACTTTAACTTGGCCACTCCAAATTTTTTTTTTTTTTTGGGAGACTTTCAGAGGTTGACTTGGTGGTCTGTTTCGGATCGTTGTCCTGCTGCATGATGCAAGATTGCTTTAGTTTGAGGGCTTAAAGTGGTGGCCTGACGTTCTCCTTCAGGATTTTCTGGAGTTCATTGTTCCATCAATCGCAGCAAGTTGTCCTGGTCCTGAGGCAGCAAAGCAGCCTAGGACCATCACACTGCCACCACCATACTTCACTGTTGTCGTAATGTTCTTTTTATCTAATCCTGTGCCCTATTTACGCCAGATATAAAAAGCCACACACCTTCCAAAAAGTTCAATTTTTAACTCATCAGTACACGGAATGTTTCTCCAAAAGTCTTGAGGATCATTAAGATGATTTTGGCAAATATGAAACAAGCCTATTTGGTGTAGGGGTTTTCACCTGGTAAGTCTCCCATGGATGCCATTTTGGGCCAGTTTCTTTCAAATGGGAGGGTCATGAACACTGACCTGAACTGAGGCCAGGGAGCCCAGCAGGTCTTTACATGTTGTTTGAGGTTTTTTTTTTTTGTGTGACCTAGATGAGGTTCGTTGCACTCTTGGAGAAATTTTAGTTAATCTACTCCTGGGATGGTTTGCTAGTGTTCCCCATTTTCTCCATTTATGGATAATGGCTATGACAGTGGTTCATTTGAGCCCCAAAGCCTTGGAAATGGATCTGTAACCTTTTCCAGACTGATCAGTTTCAATCACTCTTTTCTCATTTCTTCTTGAATTTCTTTTAATCTTGGCATGCTTGAATGGGTTCTTGAGATCTTGTAGCCTACATCACGTTCTCTGACATTCTTTTTATGTGATTCAACAATTATGGTGTTAATCAGGTTTGGGTGTGGCTTGTGAAATTGAACTCACCTTTCCCAAATTTGTAGTTACAGTGACTTTGTGGTTTAACAAGGGGAGGGAGCTATGTCTTTTCAGAGACTTTTCAGAGGTTTTTTTTTTTTTTTTTTTTTTTTGGTGCTTAAATTAAATTGTCATTTGAAATATGCATTTTGTATTTCCTTTGGTTTTCTGTGAGGGACATTAGAATTGGTTTGATTTGAAACTTTTGTGTGTGATAAATTTGTCCAAAAAAAAAAATCAGAAATTAGGAAAGTAATACTAATACTTTTTTCACGGCACTGTACTTAAACTACTTCACTTGGGACAGGAGCTCTTCCTTGACACAGAGAGCACACACCATTAGGCGGGGGACAAAATCAGAATCAGCTTTAATAGCTACGTATGTAACAATACACAAGCACATTGTTTCCAGCAGTTGGTGCTACCCTGGTACGACTTTCATGTTGAGGACTAAGAAGAAGAACAAACAAAAAAGAATGAAGAGCAATAGACATTAAATTAATAGGAACTATTCCTGGTAAGAGTCACTGTTGTGCAAGATGCCGAGTCGTCTTCATTTAGAGCAGTTAAGAGTGCGTTAAAGCCCTACATCGCAGACAAACTCAAGGCCCGGGCGCCAGATCTGGCCCGCCATATGATTTTATGTGGCCCGCAAAGTAAACTCTAGTGTGTCAATTTCCATGGTTCTTATAAAAAATCTGTACCAAAAGTTCAAATTGTCATATATCATAAATGATAAATTTGAGATATTACAAGCATTTTTGTGTTACCAAACGTGAGTAGTTGAAAAACACATTACCCTTAATTTCCCCAAAACTATTTCATAAATTGATTATGTAAATATGATGAGATGATTACATATTTTTGTTCCACAGTGGTTAGAGCATTGATTTGATAAACCAGGGGTGAGTTCGTATCTCACTGGGGCCTCTACTCCCCAAGAGGGGTTGCATCAGAAGGGCATCCAGCATAAAAACTGTGCCAAACAAATATGAGTGTTGATCTGAGATGGCACGCTGTGGCGACCCCTAACGGGACAAGCTGAACGAAACTTACTTACTTACCTACTTTGTAGTCATAATGGCCATCTAAGGGAAACCGGGACAACAATGTGGCCCCCGAGAAAAATGACTTTGACACCCCTGCCCCACATGATGTTATTAAATGGCGTGCCCTTATTTGTTCATAGTTCACCATTGTAGTCCAGTGCACTGACAATTGTGCAAAGGAAGCAGTTTAAAGTCTAAGACGAATCATGCGATAGTCTACAGAATATTTTACTTATACGAATACTGATCGGACCAACTGGATGTGAGGGTGTGTCCCAACAACGGCGCAAGGCAGAAAATAGTAGGTTCGCTGATCAAGAATTTAATGACTTAATTGCAACAGGGAACAAACTGTTTGAATGCCTGCTCGTTTTGGTTTGCATTATCGGTAGCACCTACCCAACAGAAGGAACTGGAAGAGTTTGTGGCCAGGATGTTGAGGGTCATAAAGGATTCTGCTCACTCTGGTCATAGTTCGTGTGGCGTGCAAATATTCAATAGTGGCGAGGTTGGTGCAGACAATCTTTTGAGCAGTTTTGATTGACTGTTTCAGTCAGAGTTTGGCCTTTTTTGGCAGCCTAAACCCAGACTGCAATGGAGGTACACAGTACGGATTTGATTGCTGCTGTGTAGAACTGTCTCAGCAGGTCTTGTGACAGGCTGTGCTTCCTCAGAAGTACATCCTTTCTGGGCTTTTTTTGAGGATGGAGTTGATGTTCGTTTCCCACATCAGGTCCTGTGAGTCTGTAATTCCCAAGAACTTGAAGGTCTCGACGGTTGACAGAAGACAGTTAGAGAGCGTGAGGGGCAGCTGTGGTGAAGATTGCCTCCTGAAGTCCACAATCATTTCTACTGTCTTTAGTGTTCAACACTAGGTTGTGTTGGCCACACCAAACCTCCAATCTCGCCAGTTCTTGTCAATATGCAGACTCGTCGCAGACTTTGATGAGGCCAATGACTGTGGTGTCATCTGCAAACTTCAGGAGTTTTAAAGCCGGGTGCCTAAAAGTGCAGTCATTTGTGTAGAATGAGAAGAGCAGAGGGTAGAGGACACAATGTTGGAGTGCCCCAGTGCTGATAGTGCGTGTGGATGAGGTGGTGTCCCCCAGCCGCACCTGCTGTGTCCTGCCCGTCTGGAAGTTGTCGAGCCACTGGGAGATGCCAGGCGAGATGCTTAGCTGGAGTAGTTTGGAGGAGAGGAGTTCAGTAATGATTGTGTTAAACGCAGAGCTGAAGTCCATGAACAGGATCCTTGCTGTCGAGATGTTCAAAGATGAAGTGCAGACCCATGTTGACGGCATCATCCAGATATCCGTGAATTCATCAAGGCTGCTCGCTGAATTTTCTAAGACACTCCAGTCTGTGTAGTCAAAACAGCATTTAAGTTGTAATTTTGCCTCGTTGGTCCTATTTTTAACTGATTTTACCAAAGGTTTTGCGCACTTAATTGCTTCCATTTAAAAGAAAATGCCAAGATTCCTATCTGTGTTATAGGTTCCTTGCAACAGGTGATTAACAAGCCCCACACCTATGGCGTCATGTCGCTATCAAAACAACGAGAACTCAAAAGTGAGAGGTGCTAATGTAAAACTGAGCAAACATTTTAATTGTATGCACTCTCACGCTCTTCTTTATATTGCAACCTGACGCCATACTGTGTTTTGGTAGCAACCTCGTGGCATACATTTGCAGCAAACCATTCGGAGTGGCCGGAGTAAAAAAAGGTTGACAAAAATTCTGCTTTCGCCGACCACAATCTAAAGAATAAACGAAATGGCAGGGGACATCGAGGCACAGTTACTTGAGAGGGAAAAGGCTATGCATTATGGTGAGTGGAATTTAAATTAATTTTTTCAGACAATCGTGTGAATGTATTTTTGCCGTGCGTTTTCTGCATGCGTGAGTGTGTGCGTGTGTGTGTGCGTTCATGTGCTTGTGTGTGTGTGTGGTGAAAAATAATGGCAGAAGAGTAAAAGTGCTCCAAAGTAAGACTGGACATGATGCTACTGGATTCCACTGATCCACATCTAGCCCAGACTGCCCCAATCTTAGACACCGGGAGGAAGTGGACTCACTGGCTGCAACTGAACAGGCAAAGGCAGCACTCAGACACAAGGACATCATTGGCCGAGTGTGGAGGGAAGGATGATGACCTGGAAAGAGCTGTGGGAGATGGAGGTATTCAGGGCAAACTTTACCATCTGAGCTGTATATGATGTCTTGCCTTCTCCTGCGGACCTAAACCAGTGGTATGCTAAAGATCCCAAGTGCCTGTTATACCCAAGTCCTGCAACACTGAAGCACGTCCTGGTTGGTTGCAAGACAAGCCTTTACTCAAGGCTGTTACAGCTGGTGGCACAACCAACTGCTGAAGTGTCTTGCTGGTGTTCTGGAGAACCAGCGGATGAAAGGCCTTCCACCCTTGTCAGCCAACTGACAACCAAGGCTGTATGTCTGGGATGGGGAGAGTCAAACCGGTCACACCAACAAGCCACCAGACAGCAGAAAGCTGGACAGTGCACGAGACTGGAAGCTGCTGGCAGACCTGGACAAGAAGCTCTGCTCTCCATCTGAGATTGCAACTTCCACCCTACGACCAGATCTACAGTTGTGGTGTGGTCTCCCTCTCTCAAGCTCATCTACATCATCAAACTCACAGTACCCTCACAGGGGGCATTCGAGAAGGCGTATGAATGGAACCGGCTGAGGTATGCAGGACTTGCAGCCTAAGTGCAACAGCAAGGCTGGAAAGCAGAGGTACGCCCAGTGGAAGCAGGCTGCAGAGGATTTATAGCCTCCTCAACATCCAGGCTACTCAGAGAAATAGGAGTCCACGGGAAGGCCCATCGCCAGGCAGTCAGAGATTCTCCAAGGCGGCCAGTGGCTGTGGATAAAGGGAAAAGACCCCGATTGGGCCTTCAAGAGAATTGATGGCACCTAGGGGGTGAACCTGGGACGCTGGGATTCACTGCTGAACCCTCTCAAGAGTTGCGTGGGTCTGTCAGCAAAACACTTGATGACGGAAGGAACCTCACTTGATAACCCGTAGAGTCCCATCACTTAATTGAACATCCCACAGAGCCTCATTGGAGCCAAAATATGCATGAATAGAGGGATGTTAAAGTGTGTGGAATGTCTATCTTCTAACGCAAATGATCTTATCTAGACAAAAATATGTTCAACTGTTCCATTCAATGCATATTATGTTTGATGTTCTTACCAAAAAATAAGTGTTTATGGATTAAAGTCTGCATATTATGTTTGATGTTCTTACCAAAAAATAAGTGTTTATGGATTAAAGTCTGCGAACTATGGCCTAGTTTCTCTTACCTGCAATACGACTCATTTCGTGGGCAGACTTCAGAAATTATGGCTTGGGCTGTTTTGGAATGACGATAAACTGGGAGTCTTTTGTATTCACGCCGAAGAAAAACCCATTTTGAGAATTCCTCAGTGATTGTAAACTAAAACCAATCCGTAAAAATGATGTATTTATATTTTAATTTTATAATTATTATTAGAACTGTGCCAAAACAAGTATGAGGGTTTGTAGCGCCGGAGAAAAGGAGTCGGAGGCGGAGTGTCGGACACAGGAACAGAACTTGCTTTATTGTTCGACATCAAAACACTACTCGCATAACGGCAGGAACTCTGTTAACCTTTTACTCCGGAAGCGCAACAACAAAAACAGTCCGTGCGGAACCCCGCACCCCAACTCGAGGTCCCGCGGGTGAATTATGTAAACACCACAGAAGCCCCCCCAGAATTCACCCATAGTCAAAATCCTTGTGCCGTGGAGGGATGATGACCCGACCCCGGCGGGTGTGCACTGTAGGGGCCGAGGGGGGCGGGGCCGCACTGTCCATTAAGTCACGGGACAAGGGCTCAGGCGGGGTCAAGGGTACCCCGGCAGGCGCAGGGGCACAGGGCAAAGGGGGACGACCCCGGCGCGGGGGGAGGGCCAACCCCAAAGGCTGGGCAATGTCCAGGTGCGCGGGTTTGACCCTGTCCACGGAAACAGTCTCGGGTCTGCCGCCAATGTCCACGAGCACGCTCTTATCCCCGTGCTCCAGGACCCTGAACGGCCCGTCGTATGGGGGCGGAGAGGTCCACGGTGGGCGTCATGACGAACAAACACAAAATCCGCAGAGCGCAGGTGACGGGGCAGCCGGGCAGCTGGGGTGCCATGTTGCGACGTGGGAACCGGCGCGAACCCTTTTGCGGCCTCCAGCAGGGAGGACCGTTGCCTGGCTGCGGACCAGGGCGCTGTGGCGTCCGGGATGAATTCGCCGGGGACCCGCAGTGGCTGGCCGTAGACGAGTTCGGCGGATGAGGACAACAGGTCCTCCTTGGGGGCGCACCTGAGGCCGAGCATGACCCACGGGAGCTTATCCAACCAGTTGCCGTCCGTCAAGCCGGCACGCAGGGCTGCTTTCATGGAGCGGTGGAACCGCTCGCAAAGACCGTTCGCCTGGGGGTGATAGGCGGTAGTGCTGTGCAGCTTGACCCCCAAACTCTCAGTGACTGCGTTCCAGAGTTCAGAGGTAAACTGAGGGCCACGATCTGAGGAAAGGTCACACGGTGTCCCGAAGCGTGCAACCCACGTGCCGATGAACGCCTGGGCCACGTCTGACGACGTTGTCGAGGAGAGGGGAACGGCTTCGGGCCAGCGGGTCGTCCTGTCCACCATGGTGAGCAAGTAGGTGAATCCGTGCGAGGGAGGAAGTGGACCTACCAAGTCGACGTTGACGTGGTCAAACCTCCTCTCGGGGACAGCAAAGGGCTCCAAGGGGGCTTTTGTGTGGCGATGCACCTTAGCCCGCTGACAGGCCACGCACGAGTCGACCCAGGCCTGCACATCTTTCTTGAGACCGCGCCACACGAACTTCTGGGCCACCAGCCTCACGGACGGTTTCCTTCCGGGGTGGGAGAGGTTGTGGACCGCTTCGAAAACAGCTCTTCGCCAGTTTGCAGGGACCAGCGGCCGAGGCTGGTCAGCTGAGAGGTCGCACAGCAACCTGACGCCCGAGTCACCAACCGCGACTTCCTCCAGGCGCAAACCCGTGTCAGAAGTCTTGAGGGCCTGCACCCCGTGGTCCGAGGCCTGGTCTGCGCTCATGCGGGAGTAGTCGAGACCCAGATGCACAGTGCCGACGATCGCCCTGGAGAGGCAGTCCGCGACCACATTGGATTTGCCGGCGATGTGTTGGATGTCCGTAGTGTACTCAGAGATGAACGACAGTTGGTGTTGCTGGCGGGCGGACCATGGCTCGGCCACCTTGGACATGGCGAAAGTGAGGGGTTTATGGTCCACATATGCCGTGAACTCACGGCCTTCCAATAGGGAGCGGAAGTGGCGGATCGCCAGTCAGAGGCCGAGGAGCTCTCTATCGAACGTGCTGTATTTGCGCTCCCTGGGGACCAGTTGACGGCTGAAAAAGGCAAGCGGTTGCCAGGCGCCGCCGACCCACTGTTCGAATACGGCTCCAACAGCGTAGTCCAATGCATCGGTAGTGAGAGCGACAGGGGCCCCGTGGGTCGGGTGGGACAGCATAGCGGCACGACTCAGTGCGGCCTTCGTAGCCTCGAAGGCTTCCATCCTCTCGGCCGTCCATTCAACGTCCCGGTTGGGGGCCTTGTCTTTAAGAGCCTCATAGAGCGGGCGCATGATGTGGGCCGCCCGGCGGATGAACCGGTGGTAGAAAGTCACCATCCCCAGGAACTCCCGGAGGCCCCGAGCCGAGCGAGGTCGGGGAAAAGCGGAGACGGCCTCCACCTTTGCCGGAAGGGGAGCGGCGCCATTCTTGTCTATGAGGTGCCCGAGGAACTGGATAGAGGGCACCCCGAAAACACACTTCGCCGGGTTGATGATCAGGCCATGCTGCTCAAGTCTTGCGAAGAGGTCGCGGAGGTGCATCAGATGTTCATCCTCCGAGGAGCTGGCGACGAGGATGTCATCCAAATAGACGAACACAAATGGCAAGTCCCTGAGCACAGAATCCATTAAACGCTGGAAAGATTGTGCCGCGTTTTTAAGACCAAACGGCATCCTCAGAAACTCGAACAGTCCAAACGGAGTGATTACAGCTGTCTTGGGAACGTCTGAGAGGTGCACGGGGACCTGGTGATACCCGCGCACCAGGTTGACCTTGGAGAACAAGATTTTGCCTGCCAGGTGGGCTGAGAAGTCCTGAATGTGTGGAACAGGGTAGCGGTCGGGCGTAGTGGCGTCGTTAAGGCGGCGGTAGTCACCACACGGTCGCCACCCACCACTCGGTTTAGGGACGATGTGTAGTGGCGAGGCCCACGGGCTATCCGAGCGGCGGACGATGCCCAGACGCTCCATGTTGGCAAACTCGGACTTAGCGACTGCTAGCTTCTCGGGATCAAGCCGTCGGGCCCTCGCGTGGATCGGGGGGCCCTTGGTCTCAATGTGGTGCTCGACCCCATGTTTAGTCGTGGCAGAGGAGAAAGTGGGCCGTGTCAAGCCAGGGAACTCACCAAGGAGGAGTTGGTACTTGGTGCCGTCCGATAGCGAACTGGAGAGACCACCATAAGACGCCTCATTGCGGACGCAGGCGACCGTGGAAAAAGTCAGTGCATCCACCAGACGGCCCCTCTTAACATCCACCAGCAGCCTGTGGGCACAAAAAAAAATCAGCGCCGAGGAGAGGGAATGAGACATCCGCAGTGACAAAGTCCCATGTGAAGCGCTGACTCCCGAAACACAAGTCCACAGTCCTCATGCCATAAGAGCGGATAGGGGAGCCATTAGCGGACAGTAGGGGTGGCCCATGAGTCCCGCCAGCGGCGTCCTCCGCAGTGGCCGTCAGGACGCTCCTCTGGGCGCCGGTGTCGCAAAGGAATTTGCGCCCGGAAAGGTTGTCCTTGACGAACAGCAGCTGGCTCTTCGCGCCCATGCTCACGGCCGCTGCGAAGCGTGGGCTTTGGCGTTTCCCGACGCGTCGTAGTTGCAAGGGGCGCGGCATCTCTTCGCTTTCGCACCGAAACGGGCATGGAAGTAGCACAAGCCTGTGCCAGCACGGCCGTCGGTGCCAAAGGGGCCCCTGCTGGATGCCACCCCCGCGCCCGAAGGTGAGTAACTGCGTGTCGCGGCTAGCGTCTCAGGGGAGAAGCGCTGGGTTGCCAGGAAGAAACGGTCGGCCTCCTCGGCCAGGGCCCGGGGCTCAGTGACAGTTCTGTTCGCGAGCGCCGTCTGAACATGCGGTGGCATATGCCTGAGAAACAGTTCCATGAAAATGAAATTGGGTTCTTCTGTGCCCAGCAGGTTTAGCATCGTTTCCATGAGTTCGGAAGGTTTGCTGTCCCCCAGTCCATTAATAGCCAACAGACGTCGGGCACGTTCCGGCCATGAAAGCTCAAAAACCTTGAGAAGGTGAGCCTTGATCCCAGCATACTTATCTCGGGCCGGGGGAGAGGTGATGAAGTTCACTGCTCTGGCCGCCGTTGAGCTCCCGAGTGCTGAGACAACGTGGTAGTAACGCGTGGAATCATCTGAGATCCCGCGGAGGGCGAACTGAGCCTCAGTCTGTGCGAACCACGCTGCCGCGGACGTCTCCCAAAACTCCGGCAATTTGAGGATGGCGGTTGCCATGTTCGTTTCAGTCTCGAAAACGCCGGGACTGACGTCGGGGTCACCAGTGTAGCGCCGGAGAAAAGGAGTCGGAGGCGGAGTGTCGGACACAGGAACAGAACTTGCTTTATTGTTCGACATCAAAACACTACTCGCATAACGGGGGGAACTCTGTTAACCTTTTACTCCGGAAGCGCAACAACAAAAACAGTCCGTGCGGAACCCCGCACCCCAACTCGAGGTCCCGCGGGTGAATTATGTAAACACCACAGGTTCATCTGAGATGACACACTGTGGCGACCCCTAACGGGACAAGCCGAAAGAGCAGCATTATGTTTTTATATTATTACTTATTTGTGATAATACACCAACTTAGATAACGTTATCTGCTTCCGTGTGTTTTGGTGCAATAATAAGCGTTTTACATGCGAAGTTGTTGGAAATCGTTTGCATGATTTCAAAACCAGACCGAAAACTTCGTACATACTGTACATTCAGAATATCGAAGCCTTTACTATTTATCAGTATATGACTAACTAAACCAAACAAGAACTTCACAAACGCTTTCCAGTCAAAATTTCCAACACGAGGCATATCCTCCACAATGGGTCTGACTGCTATGTCGGCATCTTCATCGCCAGCTACAGTGATGCCTCGGTTCTTGACTACAATCCGTTCCAGAAAATGGTTCGAGAAGTGATTTGTTCGAAAACTGAATCAATGTTTCCCATTACAATGAATGGAAAAAGAAATAATGTGTTCCAAGCCTAAAAAATTGGGCTTTTTCAAACATTTTTTATGCTTTTCCTGATAATAAACTGCATAGTAGAAATATATATATATATAATATATATATATATAATATATATATATATATATATATATATATATATAGTTTAAATACTTCATATAACAAAATAATTTGAGAAATATATATATTTTTTGCTGGGCTGGGAGTGCATTGCCGTATCTGTAGTGACTCGGCCCCCAGCCCTGTAATCATTTTTTATAAACAAAAATGCATAATAACTTTAAACAAGCAACTTGCCTTCTTTGGAGCCATGATTGGGGGTTAATACGGTAGTCCTCAATAAGAAGGAAAAACAACAGTCACTCCCGGGACACATCTGTTTACAGAGGCTGCATTATACAGAATAAAAAAAGTTCGCTTGTTGCGCCGCACGCTATGTCATTTCCGGGTATTTTTTCGGGGAGAGTTCTAATTGACAATAACAAAACGCATCGTGGGTGGGTCAACAGCTTGCGCCATGCGGTATGTTATTTCCCTGTTTTTTCGGGGGCGTTTGAACAGACAATAACAAAGCGCGTCGTGGGTGGGTCAACTGCTTGCGCCTTGCAAGTTATGTTGGTTCCGGGTCTTTTCGGGAGGCGTTTGAATTGACAATATCAAAGCGCGTCATGGGTGGGTCAGATGCTTGCGCCATGCGCATTATGTTATTTATGGGTTTTTGGTGGGGTGGGAATAAATCATTTTCACGTGACGACATGAACCACATGCCTATTGTTTACAACGCCCACTGGACGGCAAAACTACAATACAACTCGCGTTTTTTAGTGATCTTTTTGTGAATATTGTACGGATTTGCGAGTCTGGACCCTACGCGTGTTTACGAATCGAGGAAGATATGACCAATGATTAGAAAAAGTTAACATCAAATGGGATTTATTACAAAGAAATGTGCAATACAATCTTAATCTTATCTACCTATCTGCCGCACACGAGACGTGTGTCTTCTGGCAGAATAGCCCAAAGAAGAAGACAAAAGCTGCCCGGTAACACAAAGTTTTTATATGTATGGGTCCATGGTAAAAGTGGCTGTCCCCACCACCGCAGTCTGGTCCTGGGCCAGGATGGTAACTTTCCGCTTTTTATCTGGTGTCGTTCGTCTCCACAGCAACTCCTGGGAGAAGAGCTGCCGCCAGCCGGTTTTCTGCGTCCAAAGATTAAGAACAGCCACCACCCCGCTCCACAACACATCCTTGTCTGATTAGCAAATGGACAACTCTTTATCTGTTGATTAAATGTATAAGGTCATATTTAAGCAAATAATGAAAGTGCAATAAAAGTCAAATAATCTTCAATATGGATAGGTTTCCAATTACCCATCATGCCTTGTGACGGATGCCATACTGTGTGTCTTAGAGTTCAAAGAACATAGGTGAATGGTGAAGCGTGAAGTTTTTTCTGTTGTTAATTTTTCCGTTTGGTGTAAAAGTTATGACACTGTTTAAAGTAAATGCAAATGTAGTGGACAAAAACACGTTTGATTCTTTAAGCAGAGCAGATACGAGGAGAAATTGAAGGACATCAGTGGGAAAGATCCATATGAATTTCTAGCAAGCGACTAGAGTGACGATATGGAAGGCTACCCTGATGTTACATATCCCATATCGTTAATTATCTCCTGAATTCTGTGAGGGCATATACCCTTGATGAACTAAAGGCTTACAAGTCTCTCCAAGCCTACAATGACTTTATAAGTGGGTGGGTTCAAGATGTACGGCAACGGGTCATCGGTAATCAGTTTGTAATGGAGTAAGACATTCTCAGAGGTCTCCCGATCCACTACTACGTCCCTGGATCATATCCCAAAAAGATGGCTGCGTTCTCTGCGGTCATTGTACTTGTATGGCCGGTCTTGGAGAAGTGTGTTCACACGTGGCTGCCCTTCTTTTTGCAGTCGAGGGTTCAGTAAAATTACGGGATAACAAGACAGTTATAGAAGAGAGGTTATACTGGTTACCACCTTCTGCAGTTAAAAATGTAAGTCAATTTTTTTCTCTTAAAGTCTTTAAGTCTTTATAGTAAAGAATTCTCTGTCATACCTTTGTATAGAACAAATAATTTATTAATTCCTTGTTGCCTCAAGTATTTAATTGAAAACGTTACGTGTTACGAAATTATCCAGCAAACTTTATAGTGTCTCTTTGATGGAACAGTAAAAATTATGCTCGGTTGATCCTCGACAACCATAGGTTCTTTCTTTCTGTTGACAGTCTCTTAGTTTTACTTCCCTGGTTAACAATGACCTTTGGAATATCAAAACAGTACCTCTTTGTTTGCCCAGATTCAGCGCAGTTAGTACAGCCCCAAACTAGGCATGTGTGGCCCATATTATGGGACAAAAGGTGGTTGCTTGCTTTGTTGGCATAGATGCTAACCTGCTTCAGACACTCAAAATGGCAGACAAGGGACTCCTGGGACTGTGGTGACGTCATCGGAAAACTATCCATTGGCTTGCTTATAAGCGTCTTACGGCCTTTTCATCATGGTATCTCATTGTGTGGCTTATAGTTGTAAGAACAGGCAGAAAAAGTGGTCTGACACTTCAGGCATTGTTTACCTTTTGCTGGGCATTCAGCTAATTTACTGTGGTATCCTCCACACTTTTTACACATTTTTACGGAGGTCTTAGCACCCGCAGTGAAACTTAGCTTTCCAGGTTTGTGGAGGAAAACGTGAAGCCTGTTGCTGTCACTAGTCATAGCCTTTAGATGCACTTTTGCTAACTCGTGGGAGCGGGCTATGTCGATCGCTTTTTTCGAGTTTGAGCACCGGCCCCTCGCTGAGTAACTTCTCACATACACTCGGTGAGTTGGTAGCAAAAAGTATGCGGTCTCTGACCATCTCATCGCTGTTTGTGTAGTTACAGTCTTCAACCAACTGCTTGAGTTCTTGCGTGGAAGCTCCATCCTCAGCACCCTTCTACCAATATACTGACTCTCTTGTCTCCAAAACGTCCAACTTTGGCTGTTCCTCTAATGAGCTCATTTCTAATCCTATCCAACCTTCTCACTCTAAGCTTTCTGCTACCTCCACTTCTGCTTCATGTTGTTTCTTTAGTGCCACCATCTCTAATCCATACATCATGGCCGGCCTCACCACTGTTATATAAATTTTGCCCTTCATCCTAGCGGAAACTCTTCTGTCACATAGAACACCGGACACCTTCCGCCAACTGTCACCCCGCTTGGACCCATTTCCTCACTTCTTTACCACACTCTTCTTTGCTCTGTATTGTTGACCCCAAGTATTTGAAGTCATCCACCCTCGCAATCTCTTCTCCCTGGAGCGTCACTCCTCCTCCTCCGCCCCTCACATTCATGCACATATATTCTGTTTTACTTCGGCTAATCTTCATTCCTCTCCTTTCCAGTGCGTGCCTCCATCTTTATAATTGTTCTTCTGTCTGCTCTCTGCTTTCACTGTAGATCACAATATCATCTGCGAACATCATAGTCCAAGGGGATTCCAGTCTAACCTCATCTGTCAGACTGTTCATTAGTACCGTAAACAGGAAAGGGGTCATCTTGGATCCCTGATGCAGTCCCACCTACACCTTAAATTCTTCTGACACACTAACAGCACACCTCACCTCTTTTCTGCTGCCATCATAAAAGATTAGTTATGGTTAGTGGAATTATGACCAAAAAGTTCAATTTTGGTCTCCTTTCTATTATCCAAATGGTCAATGGCAAACTTAAGACAGGCCTTTACATGTCCTGGTTTAAGCAGGAGAACCTTCCAGGCTATGCATGATTTCAAACCATGATGTCTTAGTGTATTACCAACAGCTTGGAAACGTTGGTCCCAGCTCTTTTCAGGTCATTGACCAAGTCCTGTCTTGTAGTCCTGGGGTGATTCCTCACCTTTCTCAGGGTCATTGAGACCCCACGACTCCACTCCGATTGAGAGTGACCGTCATGTTTAGCTTCCTCCATTTTCTAATGATTGCTCCAATGGTGGACCTTTTTCCACCAAGCTCCTTGGCAATTTCTCCGTAGCCCTTTCCAGCCGTGTGGAGGTGTACAATTTTGTCTCTGGTGTCTTTGGACAGCTCTTTGGTCTTCGCCATGTTACAAGTTTGAGTCTTACTGATTGTATGGGGTGGAGAGGTGTCTTTATGCAGCTAACGACCTCACACAGGTTCATCTGAGTCAGGATAATACATGGTGTGGAGGTGGACTTTTAAAAGCAGACTAACAGGTCTTTAAGGGTCAGAATTCTAGCTGATGGGCAGATGTTCAAACACTTATCTGCAGCTGTGTCACACAAATAAATTGTTTAAAAAAAAAAATCATACATTGTGATTTCTGGATTTTTCTTTTAGATTGTATCTCTCACAGTGGACATGCACCTACGATGAAAATTTCAGACGCCTCCATGATTTCTAAGTGGGAGAACTTGCAATATAGCAGGGTGTTGAAATACTTATTTTCTTCACTGTAGTTTTCATAGGCGAACGTAAGGGAAATTACACATGAAACCCATTTCATGTTGGGTTTTGAATAATATTTCATAAAAGGATGGGATAATTTATCATCCGATGTATTAATGTATGACCTGAATGAACCGTTAAAACAGAAACTGATAGAATACTCATTTTATAGCATTAAATAAACTGGGACTAATTTTTCCATGTTTTAAAAAAAAGAAAAAAAATTCTTTTGTGGTTTTCTTGTTCTTTTGAGCATGTGGACCAACAATATTATAAGGTAATCCAAAAAAAGGTGTAATTTTCTCATTACCCACAATCCAAGGAATGATTTGGTACCTAATACATTTGGAACTTTTTTTTTTTTAACTTTGGCGGTCACCTAGTTTTATGGATTTTATTTACGCACCGTGAATTCATTCACACCATAATGGCACACCACAAAAGCGTAACATCTGCTGTCTTTGATCATGTCCAAAAGTTGTACTTTTTTGCTGATTGTCTTCATCTTCCGCATGGGTGCTTCGAAGGAAGCTTTTGGATTAGCTCAGTGCTTTGGCGGCATTGTGAACATGAGAAGTTAACTCGCAGTCAACACCATTGAAAATGGCGGAAGGGAAGGACAAGGGAAAGGGTTGAACGGAAGTTGCTGGGTGAGGCTTCGATGATGTGCGGCCAATCAGCTCGTGAGATAAATCCACACATGCTGGTCGATGTCACGCCAGGGACCAACCACACGCCTTGTTTTAATGCATCTTCCCACAATATACCAATATGACTGTATTTTTCCAAGGTTTTTTTTGGTTTTTTTTTTTGGGGGGGGGGGGAGCACGTAGCAACCGAACCCTGTAAAAGCATATTCCACCGGCTTTCAATTTCTGTGCTAGCTCAGTGATGCGGGCCGCCCGATAAAGATGAAACCCAGGTAGCGTAATGGCTCTGTCGGGGATCCATTCACAAAGCCAAGTCTCTGTGAAGCACAGGGCCGCAGAACGTCCAGTCTTTGCAGGTCTTGATCAGAAGTTGAAGTTCATCTATTTTGTTGGCTAAGGAGCGTAGATTCGTGAGATGGATCGAGGGAAGCGCTAATCAGTGTCACCTCCTGCGCAGTTGAACTTGTGTACCGCCTGGCGAGCTTCTGCAGCATCTTCGAAGCGACGCTTCCAGAGAGAGCGCCGAAGAGTAACTTCGAGATAAGATAAAGCAAATTGTCAAGAGTTGTCGGAAAAAAAGCCCAAGACTCTCTGATGGTTACCAAGTCATTTCTTGTGTACTTGAGTCCCGAGACAACCGAATAACACAAAGATAAATAGTACCAGGGAGCACATACTGAAGGCAGCTTCACTGGTAGGTGCCATCTTGTCCTGTCGTATCAAATTCTGACTGTATGATACACCCGAGCCGGCCAGCAGCCTTGTCAGCCGGCAACCTTGTCGGCTGACCCGGGCCGCTTTCTGGCGTTTTCGTCGCACACGGCTCACTGCGCCATTCCTGGCAACGCTGTTCATAGCCACCGTCCACGATGAACAACACTGCTGAGCCGGGCAACTTTACGGCATTGTTGTCGTGCACGGCTGAGTGCGCCATTGCCAGCAGTGTTGTTCATAGCCGCTGCTGTCCGCGAGCAATGCAGTGAGCCGGCATTTTGGCTAACACGAAGGAATAACGAGCTACCTTCCCACAGGTAAAATTAATAGAAACAAACGAGTCCACTGGAGGGCGCTCCTGCCCCGTACGTCACTTCCTGCTTCTTCTCGAAAACAAATCCCTCGAGAGGATTTTCATGGCGGGAGTTACAAAAAGCCATATACGTCAAAATCATGTTTTGTGGTGAAAAAACACATGGGACCATATTGGCTGTGGGTTTTTCATTAATAATATACCAAAATTCATCCGTTTCACGACACTTGACCTTTAAGCAGATATTTAACTTGGGTCTCGATTTCCCAGGTGACGACTGAGACGAACAAAACGGTTCGGTCCATACCGGATGCCATTTTTTCATTAATAACCTACTAAAAATAATAACTCATGAATCATGACTCTTGACCTTTAAGTTTCAGCTTTAAAGTGCATTTTGACAAATTTGTGAAATAAGAACTTTTTCTATTGATCTTTTTTATTTTTAAATAAAATATATAATATTTGGGCGGCACTGTGGCGCAGCTGGAAAGCATTGGTCTCACAGTTCTGAGGACCCGGGTTCAATCCCAGCCCTCCCTGTATGGCGTTTACATCTTCTCCCAGTGCCTGCATGGGTTTTCTCCAGGCACTCTGGTTTCCTCCCACGTCCCAAAAAGTATGCAACCCCACAGGTGGCAAAGGCTAAACAAGAGGCATATGAAGACATTTACACCAGGTTGGACACGAAAGAAGGAGAAAAGGATCTCTACAGGTTGGCCAGACAGAGGGATAGAGATGGGAAGGATGTGCAGAAGGTTAGGGTGATTAAGGATAGAGATGGAAATGTGTTGACTGGTGCCGGTAGTGTGCTAAATAGATGGAAAGAATACTTTGAGAAGTTGATGAATGAAGAAAATGAGAGAGAAGAAGAGTTGAAGAGGCAAGAGTGAAGGACCAGGAAGTGGAAATGATTACTAAGGGGGAAGTCAGAAAGGGACTACAAAGGATGAAAAATGGAAAGGCAGTTGGTCCTGATGACATACCGGTAGAGGTATGGAAGCAATTTGGAGAGATGGCTGTGGAGTTTTTGACCAACTTATTCAACAGAATACTAGCGGGCGAAAAGATGCCTGAAGAATGGAGGAAAAGTGTTCTAGTTCCCATTTTTAAGAACAAAGGGGATGTTCAGAGCTGTGGGAACTATAGAGGAATAAAGTTGATGAGCCACACAATGAAGTTATGGGAAAGAGTAGTGGAGGCTAGACTCAGGACAGAAGTAAGTATCTGCGAGCAACAGTATGGTTTCATGCCTAGAAAGAGTACCACAGATGCATTATTTGCCTTGAGGATGCTCGTGGAAAAGTACAGAGAAGGTCAGAAGGAGCTACATTGTGTCTTTGTGGATCGAGAGAAAGCCTATGACAGAGTATCAAGAGAGGAACTGTGGTACTGCATGCGTAAGTCTGGTGTGGCAGAGAAGTATGTTAAAATAGTACAGGACATGTATGATGGCAGCAGAACAATGGTGAGGTGTGCCTTAGGTGTGACAGATGAATTTAAGGTGGAGGTGGGACTGCATCAGGGATCAGCTCTGAGCCCCTTCCTGTTTGCAGTGGTAATGGATAGGCTGACAGATGAGGTTAGACTGGAATCCCCTTGGACCATGATGTTCGCAGATGATATTGTGATATGCAGTGAAAGCAGGGAGCATGCAGAGGAACAATTAGAAAGATGGAGACATGCACTGGAAAGGAGAGGAATGAAGATTAGCCGAAGTAAAACAGAATATATGTGCGTGAATGAGAAAAGTGGAGGGGGAAGAGTAAGGCTACAGGGAGAAGAGATAGGGAGGGTGGACGACTTCAAATACTTGGGGTCAACAATACAGAGCAATGGAGAGTGTGGTAAGGAAGTGAAGAAACGCGTCCAAGCAGGTTGGAACAGCTGGCGAAAGGTGTCTGGTGTGTTATGTGACAGAAGAGTGTCTGCTAGGATGAAGGGCAAAGTTTACAAAACAGTGGTGAGGCCAGCCATGATGTACGGATTAGAAACGGTGGCACTGAAGAAACAACACGAAGCAGAACTGGAGGTAGCAGAAATGAAGATGTTGAGGTTCTCGCTCGGAGTGAGCAGGTTGGATAGGATTAGAAATGAGCTCGTTAGAGGGACAGCCAAAACTGGATGTTGTGGAGACAAGATCCGAGAGAGCAGACTTCGATGGTTTGGACATGTTCAAAGGCGAGAGAGTGAGTATATTGGTAGAAGGATGCTGAGGATGGAGCTCCCAGGCAAAAGAGCGAGAGGAAGACCAACGAGAAGGTTTATGGATGTGGTGAGGGAAGACATGAGGGAAGTTGGGGTTAGAGAGGAAGATGCAGGAGATAGGTAAAGATGGCAAAAGATGACACGCTGTGGCGACCCCTAACGGGACAAGCCGAAAGGAAAAGAAGAAGAAGATGACGGAGTAGAAACCAAACAAGTCAGTTGTATTGCTACACTCTCCCCAGTTACTGATTGTCCTGTTGTTGATGTCATTAACAATGTTGATGATGTTGTGAGCAATGTGAAGTTTGATTATTTGAGTGATAATGTTTCACCAACGTTGTACAATTCTGATTTGTTTGCTCACCTTGATGAGAAATTGACACATTTGTCTGGTTAACAGAAAGCTGAAATGTCACATTTGATTTTTGAGTTCTCTCACCTATTTCCTGATATGCCTGGCCGCACAGATATGCTTAGTCAGGATATAGATGTTGGTGATGCTGTGGCTGTGAAACAGCACCCTTATCAAATGAATCCTCCAGAAAGTAAAATTCTGCAGGAGGAGTTTAAGTACATGCTGGACAATGACACTTGTTGAACCCAGTGACAGTCCATGGAGTTCACCTTGTGTTCTTGTGCCAAAGAGTGGCGGTGGTTGGCACTGCTGCGATGACATGAAAACTGTCAATGTACTGTCATAAACTGACTCCAACCCTCACCTGAATGTGGATGATTGCATTGGTCGTGTCGGTCAAGCTAAGTATATGAGTAAGTTTGAGCTTTTGAAGGGCTTCTGGCAAGTGCCACTCACGGATCTTGCTAAGAAGATTGCAGCATTCGCTACCCCCGACAGACTATATCAATACAAAATTATGCCGTTCGGCTTGAAGAACGCCCTAACAACATTCCAACCCTTGTCAACAACGTGAGATCGTATCTGGAAGGTGTCAAAGCCTACATGGATGATATCATCATTTACGCCATGGAATGGGACGATCACCTGAAGAGAATTCGGGAATTCTTCAAGAGACTGTTTCCAAAAAAATTGATAAGAACCAAAGAAATTATTCAATCATTGAAAAGGAAGCTCTGGTTCTTTTATTAGTTTTGCAGCATTTTGAGGTGTAGTTAGGTAATCCCGCATTTCCCGTTGAAGTCTTTACTGATCACAATCCCTTGACTTTTCTTCACAAAATGAAGAACAAAAATGAGAGACTGAGGTGGAGTTTGACTTTCCAAGGGTTCAATCTTGTGATCAAGCACATTAAATGTATAGACAATCTTTGTGCTGTTGCACTTTCCAGAGTGTAAAATTTCCGTGAATGTTTGATGCTACATCGGAGCAGTATTGTGTTCTGTATTTCTGTGTCTGTTTTTGTACGTTTCAACATGTTCAAATTGTTGCTTATTTAGTTATAGTATAACCGAAAGTTTCTTTGTAAGGGGGAGATTATGAGTGTATATTTTTAGTTATTTGTGTATAATATTGTATTACATTCACGTATTCATTCATTATTTGTTTTTCTTTCTTACGTACACGCTGACGCGGAACCTTTGTTGAACATTCTGAAAGAGTGAACTCTATTACGTCATCTGAATGTTTCGAGAAGTACCTATATAAGGACGAGATGGCTTTTCAATGGAGCTTCTTACAACCACCAGCTGCTTTGGACTAGTAACGACTCAGCTTCCATCACCAAGCCTTCTGCCTCGCGTCTTTTGGAAATTTCCGGATTCATTACTCCATCACTGGAAATAACATTCGCCTCCAGGAAAGAAAAACATTCGCCTTTTCAACGGGTTAGAAAAAAATAACAAGTTTATACAACTATTCAACAATGTTTTATTGCCAGTTATTTGTCTCGTCAAGAGTTTGGAGGAGAATGGTTCCTTCAACATCTCTTACCATGCTAGCAAATGAAGACTTTCATTAGTACTAGTGTCTGGTCCCTACTAATGTAGTTCGTAGCTCCCATCCTCGTAAATGAAGGCTTTAATCGGGACCACTGTTCCCTCCAAGCTGTGCGTGTGTGCAAATGTGCACTGCTGATGTGGTCTCTGTTCACAGACACTCTGTGTTGCGCACAAAAAAATAAAAATCAAAGCAAAATTAAAAGTATGGCATACAACTATTCAGGTTGTGCAATTTTGTAATGTGATTCAATGAATGAGGAGTGACTGGCTGCTACATTCAATGGCACATATCACATGCATACTTACGCAGCCTGTCAATGTTTGCATTGACGGCATCCTTATGGGCCACCCAGCACCGGTGTTTTAGTTACCAAAGGGTCTGGGGAAATATAGAGCGAAGATGAGTGAGACATGCTACTTATGTTTACCCTCGATAATAATGGTGAAAATATTAAAGTTAAAAAAAAGAGTGCTTTATATTAAGATGCAATGACTGTCAAAGAATATTTGGAAATAAAAGAAAAAGCGGTGAAATTGGATGAGATTTAAATTAATCTAAATTAATGAGTACACTTATTAAATACATGAGTAGATTTTCCAGATTTTTGATCAACAGATGTTTCCAAATCACTATATGATATTCCATATATTATATATTTTACAAAAAACAAGGCCACTGCAAGCTATGCCAATATAGCACCCTAGATCAGAGATCAGGAACCTTTTAAGATGAAAGCCATAAATACCAAATATTTAAAAATGTAACTCCAAAAGAGCCATTCAATATTTTAAAAACTAAATACAGTATTTGCTAATTTTATGTAAGAATAACACTTTTTGAGTGCAATATAACTCTGAATTCTTTTAAATGGCATTGTTATGCGGATAATTTTGTGGGTACGAAATTTTCTGGATTTGAACATATGCCATGTTTCAGTAGGAAATCAACACAAGTCGGTGTAGATAAGGCTGCTGGCCCTGTGTGGAAAAAATGGCCCTCTTAAAGTGCCACTGACACCCAAATATATACGGGGGGGGTGGGGGGGGGGTGGAATGAGCGTATAGCGTGTCATTAGCAAAGTTGCAGAAGTCTGACTCCATCCCAGTGCCGGCCAGATTGCCTGCAACATCATTTCCAGATGTCACATTGGAACAGTCGCCATTGAAAACATGCTTTGCCACTACTATGGCAAATGAACAAGAGAGATTTTCTGATTTTTCTGACGCCCTTTGTGAGACTTTTTGAAGAAGAGAACATCTCAGAAGCAAGTGAAGCGACCGGGTTCATATTACCTTATCGTTTCAAGCCATATTTAGATGATATGCCAAGCACTTCTAATTAACAACAGACTCCCCGACAGAAGGACGAAGAACCCGATGAAATATTCAAAATGACAGGCCTATAATTGTTCGATTTCCTAACTCTTTTACAAGTCTTGTGTATGTAGCGTACTCAGCATGACCCATGCCGGGTGAAGTACGTTAGGGGTGGCCAGACACCGGTTGCCGGTTTGGGGAAGAGCTCCTTTTTCCTCCCCGCACAGGGCCCCCCACCTCCTCACCGATCCACCTCCGCGTCGGTGGGCCGCTGTGGAGCCTAACAGACTGCGAGCTGCCGGCTAACGGCCACACTGCCTTCCTGGAACATTCGCTGGACATAACATTTGTTCGTGTTTCATGACAATATGTCATTTTACTAGTTTGCTTGTGTTACACGCTACTAAACTGTCTTTGTACTTCTATTTTGCTGTTCTTATGTATCTTATTGTATTGTATTGTATTGTATTGTATTGTGTGTGATTAAATTGTCTTTAACGCAATACAAGTGCTTTGTTATATTTTGCTGGTTTGACCAAGGGGTTAGGGTTAGGGTAAGCAGACGTTTTGGAATTACAACTTCAGATTGAAAGAGAGAGACAAAGGACAGAAATAGAACTTAGAAAATTAGAACTTGACAAAGAGATTGAACTTAACAAACTTTAAGGTCCTCTGATTCAATTGGTTCATCATCTTTTGATATTGCACGGTGTGCCGCAATGGTCCCTCCTATCAATAAGAAAGAAGTTGATAGAGGAAGTACTCTTCTACTTTGAGAAAGTTGCTGAAAACCTCAAGTGGCCTAAAGAGTCATGGACTATGCTATTGCAAATAGTCTTAAAGGGAAAAGCTCAGGATGCATATTCGGCCCTTTCTCTCAAGCAAAGTTCTTATTATGATTTTGTCAAAAAGCCCCTACTGGAAGCTTATAAGTTAGCGCCCAAAGCGTACTGTCAAAAATTTATAAATGCTCAAAAAAGGGAAATGAAAGCTTTGTAGAGTTTGCTAGGGAAAAGAAAACTTTGTTTGATAGGTGGTGAAGTTGAAAGGGGATTTCAGATTGGCAGAGTTTGAGGCAGTTAGTTTTGATGGAGGAATTTAAGCAGTGTGCTCATACTGATCTCTGGATTTATTTGGATGAACAGAATGTTAAAGCCTTGCATGATGCAGCGTTATTGGCAGACAATTTTTGACTCACAAGAGTTTTTTCAGTCTCCTGGCAATTCCAAGTTTTTTCGCCAAAAGGACCTTTTGTCAGGAAACACTGCTTATCATACAGGGTCAAGTGGTGATAAGGCAGGTTCAAATTCTTCTGACAAGCAGTCAGATTCTTCTTCCAAAACCAAGTCTTCTAGTGACTCTCATGACTCTCGTCCTGTCTGTGCTTATTGTAAGAAGCCTGGTCACTTGATTTCTGCTTGCAAAAAGCTAAAGTACAAAAATCAGTCCACTAGTTCCCCAAATGCATTTGTATCTATCGCAGCTCAGCCTTCCTTGCCATGTGGTTCTGAGGAGGGTTTTGGTTCTGACAAGAAACCTTTAGATTCTGAAGTCCCGGAGAAGTACAGTATTTGCCTTTTATTCACACTGGTTCGGTTTCATTCTACCCCAAGGCCCGTTACTATTATGAGGGACACTGAAGCTCTTCAATCTCTGATTTTGAAGGATGTTTTGCCTTTTTCTGCAGAGTCATCAGCTAACTCAAATGTTATTCTTAAGGGTATAAGTGGCAGTTCTCTTCTCTTCTCCTTTACATTTTGTGAATTTGACTTCAGTTCTGGTTTCTGACACCATCAAGGTTGTTCTTGACTCTCTTCCAGTTCAGTGTGTTGATTTGTTGATCGGCATTGATCTTATCGGGGCTCGAGTTGGCGCTGTTCCTATTGTCACTGTTTCTCCGGCGTGTTCACCCAGTACAGAGAAGTGTGACATTCTGGGTATTTTCAGTGTGTTCAGATGTTGAAAGACTTTTCTTCCAAGAAGTCTTTGCCGAATGATTCCATTTGTGACTTATCAGATACATTTATGGTTCATTCTTTAGCCTCAGAGGCTGATGACTTATCTTCGAAGGGGAGTAACTCTTTGTTTTTCATAAGTCGGAAAATTTGTTGAGTGGTGATCACATTTTGTCGAGAAAGCAGCTTATTAGTGCATAGAGTGACGATGTTGAGCTAAAAATGTCTCAGGACAAAATTAAACAAAATTCTGATAAAAAGTCAAAAGAAAAAAAGTTTCATTCCTGGTTGAAAAAGGCAAAGTTTTCCATTCATGGCCAACCACTCAGAGCTAGATATCAGGGTCCATATCTAATAAACAAAAAGGTTAACGACACAGACTACATTGTCCCGACTCCTGGCCGTCCTAAGCACAAAAGGTTAGGTCATGTGAAGATGATTAAGAAATATGATAGGGTTGAAACCAAACAATTCAATTGTATTGCTGCAACACTCTCCTCCCCTGTTACTGATTGTACAGTTGACGATAATGCAAGCGTCAAGGACGTCAATGATGTTGTCAGTGATGTCAAGTTTGATGATTTGACTGATAATGCTTCACCAAACTTATGCGATTCTGATGTTTTGGCTCACCTTGTTGAGAAATTAACACATTTGTCAGATGACCAGTAAGCTGAAATGTCACATTTGATTTCGAGTTTTCTCACCTGTTTCCAGATGTGCCTGTCCACACGTCTGATAGAGATGTGGGTAATGCTATGCCTGTGAAACAACACCCATATCGAATGAATCCTGCAAAGAGTGAGATTCTGTGGAAGGAGGTGCAGTACATGCTGGACAGTGACATTATTGAACCCAGTGACAGTCTGTGGAGTTCACCTATTGTATTTGTGCCAAAGAGTGGTGGTGGTGGTGGTTGGGGTTGCTGCGCTAACATGAAAATTATCAATGCACTGTCACGAACTGACTCCTACCCTCTGCTAAGAGTGGATGATTGCATTGATCATGTCGGTCAAGCTAGATACGTGAGTAAGTTTGACATTCTGAAGGGCTTCTGGCTGGTGCTGCTCTCTGACCGTGCTAAGAAGATTGCGGCATTCGCTACACCTGACGGACTGTATCAATACGAAGTGATGCCATTCAGCTTAAAGAATGCCCCAGGAGCGTTCCAAAGGCAAGAAATTAATCCATTACACTGAGTGATTGAATTAAAAAATTCAAAGGTATAACTTTGTCTATGTTAGCAGTCTGGTATACTTGGGTATTTTGCCAAGTGATCGTGAATTTGTGAAACTGACAGCAGAGATGCATTCCTGTTGATGGCAAGCAGAATATTGTCAATGAGATTTTTATGTTGCTCTGGGTTTGATTTATCATTGTCAGCTTGTTCCTTTTATATTTGTCTTTGGCGCTCTCCCCCAACAAAGTACCAATCCCGATTTCCAACTTACATCTGCGTATAATTCTAATTGCTTGCAGATGACTTGTGCGGAATGTGATACTTGAGGTAGTTTCCTTCCGTTTCCTTCCATAAACTAGCTTTCTACTTGCGCTTCGCAGCACATTTTTCAGACTAGACCTTTCGTAAAATAACGTAAAATAATTTTATGTAATTATTTCGTACTTTTTACATTCAGGTGAGCCTCAGCTTCCATTGACTGCACATCCCTGGTTTGTTGCTACGTTTACATTGTGTTGCACCAGTTCTCCATTCAACACTGAGTTCACCTGTGTGCAGGTACAACAGAAGAGAGCTGTCCACAAGGCTGGCTACACTTTAGCATAAGTTGTTACTATATTTCCTCGCAGAGGAGGACTTGGGTCAACAGCCGTCTGGACTGTCTGCAAAGAGATGCTGACCTGGTTATCATTGACAGCAGAGAGGAACAGGTATTTTTTTGTGAAGAGAAAATAAACCTCAATGTGAGCCTTTTTTGGAAATTATCTTAAAATTCTTAAATTCTACCTGATGGTGCTTTCGCACTACCACTATTCTTAATTTTAAAAGAGCTGGAATAAGTCTGTTTCTGCAACGTCCAGTTCCAAATGCACCTAATTGTGGTTGTCATCTGATGAGAAAGCCGTCTCACCTCAATCCACTGGAGACCATTTATGTATTACTTTTTAACTCATTTGATAATAATGACGTACCTGTATGTCATTAAAAACCCAATCATGTGATCCCAATGATCCTCAATGACCCATAATGCTCCCGAACAAGGAAGTGCAGTGACGAAAATAAGTATTTGAACATCCTGCTCTATTGCAAGTTCTCCCACTTAGAAATCATGGAGGGGTCAGAATTTTTCATCGTAGGCACATATCCACTGTGAGAGAGATAGTCTAAAAAGAAAAATCCAGAAATCACATTGTATGATTTTTTTAATGATTTATTTGTGTGATACAGCTGCAAATAAATATTTGAACACCTGTCTATAAGCCAGAATTCTGGAGGCACCCTAGCTCAGTGGTTAGAGCACTGGTTTGGTAAACCAGGGATTGTGGGTTCGTATCCCACTGGGGCCTCCACTCCCTGAGAAGGGTTGCGTCAGGAAAGGCATCCGGCGTAAAAATTGTGCCAAATGTATATATGCGTTCATCTGAGATGACATGCTGTGGCGACCCCGAAAGGGACAAGCTGAAAGAAACACACACACTATAAGCTAGAATTCTGACCCTCAAAGACCTGTTAGTCCACCTTCAAAAGTCCTCCTCCACTTCATGTATTATCCTGAATCAGATTCACCTGTGTGAGGTCGCTAGCTGCATAAAGACACCTGTCCACCCCATACAATCAGTAAGACTCAAACTTGTAACATAGCCAAAACCAAAGGGCTGTGCAAAGACACTAGAGACAAAAGTGTACAACTCCACACAGCTGGAAAGGGCTACAGAGAAATTGCCAAGCAGCTTGGTGAAAAAAGGTCCACTGTTGGAGCAATCATTAGAAAATGGAAGAAGCTAAATATGACGATCAATCTCAATCAGAGTTGAGCCCCATGCAAGATATCACCTCGTGGGGTCTCAATGATCCTTGGAAAGGTGAGGAATGAGCCCAGGACTACACGACAGGACTGTCAATGACCTGAAAAGAGCTGAGACCACCGTTTCCAAGGTGACAGTTGGTAATATATTTAGATGTCATGGTTTTAAATCATGTATGGCACGGATGATTCCGCTGCTTAGACCAGCACATGTCAAGGCCCGTCTTAAGTTTGCCAATGACCATTTGGATGACACAGAGGAGTCATGGGAGAATGTTTTGTGGTCAGATGAGACCAAAATGGTACTTTTTGGTCATAATTCCACTTACCTTGTTTGGAGGAAGACACTAGAGATGACACAATTGGTCGCAGCAGCTCTCAACAACATCTGGAAGAAGAAAAGCTAATGAAGTCGGGCACCCAAAAGTGGCCCACCAATTCAGCCTGTTGGGGATCTAAACAAAGATAAATTTAAATATTTGCAACCCACTAACAAAAAGTTGAGGCCACAAAGACCCCGCGCCAAGACAAGTGGAGCAGCGAACACAACCTAGTATAGTTCATATTGTGTGCACTTGCACAAAGGCACCTGTTTTATTGTATACCACATAGGGGGAAAATATACATTGTAGACACACACACATTCATGCATTCACGGTTCCAATCTACATAGTTCAGTTCCCATTGCAGAGTTCAATTCCAAATGTGAGAATAGCTTCCAAGTGTTGGTTTTTTTTTTATTGGGTTTTTTTTTTTTGGTTTTATTTAATTTTATTCTGTTATTTTGATGTTTTAAAAACTGTTGTAAGATGTGGTAAAGTTGCTTAGACATTTGAGAAATCAAAAAACTAATATATATATTCATATAGTCATATTTGAAAGGCAATTATATTTTTATTTAATCTGATAATTATTAGGAGGAGACCCCATAGCTCAGTGGTGAGAGCAGTGGTTTGGTAAACCAGGGGTCGTGGGTTCGTATCTCACTGGGGCCTCTACTCCTCAAGAGGGGTTGCATCAGGAAGGGCATCTTGCGTAAAAATTGTGCCAAAGAAATATGAGTGTTCATTTGAGATGTCACGCTGTGGCGACCCCGAAAGGGACAATCTGAAATAATCTTACTCTTTAATCTGGTATTTGCTACACAGGTGAGTGGCTTTCCTAATCAAGTTTAATCAGTTTGATCAAAAAGAGCTGGACTCTAATGAAGGTTTAGAACCATCTCAAAGATCTGTCCATTTGTTCATCTATCCATCCATTTTCTACCGCTTCTCCAGGTCAGGTATTGAGGGAAGTAGCTTCATCAGGGATACCCAGACGTCTCTTTCCCCAGCCACTTCTTCCAGCTCTTCCGGAGGAATCCAGAGGCATTCCCAGGCCAGCCGAGAGACATAATCTCTACAGTTGGTCCTGGTTCGTCCCCTGGGTCTTTTTCCGGCGGCATACGGCCAGAACATCTCACCGGGGAAGCGTCTGGGACGTATCTGGATCAGATGCCCCAGCCAAATCATCTGACTCCTCTCAATGCAGAGGAGCAGTGGCTCGACAATGAGCCCCTCCTGTATGACCGAGGTTCTCACCCTATCTCTAAGGGAGATCCTGCACACCCTGTGGAGGAAACTCATTGTGGATGCCTGTAGCTGGGATCTTGTTCTTTCGGTCAAGACCCATAGCTCGTGACCATAGGTGAGGGTAGAAGGTGGATTGACTGGTAAATTGAGAGCTTCATCTTTTGACTTTGCGCCCTCTTTACCACAACAGACCAATACAAAGTTTGGATCACTGCAGACGCTGCACCAATCCGCCTGTCTATCTCCTGCTCCATTCTTCCCTGACTCGTGAACAAGACCCCAAGACACTTGAACTCCTCCACTTGGGGCAGGAACGCATCCCAACCCGGAGAGGGCACGCCACCCTTTTCCGACTGAAGACCAGGATCTCAGATTTTGAGGTGCTGATTCTCATCCCAGCCACTTCCCACATGGTTGTGAACCACTTCAGTGAGAGTTTGAGAACATGGATTGATGAAGCCAACAGCACAACATCATCTGCTAAGAGCCAAACCACCAAACCGGACACTCTCTGAGCTTCGGATGCGCCGAGATTTTCTCTCCATAAAAGTTATACACAAAATTGGTGACAAAGGGCGGCATTGGCGGCGTTCAACTCAACTGGAGTCGACTCTGACTCGTTGCAGGTAATGCGGACCAAATTCTGACAGTGGTCGTACAGGGACTGAACGGCCCGTATCAGGGGGTTTGGTACTCCATACTCCTGAAGAACCCCCCACAGGACTCCGTGAGGGACATGGTCGAATGCCTCCACCAAATCCACAAAACACATGGAGACTGGTTGGGTGAACTCCCATGCACACTCAAGGATCCTGCCGAGGGTGTGGAGCTGGTCTACTGTTCCACAGCCAGGACAAAAACCACATTGCTCCTGCTGTATCTGAGATTCGACTTCCCAAAGGACCCTCCTCTCCAGCACCAATGAATACACCTTACCAGGGAGGCTGATGAGTGTGATCCCCCTAAAGTTGGAACACACCCTCTGGTCCCCCTTCTTAAAAAGGGGGGACCACCACCAGAGGCACCGTACCCAATGTCCATGCAATGTTGCAGAGGCGTCTAAACTAGGACAGCCCCACAACATCCAGAGTCTTTAGGAACTCCGGGCAAATGTCATCCACTCCCGGGGCCCTGCCACCAAGGAGCTTTTTAACCTCCTCGGTGACCTCAACCCCAGAGATAGAAGGGCCTGCCTCAGAGATCCCAGACTCTGCTTCCTCATTGGAAGGCGTGTTTGTGGAATTAAGGTCTTCGAAGTATTCTCTCCACCGACTCACAACATCCCAAGTTGAGGTCAATAGTGCCCCATCCTTACTATACGCAGTGTTGATGGTGCACTGCCAGCCGTTCACAGCAGAATCTCACAATACGTTTGGGCCTGCCACGTCGGACCGGCATCTTCCCCCACCATCGGCGCCAGCTCACCACCAGGCGGTGATCAGTTGACAGCTCCGCCCCTTTCTTCACCCGAGTGTCACAGACATGTGGTTACAAGTCTAATGACACAACCACAAAGTCGATCATCGAACTACGACTTCGGGTGTCCTGCTACCAAGTGACACCCTAATGCCTGATCATGGCATTTGTTATGTACAATCCGTGATGAGCACAGAAGTCCAGTAACAGAGCACCACTCAGGATCTGATCGGGGGGCTGTTCCTCCCAATCACACCCTTCCAGGTCTCACTGTCATTGCCCACATGGGCATAGAAGTCCTCCAGCAGAATGATGGAGTCCTCAGAGGGAGCGATCTCCAGCACTCCATCTAAGGACTCCAAAAAGGGTGGGTACTGCTGTCTGGTGCACAGGCACAGTCAGGACCCTTACCCCTATCTGAAGATGGAGGGAGGCTACCCTCTCATCCACTGGGGCAAACCCCAACGTCCAGGCCCCACCACTGGCAAAGACCCGGGGAAAGTCTTTATTTCATCAGAGGTCCTGAAGTGCTGCAAAAACCTCCTGGGTGAAGAGCTGCACCATCTCCTCTGCTGATGCTGGAGGAAGGGGGAAGTACCACAAGAAATTAGGGATGCCAACATCGTCATGTTATCCAAGAACAAAGGTGACAGGTGTGACTATAACAACTATTGTGGTGCATTGTTGTTTGCACTGAAGAGACTCCAGGTGGTTGCAGAGAGAATCTAGCCCGAATGTCAGTGTGGCTTCCGTGCCAGCAGGTCCACCATCGACGTGATCTTCAGACAGCTGCTGGAGAAATGCAGTCGGCCACTCTTTGTAGCCTTCATCGACCTGACGAAGGCCTTCGACACAATCAGCAGGGATGTTCTCTTCAAGAGAACAGACTACATTACCCCAAAGGGGACATTTCAAGGATTAGACAAAATAATATCAATATTTATTTGGCTGAGCAAAATGCAGTGGGTTGCGTCAGGAAGGGCATCCAGCGTAAAAAGGTGCCAAACAAATATGAGCTTTCATCTAAAGAATACCATACCGAATTGGTTGTGGCACGGGTTAACAAAACCCGCCCCCGGCACCGTTCACCTGCAGGGCGTGTGTGGAAATACAGCTTCAGTGGGTCAAAGAAAAGAAGAGGAGGAAAGTAGATTTGAGTATAGGGACTTTGACAGTTGGGACTATGACGAGAAAAGCTCAGGAGTTGGTTGAGATGATAATTAGGAGAAAGGTTGATATATTGTGCATCCAAGCGAGCACGTGCAAAGGTAATCCGGCGAGAAGTTTAGGAACAGGGTGTAAATTATTTTACCATGGACTAATGTTGTCTGGACGTCTTTCTCCATGGTCTCACCAAACTCCCCCCATGCCCATGTTTTTACTTAAGCAACCATAAATGCTGCATTCCACTTGGCCAGCCGATACCCCTCATTTGCCTCGTGAGCCCTAGAAGGCCAAAAAGGCCCAATAGGAGTTATTCTTCACCTTAACTGCATCCCTCTCCATTGGTGTCCACCAATGTGTTCGGGGGTTGCCACCATTAAATTAACCGAGTACCTTAGGGCCACAGATCTAGTTGGTCACCTCAGCAATAGAGGCATGGAACATAGACTCGATGACATCTGATTCCCCCGGAACATGAGCAAATTACTGTCGTGGGTGGGAGATGAAACCCCTTCTGTTCAACCCTCACAATATGTTTGGGCCTTCCAATTATCAGAAGTCGAGTCGCAGGGGCAGTAGCTTTAGCAGGAATGCCCAGACTTCCCCTTCTCCATCCACTTCATCCAACTGTTCAAGAGGGATCCCAAGGATGGCTTGTCCCCGGGGTTTTCTTGGTTTGAGAAAACCTCACCAGGGAGGCGTCTGGGCCTGTCAAGTTGGCTGGAATTTTTCCCCCACCAATGGAGCCAATTCACCACCAGGTGGTGATCAGTTGACAGCTCTGCCCCTCTCTTCTACTGGATGTCCAAGACATGAATCGCAAGTCCAGTGACACCACCACAAAGTCGATCATCGAACTGCAACCTTGGGTGTCCTGGTGAAAATTGCTCGTGCAGACACCCTTATGCTTGAGCACAGTGTTCATTTTGGACAATCCCTGAAGAGCACAGAAGTCCAGTAAGAGAATACTGCTTGGGTTTTGATCGGGGGGAACCATTCTTCCCACTCACGCCCTTCTAGGTCTCACTGTAATTGACCACATGAGCATTGTAATCCCCAAGCAGGAACACTCTCCAACACTCCCTCTAAGAACTCCAAAAATGGTGGGTGCTTTGAAGTGTTAGTCCCACCCGAAGACGGAGCGAGGCTCCCCTCTCATCCACTGAAGTGAACCCCAACAAACAGGGGCCGAGCTGTGGGGCAGTAAGTACCGTATTTTCCAAATGGTGCACCTAAAAGCCTTTAATTTTATCAAAAGCCGACAGTGCCCTTTATAATCCGGTGCGCCTTATATATGAATCACTATTGAGCCTTTCGTGCAGGTCCATCGAATGGATGTATAACGTAACCACAGTCTCTTCTATAGTGTCTATTCTATGCTCCTTATAATGCGCTGCACCTTATATATGAAAAAAAGTTTTAAAATAGGCCATTCATTGAAGGTGTGCCTTATAATGCGGCGCACCTTATAGTGCAGAAAATACAGTATACCCACACCAATCCCTCTCACCGTGAGCAACTCCAGAGTGGAAGAGAGCCCAACCCCTCTACAGAGAACTGGTACCAGAGCCCAAGCCGTGTGTGGAGGCAAGGCTGACGAACTAGTTGGAACTTCTTGACCTCACATACCATCTTTGGATCGTTCCCTACCATAGAGTTGACATTCCACATCCCTAGAACCATCTTCTGTAGCTGGGGTTAGGTTAGGGTTAGGGCCCTTCCTTCAGGCACCGCCCAGCTCGCCAGGCACCCGACCCCTATGGCCCCTCCCACAGGTGGTGGGCCTATTGGAAAGGGGAACCACATTATCCTTTGGGGCTGTGCACGGCCAAGCCCAATGGGTGGAGGCCTGGCCACCAGGCACTCGCCTTCGAGCCCCACCTCTAGACCAGGCTCCAGAGTGGGACCTCCAGTGACCTGCGTCTGGGCAAGGGAAAACTCTATTTAATATTTGTGTTTGTCATAAGTTTTTATGGAGCCATGCTTTGTCTGGTCCCTCAACTCGGACCTTTTTGCCATTGGTGAGCCTACCAGGGGCATGAAGCCCCAGACAATTTAGCTCCTAGGATCAAGGAGGGGTCGAATTTACTAATACAACTTTTTCTACCAACCTAAATCTATACCTCACTTCAGAGGGTTATGTCCTAGACTTGACTCCCAACCGAGGGTGAAATTTTTTCTCACATCTGAGAGGGGTCAGATGATGTCAATAAATATATCACTGTAAATATAACAGTCTAGGGGGTATTAATCACGTTTCCAATTCTTATCAATAAGGCTTTTTGCCATGCTGTGTTGAGCATAGAAAACTGAGTGATACAAATCACAGGGGATTCGTCAACTTACATTATGTTTATGGGAAGTTGTCATGCTCCTGGATTCCAGCCAGGGCTGGGCGTGGCCAGCTAATCAGAAGGTGCACACCTGCGCCTCATGAACACTGAGTAGACCCAGTACATATAGGACCCGGGGGACGACAAATACTCCGCTAGATCGTTGCTCTTGATGCCTCGTTCCCGCACTCCTGCTTTCCTGACTTCTGATCTCCGTGCACCGACCCACGCCTGTCCACTGACCACCCTCGTAAGCCCATCCGTACTGGTACTTCGGATTGTTTGGACTGTCTACCTGATCTCAGACCTCGGACCGAATAAAGGTTTCCTCTATACTGTCTGCTGTCTCTGGAGTCGTGCATTTGGGTCCACCCTTGAGCCCCGCATCGTGACAGAAGTCATTCTTTAATAGGTTTCAGCCATGTTCTCTGTTCGTATAAACCGTAGCAAATACATCGTCTTAAAATTTTCTAGCTTTTCTAGCTTTCTAGCTTTTCTAAAAATATTTCTGCAGATATTCAGTCTTTACTACAGTATGATATTACAATATAGTACAGTATTTGAACAAAACGAAGTGTGAATTACTGTATCGCAGTATTTAATTGTCACTTTTCAAGATTTTACAATATTTAATCATTTTTTATAATCGTCAACTCACTAGTGTCGGTGCTTTTGTTAGTTTCAGTTATTTTCTCCCAAGTTTATAGTACATAATTTTCAACTCAAATCGATCTGTTGACATTTTGTCAGATTATATGATTTGCCATAACATGATACATAAGCCTTTAATTTAATCAATGTTATGTATGTTGTGATAGACAATCCATCCATCCATCCATTTTCTGAGCCGCTTATCCTTACAAGTGTCATGGGAGTGCTGGAGCCAATCCCAGCTGTCATCAGGCAGGATGGAACGTATACCCTGAGCCAGTTGCCAGCCAATTGCAGGGTACATGGAGACAGACAACAGTCGTACTCACAAACACACCAAGGGGCAATTTAGAGTGTCCAATTAATGCATGTTTTTGTGATGTGGGAGATAACCAAAGAAGTTTCGGAGCAGGGTTTGAATTATTTTACCATGGAGTAGATGGGAAGAGAAATGGAGTAGGGGTTATTTTAAAGGAAGAGCTAACAAAGAATGTCTTGGAAGTGAAAAGACTATCAGATCGACTGATGAGGCTGAAGCTTGACATTGAGGGCGTTATGTATAATGTGATTAGCCCCTCTGCCCCACAGGTAGGGTGAGACTGAGAGTTAAAAGAGAAATTCTGAAAGGAACTAGATGAAGTAGTTCTGAGCATCCCAGACAGAGAGAGACAGAGTGTGCTAGGTCCCACTTTTAACAACAAAGGCGATTTGCAGAGCTGTGGGAACTATAGAGGAATAAAGTTCATGAGCCACACAATGAAGTTCTGGGAAAGAGTAGTAGAGGGTAGACTCTGGAGAGAAGTACCTGCAGGCAACAGTTTGGTTTCATGCCTAGAAAGAGGACCACAAATGCATTATTTGTCTTGAGGATGTTAGTGGAAAAGTACAGAGAAGGTCAAAAGGAGCTGCTTTGTGTCTTTGTGGATCAAGAGAAAGCCTATGACAGAGTAGCAAGAGAGGAACTGTGGTACTGCATGCATAAGTCTGCTGTGGCAAAGAAATATGTTGGAATAGCATGGGACATGTATGAGGGTAGCAGAACAGTGCTGAGGTCTACCATAGGTGTGACAGAAGAATTTAAGGAGGAGGTGGGACTGCATCAGGCATCAGCTTTGAGCCTCATCCTGTTTGCTGTGGTCATGGATAGGCTAACAGATGAGGTTAGACTGGAAATCTCTTGGACTATAATGTTCGCAGATGACATTGTGATCTGCAATAAAATTATGGAGCATGTGGAGGAACAATTAGAAAGATAGAGGCATGCACTAGAAAGGAGAGGAATGAAGATTAGCCAAAATAAAACTGAATATATGTGCGTGAATGAGAAGTGTGGAGGGGGAAGAGTGAGGCTACAGGGAGAAGAGGTAGCGAGGGTGGACGACTTCAAATACCTGGGATCAACAATCCAGAGCAATGGTGTGTGTAGTAAGGAAGTGACGAAATGGGTCCAAGCAGGTTGGAAGAGCAAGCGAAAGGTGTCTGGTGTGTTATGTGACAGGAGAGTCTCTTGTTGGATGGAGTGCAAAGTTTATAAAACAGTGGTGAGGCCAGCTATGGTGTACAGATTAGAGACTGTGGCACTCAAGAAACAACAGGAAACAGAGCTGGACATGGCAGAAATGAAGATGTTGAAGTTCTCTCTAGGAGTGAGCAGGTTGGAGAGGATTAGAAGGGAGCTCAAGAGTGTGATAGCCAAAGTTGGATGCTTTGAAAAGAAGGTTTGAGAGATCAAACTTCCATGTTTTGCCTCTCCACAGAGGGAAGAGAATGAGTGTATTGGTAGAAGGGTGCTGACGATGTAGTTTGCAGACTAAAGAGCAAGAGAAAGACCAGAGAGAAGGTTGATGGATGCTGTGAGGGAAGACATGAGGGCGGTGGGTGTTAGAGAGAACGATGCAGGAGACAGGTGCACATGGAAAAAGATGACACGTTGTGGCGACCCCTCATGGGACAAGCCGAAAGGAAAAGAAGAAGAAACTGGCTAATCCACACCCATATGTATCTTGATAATATTTGCATTTTATCATCTTGTTTAACATTCACCACGGTCATTTGGCTAACCAATTTGTCAACAAATTATTTTCAGGTGTGATGACTGAGTGACATTTAAACTTGTATTCCACGTCCTTATAAAGCATAGCCAATACATCATCTTCATTTTTCTGCAGGGCCAGCCTGAAAGGGGTATGTATGCGCGCGCAGTCTTTAACCTATCGTACTGCAGATCCAATATTAAGATTTATTTTCATGTTCTTGAAGTTAATTACAGATGTTGCTGTTATTCCTTTCAATGTATATGCAGTATCTGCACAATGTCACATACATTAATTCTGAATGCAATTATTCTGGTCACTTTACTCCACAATACACAGTACAGTATACTTTTCAGCCTTGTACTCTTGCAATCATAAATATAAATTCTCTGGACACCTGTGGGGTTCACTTCTAACAAAGAGATTAATTATTCACCTGAATAAAGTGGCATTTTCCCTAAGACACCTGAGTGGTCAATAAACAGAAAAATAAGATAGGTCTTGTCACAGGCTTGACTCAGGGTAAGAGATCCATTGAGTTTGGTCTGAACTTCATCACTGAATATGTGATGGACATTAAATATGTGGGTCTGCGTACACCCGTGGTTCCCTCCCTCCCTTAGGATGAAAGCGAAGGCATGAGATTTTCATGAGCCTCTGGAATTCCATCTTTCACATATATTACGTGGCAGCCAATATATTTCCAAGCTACTACAACAACATGTTAAGGCAACTTACGCCATTAACTAAATTCTAACTAAATTTATTATCACTTTCAATATCACATTTCAAAATCAGTTGGTTAGTACATTGCTTATAGTCTATTAAGCCTTAACATAAGTGTAAACAGATTGTCTCAAAATGGGGATAGGACAATATAGTCTGATCAAAATGTTTTATGTTACAAATAGCATTTTCCTGATGTTTTCTTTGAAAACAAATGAAACTCAGTCAATAAAAGTTTACCTCTAGTTTTAAATCCATACTGTAAAGCAACAAATGTGATTCAAACATTATATTTATTCATGCAATTAGTCAACATTTAGTAGTATTTTGTAAATATTTAGTCAACATCTTGTAAATAACTTACAAACATCCATAATTTGGAGTTTTAAGGGTTTTGAGAGGATTGTTTTTCACAACAAAGCTTCTAAAATTAGTATTTTCTCATTTTGAATTGAAAATAATACAAGTTCCATGTTTCCTGAATCTGAGTATTAACAACACCTCTGTTGCGTTACTGGTATTTAATAACAAATGTTAAGTTAATCATTTCAAGAATATTGATTGCTCATACTATCAGTAATGTGATTATTATACATCTTCTGACTTATCAATATCCATGCTAGAAGTTTTCCATATTGTCACATCACCTTAAAAATTCAGTATTTTCTGCACGGTCCATTGTTTGCCTACGTACAGCTAATGTACATTGTATACATGCATGCTCAGCTCTAAAAATATTCATTCTCTCTTTCAGTCTACAACAATGTTCGCGACCATATGAAATATCATCAAAGTATTTAGGTATCGCAGTTTTAAGCATATGTTTTTATCAATATGTTATGTTAAGAAATTATTGACTTGACCTACAAGTTTTCCAAGATACGCACCGATGTTAGGGCAACTTTACCTCTGTTGGGAATAAGTTCCCAACAGAGGTGACGTCAGCCCCAAGTTGGAATGTTTTCAAATCCTGGTTAAAAACTTATTTCCTCGTGCGTTTTAAATTATTTCCACTGTTTTAAATGTTTTCTTTATTTCTATTTAAATACTTTTGATCATGTCAAGCACTTTGAGTTACCTTGTGTATGAAATACAAAAGAATTTGCTTTGCTTTGATATTACACAACAATTTGTGCCGTTCACGAGGCGTTGAGGAGCAATTGCAATTTTGTTGTCATAGGCAGAAGAACAAGCATTCTTTCCTTCACAATGACAGGTGTAGGAAAGTCATTAGTCAACACATGTCATGCACAATCACGGCATCATAACAAAATGGAAATTATCCCATCACAGCAAACAAAACAGCATAACTATTAAATGACTCCGAGAATGACTGAAGCAATTGCCACAAAAAATGCACTTTAAATGTTATTTACATCCTTAGTGCCACAAAGAATACTGGAAGTACCTCAACCTCCCAGTGATGCTACAGGTCCCAGTTGCGTTTCTGGCGGCTGGTTAAGATGGCAAATTGGGTGAACGCTTGAACCATGCCACCAAGCCGTCACACTGAGGGTGCTGTGGTGTGGATTCCGAGTCTCTTGAAGGCCTTGCCAAAGACATTGACCTCAAAATTCCGCCCCCAGTCGCTCTGCAATTCCTATGGAGCACCAAACTGGCAGAAGATCTCTTTCACCAGGTGTTCAGCGGTGGTGGTCGCACTCTGTTCAGGTACAGCATAAGCTTCAGGCCACAAAATAATCCATTGCCACCAGGACTGGGCCCCTATCTGTGGTTGGATAGGGGCCTGGATCATAAGGGCCACTGTCTCCATGGGTACACCCACTTGGTACTGCTGCACGAGGGCATGGGAACGCTGGGTTGGCCCCTTCTGTGCTGTGGAGGTGTCAATAGGGTGCATGTGGACCACTATGTCTTGGCAACACCCTGGCCAGTAGAACCAGGCTCTGGCAGTCAGTGCCGCCGTGGTATGACATTCAGAACAAACAAACAAGAACAAAGAACAAGAGAAATTCAGTTCATGGGAATGATTGCTTATAAAAGTCACAGATGTGTAAGATGCAGAGTATTCTTCAATTAGAACAGATAAGAGATAAGAGCGTCAACGCCCCACATTATGTTAAGCTTGTACAGAGTACCCTTACCTCATTCGCGGTTCCCATTATAGACCAGTGCAATGCTAATTGTGCAAAGGGAGCAGTTTCAAGTGACGAGTTGTGCAATAGTCTCCAATGACCCTAACCCTGATGTGCATGTAGCTGCAGGTCGGCTTCAGTAGCTCCCAAACTCTCGTTCACCCTTTTTTGTCGAACAACTTGTCTCGAGCATCATCAGCATAGTTGCAGTGTGATGTCAACCCAGCCACCCCCAAGTGCTTGTCAGCTAAGCCGCTCATGTGACTGAAGTTCTGCGAAAATCTGCAGTACCTTGGCTTACAACGCCAGGGCACCTTCAGTGCTTGACCGTTGCAGCGTGGCAGTTTGGTCATCCTTCTCGAACCTCGGGCTTTCCAAGACTTCAGTTGGAGTCACACCATGCTGTGCTCTTGGTGTGGAGGGTTGCTTGTCGCCTCTTCAAGGAGCTCCCTCTGGTTGCTTGTTTCTGCTCGTCATTTTCCATTCTGCTTGATGTGCACCATCGTCTTCCTCCATCTGTAAGCGTGAGATGAATTCTTCAATCTCCTCAATTGTCTTTGCCATCCTGCAATCCCATTTCTGACACCAATGTGCAGGCGCTCGTGAGGCAGTGAGGAACAATTACACTTTAATTGTTGTAAGGAGGGGAACAAGCTTTCCTTCCTCCACAATGACAAATGTAGGCAAGTCATTCGTCAACATTTCATGCAAAATCATGGTGTCACATCAAAACCAAAATGATCAAACCACAGCAAACAGAACGGCATAACTAGCAAATAATAAAACAACGACTGAAGAAATAATTGACACATGCACTTCAAACACTATTAACAGCCTTAATGCCAAAAAGCATGCTGGGAGTGCCTCAAGCCTCCCAGCAACGCTACACCTTTTTATCGGACTTTAATAAGTCCATGCCCACATTAACTTCACAAACCTATTTTTAATTGCACAAGTGCACATTTGTGTATAAAATTACTGAACAGACAGCTTTGCTTCACACAGTCTCTCTCGTTTACTGCCTATGCAATGGAGGGAAGCTCTATTTTTCGCTCTCTCAGCTTTGTGCAGGTCACATCACACATCTCACAACACTTTGATTTCTAGAGTGCTTGTGTCAAAAGCAATGAGATTCCAAATAAGTGAGTCTTAGATAAGACTCCCCTCACTGAACCGACAAGAATTGAACATGTTTGCATCCTTCTACGCGCTACGTATTTGCTCCTTTTACATGTGATAGTAGCAGACGAATCAGGTTAATGTGCTCTTTGTTTGTGGCAGGCTTTCCTCACTGGGTTCACCAAGGCAGCATGGATTGGAATGTCTGACAGGGACCAGGAAGGAATTTGGATCTGGGTGAATGGAACACAAGTTATCAAAAACAGGTGTGACTTTAAAAAAATCCAATTTACTATTCATCCAAGGATAAATTCACTCAAAGAACTCTGCAATGGAATAAAGAGGCAGCTAACTCCTGTCATGCCATGTCATACACTCCTTAATCTGAAAATAAAGACCCACACAGTACTTTTCAATACTGTCGGCTGTACATTTGCCTGCATGACAAGCCAACAGACACAGGCAAACACTTTGTGTGTGGCATGTTATAACACTTCAACGAAGGGCACACAAAGCAGGGGTGGCCAACCAGTGAGAGATCAAGAGTCTCTTTTTTTTACTGTTACAACAAAGAGCCACATCATACACATGAACATCATGACCTCTTCACACACATACCTTTGTGCTGACAGATTTGTTGAAAATGTAACACCAACATGACAAGAAAAATCGACATTGAGTATCAAGACCACAGGCCAGTAATTTAAAAAAAAAATAAAATTGTGTTCTCTTTCTCACCTAAACTACCAGTTCAACCAAGTCTTGTATGTCCCAATTCTCATTGAACGCAACACTAAAATACTCACATGGTTTAAGTTCTGAGTGCAACTGTGAATCAGTAGCCATGCTAAGGTTTGATTTTCTCTCTTCAGTGAGGCAGAACAGTTGAAGGTTTGAAAGCATTTATGATTTTTGTTTTCAGGACACAAGATTTCAGGGACGTCACTGAGGCATTTTTTCATAAATACCCCTTCATTTGCTATTTGACATGATGCAAGGTTTAGTCTATGGATGCTTCAACATTTATTATCTATTATCTGCTTTTCTGTCTTATTTTTCAAAGTGACTAACCTGTGACTGTGAAGTCCAGTCCTTTTTGGAAATTCCATGTTGATGTTAGTGTGGCGTGAGGTCAAGTGAAAATTTTAAGCTGTGAAATGTGTGATTGATGTCTGACATAAAAGGCAGAGTGGCTGGCTGTTGCGGTCAAAAAAAAAATTAGCTCTCCCACTCTGGTAAAAACATCCTGTGTTCATCCACATATTTTCATTTAACTGTGTATTTTTACCAGTCCTTTTGATAGCTAAATAGACAAATCATTTTCTGCAAAGATCACTATCCAATTGGGAAAGGTTGAGCTATTTATATTCAATGCACAGATCAGTTTTACGAAAATACTGTGTTAACCTTTCCTGCTACGATCACCTGACTGTGGTCGGTAGGCGTCTTCTCCTGGGCCGAGGTTGTCCTCTCCGGGATTACTCCCTTTCTCATTGCACGGCTGAGCTGGGTGGGTGGCGGCAACAATAATTTGTTGCTCGAATGCTTTATTGGCTCCTTTAAACACTACTATCGGTCTCTGACTTTTACTCTGAACCTTACACCTGCGCGTGCTCCATTTTATTTCTTCTTACTCCCTCCTGCACAGAGCTGCGCAGTCCCATCTCACTCACACATTGATGCACAGACACACTGAACTTGTTTTCACAATACCCTTAACAACAATATTGAACTCGAGCAAAGTGCATACACAAATACGGTAATAAACGCAAGCAAAGTGCGCTCGCAGCTACCGTATTGAACTCAAGCAAAGCACGTGCGCATATGCACATCCAAAAAAAAAAAGAACTTTGATATGATTTCATGCCTTCATGAGAGCCACATGAAAACAGGCAAAGAGCCGCATGCAGCTCGAGAGCCACAGGTTGTCCACCCCCTAAATATTATTTAGGAATTGTGCGTACGATGTAAAAGCTTGTGCTGTATCACTGAAAAATATATATGAATACTGTATATAATACGTCCAGTCATGGTCTAAATATTGGCACCCCTTCCTCATTTCCTTTCAGCATGTCCCATTAGGTGTCGCCACAGCGTGTCTTCTTTTTCCATGAAAGTGCATCTTCCTCTCTAACACCCACTGCTCTCATGTCTTCCCTCACAACATCCATCAACATTCTCTTTGGTCATCCACTCGCGCTTTTGCCTGGCAGCGCCATCCTTGGGACCTCTCTACCAATATACTCACTCTTTTGCCTCTGGACATGTGAAGAGTTTAAATGCAAAAGCAGACAAGTTAATTTTCGTGGAGCTGAGTGAAATGAAAAAAAAATTGGAAGTTTCCTTGTCAGACTAACTTTTTCTTAACTAAGGTATTCTGAATTAATGTATAGATAGCAAATGACATGATAATTTGAATGAAATGAAACTTTTATCGAAATGAAAATTTATGAGGTTTTTGATTGTTTTACCGCAAAACCAGACAAGTCCAATTAATGATTTTTAACTAAAAACAGACAAAACTTTTTAGATTCACACTGAAATGTCAGGTATTATGCATTATCAACGCAATCTATTAACATATGAGTACTGCTTCTATCTTGAAGAATCATATAAGACAGGAAAGTAGCATCTTGCTTTACTTTAACTGTCGTTTGATACAGCTGATTGTGCACGTATCTTGGGTCTTCAGGGGTCAAAGATCCTGCGAGACACTGGTTAGGTGCATTGTGTGTTCAGCCTTTTGTTTGTGGCCTGTAGGTGACACAGGTACCTGTTCGTCTAATTCAGGGGTGCCCAGACTTTTTTACTCCAAGATCTACTTTTCAAACAGCCAGCCTCTCGCGATCAACCGGCAAGGGTGGGGGGGTCGTCATGTGCGCGACTGGTGTAAATAGGAGGCCAGCGCGCTAGAACGTGCCTTTATGTCTGTGCGATTGACGTATTGGCCACACCTGAATCAAGCGACAAGGTGGATGATAGGCTAATGTCTTTTTTTTTTTTTTTTTTTTTTTTTTTTTGGCACCTCGTCACGTGATCGACCAAAACTGCCGTTGATCGCAATCGATGCATTGACCACCCCAGGTCTAATTAGGGTTAGGGTTAGCTTAGCTGCTAATCACATTATACAGAACACCCTCAATTTCAAATTTTAGCCTCATCACTCGATCTGATACTCTTTTCACCTCCAACACATTATTAGCCAGCTCTTACTTTAAAATAACCCCTACTCCATTTTTCTTCCTATCTACTCCATGGTCAAATAATTTAAAGAAAAATGCAGAATTTCTGGAAATATGCATGAGAGAAGCAAATAAGCGAGAGAATAGTCAAAAGGATTTAGTAAAGGCAAAAGGGAAAAAAAAAGGAACTAATAAGTGTGGATCACCTCCTGTGACATTGTATCTGAGGTTGCCTGGTGGAATACATTGGGATGACGCCAATGACTGGGAACCCCCATATCTTCCACAAGTCAAACGGCAACCTGAGCAACCAAGGGACAATGACAACCAGTGGCCCCCTTCTCCTCTTCCTCTACACACAAGTTGCTGCCGCTTCTTCCTGCTCTCAGCCTGCTCAGGTGGCTCCTGATGGCACCTTGCCATGTCCTGTGATGATCAGGCCGTCCACAATTGAAGCACATGTCACGGCCACCAGGGGGCGCACCTTGACCCATGAATGAACCTGATTGATGCATCATGCCCTCGGAACCGACAGAAGGAGATGAGATCACAACAAGAGCGTATTTTTCAGATTTTGAAACTGCAACATAACAAGTTGTGTTTCTGTACTTTTGTGTTTGTCTACCTTAGACTATTTTTCTTTAGCATGTCTACTCAAATGATGTTTCAGATGTGACAAACACCGGTCGACCTCAGCACCGAGAAGGTCTGGATTGACCTCCATGCCACTTTTAGCACAAGCTTTTTCCCGTTTCTCTCATTGTCATGAAACACACAGTTGAAGGCATCGCAGGAAACCTTCCATTCTCACATTATTTCCTCATCCATTCTTTCAATTTTTCTTTCTCATTCTCTCGTCTTTTTCATGTATGCTTTGATGCCTTGATGCCAAAATATGCCACATACCAATTATGCCGTAAGAACTATAAACAAAAGAAAACAAATATTCATTAAGTTCACATTAAACAAATAAATGACAAAACACAAACAATAAAAACACATCACATGCATTCCTCACTTGTTCACTTAGCACCACTTGTTCAGAACGGTTTGGTATTTGCCGGAATTCGAACCATTTACTTTCCCTATCAAACTCTCCCTTCATTTTGGTTTAAATTGTCAAAAGTGCTCGAACCTCTTTATTTTTTTCAAATGTACTCGATACTTCTCAAACAAAATTACTCAAACCTTAATTTAGAAAAAGCACTCAAACTTTTTTTTCTTCAAAAGTACTCTTAAAATAATCTCATTTTATTTGAGGAATTCTAGCTTCTAGGATTCTTGAAAGAACGAAACAACCTCTCCTAAATAAAATTACAATTGTACATTTCACTGTTCATCCGGGTTATTCTTCTCAACTCATCTTTATAGTGTATACTTTGTCCTTTGATTTTGAATGAGGAATTTTAGTCTCCAGGATTCTCAGAAAAGAACGAGACAAGCTCTCGGTTCATAAAGTTTTAGACTGGCTTCTGCCAGTCACAGGATTTACAACCTTTCTGTGTAGGCACAACCTCCAAACACAGGGGACTTCTAAACCCTTTTTAGAGTGGTACGCCCACACACTCTACGGGTTCTCAACCATTTAGGTGGGACTTGGCGGTTAACCCAGGATTATACCACCCACAATTTCCCCTACTTTTCAACCAGCAAGAAACTATAATTTCACACTATCACAAATTCAAACGTGACACGGACCACAACACCAGTTAACAAACAGATGATCACTTTTGGAGGATAAATGTCCTCTCACCTTGTGAATTGTTGGCCGGCCAATGTTCTGTCAACCAACACCTCATTCCGAAATCACTTCGGGGTCACCAATTGTTAGAGGACGATTTTTCCTCTGCGTGTTCATTTAATTTCGGGCCGTGAGAATGTTGGTTATCCAAATACAAGCTGAAGATGATGAACACTTTCTTCGAAGCTTTTACTAACAGAATATTCCAGGCACAAATGAGTTACTGACAATGGCTATAGCAGATCACAAGTGCAAAGATATAGACAACTTACAGTATTCCCATCCTGTCAGACGATCCGCATCACAAACGTATGAAAGGAAAACAAAGAACATCACAAAGAGCATCACAAGAGATCAGCATAATAAAATCAAGAGCATCACAAAATATCTTCATCATAATGACTAAACCTGTTCTAGCTGATAATAACTGGCACATTCCTACGCCTTGGTCTCCAGCAAGGTTGACTGATGATTTGGCATGCATGCTTCAAACATCTGGTTACAATACAGTGTTTAACTGAGGGTATGAGGGAGTTATATAGTCATGCCTAAATATGAGCAGAAGACACACTCAAGTGACAACTCACAAGAGTTGGACCCTTTCCTCTTTTTGCAAAATGTTTTGTCTTTTGTCATAAGTGACAAGATTGTCTCCTCTTTACGTTGCCAAAACATAAGTCCTACGGAACTTGACAAAGTTGTTTTCTTAATCAAACAAAACAAAAAAAACTTGTGACACAGGGTAATCAACCATCTTTAGTGTGCAAATATATGCGTCTATTGATGTATGTGTTATGAGAAAATTTTACTTCTGATATTTCCTCCGGTATGTTCTACCTGGTACTGTTTTTGTTTGTGTGTTTTTCAATCATCTCGGGACTCAATTACACAAGAAAGGACTTGCTAACCATCAGAGTCTTCTTCAGAGTTTTTTTTTTTTTTTGACAACTATCGCCAATTCGCTGAATCTTTTTCCAGAATTACTCATTGGTGCTCTTTATAAAGCTTCACGTCCTAGCAGCGGAGGGGCTCGCAAGCCGGTTAACCTGCAAAAGAGGGGACATTGACTGGTAGGTCCGTTGAGTCATCTCACGAACCTGCGCTCCCTAGCCAACAAAATTGATTGTTATCAGCTTCTGATGAAGACCCGCAAAGACTTTGGATGTGCTGTTGCTCTGTGCTTCACGGAGACTTGGCTTTGTGGACAAGTCACTGACGGTGCAGTTAAGCTATCCGGCTTACATCTTTATCGTGTGGACCACGTCGTGGAACTAACATGGAAATCGAAAGGCGGTGGAATATGCTTTTAGATCAATGAGAAATGGTGCACAGACATTACACAGCTCAGCACATACTGCAGCCCACTTCTGGGGTTGTTGTTCTTGAACGCTAAGCCATTTTACTCGCTGCATGAATTCGCCTCTTTCATTCTCGTAGGTCTTTACATTCCACCTCAAGCTACCATGAACCCAGCACTGGTAATTCTCACCGAGCAAGTAAACAAGATTATTCCTCCTCCAAACTTCTCCAGCTTAGGGTCTCGCCTCCCATCTTCCCAGTGGATAAGCAGGTGAGGCTGGGGAACACCACCTCATCCACGTGCACTATCAGCACCGGGACACCCCAAGGTTGTGTCCTCTCCCGTCTGCTCTTTTCGCTCAACACAAGACTGCACCTCGAGGGACCCGACTGTCAAACAAGATGACACCATAGTCATCGGCCTCATCAAAGACAGCGACAAGTCTGCATATCGACAGGAAGTGGCGAGACTCGAGCTTTGGTGTGGCCAACACAACCTGACATTGTACACTCTAAAGACTGTAGAGATGATTGTGGACTTCAGGAGGCATCCTTCACCACATCTGCCCCTGACACTGTCCAACTGACTTGTGTCAACCAAGGAGACCTTCAGGTTCTTGGGAATTACAGCCTCACAGGGCCTGAAGTGGGAGACGAACATCAACTCTATCCTCAAAATAGCCCAGCAAAGGGTGTACTTCTCACGGCTTCTGAGGAAGCACAGCCTGTCACAAGAGCTGCTGAGACAGTTCTACACAGCGGCCATCCCATCAGTATTGTGTACCTCTATCACAGTCTGGCTTGGGGCTGCGACAAAAAAGGGCAAATTCCAACTGTAATGGAGAATCAAAAGCGCTGAATGGATTGTCGGCAGCACTCTACCCACCATTGAAGATTTGCACGTCACTTGGTAGGTCCAGAGCAGGCAGGATCCTTTCGGACATTTCACATCCCGGCCACCAGCTCTTCCAGTTCCTTCCATCAGGTAGGCGCTATCGATCAATGCAAGTCAAAACTAGCAGGCATTCAAACTTTTTCCCTTTGGCAATTAAGTAATTAAATAATTGATCAGCGAACTATTTTCTGCCTTGTGCAGTTTTTGGGACACACATATCCTCCTGGTGAATCAGTATTAGTATAAGTTATATATTATGTAGACTCTCCCACAACTCGTCACTTTAAACTGCTCCCTTGGAACAATTGTCATTGCCCTGGTCTATAACTGCGAACGGATAAAGGCACTCTGTATAAGCTTAACATAATGTGGGGCGTTGGCACACTCTTAATTGTTATAAATGAAGAAGACAGCATCTTTGACATCTCTAACTGAATGTCTCTTGTTCTTTGTTCTTGTTTGTTTGTTTGTTCTTTGTTCTGAATGTCGTACCAGGGAGGCACCGACTACCAGGGGGAAATTCCTTGTGTGTTGTTTCACACTTAGCCAATAAAGTTGATTCTGATTAGTATCAATATTAACTGTTATGAACAGTTAATGTTATGAACAGTTAATATTGATGCTTATGGATATCCTTGAAAGTGACTCAGGATTTACTCTTAAATACATCTGCAACACTGCTCATTATGCAGTTGGGGTCATTCAAGAGCTAAGATGAATGAAACATTTACTTATGAACCTTCAGTTGACACAATGAGAGTCAATGTCTCATTGGTTTATGAGTCTTCACTTTGCCCATTACGAATGACCAAAAATGGCACAGATAGACAAGTGCACTGACACAAACAAATATGGCATCAACAATGGACTGACAAAAAGTAAAAGAAACCAGGGAGTTGAATACACACATGACAAGACAACGAGGAACACCTGGACAAGACACAAGTGGCTGGAAGGAGCTGATTGGTTAACACAAAGTAGTGGGTCAATGTAAACAGGTGGACACAATCAACTGAGGAATGAAGACATGAAAAAACGTGGAACACAAAAAAAAATATGGAACAAAACCAAACCAGACCATAACATTTATTCTGTAGGGTTGAACATATTTAACTGTTTTGACTTCGCCTTCAGCTTTCTCTGTTGTGAATATTAATCCTTTCACTTCGGAGATCCAAGGTCATGGAAGCCCTTACTTTGTGAGGGTAGGATTACACAACACATTCTTCAAATAATTGACCTGAAGTATTGCAAATTATTGCAATGATGTATGTTTTGACTGTTTTTTATTCTCATCTCCTAATGGCAATTGATGTTTTTATTCTCTCTGTAGGTTACAATGGGCCCCAGGACAGCCTGATGGGGCATTTGGAGGAGAAGACTGTGGTGATCTACGTACAATGATGAATTTCATTGGTTTGAATGATTCCAACTGTAGTAGAAGATCTCAATGGATCTGTGAAAAAACACTGTGATAGAGATACTTTCCTGTCCTTATTTTATCTTGTTTTATCTTTGTTCTCATTCCAAGATTCTGTCAATCCATCTCAAGAGAACAGTTGGTCTCCAGTCTGGACAAAACAAGAGTGAACATGCTAAATCTACTATTTTATGGCCGATCCTTTCAACATTACAGTACATTACCTAAATAATCACAAATTAAGTTTGTTCAATGGAAAGTTAATTAATACTGTGTGACAATAGGCTGCTGAACGCAACATTGTCCACATAGATATCTGTGGTTTGGTGAAATTCCGAACGCCTTGGAACGGACTACAAAATGGTTGGACACCGTCTATATGTTCCAGGGGCGCTGTAACCATTTGAAAATGTGAGACAACTCCCGAATGACCACTGCAGAACAATGTGCCCTGGCCCACCGTCTTTCTTTTTTTCTTCTTTTTTAATAGACCGTGATGACTATACAATTTCTAATACACACAACCAAATACAGACTACTATTCCACAAATACAGGACGGGTATAATGTCAACAAAACCATCTACATCAAGTGCAAGTTTGCTGTTTTGCAACCATTAATTTAAGTGTAATTGGGTCAATCTATGTGTTTCATGAAGTTTATATATATTTACACAAAATCTGTGACTGCCTGACAAGAAAAGGCCACCCTGCCAAGCGTAAACTCTGTATGTAGCAAGGTCTCCTCCTTTGTAATTAGTTCAGAATTAAACTTTCTAGTGAACGAACTGAACTGAATCAGTTTGGGAAATGATTTGTTCTTTTTGCTTGGCCGCTGCCGAAAGGGGAGCAAGTATTGAAATGTTCTATCACTCACTTGTGAATATTTAGTTAATGACAGTTGCTGCAAAACAGTTGCTGTGCGGGAAAAGCCACAGATTTCATCTCTTGTGATTGGCCCATTTTAGTCACCAGGTGTGATGACGTACTCAAAATTCCTCCCAGCTCCACATACCACCAATATCCCTGCCTCCTCGATCGATTTTGCAGCATAATTAAGCGTATAATCTGGTCATTTAGTTCCATTTGTTCAAGCAAAATTTTCACAAAAATCATGGAAGTTGACAAACTACATTTCCATTTGCAGGCCACATCAAATCATGTTGTGGCCCGGATCTGGGCCCCAGGCCTGAAGTTTTGACAGTGATTTGTCCAGTGAACTGATGAACTGAGAAACTGAGGGGTGATTCATTCAGTGAACTGGTGGACTGAGTAACTGAAGAGTGATTAATTCATTTGTGATCCATTAAGGCCTCATGCACTAGTATGATGAGTGATTATTTACTTGCCAGAGGGACAGCATACAAATGAGTGATTTGAACCGCAAGCCCTGACGTCCTGGCGGTGAGAGCTTTCACTGGCAGCCATTTCTACAAGCTAAAAGCTAATTTTGAGTCATTCAAGCACATGGAGACGAGCATGCATTTTAAAATGTTAATTAATAAGAAATGTATAAATGTACACATACAGTTGATATCGTTCCTTCTATCACTCTAATGCAATTATTAAACCATTGCCACTAACAACAGTCACTATCCGTCATCCCAACTAAAGGGGGAGGGAAGCTACCCTCTCGTCCATTGGAGAGAACCCCAACATACAGGCACCAAACCAGCATGCAATAAGGCAGCTTCCCTGCCAGAGAGGTAACATTGCATGTCCCTAGAGTCAGTTTCTGTAGCCGGGGATCAGATTGTCAAGGTATTGCCTTGAGCCACCACCCAGCTCACACTTCACCTGACCCCTATGCCCTCTCCCACAGGTGGGGAATTCATGGGAAGTGGGGTCCCCTGGGTGCAGGCCCGCCCACCATGTGTTCACCTTCAAACTCCAACTCCAGGCCTTCCTCCAGAGGGGGGCCCCGGTGACCCGCGTCTGGGCAAGGAAAACCTACATCCAATTATTTTACTCATTATAGGTGTCTTAAAGCCGTGCTTTGTCTGGCCCCTCACCTAGGATTTTTTTCCCATAGGTCACTCTGCCAGGGGCAGAGAGAACTTAGCACCTTGGATCATTGAGACACACAAACCCCTCCATCGGGATGTGATGGCTCAAGGAGGAGTGTTTTATCTGTCTTCCTTTATCTTCTTTTCCTTTCGATTTGTCCCGTTAGGGGTCGTCACAGCGCATCATCATTTTCTAAGTAAGTTTATCTCCGGCATCTTCCTACTGAAAACCAACTGCCCTCATGTCTACCCTCACAATATCCATCAACCTTCGCTTTGGTCTTCCTCTTGCTCTTTTGCCTGGCAGCTCCATCCTCAGCACCCTTCTGCCAATATATTCAATCTCTTGCCTCTGGAGATGTCCAAACAATTGAAGTCTGTTCTCTTGAACCTTGTCTCCAAAACATCCAACTTTGGCTGTCCTGCTAATGAGCTAATTTCTAATCCTACCCAACCTGCTCACTCCTTGAGAGAACCTCAGCATCTTCATTTCTGCCACCTCCAGCTCTGCTTCCTGTTGTCTCTTCAGTGCCACTGTCTCTAATCTGTACATCATGGCTGGCCTCACTACTGTTTTATAAACTTTGCCCTTCATCCAAGCAGAGACTCTTCTTTCAAATAACACACCAGACACCTTCCTCCAGCTGTTCCAACCTGTTTAGGACCATTTCTTCACTTTGTTACCATACTCACCATTACTCTGGATTCTTGATCCCAAGTACAGGGAAGAAAATAAGTATTTAAACACCCTGCTCTATTGCAAGTTCTCCCACTTAGAAATCATGGAGGGGTCTGACATTTTCATCGCAGGGGCATATCCACTGTGAGAGAGGTAAGGGAGAGAATCTAAAAAGAAAAATCCAGAAATCACAACGTATGATATTTTTTAATGATTTGTTTGTGTGATACAGCTGCAGATAAGTATTTCAACATCTGAGAAAACCAATGTTAATATTTGGTACAGTAGCCTTTGTTTGCAATTACAGAGGTCAAACGTTTCCTGTAGTTGTTCACCAGGTTTGCACACACTGCAGGAGGGATTATGGCCCACTCCTCCACACAGATCTTTTCTAGATCATACAGGTTTCTGGGCTATCGCTGATAAACACAGAGTTTCATCTCCCTCCAAAAATGTTCTATTGGGTTTAGGTCTGGAGACTGGCTTGGGATGGAACTCATCATTTGTCTTTCTCCAAACACAGTTAGTGGAATTATGATCAGAAAGTTTCATTTTGGTCTTATCTGACCACAAAACGTTCTCCCATGACACCTCTGTGTCATCCAAATGGTCATTGGCAAACGTAAGACGGGCTTTGACGTGTGCTGGTTTAAGCAGGGGAATCTTTCGTGCCAAGCATGATTTAAAACCATGACATCTAAGTATATTACCAACTGTCACCTTGGAAACGGTGGACTCAATTCTTTTCAGGTCATTGACCGAGTCCTGTCGTGTAGTCCTGGGCTGATTCCTCACCTTTCTAAGGATCATTGAGACCCCACGAGGTGATATCTTGCACAGGGCTCCACTCCGATTAAGACTGGCTGTCATTTTTAGCTTCTTCCATTTTCTAACGATTGCTCCAACAGTGGACTTTTTTTCACCAAGCTGCTTGGCAATTTCTCTGTCACCTTTCCAGCCATGTGGAGTTGTACAATTTTGTCTCTGGTGTCTTTGGACAGGTCTTTGGTGTTCTTTACTTCGGCTAATCTTCATTCCTCTCCTTTCCAGTGCATCCCTCCATCTTTCTAATAGTTCCTCCACTGCTCCCTGCTTTCACTGTAGACCATAATGTCATTTGTGAACATTATGGTCCAAGGGGATTCCACTCTAACCTTTTTTTGGTCAGCCTATCCATTACCACAGAAAACAGGAAGGGCCTAAGAGCTAATCCTTGATGCAGTCCCACCTCCACCTAAAATTCTTTTGTCACACGGCACAGCTCACCACTGCTCTGCTGCCCTCATACATGTCCTTTACTATTCTAACATATTTCTCTGCCACACCAGACTTATGCATGCAATACCACAGTTCCTCTCTTGGTACTCTTGTCATAGACTTTCTCTAAATCCACAAAATAATAATGTAAAGTATAATACAAAATTATGTTCATTTACCTTACAAATAAGCATTCAAAGTGTACACAATGTCAAGAATAATAAAAAATGATGTTCATTTACATTTGGCATTAAGCAACAATGCGAAGAGAAGGGTGAGTGACAAGGCAACGTGGAAAGGAGGCACGCACACAACTTAATTCCATTTCAAATAATACATTCCAAAACTATGAATTCAAAGGAAACGTATTCATTAGCTTTCAATGTTTCTTGGAGTACCAATCCAAGGATGTTTGCCTTTGATGGCTTTTTTTTTTTTTTTACCTTGCGGAGATGTGCAGGGCAAACATCATCAAAGTGAACGATAGCCCGATGAGTTAACACATTTTCAGGATGATTCTTTTAAGTAAATTGGGAAATATCATGGAATTTCGGCAACACTTTTTTTTTTCTGGCTGCCGGAATAGTGGCCACCTCCTCCTCTACGCCGGACACTGCTCCTGCATTGTAGCGTGTTGCATTGCTTCCAGCACCTTTCGCTTCTCAGTCGAAAGATCGTCGTGGTGCTCCTGAACGTCGAAAGATCCTTGTGGTGGTCCTCAACCAACTTGACGATGTCCTAGCCTTTCTCGACGAAACAATTTCCTCAACTTCGGGTTCAACCTCCATTTCAAACCTCTCAAAATCCCATCAAGCAGCAGCAGCATGAAGGCACATGGATGCATGTCTTTTTCATATTTCTCAATGATTTCTTGTTTTGTTTTGATGGGCAAAATAACTCTTGTCTTCTTCTCACTGGCACTGACCATCAATTTCTGGGGGCCATGGTGAAAATAGGTGCATAAATCTGCAAAAAAGTAGTACTGTCCAAGAGTGTGTGAGCGTATGACAATGGATTTGGTGACAAAGGTACAGGAAGTTCATCATGGGTAAAGATTGATGTCTCAAAAAAATAAAAAAAAGACTGACATCACTCATACCCAATGGAGGAACGTGATGTCAGGAAGATGCTTCTTAATAACCAATAGGGGGAGCTGCTCTATTGAACCACACAAACCAGTAGACAGGAAGTGTGTCATGGCTAAAGATTGACATCCCTCCTAGCCAATGTGATGCCAGGAAGATGATCTGGCGATGCCCATTGGGAGACCAGCTCTATCACACCGTTTTCAAACCAAAATACGGTACAGGATGTTTACGTTTGGTGGAATCCAGCATCTTTTTTTCCCCTTTCGTATCCTGAATTTCTTTCGTAACAAGAGACAAAAATGTTCCAGGGAGGCTTTTCATAACCTGAATCTTTTTTTTCCCCAGAGAGTTTTGTTGATAGATGTACCACTGTAGTTCCCACAGCTCTAAACATCGCCTTAGTTCTTAAAAATGGGAACCAGCACACTTTTCCTCCATTCTCAGGCATCTTCTCACCTGCTAGTACTGTATTCTGTTGAATAAGTTGGTCAAAAACTCCACATCAGTACCAACTGCCTTTCCATTTTTCATCCTCTTTAGTGCCTTTCTAACTTCCCTCTTACTAATCATTGTCACTTCCTGGTCTATCACACTTGCCTCTTCTACTCTTCATTCTCTCTCATTTTCTTCATTCATCAACTTCTCAAATTATTCTTTCTATCTATTTTGCACAGTACTGCTACAGACTGTGAATGCTCAGCCAGTTGATGAACCTTTGGACAATTTCACATCGAAAATCACAAATGCCATGAATGCTGTCGCTCCTGTTAAAAATAAGACCATCCTGAGACCACCTAGAACACAAGCACGAGCACAATGATGGTCTAGAGCTCTAAATCAAGATGTAGGAAAGCAGAACCCAAGTGGAGAAAAAACTAAACTCCAAATTGTCAATGACCTCTACAGACAGTGTCTTTGTCATTTTAACCAAGTTAGTTAGGGCTAGACAGCAACACTTTTTTAAAATCGTCAGTAGGTTGAAACCATCAACCTCAACAATACTCGCGCTCTGTTTGTTGTGGTTGTCAAGCTCACCATAAACCCCCCCCCAAATCAGCTAAATCCAAAACTTGTAACAGCTGACAATTGCAATGACTTTGCACCTTATTTTTGTGAAAAAAAAATACAATCCATCTGGTCAAATGTCAGCACAAATTGGCAAAATGCTAAAATTATTTTACATCTGAAACCACCCAGGGAAAACTCTATTAATTTGTCAGATTTTGATACAGTTGACCCAAAAACTGTAGAGAAAACGGTTCTGAGGCTGAAACCATCTACGAGCTGTCTCAACTCAATACCATCCGCCTTTTTCAAAACTATTATGAAGTCAGTGCTAGCTGATTTGCAGCAAATAATCAATTGCTCACTCCAATCCTCCGTGTTTCTGAAAGCTCTTCAAGTAGCTGCTTTTAAACCTCTTCTAAACAACAGAGCACGAGACGATTCCAAGTTAGAAACCTATAGACCCATCTCAAATCCCCATTTCATAGCGATGGTTCTTGAGAAAGTAATTTTTTAATGAACTCAGCAAATTCTTGAATCTAAATGGACACTTTTTGACAAATTTCAGTCATGTTTCCGAACTCATCACAGTACAGAATCTCCGCTTATCAAAGTGCGAAATGATATAAGGTTGAATACTGACTCAAGAAAGGTGTCAATTTTGGTCTTGTTGGATCTCGGTGCGGCTTTTGATATGGTAGATCATAATATACTGCTGGAACAGGTTGGAAACGTGGGTAGGACGAAATGGAATGGTCCTTAAATGGTTTCGGTCCTACCTGGAGGAAAGGAGCTAGTTTGTAACCATTGGAAGTGCTCAACCTCAACAAATCAAAATAACCTTTGGAGTCCCTCAAGGGTCAGTTCTTGGACCCCTCCTTTTCAACCTGTAGATGCTACCCTTGGGTCAAATTCTTCAAAACTTTAATTTTGACTATCATAGCTATGCAGATGACACAGTTATATTTAGAAGTGTCTCCAGATAGATGACTGCAGTTCAATTGAGGTTTTCTGCCACTGTCTAAAGCAAATAAATAACTGGGTGAGCACAAATTTTCTTCAACTAAACCACAATAAAACTGAGACAATTATTTTTGACAATAAAGAAGAGAATCGCTCACCTGGACTCTCTATCTTTCAAAACCAAAGACCAAGTCTAAAACCTTGGTGTTCTTATTGATTCCGACCTGACTTACAAAACCCATATCAAATCAATCATAAAAAATGCCTTTTACCATCTGAAGAACATATCTAGAGTGAATGCTTGTATGTGTCAAGCAGAAAAGGAAAAGCTCATCCATGCTTTTATTTCAAGTTGACTTGACTACTGTACTGATTTTCTGACTGGACTCCTCAAAAAAAAGTATTAAACAGCTGTAGCTCATTCAGAATGCTGCAGCTCGCGTTTTGACCAGAACAAAGTGGTCAGAGCATAAAACGCCAATCCTAAAGTCCTTGCACTGGCTTCTAATCATCGTAATAGATTTTAAAGTTCTGCTACTGGTCTATAAATCACAAAATTATTTAGGTCCCGAATACATGAAAGAAATACTGACGAAATACAATCCCAGTAGAGCTCTGAGATCAACTGACTCAGGTCAAATAGTGGACCACGAAGTCCAAAGCAAACATGGTGAAGCAGCATTTAGCTATTATGGCGCATCAACATAGAATGAGTGAGATCAGCCCCAAGTGTGAATGTTTTTAAATCCAGGTTGAAAACTCAATTTTTTTTATGGCTGTAGTAGTCCAGTCTTCCGGGATCTCCTCCTGTCTATCGAGAGCCTGTCTCACCTATTTCCGAAAGGTCACACAACATTCTTCCTTTCTCAGCTTCCACCACATGATTCTCTGCTCTACCTTTATCTTCTTAATCTTCCTCTCCACCACCACTCATCCTCCACACCAACATCCTATGCTGCTGAGCTACACTTTCCCCTACCACTACCTTATTGTCAGTAACCTCCTTGAGATTACATCGTCTACACAAAATGTAATCAACCTGCGTGATTCTACTTCAGTTCTTGTAGGTCACCCAATATTCCTGTCTCTTCAGGAAAAAAAGTGTTCACTACTGCCATTTCTATCTTTTTTTCAAAGTCAACCACCATCTGTCCATCAAAGTTCCTTGCTTAAATGCCGTACTAACCCATCACTTCTTCATCACCCCTGTTTGCTTCAACAGCACGTCTATTACAATCTGTGTGCCTGGTATGCTCAGAACCACTCCATCTAGTTCTTTCCAGAATTTCTCTTTCAACTCTAGGTCACATCCTACCTGTGGGGCATAGGCGCTAATCACAATATACATCACACCCTCAATTTCAAATTTCAGCCTCATCACTCAATCTGATATTCTTTTCATTCGCATTCACATTCTTAGCCAGCTCTTCCTTTAAAATAACCCGTACTCCATTTCTCTTCCCATCTACTCCATGGTAAAATAATTGAAACCCTGCTCCTAAACTTCTACCCTAACTACCTTTCCACCTGCTCTCTTGGATGCACAACATATCAACCTTTCTCCGAATCATCAAATCAAGCAACTCCTGAGCTTTTCCTGTCACAGTCCCAACATTCAAAGTACCTACACTCAATTGTAGGCTCTGTGCATTCCTCTTATTCTTCTGCCGACAAATCCACTTTCCTCCTCTTCTTTGTCTTTAACCCACAGTAGCTGAATTTCTACCGACGCCCTGCAGGTTAATGGTGCCAGGGGCGGGCATTATTACCTCAGGCCACAACTGATCCGGTATGGTATTCTTTAGATGAACAGTCTCTTTGGCATAGGTCGCACGTGAAGGATGGCGCTTGTCTATTGGAGTTGCTGCGCTCCTTTCTATGGGCTCAAAACTCTGCAGTAGGTTCCATCAGCTTTGCCTCTCTCCAATTTGAGCGGTCGTCTGCCAGGCTCTCCCAGGTCGCTGGGTTCATGTTGGTGGCCTTCAGGTCCCTCTTGACAATGTCACAGTAGCGCAAGTTCTTGGTATGAACAGACTGCAAAAATTTAGAATATATTAGGTCAGCCAAAAGGCTGAATGCCAGGCAAGCTAGGTGGGCATGCTTCTTGACGCGGTTTCGCTTTGTGAGGATCTATCGCCCGGGGACAAAGAATGGGAAACCCGATGCACTGTCACGTATGCATGACAGGGAAAGAATCGAGTCCGACCCCACGTGCCTATCCTCCCCGAAGTTGTTTCGTCTCACTCTCCACCTGGGAAATTCAAATGCAAGTCAAAGACACATTAAAGGACTCTCGCAGTCCTTAATGCTGCCCCGATGACAGGCTATATGCCGTTCCCTCGCTAAGGGGAAGAGTAATTGACTGGGCCCACACCAATCGCACAGCGTGACACCTGGGCATGGCCAAAACAGTCTCTAATAGAGCAAAATTTCTGGTGGCCGAATATTCAAAAAGACGTCAGGGAGTACGTCAACGGGTATCCAGTTTGCGCAGCAAATAAACCCTCCCTGCAATGCACCTCAGGGATGTTACTTCCTCTGTCCATTCCTCAACGATCGTGGTCACACATCTCTCTGGACTTTGTGACCGGGTTGCCGGCTTTGCAGGGTCACACCACTGTTCTCTCAGTGGTGGGCTGCTTCTCCAAAATAGTTCATTTCATTCCGCTACCTAAAATCCCCTCCACAAAAGAGACGGCCGAGCTTATGATAAATAAAATATTCAAATTGCATGGTCTACCCACTGACGTGGTTTCCGACAGGGGCCCCCCAATTCATCTCCCGGTTCTGGAAAGAATTTTGTTCACTAATAGGGGCCCCCGTGAGCCTTTCCTCGGGCTATCATCCAGAAACTAAAGGTCAGACCGAGCATATAAACTAGGACTTAGAAATCGGGTTCCGATGTCTAGCTTCTTGTGACCCAACCTCATGGAGCCAACAGTTAATCTGGGTTGAATACAGTCACAAGTCCCTTCCCTCAGCATCCACCAGTATGTCTCCTTTTCATGTTGTGCACGGCTAACCACCCTATCTCTTCCCATCTAAAGACTCCAACTCATTGGTGCCATCTGCGTTGGCCATGGTCAGACGCTACAAACAAAACTGGGAGTAAGCCTGTAAGATACTTCTGCGCAAGGGACGCTCCTATAAGGCCACAGCAGACCGTAAGAGGATGGCGGCACCGGTTTATAAAGTGGGTCAGTGAGTCTGGCTGTCTGCTAGGGGCCTCCCACTCATGGTGGAATCACGGAAGCTTGCTCCCAGGTTTGTCGGTCTGTTCCTGATTTTTAAGGTGATCAACCCAGTGACTATGAAATTGAAGCTCCCAAAGTCGATGGGGATCCACCCGGCATTCCATGTCAGCCTGCTCAAGCCTGCTTGGGTGTCTCTGCTGGTCCCACCTGCCAGGCCCCCTCCTACCCTCCGTATCGTGAATGGGGGTCCGGTCTCCGCTATGTGGCGTGCCGTCGGCGAAGGGGGATGGATTATCTGGTGGACTGGGAGGGCTACGGTACTGAGGAGCGGTTTGGTTTCCGTCCTGGTTCATCGCTCATCAGTGACTTCCATGCCGCGCCTGAGGCCCCTGGGCCGTCCAGGGCCATTTGGTTCGGTGTACTGTCTGCGTTTGTATGTCCCTGACTCGGCACACACCTACTCCAATGAGCAGATGAGCTCACCTGCATCTCATCCCAGTAATTACTTTCCGTATATATTGCCACGTGTGCTGTCTGGTCCTTGCCAAATCGCTGTGCTTCATGTCATGTTCCTGCAACTCCATGTTCCTGCAACTCCATGTCCTTGCCTTTGATTCCATATGTACAGAACCCTGCCTCATTGATGACCCTGCCTCTTTGCCTACTGATTCTGACACTGCTGCTTCTTTGGACTGCCTACCTGTGTTTTGACCTTGGACTGAATAAAGACGCTTCTTGAACTGTACCTGATCTTGTGAGTCACACATTTTGGCCTTGTGTTCTGGTCATGACAGAGCGTCTGGCCAACACATGGACCCAGCTGACGGCCTCCAGGCTCTCTCTCTCTCTCTCTCTCTCTCTCTCTCTCTCTCTCTCTCTCTCTCTCTTCTCTCTCTCTCTCTCTCTCTCTCTCTCTCCCTCTCCCTCTCCCTCTCTCTCTCTCTCTCTCTCTTCTCTCTCTCTCTCTCTCTCACTCACTCACTCACTCACTCACTCACTCACTCACTCACTCACTCACACACACACACACATTTTCTGAGCCGCTTATTCTCATGAGGATCGTGGGAGTGCTGGAGCCAATCCCAGCTGCCAACGGGCATGAAGCAGGGTACATCCTGAACTGAAACCCAGCCAATCGCATGACATATGGAGACACACAACAGTCACAATCACACCTAGGGTCAATTCAGTCTCCAATTAATGCATGTTTTGGGGATGTGGGAGGAAAACCCATGGAGGCCCGGCGAGAACATGCAAATTCCACACAGGCAGGGCCGGGATTGAACCCTGAATGTATATCATTTATTCTTTCTTTTTTTCTATTTCAGGGTAATTGATGTATTTTACTTTTGTTGCAGACTGAAAACAACTAATAAATTTATTATTTATTTTAAAATGATTTATATCTTTTAATTTTGTACTTTCTATCATGTTTATTAGGATTAAATTAGATTATATACATTTATGTACAATGTTACATATAGGTGACCACGCTTGCGTAGTGTCGCTGTCAGCATGGCGCTCAAAATAAGCACGTCTCATCCACTCATAAAGCTGTTATTTTACTCGTCACAAGGTGGCAGTAATGAGTATTGAAATCACTTTTCAATTCACCAAAAACAGCAGAGAGTAACCCAAAGAGCAGGAAGACGAAAACTACGTAGAAGAAGACGCCTGATTTGGATCACCGGAGGAAAACGCCGAGGACTTTTTTCCGGTTATAAATACACGGGTAATTTTCAGTGGGTAAGGTTAACCGTCTATCACATCACTTAATGTGAAAGTGTATTTTAACACTGAATGTGTGGAGACCCAAATGTGGCAATTGTGTGTTACATACTAACGAACTGGTTGTGTTTTCCCACCGATTTCGCAGTTTAAAATGGCCGCTGTGTGATGTGATATAGCTGGGATAACTCGCCATTTAACCGAGTCATTTAATTATTTTTTTTTTGTTGCTTCATTGGGTTTGTGTTTTGTGCTTGCATTTCGTCCATCTCTTATCATTCTAAACAGTATCTTATCGGCGTGATTGAGCCATTTGAAAGAACACAGAATTCTGCTGTAAAAAGCAAAAGTAAAATCAGGTCAACCGAAAGTAGTTCAAACATTTTTTGGAATTAAATTGGAATTATTGCTAGCACGTGTTCACAGTTCCGTGGGTTTGTTTGGAATCTTTGCTCAATGCGGAGGGAATGGCAAAAACATGTTAGGTTAATGGTTTATATCGAGACCCTTTCCCCCAAAAAATCGTAAATCTTGTTCATGTATTCCCATTAATTCCCTTATAAAAAATAAAAATGCCATCTATTACAGGGCTCAACATTAACATTTGCAGCTACTTGCCCTATTGGACAAGTGACTAAATCTCACTTGCCCCATCCGAAAGCCCACTTGCCACAGCTTTCAACAAATATTACATGCTTTTATAGCAACTGTTGATAATCCCTACATCATATAAAATATATTATACGTTTTGTTATTGTTTATTGCATACATGTGACAAAAAATAAAACAAAAACAAATCTAAATAAAAAAAATATTGTAATAGTTTGGCACAATGACTACTAAATAAGGACTTTTAACAAATGTCTAGTGAATTTAAAAAAAATATGGCAAAAGGTTGGCACAATAACAAATGACTAACAAATAAAATGAATAATGACTTTTGGCAAATGACAAGTGAATAAAATAGTAAATATTTTTATTGATCAGGAAATCTAGCAAGTCATTTTCCTCAGCACAGCTCAATAGGAACTATGAATTTGCAGTGTGTAATTTAAAACACGTGGATTTGTTTACAACACTGACCGGATGCAGCTTTGAACAATATGTCGAGTGGTTTTCCCTTTTGTGTGTTGCCGTTTCATCACAATATAAACTGATAACTAAATGTGTCATGTCAAAATATTATTATCATCGATGACAGCACTTATCATTCGTATAAAGAAAATATAGTAACTTCGTCGGACTTTCTTACTTCAGATTTTCCTTGATTGTATTTCGATGTTCAACTATTCTTGACACGCACGAGGTGGTCTTTATGCTGTGGAAGAAGTCAGCTCAGCCAGCAACTCAGAAACTTGTATGTTAAGCTGTTGTTGTCACGTTGTTTCACGCGATGTCAGGCGTTAATTATCAAAACTATCGACTCGGACACAATAATTTTTTAATAAATGCGAAATTACGATATTTCTGTGAAAATTCCCACTTGCCCGGTCAGGCAATCGTATTGTACATTTACTTTCCCGAAGATGCTTTTCAGGCAAGTAGGGCAATCGGGCAATCGTTATTGTTGAGCCCTGCATTATGAATTTAGGGCCCATTTAAACAGTTTCAACTGTTTATTTTTGCAAATTTGGGCTTCCAGCTCATAAAACCTACAAAATCAGGAATTCCAAAAATTATACTACTCTGGGAAAAAAAAAAAATCATAGATACTTCTGCACTTTTTTTTCATTTTTTAGAAAAAATATTAGGGTCATGTTAAATCAACCAAAATATGGCAATTTCAGATCCAAATGATGATCTAAAATACTTGGTTGGGATTCCATCCATTTTCATAGCCCCTTATCCTCACAGGGGTCACGGGAAATCGCCTATCCCAGCTATCTTCAGGCAGGAGGCGGGGTACACCTTTGCTTTACTCACTGTCTTGATGCGCTGTGGTGTTGAGGCAATAAGCCTCTGGTACATATCCAGGAAAGGAACTTTGACAGATGGTAGGAGACTTTGCAAAAAGGATGTAAAGGGCTGCTGCAGTCACTGTGATTTGACGGGCGCGTATGTGCCCACGCACCGTCGGACTCTCAAATCTGCACAGTTGAGCACAAGAATTCATGCTCATAAAATTTGTTACGAGTAGAAATGCATTGATATTGAAAGACATCGCATTTTTTGGAGGCTTGACATTAATTTACCTGTTTATTTAATAACCATTGGGAACAAAACAAGCCTGATCCTAAACAATCAGTAGTAACCTGGAAACAGGAAATGCAAGTTAACTGTGCTAAGCATGTTCGGAACTTATTCCAGAAGCACATGTTCCGAGCGCGTTTACATCAAAGGTCATCAACATCATGAGCCATGTCAAAGGAAATTCATTTACACTGAAAACATTTCTGGGATATAACTAACACGGGTAATGTTTCAGTATGAGATTGTGATTTCCTTTGACTTGATCTAAGTTCTAACGTCGGATGAGTCTGTCCATGTGTCTAAATGCGAACGGTCATTTTCTTCGTAGTACTGCTTTATCTTGAAGTTGAAAACTTTTCCCCTCTACATGCTTTAGGAAGACATAGATCAGGGGTGCCCAGACATTTTTACCCCAAGATGTATTTTTCCAGCTGCTAGCCTCTCGCGATCGGGGGGGCTGTTTTTTTTTTTTTTCTTTAGAATGACCAATGATGAAATAAAATGGCCAAGTCAAAAATATCTATCCACTACAAAAATGCAAAACATTTATAAGTATATTTATAAGTATATATTCGCTTTCTTTGTGTGTAAATGTATGTTTGTGTGCCTTGCATAACCGTATGAGCCAATATTGCACAACAGAACATAATTAAGTATAAACATTTTTTGTAACCATCTGAGTTCATGTTGTTGATCACTAAACACCATACGAATTAAAATGCAGACCTTGGCTTTGTCATTCACATCAGTGGATTCGTCCAACTGCAGTGAGAAACACTCACAATCTAGGATGTCCTTCCACACATCAGCCACGGCTTAACAGTCCCGTGTCACTGTACTCCTGGACAGCAGTGGCTTTCGCTGTTAAACTATATTGTATGAAAAGTGACTGCGGTGCGGCCGCCAGTTGGGATTTTAGTTCGATCGCTTTTCTCATTATCAGCTTGCTTTTCGGCGGAATGTCGGTGTCGTATTTTCCATAAACAGTTTTAAAATGCCACTCCACATTTCCCTTCTTTGGTGTTACAATAATACACTGGCAGATGATTCAATCTCACTTTGAAAATGACTTTGTGAAAAATAAGTCCGCCTCCCATTCTGTATGAAAGTGATGTTTTTGTCTTCTTCTTTACACCAGCATCCATACTCAGGTTTGATAAGATTTCTTAAGTGAGGCCTTAAAACAGGGGGAAACTCACTGACTAGCGTGTTTTCCTGTACTGTCGTTTACACATGCGGTGAGCTTGAGGTATTAAAAAAAATACATCTTTTGTTTTTTTTTCCCCCAGGCACGCCGTCGCGATCGACCCAAACTGCCCGGTTGATCGCGATTGACACATTGAGCACCCCCGATATACATCCACTGCTAGCTTTCATCAATGAATTGACAGTGGATACTGGCGTCAATTTCGCTAGATTATAACAATACATCATGATTGCTGACAGGAACGTTTGTTACAATGTATGGCGAGTTTGTTGCCACTAACGCAATTATGTTGAACTAAACTTTCAGCATTTTCAAAACATTGCGTGTATAGATAGTTCGTGTTTATTCCTTGACAGGCTAGTGCATTTAAGTTTTCTTCAGATTAAGTTTGTCAAATCAAAAATTTTTATTGCTGAAAAATTTTAAATACCGTTGTATATCATGTTCTACAAATCTTCTTTTCCTTTCAGCTTGTCCCTTTTGGGGTCGCCACAGCGTGTCATTTTTTTCCATCTAAGCCTATCTCGTGCATCATCCTCTCGAACACCCACTGTCCTTATGTCCTCCCTCACAACATCATTCAACCTTTTCTTTGGTCTTCCTTTCGCTCTTTTGCCTGGCAGCTCCATCCTCAGCACCCTTCTACCAATATACTCACTCTCTCGCCTCTGAACCCAGCCATCTAAGTCTGCCCTCTCTAACCTTGTCTCCAAAATATCCAACTTTGGCTGTCCCTCTAATGAGCTCATTTCTAATCCTATACAACCTGTTCACTCCAAGCAAGAACCTCAGCATCTTCATTTCTGCTACCTCCAGTTCTGCTTCCTGTTGTTTCTTCAGTGCCACCGTCTCTCATCCGTACATCATGGCCCATCCATATCATGTTCTACTAATATCAGTTGAAATTGGAAATGATCATTTGAGTTTGAAACCTTTTTCCATTTTAGTTATGTATTCATGCTATATTAATCTATTAAGAAGTTTTAAAATTGTTTTTTTCCCCAATTTTGTAATATACTGATATTCCATCCCTAATCACACCCGCAACTTTATATCTGCGGGCATTACTGACCATACCTGTACATTTTTCAAATATGACTAACTGCTGTAGTGAACACTTTACCAGAAGAGGCAGGAACATAGGCTTCAGAATCAGCTTTATTGGCCAAGTGTGTAAAAAGACAAGGAATTTTTCTCTGGCAGTCGGCGCTTCCCTGGTATGACAATCAGAACAAAGAACAAAAAAGTAACAAGAACAAACAACAAGAGACATTTCTGTTTGTTGGAATTATTCCTTATAAGAGTCACATCTTTAAGGGTGGCAGTAGAAGCACAGAGGTGGAATACATTTCTTACAGCTGATGTCATTTGAAGGCGGTTACTAACTCTAAGGTAGTGGTAGTGTTGTGTGGTCTTTTGAAGAGTCCTATGGCACGCTAGATGGACAGGAGGAGCTCCCGGAAGACTGGATTCCTCCAGCCAAGGTGATCAGAGGGACAGGAGAATACTTGGTGTATCTTCTGGTTGGAAAGGGCAGAAGGAGACTTGATGGTGGAACCTCAAAGTACAGGAAGCCATCCAAGGAAAGAGGTTAGCAAATATGAAATGGGACACAGAGAGGGCGTAGGAGAGGAGAAACGAAACAAATACATTGAGATGCGACGCAGGTTAAAGGTACAGGTGGCGAAGGGTAAACGAGGCATATCAGGACATGTACACCAGGTTGGACACTAAAGAAGGAGAAAAGGATCTCTACAGGTTGGCCAGACAGCGATAGAAATGGGAAGGATGTGCAGCGGGTTACAGTGAGAAGTTTAAGAAGTTGGTAAATGAAGCAAATGAGAGAAGGAAAAGTGGAAGAGACAAGCGTGGTTGACCAGGAAGTGGCAATGATTAGTAAGGGGGGCAAAAAAAGAGTGAAAAATGAAAGAGCAATTGGTCCCGATGACGTACTAGTGGAAGTATGGAAACATTTTGGATCGGTGGCTGAGTTTTTGACTAACTTGTACAACAGAATACTAGCAGTTGAGAAGATGCCTGAAGAATGGAGGAAAAGTGTGCTAGTTCTAATTTTTAAGAACTCAGGCAATCTGCAGTGCAGTGGGAACTAGAGGAGAATAACGTTTGAGCCACACAATGAAGTTATGGGAAATAGTAGTGGAGGCTAAACTCAGGACAAAAGTAAAGGGACAATCTGGTTTCATTGCTAGAAAGTAAACCAAGATGCAAGATGTCATGAAGATGCTAAAGGAGAAGTACGGAAAACGTCTGAAGTAACTATATTGTGTGTCTGTGGATCTAGAGAAAGTCTATGATACTGGTACTAAGATAAAAAATGTTACTACAAGTATAGGTCTGGTGTGGCAGAGAAATATAGTCAAGAAAATAAGTATTTGAACATCCTGCTATATTGCAAGTTCTCCCACTCAGAAATCATAGTGGGGTCTGAAATTTTCATCGTAGGTGCATGACCACTGTGAGAGATAATCTAAAAAGAAAAATCTAGAAATCACAATGTATGATTTTATTTGTTTTTTTAACGATTTGTGTGATACAGCTGCAAATAAGTATTTGAACACCTGAGAAAACCACAGTTAATATTTGGTACAGCAGCGTTTGTTTGCAATTATAGAGGTCAAGTGTTTCCTGTAGTTGTTCACCAGGATTGCACACACTGCATGAGGGATTTTGGCCCACTGCTCCACACAGATGATCTCTAGATCAGACAGGTTTCTGGGCTGTCTCTTAGAAACACGGAGTTTCAGCTCCCTCCAAAGATTTTCTTTTGGGTTTAGGTCTGGAGACTGGCTAGGCCATGCCAAAACCTTGATATGGTTCTTACGGAGCCACTCCTTGGTTTTCCTGGCTGTGTGCTTCGCATCATTGTCATGTTGAAAGACCCAGCCACGACCCATCTTCAATGCTCTGACTGGAGGAAAGAGGTTGTTCCCCAAAATCTCACAATACATGGCCGCGGTCATTCTCTCCTTAATACACTGCAGTCGTCCTGTCCCATCTGCAGAAAAAACACCCCCAAAGCATGATGCTACCACCACCATGCTTCAAAGTAGGGATGGCGTTCTTGGGATAGTACTCATCATTTGTCTTCCTCCAAACACGGTTAGTGGAATTATGACCAAGAAGTTCCATTTTGCTCTCATATGACCACAAAACTTTCTCCCATGACTCCTCTGTATCATCCAAATGGTCATTGGCAAACTTAGGACGGGCCTTGACGTGCTGGTTAAAGCAGGGGAACCTTCCATGCCTTGCATGATTTCAAACTATGAAGTCTTAGTGTATTACCAACAGTCACCTTGGAATCTGTGGTCTCAGCTCATTTCAGGTCATTGCCAAGTCCTGTCGTGTAGTCCTGGGTCCATGGGGCTCCACTCCGATTAAGATTGACGATCATGTCTAGCTTCTTCCATTTTCTCATTATTGCTCCAACAGTGGACCTATTTCCACCAACCTCCTTACAATTTCTCCATCGCCCTTTCCAGCTGTGTAGAGTTGTACAATTTTGTCTGGTGTTTTTGGACAGCTCTTTGGTCTTGGCCATGTTACAAGTTTGAGTCTTACTGATTGTATGGGGTGGACAGGTGTTTTTATGCAGCAAACGACCTCACACAGGTGCTTCTGATTCAAGGTAATACATGGAGTGGTGGTGGACTTTTAAAGGCTGACTAACAGGTCTTAGAGAATCAGAATTGTAGCTAATAGACAGGTGTTCAAATTATTATTTGCAGCTGTGTCACACATAATTCGTCATAAAATCATACATTCTGATTTCTGGATTTTTCTTTTTAGGTTTTCTCTCTCACAGTGGACATGCACCTACGATGAAAATTTCAGACCCCTCCATGATTTCTAAGTTGGAGAACATGCAATATAGCAGGGTGTTCAAATACAGTCGTGCCTCGGTTCTCGGCCACAATCCGTTCCAGAAGGCCGTTCAAGAAGGGAAATGTTCGAAATCCGAAGCGTGTTTTCCCATTACAATTAATGAAAAATGAAATAATGTGTTCCAACCCTAAAGCATTTTTTTTAGCTTCTCCTGGTAATAAACTGCATAGTAGAAATACATGTATAGTTTCAATACTTTATATAATCAAATCATTTTATAAATTATTTTTTGCTTAAAATGTATGCTTTAGTAGATTATGCTAGGCTGGGAGTGCATTGCCGTATCTGTAGCGACTCAGCCCCCAGCCTTGTGAACCTTTTTTGTCTTAACAAAGTCTTAACAAAAATGCAGGATAATTTTAAACAAGCAATAACGAGGGGGGAAAAAAAACAAAGACAAATTGTTTTTTATATGCACAGAAAGAAACGTACAAAAAAATTAACTTGCAACCAGAGGTTGGGTTAATGGTGGAACAAAAGAAAAAGCAATGCAAAACTATCAACTGTTTCAAATGTCTTCGGTGGGGTGACTCGCCCCCTACTCGCCCCAAAGAACGAATCTGTCGCCTGTTTCTTCTGTCTTTTGAGCACTTTTCTGAAGTTGTTCATAATATTAAAATTCTGCTTTATTAGGGTGATGGAGTTCGACAAAATTATGTATCTCGTTCCATTTGCGCAGATAGCTTTTATATCGGTACTTGAGAGATCCTTCATGCCTTATGCTTCCATACACTTTAAATGAGCAGTTCATGGTACAAAACAGTATATGTCGGGGTTGAAACAATTCTGCTCAGAAGAGTGAAACAAAATTCCTCTAGAGTGATGTGAAAGAAAAGTTTGTAATTTTTTTTTTACTTAATAAATTGATTTGTCATTTTAAAACTGCATTTTGCATTTCCTTGGGTTGTCTGTGATAATTTTTTTTGATGATTTTAAACCTTTATGTGTGATACAGGGGGAAAAAAAGGAAGGGGCAAATGTTTTTTCACAACACTATTTATAGAGCTCGTGCACGTAAGATCACCATTTTCACAGCGCCATATTGCTGGTCAAACAGCTGCTCGACATTGTGGGAGACATCGAACTGGAGGAGAATATTTACAATAGAGCTCGTGCATGTGACATCACCATTTTCACAGCGCCATATTGCCGGTCACACCTAGCTGCTCCGGGAGCTGTTGAACCAGAGCAGATTTCTCAAATTGCCTGAGACCTGTTGTGCAGTTGGTTGTCACAACAGACGAGACAGATATTCAAAGAGATCATTCTCTGGAATACCAGCTGAAAAGACCAGAAAATATTGATAGATTTCGTGAACATCATGGATGGTGCCCAACCAAAATACACACAGGGCTGTGTGGCGATCGCTTCATTTCAGGTAGGAATTATTATTCTCAATCTCAAATTACCAAGAAGTATGTATAATGCTCATTTGAGAACAATATGTATTTAAAAAAAATAAATCGTCTGTTGCAGAGAGGTTTACATGTGGCAGCGATACGCTTCCGAGTACAGAGGAGCTGACTCACTGTCCTCTTTTTTTTTTTTTTTGTTTTTCCCCCAATCATAGTTAATGAATGCGAGGGGGTCATTTATTTAAATATTGGTATTTGCAGTCACATTTGAAAAATGTACGGGTGTGGTCTGTCATGCTCGCAGATGTAGTTACGGGTGTGGTCTATCAGTCATTCCCGCAGATAAAGTTTCGGGTGAGATTACGGATGGAATCTCAAGACTTTAAAACAATTTACTGGATTAATGTATCGTAACTGTGAATGAAATCTAAAAAATAAACAAATGCATAACTAAAATAGAAATCAAAAATTTCAAACTCAGAAATGTTAATTTCCACTTTCAAAGGAGAACATGATATAAAACAGGATTTAAATTTTTCATAAAAAATTTTTGATCTGACAAGCTATCTGAAGAAAAGTTAAATGCACTGGCCTGTCAAGGAATAAACACGAACGGTCAATACCTGCAATGTTTTGAAAATGCTGAAAGTTTAGTTCAAGATAATCGGCGTTAGTGGCAGCAATCTTGCGATACATTGTGAACAAACATTCATGTCAGTAATCGTGATGTATTGTTATAATCTAGAGTAATTTACGACGGTATCTATTGTCAATCCATTAATGAAAGCTAGCAGTAGCTTCCTAAAGCATGCAGAGGGGAAAGGGGGAAAAGTTTTAAATTTAAAGATAACACGTACCATGGGGAAAATGACTGTTTGCACTTAGATTTATGGACAGACTAGTCTATCTAAGACTAGAACTTAGATCTTAGATACTTTATTATAGTTATATACTGAAATATTACCCTTTATATCCCAGAAATGTTTTCAGTGTAACTGAATTTCCTTTGACATTGCTCATAATGTTGATGACTTTGAACGTAAATGTGGTCGCTACGCATGAAGAAGCTCCGAACATGTGCTTTTGGGATAACTCAGGGCCCTGGCTTTTTCATCATTAGCCATTCTTTTTTAGCCAATTTTAATTTTCATTAGCCACTTTTCTGTAATCATAACCAAAAAATAGCCAATCACATGCTGGTCAAACTGCATTCTACTAACATGACATACTCCTTCTTGTTCTACATGCATCCAAATATCTTTCAGACGTAAATGTGAAACAAGGAATTATTTTTTTTTTTTATTGGTAACTGAATCTAATAAACATAAAGCGTGACAGAGATGTGTAATTAAAAAAGTTTCACAATCATCTTATATACTCATGACTGTAGAAAATAACATCACTCACTGTTCAACACTAAGTTTTTGCGTCATTCTTGCCATAAAGATTATCTTAACTGCTCACCCATCTCCAGAAACTTTTATCAAAATCAAACAATTGTTCTTCAGGGCCTTCAATTATAACGATTAACAGTTCACGTTGTACCACTGCCATCCTTTGTTTTTTTGGAAGATAATCCCAAAGGTTTCTAAATTTTCCATAGCATCCATAGGTAGCATGAACCTATGGCGACAAAGCGTAGTTTTGACGCGAACCTGGATGCAGTTGTCTCCGATGTAAAAAGTTATTCGCTCAACTTCTGGTATAGCTTCCGACGAAACTTTCGTCACGCTAAAGCCAGGAATCAAATAGGAATTCTTGTGGAATTGTATTCTAGGATAAACCGCCAATCTCCATGTTTGCCAATTTTTTTTTGCCATTTTAAAACTTTACTCACCAGGCTCATTATGTGTTTGCATATGGCAAGGGCCCTGTAACTTTCGCACATGCTCAGTACAGTTAACTTGCCTTTCCTGTTTCCGGGTGAATACTGATTGTTTAGGAGCAGGCTTATTTAGTTAACGTTTATGAAATAAACACGTAAATCAATGTCAAAACTACACAAAATTAGCGACATCTTTCAATATCTATTTTTTTCTACTCGTAACAATTTTATGCCCGTGATTTTTCGTGCTCGACTGCAGATTTGCGAGCGCAATAGCGCGTGTCAAATGTGAGTGACTGGTATTTGTATGGAATACCATCAGAAAAGACCAAAAAAGATCGGTGGATTTCAGCAATTAAACGTGATGGATGGTGCCCAACCAAATACACATGTCCATGTAGTCATCATTTCATTTCAGGTTGGAGTTATCAGGCATGAGCATTTCACGAAAACGATCGTTCCGTTACCGTGTCGTTACCCAGCCTGAGAAAACACGGAACCGAAAGTCCGTTTCCCAGATCTCAGGGCTTACTTTTAATAAAATTCGCCCATGTGTGGAATGTAAAACAAGTTGTCAATGAAATACAACAATCTGTATAAAACGAACCTACATGAACCCCTTTATTTTCAATGATTAAAACGCCCAGCTTTGTCAGTGTGGTTTACAAACAACACCGGTTTTTCGCTTCTGCGCTACGCATGCGCAAGGTCGAGTTATTCATATCCGGGTCACTCAAACGCTAGCCAAACATGTCGGTTGCTAAGCGTAAAAGACAAAATGCTCATGCCTGCTAAGGCTTTATTCTGAAGTACATGTAAAAACCGGTTCCCATGAGCATTATCAATGGGAACCGAAAAATCGTTTCCCAGGACAAAAATCAACGGAACCGAAAGATCGGTTACCATACTTGCCGAAATCCTCATGCCTGAGTTATTCTTCTCAATCTCAAATTACCAATAAGTATATATATAATGCCAGATTGACTCATTACAACAAGGCGTATTTAAAAAAAGAAGAAAAACTGTCGCAAAGAAGGTTTACAGAGGTTTGCATGTGGCAGCGTTATGCTTCCGTGTACGGAGGAGCTGTGTCCGTCCTTTTTTTTTTTTTTTTTTTTTTAACCCTCCCCCCTCTCAAATCTTATTTAATGAATGCGAGTTTGTGTAAAACCAGGGGTCATATATTTAAATATTGGTATTTATATTGAAAAAATCTGAGAGGGTCCATCACTATGTGGGATTTATTTTTGACTGAGAACAGATCCAGCAACGAAGTATTTGTATTGTCCAGACTTTTATACGCTCAAACTTCAGTGTAAATCTCGCCGATTTACTCACCAAGTCCATGTGTAGATCCACTTGTCCAAGACAAGTGGAAGCAGGTTAACAGTCCACTTTATCAGTGAAAACATCGACTTCGGGATTAAATATGGGTCCTCTATGCCAAGTTTCTCTCATTTTTCCACTTACCTCCGTTTATTGTCACCTTGTAAATGTTTAACAGTATCGAACAAAACCCTGGGCGTCGTGCTATAAGACACAGTTTCGTTTCGTCTCAACAGACTTAGCATTGAACAATGCTTTGTTTGACCAGCATTATGGCCAGTCACATGATTTTGGTGACGTAGGTGCACGAGCTCTATACTGCATCTGTTTATTTTGGCCATGGGCTTCGCTTTATTGACATTACACATTATAAATAATGTTGTAAAACAATGTTAACGTTATGTACATTATTTAAATGATTTAGGGGGAACCCAGAAATCTCATCTCCATGTTAACAGCTACTATAACACCGCAATAGTTAGAGAACACATTCAGTCACCTGATATTGAACTGAGTTTCTTTCCCCCGTTATATTTACCTTCCGGCTTTCAACAGCTCTTTCTTACACTACCTTAGTGTATATTACCCCGTGACGTGTTTTGAAGATGGGCAAGCAGTCATTTCAAAGTAATGCTTCATTCATCAATGCTGCCAGCAGTGGAGTGCACCACAATCACCGATTATAGCTTAGAGTTTAGTTTTTTTTTTTTTTTTTTTGAGCAAGGGACACAGTTAGAAACGTCATGGTTAGTATAAAGCTTTGTCTTGGTGAACCACTTGGAATTTTGGCCCATACAGCCTACTTGATGGATATAATGAATTGAAACTTCCTCCATCCGTCCATCCATCCATCGATTTTCCTAGCCGGTTATCCTCACGAGGGTCGTGGGAGTTTTGGAGCCTATCCCAGCTCTCAACGGGCAGGAGGCAGGGTACACCCTGAATTGGTTGCCAGCGAATCGTAGGGCACATTGAGACAAGCAGCCGCACTCACAATCACACCAAAGGGCAATTTAGAGTGTCCAATTAATGTTGCATGTTTTTTTGGGATGTGAGAGGAAACCAGAGTGCCTGGAAAAAACCCATGCAGGACCTCACAACTGTGAGGCCAACACTTTCCAGCTGCTCTACTGTGCCGCGGAATTGAAACTTGTCAATCGAAAAAAGTATTTCCAGAGTACGAAACATAAAATTCAAGGAATTGTTGAAATAAAAGTTTTACTTTAATGTGAAGTTTTTTTGGGAGGAGGGGGCAATATTTTTTCTAGGTGAAATTCCCCGAAAAAAACCTTTTTCTTCGGCACAAAAAATTAATTTCCTCTGAACCAATAATCTGCCATTCACTCTTTTGGAATTGGCCATTACATCTAGATTTAGCATTTTGACAGACTATTTTGGATAAATCTTGTCACATTATCTTAGTAAACAATTAACTTTTCCTGAAGTGTTATGTGAACCCACACATTGAAACAACATAAAGCCAGGCAGTGACATATTAGATGGGCCCACTGTTGGTCTAGCAAGTTTGTGGGTAAGTGAACCCAATGATCGGCTAACTTTCCCTGAAGTGTCTGTTTTGTGTACCATACCTAATGTCTAGCGGGCTCGCATACATTCACTCTTGCTCACCCGGTCCCTGCGCATGCCTTTACCCCAACAGATGCTGTAGTTCAAATAACGCACAACACTTAAGGAAATATGCAGTTTTTTTGTGCTGTGGCATAACTTGATGCTATCTGCATTCCATAGCGGTCAAAATGGGCTATGTTGTTATTACTAGGCAGCTATTATTAGGGAACTAGCCATTGTGCCAAAAATCCGCTTAATGCATGACAATGTTCTGTAATTATTACTTGGGGAGGTGCTTCTGTCGACTTGCGTTATAAAGTCTGTGTACCTGTACCTGTTTTTAACCCTAACCAAAAAAGTTTTAAAATGGAAACTGAAATGAAAATAATTTAATGCTCTACCCAAACAATTCAGTACTAAATCATTGTCAGTTTTAGCACGTTTTCAGCACTTGAAAAATATACGTAGAAACAATTACCCAAAATCACTTTACTTGGGTCTTTAGTAGTGACTATAGAATACGTATTGACAAATAATTTTGCAATTTAACTATTCTTAAAATGTCTCAAAAGATGTTAACCACAGCTTCTAGCATGAACTCGGAATCCCAAAATTCTTGTTGGTGTAATCTGGGGATTTAATTCACAGCTTCTCACTTTTAACAATTGTCAAGTATAAAATTCATTTGTTGTTAATTGTAGGATTCCAGACAGCCACTACATTATTCATAGTACTGGTTAAAACAATCAATAAGGTACAAAATAATTGTAAATGTGGGGGGAAAAAACTTTCAAATGTTTTGAAAAGTATTAAGGTTTATCCAAATTCACCTCATTGGTATATAAAAGGAGTGATTTCCAACTGGACAATATTCCTGCCTGAATTGGACAATATTCCTGCCTGTATCTTAAATCTGTTAAATCGGGGACCATTTTATCAAGGTTTTGCTGTACTTTTTTTTTTTTTTTTTTTACTATTTTTAGCCATTAGAAAGATAGGCTTTCATGCTCATCTCAAAACTGTGTATACCAGGGGCCACCAACGCAGTGCCCGTGGGCGAATGGTAGCCCGCGAGGACCATATAAGGCGCCCGCGAGGTATGTTCTAAAAATACAATAGGCCACAAATGTTACTATTTGTGCTTTAAATTCTGAATCGGACTTGCTTATGTGAATTAAAATTTTAAAATACATGTAACGTCATTTACTACAATAAATTAAAACTAAAATATTTTATTAAATTTGACGCAAACAGGTCACGTAGCCCTTCATACGATCGGTGCTCACGAAGTAGCCCACAGCCTCAAAAAGGTTACTGAGCCCTGGTGTATACTGTAATTGAGATCTCATTCTTGTTTTACAATTGAAGAACCATTCCTTAGTGTTGAAAATGTATTAAGTGTTTCAGCATTCCAGTTACATTTTGTTAACGTTTAGGTACTGAGCGGTGTCTGTGTCCATATTTGAAATTTTTACTTTTGTCCCTAAGGCCTTAGCTCTCTGTCTGGTGGCGAACGTGTCAGATGTGATGCTGTCTTACATAACGAAGCAGGAGTTGTGATATTTACCTGACTGGAAACAAATTTATCAAAAGAGAGTCCACTTATCAAATCAGTGATTTCCAACCTTTATAGAGTTAAGGTGCACGTTACAATTAAATGATCACGGTACACCAACAAAACGTAAGAAAAAGGCAGATACATTACTTACGATGAGTGCTTCCTCCTGTCTCATAATAGATTTGTTCCTACTGTCACAATGCCTCAGTGGCATCAATACGTGAGTAAAAGATACAGTACATTTCTTGTAAAAATAATTTTTAAACAATTATGAAAAACTTAATTTCTCGTGGCTTACTGTGCCACAGTACACTGAGAATCACTGAAGTAAAGGGAGATGTTTGGACTAGTAATCACACCATACCAAAATTCTGACTTCAATAAAACTTAGAATAGGTACAGAAAGTATTCACACCCCCTTAAAATTTTCAGTAATATATTCAGCCATTTCCTAAAACAATTTAAATAAAATATTTTCCTCATTGTTCTATCCTCTTATCCTAACCCCAGTGTATATACGACAACCCATATTTATTGGGTGAAAAAACAATTGGAAATTTTGGAAATGTATTAAAAAAGAACAGCTGAAATATCACAACCATTTCAATCCTTTGCTCAGTATTTAGTAGAAGTACCTTTGGACCCAATACAGGTATGGCGCACCAAGTTTTTCACACCTGGATTTGGGGATCCCCTGGCATTCCTGGTTGCGGATTCTGTAAGGTTGCATGGTGAATGTTGGTGGACAGTCATTTTCGGGTTTTTCCTGAGATGCTCAATTGGTTTGAATTCTGGCTCTGTCTGGGCCATTCAAGAACAGTCTGTTCTAAAGCCACTCAATAATTTTAGCTGTGTGGTACGGGGTCATTGTTTTGTTGAAAGGTGAACCTTAGGACCAGTCTGAGGTTCTGAGCACTGTGGAGAAGGTTTTTGTCCAGGATAACCATGTACTTTGCCACATTAATCCTTCCTTCAATGACAAGTAGTTGTTTTATCTCTGCAGCTATAAAACACCTCCACTGCATGATGCTGCCCCCAAAATGTTACAATGTTGGGACTATATTGGACAGGTAATGAGCGGTGCCTGGTTTTCTCCATACACAGTGCTGAGAGTTAAAATCTAAGCATTCTATCTTGGGCTCATTTGACCAAAGAATCTTATTAGTCACGATCCTAAGAGTCCTTCAGGTGTTTTTTTTTCTCCGTGTTTTTTTGTTTTGTTTTTTTGGCACAGGCTTTCATATGTCTTGCACAGCACAGGTTCTTTTTTTTTACCTCCTTCATCATGGCTCTTCTAACTTGATTGGTCAGTTTTGGTGGATGGAGAACTCGAAGAAGGGTTTTAATCATCCCAAACGTCTTCCTTTCAAGTATTATGGAGGATACTTTTTTTTTTTTTGGTAACTTTGGCCAGATCTGTGCCTTGCCACCATGCTGTCTGAGCTCATGGAGCAGTTCCTTTGACCTCATGATTCTCATTTGCTCTGACGTGCACTGTGAGCACTAAGGTCTTATTTGGACAGCTGTGCGGCTTCCCAATCAAGTCCAGTGGGTATAATGAAACACAGCTGGATGCCAATGAAGGTGTTGAACCACACCCCAAGGATGATCAGAAGAAATGGCCAACACCATGGTTAAATGTGAGAGCAAAGGGTCTGAATTCTTTAGGCTGTGTGAAATTTCAGTTTTTCTTTACCAAATCTGCATAAAATTCAACAATTCTGTATTTTTCTGACAATAAATTGGGTGCCATGTCCACATTGAGGGGGAAAATGAACAAATTATTTTTGTAAATAGCTGCAATATAACAAGTTAAAAATTTAAGGGGATTTGAAAACTTTCCTTATTCACTGTGTCTACCAGCATTTATGACATTATTCTCTGCCAGACAGTTGGTTTCAAGGGAACATTGGAGATGAAAATTGAAATGGTGGAACAGAAGTTAAGATTTTGTAGAGGGTTTGGGTTTTTAAAAGGATTTCCATATTTACCTTTTGATTAAAGAAACAATCTCTTCTGATATTAAGTTGTGCTTATATACTATTAAAGAAAAACATGGAATGGTAAGGGTTATTTTCTTTGAATATATTTATAGCTTGAGATATTATTTAAAAAGTATTGACTTGTATTAAAAATATTGAAAAAGGAATCAATATCAATTACTTTGAAAATAACTACTGCCTGTCCATCTATAATAGTTTATTTCTGCTTTTCACCTCACAGCCACACTGTGCATTCAGAATAATTTGCATCTTGCATGCACCCTTCATTTGGAGTCGATTCCAACCATCTCCTGCACCAAAAGTACCAGAGGGACCCTTTTCACATTTGGACCTGGAGACGATGCCATTACAATGATCACATATTGATCATATTGCCATTCGTGGGTAGATCATTCATGGTTAGCTTTCCATCCTTGCGATGAAAACAGTTGGTGTACAGCTGCCACAGGTTGATTTCTGAGCTACTTCCTCCCTTGCCCAATCCACCCGAATCTTCTCAATAGTACTTCAACAGAAAAACTCAGTTACATAGTTGTATCTCCCAGGTTGCTGCAATGTATCGCCACAAGTCCCAGTCACAAGGCCCACAGTCTTTCGGCAACGTGTCCAGGACTGATCATCATCAACCTCCAAATCGGCGACATAATTCCCCTGGTTCAAACCCTGGCTTTCGATTTCCTCGCCCCACCCAACTTCCTGATGAGCTGGAGTCGGCTCTGGCTATTCGTGGTGCAAGGGACATGGACCATCACCTCACTGACCACACAAATCGGCCAAATCAACAACAGAACCGAGGCACAGTGTCTGTCGTCGGTCAACATGGATGCTACAATACTAATGCTGGAACACTGACCAGTGAGAATCAATCTAGCCATCTTAATAGGGGGGACTGGTCAGACTTCCAACCGCCATCTAAATTGTTTGCCAGCCCTGCATCTGATGGCACCTATCACTCTCAGCAACTCCAAGGGCTTCAACAGCAGCCGCAAAGCAACCAAACTGGATCAGCCCTTCCAAGCTGGGTCTCAAGCCGCTCGTCCTCTTCGCAAGCTCAAAAACCCCATTGTGGAGTTGTGGATAGTCAGGGTTTGTACACACCTGAAAGTGCAGGAAGTATCTTGGCGAGCTTTGGACTATCAAATGCTGACCTCGAAGTTCTGAGTCATTACCCAGATGATCAGCTCACCCCAGATACACTCCCTTTTATTCTCCGTGACATACAAATCAACAAGTCGGACAACCAAAGTACAGTAACACGGAGCATTCATGGCAAGATCCTTCCTTCTCCAAACACTTCCAAACTGACTGATACTTGTTTTTCCGAAGTGCCCAGTCTTCTGATGGTTACAAAGACAGCAGGTAAAGTTATTGACTATGGCCATGCCAGTCGTGCAAAGGAAAGTACTATCAAAGAGACTTTCAAAAGGGAAAAACTTTCAAATGAACGGGTGGTTCAGATGTACTCATCTACATCAACTCCAAGAGTAGAAAAGGTAGAAAAACGTCAAATACGTTTGGTACACTTGGAATCAAGCAAGCATGGAGATCGGGACTATCGCAGGACAAGTGGAGACCATCACAAGAGCAGTCTTTCACGGAATACTGAAGGTCCACCATCTAAATCTCGTGTTGTTGACAAAGACTACAGGCACAATGGATCCAAGCAAAGTCTCTCATCTGAATCCAAGAGGGAGGTGTACTCGAGGAGGTCGCTTTCGTCTTCCTCTGGCACAAGTGGACACAATATCAGCAAGAAGTTCCCTGATTCCAGCCTTATAAGTGATTTCTCTGGCACAAGTCCAAAAGTGTTTCCTCATTCCTGCTCCGTGTGCCACATTCACTGTGATCATAAAAAGGTGAGTGTTACTAAATCCTTATCAGCTATCAAGGATTATCCTAAAAGAATGTTTATAAAGTCTTGCATCAGTCATATGTATGAAATATATGATGCCCTTGTCAATCACTCGTAATGCAGTGTGCAGTGTAGTGTGCAGTTTTTTGGGGAAAAATGGTTCATCTTAAGTTTGCCAAATATGTAGCTGTTTTTGGTATCCAGTGTTCCCTCATTATTTGCCGGAGTTAATGGTCGTTAACCCCCTGAACCCTGAAAAGCTGTGAATAATTGATAAATAATTGATGCATTTTTTAAAATGCCAATGCATGATATATACCTTATTTTCACGACCATCAGGGCCAATTAAGTCTTAAATTCTCTTCAAAACAAACGGAGCACCTTAAAATAATTTCTGTAAATGTTTTTTGAGCGACTTTTTCAACAAGCTATGACCAAACTCACTGGTTTCAATGCATGCAAACTAGCACATGTTAGCATGCATGTTGTACAGTACCACATTGTGGAGCTCACGAGGCACTGAGAAACAATTGCTGTTTTACATATGTAAGTAGAAGCTTACATGCCCCCACACAATGACACTTGTAGGCAAGTCATTAGTCAACAAGATGTTCACACTCATTGTGTCATATAAAAACAAAAATTATCCCACCACAGGAAACAGAATAGCATAAATAGAAAATAATAAAACAGAGCAATGACTGAAGAAATAATTGACACAAAACATCCACTTTAAATCCTATTCATATCCTTAGTGCCGCAAAGCATGGTGGGAGCACCTTCCAGAATGTTCCCAGAGTTGTTTTTGGGAGCATTGTCTGAAGCAATTTTTCCTCACTGTCTCCTGAGCGCCTTCATACGGTAGTTTCCACAGACAGTGAACCACGCTAGCATGATGCTAACAATGTAACCAGTTTATAAGGTTGTACTTCAGTGGAGTAATTGCACAACATTTACAGATTTTAGAACTAGTGCACATAAGGTGCCCATCTCTTGAGGCAAAAATGTTATTTTTTTAATGTACCATATGGTTGTGAAAATACAGTACATTATGGGTGGGTGACTTTGAGAGCAAAATCCTTGAGTATACAGGCCCACAGATGGTGGACTGCGAATGGGTAAGGGCATACTGGATTTCAGAATTTTAATTCATTTTTTAAATATTGTAGGTTGCATATAATATGACATTAAGTTTTTGGGCCAGATAGTGGTGGCCCTGTCAGAACTAGTACTGCTCCTTTTTTTTTTCACGATATATTCCAAACGTTTTAATTTACACATTCGTACATTGATTAATTTATAACTCATAGAAATCAACTTTCACCATAGTTCTGAGCGACAAAATATTGAAATCTTAAATCTTTTAAAGATTTAACTTTATCTGCCATGGCCAAAAAAAAAAAAAAAAAAAAAAAACCTGAAAGGTTTTTTTTTTTTTTTTTTTTTTTTTTTTTTTTTTTTGTATCACCAATTTTCCTTTTGGAAGACCAACATATAACTCTTTTACACAACATTGAAACATAACATTTCAATTAAGTTTTACATACAAGCACTCTTTTGGAAGTAGAAATGAACAAAATAAGCAATAGCAATTTGAAGAAGGTTTGCTGATCCCAAGCCACGCACACACAAAAACACATGCAGAGACCTACTGACCTCACTTACTGTTGTACTAGGTGCAGTCCTCTCCTCGATCTAACTCATTGTGGCTGCAGCGGCTGGGGTCCTTGATAGCTGCTGCCACCATTAGATGTACAGTGTCACAAGCGCGTTGCCCAGGTCCTTGAGAAAGCTGCACCTCTTGTATAGCTTTGACATATTCTAGTTAGGGCAGATCTCAGTCCAGATGACAAACCTGTCATATGCCAATGCATTGAACAAGTTATAAAAGATGAACAATGGCCAGCACGCAGACATTAACTTGTTACTCTGTCCCAGTTATCTGGTCGTACACTCTCAGTGCGCAAGAATACCTTTCCAGCACCGTGAAAACAATGCAAATTAATTAGATATATAAGCCAAATATCATGCAAAATGTTTGGGCTATTTATACAACAGAGCTCGTGGCATCTAGAAAGAGGTTCAGGATGGTTATGGAGAAAAAGCATGTCATGGAATTGCTTGAGGTCAACTACTTTCCTCTATAGAAGATAGTAGGAGTGAAGCTGACGTAAAAATCTTTAGGATGGCAGATCTTGGTTTATACACCCAAAGGCTACAACAGCTTGGTGTTGAGACAGGGGCACGCATAAATAGCACGCACCTTAAAGATCATATTGTGACTCATTTGCCAGGAATCAGTGCATATAAAAAGGGTTGTGACGTCTTGCTTATGAACAAGATGTTGGCACAGTTCTGTGGCAAGGCTATCAAGATTGGGATGAACAGAGCCTTACCATGACCAAAATCGCAAATATAGTCAGAAATATCTTTTCAAAGAATATCAGATTTGCAGGTACATTTGTAAATCATCATGTGCTATTCCATTATATGTTATAATAATTCTGATGTTTTATGTTACATAAGAAAAATTATCATAATAATGTAAAGGTATCCACAGGATACACAACTTCAGTCGATACTAACCATGCATTTCAGGTCTCGTGCCATGTTAGAAACAAAAGAAAACATTTTATTGTTCAATCACTTGAATGAGAAACCACATACATTTTTCGTTTCTTATGCACGACAATAAAAATTTCAAACAGAGTTTACCAAACTTTATTGAATGGAACCACAGAGGTATTTGGCTGAAAATTCCTTCACTTCTAAAATTTGGGTAAACCATAGTTACAACTTATGTTTTTTGTTCTGACAGTTTTACACCATGTCCAGAAGGAAAAAAAAAACTTTCCTTTAAAATTGATAACATTGAAATTCAAAAAAAAAACTTTCCTTTAAAATTGATAACATTGAAATTCTTGAAAACTCGATCTAACAAGGTTTGCTGCTGTGTTGCTAGTGTGAAACAGTTGCCTGGTAAGAGATAGATCAGTTTCTGATTCACTCCATATCTGAAAATGATCAGTGCACCTTAATGTACCCTTGTGCAAAGTTTCATGCTTTTATCACAAACTCAACAATTTTGGGCAAAATCTGCACCGATCTCCTGGACTGCATGAATATCCTCTTTCACTACCTCTATGAACCTTCTGTGAGGTGTTCCATGAGCTGTCCTGCCTGGCAGCTCCATCCTCATCATCCTTCGACCAATATACTCTCTCTCTCCCCTCTGTATGTCTCCAAACTATCTGCTTTGTCTCTTAGTCTGCTAAACATCTAACCTTGGCTGTCCCTCTTATAAGCTCATCTCTAATTTTACCTGGTCACTCCAAAAAGGAATCTCATCTTCCTTTCTGGCACCTCGAGCTCTGCTTCCTGTTGTCTCTTCAGTGCTACTTTCTCAAATACATACACCACGACTGACCACACCAATTTTTTTTAATACACTTTGCTTTTCATCGAAGCAGAGATTCTTCAGTCACATTAACGCTTAATCTTCCGCCAACTGTTCCTCTATGATCCCCCCCCCTCCACCCTCAGTCATGCAAAATTGTCATCTTCATTCCTCTTTTTCAGTGTATCCCTCCACCTTTCTAACCCTTTCTCCACATGGTCCCTTCTTTCATTGCAGATCAATATGTTATTTGCGAACATCGTGATCCATGGGGACTCCAGTCTAACCTCATCTGTTAGCCTGTCTATCGCCACTGCAAACAGGAATGGCCCCCGAGCTCATCCCTGTCGCAGTCCCACCTCCACCTAAAACTCCTCCGTCACCACTACAGCGCACACCACAACCGTTCTGCTGCCCTTATAAATGGTCCTGTACAATTCTAACATACTTCCCTGCCACCCCAAACCTCTGCATTCATTACCATAGTTCCTCTCTAGGTACTCTGTCATAGGATTTCTCTTGATCAACAAAAACAATTTAGCGCCTTCTGAGCTTCTCTGTACTTCTCCAACACCCTCAAGGCAAATAATACATCTATGGTACTCTTTCTAGGCATGAAGCCATACTGTTGATGAGAAATACTTCTGTCCTGAGTCCAGCCTCCACTATGCTTCACTATACATCATTGTGTGGCTCATTAACTTCATTCTTCTGTAGTTCACAGGCTCAGCACATGACCTTGGTTCTTAAAAATGGTACAAGCACACTTTTCTTCTATCCTTTTGTGATTTTCTCACCTGTGAGAATTCTGTTGTACAATCAGAATCAGCTTTAATGGCTTGGTCAAAACTGGTAAAAAATTATAGTCACCTCTCCTTGATGCTTCCATACCTCCACAGCTATGTCATCTGACCAACTGCCTTTCCATTTTTCATTGTCTTTAGTGCCTTTCTAGCTACCCCTCACCAATCATAGCTACTTCGTGGTTCGCCATACTTGCCTCTTATACTCCTCTCTCTGATTTTTCTCATAAACTTCAGAACACTGCTGGTTATGCAGTTGGTTATAAAGTAGTGAACCTCACTATCCTTCAATGTAAACTGAGCTTTTCTGTGACACTCCTTTTATACTCAGTCCTGACATCTGTTTCCAGATTACCTGGTCACCTGTGCAATGTGCCAAACAAGTGTTAATTTAAAGCATTCCTCAACTTTCCTAGTCTTTTGTTGCCTCTGTCTCACCTTTTTTGGAAAGTGTTCAAAATTAAAGAATATTTCCAAATAAACACAAAAATCCATCAGTTGGAACATGTATTTTTTTTTTTTTTAGTTCAGTCTTATTAAGGGTTACATGACCTTTTTGCGTCAAACTTCCAAAATAACAAAACTTGTATTTTACAAATACAGCAGTGCCTTGGTTCTTGACCACAATTAATTCCAGAAGGCCTTGGTTCTTGACCACAATTAGTTCCAGAAGGCCGGTCGAGAAGTGAAGTGTCCGAAATCCGAAGCGCGCTTTCCCATTACAGTTAATGGAAAATGAAATAATTCATTCCAAGCCTAAAATATATTTTTTTAAAGCGTTTTTTTTTTTTTTTTTTTTCCTTGATGATAAACTGCAGAAATATGTGTATAGTTTAAATACTTTATGTAGTTAAATCATTTAAGAAATAATTTTTTTCCTTAAAATGTATGCTTTAGTAGTAGTGTACAATAGGCTGGGAGTGCATTTCCGTATCTGTAGTGACTCGGCCCCCAGCCTGTAAACCTTTTTTTTTTTTTTTTTTTATTAAAAGTGTAGAATAACTTTAAACAAGCAATAATGAGGTGGGGGGGTAACAAAGATAAATTGTTTTTTTTTTTTTATTTGTACCATGTAACTTGCAAAAAAATGTAACTTGTAACTAGAGGTAGGGTAATGGAACAAAAGAAAAAAGCAATGCAAAACAATCAACTGTTTCAAATGTCTTCAGTCTGTGTGACTCACCCCTTTTTAACAAAGAACGAATCTGTCACCTGTTTCTGGCATATTTTGAACACTTTTTTGAATTTCCTGATCACATCAGTAAAATTTTGCAGTGCTCTTTAACATTCTGCTTTATTAGGGTGATGGAGTTCGACAAAATTGTCGTTTCATTTGGCGCTGATAGCTTTTATATCGACACTTGAGTCATCCTTCAGCCTCATCAGACGACCGCTGCAGCTTACGGCTACTCGTTTATGAAAATAAGAAGCAACTTTTCGATGTCCTCCAAGATCTATGGCCTCTCCTTGCTCAACACAGTTGCTTCCTTAGGAACATCACTTGCTTTGAGGGCATCCCTGTGTTTCAGAATGGTGCTGATCGTCGATTTCGCCATGCCCTATTCCCTCAATGGCTCAGAAACACCCAGACCAGATTCGTTTCCGCTATCAAATCCTTCTTGAAGTCGACAGTTTTACGCACCACTTTCCTTTTTTCAGCACCAGCAAGTTCCACTTGCCTTCTTTGGAGCCATCATTGGGGGTTATTGCTCAATTGGAAGAAAAAAAGTCACTACCGGGATACATGTGCTTGCAGAGGAGTGTATGGGTCAACTGGATCGCGCGCGGCACGTCGTTTCCGTTTTTTTTCCAGGGGTGCGTTCGAAAGCACAATGACAAAACGTGAAGTGAGGCGTTCGAATACCGACTTTCGTTCGAAAACCAAAACAAAAAAATTTGAAATTTTCATTCGAAAACCGACTTGTACCAAAAGTGAAACATTAAAAAACCGAGGTACCACTGTATATGGCCTTTTGTAACTCCCGCCATGAAAATCTTCTCGAGGGATTTGTTTTCAACAAGAAGCAGGAAGTGACGTTGGAGGCAGTAGCGCGGTCAAGTGGACTCATTTGTTTCCATTAATTTGACCTGCGTAGATAGTTTATACAGTATTATTTTAACAATTTCATTAATGTAAGCTAGATTTAAAATTTAAAGCACAAACAATAATTTGTGACCTGTGCTATTTTTAGAACATGCCCGCAAGTGGTTCTCACAGGCAACCATGCGCCCGCAGGCACTGAATTGGTGACCCCTGTTCCAAAACAGGCAACGCTTCTTTAAAAAAAATATAACTCCCGGGCCCGTACCTTAGCACGGTCAGCCTTTTAACCATTAATCTTTCCCTCAATTGCGTTTTTTAACTTTAACGACTACGCCTTTTGCATGTTTTTTTCTTTTGGCTGTGCTCTGCTGAAAATAACCACTGGTGGAAGCTTTTGTCCAGAAGCAGGGCAGCTGAAATAAAATGCGCTCTCTCCTAGTTCTTTTCACTATGAAGTTGTCTTCTACGCATGACTGAAGTAGATTTCTAGATTAGAGTGGAGGATTGGTCTCCCTTTTTTCCAGAAGCAGTGCAGCTTAAATAAAATGCGCTCTCTCATAGTTCTTTTCACTATGAAGTTGTCTTCTACGCATGACTGAAGTAGATTTCTAGATTAGAGTGGAGGATTGGTCTCCCTTTTTTGCTGGAAGTTTTACTATCACGTTGGAGTCAAGAATGTATTTTAACCGATTCTGGAGGTAGGAGACAAGATATTTGGGAAGCTTAGTCTGTATTTTTTATTTCTGTCATTTTGTTTTTTTTTACTTTTAAAATATAATCTATAAATGTATAGATTTGATCCTTTTTTCTGTTGGTGTGTTGGGGTGCATCGTAAATTAGTAGTTGATGTGGGGTAAAATTGAAATTTTAGACCTTGCAGGGCAAGCAAGGGAATACCTCCGTCTTATAGTTGCTCAAACCGGGGTGGCTCCCTTGTGGGTACTTGAATGACATGATTGGATGAGAGGCGTGTGCAGCCGTGCAGGTATGTGACTTTTCTAAGTCCACAGGGGAATATAGCCCGAAGAAAATACAAAGATTTTTTTCACGTGTTTCAGATCAGCTGAATATCATGTCATCAGATTGTGATAACTGGACTGTGAATTGTTTCCTAAATTTTTGAAAATTATCAATATTTTTAGAGGGTGGATGTGTTTGATGTGAGCTGTAAACTTTTTGTATGCAAGTATTTTTGAGGGCTGAAAGCTTCTTAAAGGATCTTTATATATATATATATATATATATATATATATATATATATATATATATATATATGCACACAAACACACAGCTTTTCGTAGTTTTTTTTTTTTCAACGTGAAGTTTTGTCTCACACCTGAAGGCCAATAAGAAGAGACTTTGAAATTGTGAAAAAAAAAAAAATATTTCGATTATTATATTAAGAGAGAGTTATAGACAAATTTGGTCTAGGGAAAACACTTCATTGTTCGATTTAATTTTGTTGGAGAAAAATCAATTTGAAGTTATACTTCCAAGTTTTGGTTGTGAAATGTGAATCTGTCTTTGTGTAGTTTGTCTCTGAGTGCATGATTGGCTTGTCCCATTTGTGGTTTTCTTTAGGACTGGGTTGACCATATCAATACTGTTAACCACACAGCAGCCTGCAGGGACCTGCGTAACAAGTGAGGATATAGTTTTTTTGCAAAAATCTTTTCACACTACTATTAATAAATTTTATTGGACTGTGAAACATTACTCAGAACCAAATGGCTTTGCCATTTCTGTTACTAAACAAAATTGCTTTTGCTCAGAAATTATTGAATGTTACTTGAGCAGATGTTTTCTCTCTTCCTGAAGGTATCCTGATTGGAAGCCAGGCCAAAGGTTAGTTCTGTTTCTAATCTTACCACAATTATTTCCCCGTTATGTGGAACAAATTGTGTGCATTGAAAATGTTACTTCATATCTCAATGAATCTACTGGAGGGATGCATGATAATTATCTGACAATTACTGGACCGATAAAATGACAAAACAGTATGACCAATTACTGTATTTTTCGCACAGTTTTTTTTTTATTTCCCATAGTTCGGTTAGGGGTGGGACCTATACTCACACATTAAATTCGTCCATTCATCCATTTTCTGAGCCAGGTATTAATTATTGTCACAGACATCCTTGGGCGCTCTGGGCCAGTTTGAATGTAGCCGCTACATCCGTACCTCTGAAAATTGTTCGTTTCAACATCAATGGGATGTTACAAAAACAACTGAAGGACTGAACAAAAATGGCATCGAAGAGAAATCATATTCAGCAGATTACAAGATGCAGTTAGTGAAATTTGCAGTTACAGTAAGCGTCCAGGTAGCTTCTTTAGAGCAGGAAAAGCTTTGCTTGTGATAGATGGCATGCGAGCGCACATCACTCTACAGTTCAAAACTAGTTTTTGAACGCCATATCTGGCATCATCCCTGGAGGATTAACCAAAATACTCCAGCCACTTTATCTCCAGGAATCAGAGCTTTAAGGCAGTTTTGCGTAACCTGTAAGAGCAGTAGATGATGGATGGAGAGCACAGCTTCATGGAAACCAGGTGAATGAATCATGCAATTTTCAGAGATGTCATTGGATCGACAACGTTTGGGATCCACTGTCCGGTGTCTCAGGAGGTGGAAGCAGTGCACCATCATCACTGTGTATAGTGAGGATTGGGTGCGGCTGACCTCGACTCGGGATGTTGTGAGTTGGTGGGGAGAATACTTCGAATACCTCCATTTCACTCACACGCCTTCCCATGAGGAAGCAGACTTGGAGTTCACTGAGGTGGGCTCTCCTATCTCTAGGGTTGAGGTCACCGAGGGGGTTAAGAATCTCTTGATTGGCAAAGCTTGGATTGGAATTGCCCAGAGTTCCTAAAGGGTCTTGATGTTGTGGGGCTGTCCTGGTTGACACGCCTCTGCAACATCGTGTGGACATCAGAGACCATGCCTTTAGATTGGCAGTCAGGGCTGGTGGTCCCCCTTTTTACAAAGGGGGGGGGGGTGTCTTCCAAGTACAGGGGATACCACTCCTCAGCCTCCCTGGTAAGGTCTATTCAGAGGTGCTGGACAATAGGGTCCATCAGGTAGTCGAATCTCAGATTCTGGAGGAGCAATGTGTTTTTTGTCCTGGCTGTGGAACAGTGGACCAGCTCTACACCCTGGGCAGGGTCTTCAAGGGGTCATGGGAGTTCGTCCAACCACTTTCCATGTTTTAGAACTTGGAGAAGTCGTTGACCGTGTCCCTCACGGAGTCCTGCGGGCAGTCCTTAGGGTGTATGCGGTACTGAACCCTCTGATACGTGTTGTTCAGTTCCTGGTACGGCCAGTGTCAGAGTTTGGGCTGCATTGCCTGCAGAAAGTTGGACTCGTTTCTGGTGAGAGTTGGACTCTTTAAGCCTGCCCTTTGTCGCAGATGCTATTCACAACTTTGATGGACAGAATTTGTAGCCGCAGCTGAGATGAAGAGGGTGTCCGGTTTGGTGCCCTCTCACATTGCATCTCTGCTTTTTGCGGATGATGTGGTTTTGTTGGCTTCATCAAGCCGTGATTTCAAACGCTAACTTGGAGTGCTTTGCAGGAGAGTGTGAAGTGGCTGGGATGAGAATAGACATAGCCCAAGCGACTTGCAGCTATAATGGCAGCAAAAGGTGGCGCTACAAACTATTAATGCAAGGGGGCCCAATAATAATGCACGCCCCACTTTTCAGGTTTTTGTTAAAAAAGTATGACATATCCAATATCTTTCATTCCATGTCACAATTGTGTCCCACCTGTTGTTGATTCTTGACAAAAAATTGTAATTTTATATCTTTGAAGTCAGAAATGTGGCAAAAGGTTGAAAAGTTCAAGGGGGCCGTGTGTGTGTGTGTGTGTGTGTGAGTGTGTGAGTGTGTGTGTGTGAGTGAGTGAGTGAGTGAGTGAGAGAGAGAGAATTGATGATGACACGCTGTGGCGACCCCGAAAGGGCAAGCCTAAAGAAACAGAGTAAAAAGTATGTCCAATGTACATATATAAGGGGATCCCTGCTACAGCTTTCTATCAAATTGTGGATCCTTGGCCAAGAAACTGGTGAAGAGCCATGAAGTAAATGAACAAAAAATAAAGACATAGGGTGCTTTGGAGAACCATGAAGTTATCGATATTGTTGGCAAAAACCTAATATCCCAAATTTTTTGGGAGTAATATTTTATGCTAAAAAAGTAAGTTTCTTTCGGCTTGTCCCTTTCGGGGTCGCCACAGCGTGTCATCTCAGATGAACGCAGATATATGTTTGGCACAATTTTTACGCCGAATGCCCTTCCTGACGCAACCCTTCTCTGGGAGTGGAGGCCCCAGTGGGATATGAACCCACAACCCCTGGTTTACCAAACCAGTGCTCTAACCACTGAGCTACGGGGCGTCCGGAGTAATATTTTATGCTATTAATTCAATACAGGTATATTAAGCCAAATGTCTTGACCTTGCATTACAAACTGATTTACAACTGTCCAAAAATTTGAAGTGTTATGCTAATCCTAACATAAATTTACCCTTCCCTTTCCATTCCCAATGCCAACTCCACAGCAAAAGCAGAGTGCATGAGAGACCTCATTCTCCCCGTGATGATCACCAACACCATGGCACAGGTTGACCACTGAGCACAATACCTTATTTAAAACAAATTTTATTCACTTTATTCGTAGATGTCATTGTGAAGAAGCGGCCATTGTTTCTTTTCTGTTACTGGTTATCGATTGTTGCATTAATTTTTCAGTCTCTTGCATTGTTTTATTTATGAATTTTTCCACTTAAAGTATGAACTGAAAACTTTATTTCCCCCACCCCTTTAGGAGAATCATCTCACAACAGTGGTTTAAAACGCCCTTACAATGATCCAAATAACTCTGGTAGCAGCACGTTCTCTGAGGCAGATCAAAGCTATAAACATGGACCATCTCATTCCTCCAATCAAACTGTCAAAAAGTTAAAGCCTGGGACCAAAACCGCTAAGACTGCAAGTACCAAGGCTGCTATACAAGTAGGTGTATTTATTCCTATCACAAACATTACTCTGCAATCTGTCATATTTTAAAGTCACAACCATTTAGCATAAAGTTCAATACTTGTGATTTACATTTGTTAAAGCAAAACCAAACTATATCAGTCAGTTGTGTGCATGTTGAAGTGCGATGTTAAGGGGTTGAATCATGTTAAAAAAAAAAAAAAAAAACTGGTTCAGCCAGTAAGGTGCAAGTGACAATTAAAAACAACTTGGAAAGTTAAAACTAGATTGCAAGTATCAGAAGCAGGATCTATGAAGTGACAAGGTCAAATACAGTAGCCAATCACCAATTAAGCAAGTTCTCCCACTTGAAAAGACTAGGGTCCTGTAATTTTCATCGTAGTTATACCAAGGAGACAATCAGGGTGAAAAAAATCCTCAAAATCAGTTTGATTTCAAAATAATTTATTGGCTAATGATGGTTTAACATATGTATTTTGTCAGCAACAAAGGTCCATCCAATACACTTTGTTGGCAATAACAGAGGTCAAATATTTTCTGTAAGACTTAACAAGGTTTTCACATTGTTGCTGGTATTTTGGCCCATTCCTCCATGCAGTTCTTCTCTAAAGTAGTGATGTTTATGGGCTGTTGTTGGACAACACACAATTTCAACTCCCTCCAAAGACTTTCTAAGCCAGTCCTTTGTTACCGTACGAAACCATGTTTCCACCCCCATGCTTCACAGTTGGTATGATGTTCTTTGGATGCAACTCGGCATTCTTTCCTCTCCAAACATGACAAATTGCATTGTTAACCAAAATGTTCTATTTTGGTTCCATCTAACCCAGGGGTCGGTAACCCGCGGCTCCCTGGAGTGTTTTCAAAAATGTGTGAAAACAGAAAAAGATGTGTAGAAAAATCTTTTTTTTGTTTTGTTATTCCTGTAGGATTACAAACATGACAAACACTGAGTTTTTTAATGCTGTAAAAATGTGTGGAATACATATTCAATTGCCAACATTTCCGTCAAAGATTTGCGTCATATCCGGCGACGCGTGCTTCTTTGAGCTCGGTTGGTGAGTGCCTATTGCAAATAAACAAGGTGCTTGTGTGATGGGCCACGGATTGCAAAGGGAAAAACGATAGCGGAGGAGAACAGCAGATTCAACAGTTTTTCAACCAAATCATTTGCTTTCACTGCTAACGCCGAAGGTTTGCCGAGACGTCTGCTTTGTCATGAGAAGTTGTCCAGTCGTAAAAAGAATAATGTGGAAAGATATTTCCAGGGAAGACATGCTACATCTGCAGCGGAGTTGGAAGTGAAAGTCCATCTATCCATCCATTATCTACCGCTTTTCCGGGTCTGGTCGCGGGAGTAGTAGCTTCAGCAGGGATACCCAGACTTCCCTTTCCCCAGCCGCTTCTTCCAGCTTTTCTGGAGGGATCCCGGTGCGTTCCCAAGCCAGCCGAGGGACATAGTCTCTCCAGCATGTCCTGGGTCGTCCTCTGAGCCTTTTCTGGTGGTACATGCCCAGTACACCTCACCAGGGAGGCGTCCAGGAGGCATCCGAATCAGATGCCCCAGCCACCCCATCTGCCTCCTTAATGCGGAGGAATAGTAGCGCGACACTGAGCTCCACCCGGATGACCGAGCTTCTCACCTTATTTCTAAGGGAGAGCCCAGAGACCCGACAGAGGAAACTCATTTCGGATCTTGTTCTTTCAGTCGTGACCCACAGCTCATGCCCATAGGTGAGGGTGGGATCGCAGATTGACTGGTAAATTGAGCTTCACCTTTCGACTTAGCTCCCTCTTTACACAACTGATCGATACAAAGTCATCACTGCAGACACTGCACCGATCCGTCTGTCGATCTCCCGCTCCATTCTTCCCCCACTCGTGAACAAGACCGAAGATACTTGAACTCCTCCACTTGGAAGAATCTCATCCCCGACCCGGAGAGGGCACCCCACCTTTTTCCGACTGAAGACCATAGTCTCTGCTTTGGAGGTGCTGATTCTCATCCCAGCTGCCTCACACTCTGCTGCGAATCACTCCAGTGAGATCTGGAGACCACAGCTTGATGAAGCCAACAGAACCACATCATCTGCAAAGAGCAGTAATAATTCTAAGGCCACCAAACAGGACAACCTCTATGCCTCAGCTGCACCGAAAAATTCTAAATTGATTGATTAATTGATCATTCTAAAAATTACGAACAAAATCGTGACAAAGGTTAGCCTTGGAGTCGAACTCTCACCGGAAATGAGTCTGACTGCGGTTGTACAGGGACCGAACAACTCGTATTAGTGGGTTCGGTACCCCATACTCCCGAAGAATCCCCCACAGGAATCCCCAAGGGACACTGTCAAATGCCTTCTCCAAGTTCACCAAAAACATGTAGACTGGTTGGGCGAACTCCCATGCACCCTCGAGGAGCCAAGTGACTACCAGGTGGTGATCATTTGACAACTCCGCCCCTCTCTTCACCTGAGTGTCCAAGGCATGCGGTCGCAAGTCCAATGACATGACCACAAAGTCGATCATCGAACTGCGACTTAGGGTGTCCTGGTGCCAAGTGGACCTATGAACAACCTTATGCCTGAACATGGTGTTTATTATGGACAATCCGTGATGAGCACAGAAGTCCAGTAACAGAGCACCGCTTGAGTTATGATTGGGTGGGCCGTTCTTTCCAATCGCGCCCTACCAGGTCTCACTGTCATTGCCTACGTGTACATTGAAGTCCCCCAGCAGAATGATGGAGTCGGCAGAGCGGGTGCTCTCCAATACTCCCTCTAAGGACTTCCAAAAGGGTGGGTACGCTGCACTGCTGTTTGATGCATAAGCACAAACAACAGTCAGGACCCATCCCACTACCTGCATGCGGAGGGAGGCTACCCTCTCATCCACTGGGGTAAACCTCAACGTACAGGTCCACAGCTTGGGGGCAATAAGTATACCCAAACCTGCTCGGCGTCTCTCCCCATGGGCAACTCCAGAGTGGAACAGAGTCCAACCCCTCTCAAGAGGAGTGGTGCCAGAGCCCAAGCGGTGCGTAGAGGCAAGTCCAACTATATCTAGTCAGAACTTGTCGACCTCACGCACCAATTTGGACTCCTTCCCTGCCAAAGAGGTGACATTCCATGTCGCTAGAGCTAGTTTCTGTAGCCGGGGATCAGATCGCCAAGGTCCCCGCCTTTGGCCGCCGCCCAGCTCAAATTGCACCCGACCATTATGGCCCCTCTCACAGGTCGTGAGCCCATGGAAAGGGGGACCCATGTTACCCTTTTGGGCTGTGCCTGGCCTAGCCCCATGGGTGCAGGCCCAGCCACCAGGCGCTCGCATTCGAGCCCCACCTCCAGGCCTGGCTCCAGAGGGGGGGCCCCGGTGACCCGCGTCCGGGCAAGGGAAACCAAGATCCAATTGTTGTAGTCATGATAGGGGTTTTGGAGTCGTACTTTGTCTGCTCCCTCAGCTAGGAACTGTTTGCTATGGGTGACCCTACCAGGGGCATGAAGCCCCAGACAACTTAGCTCCTAGGATCATTGGGACACACAAACCCCTCCACCACATGAAGGTGACGGCCCGAGGAGGGGAGTGGAAGTCACTCGCTGGAAAGCCCAACTTGCCCAAAGTCACAAATGGTGTGAAATTGAAAGCCTACCAAAACCTGAGAAACTTGTTTGAAACATGGAATGCTCTCCCTGACATTAATAGGAAGTAACATGAAGAAATATGCATTTAGAGTATTAGCCATCTTGGATCATCATACCTGTGCAACGAGATATTCTATAACGAACTACATGAAATCAAAATACTGTATCATTATCACCTCATAGAAAAGAACTTGCAGTCATGTGTGAAGATTGTCAAGTTAACATTTTCCTTTTCTGAGTTTGAGAAGCTCTCCAGTGATGTTTGAAAACAGAAGTTACATTCAACGGGTAAGAATACATTTGCCTTAGGCACATATTAAAGGTCTAGAGGACCTATGTTATTTATATATCACACAAACGTAGATAACTTATAATTAAAAAAAACTTACATTTCTCAACAGAACGGAAATGAAATAATTTGTGCCAAAGTGCACATTTTCTTTGTAATCCGAATGCCTCTGATGTCTATTTCAAACTGAGGCTCTGTTGAAGCTGCTTCCGTGTGACATCATGCCTCGACAACGCCAGTAAACAATGGCTTCCTATACAATCATACACGCTGTGAGTGGGATCTCGAGGAGATAGACAGCAGTGATGGTTTTATGGAATGTGTAAATGCTACTGGCTTGTTGTGCGTGCATTAAGAGATCACAAGGGTTTCCAAAGCAATAAGTGTTTATTGAAGTCTGAAGACATGCAACACAGTGAGTGACTACACATACACTGCCGCAGGTAAATAACTAGAACATAGATAGGGGAGCTGACCCATTACACCTAGGAAAGGTGTATGCCCCTACTCGGCATAGTGACAAACGACCAATAATCTGTGGAAGAGATAAGAATTCAAGAGGAGGAATTCTCTTATTCTTCCCATGTTCAAAAAAACATCCCATGCAGGTGTAATTCAACCATACCATATATGTTCGAACCGGAGTTGACGAATTTAACACAAGGACAGGATTCGGCGAGACCTGCTGAAGTTGACATGGAACTTCGCACCCAAAACACAGAAATCTACGTACAACTTGTTCACGAAATAATCCAATTAAAACACGTTTACATGTCTGATGATGCTTGCACACAACAATGAGTCGTTTGTTGTTGTTGTTTTTGTACTCGCGACTAAGTCGGCGTAAAACAAAAATCTAAACCTTCGGTATCGTTCTGCGTTTAAATATTTAGCCCGTATTTTAAATAATGCACCTAACCCTTGAGAGCGCACACTGCCGTCGTCGAATTTCAGGAAGACCTCAGTAGTACACTGACTTTATACAGTATCCAAATTTCGTCACCGCCTAAACATCACATGAATACGGATATTAACTGACATATCTGTAGCGGTATTGTAGTTACATTTAAAACGATGTAGATACTTGTCAATGCTAAACAATTGAACACGTACGTACTTACTTGCTACCGAATCCAAGTGAACGCTATACCAGGTTTTCAAAGCAGTCTTCCGTGAATTGCTTGGAACATATTACTGTCCACTTTGATTTGTAAGTCCAATGTGCCTGCTTTGTCTTCACAAACCTGGTCCATAACCTGCCTATCCGTTCATGTTTCGGCCATTCATGTAAGCTGACTCCGTCAGCGTTTGACGCATAACATCCATATGCAACACACTCCATTATCGTTGCTAGCTTTTTCGCTTTCTGGTAAAATGTTGTCTTGGCATGACGTCACATTCCGGGGAGTTACAGAACTTGCTGAATCTAAGTGACATTTCGAACAAAATCTTGAGACAGACTTTGACGCTAATGGACCTTTCCGTCTGGCGATCTTCAGCTCCACCCACCTTACTGACAGTTGCCATCTCCTACAATCTTCCAAAATGGCGACTAAACAGAACAGATTTGAAGTGAACTCTCTCTTTCATATTCTGGGTAACATTCCGGTATGTTTTTTGCCAAATGCGGCAGAGTTGTCCAAGAGGGTTCTCCAGAGAGGTCTCAACTATTTCACACAAGGATTTGTACATGGAATTAAGATTTTGGACGGAGCAGGAAGCAATGTCAGAGTTACAGCGAAACTGTTGGCGATTGATGCAAAAATGTTTGATGCCTCACAAACTTCATATTGGAATCCAACAGGATAAAAAAAGTGGAATCGTGCTGCGCATGTAAAGCAGGGTGAGTACTTTTTACATAGAAAGATCACGAGTAATATCATTGTAGTCTTTATGAGTGGGTTTATTCATTCGACTTGGCTCATAATGGAACCCAGTGCGCTGTCTTAAAAGTCCGATGTGATACAAATAGGCAAAGAGACATTTCTCTTGCATGACATCCCGTATCACTAACCCAACTCTTTGGCATAAAACATCACACACTTCATTCAGCAGCTCAGTGATACGCTAACGAAGTGAAAGTTGTTCTCCTGCAATGTATAAAGTATTGATCATTAAATCAAACTCAAAGTTGCTTCTGCCTCACTTACCTTCGAACATACAGTCTTGTGTTTGTCTATTGTCCACAGTTGTACGTGCGTCTTCCGCGAGCCTTAATCCATTGTAGACTCTTCGTCAACTCTGTTTTGGGCTTTGGAAAATAAATCAAGCGAGCTCCTTGTAACCTAGCAGGATATCTTTCATCAGAATTGCACGTTCCCCAAGCGCATCTGGGGACCATTTTGTTCGTAACATTAACTTTTCCAAGCGCATGCGACTAAAATTTTAAAATAATATGATAAATATTAAATTTTAGCTACATTTGTATGATAGAGAAAATATATTTCCTCTGGATTAGACCTTTAAGCAACAAAGTGCCCGTTTGTTGGCTTCATTTTTTGTCAGTATATATTTGGAATTGACACCAAGGGTTATTTTGTTGCTCAGGTCTGAGGATGGCTACGTTGTAGCTTGACTTACAAAAGAGAAAATGATGCTGCAATTTACCTTGCATTCAATGAAAACTAAAGATAATGCGCAGAAATTAAACTTAAACTATTATTTTAATTTTATTATATCTCTAGGCTTGAAGTCACCAACTTGGTTAAAAAGCTCCTCAGTGGCAAGGCCCCAGGGGTGGTTGAGATTCGCTCGTAGTTCCTAACCACTAGGGATGTTGTGGGGCTGTCCTGATTGGCAAACCTCTGCAACATCGTGTGGACATTGCCAACAGTATCTCTTAATTGGCACACTGTGTTGGCGGTCAATTTTTTAAGAATGGGAAACGGAGGGTTTGTTCCAACTACAGAGGGATCACAGTCCTCAGCCTTCTTGGTAAGGTCTGTTAAGGGGTGCTGGAGAGGTAGGGTCTGTGATAAAGTTGTCTCTGTTTCAGGAGGAGAAATGTAGTTTTTGTCCTGGCCGTGGAACAGTGAACCAGCCCTACACCCTTGGCAGAATCCTTGAGGGTGCGTGGGTGTTTGCCCTTCCAATGTATGTTTTTTGTGGACTTGGAGAAGGAGTTAAACGGTGTCACTCGGGGAGTCCTGTGGGGCTCTTCAGACGTTTAGGGTACCGAACCCCCTGATGCAGGCTTTTAAGTCCTTGTATGACCAGTGTCACAGTGTTGTCTGCATTCCTGGCAGTCAGTCTAACTCATTTCCGGTGAGAGTTGGACTCTGCTAAGGCTGCCCTATGCTGATTTTGTTCATAACCTTTATGGACAGAATCTCTAGTTCTAGCAGAGGTGTCTCTGTTCTGTTGGCTTCATCAAACCGCAATCTCCAACGCTCCCGAGAGCGGTTCATAGCCGATTGTGAAGCGGCTGGGATGGGAATCAGTACCTTCAAATCTGAGACCATGGTTCTCAGTTCGGAAAAGGGTGACATGCTCTCTCCGGGTGGGGGATGAGGTCATGTCCCCCAGTGGTGGAGTGCTTTTTGTTACATCATGCATAAATGTAGGAAAGCATTTCTAACATGGTTGTTGTCATGTGATTGTCTTGGGCTGCTTTTGCTCCTTCAGTACCTGAACTTGCTGTGATTGATTGGATCAATGAATTCTGTTCTTTCACAGATGACCCTGTAGATGATATCCAGGCATCAATTTGTTACTTTTAGCTGGCTTGCACTTGGGTTCTCCAGCAGGTTAACAATCCAAAATACACCAGCATGTCAACTCCTGAATGGGTTAAAGAAACAAAATTTGTTTTGGAGTCGCCGAGTCAAGGTCCATATAATTTAAATGGAGTGACATGACCATAAATGGTCGTTTATGCTTGAAATCCCTTCATTTCTGCTGGATTCAAACAATTTGGCAATGAAGATTTGGCCAAAGTATCGCCACGACAATGTCTAAGTCATTATCAGCGATGGAGCTTGATTTCATGTGTTGCTGCTCAGGATGCCCCAACCTGTTACAGGTCCCTTTTTTTTTTATCCAGGTCCAGGTCAGACTATTTCTCCTTAAAGGGAATGGAAGGACCGCAATGCACCTTTTTTCTCATATTATGCATCTTTTATGCTGAATACAAATCTTAAAGTCGTTATGAAGGAAACATTTTTATTTTTCGATCTGCAACAAATGATCGTACATTGTTGTAGCCGCCGGAAAATGACAGAAACATGGTGGAGAAAGCCGATCAGGGGCGTGACGTAGGATGTTGTAACAACATGGATCCCGTAGGAATACACTGTAATAACGGTGATGAATTTTCCGATAATTTGAGCGATCAACATTATTCTGAAGGGTCCCAGGAAGACAGTGAAGAATACGAGCTTTATGACGGCGTTAAAGTTCATCAATTTGAGTCAGTTAGACAGCACGCACTTGCCAATTCAGACGGCGAATTCAGCTGGCGATGAAGATGCCGACACAGCAGTCAGACCCATCGTGGAGTATGTACATTACATTGTGTTGGAAATATCGACTGGTAAGCGTTTGTGAAGTTCTTGTTTGGTTTAGTTAGTCATAAACTGATAAATTGTAAAGGCTTCGGTATTCTGAATGAATATGCAAAGTTTTCGGTCTTGCTTTGAAATTATGCAAACGCTGTGTATTTAGTGATTTGGCACGCGACAATTTGCGTGTAAAATGCTTATTATTGCACCTAAATACACAGAAGCCAATAACGGCCCAAGTTGATATTTTTACAAAAGAGTAATAATATAATGCTGCTTTCTTTCGGCTTGTCCCATAAGGGGTTGCCAAAGTGTGTCATCTCAGAGATCTCCTCATATTTGTTAGGCACAGTTTTTAATAATTAAAAAAAAATCTTTTTTACGCATTGGTTTTTATCTTACAATCACTGAGGAATTCTCAAAACGAATTTTTTTTTTTTTTTTTTTTGACGTGAATACACGTAACAATTTGTCACGTCAGAGGTAAGAGGATAAATACGAGAAATCGGCGCTGGGCATAAATGGTGTCCCTTATAGTCAAACCTTTGTTGCGGCACGGAACACGTCACATCCGCGCTGGTAGGTCATGTGACTCGCAAAAATGTTGGCACCCCTGAAAATTCTTAATTGTTGAATGGAATGGGAAAATCTTCTCAAAACACTTAAATGAGAGAGGATTTAACATCACATTCTCAAAATAGGGTACATATTACATGACCTATTGGATACACTGATCATGCAAAGCACTGGATTTCCCTTTTAAGCATAGAGATGGAAATGTTAAGTGGGGCCAGTAGTGTGCAAAATATACTTTAAGAAGTTGAAGAAAATGAGAAGGAAATAGGAGTGGTGGGTGTGGAGTTTTTAACCAACTTATTGAACAGAATACTAGCGTGTGAGAAGATTCCTGAAGAATGGAGGAAAAGTGTGCAAGTTCCCATTTTTAAGAACAAAGGTGATTTGCAGAGCTGTGGGAACTATAGAGGAATAAAGTTGATCGTCCACACAATGAAGTTATGGGAAAGAGTAGTGATGCTCGATTTAGGGCAGAAGTATCTGTCAGCAACTGTATGGTTTCATGCCTAGAAAGAGTACCATAGATGCATTATTTTCCTTGAGGACGCCAGTATGTATGAGGGCAGCAGAGCAGTGGTGAGGTGTGCTGTTGGTGTGACAGAAGGATTTAAGGTGGAGGTGGGATGCAAATGGGATCATCTTTCAGCCCCTGCCTGCTGAGCTAATGGATAGGTTGACAGGTGAGGTGTAATCCCATTGAACCATGATGTTCGCAGATGATGTGATCTGCAGTGAAAGCAAGGAGGAGGTGGATGAATAATTAGAAAGATGGAGGGATGCACTGGAAAGGAGAGGAATGAAGATTATCCAAAGTAAAACAGAATACAGTGAAGAAAATAAGTATTTGAACATCCTGCTGTATTGCAAGTTCTTCCATTTAGAAATCATGGAGGGGTCTGAAATTTTCATCGTAGGTGCATGTCCACTGTGAGAGAGAGAATCTAAAAAGAAAAATCAAAAAATCACAATGTATGATTTTATTCATGATTTGTGTGATACAGCTGCAAATTAGTATTTGAACACCTGAGAAAACCAATGTTAAAATTTGGTACAGTAGCCTTTGTTTGCTATTACAGAGGTCAAACGTTTCCTGGAGTTGTTCACCAGGTTTGGACACACTGCAGTAGGGATTTTGGCCCACTCCTCCAAACAGATCTTCTGTAGATTAGACAGGTTTCTGGGCTGTCGCTGAGAAACAGAGTTTCAGTTCCCTCCAAAGATTTTCTATTGGGTTTATGTCTGGAGACTGGCTCGGCCACCCCAGAACTTTGATATGGTTCTTACGGAGCCACTCCTTGGTTTTCCTTGGTGTGTTTTTCGGTTCATTGTCATGTTGAAAGACCCAGCCACGACCCATTTTCAATGCTCTGACTGAGGGAAAGAAGTTGTTCCTCAAAATCTCACAATACATGGCTCCGGTTATCCTCTCCTTAATACGAGGTGATATCTTACATGGGGATCCACTCCGATTGAGATTGTCATATTTAGCTTCTTCCATTTTCTAATGATTCCTCCAATAATGAACCTTTTTTCACCAAGCTGCTTGGCAATTTCTCCATCATCCTTTCCAGCTGTGTTGAGTTGTACAATTTTGTCTCTGGTGTCTTTGGACAGCTCTTTTGTTTTGGCCATGTTACAAGTTTGAGTCTTACTGATTGTATAGGGTGGACAGGTGTCTTTATCCAGCTAACAACCAGACACAGGTGCATCTGATTCAGAATAATACATGGAGTGGAGATGGGCTTTTGAAGGCGGACTAACAGGTCTTTGAGGGTCAGAATTATACCTGATTGACGTTATTTGCAGCTGTATCACACAAATAAGTCGTTTTGACTTGTCCAGAGGCCAGAGAGTGAGTATATTGGTAGGAGGGTGCTGAGGATGGAGCTGCCAGGCAAAAGAGTGAAAGGAAGACCAAAGAGAAGTTTGAGGAATGTTGTGATGGAAGGCACAAGGTTAGTTGGTGTTAGAGAGGAAGATGCAGGAGATAGGCTTAGATTGAAAAAGGTGACACGCTCTGGCGACCCGTAACGGGAGAAGCCGAAAGGAAAAGAAGAACAATCTGACCTTTTTTTTATGTTTCTTCAGGAGTAATTGCTTCATTCTCGGTGAGTTGCCTTTCAGCCCATGTCGGTCCAGGGCTCGTTTTACTGTGGAAAACACTTTCTCACCAACTTTATTCAGCATCTTCACAAGATCTTTCGCTTTTATTTTGGGGTTGATTGGCAGATTTTGGATCACGACACGTTCATCTCTGGGACACAGAGCCCTTCTCCTTCCTGAGCGGTGTGATGGCTGGACATTTCAATGATGTTTATACTTGCGTACAGTGGTACCTCCGCTTCCGAAATTAATCAGTTCCGGAAGTTGTTTCGTAGTGTCAGTTTTTCTAAGTAAACGGGCATATTACATGTAAATAGCGTAATCTGTTCCTAACCCCCCTCTGCCAAAAATAAGTATTTAATTAAAAAAAACAAGTTCATTTACCTTTGACTATGCAAAGAGAAAGGTGAGTGAGAAGCGAAAGGCATGGTGGGTGATGTGATGGCTGGACATTCCCACAGTGTTAATACTTGCTAATGATTGTTTTAACAGATGAATGTGGCACCTTCAACCATCTGGTATTTGCACCCAACCATGAACCGGACTTGGGGAGTCCCACAATTATTTGATTTCTTGGCTGATTTTCTTTTCATTTTACAATTATTTCGAACAAGTAAGCGTTTGAGGTGTGGCCTTAAATACATCCCCAGGTGTGCCATGAATGGACCTTTCCGACTGGCGATCTTAAGCTCCGCTGCTCAGATCCAAATTAGTGACTGAACAGAACAGGTTTGAAGTTGACTATCGCGTATTCCAGATAGTATTGTGGTAGGTTTTTTAAATACATCAGACTTGTCCAAGAGAGTTCTACAGGGAGGTCTCAACTATTTCACACAAGGATAGGAACACGGAATTAAGATTTTGGACTGAGCATGACGCAATGTCAGAGTTACAGCGAAATGTTCGCAATCAAGGCAAAAAATTGTGATGCCTCACAAACTTCATGTTGAAATCTAACAGGATAAAATAGTGGAATTGTACTGCACATTAAAGCAGGCTGATTACTTTCAACTTGGAAAGATCATGAGTAATATCATTGTAGTCTTTATAAGTGAGTTAGGTATTGGATCTGGATATTGAGCTGTAGGTCAGCACTTTAATATTTGCATTATATTAGCCTTTTTTGTGAATAAACTCTACTCAACAACATTCTGATTTAACTCTTCGTCACCTAGCTTGCACTGGGGTAAACAAATTTTTTTAGCCCATTCTCTATGCCATCTGTACATTATGCAAATAACTGGGTGTATTCATTTGACTTGGCTCGTAATTGAACCCAGTGCTCTGTCTTAAGTCTGATGTGATACAAATAGGCAAATATACATTTCTCTTTCATGACATCGCGCATTTACGTATCACTAACCTGACTCTTCGCTATAAAACATTACACATTTATTTCAGCTGGATAGTGATACCCTAACAAAGTAAAAGTGGTTCTCTTGCAATGAATAAAGCACTGATAATTCATGCATGCTACTGACAACCAGTATTCCTTGCAGGACAACATGGCTTGTCAACCCACGGGCTAAGACAATGCGGCTATCTGATTGGCTATTGTTGTACAAGTGATTGACAGGTCAGAAAGGTCCATTAACTTACATTGTCAGATATCAGGTGCTTCAAAAACCATGACCTTATCCTCTCTGCTTCCCCATGTTCTTTTAACACATTCATGGGCAGGGTGGCAATTTTTTGCCTTATTGAGATAAAAGTCTCCTAACAAGCCACAATCAAGGAAATAACACTTTTTTTCGTTTAACGTATAAAACAAAGGGCAAAAAAGTACCCTCTCGCGGGCAGCGTCCTAAAACTGGGATGGGTATGTTATCAGTTCTGTGAAGTGGTACTAGTTATTTTTATTAATTAATTCTTATTCTAGAATGACACTTACGCATTAATAATACTAATGGATTAGACCAACTTGGTTGCATACTGACCTTTGTCCCTTTCTTCTCTTGGAAAACGCTCCACGTGTATTTGAGAGAGCCATGTTGGGTCAGGAAGGAAAGGGAAATAACTCCGTGCTAACTTTTACCGATGAGTTATCCTCTCCTGATACCAAATTATGGCTTCAGATTAAAACATTTAAATATTTTGATATACTGAAGGATATAATGTGTGAAAATCATGTCCCAAAAATGCGATGTGGCCCACGAATAGGTTAAGACATTTTCTGTATGCAGACTTTTGACTTGAAAAAAAGACTTCTCCAAGTAATTCATTATATTGACATTAAACAAAATTTAACAATTTGGATGATCCTGACTCACCTGAAACAAGAGTTTTTGTCTGACTTCAGACAGTGAATGGAAAAAAAAAAACCAAATGTTTTTGCACAGTATATATGTGATGCCGATTAAATCATACTGAGTTAGTTATTTCAAAATAGCTCACAAGGCAAGAAAGTGTGGCCACCTCAGTTGTAACATTTAATGGCACATTTAAATGACCCCTTTTCCCCCTTGGACAAACAATACAATAGATTTTTTTTTTTTTTTTTGGGGGGGGTGGGGTAAGAAAATAATAAGGCCATATTGCCCAGCCCTTGTTGCTGCACAAAGTGTGTCCAGTGCGTCTGCCCACCAATTAGTTTTGAGCCTTCAAACTGGTACCTTCAATGATAATCGGACATTGCGAGAAACTCCATAACAAAATATCATTATTTCTGTTTCTTCAAATTAATTACGTCATTGTTTTCTTCATCGCAGGCATCTGTCTGCATGGTTAAGGCTGAAGATGCACAGGCTTTGGCAAACCAAACAGACCTCACCATTGGAGAGCAGCTAATTACAGGTTCAATTGCCAAGGTACCAACTTGAAGATATACCACTAATTTGAATTAAATTGAATTAAAAATGAACTCTGTGCATCATAGACTCATCACAGCATATGTTGTGCTTCCATCTTTTTTGGAAGTCAGAGATTTCAACCCATTGATCAATGTTGTAATTCATCTAACACCCTTGCTACCCGAAGTTATTTTTAATCCCCTTTTCCCACCTCTCCCTTAAATGTTAAGTGAATTTTAGAAAAATATTTAGTTGTCTTACATCTGGAAAAGATGGATTGTACTCAACTCACTCATACACACCCTTTTTACGTTTTAGGAACCAGAGCCAGGGCAGTATTCTGGCTACAGTAACAGGTTTGTTTTTTAAAGCCCACATTTCACGTTTCCAATTTGAAATTGGCTGTCTTCTCTGAATTTATATTTTTGATTCACAGAAAACATACCGCAAGTCCAGACAAGGGTGCTGAAACTAAAGGCCCTGGTAAGAAATCAGATCGGTTTTGTTGTTGTGTAACAGTTGTGTTTGAGTCTTGCACAATGACTTTGTACACTGTAATCATTGCAAAGAAAGCATGTTAACACTATGTTCAAGCACACCAGCCTATCAATGTCAATGCTGTCTCCAAAACCACTACCTTTTCAGAAATAAACATTTAAGTTACCTAATGCATCATTTCAGTTACTATGAAATGTTACATACCATATTTTCCGGATGGCAAGCAGCTACTCTATTTTTTAAATTTTTTTTTTATTATTTATTTATTTATTATTTTTTTTTGCACCGTGAACTCTGCTGCCTGTTTTCTAATGCTGTTAAAATATTTTTACGCAAGTGGCTATGAGTTTTTAAAACTTGTTCAGGCAAAATAGGTCAAACATGGCTGTTCCCGACAATGCACATGGCTTTGGCCATCCGCACAGGCTTCCAATGTGGAGAAGGAGAATTTACTTTCACCAGGCCTAGAAGAAGACACTACCTGAATTTCGCGTATAGCAGGGCGAAACTACCTCAATTGCCTGGAGAGGAGGAAGAACTTACCTCAACTGCCCTTAGAGGAAGAACAATCTACCTCATTTGCCCGTAGAGGAAGAAGAATCGTTCTCAATTGGCTGTAGAAGAAGAATTGTCCTCAATTGGCCGTAGAAGAACCTTCCTCAATTGAGAAGATGGTGCTAGTTGTTGGTGTCCTTGCAGCAGGACGCTGCATTGACACCCTCAAACACAAAATTTTGAAATTCAAAACTCTTCAACAAAAAGTGGCCATATGTGAAGTTCTTCCAGTGGATTTTAAGCACATCAAGCAGTGGTTAGAGCACTGGTTTGGTAAACCAGGGGTTGTGGGTTCGTATCCCACTGGGGCCTCCACTCCCTGAGAAGGGTTGCGTCAGGAAGGGCATCCGGCGTAAAAATTGTGCCAAACATATATGTGCGTTCATCTGAGATGACACGCTGTGGCGACCCCGAAAGGGACAAGCCGAGAGAAACTTACTTTAAGCAGCGTGAAAGAATCTACTATCACGTAGGGATTAAAAGGCTGGACTGCTACGTCAGAAGAACAGCACACATTCAACAGTAACATGAAAATGACAGAGAGCAACAGAGAAACTGAAATGTGAAACATTCTGAGGTTGTTACCCCGGTACTTTATTGGGTTCAGTGAACAGGAGGAGGATGAATAAAAGCAATGACTTTTTTGTTAGTCACTGTTTGGAAACAAGGTATGTAATTAAAGTGTATGGAATGTCAGTGTTCTTGTCGAGATGAAATATATGTTCAAATGTACCATAAAATACAGTTCTTGTTTGATGTTTTTACCCAAAATATATTTATAATTAAAAATACTTGAACTTTCATCTATTTTGGCAGACATGCCAGAACGCCTCTTCCGGAGTTTTTTTAACCTCCTACGTCACACCTAGACGACTTGTGTTTGTGGACTTGGATGATCGCTCGCACCATTGCTTGTTGACGCCGACGAAAAATATTTGATTTGAGAATTCCTCAGGGATTTTAAGATAGAGTCAATCTGTAACAATGGTGACGAAGTATGTGTTTCAGTTTTGTAGTAATTCAAATTATTCTGGTCTCAGTTTACAATATTTTCTTAAAGATTCAAACTCAGAAGACAGTAGGTAAGGCTTGTGCAAACAGAGGGCAAATTTTACCAAACCCAGTCAGCAGTCTGTCATATGCAGTGAACATTTCACCATGGACTCTTTTGCTGGTTTTAAAAGAAAAGCAAAAAAGAAAACCTGGATCAGTGCCTCCCGTACATCCAGTTCCGACACCTGGACAGATCAGTGTTGCTAAGGGGAACAAATGGGAACTTGGATCAACCGCTAAACCTGGACAAGGTGCAACAAGCTCAGAGGAGGACATAACCTTTGACACCTTTTATAGAGCTCGTATTCTTCACTGTCTTCATGGGAGCATTCAGAATAGTGTTCATCGCTCGAAAAATCGGAAAATTCATCGTCTTTCTTACAATGTATTCCAATGCTTGCCATGTTGTCACCAGGTCTGACGTCATGTTCCTTCTTGGGTTTTTCAGTTTCATTTCCATCTTTTTCCGGCGAATCCAGTAATGTGCGATCATTTTTTTGCAGATAATCAAAAAATAAAAGTTTCCTTCAAAACCGATTTCAGATTTGAATTCTGCATAAAAAAATTATAAAATGAGCAAAAAGGTGAAATTGAGGACCTTCCATACCCTTTCAGAAAGATAAATGTATAACTGAAAATCATGTGGTGGAAGATGTTCAAGGAAGAATGTTGTGCGGCCTAATGAAAGAGGTGAGATAGGCTCTCTGTGGAAAGGAGGAGCTCCCGGAAGACTGGATTTTGACAGCCAAGGTGATCAAAGAGGCAGGAGAGTACTTGGTGTCTCGTCTGGTAGCAAAGGGGAAAAGGAGACTTTGTTGTGAAACCCCAAAGTACTAGAAGTTATATCAGGAAAGAGGAAGAGCAAAATCCAGCGATACAACAAGCCTGCATTTAGGGTAACACAATGGGAAAAAAAAAAAAAAAAAAAAGGATAATTTTTCGCTGGTACAATTGGTACACACCAAGATAAACACCCGACCTCGCTACTGCAAAAGGTCACTTCCTGGTTCTTCTCCAACACAAATGCCTCAAGAGGATTTTTAATGGCGGGAGATGCAAAAATCCATAGATCATGACATATGGTGAAAAAACGGATGGGTCCATTCCAGCTGGCTTTTTTTTTTTTTTTTTTTTTTTTTTTAATACTAAAAAATGATGCCTTACATTTCAGTAGACCTTTAACTTTGCCAGTTCCTCGTCTGCAACACTTTTATACTCCCACTCCTTTAAATTTCAGCATGTCAACGCATTTTCATCTCTATTACCCTAACCTGCTGTACATCCTTCCCATCGCTCTGTCTGTCTGGCCGACCCATAGAGATCCTTTTCACCTTCTTTAGTGTCCAGCCTGGCGTATCCGCAAAGGCCTCTTTACCACCTCTACATATGTCCTTCGTCGCATCTCAGTGTATTCCTTTCTCATCTCCTCAGTCCTCTCTGTCCCACTCTTTCTTCACTAACCTCTTTCCTTGTATGAGTTCCTGTACTTTGAGGTTCCATCAGTCTCCTCCCCTTTCCTCCTAGATGATATACCTTGGCTGTAGTTCTCCAGTCTTCCTGGAGCTCCATGTGTCTAGAGACCCTGTCTCACATTTTTTTCAAAAGGCCACACAACACCCTTCCTTTCACACCTTCCACCACGTGGTTTTCTACGCTTTTAATCTTCCTCCACACCTCCAGTCATGCTACACACCACCATCTAATGCTGTCTAGCTACACTCTCGCATACCTTACTGTTTTAAAACATTTCTGATACCTCGCTCAGGAGTTCGGTATCAAATTTTAATAGGTTCGTCGGAGATAGGCACTCAGAAATGAAGACAAGACACACTTCTGGCTACCAACAATTGGCACTTTATTGGTCCCACACAGAAATGGTAACACAAGCACAAGCACAAATCACGTGGTATGAAGCTAAGTAATATCCAATCAGCTCTTAGAAGAATATCCAGCTCTTACCGTGCGCCAATAGGAGGGAGAGCCAACACTCCAGGTAGAGAGCAGCTTCAATACCGGCTGGGCATCCGTACGCAACCCGCAGCAGACTCTACCGAGAGTATCTAAAGTTCTCCTTTTATACTCTAAGCGTGTGCGGAAGGAGGGGTGAGTGGCCAATTCATCCCGCCTGACGCCACACTATTCTTTGTTACCAACAAATGGCGTTGCACGACATCATATAACACAAAAACATCTTTTTATGACATTGCTGGTTATTCAAAGCTATTGCGATCGTCTTTTAGGTTATACAAAGCTATTGCGAAACATATACGAAGCTATTGCGAAACATCTTTTAATTATGGAAAAACAACACAATAAAATTATTCTTACTTCACTTACTATCTCAATAACCTTCAGATTGTCTTCACAATATCATTTACCTCCGAAAATTTGTCCCTCAAAGTTCCTTTCCTGTATGCCATACTGAACCATAACTTCTTTATCACCTCATTTTCCTTCACCAGCATGTAAATTATAATCTGGAGCAGTCACAACACACTGTGTCTGCGATCCTCAGAACTGCTTAATCTTGCTCCTTCCAGAATTTCTTTTTCACCCTAGGTCACATCACACAGCTGCTAATAACATTATACATATAATACCCTCAGTTTCAATTTTGAGTCTCATCACTCAATTAGATCTTTTCATATCAAAGACATCCATCTATCCGTCCATCCAATTTTCTACCACTTCTCTGGGTCGGGTCGCAAGGGAAGTAGCTTCAGCAGTAATACCCAGACTTCCCTTTCCCCAGCCACATCTTCCAACTCTTTCGAAGAGATCCGAATGCGTTCCCAGGCCAGCCAAGAGCCGTCCTCGGGCTTGCTTTCCAGTGAGTCATGCCTGGAACACCTCACCAGGGAGGCGTCCGGGAGGCATTTGCATCAAATGCCCTAGCCACCTCATGTGGCTCCTCTGAATGGAGAGGAGCAGCGACTCGACACTGAGCCCCTCCCAAATGACCAAGCTTCTCAGCCTATCGGTACAGGAGAGCCCAGACACTCTGCAGAGGAAACTAATTTCAGCCACTTGTATCCGGAATCTTGTTCTTTTGATCACGACTCACAGCTCATGCCTATTGGTCAGGGTAGGAACGTAGGTCGACTGGTAAATTGAGAGCTTTGCCTTCCAACTTATCTCTCTCTTTACCATAACAGACTGATACAAAGTCTGTATCACTGCAAACGCTGCACCGAACCACCTGTGGATTTCCTGCTTCATTTTTCACTCACTTGTGAACAACACCCCAAGGTACTTTAATTCCTTCATTTAGGGCAAGATCTCATTCCCGACCCGGAGAGGGCACGCCACCCTTTTCCGGCTGTGAAGTGAGAGTTAGAGATCACAGCTTGATGAAGCCAACAGAATTACATCATCTGCGAAGAGCAGACATGCTATGCTGATGCCACTAAACAGGACACTCTAAGCCTCTGCTGCACCTAGAGATTCTGTCCATAAAATTTAGGAACAAAATCGTTGACAAAGGGCAGCCTTGGTGGAGTCCAACTCTCACTGGAAATGAGTCTGTCTTATTGCCAGCAATGAAGACCAAACTCTATGACACCGGTCGTACAGGGACTGAACAGCGTGTATCAGAGGGTTTGGTACCCCATACTCCCAAAGAACCCCCACAGGACTCTCTGAGAACGCCTTCTCCAAGTCCACAAAACACAAACGCTGGTTGGGCGAACTCCCTTGTACCTTCCTGGATTCTGCCGAGGGTGGAGAGCTGGTCCATTGTGTTCCACTGCCAGTACAAAAACGACATTGCTCCTCCTGAATTTGAGATTCAATGACATGACGGACCCTCCTCTCCAGCACCCTTAAATAGACCTTACCAGGGAGGCTGAGGAGTGTCATCCCCCTATAGTTGGAAGACACCCTCTGGACGCCCTTCTTAAAATGAAAAGATGGACCACCATCCCAGTCTGCCAATCCAGAGGCTCTGTCCCCGATGTACACAATGTTGCAGAGGCGTGTCAACTAGCACAGCCCCGCAATATCCAGAGCCTTTTGGAACTCCGGGCAAATGTCATACATCCCTGCGGCCCTGCCAGCAAGGAGCTTTTTAACAACCTCTGTGACATCAACCCTAGAGATAGAAGAGCCCTCCTCAGAGAACCCTTACTGAACTTCCTTATGGGAAGGCATGTGGTGGAATTTAGGTCTTTGAAATATTCTCCCCACCGACTCACAACATCCCAAGTTGAGGTCAGCAGTGCCTCCATTCCCACTATACACAGTGTTGACGTTCCCCCTCCTTAGACGCCGGACAGTGGATAAGAATTTCCTCAAAGCCGTCTTGAAGTTGTTCTCCATGGCCTCACAGAACTCCTCCCAAGCCGGGGTTTTTGCCTCTGTGACCACTGTAGCTGCAGGCCGAAAATTTCAGATATGACTGGAGGAGTCAGCTTTAGAGCATCCCCCGCTGTTGTTGTCCACTAACGTGTTGGGGGTTGCCGCCAGGACAGGCACCAACCACCTTACAGCCACAGCTCCGCCTCACCAATGGAGGCGCGAATCATCGGCCACTCATCGCCCCTACCTCCCCCTTTCAGAAGTGGCTGTTGAAATTCATTCTGACAGGAGAATTTGCCAGCCGTTCCCAGGAGACCCACGCAATTCATTTGGGCCTGCCACGTCGGACAGGCATCTTTCCCCAAAATCGGAGCCAACTCACCTCCCGGTGTTATAAGTTGAACGCTCCTCCCCTTTCTTTGCCCAAGTTTCCAAGACATGCAGTCGCAAGTCCAATGATACAACCACAAAGTCGATCATCAAACTGCGACCTATGGTGTCTTGGTGCCGAGTGCACATTTGGACACCCTGATGCTTGAACATGGTGTTCGTTATGGACAATCCGTAATTAGCACAGAAGTCCAGTAACAGAACACCTCTCAGGTTCTAAGCGGAGCTCTTCTTAGAGCCCCATCTCCAGGCCTGAAAATACAGAGGGGGGGCCCCTGTGACCCGCGTCTGGGCAAGGGAAACAGAGATCTAATATTTGTACTCGTCATAGGGGTTTTGGAATCATACTTTGTCTGATCCCTCACCTAGGACCTTTTTGACATGGATGACCCTCCCAGGGGCATGAACCCCCAGACAATTTAGCTCAGAGGATCATTGGGACACATATACCTCTCCACCATGATCAGGTGACGGCTCAAGGAGAGGACACACATCCAAGCCATTACAATTAGAATTTTATTTAATGGCCACATATATATCAACACACAATTTGTCTCCAGCAGTCGGTGCCACCCTGGTACAACATTCATGTTGCGTACTAAGAAGAACAAACAAGAACAAAGAACAATAGACATTCAATTATTAAGAAACTAGTCCTTATTAGAGTCACAGTTGTGTAAAGATGCAGAGTCTTCGAGCATTTAAAGCAGGTCGAGTGCATCAATGCCCCACATTGATATTCTCCAGCGTGCCATTACCTGTTTGCGGTTCACGTTATTTAAGCTCTCCCCATCTGCACCATGGTAAAATCATTTAAACCTTGCCCCTAAATTTATAGCCTTAACACCTTTCCACATGCTCTTAGATGCACAATATATCAACCTTTATCCTAATCATTGTCAACAAACCTCTGACCTTTTCCCGACAGTCAAAGACTCCACACTCAGCTGCATGCTTTGTGATTTGGTCTACTGTTTCTGCCGAAGAACTTGCCTTCCACCTTTCGTTAGTCTTCGACCCACAGTACCTTAATTTTCCCTGGTGCCCTGCAGGTTAACGGTGCCAGGTACGATGTTCTTCACCCGAGCCACAACCTGGATTCTTTAGACAAAAGCTCGTTTTTATTTGGCAACGTTTTTAGACGTATTCCCTTCCTGACGCGACCCTCTGCATTTATCGGTGCTTGGGACCGACCTACAGTTTGCATTGGCTTGTGCCCCCCATAGGGCTGCTTTATAACAAAGTTTTGAGATTAATTTTTGTTGTTGACCAAATACTTTTCCACCATAATTTGCTAATTTCTTTAAAAATCAGACCTGATTTTCTGGATTCTACCTGGATTTTACCTCTCAAGGTGAGGTATACCTATGATGAAAATTACAGGTGTCTATCATTTTATATTGGAGAACAATTAGTGTATAACTTTTTTGCCCCCACTGTAAAGCTTAAAATAGACATAAACAAATTTCATCTTTATAAATAAATTTTAGTTTTATATATTACTTATAGTATACGTATACATTTTGGACAGAGCAGTATAGACTTGTTAGCACACCTGCCTCACAGTTCTGATGACCCAGGTTCAAATATAGATTTACCAGTGTGGATTTTGCATGTTCTCCCTGTGCCTCTGTGTGTTTTCTCTGTGTTTTCCGGTTTCATCGCACAGCCCAAAAACATGATAGATTGATTGAAGACTCACAATTTCCCATCGATAAACGTATGAATAGTTGTTTGCTTACATTTGCCCTGTTATTGGCACGAGTCCATGGTGTATCATGCTTCTTGGCCAGTCACCTGGAATCACCTTCAGCACCCCGACGACCTTAGTGAAGATAAGCAGTATGGAAAATGGATGGCTGGGTATCAGTATTATTGAGCGCTAAAAGTACAAAGATGTTAACTTTTGGTACCTTTCAGTTTTTTGTTTTTACCGAAAGAGAGCTGAAGCAAAATGACATTTCCCAGAATGCTCAGTGTTACTGGCTCATGCGCATCACGGCGCTGTGCCAGTTGTCACTGGTATTGAAGGAAACGTGTTGCTCACAAGATTGAAAACAGTCATCCAATACTTCCTTCCAGTTATTCCAATTACTAGTTCATTACAGCAACACATTCAGTACACCACATTACTATTGACAGTTGTCGAGTACATAAAGTACCAGCTTTTTTTTTTTTTAATTGGTTACAGTCCAAAGCATATACACCTCAAGGCGTTAACATTGTTGAACATCCGCAACTTGGAAATTATTTCCAACATGCAGTTAGTATTCATTCATATTGACAGTGACACAGTGTGGTTCATGTTCATGCTAAAATATGCAGATACATGACAAATATGGTGGTCAGAGTTGGCAATAAACTCCATACTGATGCCTGTGTGCTCCTGATTAAAGGTCCAGGCGTGAAGGACAAATATCAACCAACTGTTTTTAATTACCTTTGCTGCACATGCGCACTTCTAATATTGAGAGATAAAAAAAATGAAATTTGTGAGTTTAACAAAACACGTTTCCATTTTAACACAAATCATTGTCAAATGGAGATTTGTCCATAACTTCAAAATTCTCAAGTTACTGAAATAGATGACTGGAGCTGTGGCTATAAAGAAGGCGGTGTCTGCCCACGCTGGCCGCAATCCCCAAAACAATTGGTCGGCACCAACAGTAAGGGATGCCGTCAAGGAGGAGTAGGCCTGGTGGATATGAATGGCATTTGTTTGGTATTGGCTGGCCATGCTGAACACTGTTATGTATGGTGTTTTGTGAGGCCAAACATCCGGCATGGAAGGAGCTCCGCCTGGACTACATAAAGGTTCTGTTTGGTGTTGCTCGGTCCTCGTTGACATGCCTCTGGAAAATCACATGGGCGTTGGGGATAGTGGTTGTCTCCCTTTTTTAAAAAGTGTGTAGTTCAAACGACAGGGGGATCAGACTCATCAGCAGCCTTGGTTTTGGAGAGTCTTGTCAGTTGAAGTTGAATCTCAGATTCAGGAAGAGCAGAGTGGTATTCAACCTGGCTATGGCACAATAGACCAGCTCTTCACCCTCAGCAGTGTCCACGAGGGTGCTTGAACGTTAAGCCAACCAATCTACATGTTTTGGAGGAGTTCGTCGCTTGGGGTCTTGTTCATGAATGAGGAACGAATGAAACAGGAGAGCAACAGGCTGATCATTGGACTGGATACAGGATAACAGGAACGGGATGGATAGAAGGAGTAATTATCGTTTAATGAAATTTAAACTAAGACTCGTTGATATTTTGGCGCTTAAATTTTAATCCAACTTGAAAGCAAATTTTACTGTATAATAATACATCAGCATTGACAATGTAAACCACAGCTAATGAAAATGAAATATAGGTTCTCCTTTAATTACTTGAAGGAATTTCTCTCACTGTGCATGGTCACTTAAGAGGGGGAAAATATATTACTCTGCAATGCCTAAAATGTTTATTGGCAAATGTCGTTTTTATGGAACTAATAAAGGTTATCGATTTTCTTACAGTATTGGATACTGTCATGCAAGATTCATAATTTATCAGTCAACTATTTATGCCCAAGACCAAGATTTTCAGTTAACCTAATAATTCAGGACTCAGAGGAAGCATATCAGAGACAAACATCGCTTGCTTTCCCAGCGATACGATGCAAAAATTATTCATAAAGGCCAGATCTTAAATGCAAATCATTTTGTTCGCCAATGCCTTGTTCCACTATTTTGACCAAGTTACTCTCTCAATGTAGCAGTTTAGTTGTACAATGTAGTTGGAGAAGGCTTATGAGGTGAAATGTTCTTTTTTTTGGGGGGGGGGGGTAAATACTTGTGGATCAACCAAATTCATCAGTTTCCAGTACTTTTAAAATTTTTAATTGTGTTCATTTTGCTCTTTTAGACCTTCCGACTGAAGTGAGTAAGGTTGACATGAGCACTTCTACAAAGGTAATGCACTCATACAATTGATTGAATGTTCACTCTTGAGTTTGACATTTTCTACATAAATATGGATGACTTAATGTATTTTGCAACCATCTCTTCCAAATTTAAGATGTTTACTGTGTGGATTTTTGAAAAATACTTTAAATTTAATCAATTTTGCAATTAAGATATAAGCATCCATCCATCTGGAAAATAGGAAGTTCTCTGAATACTTTCTGGATGCCATGTCCTTTTTTAAATTTATACATTTATCTGTCTGTCTTTGTCTAGCTATTCTCTGTCATCAATGTCCTCAATTGCCTCAGTCTCATCTATTCTGTCTAAATCAAGTTTATTTTGGTATCATCATTGAAGTGACTGTAATGTTTCCATCCCATTTTTCCCTTTTGGTTATCTGTGCGGACTCACAGGGACAAAATGTCTGATAGATTTTCTCATGACTAAAACAATTTGTTTACGTACTAATCCTATTCATTTCATTTGTCATCTGTATCAGGGCTTGGTGTTGATCACAGGACCACCTGATGGTTACTGGTCAGAGAGTGATGTTAACAAGCTCATCCAGCCTTTTGGAAATTCCACTGACATTATCTTCGCTACATCAGTTGGAAAGGTAGGACTTCCTCTACAAATAATACAGTACATTTGTTGTTTTGTCAAATAAAATGTCCTTTCATGTCAGGCTCTGGTGTCTGTGCAAGACATGAAGACTGCTGAAGAGGTGGTCAAAGTTCACACCTCCATTCCGGCAAAGATCAAAGATTGTGAACTGAAGATGATTGCGATCGAGCAGCATATTGGCACTAACACACCAGTAAGGCTTTTTATTCTTTTTTCTTTTTCTTTTCTTTTTCCTATTCCTTACATTTGCAGAATCACATTTATTCACTGAGTACATTAAACAACTGTTGCTAATATTTGGTGTCTTTGGTGCAGAGTTTGTATTTTATGTTGGTTGTCTGTGTTCTTAACAGTATTTTACCTAGGTGTGTGTGTGTGTGTGTGTGTGTGTGTGTGGTGGGTTGGTGGGGCAATGTTGGCATGTTGAGTGAAAATTTCATCCAGCCTTTACATTCTGTCATTTTTGGGAAATCTTGTCTTACTCCAAATACAATTTCACATTGTGTGTTTGAAACAAACAGCCTCCATCAAATATACAGCCAAAAAAATAACAGCCAAACTGGCTAACTATTAACACAGAACCCAAAAAAGCAACACCAGCAAAGGGTGTTTTGAACTATTCTAAACTGTGGACAAAAGATCCATAATGCCAGTGATGAAGACATACAAACTAATGGGATGTACAGTGTTTTCAGAGTTCTGTGAAGAGTAAGACTCAAAGTCTTGGTATAGACTTCAAGTAATGGTATATTTTTATGTTTGTATGATGCAGGGATGAGAATTTTCCACTGATCGGCGGATTTCCGAATTTTTCAGACCAAAATGACCATTCTCGAGATAAGCACAAATCCGTTGAGAAAATTTCAGGGGGTAGGGTATCGTGCGCCTGCCTCTTGGTGGTGGGCTGCGAGCTGCAAGTTCAGCTTCGTGCTAGCACAAGGACGACTATCAAATGCCGTTCAAACATGCTCGGTAGTGTAAATATTTGCATTTTACGACATAAACATTAAAACTTGTTTGCGGCAGATTACTCGATTGGACAACAGTGTTATACAGTATAACGATCCAATCGTGTTAGTGGTTAATGGAGTTTCACCATTGCCATGTACATGTGTTCTTAGTTTTGAGAAATCGCAGTGTAACTTGTTAGTTAGCCAAGTAATGGCGCGTGGGACTTAGATAGCGCTAACTGAGCGACGGTGTGTTCAAAGTTTTACGATGGCGAAAGTGTTAGGAAAAAAAGGATGAAGATCGAGCGAGGGCAATTGACAAGGATGCTGGAATCAAAAACTGTTTCAGACAGGCATGGCTTGAAAAAAGTGTAACCGTGCAGATGGGACCGAAAACGATATCACCGAACACATACAAAAAGTGGACATTCCCGGCAAAGTGCTGTGCACTCTGTGTTCCGATAGGAGCAAAAAATAAATTATAATTATAAATAAATGAATGCTGCTTCTGAACTAATTGAACGTTTTGCATAGGTGGCACTATACAATCTACTGATGCAGTCGCTTGACCCATTGGTAAGTACTTCTCTCTCCTATTTTGTCAAAATCTTAATCGCTGTCTTTGGACAAATCAAGATTGCAACAATTTGATGGGTTAATGAATCAGAAAATGACCTTTGGAAACTCATTTTGTCCTATCAGCGTGTTGTGGAGAGATTGATCATCACCATATCTCATTCGTATGCGATTGGATCAATTTTAATTGTCAGTTTAATTATCTTTATCAAGGCTTTTGGGTTTGCAAACAAGTCAATGTTCAGTGTTTCCTGTCATTTGCGGGGGTGTCAGCAGCGAAACTCTCCCCTATGCAATGACATGCCTACATTACCTGTGTCCACTAAGAGTACTGCAAAGGATGGTGGGAGGAAGTAAATAGTGTTTAAAATGCATGTTTTGTGTAAATTATTTCGTGAGGCATTCTTTTATGTTTTATTATTTGCTAGTTATGCTATTCTGTTGCCTGTAGTGTGATAATTTTAGTTTCACTGTGACACCGTGTATGTGCACATCACCAATGATGTTCCTACACAGGCAGTGTTTGTGGCAATGTCAGCTTTTTCTGCTTACAGATCCATCTGAAATGCAAGTATTTCTGGCGAATTCAGCAATCTGCAATCAACTTTTGCTGATAAAAGAAAAATACAAATGTTTGCTTCATAATGGATTTCAGATTCGAATTCAGCATAAAAATATTGTCGAATATAAGCAAAAGGTGCTTTGAAGACTTTACATCCCCTTTTAGATTGCCACGATTACATGGATAAGCCAGTGGTACTGTGCAAACGTGGTAGATCTGGGAATCAAGTTATAAATCTTCTTTGGGTGTGTGTCATGAAAACAAAAATCCATATTAGCCCCATAGCCTGTCTCACACACTTTACATTAAAGACATGGAAGCATACAAAGAGCCATAGTTTATCAAAGAAGCTGCATTTCAACGCACAAGCCAGTCCAATCTCGAGGCTGGTCCCAAGCCCAGATAAATGCAGAAGGTTGCGTCAGTCATATAACTTTGCCAAACAAATATGAGTATTCACTAAAGAATCACATCCTTAGAGGCCCCTTAGCTCAGTGGTTAGAGCACTGGTTTGGTAAACCAGGGGTTGTGGGTTCGTATCCCACTGGGGCCTCCAGTCCCTGAGAAGGGTTGTGTCAGGATGGGCATCCGGCGTAGAAATTGTGCCAAACATATATGTGCGTTCACCTGAGATGGCACGCTGTGGCGACCCCAAAAGGGACAAGCCGAAAGAAACTTACTTACTATCACACAATCACATCCTGGATTGGTCGTGGTCCGTGTTAACAACGTCCGCCCGAGCACCATTCAACTGTAGGGCGTCGATGGAAATTCACGTCCTGTGGGTCGAAGATGTCGAGGGCAACAGCGGATTCTTCAGAGTGTGTGGGGACTTTGAATGTTGGGTCTATGACAGGTAGGATAGGACATTCTGATTAGATATCTGTGATCAGTCTCTTTTTTTGACTGGTGCCATCGCGCCATTGCACTCGCAAATCTGCACAGTTGAACACGAAAAATCACACGCCTAGAATTTGTTGCAAGTTCTCAGCGCACATGAAAACGAATCCAGCGCAACACGGAAGCACATGGTCGCTAGTTTACCTTACTTCGGCTCTTAAAGGGGTACACTCATTACAAACACCGTCCACCCACACAGTCTGGGCAATGTAGAACAGAGGAAAAAAAATGTACTATTGCTTTAATGAATATTGGGGTATGTGAATTATAGAAGAAAAAGTGGCGAAACTAGACATTTTCTCTTTGAGTAAAAAAGGTCCTGTCTGAAGCCAAAGTAGAAAGTACCGGATGAGATGGTGTATGATGTTAAAATTCCACCTTGGCAAAGCCTAATCGAGGATGAAAGCACAGACAATACAGTGTACAAAAAGCTAATTCTGTATTTTAAATATAGGAAGCAACATAACATTATCCTTAAAATTGTTTGGGAGCATCATTCGGCTTTCAACATGCATTGCTAAAGATATTCTGGGATATAACACAGATAATGTTTCAGTATCTAACTTTAATATATATGAGATTGTGATTTACTTTGACTTGATCTAAATTCTAACATTAGCCTCGTCTGTCCATATATCTAAATCCGAATGGTCATTTTCTCCCGTGGTACCGCGTTATCTTGAAGTAGAAAACTTTTCCCCTTTCCATGCTTTAGGAAGAGCTTTTTCACCACCTCGGTGACCTTACCCCCAGAGATACAGTGCCTTGTGAAAGTATTCAGCTCCCTTGAACTTGACCTTTCGCCACATTTCAGGCTTCAAACATAAAGATATGAAATAAATGTTTTTGCCCAAAATCAAAAAGTGGGACACAATTGTGAAGTGGAATGAAATTTATTGGATATTTTTTACTTTTTTTGACAAATAAAAACCTGGAAATTGGGGCGTGCAATATTATTCGACCCCATGGCATTAATACTTTTTAGCGCGTGTGGTATGTCTCTATCAGTTTTGCACACCGAGAGACTGAAATTCTTGCCCATTCTTCCTTGGGGAAAAAAAAGCTGAAGCTCACTGATGTTGGATGGACAGTGTTTGTGAACAGTACTCTTCAACTCGACCCACAGATTCTCGATTGGATTCAGGTCTGGACTTTGACTTAGCCATTCTAACACCTGGATACGTTTATTTGTGAACCATTCCATTGTAGATTTGGCTTTATCTTTTGGATCATTGTCCTGTTGGAAGATAAATCTCCGTCCAAGTCTCAGGTCTTTTGCAGACTCCAACAGGTTTTCTTCCAGAATGGTCCTGTATTTGGCTCCATTCATCGTCCCATCAATTTTAACCATCATCCTTGTCCCTGCTGAAGAACAAACAAAAACATGTCAAACAACTGGAAGCAAGGAAAATTCATTTTTCCATAGCTGGCCCAAGTCCAACAAGGCCATCCCTTGTTTACCTCCACTACAACTGGTATTAAGAGACAAGATCCACCGAAACAACCAACCCCAGTTGCAGACAGGGTAGGCAATTACGAGGTGGGAGTTCAGAAGCGATAACGTGTAAAAGTGTCAATATTATTTACTGACAACGAAACATGTCAAATCTTTGTCAAATTCATACTTTTCAATCATTTACAAAAACAGGAAAATAAAATGTTTTTGAGTGGATACAATATACACGCAATAAAAGAATGCTTGCATGCCATGATGCAAACCTGAATTCAATTTAGTTTCACTTCTAGTAGTTTACTTAGTTGAATTTTTATTTGAATTTGTATTTTTTTGGGGTGAAGGTATGCACCTAAATAATGAACGTACCATATGTCATATTGTATAGATTTTGAAAACAGAATAGCATTTATTTGTAGATGTACTACATATATGTCATTCATAATACAATTTATAAAACTTGCATGTTAAAATTGATCATCCTTTGATAATGCTTCCAGCCCCCAAACCCCCAGCTATTTTTCAGTCCTTTTTTCATTCAGTTAAATCACATGCCTGCACAGAGCAGGTGCATTTATATGGAGACTTGATTACACACAAGTGGATTCTATTTATCACCATCAGTCAACATTGGATCCTTCAGAGATCCTCACTGAACCTCTGGAGTGAGTTTGCTGCACTGAAAGTAAAGGGGCCAAATAATATTGCTGGCCCCACTTTTCAGGTTTTTATTTGTTAAAGTATAAAATATCCAATAAATTTCATTCCACTTCATGATTGTGTCCCACTTGGTGATTCTTGATAAAAAATAAAAAAAAAATTAAACTTTTTCTTTGAAGCCTGAAATGTGGTGAAAGGTTGAAAAGTTATAACCCTTTCACAAGGCACTGTAGGAGAGTCTAACTCCGAGAACTCAGTCCGCTTCGAATGGGAAGGCGTGTTGGTGGACTCGACCAAAGGTTAAGTACAATTGTCTGCCTAACTCAACCGGCAGCTTTACACAGTATTATACTATTTAGTACAGCCTTATAAATTACATAAATTAAATACGTAAAACAAATACATAAATTGCATTAATAAAACATGGAGTAGATGGGAAGAGCTGACGAAGAATATCTTGGAGTTAAAAATTGTATCGGATTGAGTGACGAGGCTGAAATTTGAAATTCAGGGTGTTATGTATAATGCGACATGTGGCAAATTCTGGAAAGAACTAGATGAAGTAGTTCTGAGCATCCCGGACAGAGAGTGAGTTGTGATGGGTGCAGATTTTATTGGACATGTTGGTGAAGGAAACAGGCGATTAAGAAGTGATGGGTAGGTTGGAAAATATAGTGAGCTACAGAAGTGGAGGTGGAAGCACACAGGTGGATTATGTTTTGTGCAGATGTAATCTGAAGGAGGTTACTGACTGTAAAGTAGTGGTAGGGGATAGGGTAGCTCGACTGAATAGGATGGTGTTGTGCAGGATGACTGGTTGTGGGTAGAAGATTAGGAAGACAAAGGTAGAGCGGAGAACCATGTGGTGGAAGCTGAGAAAAGAAGGATGTTGTCAGACCTTTTGCAAAGAGATGGGACAGGAGGAGCTCCCAGAAGACTGGACTACTACAGCCAAGGTGATCAGAGAGACAGGCAAGAGAGTACTTGGGGTGTCTTCTGGTAGGAAAGGGGAGAAGGACACTTGGTGGTGTAACCACAAAATACATGAAGTCATACAAGGATGAAGATGAGCAAGGAAGAAGTGGGACACAGAGAGGGCTGAGGAGAGGCGAAAGGAATACATTGAGATGCAACGTAGGGCAAATGTAGAGGCGGCGAAGGCTGAACAAGAGGCACATGACAACATGTACACCGGGTTGGACACGAAAGAAGGAGAAAAGGATCTCTACAGGTTGGCCAAACAGTGATAGAGATGGGAAGGATGTGCAGCAGGTAAGGGTCATTAAGGATTTTCTTCTCCTTTTGTCTTGTTCCTTTAGTGTTCGCCACTGCATGTCATCATTTTCTCTCGAACCTTGTGTCCAAAACATCAAACTTTGGCTGTCCCTCTAATAAGCTCATTTCGAATCCTATCCAACCTGCTCACTTCTAGAGAGAACTTCAAGATCATTTCTGCCACCTCCAGTTCAGCTTCCTGTTGTCTCTTCAGTGCCACCATCTCTCATCCGTACATCATGACCATCCTCACCACTGTTTTATAAACTTTGCCTTTCATCCAAGCAGAGACTTTTCTGTCACAACACACCAGATACCTTCTGCTAGCTGTTCTAACCTGGTTGGACCCATTTCTTCACTTCCTGACCACACTCACCATTGCTCTGGATTGTTGATCCTAAGTATTTGAAGTCGTCCACCCTCGCTATCTCTTCTCCCTGGAGCCTCACTCTTCCCCCTCCACCTTTCTCATTCACGCACATATATTCTGTTTTACTTCAGCTAATCTTCATTCCTCTCCTTTCCAGTGCATGCCTCTATCTTTCTAATTGTTCCTCTGGATGCTCCCTGCTTTCACTGCATATCACAATATCTGCGAACATCATGGTCCAAGGGGATTCCAGTCTAACCTCATCTGTCAGCCTATCCGTTTCCACAGCAAACAGGAAGGGGCACAGAGCTGATCCCTGATGCTGTCCCACCTCCACCTTAAATTCTTCTGTCACACCTACGGCACACCTCACCACTGTTCTGCTGTCCTCATACATGTCCAGCACTATTCTAACATTTCTCCGCCACACCAGACTTACGCATGCAGCACCACAGTTCCTCTTTTGGTATTCTTTTATAGGCTTTGTCTAGGTCTACAAAGATACAATGTAGCTCCTTCTGACCTTCTCTGTACTATTCCACTAGCATTCTCAAGGTAAATAATGCATCTGTGGTACTCTTTCTAGGCATGAAACCATACTGTTGCTTGCAGATACTTCTGTCGTGAGTCTAGCCTCCACTACTCTTTCCCACAACTTAAATGCGTGGCTCATCAACTTTATTCCTCTAGTTCCCACAGCTCTGAACATCGCCTTTGTTCTTAAAAATGGGAACTAGCAAACTTTTCTTCCAGCTTCTCGCCCGCTAGTATTCTGTTAAATAAGTTGGTAAAAAACTCCAAAGCAACCTCTCCAAATTGCTTCCATACCTCCACAGGTATGTCATCAGGACCAACTGGCTTTGCATTTTTCATCCTGGATAATCCTTGAGCAGTTTATCAGTTAGAGAAAATCTCACCATGTTCAATACAAATGGGATTTTTAAAGACTTATTTCTCATTTACACTTTTTATTACAGAGAGAGTAGGTGGAAAGGTAGTAAGGCTAGAAGTTTAGGAGCAGGGTTTAAATTATTCTACCACAGAGTAGATGGGAAGAGAAATGGAGTAGGGGTTATTTTAAAGGAAGAGCTTGCTAAGAATGTCTTGGAGGTGAAAAGAGTATCTGATCGAGTGATGAGACTTAAATTTGAAATTGAGGGTGTTATGTATAATGTGGTGAGAGGCTATGCCCCACAGGTAGCATGTGACCTAGAGTTGAAAGAGAAATTCTGGAAGGAACTAAATGAAGTAGTTCTGAGCATCCCAGACAGTGAGAGAGTTGTGATTGGTGCAGATTGTAATGGACATATTGGTAAAGGAAACGGGGGCGATGAAGAAGTGATGGGTAAGTACGGCATCCAGGAAAGGAACTTTGAGGGACAGATGATGGTGGACTTTGCAAAAAGGATGGAGATGGCTCGAGTGAACACTTATTTCCAGAAGAGGGAGGAACATATAGTGACCTACAAGAGCGGAGGTGGAAGCACGCACGTGGATTATATTTTGTGCAGACGAGGTGATCTGAAGGAGATTACTGACTGTAAAGTAGTGGTAGGCGAGAGTGTAGCTTGACAGCATAGGATGGTGGTGTGTAGGATGACTGTGATGGTGGGTAGGAAGATTAAGAAGACAAAGGTAGAGCAGAAAACCATATGGTGGAAGCTGAGAAAGGAAGAATGATGTGCGGCCTTTCGGAAAGAGGTTAGACAGGCTATCGATGGACAGCAGAATCTCCCAGAAGACTGGTAGGAAAGGGGAGAAGGAGACTTGGTGGTGGAACCCCAAAATACAGGGAGTCATAGAAGGAAAGAGATTAGCAAAGAAGAAGTGGGAAACTGAGAGGACTGAGGAGAGCCGAAAGGAGTACATTGAGATGCGACGTAGGACAAAGGTAGAGGTGGCAAAGGCTAAACAAGATGCATATGAAGACATTTACACCAGGTTGGACACGAAAGAAGGAGAAAAGGATCTCTACAGGTTGGCCAGACAGAGGGATAGAGATGGGACGGATGTGCAGCAGGTAAGGGTGGTTAAGGATAGAGATGGAAATGTGTTGACTGGTGCCAGTAGTGTGCTAAATAGATGGAAAGAATACTTTGAGAAGTTGATGAATGAAGAAAATGAGAGAAGGAAGAGTTGAAGAGGCAAGTGTGAAGGACCAGGAAGTGGCAATGATTACTAAGGGGGAAGTCAGAAAGACACTACAAAAGATGAAAAATGGAAAGGCCGTTGGTCCTGATGACATACCGGTAGAGGGATGGAAGCAATTTGGAGAGATTGCAGTGGAGTTTTTGACCAACTTATTCAACAGAAACTGTGGTACTGTATGCAGGCGTCTGGAGTGGCAGAGAAGTATGTTAAAATAGTACAGGACATGTATGATGGCAGCAGAACAATGGTGAGGTGTGCCTTAGTTGTGACAGAGGAATTTAAGATGGAGGTGGGACTGCATCAGGGATCAGCTCTGAGCCCCTTCCTGTTTGCAGTGGTCATGGATAGGCTGACTGAGGTTAGACTGGAATCCCCTTGGACCATGCTGTTCGCAGATGATATTGTGATATGCAGTGAAAGCTGGGAGCATGCAGAGGAACAATTAGAAAGATGGAGACATGCACTGGAAAGGAGAGGAATGAAGATTAGCCCGAGTAAAACAGAATTTATGTGCGTGAATGACAAAGGTGGAGGGGGAAGAGATAGCGAGGGTGGAGGACTTCAAATATTTAGGGTCAACAATCCAGGGCACAGTGTAACACAGTGGGCAGCACAGTGTCTATTTATAAGATGTGGATTCTGAAATGTTTAATGCCTTTGTCATCCGGCTGCGGATCTCGTTTTTTAGGTGGCATTTTGTTGGATTATATGCAACAGCACTACGAGAACTCAGGAGCAGATCGCATTCATGAATCACGACGTACCTCACTCCCAAAAGTAGATCCATCTGTGGGTTTGCCACATTGAGTATGAAATCACTTCTGGGGCGGGATTTCATCGTGCTTGGACAATTAAACATGGCGGCTATTATCAACTTTCCCGTAGCTCGGGCAATCTGTCTTGGCAGATTATTTTAACCTCTATTAAATGCGAGATGTCACTGCGATAATTTATCGCATCAATCAAATTTTTGCGGAATTGCCCCCTGGGACGATCCCTGAGTCCCTTTCTAACTTCCCCTTTACTAATCATTGCTATTTCCTGGTCCTTCACACTTGCCTTTTCTACTCTTCCTTCTTTCATTTTCTTCATTCATCAACTTCTCAAAGTATTCTTTCTATTTCGCACACGACTGCCACCATTCAACACATTTCCATCTCTATCCTTTACCAACTTAACCTGCTGCACATCCTTCTCATCTTTCCCTCTGTCTGGCCAACGTGTAGAGATCCTTTCCTCCTACTTTTGTGTCCAACCTGGTGTACATGTCATGTCGTCATACGCCTCTTGTTTAGCCTTCGCCACCTCTAACTTTGCCCTACGATGCATCTCAATGTATTACTTAGGCCTCTCTCAGTCCTCTCCGTGTCCCACTTTTTCGCTAATCTCTTTCCTTGTATGACTTCCTATATTTTGGGGCTCCAACACCAAGTCTTCTTCTCCCCTTTACTACCAGAAAACACACCAAGTACTCTCCTGCCTGTCTCTCTTATCACCTTGGCTGCAGTAGTCCAGTCTTCTGGGAGCTCCTCCTGTCCATTGAGAGTCTTATCTTACCTCTTTCCGAAAGGCCGCACAACATTCTTCCTTCCTCAGCTTCCACCACATCAATAACTGTGATCTGACAGTTGTGGTGAAGGTGGGACTGCATCAGGGATCAGCTCTGTGCCCCTTCCTGTTTGATGTGGGAATGGATCGGCTGACAGATGAGGTTAGACAGGAGTGCCCTTGGACCATGATGTTCACAGATGATATTGTGATACGCAGAAAAAGCGGGGAGCAGGTGGAGGAACAATTAAAAAAGATGGAAATATGTACTGGAAAGGAGAGGAATGAAGATTAGCTGAAGTAAAACAGAATATATGTGCGTGAATGAAAGGGGTGGAGGGGGAAGAGTGAGGCTCCAGGGAGAAGAGATAGCGAGGGTGGACGACTTCAAATACTTGGGGTCGACAATACATAGTCAGTCCAATGGTGAATGTGCTAAGGAAGTGAAAAAACGGGTCCAACAAGGCTGGAACAAATGTGTCTGGTGTGTTATGTAACAGATGAGTCTCTGCTAGGATGAAGGGCAAGGTTTATAAAACAGTGGTGAGGCCGGCCACAATGTACAGATTAGAGATGGTGGCACAGAAAAGACAACAGAAGGCAGAACTGTAGCTGGCAGAAATGATGTTGAAGTTCTTGCTAGGACTGAACAGGTTGGATAGGATTAAAATGAGGTCATTAGAGGGACAGCCAAACTTGGATGTTTTGGACACAAGGTTCAGGAGGGCAGACTTCGATGGTTTGGACATGTCCAGAGGCAATAGAGTGAGTATATCGTTAGAAGGGTGCTGAGGATGGAGCTACCAGGCAAAAGAGGGAGAGGAAGACCAAAGAGAAGGTTGATGGATGATGTGTGGGACGACATGAGTGCACTGGGTGTGAGAGAGGAGGAGATGCAGGAGACAGGATAACATGCAAAAAGATGACTGTGGCAACCCCCAATGGGACAAGCTGAAAGGAAAAGAAGTTGAGCCATATTAATTTATTCTTGTACTTGTTGGTTATTTTATTAAAATAACGTGTTTCCAGATTGATTTCATATGTTTGCTTTTAATGCGAGTGCGTTTGGACAATGGTCCCCAATGTCAATATTTTAAAAATTGACCAAATCTTCACCGCCGCAACAGCTGCGTGTATCAATTGAAACATTAAGATAGCACAGAGCGCATCCGTTTCTGGTCCCGGCCGACTTAAGCGCTTCAGATTCTGTTCTCACTGGACTGGCTAATGGTGGCAGAGCTCAAAGAATGAACCATATGTAAATAGTATTTTTACTTTCTATATTTTAGACAAAAAGAGGTATTTAGTTCAATCTTTAATTCTAAAACCATATCACTCTAATATCTACAGTATTATAAATGTATAATATAAATTATAAAACTATTATATTACTGTATAGTCGCACTTCATCACTCGGAGACTTCTGGAGGCGCTGTGTGTGTATCAGAATGTTGAATCAACAGTACAGCATTTATACTTTTCATACTCGAGACAAAAATCCTAGTTTCTGTCAGGGATTTTATTTTTTAAACCCCATATTCTGTGTAATTTTAATTATATACTGCTTTTAATGGTATAACATGGCCATAATGGCATTATTTAACATCTTTTTTTTTTTTCATTGCTCTTGCTTGATTGGTTGTTTAAAAATGTATTGTTATTGAGTAATCATACTTGCGTCATTCAGGAGAGTTCAACTCCAGTTAGCTGGAACAGACTATTGGTGATCAATAATGTTCCTGATACCCCCACTGGTTCCTGTGAAGTTAAGCAACTGGTTCAGCGTTTTGGGACAGTGGTCAATACTCTGGAGCTTAAAAGTATGGTAAGGCATTCAAACATGTTTTATTGTGGTCTTAATAAGGGTGGGAAATATCACCTTTGTTGCTTTAACGATGTCTTACTGTCCCAGAAAGTAAATGAATGTGGTGCTTGCACGGTATAGGAGAAATGAAGCGTGCAAAACTGGACATGATTCAGTGACGTGACGCAATGGAAAGCAAAACAAACTCACTCTCTCCAACTAATTTGCTGACCTTCTCAGGAGTTTAGCATCTTATTTTTTTATTTTTATTTTCAGGAAAGGGGAGGGGGGCAACAGAAAAATGACACAGGCCACTCGAGGTATGTTCTGGCTTCCTAAATTGGAACAACTTAAAAGTGAAACAAAGGTGGTGCTGTGTCAATCCTATATTTAATGGAGAATTATTTTTATTCTGAATAACATTTATAAAAAAAAGCTGCTGTTGGCCATTGTCAGATTCCGCTTATCCGCAGGACTTAATCGGGAGAAATGTCCTGACCGACTCCTTATAAAGGGTTAAACTACCCCTTTTCCCCAGCCGACTCTCACGCCGTGCGTGCAGGAGGGTTTTATTCATTTATTTATTTTTTGTGGAGGGGGAAAAAGAGTATTAAGTTTCAGGTATGCTAGATTTGCTATCGTATTATTTATTTATTTTATTGGCGGGTTGGGTGGATGCCACCATTTATGTTTCTTTCCGTTTTCGTTTGCTTGAATAGTTTTACCACTCCTCCTTAAGGTGGATTGGTCTTAGTCCCCATATCTGTCTTGTTTAGAGTAAGGGATGAGGATGTTTTTTGGATTTTTGTTTATATAGGTTCATGTTGTGTTGTTTAGTTTAAATTGGACAGACATTATGTTAATCCAAGTCACTGTTTTGATAATATTGTATTTTGTATGCTTATGGAAAGTAAGTCATAAAATTGTTGATTTAAAGATTACAAGTTGGAATGTCAGGGGTCTTAAAAATCTTAATTGAAACAGGTTATTATTAGAATTAAATTATTGAACGCTAAAATAGTACTCCTTCAGGAGAGTCATTTTAACCAAAAAGGTTCGAAATAGGTGGCCTGGAAATGTACTATTTGCATCATACAATAATTATGCACAGGGTGTTTTAATTCTTATTCACAAAACTATACCATTACAAATCACTAATACAATTCAGTATCCAGCAGAGCGGTATGTGATAGTCCAGGTTACTATTTTCTCTCTCGCATTAAATTTGGTATGTGTGTATGGTACAAATGACAATCCTAAATTTTTTGAAGACCTTTTTCTCACAATTTCTGCTTTACATGGGTCAGTTATAATTGGCGGTGACTTTAATTGCACACTAAATCCTGTGTTGGGTCGTACTACAGGTTTAGATCCAAGTAAAGTGAAAACAAGGAAGATTTTAAAACAATATAGTGTTGATTTAAATTTAGTTGAAATTTGGAGATATTTTAATCCTTCTAAAATGGAATTTTCATGTTATTCAGTGTCATGACCCATCGGAACGAAGGTAGGATCCAAATGCAGGATTCGTCAGATGCAAGGTAGTTCAGGGAAAAACGTTTATTATTAGAAGGTCGGGGATCGGGCAGTCAGTCAGGTGCAGCAGCGGTAGTTGGGACGTCGGGCGAAGAGAGTAGGTGAGCGGGCAGGCAGGAGTCTGTACATGGGAGATCGATCAAGGCAGGCAGAAGTGTCAAAGGAGTCAGGCTTACGGGGTCGGTCGGAGAACAGGCGAAGGTCGCTACACACGGGTTGACGATCAGGGATACGAGAGTGCTGGAACGGGACATGAACCTCAACGATCTGGCTGAGCACCAGTCGTCATCGTGGTCCTATATATACACTCGGTATAATCAGCCCGCATGAGGCACAGGTGTGTGCCTCCCAATTAGCGCAAGCACGCGGGCACCCGCACAGCCCCGGCTGGAGCGGCAGGATCGTGACATTCAGACTCCCAGAAATCTCAGTCGCGCATTGATTACTTTTTTGTCTCTCAAAACCTTCTGTCAAAGGTTAAAAACTGCTGGTAGGACAGTATAGTGATTAGCGACCAAGCACCAATATCTATGAATATTCAAATAGACAAACTTTGTCACTGCCCCTGCAATTGGCGATTTACATCCATAAAAAGTAAAATTGATTTTTTTTAAATTAATACAGATCAAACGGGAGCCTCTACAAGATGGGAAGCATTGAAAGCTTGCATTCGAGGAGAAATTATTCGTTATACAAGTTCTAAATCTAAAAAACATATGATTCACTTAAACATAAAGAATTGCTATTTTTAAGAAGTAAATATAATAGATTTTCTACAGATAAAGTGACAAAAAGTTCATTATGGCTTAAGCAGCGTTATTACGATCAAGGTGAAAAAGCGGGTAAACTTTTGGCTTGGACGATTAGGAAATTACAAACAGAACGGGCAATTAATAGCATAAGGACTTCTGATGGAGATTTGACTGTTGACCCTCAAGAAAATTAATAGTACTTTCAGGGAGTTCTATGAACAATTGTATAAATCCGAGACAACAGACTTCTCTTGAGAGGGATGCATTTCTTGATTCACTTGTATTTCCAGTGCTATCAGAGGAGGCAAAGCAAAACTTAGATAACCATCTGACAGAAGAAGAAATTTTTGCTGCCATTCAAAGTATTAACGCTAATCGTGCTCCTAGGCCCGACCGATGGACTGACTATAGACTATAGTAATTGCAGCAAAAGGTTGCGCTACAAAGTATTAATGGGGCCGAATAATATTGCATGCCCCACTTTTCAGGTTTTTATTTTTTAAAAAAGTTTAAAATATCCAATAAATTTCGTTCCACTTCACGGTCGTGTCCCGCTTGTTGATTCTTGACAATTTTTTTTTTTTTTTAATTTTATATCTTTGTTTGGAGCCTGAAATATGGCAAAAGGTTGAAAACTCCAAGGGGGCTGAATACTTACAAAAGGCACTGTAACTTGTAACTATCAAAATGTTTCTAAAATAGCCCTCTCAACATTAAGGAGAAAAGGTAAAACTGTGTGATTCCACTAGGACAAACACTGCTAAAGACAAGTAAATCTGCTCAACACACTAAGGAAATCCTTGCTGAGTCATTTAGCAAACATACCATATGACAAATCAAAAATTGACAAGACGGAAAATAAAACGCTTAAAGATAGCTGGGAAAGGCTGTGCATTCCTATTTTCTTTCTCCTTTTTTTCATTATTTCTGCAGTTTTCTTGCCAAATTTCTATCCCAATAGGTGCTGTAGTGACAAATAAAAAATCCTTCTGATTTAAAATATTTTGTGAGGTTCACATTTTTACATCATCCTAATTTTTTGTTAAAAAGCCTTAACTGAAATACTGTTCTGCAAACCTGATTTGACATATTTTACAGTTTATTATATTATATTCTTATATTCCACAGCTTATTGAATATTGCCTTACAATAACCTTGTGCAATAGTTTTGCAGCCGTCCTACAAAATAAACGAGCTGTTGTTCTGAAACGCTGTCAATTAATATCTTGGGAATTAAGTAAAGATATGCTTTTTTGAGGTTGCGGGGGGATATTGTCAAATTATTCATTCATTCATCCATTTTCCATACCGCTTATCCTCACGAGGTTTCTGGAGCCCGTCCTGGCTAATTCTGGGCTAGAGGCTAATACAGTGGTACCTCTACTTACGAACGTCTCTAGTAACAACAAATTCAGGTTATGAAACACCTCCTCTTAAACATGTCTCGTTACGAATGGAAATTCAAGATATGAAAAAAAAATATGGGCGCTTGATTCTCAGCCCCCAAATTCCATTGAACGTAAAAATTCTGTATCCTGTTTTGTATGGCGCAATAGAGGTGCTCTCCTATTAGCTATTGCTGTAACATCTTCCTGTTATCCCATTGGCTAGGAGGGATGTCAGTCTTTACCCAAGATGCACATCCTGTATCTTGGTTTGTGTGGTGCAACAGAGCTGCTCTCCCTATTGTTTATCGCCAGAGCATCTTCGTGGAATCCCATTGGCTAGTTGATCTTTACCCATGATGCGTTTCGTTTCCCAAATCACATGCTTTCACACGTTTTCACAAGCTTGCACACATTGGGAAAGTACAACTTTTTGGGAGTTTTTTGTTTGCGTTTTTGCAAGTTTATTCATCTTTCTTCACCATGGGCCACAAGAAACTTTAATGGAAGTTGTGTGCATGCGTACATTCGTACGTATGATTACTCTTGGTTGTCAAACGTTTGCCTCCTCCTCCGTCCCCCACGATGCCTTATGCTTGTCACTCACCCTTCTCTTTGCATAGTTGACCAACACCAAAGATAAATGAACATAATTTTTATTTTTACATTATGTACTTTGAATGCTTATTTTTGGTAGGGGGAGGAGGGCTTGGAATGGATGGGTTAACCTCAACCCTATTTACATGTAAAAACAGAGGAAAAATTAAGATTCACATTACGAAACAACTTCCAGATCAAATCAAATTCACAGTAAAAAATAAATAAAAATACCACACATACACTGGTGTAAAAAGGTATTTGCCTCCTCCTGATTTCAGAATTTTTATTTTTTGCATATCTCTGCATATCTCAAGTTTCAAATCATCAATCCAATTTTGATATAAGTCAGAAACAAACCAAGGAAATACTAAATGGTTTTTAAATGACAATTAAAATTATCAAGGCCGCTCCCAAAAAAAATTTTATCCTTTGCGGAAAAAGTAATTAAAGTGAAAGTAATTGAAATTATCAGTGAAAAATGTAACAAAGCCACTGTCAAGGCTTTGGGGATCCAGTGAACCACTGTCGGAGCAATTATCCACAAAAACTCAGCATAGTGGCAAGCCTCAGGAGTGGACAACTAACTAAAATAGTGCGACAACTCATCCAGGAGGTCACAAAAGACCCTCGAACAACATCTAAAGACCTAGACGCCTCGCTGTCCTCGGTTAAGGTTAGTGTCCATTACGCCACCATAAGAAAGACACTGGCATCCTTGGATGAGTTCCCATGTGAAACGCCCTTGTGTCAGCAAAGAATACAAAGGCTCATCTCACATTTGCCAAAAAACACCTTGATGATCCTCACAATGTTTGGGGAAACATTGTGTGGACTAATGAGTCAAAAACAAAGGTGTGAGGCCCGTTACCACTGATGTAAAAAGGACATTATGCCAACAGTAAAGCATGGTGGTAGGAGTGTGATGGTCTGGGGCTGCTTTAGTGCCTCAGGACCAGGACAACTTGCTGTGATTGATGGAACAATGAATTCTGAAGGCGAACATCTGTCAATCAGTTTGTGCCTTCAAACACAAGTGGTCTTGGATCATGCAGCCCCCAACAACTCCACCTTTTAATGGCTAAAAAAAAAAAAAGTTTGGAAGGGGCAAGTCAAAGTCCGGATTTAAATCCAATTGAGCTGCTGTGGTGTGACCTTAACCCTAGAGAACCCATGGGGTCACATATGACCCAGTATAATTAAGGGCCCACTGTATAAACACAACGCACCATAGTTACTCTTTCTACCCTTTAAGCCCTACGTCTCACGTCTGCATTAAATACATTGTTTTTGGGTAGTTAAAGGTTAAGTGTCAACCCTATAAGGATTCTAAAATAGATAAAAATACATAACATTATTCACTTCAATGTCTATACCAAAAAATAAATGAGCGATGTCATTTGGAACCCACAAAGCTCTTGTCCTTTGCACCCATGCAATCCATTTTTCACGATGAACCGGGTCTCTTGGAAACTTACGAAGGGTAAATCCATCCTCTTGAGTGTTCGAGCAATATCCAGCAATGCCAGCATTTTGGCTAACACGAAGGAACAACAAGCTATCTTCCTGCAGCTAAAACTAATAGAAAGAAATGAGTCCGCTTGAGCGCGCTACTGCCTCCAATTTCTCTTCCTGCTTCTTGTCTTAAACAAATCCCTCGAGAGGATTTTCATGGCGGGAGTTATAAAAAGCCATATACCTCAAAATCATGTTTTGTGGTGGAAAAAACGGATGGGTCCATACTGGCTGCTGTTTTTTCATTAATAACATACAAAAGATCATCCTTTTCATGACAGTGGACCTCAAGGCCCACTCGGTCATATGTGACCCATTATCTTAACCGGAAGTAAATTGGTAAATTTTTCCAAATATTATGTTTTTGTGTTCCTTTGATGCTTATTGATTAATTTAGTTAGTACATAAAATTTTAAGAGGATTTGGATGTCTTGGGTTCTCTAGGGTGAAAGGGGCAGTTCATGCTAGAAAATTCTGCCCTATGAGAGTTGAAAGAATTCTGCAAAGAAGATTGGGACTAAATTCCTTCAGAGCGATTTGAAAGACTCAGCATCAAGTATTCCAAACGTTGAATTCAGGTGTTGGTGCCAAGGATGGCACAACCCATTATTAGTTTTAGGGAGCAATTACCTTTTCCACAGAGGGTTAAAAATGTTTGGATTTTTTTGTGCCTTAATATGCAACAAACAAACAACAAAAAATGAAATCAGGAAGGAGCCAAATACTTTTTCATCGCACTATTCCCTCACACTATTACCTAGGCGTTGTCCTAAATCAACAAAATAACTCTGCTTTGTCACTGTGCTTCTGTCCTTTGTGTCAGTCACTGCCAAAGAATTCACAATGCTGTAAACCTTATTTATTTCTTGCTCAGGTCATTTGTGAAATGGCAACTGGAGCTATGGCCCTCGCTGTCTACAAACGCTTCCAGAGGTTTCCATGCATTATACAAAACAACCCTCTATTTTTTTCCCGCAAGCCTGACCCCAAAGCACAGGCTCAAGTATTACCTTCAACCTTACAATCATCTAAGGTATATTAGTTGACACATAAAGCTATACTTCCAATTTTTGTGGAAAAATATTCTTGTACATACCTGTATTTTATCTGATGTTGTAGGATATTCTTGCAAATGAAGGATGCAGTAAAGGTGCAGCCAACGAAGATGAGATAGCACATGATGAAAATATTTCTGTGGAAATGGAAAAAGGGCAAGAGATAAAGGGCTCTCAAAAAGTGGTAAATTCAGAAGAAGTGGTGGGAGAAAATGGAAGCTGTTCCACTCAAGAGCCAAAGAATGTGCTGTCCGAATGTGCACGTGAAGCACACAAAACGACTGACAAAGAGAATGTGGTCACTATTGAAGATGTCTTGAACGCTGACAAGAAGGATGCATCATCTGAGGAGACTATTGTGCAGACAACTGTAAATGCAGCTGAGTTTGACAAGATTAAGACCCATCCTGGTCAAAATACTTCTACAGAAGTGACCATTTCAGAGTTTTCCAAGGTAAAAGAAAACTGTTTCTAGTGGTAATGGTTCTTGTTATTGCTATGAATCGTCAAGTTTATTAATTTCCCTGGATTTCTGATCATATAATCCCTGTTTCTGAAGGATTCTCCAGAGATGCATGCTGAAGCAAGAATTGACCATCTAAATAAAATGGCAGGTTCACCAAATAAAAATGGAGTTCACCTGACAACAGAAGGGGGAAATGTGTCAAATCAAACAAAAGAGACGGATGGAGAAAAAGTAGTTGATGAAACAAAAGGGACAGAAAGGAACCATGCAGAGGGTGCCTTAAAGACTCAGCGAGAGAGAAATGAAAAAGAGGTAAGAAAGGAGGAGACAAAAGACAGAGAGCAAAATGTAAGGGTGAGGCCCTCGGAAAAATTACAAAGGATCAAGTGGTATAGGAAGCAGGAGGAAATAACCGAAAGAGAGAGGAGAGAAATGGAGGACGAGGAGGAGCATGAGGGTTTTTCAGGACTTAGATCATCTTGCAGTTTTGAGACTGATAAAACCAAATCCTACATGGTTGAACAAAGAATCTCAAACAAATCTGATGCTATACTGCCTAAAATGGTGAGCTGCATTTCTTAAAACATTGAGCTGAGTGTTACTGCTACTTTTGTTAATAAAAGTATCCTGTACAATTAGGATGAAAGTGAAGATTTCGATTCCTTCCCATTGAGCATGAGTGACTTTGTCACTGTGGATGAAGTTGGGGATGTGACTGACTTAAACGACTTGCTCCATTCCTCTTCACCTGCTGATCCAGAGAAAAATATAGAGGAAAAGCACTCACTGACACATGTCCCACAGGTTGCTCATGAGGTAAAACACTCATACGCTTTTCACAAACTGGTTTAGGTATGTGAGAAAATTTGTTATACATTTGCGTTCCCCCCCCCCTTCAAGGTCGTACCTGTGGAAGTAACCAATGGGATGACTATTCAACCAATGAAGTCTGATGATCCCATAACTGATTTTCAGCATCATCCTGTGAAATCTGAGGATGTCCGAACAGATTTTGGGCGTCAGCCTACAATTTCAGTTGGGACTTCCAATAGTTTATCATCAGATGCAGTCCCACCCACTCAAACTCACCAAGAGTTTTCTCTTGTCAACAAAAAATTAGTGCCCACTTGTCAACCAGAAGAACATGAGAAGGGTATATTTATTTAAAGAAAATGTACCCTAAAGGATTTTTATTGACACATTTTTCCTCTTTCCCTTTGTAGAAACTAGACCCGCTGTTCCCGTGGAATCTGTAAGCAATTTTGTGTCTCTTGTGACACCTGTCTCAGTAACTACAGCAGTTATTGATGACTCCACATCAGATACAACTATTGAGGTGGGAAGGAGCTCAGTAAATAATGCAGAAGAAAAGCAAGCTGAAACAACAAAACTGATTGACAGCCCTGAAAATGATGAACAGACCATAATGTTGGAAAAAGTACAGCAAATGCAAACAGAGGACACACAGACAAGCCTTCCTTCTGATGAGCCAGGTAAAAAAAAAATTGTTGCTCAATGTTGTCAGAGTATAGTGTGCTCCTGAGAAGGGTAATTTTCTGCACACCTTTCTTGAACACTACTCCTCCCCGGTCGTCCTTGCCAAACTCGTACACTGTACACACTAGCAACTGCCCGTGCTGCGTTTCTATCCTTTCTCACGCTCACTGCTCCACATGCCTTCACAGTTCTCGTTCTCCCACCCCCACTAACTCACTCACTCATTCACTCACTCATTCACTCACTCACTCACACAATAGCGCAGGAGTTCACTCACCTCAACCACAGCAAAGTTACTACAAGTATTGTTGAGGTTCTCACTAATGATTTCAGAAAAATGTTGTCGAGCCCTGACTAACTTGGTTAAAATTACAAAGACACAATATATGGAGGTCAGTCAATTTGGAGTTAAGTTTCTGTTGACTTCCGTTCTGCTTTCCTACACTTTGCTTTAGTGCTCTTAACCATCATTGTGCTCATGCACAATGTTCTATGGCGCCTCAAGAATGGCGTTGTTTTAACAGGAGCGACAACATTTGTAATGGTCAAATCAGTGCTTTGTGCCCCACCCCACTACTCATGAAAGGGAGTAGCTGTGGTGAACCCATTCTCTCTCATTAGTTCTCTTAAAGTGGGTCGTCACTTGAGACCGATATTAAACGACCGTAGCTCTTGATTTACTTCAGTTTTGTCTTGTATTAGCACCGTGACAAGTGTATCATATACCGTTGTACCTCGAGATACGAGTTCAATTTGTCCCATGACTGAGCTCTTATCTCAAGTTGCTCTTAGGTCAAAGCAGATTTGCCCATTGAAATATATGTAAATGTCATTAATCTGTTCCAGCCCCTAAAAAATGCCACCCCATTTTTTATTCTCCACATCCTAAAATAAAAAGTGTATTTTTAAATTACAAATACAGTAATCCCTCTCTACTTTGCGCTTCACCTTTTGCAGATTCTGTGCATCCTGTCACCCCGAAAACCTCAGAGAGGAAAAAAAAAAAAAAAAAAAGCCAGGTCGGTTTACCATAGTACTATATCACTTTAAGAAGCCCAAAAAAGGCCTAATCAGCTCTTTTGAGTGTATTGGCTGCATCATAGCTTGACCCAGCATCTCGCTCTCTCGCTCTCTCTCTCTCTCTCTCTGTCTCCCCCCCCCTCCCTCCCTCCCTACCTCCCCAACAACAACCTCTCTCGTTCAAAATGATTTCACCTCCTTCAGGATGAGGCTTTTCGGCGAACAAAGGTTTGTTTGAAAAATGTCACAAGTGTGGGATAATACAGTAATCCCTCGTTTTTCGTGGTTAATTGGTACCAGACCTCGTCTTGCTGGGGATGCCACATTATTCCCTATCATTGCAGCTTCCTGCTACAGTACTGTACTAATATATTCTGTCATATTTTTATTTTTTATACATTACATTACTGTACTAAAATATGCTGTTTATCTATCTCTTTATTTATTTATTGTGCTAGATTGGTCTGTCATCTTGCTGGGGATGCCCCATTATACCCTATCAATGTCTTCCCGCTACAGTACTGTACTAATGTATACTGTTTTTCTTTTTCATGTTTTTTTTTTTTTTTTTGGGATTCATTGATCCATGTTGTTGCGCTGGGGATGGCACATTAGTATGTAGTGATTCATCTTTTTTGGTAGAGAGTGGGGTAGGGGTCCTTAACGCCGCGATGCACTGAATCCGCAATATGTTATCCATGAAGTAGAAGAGGGATTACTGTAGGGTACGAGCTGTCGAGATTAGCAATTGTTGATGGGGTTATGTTATTTTACAGGGTTTTGGATTAAATAGATTAACTGTACATAAAGGTATCTCATATTTGCTCTCTTGTTTTGCTTTTAATACTCTTTTGGTATGCTTAATTAGTGTACATTGAATCGCGTTTTCTTTGCAAGGTTGCTTTATTTATCACGTTTGCTGCGTAAATACAAAAGAGTATTTGTGGAGATGTGGCCAGAATGGGTTGATGTGAAACACATCCCCCGTTATCCCCACAATCACACGTTCCTCTTGTTGAATAGGGGCCGCCACACCGGCTAAACGGAAGTGATGTAACAGTTACGCGCCAGGAGTAATGTCACAACCGTGCGTCGTGGACATTCAGTGCTACTCGAGAAGAAATCATGCGTTTGATTTGTTTGTGAATTTCTGTACTGCAATAAAAGGTTTTTTATTGTCATTGGTTAACTTAGCCGTGGGCATTTTACGGGGCCCGTGGCCTCACTTTAACTGGTCCGTGGAAAGGGTTCTTGGAATTAAGAAAAATAAACCTACTTTCAAAATTAATCTTAAAGGAAGACTCTCCCCAAAATTCATATGTACAATAAACCCTCCAATGTGAAGTAATATTATTATTATTACATATATTTTGGACATTAATTGAAAATAATAAATGAAAATAAAGAACATATTTGAAATCCAAGCAAAATCTGGATATGTGCCAGCTTTCAGAGCCAGACGCGGAAGAAACTTCCTTGACGCCGCCCCTGACGTCTCGGGTGCTTAACATTACAGACCATTCGTTCTAGCTAAGCCAAGATGACGACTTGTTCTGCATCAAAACTGAGAAAACGCACCCAAATTAGTCCTCCTTTAACCTCCCGGGGGGTCAACCTGACAGAATAAAGCTGTGGCTGTCACAGTTGAGGCTCATTCATCAGCGGGGAAATTTGCACGCATTTTATCATTACTGGTTAATAGCCTCTCGTGCTGGTACGGTAAAGCAACAACATACGTTATGAGGGTGGCGCAGCTGTTCAATCACAGACTTCAATGTGTGGAGTTTGCATGTTCTCCCTGTGTCTGCATGTGTGTAAACTTGCCTCCTACCCGTTGACAGCTGGGATAGGCTCCAGCATTCCTTCGACTATTGTGCGGCTAAGAAAATGGATGGATGGATATATATGTGTAAGCACACAACCCTTCCCGGTTACTATTTACGGCGTTGCGCGGATGCAACCCCCCCACACCAACCCCCCTCCCCCGCATCCCCGCCGCGGGTCGAACGCGAGAAACTGACTGCTTGAAAAGTACAATTTGGGGAAGGAAAAAAAAGTCTGGCCACGCCTTCCTTTAATGCATGGACTAAATCAGCAGGGCTTTTTTTTTTTTTTTTTAAAACTTGTTTAAATTTTGCATGCGTCATTTACGTCATTTATATCCGGGTAACTGAGACAAGTTGAAGTGGGTGTGATTAGCAACAAGTCATTATAGTGGTAACCCTTCAAAATGTTTACAAATGCCAAAAAAAGAGAGGTGGACGCTGAAGGCTGTGGTTTCAAGAAAATATTGACTACTAAATATTTATTACTGAAGTCAGGATTAAATCCGTATATTTGTTTTGAGGTGAACAGGTCGCCATGTTTACGGGGTACAATGTGGATCGGCATTATGAGACAAAGCATGCTGAAAAATAGACATTTGAGTGAGACTGAGAAAACGCAGATATTGAAAGATTTGCTAGCGAAGCTTGAGAGAACAGCAAGGCTATTTACCAAGCTACACGGAGCCATGGATGTAGGGACCAGGACCAGGTTTATGATAAGTAGCTAAAAACTGTAAGCCAGAGAGGGAGTTTGTGAAAGACTGCTTGGTGGACTCTGCACTGCTAATATAGCCGGAGAAAATAGAAGCATTTGAGAAAGTCCGTTTTGACTTTTTCTCCCTGGCTTTGGGTGAGAGTTGTGTTGTGCGACATGGCACAGTTACTCGTGTTTCTCCGAGGGATAATGCGGGAGTTCGAGATTATGGAGGAGCTGGCAGCAGTGACAACCGCCGTGAGTGATTTGTTTGAGGTAAACGCATGCATGGACACCCTTGAACTGAAATGGAAGAGACTCGAAGGAGTCACCATTGACAGCTATCCAAATCTGACAGGGAGAACTGTGGAACTTTTGAAATGGATTCCATAACCCTAAGATAAAGTGAATGAACTTGCCAGAGAGCACAAATTGGTATTTATTCATTGTATTATTCATCAACACACATTGTGCAAGTCAACAATGCTTTTATTGATGTGACGAAGACAGTTAACTTTATCAGGGCACGAGCATTGAATCACAGGCAGTTTGTTGCACTTTTAGAAGAGCAGGGTCACAAACATGTTGACATTAGGTACCATACCGCTGTCAGATGGCTCAGCCCGGTCAAAGTGTTGAAAAGAGTTTTGGACCTATAAGCAGAGATTCAAGAGTTTTGTAGAATTAAAGGCAAAAAGATCCCAGAGCTCTCAGAGAGACTGGATTGCAGATTTAGCATTTGCTCTTGATGTGACAGCATGGATTAACAAACTGACATGAAACTGCATGCCAAGGGCCTTTTTGTTCATGAAATGCAAAATCTGGTCAAGGCTTTCATGAGAAAGTTGCAATTTCTTTCAAATCGATTAGAGAACAAAATTCTCACTCATACGCAAACCCTGAAAGAAGTCAAACCATTAGCTACTCACCTCTGCAGCACCTTTCACTTTATTCACCTTTGCATGTAATGTGAATGATGCACCCATTGATGTTCAGCTAGAGCTTATTTCATAGACTTGGAGTCAAATATAGTACTAGCTGAGCACTTTTAAGTCAGCATCGCTGCTGGAGTTTTATTCATCTCAAGGAGAATTTTCCAACCATGAGAAAACGTGCTCAGAAGATGTTGGTTCTTTTTGGATCCACGTATACATGTGAACAAACATTCTCAGTAATGAAGTTTACCAAATCCAGATACAGATCCTCTTTTACTGATGATCTGTCAAATGTGCTTCACGTCTCTCCCTCATTCAACCTGATTTTAATGCACTTGTTAAAGCTCAACAGAGGCAAGATTTCTCTCACTGAACTAGAAAAAAAATAAGAGGCATGTTAACTTGTATTTTTTTTTTTCTGCAGTTTGGCAGATGGATGTTATGTCAAATTATTGTTTGCAAATAAAGACACTGGTATCTTAATCAAATTTTAAGATTAAAACAAAGAATTGTTTAATTGTAGCAAACGTTGCCCGCTTACCAATTTTATTGCACAAGTTTATTAATTATTTTTTGTAAAACAACTTTATTCATTATCTTTCAAAAACACATAAAGTGAAGAAAATAAATATTCAAACACTCTGCTATATTGCAAGTTCTCCCACTTAGAAATCATGGAGGGTTCTGAAATTTTCATTGTATGTGCATATCCACATGAGAGAGATAATCTAAAAAGAAAAATCCAGAAATCACAATGTATGATTTTTTTTTATTTTTATTTTTTAAACATTTTTTTGTGGTACAGCTGCAAATAAGTATCTGAACACCTGTCCCTCCACAATATTTTCTCATTCGGCCCTTTTGGAAAAATAATTGCCCACCCCTGAACTAGACACTTACATGTTGTAATTTTTGTCTCAAGTATGCAACGTAAAATGCTGTACTATTTATGAAACATTCTGGTACCCACACGGCAGCTGCAGAAGTTTCTGAGTGATGAATGATAACAATCCCAGTAACATAATATTAATAAATATTTATTATTTGTTTTATAATATTGTAAATTTATAATACTGTATATATTATGGTAACAAGGTTGTATAAGTGAATATTTAACTAAATACCTCATATTGTCTCAAATATGCAAAGTATAAATGCTGTTGACATATTTTAAATGTTCTGGTAACAACATAAACATAAATCCCCGCTACTTTGCAGTTTTTCAGTTTTCGCGGGTGTTTCTGGTCCCAATGAACCGTGAAAAACGGGAGATTACTATTGTGTATTTGAAACAAAAAAAAAAGAAAATGGAAAGAAAGGAACTGCTTTTGTAACGTGTACTTACCTTGGAGATGAGACGACTTTTGGTAACAGAAGTTACTGGTGGATGTTGAGGGTGCTTAGCTTAATTTTATTTTCCAGTTAACGCAAGATGAACATAAATGGTACTGTAATTTTTTTTTTTCAGTTTTGCTTAATTATATTCATGTCTTTTGTCTTGCACAACTTTGGCCTTTTTCGCAATGCATTCTTCTGTCAACAGATGGCCATTTTAAAAAAATAACTGTCAATGGAGATTTGTTTATGCCTCTTTTTGACTTTGTCAAATGTGTAAGGCATGTGTCATTACAGAGTACCAAAGCACGGCCAGTTGTAACATTTTCTGGATTTTTCTTCCCCACAAAGTCTGAAAATTTCTCCCATATTGTCAACGCTTCTTTTATTTTGGTAATACAGATAACCTCCTCCTCTCTCTCATCGTCAGAACTATCACTGCGCACCTTTTATGGTGCTCCATCTGTCACTATTTTAATTTCTCCGTCGTCGGCTCCTCCTCAGCTCTGTGGCTTCAAAATAATTTTCATCCCCTTGACTGGTGTGACCGACTTGGATTGCCTCTGTGTGAATCGTACATATTGAAATACAGTAGGTTTAATTATGAATGCACCCCTTTAAGGTTGAAGAGGTGAGCAGTCTAAAGCATACTAGGGGGGGCAAGTGTGTGGCGGAGGAGCAGTTATCTGTTATACCATTGGGTGTGTGCTGCCTAAGTGTTGAATTAAAAAGTGACTAAAACCCAGTGGTGACTCCTTTTCACTCATTGCCCTTTACTGAGGGCATTCCAATATGGTTGACGTAGAATGGTCATAATTCTTTGCCAATTCGCTCACTCGGACACCCTGTTCGTGTTTTTCCATTATTTCACATACTTAGACGTCTTCCTCTTCTCACCGCTTTCCATAGCAATTGTTTTTTTTTGGGCCACATAGTGGAAAATGTATTCGTATTAAATACAAAGTAACAAAATGCAAATACAGCAGCACAGAGATGCTTCAGAGGCGAGACGCATAAAGACTGAGTGAAGCTCGAAAAGCTGAGCAGAACCTGTCCATTTCAGCATCTTCACGATCACGGTGCCATCTATTGACAGTCATTCGTACGTCATAGGTCGTATCTCGAAAAACTCATATGTCAAGGTACCACTGTACAGTTGAAGCCAAAAGTAAACATACTTTTCCTTTCGGCTTGTCCTTTTAGGGGTTGCCACAGTGTCATCTTTTTCCATCTAAGCCTGTCTCCTGCATCTTCCTTCCTAACACCCACTCCCCTCATCTCTTTCTTCCCTCACAACATCCATAAACTTTCTCTTTGGTCTTCCTCTCGCTCTTTTGCCTGGCAGCTCCATCCTCAGCATCCAAATACAAATGTACTCACTCACTCGCCTTTGGACATGTCAAAACCATCAAAGTCTCCTTGTCTCTAAAACATCCAACTTTGGCTGTCACTCTAGTGAGCTCTTTTTTAATCTTATCCAACCTGCTCACTCTTCGTGGGAACCTCAACATCTTCATTTTTGCCACTTCCAGCTCTGCTTCATGTTCTCTCTTCAGTGCCACCATCTTTATTCCGTACATCATGGCCGGCCTCACCACTGTTTTATAAACTTTGCCCTTCATCCTAGTCACCTCTGTCACATAACACTCTTGACACCTTCCGCCAGCTGTTCCAACCTGCTGGGACCCATTTCTTCACTTCCTTACCACATTCACCATTGCTTTGGATTGTTGACCCCAGGTATTTAAAGTCGTCCACCCTCGCTATCTCTTCTCCCTGGAGCCTCACTCTTTCCCCTTCGCCCCTCTCATTCATACACATATTATTCTGTTTTATTCAGCTAATCTTCATTCCTCTCCTTTCCAGCGCATGCCTACATCTTTCTAATTGTTCTTCCGCCTGATCCCAGGTTTCACTACAGATCACAATGCCATCTGCAAACACGAACATCATGCTCCACGGGGATTCCAATCTTATCTCAGCTCAGAGCTTATCTCTGATGCAGTCCTACCTCCACCTTAAATTCTACGGTCACACCTAATAATACATAAATTACATTAATAAAACATGGAGTAGATGGGAAGAGCTGACGAAGAATGTCTTGGAATTAAAAAGGGTATCAGATTGAGTGATGAGGCTGAAATTTGAAATTCAGGGTGTTATGTATAATGCGACTCGTAGCAAATTCTGGAAAGAATGAGATGACTTAGTTCTGAGCATCCCAGACAGAGTTAGTTGTGATGGATGCAGATTTTAACGGACATGTTGGTGAAGGAAACAGGGGTGATAAAGAAGTGATGGGTAGGCAAGAAAATATAGTGACCTACAAGAGTGGAGGTAGAAGCACACAGGTGGATTATATTTTGTGCAGACGATGTAATCCGATGGTTACTGACTGTAAGGTAGTGGTAGGGGATAGTATAGCTGGACTGAATAGGATGGTGTCGTGCCCCTGTTTCCTTCACCAAGATGTCAATTAAAATCTGCACCACTCACAACTCTCTCTGTCTGGGATGCTCAGAAATTCTTCATGTAGTTCCTTGCAGAATTTCTCTTTCAACTCTCGGTCACATCCTACCTGTTGTCAGATTCCGCAGGACTAATCGGGAGAAATGTTAATATACCAGTTAAAGGGTTAAGCTACCCATTTTCCCCAGCCGCCTCTAACGCCGTGCGTGCAGGGAGACGGGATCTTCTTAAGTTGGTGTCGATGAATTCGCCTAGGTGAACTAACTGCCTTTAGTTTTGCAGAGCCAATCCGGGCTGCCCTCACTTATGAGCCCTTGTTGAGTAACATTACAGAGAAAAAGGGTGACAAAGTCATCCCTCCGCTTTTACAGCAGCTTCATCTCTTATGAATCGATTGCACTTGTCATTGAACTAGTAAATTTAACAATCCTTGTTAGGATCGTATGGATTTGTTTTATCTTAAACCGGAGATTATCAATGAGTGACTGATTAAAATAGAATTTTACGACTAGATGTTAATGTCGTTGGCGATCGATCTTTGATGAGGTTGAATGTTAATAATGAGACAACTCAAGGTAAGAATGACAAGGATAGATGAAAATGGAAGTTTTAAGTATTTAATAAAATGATAAAAATTGTTCAGATAACATTCATTATTTGACAGTCACTCCCGGCAGTCGCGGGGTACGGTTGCAATGTTAAGGCAAAATTTGATGTTAATTGAACATAAATGAATAAAAGGAAAAATAATAATACTGATGGTGACAGGGTTCGCACGCGTCCCTAAAAAACCCTAAATTTTCGAAGGTCCTTTTAGGGGCTCCTAAAAGTCCTTAAAATCTGCGAAAACCGGTCAAGCTCCTAAAAAGGCCTTAAACTTAAAACTTAAAAAATCAAAGGGAGGACCTCTACCGCCAAAATTCTTCCGAAAAAAAATAATAATTATCTTTTATTTAAAAAAAAAAATAGCGATCCGTCTGGTGTCTAAAACAGCCGGAAATTGTCAACGGAAGTCACCGTGTTGACAACGAGTTGCCATCTTGTCGTCGATATTTCCGTGAGTCGGCATTTCACTTCGTCTTTGTTACGTCTTTCATCGATCCAACTTGTATCATGGGGAAGTGCATTTTTCAAGATGCTTGGGTTGAAAGTAAGGAGTTTGGAAGCTGGGTTCGTTGAGATGCAAAAGATCGGCACGTTTTACTGCCATCTGTGCAAGCAGAGCTAACAGCTAGGAAAGATGGGCATCAAAGCGCTGGAGTCGCACCGGAAAAAAAAGAGACACGCTGATTTGGCGAAGACTCTCTCATCTTCCGTTGGTATGAATCTTTCTAAAATATAAAGATAGTAAAGCATCAACTTCAGGCAGTGGTACTAGCAGTGCATGCGCACCTACAGTTCTCTAGCCATCGACTTCAACTAGCCAGAAGTCAGGCTCTGTGAACGTAGTTCAATACACGAAGGCGGACTCGTTAAAGGCAGAGATCGTGTGGACTTAAAAAGTGATCTGCAGCCATTACAGTTACAAATCTTGTGAAAATAATTCGAAAGTGTTTGCAGTCATGTTCCCAGACAGTGACATTGCTAAAAACTACCACTGTGGGGAAAGGAAGACTTCGTACCTGGCTACATTTGGCATCACTGCCCACTTTTCATCTCTACTGCCTCAAAGCCAAAAAAGCCAGAATAGAGACTGACATATCTACGCTTATTGAGAAGGCTGATGGGCTGTGTGAGCTGGCAGAAGAAAAGAGGAATCTGAGGTTTATCACCGAGGCCAATCCACTCAGAGGGCAGAGCAAAGGACAAGAGAGCCTCTTTGGCACCTCTGCAGCAGCAAATAGAGGAGGCACTGGGTAGGCTCAAGGAGCTAGAGTAGGGGTGCTGAGACAGACATCAGTATAAGACATTTGTGTATCTAGTTGCAATTGTAGTTAGAATCAGTTTTTCTGTATACTGTTATGTGAAGACGTTGACAATAGTCATATCAATGAGAACTACCACTAGGGGCGACAGGTGATCACTGTCACAGGTACTGAGGTACTGGAACCTTTGATGAACCAAGAACAGCCGATGGCACCATTGGGTGAGTCTTTTTCCCTTACTCTTGATTTCCCACGATGGCCCTAATTTTTTTCCGTGTCGGCCCTAAATTTTTCGTGTCAGCCCCTAAGTATGTCCCTAAAAAGCCCTTAAATTTTTTGGGTCCGACTGAGTATGAACCCTGGGTGAGACAAATGATAAAAGTAGTAAAAAGTAATAAAAATCAAGGAAGATTAATAGCATTCAAAAACTTTAGAAATTCGGGAAAATAGACATTTTTGAGTGAGCCTGTTAGAGGTGATCAAGTCCTACGAAGCTCGAAGCCTAATTTAGTTATAAGTAATTTTAGGATTGAGGATAAATTGTCAAGCCAACTTGCCCTTCTTAGGTAACCATGTAATATCGCTGGCACTATCCTGCCATTACCTTATTATAAGAGTTTTACTTGCGCCCAATCTTAAATGGAGTAGTCAAAAATAAGCATCCCAAGTTGCTCGAATACTTCTCCCCGCCAGCTTGCCACACGACTATTACACCTGTAGAAGGACCTTGTCTCTTTATCAGCGAGAAACGAACAAAGAGCCCCGGACTTCCGTATCCAAGGTTTTTATAGCTTTTTGGTGGAACATTGTGGAAAGTGTTGGCTGAATCTACGCCCAGTGGGAAGGACTCACTTTGTTATCCTATTGGGCCCTTTGTGCCATCCCTGGGTTGACTTGTCACGGCTCTCTTAGCTCACTCAAATTAGGCCTAGGCGCCCGCAAACTCAACTGTCATTTTCCGTTTAATCAACAGGTGCGTCCTTTAAATGTAACCACAAACTTGCATTCAGATTCACTCTAGTTCTTAAGCAATAGCATAAATGTATCAACATTCTTTTGAATACAATTCTCTCATGTATTCTCAGGCTTGTTCTCGTTGGTTGCACATTGTTTTCCCTTGTCTGAGAGTGACAAACAGGTTATATTCTTTTCACAAAGCAGTTTCAAAGCATCATATTCTTTACTAAAGGTTCAAATGGAAAAATAGTTAAGATCAGTTGCTTGCAAACATCCTGTCGTAACTCAAGGGTGTCATAGGCTTCCTGCTCAGCAACCCAGCGATGCTGCAAACATTCTGTTTGTCACTTGCAGGCAGGTGTGCTTCACCGTTGAAAAACCGTTGGAAACCGCAGGGTGTGAACAGCTGCTGAAACGGATCCTGTTGATGTCTTTGTCAAAAACAAGATGTAAATACAAAGATATGACATTAATTTCCAGTCAGTTCACATCAGCAAAATTATTTAATTTTGTTAAATGCCACAAGAATGAGAATTTCAGAGAATATTTTCTTCAAGGTCTAAAGTTTACATACAGAAAAAGTACTATGTTCTTAATGACCAGATGATGAGGTCATGGCTTTGGAAGCTTTTGATATGGTCACTGACAAAAAGTGAGGTAATTGATTGGACACCGGCGAATGTACTTAAAGACACAGCTCAAACACTCTGCTTCCTTATTTCAAATCATGGGAAAATGAAAAAAAAAAAATTGGCCAGAAAATATAATGGTGTTCAAAATAATAGCAGCTTCAATGTGACAACCAGATCATTCCATGTTTTCAGTATATTTTTTTGTTGTTTTTTTTGTTTATTATTGCTACATGTCAAACAAGTTACTGGGAGGTGCAGTAGACTGAGAAAACAAGAAGATACAGCATTCATGGTAGAAACACTCTTCAGGCTGTGGAATTGGGTGATTTGTTGAAAGGGATAACACACCCCTTAAAAATAGAAGTCTGACGTTGACTTTTCAAAATCAAAACTAATTTGGACAAACCTTTTTTTGTTTCTAGGATTTACCAATCATTTGAATCCTAAGCTAATATTTAGTTGTATGACCACAGTTTTTTGTAACTGCTTCACATATGTGTGGCATAGAGTCAGCCAACTTGTAGCAACTTTCAGCTGTTCTACCACTCCAAGATATCTTAATGACATTCGGGAATTCATTTACATTTCTTGGTTTTGCTTCATAAACGGTATTTTTTTAGGGCACCCCACAAGTTCTCGATTGGATTACGGTCCGGGGATTGGGCTGGCTACTCCATGACAATAACTTTGTTGGTTTGGAACCAAGACTTTGCATGTTTACTAGTTTGGGGTCATTGTCTTGTTGAAACATCCATATCAAGCCATGTCCTTTTCAGCATAAGGAAACATGACCAAGTATTTTGGCATATGAAAACTGATCCATGTTCCCTGGTATGCGATAAATAGGCCCAACATCATAGTATGAGAAACATGCTCATACGATGATGCTTGCACCACCATGATTCACTCTTTACTCAGTACTGTGGCTTAATTTGAGACTTTGAGGGTCGTCTCACAAACAGTCATCGACCCGAAACACAACAATTTTACTCTCATCAGTCAACAAAATGTTCCTCAATTTCTCATTAGGCCAGTTGGTGTTCTTTGGCAAATTGTATCCTATTCTGCACATCTTTTGTTTTAAGAGGGTCTTCGCGGGGAATTGAATGCCACTGTGCCATTTTTTTTTAAACACGCCCCTCACAACAAATTGCACAATCACACAGTCTTACGAGTGTGTGTCTGCGGTCACTCACATTTGACGGGCGCGATCATACCCGCGCACCATCGCACTCGCAAATCTGCAGTCGAGCACGAAAAATCACGCATGTAAAATTTGTTACGAGGAGAAAAAATAGATATTGAAACACGTCGCTTATTTTTTGTAGTTTTTACATTCATTTATGTGTTTATTTCATAAATGTTGGTAACAGAACAAGCCTGATCATAAATATTCAGGATTCACCCATGTCAGGTTTATCAATGAGACGTTCATTAAACTGGACAAAAAGGAAGCAAAGACACCAGTTCTAGTCTTGAGTGGAGAGGAACTGTCTCATACAATTCGCCACTGCACTGATTATCCTCTCCTCAGCACCTCTATTTAGTTTCAAAACGCCCCTTATTTACAGGGATGTTTCAAAAAGCAGACGGTTGAGCAAAACATAGTTGGAAACAAAGTGTTCTTGTTTGTTTCTGTGTGTGTGCATGTGTGTGTGGAAGATTGCTGAGTACATGTGTGGTAATCATTTCTGTAACCGACAACAGGTTCTCCTGGTTCTAACAGTTCTGATAGGTGTTTTTGTTCTTGCTATCTCCTGCTAGGCTGCTGCCATGTTATCTAGAGCAGAGCGAAGCATTTCTTCATTGGAAGCAGATGTATGATATTATATTCACAATTAAAAAAATGAAGAGAATTTTGGTCTTGACATTGTTTATTTCATAAACGTTGGTAATAAAACAAGCCTGATCCTAACCAATCAGTATTCTCCCAGACACAGAAAATGCAAGTACTGTACCGTACTGAGCATGTTCGGAAGTGATGCCAAAAGCATATGTTCCGAGCTACTTCATGTACTACCAGCACATTTACGTCGAAAGTCATCAACTTAATGACCATGTCAAAGGAAATTCAGCTACAGCAGGTGTGCTCAAAGCATCGATCGCGAGGCAGTTTTGGTTGATCCTGTGGCGGTGTGCCCCAAAAAAAAAAAAGACGTGAGACTGTCATCCACCTCGTCGCTTGATTCACGCCAATCTCCATCCCGCCGGTCGATCTAGAGAGGCTGGCTGCTTGAAAAGTAGATCTTGGGAGGAAAAACATCTGGGCACCCCTGAGTTAAATTGAAAACATTTCTGGAATATAACACAGGTAGTGTTTCAGTACCCAACTATAATAAATATGAGATTGTGATGACTTGATCTAAATTCTAATATTAGAGTAGTCTGTCCATATCAAAATGTGAACAGTCATTTTCCCCTGTGATACCGCATTATCTTGAAGTTCAAAACATTTCCCCTCTATATGCCTTAGGAAGATATAGATAGATCTACTGCTAGCTTTCATCAATGGATTGACCATAGATATCGCTGTAAATTATGATGGATTATAATACATCATGATGAAATAAAATGATTTGATTATATGAATATTTAGTTTTTAAATTGAATGTCTATTGACCTCTTTAAAAATGTCCGTTTGTGCAGTGTCAATAAATTCTAATTATGGTATTAGGTAACAACTACATACTCGGGTATAACAACTCAGTAAATTATTTTAACGTTTTAAGATTCCATCCCCAATCACACCTGCAACTTTATATCTGTGGGCATGACTGACCACACCTGTACATTTTTCAAATGTGAGTGACTGGTGTAAATCATGAATGGTGGCTCTTGTTGGTTTTCTGTAAATCTACTGCACCTACTAGTAACTTAACATGTAGCAATAAAAAAAAAAATGCCCTGAAAACGTGGATTTAAACTGGTTACATTGTACTGCTATTATTTTTAACACAACTGTAAGAAAATCGTGGAACTCCATAAGTTTGACACATCCTTGGGTGCAATTTCTAGATGCTTGAAGGTGCTGCTTTCATCCAAACTCAACTGTCATTTTCCCTTTAATCAACAGGTGCATCTTTAAAATGTAACCACAAACTTGCGTTCAGTTTCACTTTAGTTTTTAAGCAATAGCATAAATGTATCAACATTCTTGTGAATACAATTCTCTCATGCATTCTCAGGCTTGTTCTCGTTGGTTGCACATCATGTGTTGCCTCGTCTGAGAGAGACAGTCATACACAGGTTATATTCTTTTCACAAAGCAGTTTCAAAGCATCATATTCTCTGCTAAATTTTCAATGGAAAAACAGTTAAGATCAGTTGCTTGCAAACATCTTGTGTGGTAACTCAAGGGTGGCGATACTATAAACATCCTGTTTGACACTTGAAGGCAGGTGTGCTTCGCCGTTGAAAATCCGTTGGAAACCGCAGGGTGTGAGCAGCTGCTGAAACACATCCTGTTGATGTCTGTCAAAAACAAGATGTGAATACAAAGATATGACAATAATTGGGTTCTTAATGTTGCTGACTTTGATATATGTATGTAATAGAAACATATGAAAATAATTAGGTTTATATAAGGTTACTGACTTTGGTATATATATATATATATATATATATATGCAATGCGGTGAAATGCTAAATGGAAAGGCTACGTTCATCAGACCGATCTTTGCCGTGCTGGTGACCCGATCAAGTATAAGTTGGTTTGGCGACATCTGGTGTTCAATTTGAGAGTTGGTTCTAGGGCTCAGCTCAACACATGAACCCCAGCCACACAAGCCAATTGCTATCAATTCGCTCCATTGCTATTCGTGGCATGGCAACTTACTTGACACATATTACAATCTTAAATAAATGAAGTAAAAGTGTTTAACTTAAACTTTGTGTAGAAACATTTGGATTAAAAATTTGTTCATAAAAACTTTGTGCATAGTGCAGTTTATCCACTACATTATATATCCTTGGCCAAGACTTCAAAGCATCTAACTCATCTCTAATGTGAAAAGGATCCATAGTAGCTACCTTTTGTTCATCATTGTGGAACTCATCATTGACTCCTGCATCACATCATGAAGTTTGATCCCATCTTGCTCCCACAGCATGTCATCCTCTGTGCCAACCATGGCGTTTGTGAGGAAAATTTTTTGAATTCTAAGAGTCTTGGTGCCCTTTATTCCTCATTATTGTCAGCGCTTTGAGGAGACTCAACATTGCTAACAGCGCAGCCTCTTGACCTCCTTTCATCTACAATTTTTAGCAGCTCTTCTATCCCGTCAAAAACACGAGAGCTCATACTACGTATAAATGAGCATATTGGGAACATTAAAAAGGCAAGCATTTTAATTGTGCATTTTCCTGTTTATGTGCCCATTCCAGTCATTTCTATGTAGTTTGAGCTCTTGTTTTGAACTGCCGCACTGCTTTGAGGTTACCCCCTTCTTCAACAGAAGAACTTTTCTTTTACATTGTCTCTCACAGTGGACATGCAGCCAAGATTAACATTTCAGGCCCCTCCATGATTTCAAAGTAGGAGAATTTGCACAATCACTGGGTGTTTAAATACTTATCCTCACTGTATCTATGTGTATCCAGTGAATCATCAGCGTTCGTATGTCTCAATGGTTGTACGAATCAGTGTTTGACCGAAAAAATCTGCGTTAAAAAATTCCTCGATTTTAGACCCAATTCTTGCTGTCCAAACCGAACACCCGGGAAAAGCTGAACCCATGTTGACTTAGTAGCCGACTCAAGCTGAGCAATGCTGAACACACACGGGGTAGTGCCAAACGAGTGCATTCTCAAGTGCTTTTCAAGATTGTTTGGGGATATTTCTTCCAGTATTTTCTTTGCCATGTGTCCAAAGAAAAACAGCGGCACTACCAACAGCAAGAGAAAAAGTTAAGCGAACCGCAGTGAATCTGAATCTCAGGAATGAGCTAATCACGAAGTACGAAAATGAGGCGCGTTTGTTACAGCTCTTGCTAGCATCCTATGGCTTAGGCAATTATTTCAACGATCCTAAAGAATAAAAATGATAAAGAGCAGCTTTTATTGCCTAAGGAGTGACTAGTATTTCAAAGCAAAGGCCAAAGATATTAGAAATGGAGAAGCTACTGGAGAAATAAGCAGTCAAAATCATGAAGGGTGACTTTGCCGTAACAATGGAATGATGTCCATGTTTATGATATGCCTCTTTGCCATAACACTTTAAAAAATGTGGCTCTTCATCTCTGACTGGTTGGCCACCCCTGGATGAATAAATGAATATTGTCACAGTATGTCAGTACAAAATTTTTCCACACATTCAATAAGCTGTGGTTTACAACCAGATTTAGGCAACTCCGCCAGGCTAAAGAGGTCACATATCGTAGCGGGGATAGAGCCCTTTACAATCGCAGCAGAAACCAGCTGACTAAAAAAATTTACGTGGCAAAGATCGATTATCCAGGAAAAAGACTGCCGCTAACAACTCCAAATGAGCCTGGCACGGATTACAATCGCTAACTAATTACGAGTGACAATCCCCTCCCAAGTAGACAACAGCAGTGGGCTGGCCAATGACCTGAACAGCTTTTACTGGAGATTTGAAAAGGACACTTTGACTCCATACGCTGACTGTGTTGCATCACCAACCACTTCAACATCTCAAACTTCTCCATGGACCATCCATGAACGGGACATGAGGTGGATCTTCAAACAACAAAACATCAAATCGGCAGGCTCAGACCTTGTTTCCCCATGCTGCCTCAAAGTCTGCACAGGGTCCTGTTCGTGGAAGTCAGTACTGTATTCAACCCTCCACAAACTCCTCTCCAAGTATCTCCAGCTCAGCGTCTCACCTACAGTTTGCCAGTGGATCTACAACTTCTTGACGGGGAAGACACAGCAGGTGATGCTGGGTGACCACCGCATCCTTCACACACCATCAGCACCAAGGGACCCCACGGTTGTGTCCTCTACCCACTGCTCTTGTTCTGCATGAACGAGTGCACTTCAAGGCACCTGGTTGTCAAACTCCATTAGTTCATAGATGATACCTCAGTCCTCAGGCTCATCAAAGACAGCGACGAGTCTGTATCGACAGGAAGTATAGATGCTGGAGCTTTGGTGTGGCTAACACTACCTGGAGCTGAATGCACTAAAGAAATGATTGTGGACTTCAGGAGGCATCCTTCACCGCAGCAGCCTTTCATCCTGTCCAACTGTTTTTTGTCAACCATCGAGAGCTTCTAGTTCTTGGGAATTACAGTCTCACTGGACCTGAATCGGAGACAAAAATGAACTTCGCCTTCGAAAAAGCCCAGAAAAGGAATTTACTACTTGCGGGTTCTAAGTAAAAACGACCTGCCACAAGTGCTACTAAGACAGTTCTACACACCGGTCGGTCATCCAATCAGTACTGTGTACCTCTATCACAGTCTGATTTGGGGCTTCCTTCAATTGCTCAGTCAAGGCAAGACGGAGCAAGGTTCACCTCTTTGTGAACAAGTACATGAGAAAATAGTTGAAAAGTTTACGGACAATGTTCCTTAACGTACAATTGCAAGAAAAGCAGGGATTTCATTTGCAGTCCATAATATCTTCAAAATGTGCAGAGAAAATTGAGCGATCATTGCTTGTAAGCGCCAAGGCCGAAATCTAACATTGGATGCCTGTGACCTTTGTTCTCTCAGGTGGCACTGCATCAAAAACCAATAATGTGTAAAGGATAACACCACATGGGCTTAGAAACACTTCATAAAACCAATGTCAGTAAATACAGTTTGGCGATACATCATGCAACTTAAAGCTTTACACTTCTGACTGAGGACCGTGGTCTCTGATTTGGAAGTGTTGATTTCTATCACAACTTTCACACTCAGCTGTGAAGCGCTCGAATGAGAGTTGCAGATCACAGTCAGAACCTGAGGCCACCAAACTGGGCTATAGCTTGACTGCACCTAGAAATTCTGTCCATCAAAGTTTTGAACATAATCAGTGACAAATGAGGGTGCCTTGGTGGAGTCCAGCCCTCACCAGAATTGAATCACACTTTCTGCTGCAATGCAGACAAAATTCTGGACACTGATCATACCGTGACCGAACAGCCCACATCAGTGTGTTAGATCCCCTATACTCATGAAGGTCGTCCCTCCCTACCCTCTAAAGGACTCCCGAACGCCTTCTCCAAGCCTTCCAAACACACGCAACTGGCTGGGCAAACTCCCATTTACCCATGAAGACCCAGCAGAGGGTGTAGAGCTGGTCCAATATTCACGGCCCGGACGAAAACCACACTGCTCCTCCTAAATTTGATATTTGACTTCCTGACTGACCTTCCTCTCTAGCACTCCTGAGTAGACCTTACCAGGGAGGCTGAGGAGTGTGATCCCTTGTAGTTGGACCGCACTCTCTGATTCCTCTTCTTAAAAGGGGGATGGACCACCACTCTAGAATGCCAATCCAAAGGCACCGTCTCCAGTATCTCCACACTTGTTAAACTTCTATTCGAAGTTACAGGTTGGTCGAATATGGCAGGAGGTGAATCGATTCAGAGGATTTGTTGATTAGACATTGAATTGCAAGAGGAAGTATGACACTACATTACTAATGAATATGTTTACCCTTCTTTGGTATTGATTGATTTTGAGATGCAATTATCTCATGCCCATGAGAGAAGCTTCTGAGTCCACTGCTCCACAACGTATGGGTGACTGACATAATAATCATGCGTCACAGTGGGTGAATGAAGTACTAAATCATCCTTCAGCATGAATCAATAAGAACATGTTGCCAACATTTTTGAGTATTTATTTTTAGGTATCGCATCCCACTTGACTTGATGTCCAGCGATTTCATACACAAAGTAACCCAATGCGCTTTACATGATTAAAAGCATTCCAAGACAAAAATAAGTACAATCAAAACAGCTTTTAGTCCAAGAAATAACACTGAAAAGTGGATGTAGTCGAAAATGCATGAGAAAAAAACAACCTTTAAACCTGGATTTCAAAACATTCACACTTGGGGCTGATGTCACCTCATTTGGGAACTTATGGCATTTTTTTGCCTTTGGACTCTGCACTCTGCACTGCATAAAGATCCCTCTTTGTCTTCATTTCCTCACTTGTAGTGCTTAAAATGGAGAATTGGGACAGCCCTTTATCCTTGAACTGAGGGCTAGGAATGAAACCAGAGCTAAGGAAGAGAATTAGGAATGTGCCTAAGCGATTCAAGTTGGGGAATAGTGTTGTATGCTCAGCGTAATTAAAATTGTCTATTACCATTGGAAATATTATTCAGTACTGCATTTAATGTTGCAATTGGTCATATTGTGATTCATTGCGTAAAAAATATTTTGCCATATGGGATGCAGTTGGTAGAAAGTAAATCAATTTTGAACATTTTTTTCCCCATCTTAGGAAGTTCAGCTGACATCCCAACAACCGATGAGAAGTGTGTAGATGAGGCATTAACTAAAGAAATGGCCACAGAGAATACCCTCCATTTTGACCCCACCATACCAGTTGGTAAGACGCCTCTTAGAATGAACGAATATTGCAACTCTACAACAACAATTTGATCAAATTGACAAACATGAGTTGTTTGATTTCAGTTATCTCGTCATCAATTTATTGCTTCAAAAAGCCATTGGTAAAGGTGAAGCATTGTGAACTCTACAGTGACCTTATGTTGCAAATTTTTTTAAATACCTGTATTTTGTTGTTGGTTGATTTATATCCTGCCTTACAATTGGGTTGTGTACAGTTCAGGGTGCACCCTGCCTCTCGCTCGATGATAGCTAAGATAAGCTCCATCACGCCAGCGACCCTAGTGAGGATAAGCAGTCCGGAAAATTAATGATTTAATTCCATCCCCAATTATTTTATGTAACCAAAAGAATTTGAGACTACAGTATAAGAATCTCATTAAACAGTTGACGTCTATGTATTGGAAAACGTGTGTGTAGTCTTCACGTTTTAGAGACATAGTTGTAGGGATACTGTTAAAACCCGTGACTGCTTTTCTACCATTCATGTGAACTGGCGTCTGTGTGAGGCATTTACTCAAGTCGATTTAAATCTGTTTTGGTAATATTCACCCCTTTTCATTTGTCTTTGTCCATTAGGCATGGAATTCCTGGTGCCAAAAACAGGCTTTTTCTGCAAAGTTTGTAACCGTTTTTTCAGTGGAAATGAAGACACTCAGATCACCCACTGCAAAAGCCTCAAACACTTTGAGAACCTGCAGGTATGAAAACTTTTTTTTAATCACTAAGGAGGGCCTTTGTGCCTTAATGACATCCCACATTTCATTTATATTTCTTGGTTTTGCTTCAGAAACAGCATTTTTGTCACCCCACAAGTTTTCGATTGGATTAAAGTCCAGGGATTGGGCTGGACACTCCATGACATTACTTTTGTTGGTTTGGAACCAAGACTTTGCCTCTTTACTGTAGTGTTGTGGTCATTGTCCCGTTTAAACGGCCATTTCAAGGGCATGTGCATTCGTCCATTCGCTATTGCTTCTCCGGGTCGGGTCACGGGGCAAGTAGCTTCAGCAGAGATAGACAGACTTCTCTTTCCCCAGCTCTTCTGGAGGGATCCCAAGCCAGCTGAGAGACATGGTCTCTCCGTGTCCTGGGTCATCTTCAGGCCTCTTTCCAGTGGGACATGCCCGGAACACTTCACTAGGGAGGCGTCCAGGAGGCATCGGGATCAGATGCCCCAGCCACCTCATATGGCTCCTCTCAATGCGGATGAGTAGCAGCTCGACACTGAGCCCCGCCCGGATACCGCAGTTCTCTGGCTGTATCCGGGATCTTGTTCTTTTGGTCACGACCCACAGCTCATGCCCATAGGTGAGGGTAGGAACATAGATCGACTGTTAAATGGAGAGCTTCTTGTTTCGACTCCCTCTTTGCCACAACGGAGTGATACAAAGTCCGCATCACTGCAGACACTGCACCGATTAGTCTGTCGATCTCCCACTCCATTCTTCCCTCATTCTTGAACAAGACCCGAAGATACTTGAACTCCTCCACTTGGGGAAGGATATCATTCCCAACCTGGAGAGGGCATGCCACCCTTTTTTGACTGAGAACCACAGTCTCTGATTTGGAGGTGCTGATTCTCATCACAGCCGCTTCACACTCGGCTGCGAATAGCTCCAGTGAGAGCTGGAGATCATGGCTTGAAGAAGCCAACAGAACCACATCATCTGCAAAGAGTAGAGATGCGATGCTGAGGCCACCAAACCGGACACCCTCTACGCCTCGGCTGCGCCTAGAAATTCTGTCCATAAAAGCTATGAACAAAATTGGTGACAAAGGGCAACCTCGGTGGAGTCCAACTCTCACCGGAAACGAGTCCAACTTATTGCCGGCGATGCAGACAAAACTCTGACAGCGGTCATACAGGGACCGAACAGCTCGTATCAAGGGGTTCAGTACCCCATATGCCCGCAGAACCCCCCCAGAGGACTCCCCGAGGCACACGGTCAAATGGCTTCTCAAAGTATACAAAAAACATGTAGACTGGTTGGGCAAACTCCCATGCAGCCTCAAGGATCCTGCCGAGGGTGTAGAGCTGCTCCACTGTTCCACAGCCAGGCTGAAACCACAATGCTCCTCCTGAATCTAAGACTCGACTTCCTGACGGACCCTCCTCTCCAGTGCCCCTGAGTTGACCTTAGCAGGGAGGCAAAGGAGTGTGATCCCTCTATAGTTGGAACACACCTTCCAGTCACCCTTCTTGAAAAAGGGGACCACCACCCCAGTCTGCCAATCCAGAGGCACAGTCCTTGATGTCCATGCGGTGCGGCAGAGGCGTGTCAACCAGGACAACCCCACAACATCCATAGCCTAGAGGAACTCCAGGTGAATCTCATCCACTCCCGGGGCCCGACCACCAAGGAGCTTTTTAACCACCTCGGTGACCTCAACCCCAGAGATAGAAGAGCCCACCTCAGAGCTCCCAGACTTAGCTTCCTCGTGGGAAGTCGTGTTGCTGGAATAAAGGAGGTATTCTCCCCACCGACTCACAACCCGAGTTGAGGTCAGCAGCGCTCCCCACTATAGACAGTGTTGATGGTGCACTGCGTCCCCCTCCTGAGACGCCGGACGGTTGACCAGAATTTCCTCAAAGCCGTCCTAAAGTCATTCTCCATGGCCTCACCGAACTCCTCTCACACCCGAGTTTTTGCCTCAGTGACCACCAAAGCTGCATTCCGCTTGGCCACCCGGTACCTATCAGCTGCCTTGGGAGTCCCACAAGCCAGAAATGCCCGATCGGACTCCTTCTTCAGCTTGACAGCATCCCTCACTGTTGGTGTCCACCAACGTGTTTGTGGGTTGTCGCCACGACACCGACCAACTTACGGCCACAGCTCCAGTAGGCCGCCTCAGCAATGGAGGCGCGGAACCTCGTCCACTCGGACTCAATGTCCCCCGCTTCCTTGAGCAAAGTTCTTTCGGAGATGGGAGTTGAAATTCCTTCTGACGGAATTTCCCAGCAGACCCTCACAATATGTTTGAGCCTGCCACGTCAAACTGGCATCTTCCCCCACTATCGGAGCAAACTTACCACCAGGTGGTGATCAGTTGACACCTCCACCCTTCTCTTCACCCAAGTGTCCAAGACATGCGGTTGCAAGTCCGATGACACGACCACAAAGTCGATCATCGAACTGCGACCTGGGGTGTCCTTGTGCCAGGTGGACACGTGTACACCCTTATGCCTGAACATTGTGTTTGTTATGGACAATCTGTGATGAGCACAGAAGTCCAATAACAGAGAACCACTCGAGGGCATGTCCTCTTCAGCATAAAGCAATATGACCCCTTCAAGTATTTTGACAAATGCAAACCGATCCAATCCAATGCAATGGGAGAAACATGCCCATACCATGATGTTTGCACCAGCGTGCTTCACTTTTTTTCCACTGTGTACTATTGCTTGAATTCAGAGTTTGGGGGCCGTCTCATACTGTTGGCCATAAACGCGTATTGCAGTCTTAAATAAGCAATTTAACTGTTTAACTTAAGCATTATTTTCATTAAATATTTGTGCATACTGCAGTTAATCCACTACATTACACATACTTGGCGAAGCCTTCAAAAGAAGCATATAACTCATCTCCAATGTGAAAAAGATCCACACGAACTACCTTTGGTGCATTGTTATGGAACTTATCATTGATGACTTGGTCCAGTTCCGCTGCCTCCTGCATAGCAACGTGAACATCCTATCTTGCTCCCAAAGCTTATCATCCTCTTTGCCATCCTTGGCTTTTGTGAAGAAACCATTTTTGGGATCCCAAGAGTTTTGGTGCCACAGCCCAGCCCTCCTTTCGGCTACAATCTGTAGCAGCTTTCCTATGGCGTCAGGTCGCTCTGCAGTTCATCCAGAGTGATCATGAGCCTCTTGGCTGCATCTCTGAGCAGTCTTCTCCTTGTTGGAGGTGAAAGTTTAGAGGTATGGACGGGTCTTGGTAGATTTCCTTTTGTCTGATACTCCTTCCATTTCAATATTATTGCTTGCCCAATGCTCCTTGAGATGTTTAAAGCTTGGGAAATCTTTTTGTATCGAAATCCGGCTTTAAATTTCTCCACAACAGTATCTCGGACTTGCCTGATGTATTCCTTCGGCTTCAGGATGGTCTCTGCACTTCAAACAGACATCTGAGACTATCACAGAGCAGGTGCATTTATAAGAAGACTTGATTACACACAGGTGGATTCTATTGATCATCGTCAGTCAACATTGGATCATTCAGAGATCTTCACTGGATTTCTGGAGTGAGTTTGGTGCACGAAAAGGAAATGGGCCGAATAATATTGCACGCCCCACTTTTCAGTTTTTTATGTTAAAGTATGAAGTAGCCAATAAATTCCGTTTCACTTCACGATTGTATCACACTTGTTGATTCTGGACAAAAAAAATTAAACTTTCTTTCTTTGAAGCCTGAAATGTGTTGAAAGGTTTAAAAGTTCAAGGGGGGGGGCGAATACTTTTACGAGGCACTGTATATGTATACCGTTTTTTTTTTTTTTAACTATTTGCACCTGTATATGACTCTACGAGGTGATTGTATTTTTATTTTTCATCCATACCTAAATATATAATGCGCTCTATTGACTATTTGAAAATATTTTTTGAAAAATTTGCCCATTATCTGAAAAATTACGGTAATTCATTGCAAGATTACTAACGTTTTTTTAGCTGACCAGCACATGAACCTTAACCCGAAAAATTATCAGGACTGACTTAAAGCCTTATTCAGGGTTGGCCCGAAACCAGGTTATGGTGGTCCTGTCAGAATCTGTACTGGCCCAAAAATTAATGAGAGAAGCGGTTAAGTTTTATTGATTTTATTATTTCGTACTTAACATCTTTATACTACTATAATCCCTCGTTTTTTGCGGTGAATGGGGACCGGAACCCCCCGCGAAATGTGGAAAAAAAAAAAAAAAAAAAAAAACGCAAAGCCCCCCGCCCCACTCACACACACCAGGAATTATCTGGTATGTGTATCTGGGTACCAGAGTGATTAAAATATGAAAACAGTATTTATACTTTACATATTTGAGACTAAAATTACAACAGTACACGTATTTACTTAAATCTTTAATTATAATACCTTTGCTTATCTTTCCTGCAACAGTTGTCGCCAGACCGTGATCGGGAAATGAAGAGGATACGCACGCACACGCTCACACACGGAGAAGGAGAGGCTCATAGAGGCTTTAAGTTCACTTATCTGTAGCATTGCAGCATGATAATCATAAACATGGTCCTTGAAAAAGTACCGACGAGCAGCACATACAGAGGCATATTTCTGTATATTTTTTGAAAATTTTCGAACCAGCCTTTGCTGGTCAAAAAGCCTAGTCCTCGAAGGGGAGAATCACAATGCAGGGTCCAACAAGGAGAAAACTGCCCTGTCGGGAGCCTGGGAGGGCATCCCAGTAGGTCCCACGGTGCCCGTGCTATTTGCTACACTAAGTGGTTGAATCCACCCGCTGGATCCCAAAAGTGATAAGTGCTCCCAAATTGGAGCCGATTCCTCCCGCTGGATCCCAAGAAGGATAAACGTGCACGCGTAGCCACCACTTGGGCGCCACGGAGGAAGCTTTCGCTGTGGCACAACGCTCACGTTGTATTGTAACGACATAATCAAAAAATATTACTTGAAAAAAGTTATCACAAACACAACATATACACTACATATGCGAGGTGGTTAACGTCGTGGACGAGACAATGTACACAACACGGAAATGGGTGGGAGAAGGGAAGTTGCTTTGTGAGGCATTGATGCGCGACTTATCAGCTCAGAGAATAAAGCCACACATGCTCTTATTGGTCGATGTCGTGCCGGCAAGAATCAAATTTTACATTTTTTGCTTTATTGTTCCACATGTTGCACTGGGGACGTGCCTTGTATCTATCCACGTTGTATCAATGCGCCTCACATAATATAGTACCTACTGTAAGCCAAATCTGCGTTTTTTTTTTTTTTTTTTTTTTTTTTTTTTTGAGGGTGGGGTGAGAAAACAGTTATGCACTGAATCCGCAACAGGTGAAGCACAACGTGGAGAGGGATTACTGTACAGTATATCATTTGAGCCCCTTTAGGAAATTCTTAGTACAATTGCATTCATGGCGACGACGCTATCGAAACATCACTTAAATCAAGGCATAGCAAAGGCTAAAATTAATAATAAGGCTTCAAAGAATAAATCCACCCATCCATTTTCCATGCCACTTATCCTCACCAGTGTGCCGTCTTTGGATGAAAGCCAGGGTACATGTTGAACCTTGACCCAGAAATTGCAGGGCACATATAAACAACCATTTTGATTCACATTTACACCTACAGGAAATGTTGTGTCCAATCAACCTACCCAGCATGATTTTGGATGTGGGATGAAACTGGAATGCCCAGGTAAAAAAAACACTGGCACGGGTAAAACAGGCAAAACTCCACACAGGTGAGGCTGGATTTGAACATGGGTCTTCAGACCTGTGAGCCAGATGTGGTCACCAGTCGTCCACCGTTCTGCCAATAGTCAGTGATGAAAGTCCTCCGGATTTTCCCAGAATTCCTGATTTTTAAATTTTCATGAAAGTTGCTCTGGAAAATTGAGGAAAAATTGCCTAAAATTAATCCGAATATTAGTTGACAACATTGAACGAACATGCGTTTGAGTTCATTGTTTTGCTTTCACGAGCGTAGCCATGTTGAGGCACTAACAATAGTAAGAGTAACGCCCCTCCCCTCGCGTTCTCTCAAGACGTTGTTTATTTTGTGTGGTCTTGACATTAATTTACGTGTTTATTTCATAAACGTTAACAAAACAAGCCTGCTTCAAACACAACTGGTATTCACCTGGAAACAGGAAATGCAAATTAACCGTACTGAGCATGCACGAAAGCGCATGTTCAGAACTGCTTCACGTAATGTGAGCACATTTACGTCGAAAGTAATCAACATCATGAGGCATGTCAAAGGAAATTCAGTTACACCAGGGGTGCTCATTGCGTCGATCGCGAGGCAGTGAGAAACAGACTATCATCCACCTCGTCGCTTCATTCAGGTGTGGCCAATTCGTGGAGCGCATGCAGATAAAGGCGCGTTCTAGCAAGCTGGCCTCCGATTTACGTCAGTCCCATTGTGTGTGCCCCCCACCCCCCTCCACAACAAGAGATCACAATTGCCGACAGGAATGTTTATTCCAAATGTATCGCGAGCTTGTTGCAACGAACGCCGATTATGTTGAACTAAACTTTCAGCATCTTCAAAACATTGCGAGTATAGACGTTCGTGTTTATTCCTTGACAGGCCAGTACATTTAACTTTTCTTCAGATAAAGTTTGTCAGATCAATAATTTTTATTGATGAAAAATTTTGAATACCGTTTTATTTTATGTTCTACTTATCAGTTGAAATTGGAAATTATCATTTGAGTTTTAAATTTTAGTTTTCTATTTTAGTTATGTATTTGTTTTTTATTTTTAATTTACAGTTATGTTATATTAATCCAGTAAGTTATTTTAAGGCCATCCTTAATCACACCCGCATCTTTATCTGCGAGCATGACTGACCACACCCGTACATTTTTCAAATGTGAGTGACTTTGTATTTTTTGCTGGATGGTGTAGAAATTTAAGAAATATTTTCATGTATATTCTATATCTATACTATTATATGTGGGGGGGGGACTATTTTAGATGTCTTCTTACTGAATAGTTTACTTAAATCATTTGTCTTGAGATAAAATTTTAATGACAAATGTTATTTTGTGCTAATCAGTGATGGGGACAAAAAAAAAATCTGGGCTTGGCCCTTGTGGAACTTCTGCCCAATTTTTTTTTTTTTGGGTCACGACTTTTTATTTAAATTTTACTTTTGATTTTTGTCTGAATTTTGTTCACAGATATCGCCAGAATGCACCACATCCATCCGTTTTTGTTTTTTTTTTTAATTTCCCGAGGGAGCATGCTCCCAGACCCCGCTAGTGCTCCCATTTGTATATTCAGGAATTTTCACGAAAGTCCACTTTCATCTCTAAGTAATAAAAATTATGTTCATTTACATTTGGCGTTGGACAACTATGCAAAGAAGGGTGAGTAACAAGCAAAAGAAATGGTGGGGGACTGAGGAAGAGACAAACATTTGTGTGCATTATACAGGTGAAATTTCAGTGTTATGAAGGCAAGAGGAATCTAAATCATTTGTCTTGTTCATTCTTTTCCAGAAATACTTGGAGACCAGAAAACTGATGAATGTGACTGTCAAACCAAACGAGAGTCAATAGTTATATTTGACTGTTCTTGAATAACTATTGCCTGTTCTGTAATTTGAATTCCCCTTTTTTGTCCTTGTGAAGTAAATACATTACAAAAGTCTTACCCCAGTCTACAGTGTTGGTAGATGTTTATTATGTTTTTTTCTTTTTTAACTCAACAGGTCACAGTTCACGACATCGTTTAACTTTTAGGGGATCATCCCATTCCTAAAAGAGAACGGAATTATTTTTGAATTGCTACTAGAACAAAATGACTGAGGGAACTAAAACATCAGGCCTTTGTCGTATCACTATCAGCTACTTTCAGGAAATATTTGTTCTATGTCTCCCAAAAGATTTTTTTGTTCATTTTTATTTCTCACTCTTTACTCCTTTGTCATAGATATGATCTAGCAATGAAAGAAAATAATTACTGAAACTGAATTCAAAGATAACACGCCAGCATGTTTTGTTTCCCAAGGTTTCTACTGTAGTAAAAGTCTAGTGAATTATAGTTTATTGTTTAAGTGGATATTCTTTTGCTAGTTTAAATTTATTGGGACTGTCTTGGCTAGGTTGAAATACTGTATGTACTCATTTCCAATCAAGGAACGAGGTAAACTTGTACAGTTAAGAGGGCTGCAAGAAAAAAACATTTTTCTAAACTGTTTTGGAGGTCAGCTTTTTCAACATATTGCATTTGTGTATCTAGTGCTCTCATCTACTGTCTGCATTAAAGACCTTTGTATGGCTGTTTTGTGGTCTTGGGTTTATTACAATTGACCCCTCCGTACAGGGAACTTAACCACGCCTCCTGAAGTTACGTCACCCCACGTGTGCTAACCTCAGACAAACAATTAGCAAAAATGGCGGCGCAGGAAGAAAAGACTAGAGCGAAATTGTCCGATTTACCAGCTAATTTCTCACTCACATTCTTAGCGAATAGTGAAATATCGTTGAAAAGCAGACAGCAGGGCTTCAAGTATTTCAGCGAGGGGTATTTCAATGGTATTTTTATGCATATCGACGGAGAAACCATTATCAGGGCGAGATCTTTCCGGAGTCAGAGGAAGACCGAGAAGCCACATAATATAATACATTATAACCCAAAAACGAATTCGTCATTGACAGTTTCCTATTTTCACGTTACATATCACACTTGGGTGCAGAATCTATGTGTATCTGTATAGCCGTTTGTGAACCGCTGTATGAAGGAAAAGAAGGCGAGGCTTGATTTACGAGTTGTTTCTCTCGTCTTCTTTGTGTAACGTCACGCGCTCCCCTCAATAATTATTCTTGAATTAGTGCCGAACCTACGTAAGTCCCGACCGAGTACGACAATCACTACTTTAGTGTCCTCAAACATCCTTCCTTCAGTCTTGGTTTCTCGGTGCACGTCGAAGACTTTTAGGACTCGCTAGTCCAGTTTTGCTTAGCTCGGGAGCCGCCGAACAGAGACACGTTTGTGCAGTCAGATCATTGCAAAATATCCCTCAACACAGATCAAGTGTGTCAATCATTCACACTTCGCTATGTTATGTAATTCATTTATATGAGACGTATTGAAAATCAAATATAGGGCTTACCTTTGTGCAAAAATATCTGTTCCGGTTGATTTTAGATGGATTCAGTTGATCATACGATCTTCCACAAAGTTTGATCCATCGAAGACTTTTCGTACTCGGTCTTCTGTTCCGGTTGATATTAGATGTACTGGGTCTTCGGTTTTGGAAAGGGTACGAATTGAACTCCACACACTAGCCTTTCAGGATACCTGTCGTCACTATTACAAAGTCCGTGACTACACCTCTTAGCCATATCTATTGTTAAAGAACCCAAATACGCGATAAAACGCCAAAAGCTATACTGGACCATGCGATGTCTGAGGGAACGGCGGGTGCCAAAAAGGGGCGTGGTTTATGCAGATGTCTGGCCTCTGATTGATCAGTGACGCGGATGACGCAATTTCTATGGAGGGGTCAATTAAGGTTCATTCTTAACTTTATGAGCTGCAGTATTTTTTTTTTACTACTCTGATTTGTACGGCTTCCTTTTACATTTAAGTCAAAATGTATTTAACCAGGTTCTTTTTTTACACTGCAGATGTACCTGGTTTTAATTGTAATACAACAGAAGTGATTATCTGCACAAACTTCTTGCCTTGCTGGCATGTAATGTACAGCAATCTGAGCAAAAAAGATTTGCCTTGCTAAAGAGATTAAAATATGAAACATGAAATCTACCTTTGTATAGTCTTCTTGTTCAGACTGCAGTACATGCTAGTAAGGCGAGAAGAGTTTATGCAGATAATCACTACTACTACTGTCAATCTAATTAAAACAAAGAGTGATTTCATGTTTTAGATTTTCCAGTAGTCATGCCCAGGGTAAATTTGTTGTATTCAGAGTATTTTTTACAGTGAGTGTAATTGCAAGTGTTTTCTTCCAAAGTAGGGTTTGTTCTTTTAACAAGCGCTATTAAAAGCAATTTTTTTGGCAGATCTTTTGGCACACTGTCAAATCATTCTCAGTTTGAAATAAAATTCTGTCACAGAGCTTCTGCAGCAAAACCAAGCCTTATTTTGCAGTGCAAGCTATTGTGCAAGTGTAACCAAATAGAATGATGGACAGTCTTGAGAGCAGCTTCCTGTTAGTCCAATTGATACAAAATGTATAAAGGGACTTAGAGGACTTTGTCCAAAATTTCTATGTACAATAAATCCTCCAATCTGAATACTACTATTTTGGACATTAATTGAAAAAAAAAAAAAAAAAAAAGTGAAAGAATTTTTTTAAATCCACACAATATCCGGATATGTCCCAGCTTTCACCGGACCCTACCCATTGGATGATTTCATCCGGCCCGGCATAAATATCTCAGTGTGTCTAAAAGAAAATCAAGTCTCTAGCTCATTTCTATCAAAAGTTATGATTTTTTTTTTAAATAAATACAAAACGAATGCACCCTATGGCTGCTAGAGGGCAGTAAATCTGTAAACATCTGGCACTGACACACAGTCACAGTAAAATAAACAATGTGATGTGTTATAGTAAAAATAAACCAGAAATCTTGCTTCACTATTCACAACTACTCAAGTTATTGGTCAATACAACCTTCCCAAAATGGCACTGTCAAAAAAGAAGAAAAGTGGACACTGAGTTTTACAGGAGAAATGGACCGAGAAGTATTTATTCACAGAAGTAAATGCAAAACCAATGTGCTTGGTATGTAATCAGCAAGTTGCACTACATTGCAGGGCTGTAACTGAGTTGTCACTCAATATTACGACAGGATATGTGCATTCAAGATGAAACTGTCACTGTGGGAGTCACAGGTGTCCCAACGGTGACACCGCACCATTTCTCTTGTCCCACAGCTGTGCGTATGAAAGCACTGGACCATCCCAATAAGGATTTGGATAAATATAAAGACAACATAACAGATTTGCTGCATAAGTTTGAGCAGAGGTTTCAGGTATTCAGTGAACTTGAGAACAAATTTGTCTTTTTTTCCACTCACCATTTACAATGAAGATTTCTAATATGCCAGCTGATATTAAACTCGAGTTTATTGACTTGCAGTGCGTTCCGCTATGAAGGATAAATTTTGGGTCCGTGGAATTGGATATATTTTATCAATATCTCGTGCCAGGTTACCCCAAATTAACAGCAATGGTTGCAAAGGTTCTATCCATGTTTGGGATGACTTATCTTTGTAAACAATAATAAAACAAAAGTACCGCCAAGATTAACAAACACTTGAAAGAGAAAGTTAAAAAAAAAAAAGTTAAATGTGCTGCTAATTGGGATTTCACACATATCGATGCACCTGTGAAGACAAGAAGATGCCAAGTTTCAGGAGCCAGCAGCAGGAAGTAGACTGCAGGAGTGGAGTGAGAGAGGGGAAAAAGTCTTATGAAATTTGCACTCATGAATACAGATCATTAAAAGTGAGATTAATTTTGTTTGATATTGAAGACAATATTGTCCAGTATATTCTCAGCTTCAGTAGGTCCAGCCTAGAAGTTTGATCTGATGTAGTCTAATCTTATTGCCCATGCACTGCTATAGCATTTTTCTTTTATTTTAAAGCAGTATGACAATTAATGTGAAATATTTTTTCATAGCTCCCACTTGTTTGTTTAGTGTGGTGAGTTGGTTCAGGTGTACAACTGCATCACTCAAATGTTAAAATAAACCAGTTAATACATTCACCACCAAATATGACTTTCTATTGTTTGTGAATAAATGTGCCTTTGTCATCCGTGATTATAACATGTAGGGTAGGCTGAATGGTAAAGCACAGTACTGAAAAACAAATCTAAATATTTGGAGTTGACATTCTTTGACTGATCTGGCCCACCTGATAACTGAAAGTCTAGATCCGGCCCCAGAGCCAAACTGAGTTTGACATGCTTGGTCACTAGGGTCTCTTGTATGCCTGGTGGAAACAAAGTCCAAGAAGAAAAGGAGGGAGAAGAGGTTGGCCAAAGCTGCCACGTAGCTGAGGATGTTAGCCAGGAATCAGAATCATTGTTTTGTCAAATATGTCAAAAGCACATAAAATATTTGTCTCTGGTAGTTGGAGCCACTCTAATATGATAACAGACAGTCAATTGACAGAGAACAGTTTTGAGACAAAGACAGACCAATTATGGAACAGAAAATGGTCACTTGTAACTACGTTTTCTCTTAAAATAAAAGCAGTTTGAATGGCCAGTAAAGCAATAGTTCAGTGCAATGATCATTCTGCAGAAGAAATGGCAGCAGTTTAAAGTGATTGGTAGTGCAATAATCTTGGACAATGTTTGTGCAAAATGCAGCCCTACAGGGGCTCAAGCCAGTGCAATCTTTAGGCCTGTTCCAAGCCCAGATAAATGCAGAGGGTTGTGTCAGGAAGGACATCCAGCGTAAAACTGTGCCAAACAACTATGAGCGTTCATCTAAAGAATACCATACCGCAACGATCGTGGCCCGGGTTAATAATGCTCACCCCTGGCAGCATTAACCTGCAGCGGATCGGTGGAAATTCTGCTACTGTGGGTCGAAGACAAGAGGAGGAAAGCAGATTCGTCAACAGAAGAAGAGGAATGCATAGAGCCTATATTTCATCCATACATTTTCTTTTCCGCTTATCCTCACAAGGGTCACGGGGCGTGGTGGAGCCTATCCCAGCTGTCAATGGGCAGGATGCAGGGGACACCCTGAACTGGTTGCCAGCCAATCGCAGGGCACATGGAGACAGACAACAGTGGCACTCACAATCACACCTGGGGCAATTTAGAGTGTCCAATTAATTTGCATGTGGGAGGAAACCAGAGTGCCCGGAGAATGTAGACACATGGAGAACATGTAAAACTCCACACAGGTAGCTCAAACCCGGGACCTCAGAACTGTGAGGCAAATGCTTTCCAACTGAGCCCCCGTGCCGCCCTATATTTCAATGTTGGGAATATGACAGGAAAACCTCAGGAGTTGGTTGAGACGACTAGGAGAAAGGTTGATATAGTGTCCATCCAAGAGAGCAGGTGGAAAGGTACTTAGGGAAGAAGTTTAGGAGCAGGGTTTGAATTTTTTACCATGGAGTAGATGGGAAGAGAAATTGAGTAGGGGTTATTTTGCGGCTGGGGTTCTGGCAACGCTGAGACATGAGCAAGAGGCAGCTGGGGTTCCGGCACTTCAACAACCTGAGCAAGAGGAAGCTGGGGTTCTGGCGCTGCTGCTGCGACATGACCCAGAGGTGCCTGGGGTTCAGGCACCACAGAGATAGGAGCAAGAGGCGGCTGGGATCAGCAGGTGCCTCCTCTGCCCGCTGCCATCGTAGGAGTGGATACGAAAGTAGCAGGGTGCACATAGACTTGGGAAGGTAAACAAGAACAAGCTTACTTACTGGAGGATTTAGCTTGGATGGAGTGTAGCGCGAGGCATAAAGCTGAGCTCTACTTGGACGCCTCCGCTGGCAACCACATAGGGGTCACGGATAAATGGCCAAATGGGTTCCCCAGAAAAAGCTGGAGGACAAGGACTTGGGCTTAGGCACATGTGGTGGGGTGACACAAATTGACTGTGCCTAAAAATAGGGGGGGGGGGGGGGGGGGAAGAGAATCTATCCAAATCAGAATCGGGTAGTGCGGTCATAAGTCCAGGCCCTCCTCAAAAACAGAAAAATCTGAGTCTAAAAAGACATGGCTGTGAACTGGTTGGGCGTGGAGGATAATTGTAACACGTGGGATGGCGCAGGTGACAAGGTAGGAGAGCACAAAACGACAGTCCACTTAGATAGGTGACGCTTGGTCGGCAGGCTGAGTGCGCTGGGAGGCAGACCGGCAGAGTGACCGGCGACACTAGGTTTTTCCTGCTGGGTCTGTTCTGGCCAGTTCATTCTGTCACGAGTATGCAGCAATGGATCCGACCCAACTGAAGGACTCCATGGCAGGGACATGATTTTCCAGAGTAGTGTAGTTCTGTCAGAGGTCATACACAGGTAAGCAGTACAAAAAGGCAGAACCACAAAAAAATGTGTCAAAAAGGCAAGGTCCAGAAACCCAGAAGCACAAAAAACACATCAAAAAGGCAAGGTTCAAAAATCCAGAAACGAGGTCCGATAACTACGTGGCAAAACTTGAAACATGAACAAAACGAGACTTTGACTTTCGTGGCACAGAAATGCTGTAACGAGGGAGATACACTACAAGACGCTTGCGTACTCACACACAATGATGAAGTGTCAAACACAACAAACTGGCAACCAGCATACAAAACACAAACCTTATATGCTTGACTTAATTAGTGTCAATGAGGCGCAGGTGAGGAGTTGCTGCCAGAGGGAGGTGCGCATAGGGCAGAGAACTGTTGCTCAGGAAAATAGGGGATTCAACAGTTCTTGGACCGAATAATTTGCTTTCACTGCCAACGCAGAAGGTTTTCTGACACATCTGCTTTGTAATTAGAAGTTGTCCAGTAGTAAAAAGAGTAATGTGGAAGATATTTCCAGGGAAGGCATGCTACATCTGCAGCCGAGTTGGGAATAATTAAGTGACTTGCCAGAAATCTCAGCTTGCCCAGAGCCACAAATGGAGCGAAATTAAAAGCCTCGCATCACCCCAGAAACTTGTTTGAAACATAGAATGCTCTTCCTTACAGTTATAGGAACATGAATAAATATGCATTTAGAGTATTCACCATCTTGGATCAACATACCTGTGCAAGCAGATATTCTAAAATTAACTCCATTAAATCCAATATCTGCTCTGCAATTTCCTCACAAAGTTCATTGCACTCGGGTGTCAAGATTAAAGTTAACATTTTCCATCCCCAAGTTTGAAAAGTGATGTCTGAAAACAGAAGTGGCACTCAATGAGTAAGAATACTATTGTCAAAAGCACATATCTAGCAACAAAATGTCTGCTTATTAGGCGGATTCTTTTTTTGTCAGTATATATTTGGAATGACATCGAGGGATATTATTGCTTTGTTGCTCAGGTCTGAGGATGGCTGGGTCGTTGCTTGCGTGACAAAAGAGATGAGTGTTAGTTAGCATTTAAGGTTGCACTCACCATTCACTGAAAACTAAAGAAGATATTTCACTGAAATGAAATTTAAATTATCCAGCCATCCATTTTCTTAGCCGCCTATCCTCACGAGGGTCGCGGGAGTGCTGTAGCCTATCCCAGCGGTCGCCGGGCAGGAGGCAGGGTACACACTGAACTGGTTGCCAGCCAATCGCAGGGCACATAAAGACAAAGAGCCGCACTCACATTCACACCTCGGGGCATGTTTTTGTGATGTGGGAGGAAACCGGAGTGCCCGATGAAAACCCACGCAGGAACGGGGAGAACATAGAAACTATTTTAATTTTATGTACTTTTGTTTTTATATATGCAGGCTGCATTTTATTACCATGTGAAGGTCTGAAATTACATGAGGCATGTTCCCTTTTTTTTTTAATCCTCAAAATAAACAGGACATAAAAATGTTTTCTTTATTATATTTCCCCAATTTTATCAATGCAACGAAACATAACGCATCAATAATGGAAGTTAAACTTAAAACACCGTCGTACAACACAGTTGTCACATGGTGTGTCATTCTCTCCAGGAAGCCCTGCAGGAAAAATAAACATTGAAGCTTGAATGTTCATCATACCATTTGGATAGTTAGCTGTTATAGACATACAGTATGTGTTGCCTTCATCATAAGGCTTATATAAGGCTTTTATTTTTTCACGGATCCAGTCAAATTTGTTTTTTTTTATTTTTGGTCCAATATGCCTCTTTCGACATTTTGGGTTGCCGACCCCTTCTGTAGACTATCGCACGATTCGTCACTTGGCCATTCAAGCTGATTCTGATTGAAATGCATGCCAGTTTGATTTAATTGTTAGCACTAATCTGGTTTTCCTACTTTGCTGCATACTTTCTCTTTGTTAATTTCTTTTGTCAGCTGGTTTCTTGTTTGATTACACAGTGCCCTGTCCCCACTACGATATGAGACCTCTATAGTCTTGCGAAGTTGATAGGCAGTGAAGCATGGGTTGTTGTTCTTGAATTTCTGAAATTACTTTGTTGGAACACACACCTCTTCACAGAAACTGATGTGGGATGTAACAGTGTCTTCATCCAGGCTGCTAGCTGAATTTTCAAAGACATGCCAGTCTGTGCAGTCTAAACCGCTTTGAATTCTATTTTTGCTTCGTTGGTCCAATTTTTAACTGTTTTCAACACAGGCTTCACGCATTTCAGTTCTTGCCAGTATGTACGTATTAAGTGAATTAAGCAGTGATCAGAGAAGTCCATGGTTCCACGGGGTATGGCACGATATACGTGATTTACTTTAATAGTTGTCTAAAATGTAATTTTCCCTTGTAGGACCGTCAATATTCATCGACATCTAAACATAAACCCAATAAAATATTTCAAATCATATAGATTAGTTTGTCACTACAGTACACACTATCATGCAAATAGAGCACACTTACTGTTTTTTTGGGGGGGAGGGTGTTCAATGCAAATTTATCTTCTTGAGCATGAGTCATGCTTGTGGAATGGCAAAGTTTTACATAGTCCTCATAGTCAAGGTTGTAATTTAATACTTTAGAAAAGTATTCTAATACAGTGACCAGTTACCTTTGACGATGATGTGTGATGTTATGACTATGTTTCTATGTGTTAAAATGTTTTTTTCTGTGTAGCTAAAGTATTGAAAAGTACCTTTTTCTTTTTGATGACCTTTATTATTTTCTGCTATTTCAAAGAATTCGAAAAGAATATTATTTCTCTTTAATCAGTGAATCGGATGTCGACTGGTGTGAGTGATGCCTCGATAATCGATTGTTACTCTCTCAGTCTTTGGCAGAGCGTGAGCGGGTGTCCTCTCTTCAGTGCACTTTGTGTCCGGAAGAGAGGGACATCGCGTAGAGAACTCAATTCTCATCACTTTGCTCCTTCGGCAGGTAAAACTGTCATTAACAGCTTATTTTAAGCATCATATTGATGTCAGTTGATAGCCGTTCTGGAGTTACATTAGTTACGTGGGACCCAGAGCCCTCAATTTTTTGTGCACCGTACATGACATGTTGAATGACTCTTATAAGGAATAGTTCCTATAAACAGAAATGCCTCTTGTTCTTTGTTTTTGTTGTTTTGTTGTTCTTTGTTCTGAATGTCGTACCTGTGCAGCACCGACTGCCGGATAAAAATTCCTTGGGTGTTTTTACACAGTTGGTCAATAAAGCTCATTCTGATTGTCACATGCTCTTGTGTTTTGATGCTGTTGTGATCACTTTGTGAATGTATTTTCCGAGCCAAAATGAAGCAATTTTATTGATGCCTTGTTTATTGCAGTTCCACAATTTAAATGCACTTTATTTGAATTGTAAATGTGTGAAATTAACACTTTAAAAATGTTGTACATGTTTCTTTAATGACACAAAAGAAAGAAAGAAACAAAATGTGTTCTTTTTTTCCTTGAATCTATATAAAGTGCACTTTGTGTCCGGCAGAGAGAGACATTGTGTAGTGAACTCAATTCTCATCACCATGTTCCATCTGCAGAGATTAAATAGTTACAGTGCTGTTGTAGGGCTATGCTAAATACCTCCTCCATTTGCCTCTCCATCATTCAGGATGACTTTGACTGTATTTTCCTTCGCAAATCAGTCCATCCATACATTTTCTGAGCCGCTTATGAGAGTGCTGGAGCTAATCCCAGCTGTCAACGGGCAGGAGGCAAGGTACCTTGAACCGGTTGCCAGCCAATTGCAGGGCAAAGGGAGACAGACAACAGTCGCACTCACAATAACACCTCGGTGCTATTTAGAGTCTCCAATTAATGTACGTTTTTGGGAGGTGGGAGGAAACCAGAGTGCCTGGAGAAAACCCACGTAGCATGGGGATAACAATGCAAATTCCACACAGGCAGGGTTGAATTGAACCCTGGTTCTCAACGCTCTACACCTGCTCCACTGTGCCACCCCCTTTTAAAATGTTATTCAAAATGAATAAATCCTCCAGTGGATCTATCAACAAAACAGCACCATCCATTTTCTTTGTTCCACTTTTAAACTCGCCGCGTTTGGGAAGCCAGCTTGGACATCAAATGACCTGCCATTTTCCGCTTGGTGAAAAAGAAAAAAAAAATTGAAAATGCAAGAGTGTATGAATCCTCAATAATATGAAACTGCACATTGTTAGGGCAACATTCACAAATATTTTGCGTGCAATCTCCAGTATATTTCCCACCTCTAGAGTGACAGCAGCAGAGATTTAGAGCAGATGATACTGTGATCTGCAGTAAAAGCAAGGAGCAGGCGGAGGAACAATGGACCTTTCCAACCTGTCAACCAGACTCCGGGGGTGAGGGGGATTGGGGGGGGGGGGGGGCAGCCACTTTTACCATGGACCCATACATAGAAAAACCTTGTGTTACTGGACAGCTTTTGTCTTCTTTGGCTATCCTGCCAGAGGTCACGCGCCTCGTGTGCGGCAGATACGTAGATAAGACCCGGACGTCTGTATTGCACATTCCTTTGTATTAAATCCCTTTGCTGTTAACTTTTTCTAATCATTGGTCATATCTTCCTCGACTCGTGAACACGCGTAGGCAAATCCCTACAATGAGGTGACCCCGACCGTAAGTCGAGGGAGGTAGACGAGCATTGGCCGTCGACAGATGAGATAAAGAGAGACATATGAGAAACACAAGAGTGTTATACGGACAAGTCGAGGGTGGTCGTCTGTACTTCTGACTTCTCCAGGTCACGACCAAAACCAAAGGTAAGCAGAAGCCTATTTACTCTTGAATTCTGCATATTGAACCGCCTAAATTGGAGAAGTCATTGGTATCAGATTGTTCATGCCTCATATGAGTTATTGAGAATAAGAGATAAAGAGAATAAGCGATGAAGAGATAAAGAGAAGTTGTAAATCCCGTCGTAGGTGACATATATTGTAGACGTACAATTGCACTGTGAGGTTTATCTGTTACACCTCAGGGGGATGGGATCCCTTAAAAACAGAAGGTTTGCCGTCGGTTTGAGCCTGGGACGTTGCATGGGGGCGGCTGCCGTAGTGGAGCAGAAGGTGAATTTGTAACTGTTTCCTCTTCCGTACTAATATCTGCTCCCTCAGCCCAGGCAGCGGAAGTGCTTGCACTCTGTCTTGCACTGGAACTGGCGGTCGGACAATCTGTCACTGTCTATTCTGATTCATCTTACGCTGTCTCTGCTGCTGTGTTGGACCTGTCTGCCTGGAAATGGAATTATTTTTAAACAGCTAAAGGTACTGCTATTGCACATTTGACACTGATCCAATGATTAGATAAAGCCCTGGCCAAACCTTCGGCGGTAGCTATTGTCAAGGTCCCTGGCCACTCCAAATCCACTTCAACCACAGCCCTCGGCAATAATGGTGCTAACTTGCCTGCCAAGCAGGCTGCGGGCTATGTCCCACAGATGCTTGTCCAATTATCTAACAAATCCTCTCCTGACCTGCCCGAACCTCCGTCTCATAGTGAATTGATTAAAATACAGCACAACGCCTCTCCTGAACAAAAGATATTTTGACCGAAACTAACTCTATGGCTCATATTGGCCCCAGAGACATGATAACTAAACTTCGCATGTGGAGGCATGCTAAAATGTCTGACTTGTGTCATGCCCACTGTTGTGACTGTGATATTTGCCAGCTACACAATGTTCACCCCACACTTAGACCATTGTCAGGTTCATTGGACCCACCCACCTGGCCCAGTGCGGAACTGGTCATGGATTTCACAGACATGATCACTCCTGTTCAAGGTAAGCGCTACCTTCTTGTTTTTGTTGACACCTTTTCCAGATGGCCTGAAGCCTACCACTGCACTCGCGAATGCGCCATGTCAGTGATGAAACCTTTGGCGAACCACTGGATTCCAACGTACGGTTTCCCTGCTCTCATCCGCTCGGACAACGGGTGCACATTTCACATCCACACACCTAGCTACTGCAAAGAAGTGGTTAGGGTTAACTCACAAGTTTGGTTGTGTTTATCACCCTGCCAGTCAAGGCTCAGTTGAACATATGAATCGCACGTTGAAGGAAAAACTGGCTAAAATATGTACCTCTTCCAGCATGAATTGGGTTCAGGCTCTTCCCCTTGCTCTAATGTCTGTGAGACAAACTGTGTCTCGCTCTACTTGTTTCTCTCCTTACAAACTTCTAACAGGTCGTCTGATGCCTGGCCCTTTCTCCTCAGTCCAACTGCTGTAGGAAGGCTGTATTTCCCAAGTTTTCTCATAAACTGTTTTGGACACAACTGCATTCTTTTGCTTCTAATTTCCCTTCATATATCCAGGACACTTTTCCAACACCACCTCCTGCACTTGATCTTCCTGGGTGGTCATCTGTCTACCTAAAACGACTCTCTCGTAAGTGGTCAGAACCCGTTGGTCTGGCCCCCACAAGGTGACTGCTCGTCCCTCCAAAGCCGTCCACTTGGAGGAAAAAGGAACTAAGTGGTTTCATTATTGTATGATTCGGCCTGCTACAGACTCTTACTTGCACTTTTATTTCATTGTTTGTTGTTGTTTTATTGTTAAACACGACTCCTACAGATGGTCCGATTACTTTTCGGACCAAGAGAGGGAGAGCAGGAATCTATGGCATTCTTATGATTGGTGTTATTGTTGTTCTTGGTATTTTGATCTGGGAAATCGTTCAAAAATACCCCATACCTACAACCACATCAGTGCCAGCTGTTAGGACAACCCACCCGGAAAATATTTACCACAGAGAAGAGTTGTATTATAAACAAAGGCCTATCTGTTAATGAGAGGTTTAGGGTTTTGACAGGCATTAGCGCATTAAACAATAATTGGTTACTGATGGCAGAACAAGCGGCTAATAAAACCCCGAGTGACTGGGTTGTATGATGGGACCTCGACCTTTGTTACGTGTTGTTTCCTCTTCTGTCAACTCCACCTGTGTTCTAGAGCCTGTGAAAAATTATGTGCCGACTAAAAATGAATGCAAAATTTGGGATACTGCTCCCCCGGTAACACCAGCCCAAAAGAACAAACCAATTGACAATTTCGCTGATGATCATTGTGCAGAGACCCAAGATGGTTAAGGTGACAGAGCTTGCCAAAAAAATATCTGGGTGTGGCCAGAGGGGTCATCAGAGGCAGTCTAAGATTGTTTTGCCACCACAGACTGAACCATGTTCAAATCGGAAGCCACCCAGAACAACATCACAAATCTCCAGAAGTACTGTACACCGAGGTATATATGGTCGTCATGAGGAAGTGCATGGATGCCGTTTTGATTTCAAAAACTATCTCCATTATGATCAATCAGAAGTCATGGCAGACAGAAGAATTCTTCAGGCTTGTGAAGGCCTGGAATGATACCTTCAGAATTGGGGATTAGGTGAGGCTGAGGACAGCCAAAGCCAACTTGTCATGTGGCACCAGAGAAGAAACCATCACAGACTACAGTTTCCTCCCTCTCCCCCCACAGACTTGTGATAACACCTCTTCTCTCCTGGATCAACTCAATGTCTTTTTTGCTTGCTTTGAGGTAGCTATGGAGAGGGTTTGCAACTCGTGCGGATGATCGCCGAGTGCGTTTGGGCGTCAACTGGAGTAATTGGTTGGGGAAGGGAGGAACTGAGTTTTGTCTGCTTGTCTGGGATGTTGCAATGACCTGGGACCCATATTAGTTGGAACTTTTTGGTGGGAGCAAAGGCCGCAAGGTTGGAATTGATGAAGAGTGTGGAGGGATCTAAGGCAGTGGGGTTGTCGAGGGATTGAAGGAGGTACTTGGAGTCTGTGAGGATGGAGCCTGAGGACCAGTCCGAGCCAAGTGACAGCCACGTTCAGTGCCGCCTGTTCGGCCTGAAAAGAGCTGCTAAAGGTCCTGGTGCGTGCGTCCCAGGAGTGGATCAAAGAATCACATCTGAAGACCACTAACCATACTTTAAGGGTGGAACCATCAGTGAAGACAAACAGGTCTGTTGGGCCGCGTGCCACAAGTGTTTCTGTAGCTGCAGTAAGTTTTTGGGAGGGGGATACAGATTTCAGAATGGGTGTGAAATGAATGGGAGGTGGAGGAGGCAGGGGCCATGGAATATTGGGGTTATTTGCAGTCTCAATGTCCGCCGGGGCGAGGTTGAGGTTGGATAGGATAGGGGTGGTGAAACCTCTCCGGTCACCACATTTTAGGCATTTTGGCAAGTGTGTCTGTATAGCACCTTTCTGTCATCGTCATGGGGAAGGTGGGACCAGTCATCGGCCTTTTTAAGACAGGTGAAATTTAACGGGGAGGAGATTGGTGGTTTCTCAACGTCGGTCCACTGTCCATCTAGACTTGGATGGAACGTGGAACAACTGTTTATGTAGAGATGAAACAAAAACACGTTTACTTCCTTTCATTATGATGTCATCCACCACTATGAGCTCATTTCTACAATTCCAATATTCTTGTATTTTTACTTTTATACTTTTTTTTATTACCAGGCCATCCTTTTAGTATAGTACTCTTAAGTTCCTTCATCATTTCATCTGCGATGGTCTCTCTTTTAATTTGCTTTTTTCTGTCTTCGGTTACAGGCAGAGACATGACGACCATGTATACCTGTATGTCTGCGCTTTATTCCTTGTCTGTGCTTACTTTCTTATCCGCTGCTCTGGACATTGTCAGTTGTATACATGTATTTACCTTGAGTATATATCATGTGCAGGTCGTATTTTTGCAGTCTGATAAGCATGCGGTGTATCCTTACAGGACAGTCATTTAATGGTCTGTTCATAATGGACACCAAAGGTTTGTAATCAGTTTCCACTTCGAACCTCTGACCATAAACGTACTGATGGATACGCTCACATGCATACAAACTTGGCAACAACTCTTTTTACATTTGTTCGTACCTGGACTCGGCGATTGTCAAGGCTCGGGATGCATAGGCAACACGTAACCACTGCTCTTCATGTTGTTGTTGCAGCACTGCTCCTTAGCCAGGTTGCGATGCATCTACCAAAATCCTGGTGCTCTTCTGTGGATCGTAGAACTTCAACACTGGTTCCTCTGTCATTGTCTCTTTCAGTTTTAGGAAACACTGTTCTTGCTTATGATACCAGATCGATTCATTCTTTTGCTCAAGCAGGCACCTGAGAGGTGCTAACTGTGGTGAGAGTTGTGGGTCAAACTTTGCTAGGTAGGTGACCATCCCCAGAAACCGTCTGACATCATCTTTGCTATTTGGTCTCCCCTTGTTGTTGATAGCGGAGGTTTTTCTAGGATGGGCTTTCATCCCCTCTTCACTCACATCTCCCACAAAGGTAACGGATTTCACTGCAAACTCACATTTGTCTTTGCTGACCTTCAGATTTACCTCCCTTGTCTTGTCCAACACTTGTCTCAATCTGGTGTCGTACTCTTCTCGAGTTGAGCCCCAAACAATGATGTCGTCCATCATCGTCTCTACTCCAGGAATGTATTAAAAAATCATGTTTATGTTTTCGTGGTAGACCTCAGGTGCTGACACAATACACAATACCGTATGGCAGACGAAAACATCTATAACTTCCCTGTGGAGTGATGAACGTGCATAGTCGGGAACTCTCCTCATCAAGCCTCATTTGCCAGAAGCCTGAGGAAACATCTAATTGACTGAACCATTTAGCTCCAGCAAATTCTGCCATGATTTCTTCTCTGGTTGGCAACTTGAAATGTTCTCTTTTAATTGCTTTAATGGCATGACGACCATGTATACCTGTATTTCTGCGCTTTATTCCTTGTCTGTGCTTACTTTCTTATCCGCTGCTCTGGACAGTGTCAGTTGTGTGTTCTCAGGGCACCTGTTCTCTTCTTCAGAACACCAAGTGAGCTGACCCATTCTGTTGGCTCATCAACTTTATATTCCTCCATGAGTGAATTCTGAAGAGTTGCATTGTTTGATGATGTCACTCTTTTGACAACATTGAGCTTTATGCAAGCACTGAGACCCAGGATTGGTTGTACACATATATCCACAATCAATAGTTGTGCTCTTTGGATTTTTGTGTTTGAAAGTTGCAATACAACCTCCTCTTTACCGGAAGTCGTCCTGAGGTATAACCACTGACTTTTGTCTTCATAGGATGAATTTTGCTTTTAACCTTCAATGCTTTGTATTCTCCTATGGATATCAGATTTACATGAGCACCTGTATCAAGCTTGAATGGTATTATTCTCTGGTTCAATTCAATTGGGGCAATCCATTCCTCTTTTTGGTTGTGCACGCCTGTCTCGCCATTTCTCACTCGTGAGTCTCTCAATGTGTCAAATTTGCATATTTTGCTCAGTGTGTGTACTCTGCCAAGTACTCGTCAAAAGATACTCCTTCCGTTTGCTCATGGGTGGAAAAACTTGTACCTCTTAAAGGTCACATATTGTCTTGGTATTCCTCAAACTTTTCCATTAGTTGTGCCGGAGTCAAATTAGTTTCATCAAGTTGAAAACTATTGTATATATCCAAGGCATCTTCCCCTATGGCATGTAAAAGAATATGAGCTTTCAGTTTCTCATCTCCCCCTGCTGCACTTCCTGCTAAGTGTATATTAAATCTTTGCTTAAAATGTTTCCGGTTATCAGCAAGATTACCAGTCAGCTGCATTATGCTAGGAGGATTTAGCTTATCCATGCTCACAGGTGAGGTAAGTTACCTGAACTCCACAGCTTTTTCTTTTGTTGAATACTTCCCAATCTGGGAATGGGATCCTTTTTGTTTTTTCTGTCGCCGTCCTCTGCTTCACTTTTCAGCCATTTGTAGCTGTCACACACCGCAGCGAACTTTTTTTCCTCCATGTTCCTTTGCTAATACGTCTCACTCACACCACCAGAGACACTTCTTTTTGCTGTGTCGCTTTCTCATGGCTCCCCCCGTGGCAAACTTTCCATCCAAAGCTGCTCACGGCCACTCCTGACACCGTGTATTGTTTTGTTATCATATATAACAAATAGACGAGACACTTGGGAGTTCATCCATTGCCATTGCCGCAGGAAACCACACCTCCTAGAACTAATTCCTCCCATGGATTGAGTATGTCCAGACCTAACCTAGTCTCCAGAGAGGAAGAAACAGTTTATGGACCTTTCTTGCTCTCCAACGGATGAGTACAAAGGGGTCAGTCTGTTTGGCTTTGCTACAGTGTCTTCTCACTCCACACGGAATCCCACAAACTCACTCCATACTTTATTGGTCCATTTCCAGTCACTAAACTCATCAATCCCACGTCAGTTCAATTCAGACTCCGCAATCTCTCAAGATCCATCTGACATTCCATGCGTCTCTGCTCAAATCTGTCTCCACTTGCGCTCGAAGCCCTGGGGCCATGCCCTCTCTCTTGCCCTGGGTTATTGACAACCATCCTTCAGTCACTGTGTCATGCGTCCTTGATGTAAGGCTGAGGGGAAGAGGGTTCCAGTTTCCTGTGGACTGGTTGCTGCATTTCTGTTGTTGTAGCTTAGGTGGGACTTAGCTCCCTCTCTTTCTCTGCCCCTCTATTTTTTTTTTTAACCAGTAATCAGCACCACCTTGGCTGTGGACCTATTGGCAATTATTTTTCCTGCATTTAAGTCTGCCAGATCACTCAGACTCAAAAGTGCAAGAGTATTAACATTCTCCTGTGGTACTCCACTGCTCTGACCAGCATGTAAGGTACGCCAGTCTTCACAACAGTTCTTAGTTTCATCTTTCTCCTTGACCTCGGTGCTCCTCCCATGTTCCTTGCAGTGTTGATCTCTTTCACCGGGTGGCCAAATCAACTACCTTTTTAGCTTCATTTTTATCCTTGTCCTCAGTGCTCCTTGCATGTTCCCTGTTGTGTTGACCTCTTTCACCACACCGCCAAGCCAACCACACCGCTTACAACACGTTTTTTTTTTTTTTTAAGAATGACCAATAATGAAAATAGAATGACCAAGTCACAAAAGTCTACCCACTTAAAAAAATATAAAAAGTTATTTTAAAGTATATTGAGGATTCTTCATGTGTAAATGTATGTTTGTGTGCCTTGCATAACCGCATGAGCCAATATTACACAACATAATTAACTTTAAAGTTTTTTTTGGTAACTGAGTTCACGTTGATGATCACTAAACACCATACGAATGAAAATAGACACCTGGGCTGTGTCACTCACGTCTGTGGATTCGTCCAACTGCAGTGAGAAACACAATCTCCGATGTCCTTCCACACATCAGCCATGGTTTCACAGTGCCGTGTAACTGTACTTCTTTTCAGCTGCAGAGATTTTATTGAAGATAATATTTCCGCCTTATTTTTAAAAGATCGGAACAACCAGTCAGCTATGCCTCTTTATATGTGATGTGACGAACCCGGAAATTATGCTTCAGTGACTGCTCTGCGGCCAATTGGGATTTTAGTTTGTTCACTTTTGTCATTCTCAGCTTGCTTTCCGGCGGAATGTCGGTGTTGTATTTTCCATAAACAGTTCGGGAATCCCGTTCCACATTTCACTACACTGGCAGATGAGGCAAATGCACTTTGAAAATGACATAGTGAAAAAAAGTCCACCTCCCATGCCACATGAAATTGATACGTTTTTGTGTTCTTTTCTGTACCATCCATACTCATGTTTAAGATTTTGAGCGAGAGCTTAAAATAGAGGGGAACTCACTGAGAGCACGTTTTCCTGTACTGTCATTTTTTGCACATGCGCGGTGAGCTCAAGTTTAAAAAAAAAATACGGCTGGTATCTTTTTTTTTTCCTCTCGGCACGCCATCATGATTGATCAAAACTGCCTCGCAATCTACTGGTCAGTTGCGATTGACGCATTGAGCACCCCTGATATACATAATGATGCAACACGTACTGTACATCAAAACATGATTGAATTGTGATACAATTGGTCAGAAATCTCGTCACCTGCTTGACAATCATTTCACTCAAAAATGTCTGCATGAGTGATAAAAAAAAAAAGGTAGATGCCGAATATAGGATTTTTAAAGGTCGAATCCAGAGGAAATTTATTTTATTTATCTATCATGGAAATGTAGCTGAAATTTCATAAAAAATATTTTTAAAATTCTTAACACAACAGAAATTAAATAAATTGGCCCCAAGGAGCACATTTTCTTTGTAATCCGAATGCCTCCCATGTCTTTTTCAAATCGAGGCTCTGTAGAAGCTGCTTCCATGTTACATCATCCCTAGACAACCCAAAGACAGAAATGTCTTCCTACACAGACAATCATACACGCTTCGAGCGGCATCTCGAGGAGATAGACAGCAGTGATGAAGTTTTTATGGAATGCTCAGTGGAAAAGATAGGAACTGAAGAAGAGCAATTTTCTCATTCTTCCCATGTTCGAAAAATATCCCATGCAGGTGTAATTCCACTAAATGCGTTCGAACCAGAGTTGACGAATGCAACACAAGGACAGGATTCGGCGAGACCTGACGAAATTGACGTGGAACTTCGCACCCAAAACACAGACTGGTAGGTGCCTCAAGAAATCTACGTACACCTTGTTCACGAAATAATGTAGTTAGAACATGTTTAAACGTCTGATGCGGCTTGCACACAACAGTGAGTCGTTTGTTGTTGTACTAGCGACTGAGTTGGCGTAAAACAAAAATTTAAACCTTCAGTATCGTTTTCCATTTAAAGATCATATGTTTATAGTTACATGCATTTAGGCCATATTTTAAATAATGCACCTAACACTTGAGAGCACACACTGCCGTAGTTGAATTTCAGGGAGACCTCACTGTCAACAGTACAGTAACTTTATACAGTGTCCAAATTTCGCCATCTCCTAAACATCACATGGATACGCATATTAGCTGACATATGTATCTGTATCGCTATTGTACTTACATTTAAAGCGAGGTAGATCCTTGTTGATACTAAACAATTGAACACGTATGTACTTACTTGCTACCGAAGCCAAGTGAATGCTGTACCAGGTTTCCAAAGCAGTCCTCCGTGAAATACTTGGAACACATTACTGTCCACTTTGATTTGTAAGTCCAATGCGCCTGCTTTGTCTTCACAAACCTGGTCCATAACCTGCCTATCCGTTCATCTTTCGGCCATTCATGTAAGATGACTCATGTCAGCGTTTGATGCAGAACACTTTTTACAACACACTTCCTCGATCACCATCTTTGGTAGCGTTTTCACTCTTTGACGAGATGTTGCCTTGGCGTGACGTCACATTCCAGGGAGTTCCAGAACTTGCTGAATCTAAGTGACATTTGGAACAAAATCTTGAGGCTGACTTTGACTATTTAATTTCTGTTGTGTTGAGAATTTTTAAAATATTTTTTTATGACATTTTAGCTACACTTGTATGATAGACAAATAAAATACATATTCTCTGGATTAGACCTTTTAGAAAAATTGGACAACTAAGTATTTCTTTATAAAAATACGAAACCTTGACTGATGCTTAGACAGCACTGACGTTACAAGCTTTGCTCACTAATCTGCAAAAGCAGCAAGGATTTTCCTTTTTACCGAATTTCAGACCTCCAGGGATGCAGCAAAAAAGATAAGTTCACAAAATCTCGCAACCATTTTGGAAGGGGAGTTTGTCAATGAGTGCTTTGGTGGACACTGCAGCATGAATATGCCCTGAGAAAAAATGTATGGATTTTCTCCCACTCCCACTCTCTGCTTGAATTGTGATGACAATGATCAAGGTCAGTGAAAGAAATTTTGAGTCTCAGTGACGACAAGGAGAGGGAAGTTTTTAATTTTTTTCTTTGGCTTTGGACGAGCTGTGATGTCCGTGACACATTGCAGTTAAGGATATTTATCTGTGGAATTACACCAGACTCAGAATTATTGAAGCGCTCACAACAATGTGGTCAATCAAAGGGACAACAAAAGAGAGCGATCTGTTCAATGAGGTAAATATTTGTATGGACACTGGGACATAAATGGAACAGACTGTCCTAGTCTTTCAGTTAATAATGTTGAAGTTTTAAAACTTATGCATTATAAAGTGACTGAAATCACCCCAGCTCAGAAATTATTTTTGTAATATGCACAAACACGTTGTGCAAGTTCGTGCTAAAAATTAAACTTTGTTAGTTTTTCTCACTTATGTTAACTAAGATGTTGCTGTCAAAATACTACTTTTCCAAAAGGCGTTTGTGCCTTTTTTTGGAGGAGCATGAGACTGAGCATCATGATATCGGCAACAACACAGGTGTCAAATGGCTAAGCCTGGGCAAAGTGCTCAAAAGAATTTGGGACCTGAAACCAGAGATGAAATGCACAGCCTGGCAAGGACTTTTATGAGAAAGAGTCACTTTATTTCAAGCTAAAAGGAGAGCAATAAACATGAAAACCCTGAAAGTCACACCATCTTATTATCTCTGCATATACTTAGACATAACGTCATAACATATTCGTACCATTGCATGGTGACTTTTCACAGCGATTTGAGGTTCAAGGATGAAATACACATGATCTTGTCTTGTCAGTTACCAGCAGTATCAATAATGCACCCAATGGGGTTTAGCATAAACTTATAGACCTGCAGTCTGACACATTATTGGCAAAACACTTTCAGTCAGAATCTCCACTGGATTTGTACTCTTCTCTCAACAAGGAAAACATTCCAAACATCAGGAGACATGTTCAGAAGATGTTGCTTCTCTTTGGCTCTGCCTACACATGTGAACATATGTGAACAAATATTTTCAGTGATGAAGTTAACAAAATCCAGGTATACATTGTCTCTCACTGATGATCAACTGTCCACTGTGCTTCACATCGGCACCTCAGACATTTAATCTGACTTTGATCCACGTGTCGAAGCCCAGAAGAGTCGAGATTTTGCTCACTGAACAAGAAAAAAATAACTTACGAATACCCAATGAGTTTGTTAAACTACAAATGTAAACGTGGAAACTCACCAACTACAGCAGTGTAGTCGCTGTGATGTTCAGTGACAATTCAACAAAATGTATTGTATCTTGGTGAATGTTTGGAGCACAGTTCAAAATTATGTATCTTAGAGCAACAAAATATTGTAATGAATAATGAATGCTGAGAAATTTGGCACAATTTTCCAACAGTAGATGGAACTCAAAACATTGTTTATTCAGTTTATTTGCAAGTTCATTGAAATCAATTGTGTGAGTGAAACAACAAAATGTATCTGTCAACAATGAGGGACCCAACAAGTGAAATGGTTTGTTGAATTATTCTACTCATTCATTCATCCTCTGTTTCGCTTAACCTCACTTGGGTTAGAATTGAACCCCACTCCTCAGAACTGTGAAGTCAATGCTCTAACCAGTTGACCCACCGTTCCACCTGTATATTTAAATCCCACCCCCGCCTCTGTGGAGTTTCTCCCCATGCCCGCTTGGGTTTTCTCCAGGCACCCTTGGTTTCCACCCACATCCCCAAAAAAAAGCATTAATTGGAGACTCTAATTTGAGCGCAGATGTGATTGTGACTGCGACTATTATCTGTCTTTATGTGCCCTGCGATTAGCTTGCAACCAGTTCAGGGTGTTCCTCGCCTCCTGCGCATTGATAGTAGGGATAGGCTTCAGCACTCTCGCGACCCTCATAAGGATAAGTGGCTCAGAAAATGAATGAATATATTACTGTACTGGAAAGAAAGTATAAACAGTCACCTTCCAATCTTAACATTGAGGTAAAACTTCACCCAATGTCGAACTATCATCTTTACATCACAAGGAATTGCAACAAATATTTACTAAAACATCTCACAGTATCACAAACAGTAACTTTGTGTCTCAAATAAGGGTGCATACATTCAGCACATAAATCATCTGCAAAAAGAAGTATTTTTACAATGACATATTTTAGTTTTTGGTGAAACAATAATTAATTCATATTAATTGATTTGGGTTGTTTCCACACACAGTGCCATACAGGTTATAAAGAATGCCGAGTCAAATGTTCATTTAAATTTATGCTACAGGCTGATAAGAAAATGGATGCTCATTATTTGGAGACCTTATTTAAACCATACAAACCTTTTTGACACAGCCCTCTAAAAGCATTGGAATCGAGAATCGTTTGGAAGTGGGATCAAAATGACGGACCGGAATGGTGTGGGCAGCGTGGGATCGATTCCCGCTCAGTGATGGTGTCGATATGTGCTCTGTGACTGATTGGACGACTGGCGACCCGCTCAGGGTGTAGTCCACCTCTTGCACATGTTAGCTAGGTAGGGTCCAGCACTCCTATGACACTTGTGAAGAAAAGCAGCTGGGAGGTGCATTCCTTACTAGCTTGGTTGAATCTGTAGAAATTACAGGATGTTTTTTTTTTTTAACATAATAGGGGTGCAACAATTCATTTTTGCAACAATTTGATTTGTATCATGAGTTATGTTTGAAGATTTGATTTAATGATAATACTGGTTCATTTACCTAACTTTTTGGCCAAAAAATTCAGTTTGTGAAATAAATTGCACACCGGACATTGCACCTGAAATTTCCTCAATACCTGTTGTGTCTCATAAGGGAATTAGATAAAATTAATTGATCATTAAATATAAAGGTTTTCATGATGTACTTTTGAAGTTTTCACTTAATGTTAAGTTTCCAGCATGGAAGTCATTATTCTAATTTTGTGTCTCTCATCACAATTTACTTGGGTTTGAAGACTAACATAAACACTAAAAACCATCAGTGCAAGAGTGCAACCCACCATTTGACTTGTTTGCTGCCTCTATGTTGGCATAAACATAGCCAAACCAAACTGACCTGACTAAGTTCCACAGGGTGTCGATTGAGGCCTTATGTTGAAATACAATAAACACTTTTCTTGGCCACAAGTATGTCTTTGTGTAGATTCTTCATTGTTTTTTTACCACTCCATTGTTGGTTTTCACCATTTCTTTGGGATTGGGGGGGACTGTAAGAATTGATACTGGGAACCAAAATTTTCTTAATTTTAGCAATTGCGGGAGGAATGTTAGTCATGGTTCCAATCACTTCTCGATGCCAAGCCCTAAATCTAATATATTTTGAAGACCAATGACCTTGAAAATCTAAATTTGTCTCTCTCTGTCTCTCTCTCTCTCTCTCTCTCTCTCTCTCTCTAGCCCCGAGAGAGAGCGCGAGAGAGAAGAGAGAGAGAGAGAGGAGAGAGAGAGAGAGGAGAGAGAGAGAGAGAGCGAGAGAGAGAGAGAGCGAGAGAGAGAGAGAGCGAGAGAGAGAGAGAGAGAGAAGAGAGAGAGAGATCTATCTCTCTCTCTCTCTATCTCTCTCTCTATCTCTCTCTCTATCTCTCTCTCTCTCTCTCTCTCTCTCTCTCTCTCTCTCTCTCTTCTCTCTCTCTCTCTCTCTCTCTCTCTCTCTCTCTCTCTCTCTCTCTCTATATATATATATACCCCCATACATCCATTTTCTTAGTCGCTTATCCTCACAAGGGTGCAGGAAGGCTGGAGACTTTCCCAGCTGTCAACAGGCAGAAGGCAGGGTACAGCCTGAACTGGTTGCCAGCCAATCACAGGGCACATAGGGACAAACAGCCGCACTCACAATCACACCTAGGGGCAATTTAGAGTGTCCAATTAATGTTGCTTGTTTTAGGGATCTGGGAGGCAACCACAGTGTGTGTGTGTGTGTATATAAAATATATCAATCTTGTTTTCTCGATGTTATTTAGAACAAGAGGGTTTTTTTTGTGGTTTACCTAAATTCTTTGACTGTAAATTCAAGCACTCAACCTTCTCCAGATTCCAAAATTGCCCACAGTGGTGATTAATAATCACTGTGCATGCCACATAATCAATAAAAGTAGAATAAGGACATTCACATTTCAAATCACATTATCCTGTCCTAATTAATTCACATCTAAGAACAACAAAAAGGCGACTCAGCATTTGTTCATTCTTACTTGTATGAAAATTAACTTGCCTTAATGAAACAAGTAGCTATCTTTAAGAACCACAGACAGATGGAGTCAGTTCATCCAAGAGCTAAAAAAAATGACTTTACTTGTAGGCCCTTGCCTGTTCAACTGACTATTTGTTTTTTTAATAACAGGCTACTCTCATTTTGTTTGTTTTATAATCATTTAATTTTACTTGGTGTACTATCAGTGCGATAGAGTCAATCAGTGGTCTGCTTAGAATCTCAATATGATGCTGCAAATTACACAGACAAATCAAAGGAGATAACCTAACCACCGGTCAAACCTCTTCAGACCAGTAACCAGAGGGTGATGGGTTAACAGTTGAATATTTTCTGAGCTGTAATCAGTCGCTCCAGTCGATGGGTTGACTTGATGGGGTGCAAAGAAAGCAAAGGAGGATGGCAAAGTAAAAAAGGCTTGCTGTCATTCATCTGACTCAGCAGTTCGGTCTGGTCTGTCTCAACCCTGACAAAAGAAAAACAAAGTTAAAGAAATCAGTGCAACTGATCTGCACATGAAGTGCAGATTTTAGAGATTAGATGTGGATTCCTAAGAACCTGGTTTACCATATAAAATGTATTTTTTTTTGTGCAACAAGTATGGCAAATTTCAGATTAAGAAACAGCGAAGAAACCTAATTAATCAGATAATAAATATTGGGTTGAACAACTTCATGGATTTTTTAGAGTTGATGCTAAGGTCATAATAGTCGAGTTAATGAGAACACATACATTCCCATCCCGTTCATCCATTCACATTCAGTACAATTGAAGTATCTGCGGAATTTAATCACCTTTAACAAGAATTCATGTAACTCAATATGATTGCTACTTGCTGTACTATATAAGAATGGTATGAAATTGTCACATTGTGTGTCACAGAGTGCTTCTAGTGAGTTTTAGAATCAATAAGTCCTGTTTTGTGTTCCTTTACGGAATCTGAGATACCACAATTTCCTCGAAGCAACAACTACTTAATGTGTGTGAAGTAAACTGTCGGGGACAGAGAAAGAAACGAAAAACAGTAACCTGTCGGGGACAGAGAGAGAAAAGAGAAACAGTAACCTGTCGGGGACAAAGAGAAACGAGAAAGAATAACCTGTCGGGGACAGAAAGAAATGAGAAACAGTAACCTGTCGGGACAGACAGAAACAAAACTGTAAACTGTTGGGGACAGCACACCGGATATATTATACTGGAAATAGAGATGGTTTAGTTCTATTAGAGAATCATAGAAACAGTGAATACTTATTTTGCGGTGTAAGATGTCTTAAAATTCCTCACGTTATGGTGTGAAGTAGTTAAGAAAAATGTACAAGCTCGAGTACCGGTGCTTTGTAAAAAAAAAAAAAAAAAAAAAAAAAAAAAAAATCGATCTGGATCCATTTTACAATAATAATATAAATTAAAAATATAATAATAATATAAATAAAATAATATAATACTACGGCAATTAAAGTAATCGACTCGACGCCACCAATTGATCATTGAAATTGCAGAATGGAGAGGGAATTTGACAAAAAAAAGAATGGTTGATTTACGCGTCATCCCAGATAAGTTTCTTTCGGCTTGTCCCTTTCGGGGTTGCCACAGCGTGTCATCTCAGATGAACGCACATATATGTTTGGCACAATTTTTACGGCGGATGCTCTTCCTGACGCAACCCTTCTCAGGGTGTGGAGGCCCCAGAGGGATACGAACCCACAACCCCTGGTTTACCAAACCAGTGCTCTGATCACTGAGCTACGGGGAAAAAAAAAAAAAAGTTGTACGAGTGGATCGAGCAATGTTGTATGCATGGCCGGCTTCCGACCTTGACTTCTGCACCGTCATTGGTCATGTTGATGAAAGAGGTGGAAAAGTGTTGCGTGGTAAAGAAGGAGGAACTTGAGAGTGATGTTAAAAAAAAAAAAACAGGTTGTCTGTTAGAGGGAGAAGACCAAGAGAGTAATTGAGAAACCCTTCTCAATTACTCTCATATATGTTGGAAAAGGCTAGATTGTTAAGCATGGGAATTTCAGTGAAGATTGTCTTGTCTGTAGGGAGAAGCCAAGCCACCTGTTACAGACATTCCGCCACCTTATTCTCCCACAGCAGAATTGCCGTATTCCGAATGTAACAAAATGTTTCAAAATGCGTCAGATTTGACATGTCCCGTAATGACTGTAACCGCGTAGGGGGAAGAGGGGCTTTGCTGTGTGATTGGGACGAAACGAGAGACACACTTCCCCAATCGCGAGCAACCACGCACTCATCACACAATAATGTTGCCGTGGCTCTCTGGGCTGTTGTCACCGCCTCAATCACTTGCAAGACACTATTGATTTGACACTAATGATTTATTACTCACAAACCATTCACTCCATCCGATTTGAGAATGTTGTTACAGGAACTGCAATGCAAAGTGCAGGGGCGAATTGGCTGACGGCTGTTCAGCATAATACAACTGGGTAAATTTTGACTGCTGATAATTTTAAAAATGCTGATGACGCAAGCGACTCCCCTTTCTCAGCTCGACGTCTTGATGTCTCGCTCAACTGTCGGAAGCCTCCTTGACGGTAACGCACTCACGGTCGCTGACTTTGATAACATACTGGGTGCTTTGGATGCATTGTTTCCCCTCCCTGAGATTGTACTGTCTGACCTGGTCTTTGCTCCAAAATCTAATGAGAATGCCGATCATTTATTGACCGTGCTTTGGTTGAATTCGCTCAGCGACCCGGGCACCAACCTACTGACACCTATTGACATATTCTCAAGTTTTCCATGCTTCTATATTAAAGGGACTACACAAGTTCTCAGTTCTTGGACCTCTCGTTTTCAGCCTGTAGATGCTACCCTTGGGTCAAATTCTTCAAAACTTGTATTTTGACTACCATAGTTATGCAGATGGCACAGTTATATTTAGCAGTGTCTCCAGATTACTACAGTTCAATTGAGGTATTGTGCCACCGCTTAAATCTAAATAGTCCCCAAGTCTAAATAAGATAACTGGATGAGACAAAATTTTCTTCAATTAAATTACAACAAAACAGACAATTGTTTTTGGCAATAAAGAAAAGAGAATTGCTGCTAGTAAACACCTGGACTCACTATTTTTAAAAACCAAAGACCAATCCCGAAACCTTGGTGTTCTGTTTTATGCAGTTTTAAATGTTTTATCTCTTTCTTTTCAAATGCCTTTCATCATGCACACAAAGAAACCCAACTCCTTGTCTCAAAGGTAAAAAACTCAGGTACACTGCCAACACCTCCAGCAGAGGATTTTTGGATTGAGGAATATTAGTTACGGACTACAATAAAAATATTTGTCTTTTAATGTTATTGTTGACATTTGTACTGTTGAATTTTTGCTTCAAGTACACAAAGTATAAATACTGTACTGTTGATATATTTTAAACATTTTGGGACCCACATAAACACACACAAAACTCCCCATCTCAGTCTCTGAGTGATGAATGGTAACTTTACAGTAATATAACACTAAGTGTTTGATATTTTATATTGTAAATTTGAAATGCTGTATATATTATATTTATGTGGCTTTATAATTAAAGCTTCAGCTAAATGTCTCTTTTTTTTCTCAGGTATGCAAAATACAAATACTGTTTACATATTTTATAAGTTTCTGGTACCAACAGAGTGAAAATAAGTATTTCACCACCCTGCTATATTACAAGTTCTCCCACTGAGAAATCATGGAGGGGTTTGAAATTTTTATCGTAGGTGCATGTCCACTGTGATAGAGATGATCGAAAAAGAAAAATCCAGAAATCACACTGTATGATTTTTTTAACGATTTATTTGTGTGATACATCTGCAAATAAGAATTTGAACACCTGAGAAAACCAATAATAATATTTGGTGCAGTAGCCTTTGTTTGCAATTACAGAGGTCAAACGTTTCCTGGTGTTGTTCACCAGGTTTGAACACACTGCAGGAGGGATTTTGGCCCACTCCTCCAAAAAGATCTTCTGTAGATCAGACAGGTTTCTGGGCTGTCGCTGAGAAACACAGAGTTTCAGCTCCTTCCAAAGATTTTCTATTGGGTCTCGGTCTGGAGACTGGCTCGGCCACGCAAGAACCTTGACATGCTTATTACAGAGCCACTCCTTGGTTTTCCTGGCTGTTTGCTTCGGTTCATTGTCATGTTGAAAGACCCAGCAACGACCCATCTTCAATGTTCTGACTGAGGGAAAGAGGTTGTCACCAAAATCTCACAATACATGCCTGTGGTCATCTTCTTCTGAATACAGTGCAGTCGTCCTGTCCCATGTGCAGAAAAACACCCCCAAACCATGATGCTACCACCCCCATGCTTCACAGTAGGGATGGTGTCCTTGGGATGGAACTCATCATTCGTCTTCCTCCAAAAACGGTTAGTACAATTATGACCAAACAGTTTCATTTTGGTTTCATCTGACCACAAAAGGGTTAACCCTAACCCTAACCCTAACCCAAACTTAAGACGGGCCTTAACATGTGCTGGTTTAAGCAGGGGAACCTTCCGTGCCATGTATGATTTCAAACCATGACGTCTTAGTGTATTACCAACAGTCACCTTGGAAATGGTGGTCCTATCTCTTTGAAAGTCATTGACCAAGTCCTGTCGTGTAGTCCTGGGCTGATTCGTCTCCTTTCTAAGGATCATTGAGACTCCACGAGGTGATATCTTGCATGGGGCTCCACTCCGATTGAGATTAACAGTCATGGTTTGCTTCTTCCATTCTCTAATGATTGCTCCAACAGTGGACTTTTTTCACCAAACTGCTTGGCAATTTCTCCATAGCCCTTTCCAGCCGTGTGGAGTTGTTAAATCTTGTCTCTGGTGTCTTTGGACAGCTCTTTGGTCTTGGCCATGTTACAAGTTTGAGTCTTACTGATTGTATGAGGTGGATGGGTGTCTTTACCAGCTCACGACCTCACACAGGTGCATCTGATTCAGGATAATACATGTAGTGGAGGTGGACTTTTAAAGGCGGACTAACAGGTCTTTGAGGGTCAGAATTCTAGCTGGTGTTCAAATACTTATTTGCAGCTGTATCACACAAATCGTTAAAAAAAAAAAAATTGTGATTTCTGGATTTTTCTTTTTTTTTCAGAACTGTGAGGCCAATGATCTAACCAAATGCACCATCGTGCCACCCTGTATTGAATAAATATAATATAAACTTCCAATGGTGAGGATTGGAATTTGTTTTCTCATTAAGGAGTGTAGATACACGAAACAAACCCTTCCACAGCCATTCAGTTGAAGCTGCTGAGAGAGAAGCTAACGGTGCTGTGAAAAAGTAAGCCCCTTCCTGATTTCTGTTTGCATGTCTATCACACACTAAGGTTTCACATCATCAAACCAAATTTAACATCATTCAAAGACAACCCAAGGAAATACAAAATTCAATTTTCAAATGACAACTCAATTTAATAATGAACAAAAAAATCCAAACCTTTCTGACCCTCTGTGAAACGGTAAATGCCCCCTGAACCTAATAACAGGTTGTCCCACTCTTGGCATCAATAACTGAAATCAAGCCTTTGTGAGAATTGTTGAGTATTTCACATCGCTCTAGAGGAATTTCATCCCAGCTTTCTTTGCAGAACTTTTTCAAGTCAGCCATATTGGAGGGTTTTCTAGAATGAACTGCCCATTAAAGGTCACATCATAGGATCTCAGTTGGATTTAAATCCAAACTTTGACTTGGCCACTCCAAAATGTTATATATTTTATTCTAGCCATTCGGAGGTGGACTTGCTGGTTTCGGATTGTTGTCCTGCTCCGTGATCCAATACTGTTTGAGTTTGAGGGCATGAAGAGATGGCCGGACGTTCTCCTTCAGGATTTTCTGGTACACAGCAGAATTAATTGTTCCAGCAATCACAGCAAGCTGTCCTGGCCTTGAGACAGCAAAGCAGACCCATACCATAACAATGCCACCCCCATGCTTCACTGCTGGCATCATGCTCTGTTTAGCAAATGCTGTGTTATTTTTACGCCAGATGTAATGGGTCGTACACCTTCCAAAAAGTTCGATTTTAGACCTGTCAGTCCACAAAATGTTTCTCCAAAAGTCTTGAGGATCATCAAGATACTTTTTGGATAAAGGGAGATGTGCCCTTGTAGTATTTTTTGACAGCAGGGTTTTTTTGCCTGGGAACTCTCCCATGGATGCCATTTTTGGCCTGTGTCTTTCTTATGGTTGAGTAATTGTATGAATAATTGTGAATATAATTATCATACATCTGCTTCCAATAAAGAAATGCTTTGCTGTGCTCTAGATAACATAGGAGTCGCTTAGTAGGAGATACCACAAGAAAAAAAACATCTAATCATCAGAACTGTTAGAACCAGGTGCACCTGTTGTCTATTAAAGAAATGATGACCACACATGTATTCAGCAATCTCCCACACACATGCACACACATAAACAAACAAGTACACTTTGTTTCCAACTATGTTTTGCTGCCCCGTCTCCCTTTTGCTTTGTTCATGTAAATAAGGGATGTTTTGAAACTAAATAAATAGAGGTGCTGAGAAGAGGATAATCAGAGAGTGGAATGGTGAATTGTATGAGACAGTTCCCCTCCTCTCTCCTCGCGAGCTGTCAAACTTGGACTGGTGTCTTGCTTCCTTTTTTGTCCTGGTTATTGAATGTCTAATTGACCCCTCCGTACAGGACACTTAACCACGCCTCCTGAAGTTACGTCACCCCACGTGTGCTAACCTCAGACAAACAATTGCCAAAAATGGCGGCGCAGGAAGAAAAGACTAGAGCAAAACTGTCCGATTTACCATCTGATTTCTCACTCGCATTCTTAGCTAACAGTGAAATATCGTTGAAAAGCAGACAGCAGGGCTTCAAGTATTTCAGTGAGGGGTATTTCAATGGTATTTACATGCATATCGACGGAGAAACCATTGATATTAGCGCGAGAACTTTCCGGAGTCAGAGGAAGACCGAGAAGCCACATAATATAATATATTATAACCCAAAGACGAATTCGTCATTGACAGTTTCCTATTTTCGTGTTACCTATCACACTTGTGTGCAGGATCTGTATGTGTATCTGTATAGCCGTTTGTGAACCGCCGTATGAAGGAAAAGAAGGCGAGGCTTGATTTACGAGTTGTTTCTCTTGTCTTTGTGTAACGTCACGCACTCCCCTCAATAATTATTCTTGAATTAGTGCCAAACCTAGGTAAGTCCCGACCGAGTACGACAATCACTTTTTTAGTGTCCTCAAACATCCTTCCTTCAGTCTTGGTGTCTCGGTGCACGTCAAAGGCTTTTAGGACTGCTAGTCCGGTTTAGCTTAGCTCACCGCCAACAAAGAGACACGTTTGTGCAGTCAGATCATCGCAAAATATTGCTCAACAAAGATCAAGTGTGTCAATCATTCACACGTAGCTATATTATGCAAGCGAAGAACTGCTAATTCATTTATATGAGACATGTAATGAAAATCAGATATAGGGCTTACCTTCGTGCAAACATATCTGTTCCGGTTGATTTTAGATGGATTCAGTTGATCATACGATCTTCCACAAAGTTTGATCCATCGAAGACATTTTTCGTACTGGGTCTTCGGTTTTGGAAAGGGTACGAATTGAACTCCACCAACTAGCCTTTCAGGATACCTGTCGTCACTATTATAAAGTCCGTGACTACACCTCTTAACCATATCTATTGTTAAAGAACCCAAATACGCGATAAAACGCTAACAAAAGCTATACTGGACCATGCAACGTTGTCTGAGGGAACTGCGGGTGCAAAAAAGGGGCGTGGTTTATGCAGATCTCTGGCCTCTGATTGGTCAGCGACGCGGATGATGCAATTTCTACGGAGGGATCAATTGGTAAACCTGACAGTAATGAACACTGACCTTAACTGAGGCTTGCAGGTCTTTGAAGTTCTTTTGTGACCTCCTGGATGAGTCATCATCGCACTCTTGAGTAATTTTAGTTGGTTGTCCACTCCTGGGAAGGTTTGCCACTATTCCCAGATTTCTCCATTTGTGGATAATGACTCTGACAGTAGTTTGCTTGAACCCCAAGCCCTTGGAAATTGCTTTGTAACCTTTTCCAGACTGATAGATTTCCATCACTTTTACCCCATTTCTTCTTGAATTTCTTTGGATCATGGCATGATGCATTGGTTCTTGAGATCTTGTAGCCTACTGCACATTCTCTAACAGATTGTATTTACGTGATTTCTTGATTCAAAAAGTATTGTGGTAGTCATGTTTGGATGTGGCTTCTGAAAGTGGGGCTTGCTCGGGGTACCCTCTCGTTAAGTCCACTATGATATCCTTAGTCTTTTCCAAGTTCAATCGGAGATTGTTGTCCTCACACCACATACCTTGTTGGCTCACCTCAATCCTGGAGCTTGTCTCATCGTACTTGTTGAAGAGACCCACCACAGTTGCGGTATTTTGCAAATTTGATGAAGAGGTCGCAACTGGTTGTGGGGGCACAGTTGTGAGTCAGCACAGTGAAGAGGAGGGGCTCAGCACACATCCTCGGGAAGCCCTTGTGTTCAGCATAATGGTGTTGGATGTGTTGCTGCCAAATCAAACTATCTGCGGTCTCCCCATCAGGAAATCCAGTTGTACAGGGAGGTTTTCAGCCCCAGCCGGTTTCGATTGGGGATGGGTTGCTGGTCGATGATGTTGTTGAATGTTGAGCTGAAGTTGATGAACAGCATTGTGACGTGAGTCTTTGGTCTCCAGGTGGGTGAGGGCTGAGTGGAGTGCAGTGCAGAAAGAATTATCTCTCGAGTGGTTAGTCCGATATGCAAACCTGGAGGGGTCCAGCACGAGAGTAGGGAGAATTTGATGTGCTCCATGACTAGCCGGTCGAAGCACTTAATAATGATGGGACTGAGTGCAACCAGGTGGTAGTCATTGCAGCAGGAGTGAGATGGCTTCTTTGGAACCTGGATAATGGTGGTGGCTTTGAGACAGGTCAGGCCAACAGGTTGGCTGAGTGAGGTGTTGAAGATGTCTGTGAGGACTCACAGGACGCAGCCAAGAAAGTCGGCCAAGCAGGGGGCTTTCCTTGCATTGGTCGTTCTGAGTGATTTCCGCATGTTATCCGGAGACACCAGCAGGACTCAGTCGCTGGGAGGCAGAGGGATCTTCTGTGCTGTGGTGTTGTTTTATGAGTCAAAGCAAGCAAATAAGACATTGAGTTGATCCAGGAGAGTAGAGGACTTATCACAGGTCTGTGGGGTGAGACAGAGGGGCCTGTAGTCCATGTTGGTCTGAATACTTCTCTGGTACCACGTGACAAGTTGGCTCTGGCTGTCCATACCACTGCCTGCCAATACATCCAGGATTATTTCCATTACCTTTTCCTCAATAAAGTGTTAATCTCCCATCTACCTCTGCCTGCTCTTGGGTCCAGCTCCTCTCTGTTTGACAATGACCCCCCTTCTGCTTGCTCGTGTTCCGCCCATGGTGCTTCCACTCTAGGCCAGGTGCAGGAGTGGGAGTCACAGATTGCACTGGCCTCATGTGCGAAAATAACATTTTGTGAACATCACGCAGAAACGCTTTGGAATAGGTGTGCAATGGGATTTGAGGGCACGATGGAGATAAACAAACACTCAGTTCCTGTTGAAAAAAAATGCAGCCATATGGGGGCACCAGCCAGTGTAATCTGTAGGCTGGTCCCAAGCCCAGGTAAATGCAGAGGGTAGCGTGAGGAAGGGCATCCGGCGTAAAACCGTGCCAAACAAATATGAGCGTTCGTCGAAAGAATACCAGACCGGATCATTTGTGGCCCGGGTTAACAACGCCCACTCCCGGCACCCTTAACCTGCAGGGTGTTAGTGAAAATTCAGCTACTGTGGGTCGAAGACAAAGAAGAGGAGGAAAGCGGATTCGTTGTCAGAAGAAGAAAAGGAATGCACAGAGCCTACAACTGCGTGTAGGGACTTTGAATCTTGCGACTATGACAGGAAAGGCTCAGGAGTTGGTTGACATGATGATAATGACAAAGATTGATATATTGTGCATCCAAGAGAGCAAGAGGAAAAGGTAGTAAGGCTAGAAGTTTAGGAGCAGGGTTTAAATTAATTTACCATGGAGAAGATGGGAAGAGAAATAGAGTAGGGCTTATTTTAAAGGAAGTACTGGATAAGAATGTCTTGGAGGTGAAAAGAGTATCGGGTTGAGTGATGACACTGAAATTTGAAATTGAGGGTGTTATGAATAATGTGGTAAGCAGCTATGCCCCACAGGTAGAATGTGACCTGGAGTTCAAAGAGAAATTCTGGAAGGAACTAGATGAAGTAGTTCTGAGCATCCCAGACAGAGAGTTTTGATGGTACAGATTGTAATGGACATGTTGGTGAAGGAAACAGGGGCGATGAAGAAGTGATGGGTAAGTACAGCATCCAAGAAAATAATTTTGAGGGACAGATGGTGGTGGATTTTGCAAAAGGGATGGAAATGGCAGCAGTGAATACTTTTTTTTCCAGAAGATGCAGGAACTTAGAGTGTAAGGTAATGGTAGGGGAAAGTGTACCTCGACAGCATAGGATGGTGCTGTGGAGGATGACCCTGGAATGAAAGAATGTTGTGTGGCCTTTCGGAAAGATGTGAGACAGGCTCTAAGTGGACAGGAGGAGCTCCCAGAAGACTGGACTACTACAGCCACAGTGATTTGAGAGACAGGCAGGAGAGTACTTGGTGTGCCTTCTGTTAGGAATGGGGAGAAGGAGACTTGGTAGTGGAACCCCAAAATGCAGGAAGTCATACAATCAAAGAGGCTAGCGAAGAAGTGGGACACTGAGAAGACTGAGGAGAGGCGAAAGAAATACATCGAGATCTGACGTAGGGCAAACGAAGAGGTGACGAACACTAAACAAGAGTAATATGACGGACACCAGATTGAACATGAAAGGAGGAGAAAAGAATCTCTACAGGTTGACCAGACAGAGGGATAAAAATGGCAAAGCAGATAAATGAACAAAATGAGAGAGAAGGAAGAGTAGAAGAGGCATGAAGGACCAGTAAGTGGCAATGATCAGGAAGGGGGAAGTTAGGCACTGAAGAGGATGAAAAACAGAAAGACAGTTGGTCTTGATGACATACCTGTAGCGGTATGGAAACAATTTGAAAAGGTGGCTGTGGAGTTTTTGACCAACTTATTCAAGAGAATACTAGTGGGTGAGAAGATGCCTGAAGAATGGGGGAAAAGTGTGCTAGTTCCCATTTTTAGGAAGAAAGGTGATTTGCAGAGCTCTGGGAACCAAAAGTAAGTTTCTTTCGGCTTGTCCCATTGGTGAGCCACACAATGAAGTTATGGGAAAGAGTAGTGGAGACTATTCTCAGAACAGAAGTAAGTATCTGCGAGCAACAGTATGGTTTCATGCCTAAAGAGAGTACCACAGATGAACTATTAACCTTGAGGATGCTCGTGGAAAAGTTCAGAGGAGGCCAGATGGAGCTAGATTGTGTCTTTGTGGATCTAGAGAAAGCCTATGACAGAGTACCAAGAGCGGAACTGTGGAGAAATATGTTAGAATCGTACAGGACAATGTATGAGGGCAGCATAACAGTGGAGAGGTGTGCCGTAGGTGTGACAGAAGAATTTAAGGTGGAGATGGGACTGCATTAGGTAATGGATAGGCTGAAGGATGAGGATAGACTCCAATCCGCTTGGACCATGATGTTCGCAGACGACATTGTGATATGCCGTGAAAGCAGGGAGCAGACGGAGGAAAAATTAGAAAGATGGAGCCATGCACTGGAAAGGAGAGGAATGAAGATTAGCCGAAGTAAAACAGAATATATGTGCATGAATGAGAGGGGTGGAGCGGGGAGAGTGAGGCTCCAGGGAGAAGAGATCACAAGGGTGGACGACTTCAAATACTTGGGGTCAACAATCCAGAGCAATGGTGAGTGTGGTAAGGAAGTGAAGAAACGGGTCCAAGCAGGTGGGAACAGGTAGCATAAGGTGTCTTGTGTATTATGTGACAGAAGAGTCAATGCTAGGATGAAGGTCGAAGTTTATAAAACAGTGGTGAGGCCAGCTATGATGTACGGATTAGATACGGTGGCGCTGAAGGGACAACAGGAACTAGAGCTGGAGGTAGCAGAAATGAATTTGTTGAGGTTTTCGCTCGGAGTGAGTCGGTTCGATGGGATTAGAAATGAGCTCATTAGAGGTACAGCCAAAGTTAGATGTTTTGGAGACAAGGTTCGAGCGAGGAGATTTCAATGGTTTGGACAGGTCCAGAGGCGAGAGAGTGAGTTCACTGGTAGAAGGGTGCTGAGGATGGAGCTGCCAGGCAGAAGAGTGAGAGGAAGACCAAAGAGAGGCTTGATGGATGTTGTGAGGGAAGACATGAGGGCAGTGGGTGTTAGAAAGATGCACGAGATAGGCTTAGATGGAAAAAGATGACATGCTGTGGCGACCCCTAACGGGACAGGCTGAAAGGAAAACTCCACTACTAATTACTCTACTCTCGTTCCTGTGTTGGATGATGCTATGTGCATGGTTAACTTTGTAACCCATGAAAGTCACATATTTGCATCTTTATGTGAAGAAATGGGTGCAGAACATAAAGCTTTTTTGTACGGAAGTCCGGTGGTTGCTTCGTGGCAAGGTACTGGCCTGTGTTTATGAAGTACTGGAGGAAATAAAATTTCTGGGAAATGAGAAGTCCGATTACGCGAAACCGCTTTGTATTTGATGAGTGGTGTCCAAACCTGGCATAACTGACTGAGGTCTTTCATCCTTTCAATGAACTGAACACATGTAGGCAAGGCTTAAATGAAAATTTGCATCCATGCACAGATAAAATGAATGTATTCCGCTCGAAAACTGTAACTGTTCAAGCAATGTGGAAAATGGAAATCTTGAAACGTTCATCCTCACCAAGCAATGGCAAAATGTAAACACAGCAGCAGAGCAACCACATTCTTTCAAGCAAAGCTATTTTGATCTTCCTCCCATTTTCAACAATATTTCTCTATGAGGTGAGTTGACTACTATAAAAAGTAAAATCAGAGAGTGACAGCTGTTGAGGAAGAGCTTTGTGTGTGTCTTTCATCGATTCCTGCCAGAATATCTGCTTTATGCTCATCTAAACAGGCCCAGGTGGCACATCAAGTGAGTAAAACATGATTTGTATTTACTATGGTTTGGTGACAACAGGTGTATATTGTTCATATAGGCAACAGATTTATTTTTACATTTTCTGCTTGCTGTGCTGTGGGATATTTTTAATGAAAAAAGTTTGCCTTGGCTAAAAAAAAAAAAAAGGTTGAAAAACACTGCTTTACATGATTTTAGATACAACTGCAATGTAACAATCTTGCAGCCATTTATGAAAATCATTTAAGTTCTTTTTTTCCCCTCAGTACACACTCAATACTCATGTATTTGCTCAAAAGTGTGCTTCTACTAAATACTGAGTAAAGGGCTTCAATATTTATGCTTTGTGATATTTGAGTTTTTCTTTTTTAGTCTGCAATTATTTTTTCTAAATAGCATCAACAGTGACATTTTTAAGTAGGTCTGAATACTTTCATAAACCCAAGTATATTGAATCACGGGGATAAAGAAAATCACATTGTCAATTTTGTCATTTCGTGCAGCTCTGGACAGCATGCTGAAATGATAACCCATTATCACGGTGCACATCTTGCAAACATGCATACATGTCAAAATTTGGGAGACAATACTCATGCATTATTACGACCTTAAAGTCCCTGTAAAGTGAAATAAGTGTCTTGTAAATTTGACACAAAGAGAAAAGGGTTGTCAACAACCATGTCAAATTTGATAGACCAAAAAAATCCTTTAAGTAAATTAAATGAAGCTTCATAATCGTGAAAAATCATGCTTTTTTCTGGATATGGGCAGATCTGCTGAATGGACTGAAACCAAACAGCCCTCTGGGACAATTGATGGAACACAAGCAACACCCACCGACTATTTTACAAACTTTGGATGAATGCGCCCAGTACAAATCATGACACTAATGTCAGTAATGATTGTTTGCCACAATTCTAATGTCATATCTCTTTGTCAGCTGAATCACATCACAAATAGAGTGCTTTCAGCCACCACATGAAATTGAAACACTCATTGCATAAATTAATTGATGTTTGTGGCAATGTAAATGAATTAATTGATGTTTTAATTCCACTGGTCTCAAATCACAAAAAATGCCTAGAAATGTTAAACAAATGGTCTACCTCTCTTTTGGTACCTGTGCCAGCTCCCTCTCTCCTGTGCATAAAAGGCCAATACCCCCTTTTTCCAGACTCCCATTTTTCAACCAGTCGAGGAACCTGGCACACAGCCAGCGAACCGTGCCTCTCAACATGAGGTGGTTCAGACGCATCCTCTTCATTCCCGCCATCTCCAGCTCTGCTTCCTGTTCTCTCTTCTGCGCCACCGTCTCTAATCCGTACATCATGGCATCACCACTGTCTTATAAACTTCGACCTTCATCCTAGCAGAGACTCTTCTGTCACATAATACACAAGACACCTTATGCTAGCTGTTCCCACCTGCTTGGACCCGTTTCTTCACTTCCTTACGACACTCACCATTGCTCTGGATTGTTGACCCCAAGTATTTGAAGATTTGAAGTCGTCCACCATCATTATCTCTTCTCCCTGCACCTTACCGTTCCCCCTCCATCCTCTCATTCATGGACATATATTCTGTTCTACTTTGGGTAATCTTCATTCCTCTCTTTTCCAGTGCATGCCATCACCCTTCTAACTCTCCCTCCATCTGCTCCTTGCTTTTGATGCAGATCACATCATCTCTAAACATTATGGTCCAAGGGGATTCCAGTCTAATCTCAGCTGTTACCCAATCCATTACCACTCCAAACGGGAGGGGGCTCAGAACATATTCCTGATGCAGTCCTACATCCACCTTAAATTCTTTTGTACACCCTCTGTTCTTCTCCCCTCATACATGTCTTAAACTATTCTAATATACTTCTTTGCCACACCAGACTTATGCATGCAGTACCACAGTTCCTCTCTTAGTACTCTGTCATGGGTTTTCTCAGGAGCCACAAAGAGAAGTTTATGTACTGGTAAAGCTGCTGCATTGGCGATGGCGGTGAGCAACACTGAGCTGCCAGTTTGGGCATCATGTGACATATTTTTTGATCACTCTGTTTGGGCCAAAGAAGCTGGTGGTAGGTTGCTGGATTTTGCGCAAGGGGACTTTGTGGCAGAACACTCAATTTCCTTCCGTATTCTTGCTGCTGAGAACGGTGACCACAATTCTGCACTGTGTGGTATTTTTCACCACGGACTGTGTTCAGGACAAACTGGCTGCCCGACATGAGTCGTTGTCGGGGCTAGAAGAATTGCTTGCGCTCCCCATCTCCCTTGAAAACTAGATACATGAGCAGGAGAGAGAATGCACGACTAAATTCTGGGACTCTTCGCCCACTCCTGCTCTGTCAGGGACCTCTGTGGACAGTGTGAATGCCGCACACCATTTGGATCCATTGCCTTCCACAATCCTCTCAAATAGGGGACCCCATGCAGCTAGTTGGGGGAGGGGGGTTACTGCCTCCCCGTAAACGGTACCAAATGTCTGGGGCATGGTCATGTCACTGCCTGTGCACGGCTGCTCCAGCCAGCAGCTCCCCACCTGCGCCGCATTGAAAATGTGTCATGCATGTAAGCTTCGAATGTCATGTTATTCGTCGCAAGTTCATTGTACATGGTTGTCACGTCACCACTATCCTTATTCCACGTCTTGTCTCACGATAATAAGACCCTTGCTTTCTTTTTTTAACCTTCCCTTTTGCCTCACCTTTTGTACTATCGTTTTTTTGGACTGCCTATTTGTGTGCTGACCTCTGAAATAAACTTTCCTCTAAACTACAGGGAAGAAAATAAGTATTTGAACACCCCGCTATATTGCAAGTTCTCACACTTAGAAATCATGGAGGGGTCTGAAATTTTCATCATAGGTGCATGTCCACCGTGAGAGAGATAAATCTAAAAAGAAAAATCCAGAAATCACAATGTATGATTTTTTTAACAATTTATTTGTGTGATACAACTGCAAATAAGTATTTGAACACGTATCTATCAGCTAGAATTCTGACCCTCAAAGACTTGTTAGTTCGCCTTTAAAAGTCCACCTCCACTCCATGTATTATCCTTGATCAGATGCACCTGTATGAGGTCGTGAGCTGCATAAAGACACCTGTCCACCCCATACAATCAGTAAGACTCAAACTTGTAACATGGCAAAGACCAAAGAGCTGTCCAAAGACACCAGAGACAAAAACTGTACAACTCCACACGGCTGGAAAGGGCTACGGAGAAATTGCCAAGCAGCTTGGTGAAAAAAGGTCCATTGTTGGAACAATCATTAGAAAATGGAAGAAGCTAAACATGACGGTCAATCTCAATCGGAATGGAGCCCCATGCAAGAGATCACCTCATGTGGTCTCAATGATCCTTAGAAAGGTAACGAATCAGCCCGGGACTAAACGACAGGACTTGGTCAATGACCTGAAAAGAGCTGGGACCACCGTTTCCAAGGTGACTGTTGGTAATACACTAAGATGTCATGGTTTGAAATCATGCATGGCACGGAAGGTTCCCCTGCTTAAACCAGCACATGTCAAGGCCCGTCTTCAGTTTGCCAATGACCATTTGGATGATATAGAAGAGTCATGGGAGAAGATTTTGTGGTCAGATGAGACCAAAATGGAACTGTTTGGTCATAACTGCACTGACTGTTTTTGGAGGAAGACGAATGATGACTTCCATCCCAAGAACACCATTCTTACTGTGAAGCATAGGGGTGGTAGAATCATGCTTTGGGGGTGTTTTTCTGCACATGGGACAGGACGACTGCACAGTAGTAAGGAGAGAATGACCGCAGCCATGTATTGTGAGATTTTGGGGAACAACCTCTTTCCCTCAGTCAGCGCATTGAAGATGGGTCATGGCTGGGTCTTTCTTTTTATGACATTGACCCAAAGCACACAGACAGGAAAACAAAGGAATGGCTCTGTACGAGCCATATGAAGGTTCTGGCGTGGTCTACCCAGTCTGCAGACCTAAACCCAATAGAAAATCTTTGCAGGGAGCTGAAACTCAGTGTTTCTAAGCGACAGCCCAGATACCTGTCTGATCTACAAAAGATCTATGTGGAGGAGTGGGCTAAAATCCCTCCTGCAGTGTGTGCTGACCTGGTGAACAACTACAGGAAACGTTTAACCTCTCTAATTGCAAACAAAGGCTACTGTACCAAATATTAACATTAGTTTTCTCAGGTGTTCAAATACTTATTTGCAGCTGCATCACACTAATAAATCTTTAAAAAAGATCATACATTGTGATTTCTGGATTTTTCTTTTTAGATTATCTTTCTCACAGTGGACAGACCCCTCCATGATTTCTAAGTGTGACAACTTGCAATATAGCAGGGTGTTCAAATACTCGTTTTCTTCACAGTATACCTTGCCTTGAAGTCGTGCATTTGGGTCTTACCCCCGGTGCTTGATCATGACACTGACAGATGAGACGGCGCCTGTGTTTGTACTGCTCCCTGCCTGGACATAAGGTCGGAGTGGAGTTGGGCGGAGAGACTGCTTCTAAGAACCATCGAAACCCCAGTTCCCTATGCAAGCTCATATGGAAGAGCATCGCTGACATGCTGAGCATCTGGACACTCCAACAATACGCCATGTGAGTACTCCATGCCCACTGAGCCCAATCATGGGATTCATATGGGTTTGTCCCCTAGCTATAAGTAACTCCAGGGGAATATTTCCTTTGGTGCACACGGTTTAACTGTCACTGCACTCATTGACTGGAAGTGATGAGAACTTTGTGGACATTTCTGTTGATAAAGAGTTAAAATGTTCTTCGTTTAAGTTGGAGTTTGCCAAGGAGGTTTCTGACCTCTAGCGGTGGTAACACACTATACTGATACCTTATTGCGTAAACTGTCGGGCAATCACCACAAAGACATGCACCTGAATGTGATACCCTCACGTTGTGTGCTGGTAATTTTAGGTCTCTCGTGGTTGAGATTTCACAATCCATATATAAATTGTGAGAAACCGGGGATTAACAACCGTTAATTTTGGTGAATGGTGAATTTTAAACTAATTTGCATTCAAAATGAATTCTTCAAACACCGTAAGCAGAGGACTTTTGGTTCTGGTGTGTGGACCTCTCAGCCTCACCTGTAGCATGAAGGCTACATCGTCACAATTAATTACTACATAGTTTTCATACTGTGCTTCCAGTTCTAGCAATTTATATTCAAATTTCAAAACTATTTGGAAAAAAAATCTTCAAATTCACTTCTCAGGGCCTTTATGCTAACTCTCACATCATTAAAGCAAATGAAGAAAAAGAAGGAACTTACCGGAAATCTGTTGGTAGGAGAAGGAAAAAGGGGAGAAGCCAAACAGGCAATCAATGTCAGGTTTTCAAAAGTGGTGACATGATGTAATACTCACTTAGGTGCATTTATTCCTCCTGCTATCCCTGCTGCGTTTGCTCCAGCTGTTGAGGAGGCCTTTCGAATTAACTGGTACTGCATTTCAGCAGCAGCAGCGCTTGAGTAGGACAATGATTTACCAAGTGGAGGACGGTGTGGGGAATGGGAAGGTTGGTTTGTGCAAGATGACAAGCCCAAAGCGGTATCTGTGGCACATGGGAGGTGTGGGTAGAGATGGTGGGGCAGTTGAGGAGCAATGAAATGGGAAGGGTAGGATGTAGAGGAGGAATAGTGTTGGTGATTATGGTGGGGATTATAGAAGTGATGGTGGTGGTAATTATGCGGTGGATGCTGAACAGAGGAAGTGGGTGGCACAGAGGTCTGACAGAAAGGCAAGGGGTGAGTGCTTCTTGGAGGTTCCACCAATAGTTGCTCTCTCTCAGGAGGAGAGGAGCATGTAGAAGAGGTTGACCGATGGATGAGGGAGTATTGGCACTGGGGAGACTGGGAAAGCATTTCAACAGCTCTAGGTTTTGAAGAATGGAAAGAGGAGATGTAGCCACCTGCCACTGCAGAGCAGGAACTCCCAGATGAAACATCAGTAATTTTAGATCCTGCTGACACCTTTTTGTCAAAACCATCACCTCCAGCCATGAAGCTATCATATGACAGGCTTCCGTTCAGTGCTGGGTCGTGAGGTATTGGTGTCTGATTTGCCGAGCTCTTGAAGCTGTGTGAAGTAATGGATGCCTCAGTGATGTGGACAGTGCCTGCTGATGTTTGCATGGAACTAGAGGATTGTGAAGCCACTCCTGAGAGGATCCCAGGGTCAGAAAATGGGGGGTAAGCATGCCCTGTGAGAGCACAGCCAGGGATGACTCCTACATCTCTACCCTCTTTTCTCTCCCCTCCAGGTACTCCCCCTACTCTGTCAGAAGAAGTGTCCCTCTGGTCCAGGCTTGATTGTGAGCAGAAACCAGGTTGATGGCTGGATTGGACAGGTGAAGAAGTTGAAAAAGAGGAATGCCTACTGCTGACATCTCCCTCTGCACGACTTAACTGAAGGCCAAAAGAAGAGAAAGAGCAGGATGTTAAGCCATTGCCAGCCCAGTTTTACACTAGAATTACGAAAATGCAAGCATTTAAAACCGCTCGAGTGCAAAACTAAATAACAAAAACAACAACAACATTGGTTTCCATGATTTCCTCAATCCATAAGATTGAACTCGCTACATCACGGGACATGATAACCTATTTGTAAACTCATTCACTGCCAGAAAAGATAACCCCTATTTTGCCAGCCATTTTAGCGCATATTAACAATTTTATTATTTATTTTCAAGACCGACAGAATATTGTGTCCTTCATCCATCCATCCATCCATCCATCTTCTATCGCTTATCGTAGCTTTAGCACTGATGCCAAGACTTCACATTTCCCAGCCACTTCATATCCAAGTCTTCCAGAGGAATCCCGATGTGTTCCGAAGCCAGCCTAGTAACAGTCTCTCAAGTGTGTCCCGGGAGTCTCAACCCGGCAGGACGTGCCCAGAACACCTCACCAGAGAGGTGCCCGGGAGGCATCCAAATCAAATGCCCCAGCCACCTCATCTGGTGCCTCTCTTTGGGGAGGAGCAGTGGCTCTACTCTGAGGCCCTCATGACTGAGCTTCTCACCCTATCTTATTTTGGCCAATTGTACTGAGCTTGTTCTTTCCCTTTAAACTTAGCTCTTTCTTTACCCCAACAGACTGACATAAAGCTTGCATCCCTGCAGACGCTCCACCAACCCACCTGTCAATCTCCTGCTCCATTATTCCCTCACTCCTGAATAAGGCCCCAAGAAAATTTACCTCCTCCACTTGGGACTGGATCTCATTTCCAACCTGGAGAGGGCATGCAACCTGTTTCTGATTGAGGACCATGGTCTAAAATTTGGAGGTGCTGATTCTTGTCACAACCATTTCACACTCTTCTGCAAACCGCTCCAGTGAGAGTTGGAGATCACAGCTCGATGAAGCCAAGATTACTATATCATTTGCAAAAAGCAGAGATGAAATTAAGGTTGGGGTGTCCAATCAAATTGTCCCTCTCACCCAATTATTGATGAGTCATGTGTCCTTCACCAGTGCCTACGTCTTCCTGTAGGTTAGTCCAGTCTGATTCCTGACCAGTACCTACCTTGCTTGTCTGGTAACTTAATGAAAGTATGTTTTTTTTTTTTAAGTTTATGGTAGTGTTTAGTTAATTATTGTTGTGATCAGTTCCTTGTTGTTGTTTTTTTAATTTGCTGATGTAGTATTTTCCTATATATTGTGCAGCACTAACTGCAATGTATTACCTATTTTACTTTATACTAAAATTCTGAACTGCATCTGTAAACAGAGATAACACACATGATTAAACTACCATGGACTACAATAAAATTATTAAAGTCATGAATAATGAAACCCACTGTCGGAAACAGACAAAAATGCACTGTAGAGAGAAAACAAAGAGATGCAAAAAGACAATTTATTTTTTCATGTCCAGTGCCTATACCCTGCTATTCTTGAGGTACATGGACCAGGTGCGACTGTGACTCATGAAAATCCCTGAATAATTTCAGTTTAGACAGAGTGTGCATTACCTGGTAAGCATAAGCATGGGTCAGTGGAGTGTGGTTCTTTCCAGGACTACAGGTCGGTCTGTATTTATACATAGCTGGGGTAGGAGGTGTTCTGTTGAGTAGACTGTAATCTGCAGAGAGAGATAGAAAAAAACAGCATTTGTGGGGAAACTATTTGTTTTTCTCACAAGAAATTCTTGTTCCTTCTGTAATATTAGGACAGCAGAAAGTCAATCAGACTTTTCTTTAATGAAGTGCGGGCAGTCGCCAATGTGTTGCCAGCATGATGTCATAACTCCTAATTGAGTTCTAAGCAGGACACTCTGTGCTGCAATATGATTGGCTGGTTTCAGTCAGAATGCTTTTGCAACTCACCAGTGAAAACGCAATGACCTTGAACAGCTTGACACTTGCTTTTGCTTCTTGTTTGTGGATGTATGCATCAATACTGAAATAAGGGAATCAATATTGTAGCATTGTTCAAACGGGGGTCTTTTACTTTGTAATCTCTGGTTTGCACCCATCCCTCACTGTCTTTTTTCCATCCTGCTTTAGTGACATTTGTGAGTGGTTTGTTTTGTCCCAAAAAATGCACAGTAAAAGTTGGGACCTGATTATTATAACCAGCCATTACCCCTGTGTTTCAACTCATTATTCCTTGGTTTGTTCTGTTTGGTAAATAAGACATGTTTACTAATTGCTGTCTGTTGTGTAGTGCACCACCTATTGGCTGGCAACGACTTCAGGGTATACCCACCTCCTGCCCGAAGATAGCTGGGATTCCCTCCAGCACTCCCATAAATCTTGTGAGGCTAAGCAGCTCAGTAAATGGATGGATGGATGTGTCGTGCACACAAACATGCACTTCAGAATCAGAATCAGCTTTAATGGCCAAGTGTGTAAAAACTCAAAGGAATATTTCTCCGGCAGTTGGTGCTGCCCTGGTACAACATTCAGAACAAAGGCAAGGAACAACATAGCAATAAGAACAAAGAAGAAGAGACATTTCTGAACTATTCCTTATACGTTGTGCAAGATGTAAAATCTTTGTCATTTAGAACAGGTGAAGAGATAAGTATGATAACACATTGTGTTCAGCTTGAACAGAATGCCTTCACTCGTTCGCATTTCTCGTTTTAGATCAGATCTTTGCACAATGTCAATTGTGCAAAGGGAGCAGTTTAAAGTGACGAATCCTGCGGTCTACAAAAAAATAAAATAAAAACAATTATATATATATATATACATATATATATATATATATATATATATATATATATATAAAACTAATAATGTTTGAACCAGCAGGATGTGAGTGAGTGTCCTACCATGGCACAGACAGAAAAATACTAGTAGATTCGCTGATGAGAATTTGATGATTTAATTGCCAGAGGAAAAAAAAAAATTTGAATGGCTGCTAGTTTTGACTTTCATTGATCTGTACCGCTTTCCTGATGGAAGGAGCTGGATGAGCTGGTGGGAAGGATCCCGAAAGGATCCTGCCTGCTCTGGACCTAGTTCGCATTGCGTGTAAGTTCTCAATAGTGGGTAGCGTGGTGCCAACAATCCGTTCAAGCGGTTTTTATTGTCGATTGGAGTCAGAGTTTGTCCTTTTTTGTGGCGGCCCCACAACCAGACTGTGATGGAGGTACGCGGTACTGATTGGATAACCGCTATATAGAACTGTCTCAGTCGCTCTTGTGACAGCCTATGGTTCCTCAGAATCCCTGAGAAGTACATTATTCACTGGGATTTTTTGAGGATGGAGTTGATGTTCATCCCCCACTTCAGGTCCTCTGTGACTGTAATTCGCAAGAACTTGAAGGTCTCGACAGTTGACACAACACAGTTGGACAGTGTCAGGGGCAGCTCTGGTGAAGTATGCCTCCTGAAGTCCACAATCATCTCCACAGTCTTTAGTGTTCAACGCCAGGCTGTGGTGACCACACCAAAGCTCCAGTCTGGCCACTTCCTGTCGATACGCAGACTCGTCATCGTTTATAAGGTGACGTTATAAGGTTTATACTGTAGTGTCATCTGTGAACTTTAGGAGTTTGACAGTCGGATGCCACGAGGTCCATTCGTTTGTGTTGAGTGAGAAGAGCAGAGGGGAGAGGACATAACCTTGGGGTGCCCCGGTGCTGATTTTGATACACACCCTCCAGTAATAAGTACCACGACCATCTTCACCCCTCCCCTTTCGACGTTGTACTATATGTTGCAGTAAGCTACACCGTGTTTGAAGGGTATTCGCACTTTGTAGTATGTATAGAGGATAATACATTTGTTTCATTTGTCTAGGTCCCAGCTTGATGCTACAGATACTACAAAGTGTTTGTTTCGCCTTATTCACGGCAGCTGTGTCAAATAAAGACATTGGTCACACTTAGTCTTCTCTTGGTCTTGGGATAGTACATTTCGTACCTACCATAGTGGAAGTACAAATTTCTTTGGAAATCTTGATGCAAGTGTGAGATGTGGGGGAGACGCCACCCCAGACACAATAGGGGCCATACACGAAATTTTATTCAAACGCCCCCAGGACATTTCTCCCCTTGTCAATTTTGGGTGGGCCGTGGACAGGTAGCAAAAAATGTATGCCATATTTCAGACTGTTATAACTAGTGATGGCAAGCACCTTGTAGCATACATTGGCGTTTAGGTAAAATGTCAATGACTTAAGAATTACATTTGTCGAAGATGAATGTCTGTGTTAACGTCTTGTTCAGTCCAATAGGCATATAATATTAGAATCAAACTAACTGCGGCACGATGGATCAGCTGGTAAAGTGTTGGCCTCACAGTTCTGAGGTCCCGGCTTCAATCCCGGACCCGCCTGTGTGGAGTTTGCATGTTCTCCCCCCGTGCCTGCGTGGGTTCCCTACAGGCACTCCGGTTTCCTCCCACATTCCAAAAACATACAACATTAATTTGACACTCTAAATTGCCCCTCGTTGTGATTGCGAGTGTGGCTGTTTGTATCAATGTGCCCTGCGATTGGCTGGCAAACCGTTCAGGGTGTACCCCGCCTCCTGCCCGTTGACAGCTGGAATAGGCTCCACTACTACAGAAGTTTGTTTTTCTTTCACTTTTGCTGAACTTATCTTGGATACTTTCACTTAGCTACTCAGCTTAATGTTACTTCACACATAATGAACCTGAATGAACTTAACTGCTACAGTAATTTGTTTTCAGTTTTGCTTAACTTTGTTCAGGTTTTTTCTCTTACACAACTTTGGCCTTTTTTGCAACACATTTTTTCGTCAACATGGCCATTTAAAAAAAAAAGAAAAGATCTGTCCAAGGAGGTTTGTTTGTGTCTCTTTTTGACTGTTTCCGAACAGCATGTGTCATTACAAAACACGACCAGTTGCAACATTTTCTGGATCTTTCTTCACAACAAAGTCTGAAACTTTCTTGCACATTGACAACACTTCCTTTATCTCGATGGTAGATAACCTCTTTCCTTGTCTCCTCGTCAGAACCCTCTCTCTGCACCCTCTTATGCTCCTGAATCTGTTGCTCATTTAATTCCCCCATTGTCAGCTCCACCTCAGCTCCGTAGCTTCAAAATAATTTTTACACCCTTGTTTGGCATTATCGACTTGATGGATTCCTTTTGCGGCGGAGTAGCAGCTAGCTGTTATACAGCATATGGTGTGTGCTGCTGAAGGGTTGAATAAAAAGCGACTAAAACCCAGTGGTGACTCCTTTTCTTTAATGGTCTCTACCGAGGGCATTCCAATATGGTTGAGGTGGAACTATAACTCTAATTATATATATATAATTATAACTCTTTGCCAAATCGTTCACTCGCATTGTTTTTCTTTATTTCACATTGATCGACACCATCCTCTCTTCTTCTCCACACTGCTTTCCTCATCAATTGCTAAGAAAGCAATTGATGAGGAAAGCGGTTGTAAATTCACTTGTACTAAATTCAAAATAAAATACGAGCATAAGTGCACAGATATGCTACTGAGCCAAGGTGCTCAAATGTAAACACAGAGTGAAGCACAAAAAGCTGAGCGAAACCTGTGGTTTCAGCATTTAATGATCGCGGCGCCATCTTGGCTCGCAAGACAAAGCAAAAAATTGTCCCATCAGAGGGTCATATCTCGAAAAACTCATATGTAAAGTGATTCAAGGTACAACTGTACAATGATTTCCAAGTGACGTTCAACCTATATTTTAGTGAATACACTACAAAGACAATACATTTAATCTTCAAACTGATTAACTATTGGGCGGCCGGGTGCCACAGTTGTTGACTGTTGGCCTCACCGTTCTGAGGACTGGGGTTCAAATCCCAGCCCCACCTGTGTGGAGTTTGCATGTTCTTCTTGTGCCTGTGTGAGTTTTCTCCGGGCACTCCAGTTTCCTCCCACATCCCAAAAACATGCATTAATCGCTGTGATTGTGAGTGCGACTGTTGTCTGTGTCCATGTCGTGGCCAGAGGCAGGGACTTTGGTGATTTGATCTCGAGCTACGAAAGATGGCTCTAGGGTTGTGGAATGTCAACTCTTTGGCAGGGAAGAAGTACGAGCTGGTGTGTAAGGTTAAGAGATTCCGATTAAATATATTTGAGAGGTTACGACTAAATATAGTCAAGTTTGTCTCCCACACATAGGTTGGGGTTTGCTACCAGTCCATTTGAGATGAGTTGGACTCTCTTCCACTTTGGAATTACCCACAGTGAAAGGCAACAAGCAGGTGTGGCTATACTTATTGCCCCCAGGCTCAGTGCCTGTATGTTTAGGTGGACCCCGGATGAGAAGGTAGCCTCCCTCCACCTTCGGGTGGGGGGACAGGTTCTGACTGTAGTATTTTCAGCTACACCAGTTCAGAAAACCTACCCTTTTCGGAGGTGCTAGAGGGGTGCTGGAGAGCGCTCCCGCTGGGAACACCATTGTTTTGTTGGGGGACATCAATGCTCATGGGGGCAATGACATTGAAAACTGTCAGGGCGTGACTGAGAGGAAGTGGTGTTCTGTTACTGGACTTCTGTGCTCATCACGGATTGTCTACAACGAGCATCGTGTTCAAGCAAAAGAGTGTCCAGGTGTGCACTTGGCACCAGAACGCCCAAGGTCGCAGTTTGATGATCGACTTTGTGCTGATATCATCGGACAGATGCGATCTCATATCTTAGACACTCCTGTGGAGAGAGAGGTGAAGCTGTCAGCCGATCACTACCTGGTGGTTGGCTCTGAAGGTGAGGGAAGATGCTGTATCCTCAAACATATGAAGATCTGCTGGGAACGTTTGGCATGAACTGCTAACTCCTGTTAGAAGGAGTTTTAACTTGCTCTTCCGGCAGACCTTCACCCGTATCCCCAGGGAGGCAGGGGACCTAGAGTCTGAGTGGGTCATGTTCCGTATCTTCATTACTGAGGGAGCTGGCCAGAGCTGTGAGTGTCAGGTAGTTGGTGGCTGTTGTGGTGTCAGTCCTTGAACTCGTTGGTGGACATCAGGGGTGGAGGATGCTCTCAAGATGAGTACAATTGCAGTTTTTTTTGGCCTGATGGTTACTGGCATGCCAAGTGGAATTCAGTGGTCACCGAGGGGAAAAAAATCTGGGGACAGGAGGAGTTCAGTGAGACAGTGGAGAATTACTTTCGGACAGCTTTGAGGAAATTTTGGTCCATCATTGTCCGCCTCAAGAGGGGGGAAGCAGTCCACCATCAGCACTGTTTGTTGTGATGATGGGGCGCTGCTGACCTCAACCCAGGATGTTGTGAGCCAGTGGGGTGAATACTTTGAAGATCCCCTCAGTTCCACCGGGATGCCTTCCAGCAGAGTATGGGTTCTCTGAGGCGGTTAAAAAGCTCCTCAGTGGCTACGCACCGTGGATAGATGGGATTTGCCCAGATATTGAAAAAGCTCTGAATGTTGTAGGGCTGTCCTTGGGGACACACCTCTGCAATATCGCTTGGACATCAGGGACAGTGCCTCTGAAGTGGCTGACTGGGATGGAGATCCCCCTTTTAAAGAAGGGGGACTGTAATGTGCATTCTAACTACAGAGGAAATTAAATAGCTCAGCCCCCCTAGGAAGTTCTATTCAGGTGGGCTGAACAGGAGGGTTTGTTAGGAAGTCTAGTATCAGAATCAGGAGGAGCAGTGTGGTTTTCATCTTGAAAGTGGAACAGTAGACCACCTCGACATCCTTGCCAGGGTGCTCAAGGTTGCCTGGGAGTTTGAAAACCAGTCTAAATCTGTTTTGTGTAATGCTTTAATTGTCTCCCTCGAAGAGTCCTTTGGAGGGTTGCCTTGTATGTATGGGGTACTGAACCCCAATATGGGCTGTTATGTCCCTGTATGGCCGGTGTCAGTTTGGTCCGCATTGCTGGAAGTAAGTCAAACTCATTTCTGTTGTGGATTTGAATCCGCCAAGGCTGCTGTTTGTCACTTATTCTGTTCATGACTTTTATGAACATAATTTCTCTGCACAGCAGAGGCACAGAGGAGATTTGGTGTGGTGGCCTTGTATTGCATCTTTGATTTTTGCATATCATGATGTGTATGTGCCGTCATCGAGCCTTGATCTCCAACTCATATTGAACAAGTGAGTGTGAAGCAGCATGGATGAGAATCAGCACCTCCAAATATGAAACCATGGTCCTCAGTTGGAAAAGAGTGGGGTGCCCTCTCCAGCTGGCAATGAGAAGCTACCTGAAATGGAGTTCAAGTAGCTATTAGTCTTGTTCATGAGTGAGGGGAGAATGAAACAGGAGATCTACAGGTGGATGGGTGCAGTGTTTGCAGTGATGTTGACTTTGTATCAGTCTGTTGTAGTGAAGAAAATGTCTACTGAAAGGCAAAAGCAAATTTCTCTATTTATCGGTCGATCTACGTTCCTACCCTCACCTATGGTCACAAGCCGTGGGTTGTGACAGAAAGAACATGATCCCACAAGCAACCAAAATGTGTTTACTCTGGAAGGTGTCTGGGCTTTCCCTTAGACATAGGTTGAGAACTTGGTCATCTAGGAGGGACTCAGAGGAGAGTCCCTGGTGAAGTGTTCCAGGCACGTCCCACCAGGGACAACTCAAGACATGCTTGAGAGACTACTTCTCAGAATCAGAAATCAGCTTTAATGGCCAAGTGTGTAAAAACACACAAGGAATTTTTCTCTGGCAGTCGGTGCTGCCCTGGTACAACATTCACAACAAAGAACAAGAAACGACAACATAGCAACAAGAACAAAGACCAAGAGACATTTCTGTTTATAGGAGCTATTCCTTATAAGACGTGCAAGAAGTAACATCTATATAAGGTAAGTGTGTTTACAACAGCAATTGTGCAAAAGGAGCAGTTTAAAGTGACGAATCGAACAGTCCACAAAAAAAAATACAATATATATATATATAGTGAAGAAAAGGTTAGTAAAAAAGGTTAGTATTTGAACACCCTGCTATATTGCAAGTTATCCCACTTAGAAATCATGAAGGGGTCTGACATTTTCATCGTAGGTGCATATCCATTATGAGAGAGATAATCCAAAAAGCAAAATTCCAGAAATCATAATGTATGATTTTTTTAATTATTTATTTGTGTGACATTGCTGCAAATAAGTATTTAAACACCTGAGAAAAACAATATTAATATTTGGTGCAGTAGCCTTTGTTTGCAATTACAGAGGTCAAACATTTCCTGTAGTTGTTCACCAGGTTTGCACACACTGCAGGAGGGATTTTGGCTCACTCCTATACACAGAGCTCCTCGAGATCAGACAGGTTTCTGGGCTGTCACTCAGAAACACGGAATTTAAGCTCCCTCCAAAGATTTTCTATTGGGTTTAGGTCTGGAGACTGGTTAGGCCACGCCAGTACCTTGATATGCTTCTTACGGAGCCACTCCTTTGTTTTTCCTGGCTATGTGATTTGGGTCATCGTCATGTTTAAAGGCCCAGCCACGACCCATCTTCAAAAATCTGACTGAGGAAAAGAAGTTGTTCCACAAAATCTCACAATACATGGCCGCGGTCATCCTCTCCGAAATACAGTGCAGTTGTCCTGTCCATGTGCAGAAAAACACCAACAAAGCATGATGCTACCACCCTATCTTCAAAGTAGGAATGGTGTTCATGGGATGGAATGGGATTCGTCTTCCTCCAAACACGGTTACTGGAATTCTGACCAAAAAGTTCAATTTTAGTCTCATCTGATCACAAAACTTTCTCCCATGACTCTTCTGTATCATCCAAATGGCCTTTGGCAAACTTAAGACGGCCCTTGACATGTGCTGGTTTAACCAGGGAAACGTTCCGTGACATGCATGATTTCAAACCATGACTTCTTAGTGTAAGACCAACAGTCACCTTGGAAAATTCTGTCCAATTCCAAGTCCTGTTGTGTAGTGCTGGGCTGCTTCCTCACCTTTCTCAGGATCATTGAGACCCCACGAGGTGATATCTTGCATGGGGCTCCACTCCGATTGAGATTGACCATCACGTTTAGCTTCTTCCATTTTCTAAAGATTCCTCCAATAATGAACCTTTTTTCACCAAGTTGCTTGGCAAATTCGCCATAGCCCTTTCCAGCCATATGGAGTTGTACAATTTTGTGTCTGGTGTCTTTGGACATCTCTTTGGTCTTGGCCATGTTACAAATTTGAGTTTTAATGATTGTATGGGGTGGATAGGTGTCTTTATGCAGCTAACAACCTCACACAGGTGCATCTGATTCAGGATAATACATGGAGTGGAGGTGGACTTTTAAAAGCGGACTAACAGGTCTTTGAGGGTCAGAATTTTAGGTTATAGACAGGTGTTCAAATACTTATTTTCAGCTGTATCACACAAGTAAATCATTAAAAAAAAATCATACATTGTGATTTCTGAATTTTTCTTTTTAGATGATCTATCTTATCTCACAGTGGGCATGCTCCTTCGATGAAAATTTCAGACCCCTCCATGATTTCGAAGTGGGAGAACTTGCAAAATAGCAGTAAGTGTTCAACTACTTATTTTCATCACCATACAGACACAAATATATATATATATATATATATATACACACACACACACACACAAGGCAGAAATATAGTAGGTTCGATGATCAAGAATTTAAAGAGATAGATTGAGAGATTAGCGAAGAACAGTGAGAGGACTGAGGAGAGACGAAAGGACTACATTGAGATGCAACCTAGGGCAAAAGTAGAGGTGGCGAAGGCTAAACGAGAGGCATATGATGACATGTACAACCAAGTTGGACAAGAAAGAGGAGAAAAGGTTCTATGCTGGTTGGCCAGACAGAGGGATAGAGATGGGAAGGATGTTCAGCAGGTAAGGGTGATTAAGGATAGAAATGGAAATCTGTTGACTGGTGCCAGTAATGTGCTGAATAGATGGAAAGAATACTTTGAGAAGTTGATGAATGAAGAAAATAAGAGAGAAGGAAGAGTAGATGAGGCAAGTATGAAGGACCAGGAAGTGGGAAACAGTTGTGGAGGGTAGATTCAGGTCAGAAGTCCATATCTGCAAGCAACAGGATTGTCTCATGCCTAGAAAGAGTACCACAGATGCATTGCCTTGATGATGCTCAATGAAAAGTACCGAGAAGGTCAGAAGGAACAACATTGTGTCTTTGTGGAGAGAAGAGAAACAACTGCATGTGGAAGTCTGGTCTGGCGGTGTGTAGAAATATGTTAGAATTGTACAGGTCATGTACAGTGGTGAGATGTGCCGTCGACGTAACAGAAGGATTTATGGTGAAGGTGGGATTGCATCAGGGATCAGCTCTGAGCTCCCTCCTGTTCGCTGTGGTAATGGATAGGCTGACATGAGGTTAGACTGGAATCCCCTTGGACCATGATGTTTGTAGATGATATTGTGATATGGATTGAAAGCAGGGAGCAGGTGGAACAACAATTAGAAAAATGGAGGCATGCAAAGGAAAGGAGAGGAATGAAGATTAGACGAAGTAAAACAGAATATATGTGCATGAATGAGAGGGGTGAAGTGGGAAGAGTGGGGCGACAGAGAGAAGAGATCGCGAGGGTGGACAACTTCAAATACTTCCAGAGCAATGGTGAGTGTGGTAAGGAAGTGAAGAAACGGGTCCAAGCACTTTGGAACAGCTGCATTAGAGACGGTGGCACTGAAAAGACAACATGGAAGCAGAACTGGAGTTAGCAGAAATGAAGATGTTGAGGTTCTCACTCGGAGTGAGTCGGTTGGATGGGATTAGAAATGAGCTCATAAGAGGGACAGCCAAAGTTGGATGTTTTGGAGACAAGGTTCGAGAGTGCAGACTTCAATGGTTTGGACATGTCCAGAGGCGAGAGAGTGAGTATATTGGTAGAAGGGTGCTGAGGATGGAGCTGCCAGGCAAAAGAGCGAGAGGAAGACCAAAGAAAAGGTTGATGGATGTTGCGAGGGAAGACATGAGGACAATGGATGTTAGAGAGGAAGATGCACGAGATAAGCTTTTAGATAGCAAAAGATGACACTGTGGCGACCCATAATGGGACAAGCCAAAAGGAAAAGAAGAAGCAGCTGATCAAGAATTTAATGGCTGAATTGCCAGAGGGGATAAAAACTGTTCGAATGCCTGCTACTTTTGACTTTCATTGATCTGTCGCACTTTCCCGACGGAAGGAGGTAGAAGAGCTGGTAGCCAGGACATGGAGGGTCCGAAAGGATCCTGCCTGCTCTGGAGCTAGTTTGCGCTGCGAGCAAGTCCTCGATAGTTGGTAGCGTGGTGCTGACAATCCGTTTCGTGGTTTTGATTGTCCATTGCAGTCGGAGTTTGTCCTTTTTTGTGACGGCCCCAAACCAGACTGTGATGGAGGTACACTGCTCTGATTGGATAACTGCTGTGTAGAACTGTCTCAGCAGCTCTTATGACAGGTCATGCTTCCTCAGAAGCTGCAAAAACTACATTCTTTACTGGGCCTTTTTGAGGATGGACTTGATGTTTATCCTCCACTTTAGGTCCTCTGTGACTGTAATTCAAGAACTTGAATGTCTCAACGGTTGACAAGATAGTTGGACAGTGTCAGGGGCAGCTCTGGTGAAGGATGCCTCCTGAACTCCACAATCATCTCCACAGTCTTTAGTGTTCAACACCAGCTTGTGTTGGCCACACCAAAGCTCCAGTCTCGCCACTTCCTGTCGATACGCAGACTCGTTGCAGTCCTTCATGAGGCCGATGGCGTCATCTGCGAACTTAAGGAGTTTTAGAGTCGGATGCCACAAGGTGCAGTCGTTCGTGTAGAGCGAGAAGAGCAGAAGGGAGAGGACACAATCTTGGGGTGCCCTGGTGGTGATAGTGGGCGTGGATGAGGTGGTGTCCTCCAGCCTCACCTGCTGTGTCCTGCCCGTCAGGAAGTTGGAGATCCACCTGGAGATGGCAGGTGAGACACTGAGCTGGAGAAGTTTGGAGGAGAGGAGTTCAGGGATGATTGTGTGAAACGCAGAGCTTCAGTCCACAAAGAGGATCCTCACATAGGTACCCTCGCTGTCAAGATGTTCAAGGGGAGGATCCTCACATAGGTACCCTCGCTGTCAAGATGTTCAAGGATGAAGTGCAGACCCACGTTGACGGCATCATCCGCGGACCTGTTTGCTCAGTAGGCAAACTGTAGTGGGTCCAGTTGGGGACCTGTGACACTTGAGGTCGTCCAGCACAAGGTTTTCAAATGACTTCATGACCACAGATGTCAAGGCAACAGGCCTGTAGTCATTAAGATAGGAGACTGGTGTTTTTTTGGGGACCGGTATAATGGTGGAGTGTTTGAAGCAGGTTGGTACTTCACACAGTTGTAGAGACCTTTGTGAAGACAGGAGCAAGCTGCTCTCTCTAGACTTTGAGGCAGGATGGGGGCACAATATCTGGGACCGGTGCTTTGTTGATTTTTTTTTCCTCTTGCTGGGATTGGGAATGCCTCAGCGTTCCCCCAGAAGACCTAGAGGAAGTGGCTTGGGAAAGTGAAGTCTGGATGTCCCTGTGAAAGCTACTACCCCCACGATCCAACCTCAGATAAGCGGAAGAAGTTGGATGGATAATTTATAATTTAAATTGCACGCATGTGTATGACCAATGAGGCTGCGGCCCAGCCTCAACCAGACTCTGCCTCCAGTGGCCTCATGGTAAATTGAGTTTGAGACCAGTGCTCTAAAACCTTATATCATTCTTTTTTGCAGAAGAGGGATGTCTTGTAGTTAAGCGGTTACCTCCCTCTGGTGATAGTCGGTAATCATCGGCAAAACCATTCAATTTCCTCTAAAAAGACATACAGGATTTTACTTGAAAGTCAAGGGATGATTTGTGATTACCCTGAGTACTCCCTCTTGTGATTCCAGGATAGCGAAGTTCTGGTTTCGTCGGAGGAGGTTCAGAATCATTTGACTGGCTCTCTTGCCTATCCAGACTTGATTTGGACTGAAATGATCAAACACAACACAGTTAAATATGTCAATTTTCAGGGCTAATGAACAACCAAATCGGAGGTACTGTAAATCATTGTTAAGTTAGTATTTAAACCTTTGTACCCACCCACAGCATGAAATTACAAGGTCTGGTTGTGTTGTGAGGTAGTCAGCTATGAAATTTTGATAGCTATTGTCATATCAAATCCATCTCAACTTCACTCATCGCATGGAGTCTGGAACCAAACACCCAGAAGCAGTGTCCATGAAATTTGCTCAAGAAAAAAAAAAAATATGTAGATTTGCAAAGCAAAACCCTCGCATTAAAAAAAAATAAAATTATACACCCACGCCTACGAGCAGACTGCCTCTCTTGGCATTTTTGATGGTGTATTTCCTAACCGAGCAAAACCAAAGAACGACCACATCAAATTTGTCAAAATAAAGATTTTCAGAAACTGGACAAATGTAAATGTGAAGGTAGCCTTTATTTATTTAAGAGCTCTATTAAAGCAAAGCAAAGCAAATTCATTTGTGGAATGCATTCCATATACGAGATAACTCAATGTGCTTTACATGATTAAAAGTATGTGAAAACAAAGAGATAAAATATTTAAAACGGGATAAAAACAAAATGAAAAAAAAAAAATATATATATGTTTTTAAAAAGTACAATTAAAACCACGTACAGTGCAATAAATATGATTAAAAAGTGGAAATACACTAAAAAGCATGAGAAAAAAAGAAGAGTTTTCACCCTGGATTTAAAAATAGATACACTTGGAGCTAACCTCACCTCTGTTGGCAACTTATTCAATTTGCGTGCACCATAATAGCTAAATGCTGCTTCACCATGTTTGCTTTGGACTTTGTGCTCCACTATTTGACCCGAGTCTGTCAGTCTCAGATCCCAACTTGGTTTGTATTCCGTAAGCATTTCTTTCAGTTATTCAACATTTCACAAATCTATTCTAAAGCTGACTGGAAGCCAGTGGAAGGACTTTAGTGAAATAAAAGCAGGGGGCCGAGAAGTGCAAAACACAAAAACGAGAGTGGAAACACAAAAACAAAAGCGAAAACACAAAAACAAAAGCCGAGACACAAAAAAACAAAAGTAAGGGGCTGAGAAGTGCAAAACACATAAAAAAGAGCTGAAAGAAAAACAGAAGCCGAAACCGGAAAGCGAGGGTTCTTTTTGAGAAGTTCTCGGCAACACTACAGTTCAGGAAGTATATTGTTTCCCAGTACGCAACATCCGTCGACACACCATTCCGCGTTGCTAGACAGGAAGAGACGCGAAGGCGTGCTGTAAACCGGACATATTGTTTCTCGATCGAAACAACGCCATGTTTTGTCCATTCTGCGGCAATCATCTCATCCACTTGGCGTGGTTTTTCCATACATGTGGGAGATCTTTAGAGTGTTTGAATGATGCGGAACTAACAAGAGGACAAAACGCACAGGAAACTCATCGGGATCATGCTGATCAAGGTGAGTACTGTTTGTACCTGTAGAGGCATTCTATTTATTTAGATGTGAATTTTGTAGTGACTCCCAACTTTCTGAATTTTTCTCTCGTTTGTTTCAGGAGAAATTTCTTGCGTATTATAGAACCAATTAATGGATTTCAGAAACTTGAAGTCAAAGGAACGTAACAGTCGTTTAACTTTGGACCAAAAGCAACCAAAAGATTTCAGGCTAAGGAAAAGAAAAAAAAAAACAAGCCCAGGCAAAGAATACTACAATCCTGTTAGTTTAATAGTTAATCGACCTAATACCTCTGCTTTGGAGTTACATTTATTGTTATCAAAATACTTTTTTTTTTCATTGGTTTTGGTGTACTGTACGGCAGTTTTGTCATGACCAGAAAGTATTTGGAGAGAGTACACAGACCTTTGGCTCATTATATTGTTTTGTTCCACATTTAAAAATAATTTCAACTTTTTTTCCCAAATAAACATTGGACTGATGATTCCACATGGAAATATGTTAATACCACTAAGAGGGAGAACACTACACTACCATTACTTGTAAACCCCAATTGTGACGGCACTTGATTTGCAGAAACAAGCTGTCCAGAACTTTAATTATTTGCATCAACTGTAATAAATCTGTGGGTTTATATTTGTGATTATTATTATTATTAATTTATTTACAGCTGGTTCGAATGATAGTAACTCAGACTCGGATTCTGAAGTAGTCATCACATCAAGGAACTCAGCTGAATTCACCTCAGTTCAAGCTGACACTGTATGACACTAATGTCCAGGTACAGCAACGCGGAATGGTGTGTCGACGGATGTTGTGTACCGGGAAACAATATACTTCCTGAACTGTAGCGTTGCCGAGAACGTCTGAATAAGAACCCTCCCTTTCCAGTTTCAGCTTTTTTTTGTGTTTCGGCTCTCGTTTTTGTGTTTTGCACTTCTCGGCGCCCTGCTTTTGTTTTTTGGGTTTCCGCTTTTGTTTTGGTGTTTCCGCTTTTGTTTTGGTGTTTCCACTTTTGTTTTGGTGTTTCCACTTTTGTGTAGTGTTTCCGCTTTTGTTGTAGTGTTTTGCACTTTACAGACCCCATAGTTCTGACATCCTTTGCTAATGTCTGACCTGAAGTAACCCTGCCTTCTTAACACTGAATTGTAGCCAGTTGAATTTCAGACGGCGTATTGTAGCCGGTTGAATTTCAGACAGCGAATTGTAGCCAGTTGAATTTCAGACAGCGAATTGTAGCAACTATTGAAAATGTGATGTGATCACATTTCAAATCCAAATCCTGTTTTCTGTGGTATTTCAAATTCAATTCCTGTTTTCTGTGGTATTTCAAATTCAAATCCTGGTGGCACTAATTTACTTCCATAGGGTCAGGTAAACTACAAAGTAAAAGTAGGCTGAGCAGCAGACCGTGTGCTTCCATGTTAAAAAAAAAAAAAGACGACAGGCTGTGGTTCACTGCGCTGGTTCGGTTTTCATGTGCGCTGAGCATTGGTCAAGACGATACAAATAAGCAACAGCTTTCAATATCTATGTATTTCTACTCGCAACAAATCTTACGCGTGTGATTTTTTCGTGCTTGACTGTGCAGATTTGCAAGTGCGATGGCGCGTGGGCGTATTCGCGCCCATCAATTCACAGTCACCATGCCCATTTCAAACATGGTGGTGGTGTAAGCCTCATGGTTTGGGCTTGCTTTTCTTCAGCAGGGACAGGGAAGATGGTTAAGATTGATGGTAAGATGAATGGAGCCAAATACAGGATCGTTCTGGAAGAAAACCTGTTGATATCTGCAAAAGACCTGAGACTGGGACGAAGATTTATCTTTCAACAGGACAATGAACCAAAACATAAAGCCAAATCTACAATCGAGAATCTGTGGGCAGAGCTGAAGACTGCTGTTCACAAACGCTCTCCATCCAACCTCAATGAGCTCAAGCTGTTTTGCAACAAAGAATGGGAAAGAATTTCAGTCTCTCAAAGTGCAAAACTGATAAGAGACACACCCTAAGCGACTTGCAGCTGTAATTGCAGCAAAAGGTGGCACTCCAAAGTAGTAATGCAAGGGGCCCGTATAATATTGCACGCCCCACTTTTCAAGTTTTTATTTGTTAAAAAAAGTTTAAAATATCCAATAAATTTTGTTCCACTTCACGATTTTCTCCCACTTGTTGTTGATTCTTGAGGAAAAAAAAATAATTTTATGACTACGTTTGAAGCCTGAAATGTGGAGAAAGTTTTAAAAGTTCAAAGGGGTCAAATAAATTTACATGGCACTGTATTTGGGTCATCCAACATTCGGAGGAGCAAATGACAAATGGAATGAAGCAGCACTTTACATCTCCCACACCTCTTCCTGCACCATTAGAGTCAACATCAACACAGAATTCCCCCTCTACAACTATGAAAAATAATCTGCAATAGATGTTGGCTCCCGCTCTACTAGCCTGAATGCAATGTTAGGTCTGATGGATAGGGTGAAGACGTCAACGTTGCAGTCCAGCCCACAACGTGCCAAGATCTCCCTCCCATCTCCCCCAACATGAAACAACTGTCCATTAAAATGCGAAAGGGCCCTCCTCAACCTATGTCGAATCTTATCTGTAAATGTGACTATTTGCTGGGTCTTTTCAAAATAATTCAGACCCCTAGGGAATCGGGCATTTTTCAACCCTGTGATTGCAAGGGGCAGAAAGTTCGTCAGAGATATGGCACAAAACAAAGTAGAACTACAAACTTTGTGAGGATAAAATGTGAATCTGTCAAACCATTGTCTCCAGTTATCGCTACAAGACTAGCTCTTTTTAATATCAGGTAATTGTGTGACAAATCAACAATTAAGGACATTACTACAACCTATGATCTGGATTTTTGGTTATTAATTGAAATGTAGTGAACAAAAAGTAGTTGTAGTTGCATTTTAAATAAGGCAGCACCAGAAATTTTAAGAACATGTGTCCAACAGGGGCGGCATGGTGGTGCAACTGGAAAGAGTCGGCCTCACACTTCTGAGGACCAGAGTTCAATCTCAGCCCTCCCTGTGTGGAGTTTGCATGTTCTCCTTGTGCCAGCGTGGGTTTTCTCCAGGCACTCCGGCTTCCTCCACATCCTAAAAACATGCAACATTAATTGGAAACTCTAAAATGCCCCTACGTGTGATTGTGAGTGCCACTCTCTTTTTTCCCTGCGATTGGCTGGCAACCAGTTCAGGGTGTACCCTGCCACCAGCTCGTTGATAGCTGGGATAGTGTAGGAATAATTGTGAATATAATTATCATACATCTGCTTCCAATAGAGAAATGCTTTGCTCTTCTCTAGATAACGTGGCATATAAAATAACATTCACCCCCCTAAAATTACGCAAAATTCTGTCATGTTACAGACCACATCTACAAACACAGGCTCACAGAAAAAAAAACATTGTGCATCAAGATAAAATCTTCCTATTTAAAGGACAAGAGAATTAGGAGATCTGCTTGGGGCTTAGCATACATACTCTATAGACAAAATGAGGTGCTTTATACACCACACAAATTCAGGCCATACACGTGGACACATGAAGGGTGGAAGAACAACAAAAATATTCACGCAACACCCCAAAAAAAAAAACAGGCCAAACAATGCAACAAAGGAAGTAAAGGAGCCAGAAACACCCGTCAGAACCATATCTCACACATTACTAATGGCATTGGAACTGGACTCAAGTTGTGTCATGGACTCAATCAACTGACACACAGCAACACATCAAATAGAAAGGTGCAAACCCTGTGGTATGGTGGTCAGTGCAGTTGTACACAAAGGTCATGGTCTGGACCATTTGTGGCCATTTCTGTTCAGAAAGAGGAGACAAAGACCTCAACATGTTCCCCAGGGTGTGATTGAACCTCTCTGTGCTGCCGTTCCCCATTGGATGGTAAGGGGAAGTATACGATTTGCCAACTCCAGACAGCGCCAAAAGGTCAGCAATTAATTCGCTTTCAAAGTTTGCACTCTGGTCAGAGTGCAGGCGCTGGGGAAAGCCATAAAAAAAAAAGTTATCCCACAACTTCTTAGGTATCTTCTTGGCAGTCTGGTCCTGGCAGGGAAAAGCTTGTGCAAGCCTGGTGAAATGATCAGTGACCACCAGAACACCCACAGACTTGTTATTACTGTCCTCAGCTAACCAAAAGTCAATGCACACAACCTCCAGTGGGATGGCGGTCTTAATGCTCTCCAGTGGGCCTCTGGCTGAAGGCTCTGAGGTTTTACGGAGGACAAATCGGTGGCAGCACTTCACATGATTGCGTACATCCTTCTCCATATCACACTAGAAAAAACGTTGACGAGCCAGTGAAAGCGTGCGAGGCTGACCCTGGTGACCAGCATGGTCATGGACAATGAACAAGGCATCTGCCTTCAGGGACTCTTTTTTCTGGTCAGAGGATTCTTTGTGACCCTTTACAGGATGCCATTCAGAACTGTCAGTTTATCCCACTGTTTAAGGATTCCCAGAGTTTGTTGATCTTCATTGCAGCATTCACGTCTGGAGAGCCTACGTTTTCTGTTAATTTAGTGAACAACTCTAGAAATGACAGGATCCCGTTGCTGGTGTGACTGGAGGTCGCCAAGGGACAAGGAAGGCAGTACGGCTTGACAAGGTTGTTACAGGGTAGAAAGATAGTCAGTGAGAGAGGCTGCATGATGCTTTGGAGCAGGATCCCAATCATTCACAGATGACAGGAGTGAGGAGACCTCATCTTGAGACAGAGGACCATCAACAGCAGAGAAATTGCCCAAGGACTGTGGTTGGCAAGTGATATTCATTGTTGACATCATCGGCATGGTTGATGTATAAGAATAAGACTCGCACAGCAGCTGCTCCCTCAATGGCTTCACAAAGGGGTCCCTACTCAAAGCAGCTGCAACCACATTCAACCTGCCAGGGATTTGTCTGATATCGAATGAATATGGAGCCAGTTTTGAGACCCAACACTGCTCGCAAGCATCAAATTTTGGCTTGGTGAGGATGTATGTAAGAGGGTGCGAATTTAAGATCCTCAAGCGCCCTCTTACAGACAGGAGTCCAATCCTGAGGAGTCAGTTCTCAGAAGGTGCCAGCATGCCGCCGCCCAGGGGAACCTCTTGCTCTCCTCTTCGGTCCAGCAGTCACTTTGCAATGGAAGAACAGCTAGGGATAAAGTGTTGGTAAAAAAAAAAAGCACCATCCTAAGGAAAGACATGATCTTCCGCTGAGAAAGAGTGCAGCCATCATCGTTCATGAGATCCCTCTTACTGAAAGCCATGATGACATTCACTTTCTCCTGATCGACTGAGACTCCACTGTTGTCTACCATATGGCCAAGAAATTTAACAGACCTGCGTAGGAAGTGGCATTTCTTCTGTGCCAGCTTCAGGTTGTTAGGTCAAAGGCGTCAGAAGACCAGGTCCAGCTTTCTCAGGGCCTCTTCCTCAGAGGGGGCAAAGACAAGCAGGTCTTCTAGATAAAGGAGACTGGAGATATTCAAGTCACCAAAGAAACTTATCACCATCCGCATAAATGACTAGGCCCTGGGGAAGCCTGTTATATAGGCCTAAGGGAGTTGTAAAGGCTGTTTATCGCCTGTCAGATTCATGGAAGGGGATGTTGTAGAACCCCGATGGGAGAGCCATGGTGGTGAAAAAGGCATTTCCACCAAGGGCAGCAAGGCAGTCAGCCTTGTGCAGAAGTGGGTGGGCACCTTTGACAGTTTTTGCATAGAGCCAGCGAAAGTCAGTACAGCTCCTCAGGTCACCTTACTTCTTCCAGACCAGGACCAGCGGGGAGGCACACTCACTCACTGACTTATTGATGATGTCTTTCAACTCCATCTCAGACAATACTTTCCTAAATGTGTGGTAATGCGCTGGGGGAACTCGTCGATAAGGCAACCGGAAGGGGTGGTCATTAGTGAGGTGCATATGATGAACAAAGCCCTTTTCTTCCCCACAGTCCATCTCATCCCTGGAGAAGATGTCTTGGTAAGTCAGCACAAGTTTAGCAAGTCTGACTCCACTCCTATGACACTTCGCAAGCTTCAATGTTTATTTCTCCCAGTCCACACTCTCTCAGCTGTTGAAAGGGATCAGCTCTGGAACCTGACTCAGAGGTAGTGTTGGCAGTCTGACCAAGTTGTGTCTAAGTCACACCCTGAGAGATGGGCAGATCCTCCACAGCACCACATGGATAAACATCTGCCACCTTTGCATTACAGCGTAGTGTTACGGGGCTTTTTGTGGGGTTTAGAATTTTCATTGGAACCCAGCGATCACCCCACATTGGAGCGACAACTCATCCGACAATTATGTGCCTGGGAGCTGAATGGGAGGAGGTGGGCTCAACGATGACAGAGCACCCAGGTGATACAGGGGCACTGCTGGGCAACTTCTCCCACACTAGATACTCTTGCTTCGGAGAAAGGGTGACAGCCTACCGCATTCACACAGTACCAATCTTGTCAGGTAGTTCAGGACCAGACCAGGGAGTTACACAGCTGAGCAACTGAAGAAACTGCTCACAATCAGGGTCAGAGTTCCAAAAGCGGATAAGCTCCCAGTACTTGTCATCAGATTTCATTTTCTGTATCATGGGTCGAGTAACATTGCTCCCAATGATGAGCTCATCCCTATGTCCTGCAACCAGAAAAGCTGGTACAATTAATTTCTAACCATAAATCATAAATACATTTTAGCTGAGTTGTAAGACCACCACATCCAACTAGGACCACATTCTCAGGCACTGACTGGGGGTTCGAAAGGACACTAGCCGCCCTCAGCTTAGACTCCGCCTCCACACTAACTGTGCATGACATGCTCCCTGAATCAAGCATTCCTCTCAAAGAAGGCTGATGCTTAATGGACACCAGAGCATAAAACAAGTCACTAGCTCCTTCCACTCTCTGAGAGCCCACAATGATTAGTAATCAGCAAGATTATCGCAGCACATAACATAAATGGACTGCAGGTCTTGCTCGTCAGTGAGAGTGTCACTTCCACAGCCCGTGTTACCCCTCTTAAAACACGGGCTAGTTTAAATCAGCATTGGAAGTTGACTGGGATGGCACAGCTGAGGAATGAGGGCATTCTGACATGACCTGGGTTGAAGCAGTTAAGGCATAATCCGTAAATTCTGCAATATGCATGTGTTGAGTGATCTGTGGAACCACAGACTCTGCATGCAACAGGCTCAGAGCGCTGCTGGTTACGAGGTTGATCAGGTGGACAACGGAGCGCCTTACAGTCCAAGGGCTGGCAGTTACGCGTTTCCTCATATGGCTGTCCAAACACTCCTGAACCTCTGCTACGGTCCATCGCTCAGGCGCCTTTAACTGAAAAGATATGGTGAGATTGGGGTCTGGAGAATGAGTGATGGACATCATGACCACATCAGCACTGGGGTCCTCCACAGATCTATCCCTCCTTCGAAAGAATTCATCTGCAGCATCAATGGATTTGTTAAGGCGAATCCAGTAATCCACAGCACTCTCATTTGCAGTCCTTCATGGGCAAGTTGGAATGTGACGGTTCACTAAAGCTACCCTTTATTTTGTGAAACAGTCGTTGGAAGGTCAGTTACGCTCAGCTGCGAAGGGACACTTTGCGTCCCAAGCTTTGTCCGACAGTCTCGACATGATCGGAGTGAGTGCTGCTTTTAACTCTATTCAAATAACATTTCCTTTGTTTTTCTAATCTTAATCATCTTCTTAGTTCCCAAATTGGAGCCGTGTTCATTTGAGTTGAAGCTGCGCGGCCTAACCTAGCCTAGCATTGTTCAAAAACATCAATTAACGGATGTAATCAAATATTTGCTGAGGAGATAATCATCAAACGTTAGTACTTAAATGAATGGCAAAACTTACGTTTCGTTTACAGCGAGGACCCTGAGTACATAGTAGGAAGTCGGGCAAGTAGAAACGTCAACTTAAACTTGCTAAAATACCCAAACCACCTTAGTTTAGCTGGCTAACTATGAGACGTGAAACATCAACCACGAGTAACTTCATAACTTGTACGACAAAGGCCATGAGGATTTAGAGGAATTTTAACAAGTTTTATCTTAGTTCATTTTAGTTCCCCAATTGGTGCCGTATCGTTCGCGTTGAAGCTGCTCAGCCTAAATTAGCCAATCTTAGCGCGCTAACAACATCACCTACGTAGCGTATACAACGAGGACCAAACATCGGTACTTCGACTCAACCTTGAACTATTAAAGTGAGGGCCATTGTGGTTTGAAGCCCTCTCACTCATTTGTGTTCCATATGTGCTGACTGTGTTTATGTGATTGCTTTCATTTGACCTTAACATTAACATAGATTAGGCAGTATGTGATTTGTGAATTTTTTTTATAATTTTTTTTTTTGTGACTATCTGCAGCCGTCGGACAGCACAATATTGTGCAAGCTGTCGGCCGGTCCCATGCAGAGATAAATGCAAAGGGTTGCGTCAGGAAGGGGATCCAGCATATAACTGTGCCAAACATATGTGAGCGTTCATCACACGAATTGCATAATGGTTAGGTCGTGGCCCGGGCTTCCTACGCCCGCCCCCTTAACTGTTTATCTGCGAGGCGTAGGTAAAAATTCAAATAATGTAGGTCAAAGACAAAAAGAGGAGGAAAGCAGCTTAGTCGGAAGAAGTGGAATGCACAAACCCTACAGCTGTGTGTAGGGACTTTGAATGTTTGGAGTATGAGAGGAAAAGCTCAAAAGAGTTAGTTGACATAATGATAAGGAGAAAGGTTGATATATTGTACATCCAAGAGAGCAAGTGGAAAGGGAGAAAGGCTAGAAGTTTAGGTGCAGGGTTTAAATTATTTTATTATGGAGTAGATAGGAAGAGAAATGGTGTAGGGGTTGTTTTAAAAGAACAGCTGGCTAAGAAAAAGAATATCTTGTAGGTGAAACGAGTATCAGATCGAGTGATGAAGAGGAAATATGAAATTGAGCGTATCATGTATAATGTGATTAGCGGCTGTGCCCAAGAGGTAGGTTGTGACCTCGAGTTGAAAGAGAAATTCTGGAAGGAACTAGACGAAGTAGTCCTAAGGATCCCAGACAGAGAGAGAGTTGTGATTGGTGCAGATTTCAATGGACATGTTGGCGAAGGAAATAGCGGCAATCAAGAAGTGATGGGTAAGTACGCCATTCAGCAAATTAAATGTGAGGGGTAGCAAAAAGGATGGAATTGGCAGTGGTGAACACTTATTTCCAGAAGAGACAGGCTCATAGAGTGACCTACAAGAGCGGAGGTAGAAGCACACAGATGGATTATATTTTGTGCAGACGGTGTAATCTGAAGGAGGTTACCGACTGAGGTAGTGGTGGGGGAGAGTATAGCGCGATAGCATAGAATTGTGGTGTGTAGGATGACTCTGGTAGTGGGTAAGAAGACAAAGAAGACATAGGTAGAGCAGAGAATCAGGTGGTGGAAGCTGAGAAAGGAAGAATGTTGTGTGGCCTTTTGGAAAGGGGTGAGAGAGGCTCGAGATGGACAGGAAGAGCTCCCAGAAGACTGGAATACTACTGCCAAAGTATTCAGAGAGGCAGGCAGGAGAGTACTTGGGGTGTCTTCTGGTAGGAAAGGGGAGAAGGAGACTTTGTGGTGGAACCCCAAAATACAGGAAGTCATCCAAGGAAAGACATTAGCAAAGAAGAAGTGGGACAGAGAGAGGACTGAGGAGAGGCGAAAGGAATACATTGAGATGCATCGTAGGGCAAAGGTAGAGGTGGCAAAGGCCATATGACATGTACACCAGGTTAGATACGAAAGAAGGACAAAAGGATCTCTACAGGTTGGCCAGACAGAGGGATGGAGATGGGAAGGATGTGCAGCAAGTAAAGGTGATTAAGGATAGCGATGGAAATGTGTTGACTGGTACCAGTAGTGTGCTAAGTAGATGGAAAGAGTACTTTGAGAAGCTAATGAATGAAGAAAATGGGAGAGGTCGAGTAGAAGAGCCAAGCGTAAATGACTGGGAAGTGGCAATGATCAGTAATGGAGAAGTTAGAAAGTCACTGAACGGAATGAAAAATTGAAATACAGTTGGTCCTGATGACATACCAGAGGAGGTATGGAAGCTGTGGAGTTTTTGACCAACTTATTCAATAGAATACTAGCGGGAGAGAAGATGGCAGAAGAATGGAGGAAAAGTGTGCTAATCCCCATTTTTATGAACAAGGGCGATATTCAGAACTGCAGAAACTATAGAGGAATAAAGATGATGAGCCACACAATTAAGTTATGGGAAAGAGTAGTGGAGGCTAGAGTCAGGACAGAAGTAAGTTTCTGCGAGCAACAGTATGGTTGCGTGCCTCGAAAGAGTACCACAGATGCATTATTTGCCTTGAGGATGCTCGTGCAAAAGTACAGCGAAGGTCAGAAGGAGCTATATTGTGTTTTTGTAGACCTAGAGAAAACCTATGACAGAGTACCAAAAGAGGACCAGTGGAACTGCATGGGGAAGTCTGGTGTGGCGGAGAAATATGTTACAATAGTACAGGACATGATTGAGAGCAGCAGAGCAGCGGTGAGATGTGCCGTAGGTGTGTCAGAAGAATTTAAGTTGGGGGTGCGACTGTATGAGGGATCCACGCTGAGCCCCCTCCTGTTTGGGGTAGTTTCTGATGGGCTGAGAGACGAGGTAAGACTGGAATCCCCTTGAACCATGATGTTCGCAGAAGATATTGTGATTTGCAGTGAAAGCAGGGAGCAGGCGGAGGAACAATGAGAAAGATGGAGGTACGAACTGGAAAAGAGAGGAATGAAGATTAACCAAAGTAAAACAGAATATATGTGCATGAATGTGAGGCGAGGAGGAGGAGTGAAGCTCTAGAGAGAAGAAATAGCGAGGTTGGATGACTTCAAATACTTGGGGTAAATAAAAGGAACCAGAACTAGAGGTAGCAGAAATGAAGATGTTGAGGTTCTCGCTCGGAGTGAGCAGGTTGGATGGGATTAGAAATTAGCTCATTAGAGGAACAGCCAAAGTTGGATGTTTTGGAGACAAGGTTAGAGAGAGCAAACTTAGATGGTTTAACTTGAACAACAACACACATACACACATGATCATTATTACCTCACCTCTCCCATAAAAAGCTCCCATCTTTCATGTTCATTTCCAACTCTAATTAAATTCTTCTTTTCCTTTCGGCTTGTCCCGTTAGGGGTCGCCACAGTGTGTCATCTTTTGCCATCTTAGCCTATCTCCTGCATCTTCCTCTCTAACCCCAACTGCCCTCATGTATTCCCTCACCACATGCATAAAGCTTCTCTTTGGTCTTCCTCTCGCTCTTTTGCCTGGCAGCTCAATCCTCAGCACCCTTCCACCAATATACTCACACTCTCACCTCCAAACATGTCTAAACCATCGACGTCTGCTCTCTCTAGCCTCATCTCCAAAACATCCAACTTTGGGTGTCCCTCAAATGAGCTCATTTCTAATCCTATCCAACCTGCTCACTCCAAGGGAGAACCTCAGCGTCTTCATTTCTGCTACCTGTAGTTTTGCTTCCTGTTTTTTCTTCAGTGCCACCGTCTCTCATCCGTACATCATGGCCGGCCTCACCACTGTTTTGTAAACTTTGCCCTTCATCCTAGCATAGACTCTTCTGTCACATAACACACCAGACACCTTTCGTTTCTTCACTTCCTTACCACACTCACCATTGCTCTGGATTGTTGACCCTAAATATTTGAAGTCGTCCACCCTCGCTATCTCTTCTCCCTGTAGCCTCACTCTTCCCCCACCACTTTTCTCATTCACGCACATATATTCTGTTTTACTTTGGATAATCTTCATTCCTCTCCTTTCCAGTGCATGTCTCTATCTTTCTAATTGTTCCTCTGCATGCTCCCTGCTTTCACTGCATATCACAATATCATCTGTGAACATCATGGTCTAAGGGGATTCCAGTCTAACTTCATCTGTCAGCCTATCCATTACCACTGCAAACAGGAAGGGGCTCAGAGCTGATCCCTGATGCAGTCCCACCTCCACCTTAAATTCCTCTGTCACACCTAAGGCACACCTCACCATTGTTCTGCTGCCATCATACATGTCCTGTACTATTTTAACATACTTCTCTGCCACACCAGACTTACGCATGCAGGACCACAGTTCCTCTCTTGGTACTACTACCACTAGCATCCTCAAGGCAAATAATGCATCTGTGGTACTCTTTCTAGGCATGAAACCATACTGTTGCTCGCAGATACTTACTTCTGTCCTGAGTCTAGCCTCCACTACTTTCCCATAACTTCATTGTGTGGCTCATCAACTTTATTCCTCTATAGTTCCCACAGCTCTGAACATCCCCTTTGTTCTTAAAAATGGGAACTAGAACACTTTTCCTCCATTCTTCAGGCATCTTTTCGCCCGCTAGTATTCTGTTGAATAAGTTGGTCAAAAACTCCACAGCCATCTTCCATACCTCTACCGGTATGTCATCAGGACCAACTGCCTTTCCATTTTTCATCCTTTGTAGTGCCTTTCTGACTTCCCCCTTGGTAATCATTTCCACTTCCTGGTCCTTCACTCTTGCCTCTTCAACTCTTCCTTCTCTCTCATTTTCTTCATTCATCAACTTCTCAAAGTATTCTTTCCATCTATTTAGCACACTACTGGCACCAGTCAACACATTTTCATCTCTATCCTTAATCACCCTTACCTGCTGAACATCCTTCCCATCTCTATCCCTCTGTCTGGCTAACCTGTAGAGATCCTTTTCTCCTTCTTTCGTGTCCAACTTGGTGGACATGTCTTCATATGCCTCTTGTTTAGCCTTTGCCACCTCTACCTTCGCCCTACGTCGCATCTCGATGTTCTCCTTTCGCCTCTCCTCAGTCCTCTCAGTATCCCACTTCTTCGCTAATCTCTTTCCTTGGATGACCCCTTGTATTTTGGGGTTACACCACCAAGTCTCCTTCTCCCCTTTCCTACCAAAAGACACACCAAGTACTCTCCTGCCTGTCTCTCTGATTACCTTAGCTATCGTTGTCCAGTCTTCTGGGAGCTTCTGCTGTCCATCGAGAGCCTGTCTCACCTCTTTCCGAAAGGCCGCACATTCTTCCTTTCTCAGCTTCCACCACATGGTTTTCTGCTCTACCTTTGTCTTCTTAATCTTCCTACCCACCACCAGAGTCATCCAACACACTACCATCCTATGCTGTCGAGCTACACTCTCCCCTACCACTACTTTACAGTCCGTAACCTCCTTCAGAATACATCGTCTGCACAAAATATAATCCACCTGCGTGCTTCTACCTCTGCTCTTGTAGGTCACTATATGTTCCTCCCTCTTCTGGAAATAAGTGTTCACTACAGCCATCTCCATCCTTTTTGCAAAGTCCACCACCATCTGTCCCTCAAAGTTCCTTTCCTGGATGCCGTACTTACCCATCACTTCTTCATCGCCCCCGTTTCCTTTACCAATATGTCCATTACAATCTGCACCAATCACAACTCTCTCGCTGTCTGGGATGCTCAGAACTACTTCATCTAGTTCCTTCCAGAATTTCTCTTTCAACCCTAGGTCACATCCTACCTGTGGGGCATAGCCGCTAACCACATTATGCATAACACCCTCAATTTCAAATTTTAGTCTCATCACTCGATCTGATACTCTTTTCACCTCCAAGACATTCTTAGCCAACTCTTCCTTTAAAATAACCCCTACTCCATTTCTCTTCCCATCTACTCCGTGGTAGAATAATTTAAACCCTGCTCCTAAACTTCTAGCCTTACTACCTTTCCACCTGCTCTTGGATGCACAGAATATCAACCTTTCTCCTAATCATCATGTCAACCAACTCCTGAGCTTTTCGTGTCATAGTCTCAACATTCAAAGTCCCTACACTCAGTTGTAGGCTCTGTGCATTCCTCTTTTTCTTCTGACGATGGATCCGGTTTCCTCCTCTTCTTTGTCTTCGACCCACAGTAGCTGAATTTCTAGCAGTGCCGGGGGCGGGCGTTGTTAACCTGGGCCACGACCGACCCGGTATGGGATTCTTTAGATGAACGCTCATATTTGTTTGGCACAGTTTTTACGCCGGATGCCCTTCCTGACGCAACCCTCTGCTTTTATCCAGGTTTGGGACCGGCCTACAGATTGCACTGGTTTGTGCCCCCATAGGGCTGCATTCCAACTCTAATTAAATAAAGGTATTATTTTGAAAGCAACCTTCATCACCAGCAGGAACGCATGTAGGTCTTCGGCCCTGCGCAGAGCACGGCGCAGGATGCGATGATAGACAGTGTGGCTGGGCGGCAACAGCTGTACCCCGGTTGACCAAACAGACGTCAGTCGGCAATGCAATAGTTCACGCCACCAAGTGTAACCGGTAGACTTCTGCGTTGTGTAGTTTTAAAGACCACGTCAAGATACAGGATTCTTCTCGGAGGAAATCTCCATTTATTTGACACAGCTGCCGTGAACAAGGCAAAACAAACACTTTGTAATTTCTGTAGTATCAAGCTAGGACCACAACATACATCGGCGGAAAGGGGCAAATACCTGACATATTAACGAACATACCTGCCGTGAACAAGGCGAAAAAAACATGTAATATCTGCAGCATCAAGCTAGGACTGAGACAAGTGAAACAAATATATTATCCTCTATACATACTACAAAGTGCGAATACTCCTCAACCACAATGTAGCTTACCACAATGTACATCGGCGGAAAGGCAGGGGTGAAGAAGGTTGCGGTACTTAGTGAGAGTGTGTCCCCTCTAAGAACAGAATAGAAGAGACCCCAAAGGGGCCACCTCAGGCTAGCTACCTGTAGTGACAGGGTCCAGGACAACTGCTCTGTGGGTTCCAGCCAACATTACTACAGAAAAAACCATGAAGAAGAGACCCTCCCCGAGCCTGGGAGAGCGGGGGCAGAAGATGGGTCAGCAGCAGATAACATAGTAACCAACACAGGAACGGAAAAGTCTAGGAGAACATTTAGCAGCATAAATGAAGCTCCAACAGTCAAAGCAGGACTTAAGCTTCAAATCTGCGTTTGTTGTTGGGCAAAGGTTTCCTCCACTCAGGGCCTGAAGCTTTACCAGGGGAGGAAACAGTGCCTAAAGAAGAGACAGCGGGTAAGTCGCATTGACAGCCACAGTGAAGGAAATAAGTATTTGAACACCCTGCTATATTGCAAGTTCTCCCACTTATAAATCATGGAGGGGTCTGAAATTTTCAGCATCGGTGCATGTCCACTGTGAGAAAGATAATCTAAATGGAAAAATCCAGAAATCACAATGAATGATTTTTTTTAATGATTCATTTGTGTGATACAGCTGCAAATAAGTATTTGAACACTTGTCTATCAACTAGAATTCTGACCCTCAAAGACTTGTTAGTCCGCCTTTAAAAGTCCAACTCCACTCCATGTATTATCCTTAATCAGATGCACCTGTGTGAGGTCATTAGCTGCATAAAGACACGTGTCGACTCCATACAATCAGTAAGACTCAAACTTGTAACATGCCCAAGACCAAAGATCTGTTCAAAGACACCAGACAAAATTGTACAACTCCACATGGCTGGAAAGGGAGAAATTACCAAACAACGTCCGCTATTGGAGCAATCATTAGAAAATGGAAGAAGCTAAACATGACGGTCAATCTCAATCGGAGTGGAGCCCCAAGCAAGATATCACATAATGGGGTTTCAATGATTCTTAGAAAGGTGAGGAATCAGCCCAGGATTACACGACAGGACTTGGTCAATAACCTGAAAAGAGCTGGGACCACAGTTTCCAAGATGACTGTTGGTAATACACTAAGACGTCATGGTATGAAATCATTCATGGCACGGAAGGTTCCCCTGCTTAAACCCGCAAATGTCAAGGCCCGTCTTAAGTATGCCAATGACCCTTTGGATGATACAGAGGAGTCATGGGAGAATGTTTTGTGGTTAGATGAGACCAAAATGGAAGTTTTTGGTCATAATTCCACTGTGTTCGGAGGAAGACGAATAATGAGTGAAGCATAAGGGTGGTGGCATCATGCTTTGGGGTTGTTTTTCTGTACATGGGACAGGACGACTGTACTGTATTAAGGAGAGGATGACTGCGGCCATCTATTGTGAAATTTTGGAGAACAAACTCTTTTCCTCAGTCAGAGCATTGAAGATGGGTTGTAGCTGGGTCTTTCAACATAACAATGACCCGAAGCACACAGCCAAAAAACTAAGGAGTGGCTCTGTAAGAAGCATACCAAGGTTCTGGCGTGGCCTAGCCAGTCTCCAGACCTAAACCCAATAGAAAATGTTTGGAGGGTTCTGAAACTCCATGTTTCTCAGCGAGAGCTCAGAAACCTGTCTGATCTAGGCAAGATCTGTGTGGAGGAGTGGGCCAAAATCCCTCCTGCAGTTTATGCAAACCTGGTGAAAAACTACAGGAAACGTTTGACCTCTAATTGCAAACAAACGCTACTGTATCAAATAGCATTGTTTTTCTCAGGTGTTCAAATACTTATTGCAGCCGTATCAAAATCATACATTGTGATTTCTGGATTTTTCTTTTTCGGTTCTCTCTATCACAGTGGACATGCACCTACAATGAAAATTTCAGACTCCTCCATGATTTCTAAGTGGGAGAACTTGCAATATAGCATGGTGTTCAAATACTTATTTTTTTCACTGTATCATCTAGTCAACTCAGTCCACTTGTTCTAGCAGACAGTGTTCCATGGTTGCCATTGTTGTTTTGTTCCTTGACACCAAAATTAAAGTAAAAATGGCTTAAGGAAATGGCCAAAAAATGCAGAGGAAACTCCACCTTGTTGTGTCCAAGCCAGTACCAGCCATACCCACACCCCCCAACTTGTAGAACTGCAGTACATTTTCAAAACTGCGGGCATAGGTCGCGCTTGACTACAAAGGCGAATTCCATGCAGAATCGACGAAGTGACATCAGCGTCCATGCCCACAGGAGTATAAAGCTGTGTGATTTCTGGATTTTTCTTTTTAGAATCTCTCTGTCACAGTGGACATGCACCTACGACGAAAATTTCAGACCCCTTCATGATTTCTAAGTGGGAGAACTTTCAATACAGCAGGGTGTTCAAATACTTATTTTCTTCACTGTACTTTTTGAGAAGCAGGTTGAGTCAGTTGGCAGAGGTTGAGGAGCAGGACACACGCCACAGTCTGCAGGACGTCAACACCCCTGTTCCAGTGGAGGAGGAGGAGGAACAAGGACCAGGAGAGCAACCTGGACCCAAGCCACCACTACGACCAACCGCAGAGAGGAAGATCCAGGGGCATACGCCGTTGATCACATGGCCAAAGGCCTGCGACAAGGCTTTGTGGAAGAAGGCCAACATGGATCTCTGCAGCATTTTGGAAGGGATCAGAGGCACCAGTACAAAGAACCTGCAAAGGATGGGTGACCTCAATTATATGTATGGGGAGGAACAATTTGGAGTGGTGGAAGGCAAACAGACTGGCCCAGCTATCCACCAAAAATCCAGAAGGCAGAAAGAGACAGATCGCCTGATCAAGGAGAGGAGGCAGCTGAAGAAGTTGTGGAGGAAGGCCACAGAGGAGAGGGAGGGCATAAACCTCTTGCAGGAAGACATCTAGGATACCCTGGTAGCAGTGAGGAGAGCTGAAAACCTCTGGAAAAAAGGTAGAAGGAAAGAGCATGAAAGATCACGCCTCTATTAAGATCAATTCAGATTCACAAAGAGTCTCTTTGCAAAGGAGAAAAGCAGAGGTTTCTTTGTGACGAAAACCATCCTGGAAGAACACCTGAAAAACAATTTCAACTATTTCAAGGTCCCAGCAGCGCTTACAATCTTTGTAAAAAGCCTACTTCAAGGATATGCAGCTCTGTGTTACAACAGCAGGGTACACCACTGCATGGCAGCACTTGGAAGTGGGAATCATCGCTGGGTGGACCATGTCCCGCTGCTATTAACCCTCAGCATGGAAGTTACCCTCAAAGCTTTTCGCTGGGTGGTTGGTGGGAAGCGAATAAGACCTTGGGTGAGGGTGCCTCCAGTCAGAGCCTACATGGATGACCTCATCACACGTAGCTCAACTAAGGCCTGCGCTGCACAATTGTTAAAAAAGCTCCAGGAAAACATTGAGCTGGCTGGCATGAAGATCAGGCCGAGTAAATCTAAAAGCATCTCCATCGTCAAGGGAAAACTGTCAAACCATCGCTTTCACATTGGTGAGGAACCAATTCCAACTGTCTCTGAGAAGCCTGTGAAGACCTTAGGCAGGTGGTACGATGCCTCTCTTCAGGACAAAGAGCAAGTAGAGCAGCTCAGCAAGGAGGTGGCCAGTGGCCCGGGGGGGAAAAAAAAAAAAAAAAAAAAAATCAAAAGAATCCTGCTTCCTGGGAAGTTGAAGCTCTGGTGCTTGCAATACGGGGTTACTTCCTCGACTCCTTTGGCCACTAACCCTCTATATGGTTTGTTACAGTTTTGTTAGCCACAACATGCTGTTTTACATTATTTTTATTTATCTTATATTAAAGGAGTTAATGCTTTGAAACTGCTTTGTATTAAAGATGTAACCTGTGTATGATTGTCTCTCTCAGACAAAGTGACAAGCCTGTTGAATGCATGAGCGAATTGTATTCACATGAATGTTTATACATTTATTGCTTATTGCTTAGAAATTAATGTAATGTTAATGAAAGCAGTGGTTGCATATACAAGATACATTTATTACTTATTGCTCATAGGTTAACATAATGTTATGGAAAGTAGTGGTTGCATTTACGAGCACCTGTGACCTACTTTGAGTGAGCTGAGAAGGGTCATATCAAGACATATCAGGGAAGGCGAAAGGTAGTTTACCTAATAACAAAAAGTATTCCCACTGGGCCGGCAAAGCCAGTAAACATTCTCGAATGTTCTCCAAAAAAGATATACAAGCCTTGTGCACGAGAGTCTCACAAAGGCAGGGAGACATACGCTCTTCTTATGTAATATCACGGGAACATGCTGACGGGAGGAAATCTTCAAGCAACTTGGAATGCTTATTTTTTTATTTTTTCCTCTTTAATTGGGTAAGAGGAAAAGACCACTATAATAAGGTAATTGCAGGGTAATGCCATCGATATTACGTGGATGTGAAAGAGGGGGTAGTTGGCTGTTCAATTATTCCTTAACCCTAAAATTCCTTCTTCCGAAATTAGGTTTCGAGCTCCATAGGACTTGATCACCCCTTAAAAGCTCACTCAAAAAGATATATTCATTTTATATTCTATTACTTGTAATTACTTTAATATTCTGTATTTTTACTAATTTCAAGTAGTAAATTTAATTATTTATTTTTTTTAAATGGTGAATTTGTTAACATTAAAAAGTTAAACTGAAATACAGCCATTGGAAATTGATCACTTTGAAATAATAATGTGAGTTTTACAACGTAAGATTTTCAGTGGCATTTTTAATTTAAATCCTGGTGGCACATATTTACTTCCATACAGCCACTCATGAAAAAAATGGGACTGAAAAGACGATTTGAAGACAAGGTCCTACAATGTGACTATTGCGCACATCCACGTTGTGATGATGATGCTCGAATGATATATTGGGCCACACTCACATGGATATATTAGTGTAAGATAGATGGAAGGACAGATGTACGAATGGATGGACAGACACCCAGACAGATTGATAGTGCTGTGAAAATTGAAAGTCCCATTTCTAAAACTCTTACATTTTTGCATACTTTCCCAAAATACATGTAGACACCCATGGATACTTTTACAAGACAACAGTTTTGCTCAAACAATCTTATCTCACCCTATGTAGATCTCGTAAACCAGTGTTCAGGATCTTTGCATTTCGGCGGGTGCCACTCAGTTGTAGCCGTAGAAAAGGAGGCTGGACACACAGGCTCTGGACATACTGCTTCCTATTTAAATATCTGCAGAGGACAGAGAAGGACATAAGGCTCCATCAGTTAAATATGATCTACTTGTAGTGTGGTCATATCTGGCTTGTCAAAAAAAAATCAGTTGTGTGTGGGAATCTAGATCATGATCACATTTTAAAATAAAATTAAGTTGTCCGTCAAATTCCATTAACATTTAATGTGACACTTTGTAATCGTTTACTAACAGAAAATGTTATTTAGCAATACCCTTCAAATTCTTTCGATTGAATGTTTCGCAAAATCATTCAACAACATAAATGCATCTGTCCAAGTTCAAATGTGATTAACAGAATTATTATCTTCTATCTACTATCTGTAAAAATTGAGGATACGTGTTCCCATTTTCATCGGTCTTGACGAAATAGAAAATAAGAGCTGCATTTCCAAAAGCTACTCGATATAATATGTAATATAGAGCCAGGTATGTTGTGTTTATGCTCACTCACTTACAAGCCATCAAGAGTGGACAGACAGAGCCGGTGAGGATGCGGGTTACTACTACATGTCCAACAACAAAAATTACATAGCTGACCTGACTGAAGTCTCAAATGTTACTCACTATTCTCCAACAAGATCCTCAGATATGTCCTTCATACACGATGTTAACACCTTTTTATTGCTATTTTTATGGCAAGCGACAGTAAGATATCTAGTCATGCAAATATTTATAATTTTCATTTATCCATCCATCCATTTTATGAACTGATTATCCTCAAAAGGGTTGTGTGAGTATTAGAGCCTATCGTAGCTCTCTTCAAGCAGGAGGCGGGGTACTCCCTGAACTGGTTGCCAACCAATCGCAGGGCACACATAGAAACAAACGACCAATCGCACTCACATTCACACCTACAGGAAATTTAGAGTCTGCAATGAATTCATGTTTTTGGGATGTGGGACGAAACCATAGTTCCTAGAGAACACACAGAAATGGGGAGAACATGCAAATTCAAAACAGGCGGGTCCAGGTTTTGACCCCCAGTCCCTAAAATTGTGAGGGAGACGTTAAACCAGTTGTCCACCGTGCCGCCCAATTTTCATTTACCCTTTTATTATTTTTAAATGTCAATGGACACCGTGACAAAAATGTGACATTCATCAGATGGTGTGATTAGTAAAACATTAAAATGTAAACGTAAACCTGGGTGCCTGTGAACTGCAGAGGACATGAGTGACATTCTTCCAACACCCATTGGTAAAAGGGTTAACTCCTCCTCGGAACTTTCCTGTCACCTTTAGAGAATATGAATGCAGACATCAACGTCAGAGGATTGCATCTCTTGAATATGACAAGTAGAGTGGACCTCCAAATATTCATTGCATTCGCCAAGTCATTTACAGTTTGCCATTCACTATTCAGTTTGCGCCACTGAATATTCACAGACAAGTTTTTCTTTTTTAATTTACCATCTTTTCACGATCATAGAGGTCTTCTCTAGTTAGACAATCATTTTTGTGGCAGTGTCAATAAATTGTAGAATTCTGCCATTCCATGGCAAGCTCAGTTGCCATCCCCATGAATAGCAGGAGTCCACAGAATTTGAACTGTATCTGTGGCAGGAATTAAAAAAAAAAATCTGTTCTTTAGTATTTTCTACCTGCTCATTAGTAGTTCTGCCCCTAGCCACAAGAACAATGTGAAAACCAGTGAGACCAGCAACAGGAATGAAGAACAGGCCTGCAACACAGATTATAACCAGCCTGGAAAAGAAAGTTAAGGACTTTATTGCCTTTGAATATTCTCATTCAACCAGGTCATTTCATTCTCAGGCCATTGAATTGATCAAGAGTGGAATGTTCTGGATGTCTTTCAAAACAATTCACTTTTGTTCAAACAAGGTTCCATCAGTTCAAGCATACTTGGGCTACATAGGACAGGATTACGAGCCTTAATGATGGTGTGGAAACCCAACTTCTTTTCATCCCCTAGTACACTTGGGATTTTCTATATCCATACATCCACCGATTCCATCCCTCCATTTTCTCACCCGCTTATCCTCACAAGGGTTGCGGCCAATGTCAGCAAACAAAAACATACATTGCTAACCAAACCAAGCCAACTATGAACTATAAATTTGAAATCTCGCTTCCAACTTTGTGTCATTTCATTGATGTTCCATCTGTTTTTCTTGGTGTAAAACTGAATTATTGCTTGCAGAATATCTTTAGCAATGCATGTTGAAAGCTGAATGATGTTCCCAAACAGTTTTAGGGTTAATGTTATGTTGCCTCCTATATTTAAAATACAGAATTAGCTTTTGGGCACTGTACCATGTGTGCTTTCATCCTCGATCAGGCTGTGCCAAGGTGGAATTTGAACATTACACACCATCTCATCCTGTACGTTCTACTTTGGCTTCAGACCAGATCTTTATCACTCAAAAAAAGATAAAATCTCATCCAGTTTCACCACTTGTTCTGCCATTATTCTCATACTCCAACATTCAGGACAGCATTTCTTCTGTTTTTTTACTTTAACCATTCTTCTTTTTCTTTCGGCTTGTCCCGTTAGGGGTCGCCACAGTGTGTCATCTTTTTCCATTTAAGCCTATCTCGTGCACCTTCCTCTCTAGCACACCCACTGTCCTCATATCCTCCCTCACAACATCTATCAACCTTTTCTTTGGTCTTCCTCTCGCTCTTTTGGCTGGCAGCTCCATCCTCAGCACCCATCTACTAATATACTCACTCTCGCCTCTGAACATTTCCAAACCATCAAAGTCTGCTCTCTCTTACCTTGTCTCCAAAACATCCAACTTTGGCTGTCCCTCTAATGATCTTATTTCTAATCCTATCCAACCTGTCCACGCCAAGCGAGAACTTCAACATCTTCATTTCTGCTACCTCAAGTTCTGCTCATTATCAAGAGTGAACATAAGCAGCATGTCGAACTTGTCTTTGCTCTACGTTGCCCAGACTGTGTTTCTAACTAAAACACTGGTGGTGGACGGTGTTTGTAATTATGAGTGTACACTTTTAAGCGCGAAGGGGCGGTGTAAGGTAAACGAGGAAGTAAAGTGTGTGGCCTGGTGTGGCTGAGCAGGAGCTCGTTGTGAGAGGCAGTGTGCTGCCATGTTTAAAAAAAAAAAAAAAAGACGCCAGGCTGTAGTTTCTGCACTGGATCTGTTTTCATCTGCGCTGACAGTGCGCACAGTTTAGAGGGAACAATGGTCGCGGGCGTGTTGGAGCCTATCCCAGCTGTCAATGGGCAGGAGGCAGGGTACGCCCTGAACTGGTTGCCAGCCAATTACAGGGCACATGGAGATCGACAACAGTCGCGATCACAATCACATCTAGGGACAATGGAGAGTGTCCAATTATTGTTGAATGTTTTTACAATATGGGAATGTGCCAAGTGCCCGGAGAAACGCAGGCACAGGGAGAACATGCAAACTCCACACAGGATTGAATTATAATCAGGATCAGCTTTATTGGCCAAATGTGTAAAAACACAAGGAATTTTTCTCCGGCAATTAGTGCTGCCCTGGTACGACATACAGAACAACAAAGCAACAACAACAAAGAATGAGACATTTCTATAAATAGGAACTATGCAAGATCAGAATCAGAATACAGCTTTATTGGCCAAGTGTGTGAAAAAACAAGGAATTTTTCTCCAGCAGTCGGCATTCAGAACAAAGAACAACATAGCAACAAGAACAAAGAACAAGAGACATTACTGTTTATAGGAACTATTCTGAATAAGATGTGCAAGATGTAAAATCGATAAGTGCGTCAAATGTGCAAAGGAAGCAGTTTTAAGTGATGAATCATGCGGTCTACAAAATATATATGTAATTACTAATACTGATTGGACTAGCAGGATGTGAGTGAGTGTCCTAACATGGCACAAGTCAGAACAACAGTAAGTTCGCTGATCAAGAATTTAATGACTTAGTTGCCAGAGGGAAAAAAAAAAAAAAGTATTCTAATGCCTGGTATTTTTTACTTTCATTGATCTGTAGCGCTTTCCTGAAAGAAAAAGCTGGAAGAGCTGGTGGCCAGGATGTTGGAGGGTCCTCGATAGTGGGTAGTGTGGTGCCGAGAATCTGTTCAGCGGTTTTAATTGTTTGTTGCAGTCTGAGTTTGTCCTTTTTGTGGTAGCCCCAAACCAGACTGTGATGGAGGTACACAGTACTGATTGGATAGCCGCTGTGGATGGATGGAGTTAATGTCTGTCCCCCATTTCAGGTCCTCTGAGACTGTAATTCCCAAGAACATGAAGGTCTTGACGGTTGATACAAGACAGTTGCACAGCGTCAGGAGCAGTTGTGGTGAAGGATGCCTCCTGAAGTCCACAATCATCTCCACGGTTTTTCGTTTTCAACGGCAGTTTGTGTGGACCACACCAATGCTCCAGTCTCGCCACTTCCCGTCGATATGCAGACTCGTCACCTTCTTTGTCATCTGCGAACTTCAGGTGACAAAGCAGTTTTTGAAAACAGGAAACTCACCCTCTAACGTAGATAGCCTCTTTCACTTCTCTTTCAAAGTGATGAATTGTGCGATAGTCGACAAAATATATTACTAACACTAATGTTGATTGGACCTCCAGGATGTGAGTGAGTATCCCAACAATAGCATATTGCCAGAGGGAAAAAACGCTTTCCCGACGGAAGGAGCTGGAAGAGCTGGTGGCCAGGATGTGGAGGGTCCGAAAGGATCCTGTCTGCTGTGGACCTCGTTCGCGTTGCATGTAAGTCCTCAATAGTGGGTAGAGTTGTGCCGACAATCCGTTCAGCAGTTTTGATTGTCGAAGTTTGTCCTTTTTGGTGGCGACCCCAAACCAGACTGTGATGGAGGTACAAAGTAATGATTGGATGACCGCTGTGTAGAACTGTCTCAGCAGTTCATGTGACAGGCCATGCTTCCTCAGAAGCCGCAAGAAGTACATCCTTTGCTGGGCTTTTTGAGGATGGAGTTCATGTTAGTCTCCCACTTTAGGTCCTTTGAGACTGTAATTCCCGAGAACTTGAAGGTCTCGACAGTTGACACAAGGCAGTTGGACAGTGTCAGGGGCAGCCGTGGTTAAAGATGCATCCTGAAGTCCACAATCATCTCTACAGTTTTTAGAGTGTTTAACGGTTGTGTTGACTACACCAAAGTTCCAGTCTCACCACTTCTTTGTCTTTGATGAAGCCAATGAACGTGGTTTCATTTGCGAACTTCAGGTGACCAAACAGTTTTTGAAAACAGGAAACTCACCCTCTAACGTAGATAGTCTCTTTCACTTCTCTTTCAAACAATCTGTTTTCTCTCTCCAGAATGTGTTTTGGCCTCAAAAGAGGGCTGTTTATCTTTGAGGTTCACGTAGATGGTTGAGTCTTGACCTGAAGAGCCTTTTGTCAAAAGACCAGACCAGATAAACAATTTGGTGTATGCTGTCGTAAAGTGAGGAATATGCCGATGTATATCAATCCATCCATCCATTTTCTACCGCTTCTCCAGGTCGAGTCATGGGTGAAGAAGCTTTAGCAGGGATACACAGACTTCCCTTTCCCCAGCCACTTCTTCCAGCTCTTCCGGAGGGATCCTGAGGCGTTACCAGGCAGCCGCGAGACATCGTCTCTCCAGCATGTCCTGGATTGTCCCCAGGGTCTCTTTCCCGTGGAACATGCCAGGAACACCTCACCAGAGAGGCGTCCGGGAGGCATCCAACTGTGTCACTCGGGGATTCCTGTGTGGGGTGTTTTGAGAGTATGGGGTACCCATGGGCTATTAATCTTTATACCACTGGCGTCATAGTTTCATTCGCATTTCTGGCAGCCGGATTTGCTTCCTGTGAGGGTTGAACTCTGCCAAGGCTGCCCTTTGTCACTGTCTGGTGTCCCATGTACTGTAGTTTGCCTTTTTGCAGACAACGTGGTTCTGTTGGCTTCATCAAGCCGTGATTTCCAACTCTCACTGGAGCAGTTTGCAGCAGGTGTGATGAAAATAAGAACCTCCAAATCTGAACCCATGGTACTCAGTGGGAAAAGGTTGAAGTGTCCTCTCCAGGTCAGGGATGAGATCATGTCTCAAATGGAGGAGTTCCAGTATCTTGGGGTCTTGTTTTAATAATCAACAGGCAGATTGGTGTAGCACCTACAGTGATGTGTACTGTGTATCAATCCATTGTGGTGATGAAGGTCAGGAAGTTCAGCAATTTACCAGTCAATCTACATTCCAACCCTCACCTATGGCCACATTATGTGGGCCGTGACCTAAAGAAAAGCGGCCGAAATGTGTTTCCTCCACAGGGTGTCTGGGATCTCCCTTTGAGAGAGGGTGAAAAGCTCGTACACCCAAGAGTGCTCAAAGTAGAGCTTCTGGGGTTCGGCATTAAGAGGAACTAGATGAGGTGGCTTGAGCTTCTGTTTAGAATGCCACCTGTTCGCCTTCCTTGTGAGGTGTTGTGGGCAAGTCTCACCAGGAGGAGACTCCGGGGACGACCCAGGATACGCTGAAGAGTTTATGTCTCTCAGCTTGTCTGTGATCCTCTCGGGATCCCCTAGGAGAAGCTGGAGGAAGTGAGTGCTGAGAGGGAAGTCTGGGGTCCCCTGCTGAAGCTACTGCCCCCGCAGCTTAACCTTGGATCGTCAGAGGAAAATGGTTGGACGGATATTCTAAGTTTCTGAATCCCTGATTTCGTGGGTTTTATGAGGTGGAACCCTAAATAATGTCAAAATTATTTTGGGCTCTGAAACTATAATCTATGAAAGTTTAACTTTTTGAATGGTATTATGGAAATAGCACGATATACAATTTTCTGGAAATTCTGGAAGTTTATATTAAACTACAAATGTAGTGCATAAATAAACTTAATTTACAATGATGGGAAGAATTTCATGGATAATGATCAAGTGTTCCATTTCGTAAAAAAGGGCCCAATGTTTGTGATTGTGGGAAAATTGCAATTATTTCTCCCTCAATTCCCCCCTTGGAGTTTACAGTACCACTCAGAAATCCCTCCACTGGCCCCGCTCCAATTGGATGAACTTTTTGATGTCACCGTGTCATTACTCTCGAAAAGAACATTTTTCGATACCAAGATGTGACGCTAAATGATAGACGCCCTCTACAGTGAAGCGGTACTTGGTGTCACATTAAAACGCCCTGATCCGACCAGCAGTACAAATAAATAAATAAAATAAATGAATGGGAAAGTTGGGGGCATCAGACGTTTTGCCAAGTGCACTGTGAAAAGTTATTTATAACAGGCATAATGGTTATTGTTACCAGAGCACATACATCTGTGGACTTGTGTGACTACTCACTTAACATTGAAACACACCAAAAAAAGTTGTAATCCTCTACACGCACCATCTTCCACAGAATGCATCGCAGACTTCGCTCCTGCAGGCACTGTGATGTTACAACAAATGCACAAATCATAGGAACTGGAGGACTTGAATAAGAACAATACACAAACGGGGACTTAAAACATGCAGAATGTACCCAAATTTAATGGAAAAAGCTTTGATAGGGCCTGAATGAAAATACTGCAAAAAAATAATGATTAAAAAATAAATAAAATACAATAGTTGTGTGGGGGTGGTATTTAAAGATGACAAAAGTACATAGAGGTAAGTGGACATAACACTTGATCAATAGGTACACTCTACAAATCAAACTTTTTCAGCGAGCCGACCCCCCTTTTGTCCGAGGAAACACCCAGCCCAAAAATGCACTGGAAGAGTGAAGAAGGAACGATTCCATTCAGAGGTGTTTAAATAATCTAATATAAAGTAATTTTGAGCATAATTGAATTTTTTTTACAATATCTATAGGCGCTAAACAGCTTCTAATTTTAGTTATCATTTCTTGTGAGTGCAAATGGTTGTTTGTTTTTATGTTCCCTGCAATTGATTGGTGAGCAGTACAGGGTGTATCCCAGCTCTCGCCAAGAGATTGCGGGCATAGGCTCCAGGATACGCGCGACCCTCGTCAGGAGATGCGAAACAGAAGACGAATGATTTGATTGTTCTGACAGCACATGTCCCTTTTAAACAACACATCCATCCATCTTTTATCGGTATTCCAGGTCAGGTTGCAGGGGCACTATCTTAACCAGGGATACCCAGACTTGCCTTTCCCCAGCCACTTCACCCAGCTCTTCTGGAGGGATCTTTATGCATTTCCAGGCCACCCGAGAAAAATAATTTCTCCAGTGTGTCCTGGGTTATCCACGGGTTCTCTTTCCGGTGGGACGTGCCCAGAAAACCTCAAGGGGGAGGTGTCCGAGAGGCATCCAGATCAGATACCTGAGCCACCTCTTCTGGTTCCTCTCAATGCGGAAAAGCAGCCGCTCGACACTAAGCCCCTCCTGGATAACCATGTTTCTCACCCTATCGCAAAGCGAGAGCCCGGACACCCTGTGGAGGAAACTAATTTCGGCTGCTTGTATTCGGGATATTGTTTTTTTTGGTATGACCCACAGGTCGTGACCATAGTTGAGGGTGGGAACAAAGATTGACTGGTAAATTTAGAAATACGCCTTCAGACTTAGATCCCTCTTTACCACAATGGACCGATACAAAGTCCACAACACTGCAGACACTGAACTGATCAACCTGTCGATCTTCCACTCCATTCTTCCCTTGTTCGTGAACAAGACCTCAAGATACTTCACTTGGCAGGATCTCATCCCCGACTCAGAGAGCGAACGCCACCCTTTTCCAACTAAGGACCTTGGCCTTAGATTTGGAGGTGCTGATTCTCATCCCAGCCGCTTCACACTCGACTGCGAACCACTCCAGTGAGCGTTTGAGATCACGGCTTGATGAAGCCAACAGAACCACATAATCTGCAAGGAGCAAGGATGCACCAAACCAGACACCCTCTACGCTTCGGCTGTGCCTTTAAATTCTATCCATAAAAGTTATGAACACTATCAATGACAAATGGCAACCTTGACGGAGTCCAACTCATTGCCGGAAATGTGGATCAAACTCTGATACCGGTCGTACAGGGACAAAACAGCCCGTATGTGGGGTTTGGTCGCCCATACTCCTGAAGAACCTCCCACAGGACTCCCTGGGGGACACAGTGAAAAGCCTTCTCCAAGTCCACAAAACACATGTTGACTGGTTGGGCGAACTTCCATGCAGCCAATCGTGTATAGGTGGTCCACTGTTCCACAGCCAGGAAGTATACCACATTGCTTCTCCTGAATCTGAGATTCGACTTCCCGACGGACCTTCCTCTCCAGCACCTTTGAATAGGCCTTACCAGCGAGGCTGAAGAGTGTGATCCCCCTGTAGTTGGAACACATCCTCTGGTCATCCTTCTTAACGGGTGACCCTAGTAGGGGCGTGAAGCCCCAGACAACTTCAGTCGCTGTGATTTGACGAGCGCGGTCGCGCTCGCACCTCACCGTGCTCCCAAATCTGCACAGTCAAGCACGAAAAATCACGCGGACATTTTTTTTTACATGTAGAAATATATAGATATTGAAAGGAGTCGCTTATTTTGTTTAGTCTTGACCAATGCAATCGCGCACTTTTCGCACATTCTCAGCGCACATGAAAACCGATCCACCGCAGTGGAGCACAGCCTGACTTTTTTTTTTTTTTTTTTCTTCAACACGGAAGCACACGGTCTCCTGCTCGTTTACCTGACTCTGCCCCCCTCTGGCTCTTAAAAGGGTACACTCATAATTACAAACACCTCCAGTTAGCAACACAGTCTGGGCAACAAAGCAAAGCAAAGACAGTTAGACATGCTGCTTGTGTTTACTCTCGATAATAATGGTGAAAGTTAAAAAAAAAAAGAAGTGCTGTTGCTTTAATGAATGTCGGGGTATGTGAATAATAGAAGAAAAAGTGATGAAACTGGACAGCATTTTCTCTTTTTTGAGTAAAAAAGGTCTGGTCTGAAGCCAAAGTAGAAACTACAGAATAGATGGTGTATACTGTTACATTTCCACCTCGGCACAGCTCGATCGATGATGAAAGCCCAGACAATACAGTGCAGGAATAGCTAATTCTGTATTTTAAATATAGGAGGCAACATAACATTAGCCTGAAAACTGTTTGGGAGCATCATTCAGCTTTCAACATGTATGGCTAAAGATATTCTGCAAGCATCCATCCATCCATTTTCTTTGCCGCTTATCCTCACAAGGTTCGCAGCAAGTGCTGGAGCTTATCCCAGCTGTCAACGGGCAGGAGGCAGGGTACAGCCTAAACTGATTGCCAGCCAATTGCAGGTCACTTGGAGACTAACAGCGGCACTATCATGTGATGTGGGGGGAAACCGGAGTGTGAGGAGAAAACCCATGCAGGCATGGTGAGAATATGCAAACTGCACACAGGCGGGGCTGGGATTGAACCCGGGTGGTCCTCAGAACTGTGAGGCCTCTGTTTTACCAGCTGATCCACTGTGCTGCCATTCTCCAAGCAATAATTCAGTTTTCCACCAAGAAACACAGACAGGGATATCATTGTGGGTTGAAAAAAAAAAGAAAAAGTTGCAAGCGACCTTTCAAATTTATAGTTCATAGTTGGCTTAGTTTAGTTAGCAATGTATTTTTTTGTTGTTGACATTGTCATTGTAAGTTTGCAAAACACAAAATTGTTCTTAAAAATATTGGGATGTGAATGTAAATGCTGTAATCTGAATCTTTGAATGAGTCATGTAACTTCAATGGATGACACTGATCTGACCACAGTGCATTCGTCTGATGTTGCTCACAGTGGTCAAAGGGGTCGCTCACAGGCTTAATGTGTTTGCCCCGACACGTAAAAAATTAGAGGGAACGTTGGTGTTGACATTTACGGCTTTATTTCATAAACGTTGGTAACAAAAGAAGCCTGATCCTAAACAATCAGTATTCACCCGCAAACATGAAATGGAAAATAACCGTACTGAGCATGTTTGGAAGTTATGCCAAAAGCACAGGTTAGGAGCTTCTTCACGTACGGTAAGCGCATTTACGTCAAAAGTCATCAACATCATGAGCCATGTCAAAGGAAATTCAGTTACACTGAAAACATTTCTGGGATATAACAGAGGTAATGTTTCAGTATCTAACTACAGTATAATAAGTATGACATTATGATTTATTTTGACTTGATTTATATTCTAACGTTAGACTAGTTTGTCCATATATCTAAATGCGAACGGTCATTTTCTCCCGAGGGAACCGCATTATTCTGAAGTTAAAAACCTTTCCCCTCGACATGCTTTAGGAATATATAGATCTACAGGTAGCTTTCATCAATGGATTGACAATAGTTAGTGCCGTAAATTACGCTGGATTATAACAATACATCACATTGAAAAATGATTTGATGAATATTTAGTTTTGAAATTGAATGTCTATTGACCTCTTTAAAATTGTCTCAGTCTGTGCAGTGTCAATAAATTATGATTATGGTATTGGGTAACACCTACATACTCGGGTATAACAACTCAGTAAGTTATTTTAAGGTCTGGAGATCCCATCCCTAATCACACCTGCAACTTTATATCTGCGGGCATGACTGGTGGATCACACCCATAACTTTATCTGCGGGCATGAATGGTGGACCACACCCGTACATTTTTCAAATGTGAGTGACTTCAACTTAGCTCCAAGGATCATCGGGACACCCCTCCACTATGATAAGGTGATTGCTTGAGAAGGGGTTAAACAACTCAAAATACCTAATTTTGTGCAATTAAATAAAGCCTTGATTTGGCACATACTGTACAGCATAGATTTGTATGTTTCTGTGGTGATGGCCAAGGAAAGCAATTCAACATTAAAAAAGTTTTTTCCAGAAATGTGGATTACTGCAGCTAGTTTTTCCACTTTTCTCCACGTTCAATTTGATATTGATGTGCCGTGTTTGGGAAAAAGGGATAGAAATTATAAATAGTTTTGAATCAATTTATGGATGAGTTGGAAAAAAAAAGATCAATTGATTAATCCATATTATTTATTAGTGCAAGCCCTAGCCTTGAGGTTAGGACTATATTATCATAGCGAGTGGAAAACTGATTGAACCATTCCTTTAGAGTTAAATTTTCATTTGAAATTCAACAGGCAAGGAACACTTGTAGGAAAGGCCATTCATTCAAGGATACGTGATAACCGTATTCAGTCGATCAATGTGAGGGTGATGATAGAAGATGAAGAGCAACCCAAAGCCAAATACAGCAATGATGTGGGCAGTCAGTGAAAGGAGGAAGAGGAAGAAGTATCGGTAATTCCTCCTGCCAATGCAGTTATTGACCCATGGACAGTGGTGGTCAAAGTCCTGTATGAGCAAAGAAATCATCTGTAAGATCAAGCCATACAAGTTTGAGAGTAATCTGTGTAAAAATGTGACATACATACACAACAAAACAAATTCTAATGAAGTTAGGACGTTGTGTGAAAAATAAATAACAGAACAGAGTGGAAAAATTGAATACAGCAATCAGTCAAGATATTTAATGTTCAAACTGATAAACATGTAAATCATATTCTTAGAATTTTATGCCTGCAACACATTCCAAAAAAGCAGCTGCACATTTTCAAATCGTGTTCAACCTATATTTAATTGAATACATAAAGATGAGGTATTCAATGTTCAAACTCAAACTTTATTGATCGTTAACTTGGAATTTTACAGCGGCAACATATTCCAAAAAGCTCATGTCTGTGGGCTGTGTTAGATCACCTTTAACAACATTCAATCAATGATTGGGAACTGAGGATGGTGAATTGTTGAAGCTTGGTAGGTGGAATTCTTTCTCATTCTTGCTTGATGTGGAGCTTTAGCTGTTCAACAGTCTGAAGTCTTTGTTCTACACTTCATAATGCACCACATATTTTCAATGGGAGACATATCTGTGCTGCAGGCAGGAAATTCTAGTACGCGCATGTGCAGATTTTGGTTTGACATTGTCTCGCCAAAATAAGCAGGGGCGTCTATGCATGAGATGTTCCTTGGATGGCACCATATGTTTCTCCTAAAACTGTATGCAACTTTCACCATTAATGGTGCCTCTAAAAATGCAGCAGAGACAAGCCGAAAGGGAAAAAAGAAGACTGAATTACTGTTTGGTGCATTTTCACAAAGAACAGTCAGAATCTGTACCCCCACCTGAAGGTGGATGGAGGATACCCTCTCGTCCACAGGGGGTGAATCCAAACGTACAGGCACCAAGCCAGGGGGTAACAAGTATACCTATACGTGCTTGGCGCCTCAGACTGTGGGCATCTCCAGAGTGGAAGAGGGTCCAAGACCTCTTAAGAGGACTGGTACCAGAGCCCAAGCCGTGTGTGGAGGCAAGTCCAACTATATCTAGTCGGAAATGATCGACCTCAAACACCAGCTCGGGATCCTTCCCAGCCAGAGAGGTCTTATTCCATATCCCTAGAGCCAGTTTCTGTAGCCAGGGATCAGCTCGCCAAGGTCCCTGGCTTTGGCCACCACCCAGCTCACACTCCACCAGACCCTTATGGCCCTTCCCACAGCTGGTGAGCCTATGGGGACAGGGACCCACGTTATCCTTTAGCCCAGCCATCAAACGCTTGTCCTTGAGCCCCACCTCCAGGCCTGGCTCTAGAATGAGGGCCTGATGATACACGTCTGGGCAAGGGAAACTTCAGTCCATTCAAGTTTTCAATCATTGAGATCTTTTCGCCGTGCTTTGTCAGATTCTTTACCTAGGACCTGTTTGCCAGGGGTCTGAAGCTCCAGACAACTTAGCTCCTACGATCATTGGGACACAGAAACACCTCCACCATGGTATGGTGACGACTTCCAGGGAAATATTGTGCCGTGAAAAAAGTATTCATCCCCTTCCTTATTTCATTTTTCACATTTATCAGACTCAAAGGTTTCAAATCATCAAACCAATGTTAATATCACTCAGAGACAACCCAAGAAAATACAAAATGCAGTTTTCAAATGATAATTCAATTTATTAAGGCACAAAAAAAATACAAACCTTTCTGGCCCTGGGTGACCCTGAACTAAATAACGGCCAGCCTTGGCAGCAAAAACAACGCATCTCAAAAGGATTTGAATCCAGACTTTGACTTGGCTACTTCAAAACCTATTTTTTTTTTTTTTTTTTTTTTTAGCCATTCAGAGGTGGACTTGCTGGTGTGTCTTGAATCATTGTTGGTGTGTTTTGGATCATTGTCTTCCTGCGTGATCTAAGAGCACTTGAGTTTGAGGGCATGAACTAATGGCCGGATGTCCTCCTTCAGGATTTTCTGTTAACACTAACACTGGTTCGCTGAAGCTCCAAAACCTTGGAATTGGCTTTGTAACCTTTTCCAGACTGATGGATTTCAATCACTTTTTTCTTCTTTCTTCTTGAATTTCTTTGGATTGTGGCATGATGCATTGGTTCTTGAGATCTTGTAGCCAACTAGAGATTCTCTGACAGATTCCATTGAAGGGATTTCTTGGTTCAAAAAGTGTAGTGGTAATCAGATTTGGGTGTAATTTGTTGAATTGAACTCACCTTTCCCAAATTGGTGGTCAGTCATAATAATGTTGTGATTTCAAGAGTGGCCCAAATACGATTTCACAGAGAATCAGAAAGGTTTGGATTTTTTTTTCCTGAATAAATTTGCCATGGGTGGCATGGGGGATCAGCTGGTAAAGCGTTGGCCTCACAGTTCTGAGGACCTGGGTTTGAACCCGGCCCCGCCTGTGTGGTGTTTGCATGTTCTCCCTGTGCCTGCGTGGGTTTTCTCCAGGCACCCCGGTTTCCTCCCACATCTCAAAAAATGCAACATTAATTGGACACTCTAAATTGTGAGTGCGGCTTTTTGTCTCCATGCGCCCTGTGATCGGCTGGCAACCAGTTCAGGGTGTACCCTGCCACCTGCCTGTTGACAGCTGGGATAAGCTCCAGCTCTCCCCGCGACCCTCGTGAGGATAAATAAGCAGGAAAAGAAAATGGATGGATGGATAAATTTGACATTTTAATACTGCATTTTGTATTTCCTTGAATTGTCTCTGAGTGATATTAAAATTGGTTTGATGATTTTAATGTGCGATAAGATATGCAAAAAAAAAAAAATAAAAAAAATAAGGATGTTGCAAATACTTTTTCATGGCACTTGATATATATCACATATCAAGATATTGTACTTTCAAAATTAGAAAGAAAGCCTTGGGCCACTGGCCAAAAGTCAAGTCATTCTTCTTGGCTCAGTTGAGACGCTTCCACTGAACTCAGGCTCAGAAGGGGCTTGACACGAGCAACCCATCCCCCGTATACATCTGAATGTGAAACTGTGATTCCCGCCACATTTCACTAGTTTTGGATCTCTGCTCCATTCTTGAATGTTCTGGATCGCTACTAGATTCTTGAATCGCCTGTTTGATGATACACTGAAGTCCAAGGTAATCTCTCTTGCTGCCATAGCTTCTCAAGCCCTCTTAATAATTCGCACTCGCTCATCTGACAAGACTTCCATTGTATCAAGTGACCGATGCACCCCTAACCCTAACCCAGCGTCAAATGACACGCACATGACAAAAAACTGTTACTGTCTAAAATGCCGTGGAGATCTTCTCATGATCGGTCTGTTTTTGTCACATGCTATGATGACATACTCACCATTCCTCCTGATTCCACATACCACCTACAGCGCTACCTTCCTAATTTTTCAGCATAATTATATGTACAGTGAAGAAAATAAATATTTGAACACCCTTCTATATTGCAAGTTCTCCCACTTGGAAATTATGCAGGGGTCTGAAATGTTCATTGTAGGTGTATGTCCACCGTGAGAGAAATAATCTAAAAAGAAAAATCCAGAAATCACAATCTATGATTTTTTTTAACAATTTATTTGTGTGATATTAGTGTATTCCTTTCGCCTCTCCTCAGTCCATATATATATATATATATATATATATATATATATAATATATATATATATTTGTGTGTATGGTGATGAAAATAAGTAGTTGAACACGTACTGCTATTTTGCAAGTTCTCCCACTTAGAAATCATGGAGGGGTCTGAAATTTTCATCGAAGGAGCATGCCAACTGTGAGATAAGATAGATCATCTAAAAAGAAAAATTCAGAAATCATAACGTATGATTTCACTGTGAGAAAGATAATCTAAATGGAAAAATCCAGAAATCACAATGAATGATTTTTTTTTAATGATTCATTTGTGTGATACAGCTGCAAATAAGTATTTGAACACTTGTCTATCAACTAGAATTCTGACCCTCAAAGACTTGTTAGTCCGCCTTTAAAAGTCCAACTCCACTCCATGTATTATCCTTAATCAGATGCACCTGTGTGAGGTCATTAGCTGCATAAAGACACGTGTCGACTCCATACAATCAGTAAGACTCAAACTTGTAACATGCCCAAGACCAAAGATCTGTTCAAAGACACCAGACAAAATTGTACCTGAAAAGAGCTGGGACCACCGTTTCCAAGGTGACTGTTGGTAATACACTAAGACGTCATGGTATGAAATCACGCATGGCACGGAAGGTTCCCCTGCTTAAACCAGCACATGCCAAGACCCGTCTTAAGTTTGCCAAAGATCATTTGGATGATACAGAGGAGTCATGCGAGAAAGTTTTGTGGTCAGATGAGACCAAAATTTAACTTTTTGGTTATAATTCCACTAACTGTGTTTGGAGGAATACGAATAATGAGTTCCATCCCAAGAACACCATCCCCACTGTGAAGCATAAGGGTGGTGCCGTCATGCTTTGGGGGTGTTTTTCTGCACATGGGACAGAACGACAGTACTGTATTAAGGAGAGGATGACTGCAGCCATGTATTGTGAGATTTTGGGGAAAAAACCTCTTTCCCTCAGTCAGCACATTGAACATAGGTTGTGGCTGGGTCTTTCAACATGACAATGACCAAAGCACACAGCCAGGAAAACTAAGGTTCTGGCGTGGCCTACCAGGCCTAAACCCAAAAGAAAATCTTTGGACGGAGCTGAAACTCCGTGTTTCTCAGCATGAGCCCAGAAACCTATCTGATCTAGACAAGATCTGTGTGGAGGAGTGGGCCAAAATCCCTCCTGCAGTTTATGCAAACCTGGTGAACAACTATACAGGAAACTTTGACCTCTGTAATTGCAAACAAACGCTACTGTATCAAATATTACCATTGCTTTTCTCAGGTGTTCAAATACTTATTTACACTAATATCACACAAATAAATCGTTTAAAAAAAAAATCATACATTGTGATTTCTGGACTTTTCTTTTTCGATTCTCTCTCTCACAGTGGACATGCACCTACAATGAAAATTTCAGACTCCTCCATGATTTCTAAGTGGGAGAACTTGCATTATAGCAAGGTGTTCAAATACTTATTTTCTTCACTGTATCATCTGGTCAACTCAGTCCACTTGTTCTTGCAGACACTGTTCCATGGTTGCCATTGTTGTTGTTTTGTTCCTTGCTACCAAAATTGAAGTAAAAATGGCTTAAGGAAATGGCTAAAAAATGTAGAGGAAACTCCGCCGTTTTGTGTCCGAGCCAATACCAGCCATACCCACACCCCCAACTAGGAGAACTGCAGTACATTTTCAAAACTGCAGACATAGGTCGCGCTCGACTATGAAGGCGAACTCCATGCAGGATAGGCTAAGTTACATCAGTGCCATCCCCGCCCACGCGAGTATAAAGCTGTCCTAACATTTTGTCCTTCCTGTAGACTGGTGCTTCTCAATTATTTTCTGTTACACACCCCCTTTTGCAAAAAGAAAATTATTCGTGCCCCCCGACCACTCTCCGCCACGACTATAAATATTATGTACATCTGTGCAGAACATTGTATCCTTATTAACATTAAAGAAAATTGAAAAAAAAATGAAAGAAATGTAGTTCAACTTACAACAAAAAATTAACTTTAACATTGTTTTTTAGTCTGTAACAGAAAAGATTTCAAACACAATTTGTCTTTTCATAAAAATAAACCCTTGTTTAAACAGTAAACTTTTTTGACTAACTTATTGCACAATTTGACTGTGAAAAATAAAATAAAATTAAATAACTTCAAATTAAGTTCAGCAACATTAACTCACGAGCACAATATATAAAACTAACTTACAAAACAAAAATTAATAAAATCTGCTATGGTGTGGGTTTTTTGCACTGAGGAATTTGGTACGCTACCTTGTGTGATGCTAACAGTTTTCTGAAGTAGCTTTCACAAAGCGGGATGATTGTCAGCAATATTCGGCACATTTTCACTGAAAAAATATCCATCGGCTTATCAACAAGACTTGGGTGCAATGTCTTTAAGAGGCACATTAATTTACCTGGCTTCATACTGTCCACTGCCAACATTTTTAGACAATAAACACACCCATCTTTCCTCACCTCTTTCTGTAGTCACATACGCATACACATACACAATACATACGCTTGGCTTTCAGGTGACTTTCTTTTTTCTCATTGTCTTTGTCTCTCTCCGCCTTTCTTTTCATGCCTGTTAAATTTTTTTCATGTCTCTTTTGGGTTCATTTACTGTACTTCAGATTGTTTGCTAGGTGCAATAAAAATAACTTTACAGCTAATATGCACAACTAATACTCCCTGCGCACACTGACAATGAGAGTGCCACCTCCAACTACTGTAGTGGAAGTGCAATTACACTTTATTCTAGTACAGCAAAAAAAAAAAAAAAAAAAAAAAGGAAGAAGAAGAAAAGCACATTCCCCAGAGTCCCACGCACCCCTCTTGGATAGCGCCCAACTATTTGACTATTAGACTTTTCATTAATATGCTTGGACACAAAACTGTAAACGGCCAGCATCCTGAGCTATGAGCTATGTGTCTTACCAATCCTATCAAGGTTATCACTGATGATCTTCTGGCCAGTTGTCAACTCTGTCTCAGTGTTAGCTGGGTGGCTGATCTCTGGCTACAGAAATTGGTTTGACAGATGTTGATTGTCAAGTGCATTAGCGAGGCCAGGTAAATTTCAGCAAGACATTGTAAGGCTCGCCTCAACACCCAACTTGGGCTTTGGTACCATTCTTCTTGAGAAGGGTTAAACACTCTTCCACTCTGGAGTTGTATACGGTGAGAGGCACTGAGCAGGTGTGGGCATATGGATTGATCAACGGCTTGTTGCCTGCAACTTGGGTTTTCATCTGGTATAGGAAAGGGTCACCTCACTACGCCTATGAGTGGGGGGGACATTTTCTGACTCGTGTGGTGATGCAGCAAACAGCAACTCAGAGTACCCAAACTGTCTGGAGTCCTTGGAGGTGGTGCGTCAGAATATCCCCACTGGGAACTCCCTCAATCACATGGCACACTCTCACGATACGTTTGAGTCTGCCAGGTCGGAGTTGCATCTTCCCCCACCTTCAGAGCCAATCCACAACCAGATGGTGATCATTTCAAATCTCTGCCTCTTTCACCTGAGTGCCCAAGACAAATGGCTGCAAGTCTGATGACGCAACCATACAGTCAATCATCAAACACCCAAGGGTGTCTATCCTAATGCCAAGTGCGGATACGTACATTTGACCATGGTGTTTGTTCTGGACCTTTTGTAGCACAGAAGTCTAATAATACAACACTGCTTTGGTTCGTCCTTCCCAATCATGTCCTTCCAGGTCTCCCTGTCATTGCTAAAATGAACGTTGAAGTTGCAGAGAAGAACATTTGGCATTAGGGCAGACACCCTTGGGCATTCCTTGACTGAGTGTATGGTCGTATCAATGGACTTGCAGCCACGTGTCTTAGACACTTGGGTGAAGAGAGAGCAAGAGCTTTCAACTGATCACCACTTGATTGTGAGTTGGCTCTGATGTTGGTGAAGATGCTACTCCAACCTGGCAAACGCAAATGTATCGTGATGGTCTGCTGGGAATGTCTTCCTTCCAATGTCAGAAGGAGTTCCAATTCTAACCTGCAGCAGAACTTTGACCTTGTTCTGAGGGAGCCGGGGGGACCATGGGTACAAGTGGGCCATTTTCGGTGACGCCATTGTTAAGGCAACCAACTGGACCTGTTAAGTGGTTGGTGCCTTTCGTAGCAGCAATCACAGAACCCATTGGTGGACACAAGTGGTGAGGGTTGGAGTCAATCTGAAAAAGTTCGATTGGGTCTTTTTGGGTTGTGAGCTTCAGAGGCAGCCGATGGGTACTGGCAGCCCAGCTGAATGCGACACTGGAAGTCGTTGAGGCAAAAGCTTGGGAATTGGAGCATTTCAATGAGGCCACGGAAAAGAATTTCTTGAGGTTTGTGAAAATTCTAGTCCACAATCTGGCATCTGAGGAGGGGGAAGCAATGCACCATCAACATTGTGTATAGTATGGTTGGGAGACTGCTGAACTAAACTCTGAGTTGGTAGGTGGAATACATTGAAGACCTCAATTCCACTTACCTTCTTTTGAGGATGCAGAGTCTGGGGACTGTGAAGGGGACTCTCCTACCTCCTCGGGGCTGAGGTCACCAAGGTCATTAAAAAGCTCCTCGGGGGAAGAGCCCTGGGGGTACGATGACATTCAACCAGATTTTCTAAAGGATCTGGAACTTGTGAGGCAGTCATGTTTGCCAAGTCTTTGCAAAATATTATGGATAAAAGGGATAGTGGCTATGGATCTTCAGACCCCGTTAGTGGTCGCTCTTTTAAGAAGGGGGACCAGAGGGTGTGTTAGCGCTGGAGGAGATCACTTTCCTCAGCCTCCCTAGCAAGGTATTTTCTGTGGTGCTGGAGAGAAGGGTCTGTCTAGAAGTCGAATCTCCTATTTAGGAGCAGCAAAGTGGCTGTTGTCCTGGCTGTGGAACAGTGGTCTAAGCTTTCTACCTCACCAAGGTACTTGAGGGTACATTGCAATTTGCCCAACCAGACGATATGTGTTTTGTGGACTTGGAGAAAGCTTTGAACCGTGTCCCCCAGGGAGTCCTGTGGCCAATGCTCTGAGAGTAAAGGAGTACTGAACCCCCTGGTACGGGGCTTTTGGGTCTCTGTTTGACTCGTGTCAAGAGTTTGGTCAATAATGCAGGTAGTAAAGTAAGATTTGTTTCCATTCTGAGTTAGACTAAAGCTGCCCTTTGTCGCTGATTTTGTTGATTATTTTTCTGAATAGAATTTCTAGGTGAGCTGATGAGTGGGTTCTGTTTGGTGACATCAGTATTATGGATTTGTATGAAAAGTGGAATATAAATAACATTTGATTCATTGATATCTTAAGAGTTCTGAAATTTTGTCTGCTAAGGTGCTACCCAATTATTAACTGTGTGGATTTTCCATTTAAAACAATTGTAGTCTGTATTAGAATAGTCTATGTAACTGTAAGTGTGAACAAACCTCAACACAGTTGTCACAGACTGAGCAGTGAGAGCAACGTGGCGGTCGGTAGAAGCGACAAGTTGAACACCACTTCGTCCTAACCTGAATCCTTCTGATCTCCACAGTTTTATAAAGGGGACCACGGAAGTCTTCATCCTTGTCCTCATCTTCCTCAGCTACAAACAGAGATGAACACCTGCTTAGAAACTGAACAAGTCAACTTTGACATCAGTTAGATTCAAGAAATGAGGAAAAAAAAAAAAACAAGCAAACGAAAAACAACCATGGTTCCACTGAATTCATGTGATAATTTTCAATGACAAATTCAGTTAACATTAAGCTGCTAAAATACGGTGCATATGAAATCTGCAAAGATTAAATGGAGGCAACTGGAGTATTCTTGTACACAGAAGAAGACAAGAATAGTTTAGTGTAGTAATTTTAAAATTTACAATTTTCTTTATTTTTCAAATTAATAGTCACTGTGATTTGACAGGCGAAGTCGTGTGCCATCCCGCTCGCAAATCTGCAAAGTCGAACACGAAAAATCACGCGTGTAAAATTTGTTACGAGTGCAAATTTATACATATTGAAAGACGTCGCTTATTTTGTGTAGTCTTGACCAATGCAATTGCGCACGTCGCACATTCTCAGCGCACATGAAAACTGATCCAGAGCAGTGAACAACAGCCTGGCTCTCTCTCTTTTTTTTTTTTTTAACATGGAAGCACGCAGTCTTCTGAGAGTTTACCTGACTCCGCCCCCCTCAGTCTCTTAAAGGGGTACACTCAAATATAAACACCACCAGTGCTCGAGTTGGGAATGCAATCTGGGCAATGTAGAGCAAAGAGAATTAGACATGCTGCTTGTGTTTACTCTCGATAATAATGGTAAATGTTAAAAAAAGAAGTTCTGTTGCTTTAATGAATGTCTGGGTATGTGAATAATAGAAGAAAAAGCGGTGGAAAATGGACGATATTTTCTCTTTTTTGAAAAAAAAAATTTCTGGTCTGAAGCCAAAGTTAAAAGTACAGGATGAGATGGTGTATAATGTTAAAATTCCACTTTCGTACAGTTTGATTGAGGATGAAAGCACAGACAATACAGTGCAGCAATAGCTAAATTTGCAAGCGACCTTTCAAATTTTTAGTTCATAGTTAGCTTGGTTTTGTTAGCAATGTATTTTTTTGTTTGTTGACATTTTCAATGTAAGCTTGCAAAAAACACCAAATTGTTCTTAAAAATATTCTGATGGGAATGTAAATGCTGTAATCTGAATCTTTGAATGAGCCATGTAACTTCAATGGATGACACTGATCTGACCACAGTGCATACATATGATGTTGCTCACAGTGGCCAAAGGGGGCGCTCACGGGCTTAATGTGTTTGCTCAGACACGTAAAAAATTAGAGGGAACGTTGGTCTTGACATTAATTTACGTGTTTATTTCATAAACATTACTAACAAAAGAAGAATGATCCTAAACAATCAGTATTGACCCGGAAACAGGAAATGCAAGTTAATCGTACTGAGCATGTTCGGAAGTTATGCCAAAAGCATATGTTCGGAGCTTCTTCACAAAGTGCGAGCACATTTACGTCGAAAGTCATCAACATCATGAGCCATGTCAAAGGAAATTCAATTACACTGAAACATTTCTGGGATATAACACATGTAATGTTTCAGTATCTAACTATAATAATAATAATGAGATTGTGATGTATTTTGACTTGATTAAGTTCTAATGTTAGACTAGTCTGTCCATATATCTAAATGCGAATCGTCATTTTCTACCGTGGTACTGCAATATCTTGATGTTGAAAACTTTTCCCTTCTACATGCTTGAGGAAGATATAGATTACCTACTGCTTGTTTTTATCAATGGATTCACAATAGGTACCACCGTAAATTACGCTAGATAATACATCACGGTGAAATAAAATTTGTTTTGAAATTGAATGTCTACTGACCTCTTTAAAAATGTTTCTCTCAGTCTGTGCAGTGTCAAATTATGATTATGTTATAAGGTAACAACTACATACTCGGGTATAACAACTCAGTAAATTATTTTAAGGTCTTGAGATTCCATCCGTAATCACACCCTAAACTTTATACCTGCAGGGATGACTGACCACACCCGTACATTTTTCAAATGTGAGTGACCGTAATATGTATGTTTAGGTGGGTTGCATGACATTTTATTATTATAAGGCCATAAACAGGCTTTCAAAAAAGTGCACAAACACGCACACACATACGCACGCACACACACACTGTCATATGGACACTGCGCATCAAGGGGAAATCGGCCAACTGGCACCAGAAGAAACATACATAGATATAAAATCCAGCGACCTGAGGATATCTATTATGCTACGACAGTCTTCCGCTCTACCATCTGAGCTATCGAAGGCTACAGTGAAGTATTTGAACACCCTGCTGTATTGAAAATTCTCCCACTTAGAAATCATGGAAGTCTAAAAGAACATTGAGCAGCATAAATGAAGCTCCACCCATCAAAGCAGGACTTAATCTTAAAATCTCCATTTGTGGTTGGGAAAAGGTTTCCTCCACTCAGGGCCTGAAGATTTACCAGGGGAGGAAACAGTGCCTAAAGAAGAAACAGCGGGTAAGCCGCATTGACAGCCACAGTGAAGAAAATAAATATTTGAACACCCTGCTATATTGCAAGTTCTCTCACTTGGAAATCATGGAGGGGTCTGAAATTTTCATCGTAGGTGCATGTCCACTGTGAGAGAGATAATCTAAAAAGAAAAATTCAGAAATCACAATGTATGATTTTTTAAACGATTTATTTGTGTGATACAGCTGTAACTAAGTATTTGGACACCTGTCTATAAGCTAGAATTCTGACCCTCAAAGACCTGTTAGTCTGCCTTTAAAAGTCCACCTCCACTCCACGTAGTACCCTGAATCAGATGCACCTGTGTGAGGTCGTTAGCTGCATAAAGACCCTTGTGCACTCCATACAATGAGTAAGACTCAAACTTGGAACATGGCCAAGACCAAAGAGCTATCCAAAGACACCAGAGACAAAATTGTACAACTCTACACAGCTGAAAAGGGCTATGGAGAAATTGCCAAACAGCTTGGTGAAAAAAGGTCCACTGTTGGAGCAATCATTACAAAATGGAAGAAGCTAAACATGACGGTCAATCTCAATCGGAATAGAGCCCCATGCAAGCTATCACCTCGTGGGGTCTCAATGATCCTTAGAAAGGTGAGGAATCAGCCCCGGACTACACGACAGGACTTGGTCAATGACCTGAAAAGAGCTGGGACCACCGTTTCCAAGGTGACTGTTGGTAATACACTGAGATGTCATGGTTTGAAATCATGCATGGCACACAACGTTCCCCTGTTTAAGCCAGTACATGTCAAGGCTCGACTTAAGTTTGCCAATGACCATTTGGATGATACATGGGAGTTATGGGAGAGAGTTTTGTGGTCAGATGAGACCCAACATGGTACTTTTTTGTCATAATTCCACTAACCGTGTTTGGAGGAAGACGAAAGAGGAGGTCCATCCCAAGAACACCATCCCTAGTGTGAAGAAGCATGGGAGTGGTAGCATCATGCTTTGGGGGTGTTTTTTGGCACATGGGACAGGACAACTGCACTGTATTAAGGAGAGGATGACCACGCCCATGTATTGTGAGATTTTGGGGAACAACCTCATTCCCTGAGCATTGAAGATGGGTCGTGGCTAGGTCTTTCAACATGACAATGACGCGAAGCACATTGCCAGGAAAGTCAAGGAGTGGCTCTGTAAGAAGCATATCAAAGTTGTGGTTTGGCCTATCCAGTCTCCAGATCTAAACCCAAAAGAAAATATTTGGAGGGACCTGAAACTCTGTTTCTCAGTGACAGACCAGAAACCTGTCTGATCTAGAGAAGATCTGTGCGGAGAACTAGGCTAAAATCCCTCCTGCAGTGTGTGCAAACCTGGTGAACAACTACGGGAAATGTTTAACCTCTGTAATAGCAAACAAAGCCTACAGTACCAAATATTAACATTGGTTTTCTCAGGTGTTTCAATACTTATTTGCAGTTGTATCACACATTAAAAAAAAAAAAAAAAAAGCTCTTTGGTCTTGGTCATGTAACCAGTTGGAGTCTTACTGATTGTATGGGGGTGGACAGATGTCTTTATGCAACTAACGACCTCACTTAGGTGCGTCTGATTCAGGATAATAAAATTAGTGGAGGTGGACTTTTAAAGGCGGACTAAAAGGTCTTTGCGGGTCGGAATTCTAGCTGGTAGACAGGTGTTCAAATACTTATTTGCAGCCGTATCACACAAACAAATCGTTTAAAAAAAAAAACAAAAAACATTGTGATTTCTGGATTTTTCTTTTTAGATAATCTATTTTATCTCACAGTGGGCATGCTCCTTCAATGAAAATTTCAGACCCCTCCATGATTTCTAAGTGGGAGAACTTACAAAAGAGCAGGGTCTTTTTCTTCTCATTTTTCCTCTCTCATTTTCTTCCCTGTAAGAAATATGTGTATGGATGAGAGGGGTGAATTGGGTAAAGGTGAGGCTACAGGAAGAAGAGATAGCGGGGGTGGACGACTTCAAATACTTGGGGTCAACAATCCAGAGCAATGGTGAGTGTGCTAAGGAAGTGAAGAAGCGGGTTCAAGCAGATTGAAACAGCTGGCGGTAGGTGTCAGGTGTGTTATGCAAAAGAAGAGCTTCTCCTACAATGAAGGGCAAACGTTTTAAGACCGTAGTGAGACCAGCCAGGATGTTAAGGTTAGAGAGAATGGCACTATAGAGACAACAGGAAGCAGAGCTGTAGGTGGCACGCATGAAGATGTTGAGATTCTCTATAGGAGTGAGCCTGTTGGAGAGGATTTAAATTATCTCATTAGAGGGAGAGCCAAAGTTAGATGTTTTGGAGACAGTTTGAGACACCAGACTTTGATGGTTGTGTGCACAGTTTGAGTGCTGCACACCACTCTTCTTTTCCCATCTTCCACCCATGGTTCTCTGCTCGTCTTAATCTTCCTTCTTCACCACCACAGTCATCCTACACACCACCATCCTAAGATGTCTCGGTACACTCTCCCCAAACAACGTTTTAGTCACTTTTTTCAGATTACATCTGCACAAAATGCACCTGCATGCTTCTACTTCCGTTTTTGTTATTCTATGTTCCAAACTCTTCTGGAAAAAAAAAAAGTGTCCACGACAGCCAATTCCATCCTTTTGGCAAATTCTACCATTATCTGTCCATTAAAGTTCCTTTCCTGAATGCCGTACTTACCCATAAATTCTATATCACCCCTGCTTCCTTCACCAACAAATCCATTACAATCTGCGCTTATCACAACTTCCTCTGGGATGATCATAAGTACTTCATTTAGTTCCTTCCAGAATATCTCTTTCACCTCTATGGACATCCTATTTGTGGGGCATAGCTGCTCATCACATCACAGATAACACACTCAATTTGAACTTTCAGCCTCATCATTTGATCCGAATCAGTATGGGCTAAACGCTACATTGGAAAAAATGTCACTGGAAATGACTGTTAATTAACTTTTCCCTATATTTCTCAGTGTATTAATGGGCACACAATTTTTCACTTGCATTAACACGATTAATCTCACTAAATATTGCATGAAAAACATTTTTGGACAACAGCGACCCTTCAAACTGCAGAATCTAAAATGCATGTACATTTAAAATCATGATTGTAGCTCTAACACGTTTTATATTTGGTAAACTATTGTATATATATTGAGCCACTGTGATTTGTCAGTTCCACTTTTGTAAAGCAAAACTAATTCATAATGCTGAAATTGCCCTCATCCTTGAGACATTTCAGATTGCTTACACAATTTTAAATAAGATTCGCAACAACGATCAATAATAAAGATAAATGTAAACATTTGTGCTGAAAAAAAAGGAAAATTTTTTAATTGACTTGTCCAGCACACCTGAAATGAAACCAGGATAAATGTGGCCCCTTAACAGAAATGAGGTTTACACCCCTGTATTCAAATATCTTCACAGCATACAAGTAAAAGTAACATCACGTTTTTCAAATCAATTCACTAAGAAACCATAAACCTTTACAAGCTAGTCCCAATCACCAAAGGTAAATGCCTATCCATCCACCTACCTCTTGGAAAGATGCCTGGGTCCATAAACGTAGCCATACAGAAGTTGGCCAAAACAATTAGGAAGATGATGCCATTATAAATGGGAACAGCAACTGAGAAATGCTCTGAAAGCCATGGACAACTGCAGAACATATCAACGGGAAAAAAAGACATCATATAAACAGTGACAATATTTCATTTTGAAAACTGCATAATTTACAGAAAACACTAACTCTAACTGGTACAATGCACTTGTTATTTCATGCTTGGATCACCGTTCCCCAAACGCTGGTGTGCAAAGATTTCAATGGTATTCAGTATCATATTTATTGGTGCTATAATAATTAAAACATCCATCCATTTTTCTTCGCTTATCTGAGGTCAGGTCACAGGGGCAGCATCTTAAGCAGGGAAGCACAGACTTCTTTCTCCAACCCTTCCGGGGGATCCCAAGGTGCTTTCCAGGTCAGCCAAGAGGCGTAATCGTTGCAATGTGTCTTGGATCGCCCGCAGGGCCTCCTCTCAGTGGGACATGCCTGGATGACCTCAATAGGGAGGTGTCCAGCAGGCACTCTAATTAGATGACCAAGCCACCTCAACTGGGTCCTCTTGATACGGACCTGGATTACCGAGCTTCTCACCCTATTTCTAAGGGAGATCCTGGACACCCTGTGGAGGAAATTCATTTCAGCCACTTGTATCTACAATCTTGTTCTTTTGGTCACCACTCACAGCTCGCAACCATAGATGAGGTTAGGAATATATAGCGACTGCTTGCACCTAGCGAAGTGAGAAGCAGCTTGGTCTTCAGGCAAAGGTTCGTCTTCACCATAAAAGAATGACAGAGTCCGTATTCTTGCAGAAGAGACCTGGGTGCATACTTCTGACACTGGTGAACAATACTCCAACTTACTTGAACCCCTCCACTTGGGGAGGGAGCTCCTTCCTGACCCGGAGAGAGCACTCTGCACTGTTCTGATTGGATTTGGAGGTGCTTTAATCTCTGCAGAATCACACCTGTGAACCGTTCCATTGGAGGACATGCCTTGATGAAGCCATCCGAACCACATCATCTTCAAAAAGTAGCGACATGATAGTCAAGCCATCACTGATGATGTAGTGGTATACAAGCCTGCCTTGAGTGCAGGCAGCATGGGATCGATTCCCGCTCAGTGATGGTGTCGATATCTGCCCTGTGACAGACTGGCGACCAGTTCAGGGTGTAGTCCGCCTTTCACCCGAAGCTCGCTGAGATAGGCTCCAGTTTTCCCGCAACTCTTGTGAGGATAAGCGGCTTGCATAATGACATGACATGATACTTAAGCCATAAAACCAAACCCCCTCAATATCCCGGCTACACCGAGCAATTCTCTATAAAAGTAATGTAAAGAATTGGCTCCGATGGTGGGGGAAGATGACTGTCCAACCTGGTGGACCTAAACATATTGTGTGGATCTGTTTGGAACACCTGTCGGAGTCCCGTCAGAAAGAGCTTCAACTCCCACTGCTAACAGAACTTTGCCCATAACTTGGGAGGGACGGTGTACATTGAGTCTGAGAGGACCATGTTCTGTGCTTACATTGGTGAGGCAGCCGGATGGGGCTTTGACTGTAAAGTTGCCAATGGCTGTCGTGGCGACAATCCTGAAACCTGTTGGTGGACACCAGCAGCAAGGGATGCTCTCAACCTAAAGAAGGAGTCCAATCAAGGCTTTTTGGCCTGTGGGACTCCTGTGGCAGCTTATAGGTTCCAGCTGGTCAAGTGGAATGCAGCTGTGTCGGTTGCTAAGCCAAAGACCTGGGTGTCATGGGATTTCAGTGAGGCCATGGAAAACGATTTATGGACAGCTTTGAGGAAATTCTGCTCCATCATCTGTCATCTCAGTAGGAGGAAGCAGCCCACCATCAATACCTTCTAAAATGGGAATTGTGCACTGCTGACATCAACTTGGGACGTTGTGAATCCATGGGCAAATTACATCCCAGACCACCCCAATTCCACCAACACACGTTTTCACGAGTATGGGGTGCTGAACTCCCTGATGCGTGCAATCAGATGACAAGTGGGCATGCTGGAAGGAAGTAGTTTCCAATGTGATTTGGACTCCCCAATGGCTGCCCTTTGTCAAAAAATGTGATCGCTTGACAGTGCAGTCTCTCACTTCACTTGAGTCTTCAAGACATGTGTGAGTGTGATCACAAAGTCGATTATTAAACTGTGACCTAGGGTGTCCTGACGCCAAGTGCTCATGTGGTCGACAGTCTTAGGTCTGAACATAGTGTTCATCGTGGACAATCCATTAAAGTAATACAAGTCAAATCACAGAACGACACCCATATTCTGGTGAGGGAGGATGTGGCATTCCTCCCAATCATGTCCCTCTGGTTCTTATTCGCCATGTGAGTGTTAAAGGTCTTCCAGTAGAATGATGGAAACCCCCAGCAGGAGTGGTCTCCAACACCCCTTCCAAAAACTCCAAAAATGGTGGGTAACTGAACTATTTGCAGTCTTCTTCTTTTCCTTTCGGCTTGTGCCGTTAGGGATCGCCACAGCGTGTCATCTTTTTCCATCTTAGGCCATCTCCTGCATCTTCCTCTCTAACCCCAACTGCCCTCATGTCTTCCCTCACCACATCCAAAAACCTTCTCTTTGGTCTTCCTCTCGCTCTTTTGCCTGGCAGCTCCATCCTCAGCACCCTTCCACCAATATACTCAGTCTCTCGCCTCTGAACATATCCAAACCATCGAAGTCTGCTCTCTCGAATATTGTCTCCAAAACATCCAACTTTGGCTGTCCCTCTAACACCAAACACCCTCCACCAGCTGTTCCAACTTGCTTGGACCCGTTTCTTCACTTCCTTACCACACTCACCATTGCTCTGTATTGTTGACTCTAAATATTTGAAGTCCTCTACCCTCACTATCTCTTCCCCTTCCACGCACATATATTCTGTTTTACTTCGGCTAATCTTCATTCCTCTCCTTTCCAGTGCATGTCTCCATCTTTCTAATTGTTCCTCTGCATGCTCCCTGCTTTCACTGCATATCACAATATCATCTGCGAACATCATGGTCCAAGGGGATTCCAGTCTAACCTCATCTGTCAGCCTATGCATTACCACTGCAAACAGGAAGGGGCTCAGAGCTGATCCCTGATCCAGTCCCACCTCCACCTTTAATTCTTCTGTCACACCTAAGGCACACCTCACCATTGTTCTGCTGCCATCATACATTTCCTGTACTATTTTAACATACTTCTCTGCCACACCAGACATATGCATGCAATACCACAGTTCCTCTCTTGGTACTCTGTCATAAGCTTTCTCTAGATCCACAAAGACACAATGTATCTCCTTCTGACCTTCTCTGTACTTTTCCACTAGCATCCTCAAGGCAAATAATGCATCTGTGGTACTCTTTCTAGGCATGAAACAATACTGTTGCTTGCAGATACTTACTTCCGTCCTGAGTCTAGCCTCCACTACTCTTTCCCATAACTTCATTGTGTGGCTCATCAACTTTATTCCTCTATAATTCCCACAGCTCTGAACATCACCTTTGTTTTTGAAAAATGGGAACTGGAACACTTTTCTCCCATTCTTCAGGCATCTTTTCGCCCGCTAGTATTCTGTTGAATAAGTTGGTCAAAAACTCCACATCCATTTCTCCAAATTGCTTCCATACCTCCACCGGTATGTCATCAGGACCAAATGCCTTTCCATTTTTCCTCCTTTGTAGTGACTTTCTGACTTCCCCCTTACTAATCATTGCCACTTCCTCATCCTTCACACTTGCCTCTTCATCTCTTCCTTCTCTCTCATTTTCTTCATTCATCAACTTCTCAAAGTATTCTTTCCATCTATTCAGTACACTACTGGCACCAGTCAACACATTTTCATCTCTATCCTTAATCACCCTTACCTGCTGCACATCCTTCCCATCTCTATCCCTCTGTCTGGCTAACCTGTAGAGATCCTTTTCTCCTTCTTTCGTGTCCAACTTGGTGTACATGTCTTCATATGCCTCTTGTTTAGCCTTTGCCACCTCTACCTTTGCCCTACGTCGCATCTCAATGTACTCCTTTCGCCTCTCCTCAGTCCTCTCAGTGTCCCACTTCTTCGCAAATCTCGTTACTTGTATGACTCCCTGTATTTTGGGGTTCCACCACCAAGTCTCCTTCTGAACTATTTGCAGTAAAGGCACCAAAAACAATCAGGACCTTTCCCCCTGCTAAAAGGTAGAAGGAGTCGAACCTCTCGTCTCCTGGGTTGAACTCCAATGTACAGGTACTAAGTTGGGACAATAAGTGTGCCCCACCTGCTCGGCACCTCTCACCTTGGGAAACACTAGAGTGGAAAAGACTCAAACCTCTCTCAAGAGGACTGGTACCTGAGCCGAAACTGTCTGTGGAGGTGAGTCCGACTATATCTTCTCAGAACTTCTCAACCTTGGACAGCAGCTCAGGCTGCTTCCCTGTCAGAAAGGAAACATTCCATGTCCCTAAAGCAAGTTTCTCTACCCTGGGATCCGCCCACCAATGCCCCTGCCTGCAGCCTTCACCCAAATCTCTACAGACCCAACCCTATTGGCCTCACTCACAGGTGGTGAGCCCATGTGAGGTATAATTTAACATTCACAGCCAAAATCATTCAAAACCCATAAATTAATAGGAGAGAAACAAATAATTCACAGATGTGGAACATCAAAGATGGGTGAAGAATTTGAAACTTCTGGAATGCAGAAGAACATCTTTGCTTGTGTCATTAAAAATGTGGACATTTTCTCACTTTTTAAAACAATACTCAAAAATACTGACTTGTGAGACCTTGTGATTTAGGACAATACAAATAAACTTGATCTTGTGAGTCATTAACTTTCAAAAACTAAAAGATCAAACAAAATATTTTCAAAGGACTGATTCTTCATTCTTAGTCATTTTTGGACAAAAAATAGATTTGACTATTTTATGTATACTTTATACTGTGTTTGGTTTAATTAAATAAGTATGAATGAAATGTTATTGATGTGTTGTTTGCATTGGTGGAATTAAAACCTGTGAAATTCAATCACGAAAAATGCAGATGACCACATCCCCTTATCAATTAAACAATATCTATTTGAATACATAACCCTTATCATTTTCACATTTCAGTCCAAATAAATGAAAAAAAAAAAAGTTTACCTGTTTTTATAAATTTAGTTACAAAATGCAATAAAATGTAAATCTTGAGAGCAAAATAGGAATATAGAATAATCCTGGAAAATAAAATGGCTGCACATATTTTGGACTCAGCCTGGTCAAGTATGAAAACCACTGCACACAAACAGGAACTCAAGAAATAATAGCAGTACCATATTTCAGGTTGATGTAGGTCTCACCTTGCAAATAATATTCAATCTTTCCTATTCTCATTTTGATACATATTTATGGAATGTCTCATCTCTGGCAGGGAACAAGCCAGAGATGGTGTGTGAGGTCAATAAGTTCCAACTAGATATAGGAGCACACGACTCTATACACAGCTTGGGCTCTAGTACCAGTCATCTAGAGAAGGATTACACTCTTTTCCACTCTGGATTTGCCCACGATGAGAGGAGCCAAGCATATGTGGGTATACTATTGCCCCCTGGTTTGGGCGCTGTACATCGGTGTTCACTCCGTGGATGAGAAGGTAGCCTTCCTCCGCCTGGTATGGTAGCCTGGGTGGGGGATGGGTCTTGTTCGATGTTTGTGGCTATCAATCAAACTGCAGTTCAGACTACCCACACTTTTTGTATTCCTTAGAGGACAACATGAAGTAGTCCTGAGGATCCCAGACAGAGACATACAGTGAAGAAAATAAGTATTTGAACACCCTGCTATATTGCAAGTTCCCCCACTTAGAAATAACAGAGGGGTCTGAAAGTTTCGTCATAGGTGTATATCCATTCCAATGGGCTCACCACCTATGGAGGGGCCATAGGGGTCGGGTGCAATGTGAGCTGGGCGGTGGCCAAAGGTGGGTACCTTGGCGATCTGATCCCCGGCTACAGAAACTAGCTCAAGGGACATGGAATGTCACCTCTTTGGGAGGGAAGGAGCCCGAGTTGGTCCGTGAGGTCGAGAAGTTCCGACTAGATATAGTCGGACTCGGCACTACGTACCACTTGGGCTCTGGCACCACTCCTCTTGAGAGGGGTTGGACTCTGTTCCACTCTGGAGTTGCCCACGGGGAGAGACGCCGAGCAGGTGTGGGTATACATATTGCCCCCCGGCACAGGGCCTGTACGTTGGTGTTTACCCCAGTGGATGAGAGGGTAGCCTCCCTCCACCTGCAGGTAGGGGGACGGGTCCTGACCGTTGTTCGTGCTTATGCACCAAACAGCAGTGCATACTACCCGCCCTTTTTGGAGTCCTTAGAAGGAGTGCTGGAGAGCGCCCCCTCTGACAACTCCATTATTCTGCTGGGCAACTTCAATGCCCATGTGGGCAATGACAGTGAGACCTGGAAGGGCGTGATTGGGAAGAACGGCCCCCTAATCAGAACTCGAATGGTGTTTTGTTACTGGACTTCTGTGCTCATCACGGATTGTCCATAACAAACACAATGTTCATGCATCAGGGTGTTCACGTCTACATGGCACCAGGACAACCCTAGGGCGCAGTTCGATGATCGACTTTGTGGTCGTGTCATCGGACTTGCGACTGCATGTCTTGGACACTCGGGTGAAGAGAGGGGTGGAGCTGTCAACTGATCACACCTGGTGGTGAGTTGGCTCCGATGGTGGGGAAGATTGGTATATCATTCGTTCAAATGCATATTTGCAGCTGTGTCACACAAATAAAAAAAAAAATAATAAAAAAAATCACATTGTGATCTCTCTCACACTGGACATGCACCTACGATGAAAATTTCAGACGCCTCCATGATTTCTAAGAATGAGAACTTCAAAGATGGCAAGGTGTTAAAATACTTATTTTCTTCAATGTACATGATTGCTGCAGATTGTAATGGATGATGGTGAAGGAAATAATTTTGAAGAAGTTAGATTGGCATCCAGGATTGGAACTTTGAGGGATAGATGGTCGACTTTGCAAAAAGAATGGAAATGGAAATAGTGAACACCTTTTTCTTGACGACATCAGAACATAGATCATGGAGACAGGCAAGAAAGTACTTGGTTTATCTTCTGGTAAGAAAGGGGTGAAGGAGACTTGGTAGTGTAAACTCAAAATAACCCTAACCCTAACCCAAAATACAGGAAATGATACAAGGACAAAGGGATTAGCAAAGAAAAACTGTAACACTGAGAAGACAGAGTAAAGGAGAAACTAAAATATTGAGATATGATGTAGGGCCAAGATAGAAGCGGCAAAGGCTAAACAAGAGTCCTATGATAACATGTATGACAAGTTGGACACTAAAGGAGAAAATCTCTACAGATTGGCCAGACAGAGGTCTAGAGATGGGAAAAGCATGCAGCATTTTAGGATGATTAAGGATCGAGATGAAAACGTGTTGCCTGGTGCCAGTAGTGTACTAAATGGTGCCAGTAGTGTACTAAATGATGGAGTAAAGAGTCATTATGTGGAATTGATGAATGAAAAAAATGAGAGAAAATGAAGAGTAGAAGAGGCAAGTGTGGTGGACCAAGAAGTGTAAAATGGAAAGGCAGTTGGTCCTGATGACATACCTGTGGAGGTATGGAAGCATTTTGGAAAGTGACTGTGGTCTTTTTAAGCAACTTATTCAACAACAAAGTCCCAACAGGTGCATTTATTTGGTGTAAATGGAAAAGTATAGAGAAGGTCATAAGGAGCTACATTGTGTCTTTGTGGCTCGAGAGAAAGCCTATGACAGCGTACCCATAGAGGAACTGTGGTACTATATGCAGGCATCTGGAGTGGCAGAGAAGTATGCTATAATGGTACAGGACATGTATGAGGACAGCAGAATAGTAGTGAGGTGTGCAGTAGGTGTGACAGAAGAATTTAAGGGGGAGGTCGGACTGCATCAGTGATCAGGTCTGGGCTCCTTGCTCTTTGCGGTGGTAATGAATACAATCACAGATGAGGTAAGACTGGAATTCCCTTGGACCATGACGTTAGCTAATGGCATTGTGCTCTACAGTGAAAGCAGGGAGCAGATAGAGGAATAGTTACAAAGGTGGAGGCATGCACTGCAGAGGAATGAAGATTGGCCAAAGTAAGATGTTAGAGGGACAGCAAGTTACATGTTTTTGAGACAAAGGTAGAGCTCATTTCAATGGTTTGGACACACCCAGAGGAAAGAGTGAGAATAATGGTAGAAGGATGATGAGGATGGAGATGCCAGGCAAAAGAGCGAGAGGAAGACCAAAGAGAAGTTTGATTAATGTAGTAAGGGAAGACGTGAGGGCATGTAAGAGGATGGAGGAGGAGAGGTTTATATGATGCACTGTGGCTACCACTAATGGGACAAAATGGAAGGAAAAAAAGACACTATTATCCTACGTCATTGTTACAGAGTCATTCGGAGGTACGAATATGCAAAATATGGGATCTCTAAGTCATGTGCCACAAAACTGTGCCCAATTTTTAATTACTTCAACAGGATCCAACAAGATACAAAACCTGAATAAATCTGCATGTTCTTTAATGTATTAGTTGACTGAGTTCCCAAGAATTCAGAAAAAAAATGTGAATGTTTTTTTTGGGCTATTGCACAGACATCTATTCTTATTAAAACTTTGGAAAAAAGACGTGAGGTCAAAAATCTGAAAGATGACCGAGTCCTTATCAATCAATTGCAGTTTGGTTTATGTCACACTGAGGTGTTGAGGATACCATAGTCACTCCGACACACTCTTCTCTCACATTTAGAAGGAAAAGGAACACATCCTTTGCTTGTGAGTCAATTGAGTACTGACTGAAGAGACCTGTTACCAACCGGCTCCTGTCAGGGCTGCATTCTCTACTGCCTGCTATTCATTGTGTTTACAAACAGGTCGTAGCAGCAGGAAATATTTTTAAAAGTGGTTGATTCTGTTACAGTGAGCTTAATACACGGAAATTAAATGGAGCATGGTCTCTGTGTCCCCTGGGATTGGCAACCAGTCCATGGATTATCCTGACAGGACTTCATCAGAAAAGCTACACACCTGTCTATATAAGACCCTACAGATCACTATGCATGTCAGAGCAAATGAGAATCATGAGGTCAAAGGAAATGCCAGAAGAGGTAAGAGACAGAAATGTGGCAAGGTAGAGATGTGACCAATGTTACAAAAATAATATTTCTGCTGCACCAAAGTTTCCTAAACCACAGTGGTCTCCAGAATCCTTAAATGGAAGACGTTTGGGAAGACCAGACCATTCCTAGAGTATTGAGTATTGTGACAACAAGCTCAGTATGTGTGTGTGTTGTGCGTCGCCATGTGAGACGGAACTGCTCAATGGGAGGGTGGGTAGGAAAAAAAAAGCACGATTGAAACCGGGGCTTTACTGCACCCACCACCCAACTCACCTGTGCAACAAGAGAAGGAAGAGTTATCAGTAACTCCGAGCAGGACAACCTCGGCACGGAGAATACATCTCCCTTGCGTCTCCCAACCATGGTCACTTGACTGCACCAGGAAAGTTTAGCATGGTATTTTCATTAAACTGTCTTTTGCATTTAATGAAAATAGCTCAAAGTTTCCCAGTCGGATGGTGATCTTTGGAGAAAATAATTGTCAATTTTGCTCTCAAGATGTCGGGAAAAATTCAGTTAAAAATATTTTACCAGAGCGGGAGAGCTCATATTTTTTGGAGGGTCGAGCGCGACAGTAAGCCATTCTCTGCCTCTTGTGTGACGTCTATCACATTTCACAGCTTAAATCCTCACTTCAGCTCACTCCACGCTAACATCGACCTGGAATTTCCAAAAGGGCTGAAAATTCCCAGTCACAACTTAGTCACTTTGAAAAACTACAAAGAAGGCAGAGTGGCCTGAATGATTTCTTTTTTCACTGCAAGACATATGAAAGCCCACATGGAGTTTGCGAATTAAAAAACAATAAAAATAAAAATAAATAAAGAGTGAAGGACTCCAAGATCAGAATCAGCTTTATTGGCCAAGTGTGTAAAAACACACAAGGACTTTTTCTCCGGCAGTCAGTGCTGCCCTGGTACGACATCCAGAACAAAGAACAGAAAAGTAAGAAGAACAAAGAACAAGAGACATTTCCGTTCATCGGAAGTATTCTTTATAAGAGTCACAGATGTGCAAGATGCAAATTCTTCTTTATTTAGAACAGGTTTGAGATGAGTGTGTCAACGTCCCACATTGTGTTAAACTGTTGCAGAGTGCCTTTACCTGTTCGAGGTTCCCGTTATAGACCAGTGCAATGACAATTGTGCAAAGGGAGCAGTTTAAAGTGACGAATCGTGCAATAATCTACAAAATATATTACTAATACTAATAGGACCAGCAGGATGTGACGGTGTGTCCCAACAATGGCACAAGGCAGAAAAAGTAGATTCATTGATCAAGAATTTAATGACTTAATTGTCAAAGGGAAAAAAACAGTTCAAATGCCTGCAAGTTTTGACTTGCAATGATCAGTAGCGCTTTCCCAACGGAAGGAGCTAGAAGAGCTGGTGGCCACGATGTGGAGGGTCTTGAAAGGATCCTGCCCGCTCTGGACCTAGTTCAAGTTGCGTGCAAGTCTTCAATAGTGGGTTGAGTGGTGCCCACAATCCTTTCAAAGGTTTTGATTGTCCGTTGCAGTCGGACTTTGTCCATTTTTGTGGCAGCCCAAAACGGGACTGTGATGGAGTTACATAGTAGTGATTGGATGACCACTGTGTAGAAGATTCTCAGCAGGTCTTGTGACAGACCATGCTTCCTCAGAAGTCGCAAGAAGTACATCTTTTGCTGGGCTTTTTTGAGGATGGAGTTTATGTTCGTCTCCCACTTCAGGTCCTCTGAGACTAATTCCCAAGAAGTTGAAGGTCTCGGCAGTTGACACAAGACAGTTGGACAGTGTCAGGGGCAGCTGTGGTGAAGGATGCCTCCTGAAACCCACAAATCATCTCTATGGACTTTAGAGTGTTCAACGTCAGGTTGTGTTGACCACACCACTGCTATCTCTCGCCAAGTAGGAAACGAGATTGAGAAAAAACACCCAAATTCACTGCTCATTATCCTAGGAGATTTTAACACAGCTACACTTAACCACAAACTCCCTAAATATAAGCAGCACGCAAAATGTCCGACGAGGGCAAATAACACTGTAGACCAGTGGTTCCCAGACTTTTCTACCCTAAGATCTACTTTTAAAGCAGCCAGTGAGGGGGCCAGCTTGCTAGAATGCGCCTTTATGTGCAACCGATTGAGAAAATGGCCACACCAAAATCAAGCACCGAGGTGGATGATGGGCAAACGTCCATTTATTTATTTATTGACATACCGTCACCCGATCGACCAAAACTGCTTCGTGAGTCAATCATGATCAATGCATTGCGCACCCCTGCTATAGACCACTGTTAAACTTCCATTAACAACGCACAAATTCATGGCTATTGTTACCGCGTATGTCAGTTTCTGTGAGAAGGCGTGTACCAACAAAAACTTCTCGCACGTTCAATAACAACAAGCCGTGGTTTACAAACAGACTTGGGCAACTCCGCCACGCTAAAGAGATTGCATATTGTAGTGGGGATAGGGTCCTCTACAATCGCACTAGAAACCAGCTGACGAAAGAAATTAACACTGCAAAGACGCACTATACAGTTAAACTGGAAAAACATGTTGGCGTTTATGACTCCAAATCAGTTTGGCACGGATTATAATCGCTCACTAATTATAAGCATCGTTCCCTCAGTAGAAAACCAGCGCGGGCTAGTCGACGACCCAAATATATTTTTACTATATATTTGAAATAGACACTTCGAAACTACGCACACATCAAGCCGCACCACAAGCCACACCACCTTCCACTCTACTGTTTAACATCAGTGAAAGATCAACAAATCGCCGTACCCAGATCTTGTGTCCCCATCCTGCCTCAAACTTGTGCAGATCAACTTATTCCTGTCTTGACAAACCTGTCTAATACAGTCCCAACAATGCTTCATTGCTGTGTGATTTTTTCATATGCAGGGACAGGCTGACTTGTTGCAAACGAAGCAAAGATAAATGTGGCCAAGTACTGAAATCTCCTGGGGAAAAAAAACTTCTCCAGAGTCCTCAGTACCTCAGATAACTACACAGCTAAAATAACAAGGGAGTGGCTTCAGAACAACCACGGGACTGTTCTTTAATGGCCCAGGCAGAGCCTCGACGTAAACGCAATTGAGCATCTCTGGAGAGACACAAAAATAGCTGTCCACCTACGTTCTCCATCCGACCTGACCGAACTGTAAAGGATCTTTAAGGAAGAATGGCAGAGGATCCCCAAATCCAGGCATGGATAACTTGTTGTATCTTTCTTTGCCTAAAAGATTCATGGCTGTAGTAGCTCAAAAGGGTGCTTCTACTAAATACTCAGCATAGGGTCTGAATTGTTATGTCCTCCTTAGTGCGCCAAAGCATGCAAGGAACATGTATGTAATGTTTAACGTACATGTTTAAAGTTCATTTTGTCAATTACTTCTTGAGTCTTTCTTTTGTTTTATTATTTGCTAGTTATGCTATTCTGTTTGCTGTGGTGTGATCATTTTGGTTTCGATGTGACACTGTGTATAACATCGTCAGTCACGACCTGCCTACACAGGCACTGTGTGGGTCAATGTAAGCTTCTTCTAATTACAGATGTAAAAAGCAATTATTCCTCTTTGCCTTGTGAGTACCATCATATGGTATCTTGCATACACACTAAAACGCGATAGCATACATGCTAACAATGTGACCAGTGTGTTTGAGTGAACGTCATTGGACAAGTCACACAAAATTGTCCACATAAAGTATGCTGTCAATCTTGGAGAAAATTTAAGACTTTTAATGTGGGACTGTCATCTATAAACTAAGTCTATAAACATTCTAAAATAGATATTGTAATGAAAAATACATATAACAGTATTCACTTCAATGTCTGTACGAAAAAAAAAAAAAGTGAGGGGCGAGCGCGTCATCCATGCACAAATTTGCGCAATTGAGTGTCCCTCAACATCAAAGTGGTCGCCATATTAGTCGGGGCCTCTGTCCTTGACGTCATCGTCCCTTCCTACTATGGTAGCAGAACAACAGATATTTGGATTTTTCCGACGCCCCTTCTGACACTGAAGCTCTTTTCGAAAAGGACAACACTACAAAACCGAGTGAAGTTACTGGGGCAATATTATACTATTGTTTCGAGCCATATTCAGATGATATCTGATCACGGCCAAACCGCATTCCGTCCGATCCACTTCCGGGGCGGAGATGAGCCATCGCGGCTCACCGCAGCCGGCCGGTGTGGCTTATGATAGAGCCGAGCGGTGCTGCTTTAGGGGGGGTGCTCACAGTCGAGCCGGGGCGCTTTATGCGTAACTGAGTAACACATTCTCGGCTGGGTTCTTCAGAGCCGCCCCGTCGCAAAGCCCGACGTGCAGCCTTCGCAGAAGCTGTGACCGCCGAACGCGGCGCCTCAGCGGGTGTGGCTGAGTTTCGGCTCGTGGTATATAAGGAGGAGGTGGAGCCGAGCCATACTGCTTTTAGGGGTATGTTCAAAGCCGCCGCAGTACGTGATGAACACTATCGAGACGAGGCTGAGTGAGACATTGTTGGCTGGGCGACGCGCACATCGACACATTTCATACGCAGATCTTTTCTTACGTTATGAGAGAGACCGATTACGTGGCCTGCCCCAAACTATTATTTTTTTCAGTAGCTGTATACACACCTACCTGTTATTTGGAACCCACTAAGCTGTCGTCCTCTGCACCCGTGCAATCCATTTTTCACAACTAACAGGGTCTCTTTCAAACTTATGAAGGGTAATTCCATTCTCCCAGGTGTTCAAGCAATGTCCAGCAATGCAATGAGCCGGCATTTTGGATAACACGAAGGAACAACGAGCTACCTTCCCGGAGGTAAAACTAATGGAAACAAACGAGTCCACGAGGGGGAGCCGCTGTCCTTTACGTCACTTCCCGCTTCTTCTCTAAAACAAATTCCTGAGAGGATTTTCATGGCGGGAGTTACAAAAATCTGTGTACGTCAAAATCATGTTTTGTGGTGAAAAAACACACGGGACCATATTGGCTGTGGGTTTTTCATTAATAATATACCAAAAATCATCCGTTTGACGACACTTGACCTTTAAGTGCATGTTTGCAAAAATATGGTACATATCATACATTGGTATACTTTCTGAATACTGCAACCATTCTTCACAGATTTTCATAATTCGCGGGGATATAAGGAACATAACCACTGTCAATAATAGGGGGAACACTATAATATGACAGAAAATGGTTTATGTCAAGAAACATTTATTTTTTCTATGTATGGAGACTTATGGGACACCCTGTACATAAATGAGGAAAAAATAGAGGATTTTAGCAAATGGTTGAAACAAAGAATGAAACATTTAAGGGGGTATTGAATATTTTCCATACCCACTGTATGTGGGTACTCTCACTGCAGCGGAGTGAGAACTAGCTGGGATGAGAAGCAACACCTCCAAATCTAAGACTATGGTCCTTCAGTCGGAAAAAGGGTGGCATTCCCTCTCCAGGTCAGGGATGAGATGCTTCCCCAAGTTGAGTTCAAATATATTGAGGTCTTGTTCACTTGTGAGGGAGGAACGGAACAGGACATTGACAGGCGAATTGGTGCAGCGCCTGCAGTAATTCAGACTTTGTGTCAGTCCGTTGTGGAGAAGAGCTAAGCTGAAAGGTGATGCTTTCTATTTACTGATCAATATAAGTTGCTACCTTCACCTATGGTGACGAGCTGTGGGTCGTGACGAAGAATAAGATCCTGATACAAGTATTCAAAATGAGTTTCCATCAGAAGGCGTCGAATTCTCCGTTAGAGAATCTCGGTTATCCAGAAGGAGCTCAGAGTAGAGCCGCTGCTCCTCAGCTTTGAGAGGAGCAAAAGGAGGGGGCTCGGGAATCTGTTTAGGATGCCTTTTGGACTTCTAGCTGGTGGGGCCATATCCCACTGGGAGGAGACCCTAGAGATGCTCCAGGACACGCTGGAGAGATTACGTCTCTCGGCTTGTCTGGGAACACCTTGGGGTCTGCTCGGAAGACTTACCTGCGAAAGCCAATCCTCCACGACCTGACCTTGGATAAGAAAATGGATGGCTGGATGGATCGGAGGAGAACAACATGGGCTAGACCTACGCTCACACCATATACAGCTGCTAAAATATTTATTTAACATGACTTTTTTTCCTCAATAAAAATACAGTGAACTTATTTGTGTGTACTTCTGAAAGTATTCGGCCCCTTGAAGTTTTCAACCTTTTGCCACATTTTAGGCGTCAAACAAAAATGTAAAATAACATTTAGTAGTCTCAGGGTTCTGTTTAAAGTGCAGAGAGCATCATGAAGACCAAGGAAAACACCAGGCAAGTCCGAGATACTGTTGTTGTGAAGTTTAAAGCCGGATTTGGATACAAAAAGATTTCCCAAGCTTTAAACATCTCAAGGAGCACTCTGCATGCAATAATTGAAATAGAAAGCTTATCAGACCACTGGAAATCTACCGCGACCCGGCGATCCCTCTAAACTTTCACCTCGAACAAGGAGAAGACTGATCAGAGATGCAGCCAAGAGGCCCATGATCATTCTGGAAGAACTGCAGAGAAAACAGCTAAGGTGGGAGAGTCTGTCCATAGGACAACAATCAGTTGTACACTGCACAAATCTGGCCTTTATGGCAGAAAGGCAAGAAGAAAGCCATTTCTCAAAGATATCCATAAAAAGCCTCGTTTAAAGTTTGCCACAAGCCACATGGGAGACACACCAAACATGTGGAATAAAGTGATCTGGTCAGATGAAATCAAAATTAAACTTTTTGGCTGTAATTGCAGCAAAAGATGGTGCTAAGCAGTATTAATGCAAGGGGGCCAAATAATACTGCACACCCCACTTTTCAAGTTTTTATTTTTTAAAAAAGTTTAAAATATCCAATAGATTTATTTCCACTTCACGATTGTGTCCCACTTGTTGATTCTTGACATTTTTTTTTTATTTTATAACTTTATGTTTGAAGCCTGAAATGTGGCAAAAGGTTGAAAAGTTCAAGGGGGCTGAATACTTTCACAGGGCACTGTACTTCCAAAAGTAGTCTTGACCTCAAAATTTCACCAGATGTTGGGAATCCAAGTAATCCATACATACAAATAAAGTAGAACAAATAAGACCATACATTCTGTTGCATGTAAAACTGAAATGACACGGGAAAAAAAGTAAAAATAACATAGTAGCACAAAGGGAGGTGCAAAAAGATTGAAGAATGGAAGGCCAAGACAGCACTCTCATCACGCAAATCCCACTGCTGGTAAAAAAAAAAAAAAAAAAAAAAATTGAACTCTTTGGATGCCTTAAAGCACACCATGTTTGGATGGGAAATGGCACTCCACAGCACCCTAAAAACACCATACCAACAGTGATCTTCAGAGGTAGAAAAATGATGGTAAAGGGCTGCCTTTCAGCAAAAAGTACAGCTAAACGTCACATTGTTAAAGGAAGGCTGAAATGGCAAATGTGCAGAGACATTGACAAAAATCATCTACAAAAATGATGATGACAATGACAATGAAACAAGGGTGAACATTTTATGAGAATAATGTTCCAAAGCATACCACCACAGAAACGCAACTCTTTTCAAAGAAAAAAAAAGCTATTAGAATGGCCCAGCCAATCACCTGACTGAAATCAAATCGAAAATTTATGGGAACATTGATAACTCAAGGTCCATTAAAGAAGCCCACGGAACAATATAAGATTGGAAGACTGCTTGTGTAGAGGAATGGGCCACAATCACACCAGAGCAATAAATGCAACTAGTTTTTCCATACAGGAGGCATCTTGAAGCTGTCAATCCAAACAAAGGTTTTTGTACAAAGTTTTAAATAAATACCAGCTTGTGTGTTCAACACTTTTTCCCTGTCATTTTACTATCACCCACAACCTAATTTCTGAGCTAATTTATTATATCTTAAAGTTGTTTGTTCTCAAACTCTAGTGAAATTTGACTTCCAGTAGCATCTTTGGAAATACATTTAATGAGAAAAACGGTGACGTGTTAAATACGTATTTCAGCCACGAAATTTAAAGTAAGGTCTCCTCCCGTCACCAAACACCTTTACCATTTGTGTGTGTGCATGTCTATTTCTACAGTCGGAAACTAATACCCCGAAGAGTATAGGTGTTAAAGACTTACGTGAAGCAGAAGAACAGTGTGGTTGAGCCAACAAAGAAGAAAGTGGCTGCTGACACAGGGAGATAGCGTGACGGTCGCGGTGCTCTGTTGGACAGGATGACAGAATGGGGTAGGGGAGAGGAGGCTGGACCCTGCCCTTCACTCTTATTACTGCCACCAGGCATGCCTGCCTATGTGCGTAGTGATGTTTTGGTCCTCAGCGGCAATGCTGAGGGAGTCGTCATTCAGTTAAACGTTCCTCCTACATTTCACATTCAACAACTCAAAAGATATGGGATAGATAATATAGTTCTCCATTGGTGAGTCAAAAACACATGACCTTCAAAAGGAATAACACAAATCCTGATCTATTGTCTTTTCCCCCATGGCTACCCCCCCCCCAAAAAAAAAAGCTGGGAGGGGGAAAAAAAAAAACGTTCCAGCAACAATATCCACATGTATCATCCAAACAAGACTTGTTAAAATGTTGGACAAAATGCAATTATAACTTTACCCAGACAAAAACAACGTATTGAGTGTTGACCAATTTTAGTTTGAATTATGTTTTGTGCAGTAATTTAACATGTTCCATTTGGTCCAGTGGATTGATCAAAATAAGGGAGTACAGTCATGTATTTCATTAAACGGAAAAACTTAAAAACCTTCTTGGCAATTCCATTTGATAGCATTTGGTTTTAAAGTCAAATTGGAAAATTTCCCAGTGTTTTTTTTTTTCCCATACAACATCGACAGTCATACCAACAACTAAACTCTGATAGGAATTCAGAGCATCTATAACCGTTTCAGTCCAACATTCATTTTAGATACAAAAGCCTGGAAACGTACCAATCTAGTAGTTTTATTTTCCTACCTGTGGGCATCTCTAACATTTAACAACATGTAGATTCTGACTGCCTGAACCGAGTTCCACTAGTGACGAGATTGACCAAAAAAATGAAAATAACTTCTGAAAACACATCGGATAAAATCCTTTGGTATCCATGTCAATTACATTTCCATATGCAGAATGATACCGAACAATTAAAAAAATCTATTATTCCAAATCATTTTCAGAATGATAATATGAGAACAGTCAAGGTTGAAATCTGCCATCTTTAGTGAAGATTACTCAATATGATCACAATGTCGCCACTGACTTGAGTTCACTACCATGTTATCAATAATCCATGCATGCTAACGGCCTTGAGTTTTTAGCTATACCTCTCCAATCCCAAAATCTTTTCAAACAGCCAGTAAACTTTTAGAAAGTAACTTTTAGAAAAAATAAAAATACACGAGAAAATAAAATGTTTGGACCACAAACAAATCAACAAGTCACATCTGAAGAGTTTGAAATTTTTCTTTTCCCTTTACCCATCCAAAAAATTCCAAACCAAACAAGCACTCCTTCATAGGATATGATGTGTCTTTGCTGGAAAAATTGGATCCTTTGGTATTTGGGAGTTGAACAGTCATCAAAAATCCTTTTCAAATAGTTGTCCATTAAAAATATTTGAGTCTGATGATAGATCAGGGTACTGCACCTACAGAAATACAAAAGCAGAAATGTTTGTTAACAAGGCATGATGTTTTAAGGGGTTGGGGTAATTTACTATAGACCATTTTCTCTCACAATCAACATGCCAGATGAAGGGAAGTGCCAAACGACTATTTGAGTATTGTATGAAATAATATAAATCTTGTTGCCATATAAAAATCTTTTTCAGAAACTGCCCTCAATACACTCGTATCTTGAGTTCCCCGTTTTTCTAAAAACTAAACAACCAAAGTACAGAAGGTTCCTTGAGGATAATTTAATTCCCCATCTCAAAGAGTCTTTTTAAGATGACCAGGAACTCTTGAGGTGGCAGGCTGTGCTGATGAACACTGATAGGATGAGTACGGTTTACTGCAGCCAAGTGCACTTCAGAGGAGTTCAGAAAAATAAATAAATTTTTTGTTTTTAAGAATACCTTCTGAAAATCCATGGACGGTACATTCATCCATCATTTTCTTAGCCACTTATCCTCACGAAGGTCGTCGGAGTGCTGGAGCCTATCCCAGCTGTCAAAGGGCATGAGGCGGGGTACACCCTGAAGTGGTCGCCAGCCAATCGCAGTGCATGTCGAGACAAACAGCTGCACTCACAATCATACCTAGGGGCAATTTAGAGTGTCCAACTAATGTTGCATGTTTTTGGAATGTGGGCAGAAACCAGCCCTTGTTGAGCCATCACCGGTGGAGGGGTTTGTGCGTCTTGATGATCCTAGGAGCAAAGTTGTCTGGTAGGTTCACCCAAAGCGAAAAAGGTCCTACATGTGGGACCAGACAAAGTATGACTCCAAAACCCCTATGATGAATATTAAAAATTGGATCTTGGTTTCCCTTGCCCGGACGCAGGTCACCAGGGCCCCCTTCTGGAGCCAGGCCTGGAGGTGGGGCTCGAAGTCGACGCCTGTACCCATGGGGCTCGACCGGGCAAAGCCCGAAAAGATAGCATGAGTCCCCCATCCCATGGGCTCATGTGGCCAAATGCAGGGACCTTGGCGATCTGATCCCCAGCTACAGAAACTAGCTCTAGGTACATGGAATGTCACCTTTTTGGCAGGGAAGGAGCCCGAGTTGGTGCGTGAGGTCGAGAAGTTCTGACTAAATATAGTCGGACTCGCCTCTTTGCACCGTTTGGGCTCTGGCACCACTCCTCTTGAGAGGGGTTGAACTCTGTTCCACTCTGGAGTTGCTCAGGGTGAGATACGTCCAGCAGGTGTGGGTATAGTCATTGCTCCCCGGCTCGGGGCCTGTACATTGGGGTTTACCCCAGTGGATGAGAAGTTAGCTTCCCTGCACCTTCAGGTAGGGGGTCCTGACTGTTGTTTGTGCCTATGCACCAAATAGCAGTTCAGAGTACCCACTCTTTTTGGAGTCCATGGAGGGAGTGCTAGAGTGTGCTCCCTCTGGGGACTCCATCATTTTGCTAGGGGACTTCAATGCTCACGTGGTCAATAACAGCGAGACCTGGAAGGGGCTTCCTCTCGCTCTTTTGCCTGGCAACTCCATCCTCAGCACCCTTCTATCAATATACTCAGTCTCTCGCCTCTGAACCTGTCCAAACCATCGAAATCTGCTCTCTCTAACCCTGTCTCCAAAACATCAAATTTTGGCTGTCCCTCTAATGAGCTCATTTCTAAGCAAGAACCTCAGCATGTTCATTTCTGCTACCTGAAGCATGGACGTCCCTATTATTAGTACGCTTTTATTTTGAAGGTGAATTTCGCGCGAGTTGGGGGCTTATTACTGTAATGTCTAAAATGAACAGAATTAGAGGCGGCTGGCTTGACTGATTCTTTACGAGGGGAAGGCTGTTTTACCAGTACAGTATATTGCCGCACCTCCGTTCCTTTACCCACGATGTAGCGCAGCAAAACGGAATGAAAATGTCGACTTTTCTGTTTTGAAAAACATACTTTACATTGTTTGTGAATTCTGAAAGCAAATTACAGTGGAAATTCACACAATTTTGTAAAGTTATGAAATGGAAGTCCAGGCATCACTTGACGTCACGTCAGTTTCCTCTTCGGACATAAAGCATGAATACATGAATACCAAATAAAAGGTCTAATCAATTTATGCACGTTACTCATGTCAGAGATAGCCTCGATTCAACGCAGTACACGCAACACTGTGACGCTGTACATCTTAATTATTACAGCATCATTGGATATGATCAAGACGATAACTATGCACGCTATTTTTTTTTTACATTTGTGAATATCTAGTATTTGGTAATTAGCAGGTTGCTCAGCTACAGCGGTTGCCGAACAAATCAACTCACCTTTTAAGGTTGTGACAGTGGTTCTGGGTCCAAAAACTGTTGTGGTTACTCCAAATTGCGACACGGCCGTTCCCATTAATCACAAAGGGCTAGAAATCATCCAGTACATACACACAAACACTATTCTGCGCCCCCGAAAAATTTACGAGTTTCATCGATGAGGCTCGCTTTTTTCCATTTCAAGAATATAGTAGCGATAGCTGGCTATATGGCCAAGATAACTGTTACCCTACGTCAGGCATTTGCTAGTCATAGGAAGGTTAAGGGGTAAATTTGGGATTTTATCGGTTCTCACCCTCGTTCCTAGAATTAGAAAGTCCAAGATTTCCATGTTTCCGGGACCCCACGGAGGAAGACACCGCAACCGGTCTTCCAAAAGTGACGTCAGCTAACACGAGTAACAAAAGAAACCCCTGATTCTGTCTTGAAGAGATTATAAATGAAACACAAACTGGTTTTATGGCCAACTGTCACATAAAGTCTCATTTAAAACTTGTCCTTGCCCTATTGGACGACTCTGACAACATCGATAGCGATTTTCTAATCGTCTTTTTCAATTTTTGTAAAGCATATGATACGTTAAAGACGTGTTTTTCAACCTTTTTTGAGCTAAGGCTTTTTCATAAAAAAAAATAAATAAATAAATTAAATCCCAGGGCACACCACGAGCAGAAAATGCAAAAAAGAATCCCTGTCGCCGATATGAACAATAACAATAATAATCATCATCATAATCATATTTTACTCACTTAATGTGGCACCTTGGCCTGAATGGGTGAACATAGAACTGATATTCTGGCACGATTCGATAAAATAAACACACAAAGCTAATCTTCAACAGCTCTGAGCCTCTCTCTGGTTTTACTTTTTGTAGGACAGTCGTCAGATCACCTCACAGAAATATGTTGTGGAAAATGGGAGTAATGTCAAAATAGCCTCTTTGATCGATTTTACTCATATTTTACGTGTTGTTTTAGTGCTACATTCTCGAATTGAAAAATTTAAATAACAAATAAAATAAAACAAAATGTACAGTTACAATTGGAAAGAAAAATATAATATCTTATGAGTTGAAAGATTTAAAAAAATGAGTAAAATTATTAACTTGAGCCCCTCTAGCTTTAACTTGGATATTTTGTTACATAAATTATACATTCACATGAAATTTCTGAAATCAACTCCGGCATTCAAATTATCCTTAATTGGAAATGGTCTCTTAAATGAATTTATAATCAGAAGTGTAAATTCATGATTGATGTAGATTCATAACTATTTGAAACTGAGTTGCAAGAATTTATTTTATTCATCTTTAATTTTTTCATCATCCATCCTTATTTTATCCATCCTTATACTTTTCTTTTCAGCTTGTCCCGTTGGGGGTCGCCACAGCGTGTCATCTTTTTCCACCTAAGCCTATCTCGTGCATCTTCTCTAACACCCAGTGTCCTCATGTCCTCCCTCACAACATCCATCAACCTTTCCTTTGGTCTTCCTCTCACTCTTTTGCTTAGCAGCTCCATCCTCAGCACCCTTCTACCAATATACTCACTCTCTTGCCTCTGCACATGTTCAAACCATCAAAGTCTGCTCTCTAACTTTGTCTCCAAAACATCCATCTTTGGCTGTCCCTCTCATGACCTCAGTTCTAATCCTACCCAACCTCTTCACACCAAGCGGAAACCTCAGTATCTTCATTTCATTTCTGCTACCTCCAGTTCTGCTTCCTGTTGTTTCTTCAGTGCCACCGTCTCTAATCCGTACATCAAGGGTGGCCTCATCACTGTTTTATAAACTTTGCCCTTCATCCTCTTCTGTCACATAGAACACCAGACACCTACTGCCAACTGTTCCAATCTGCCTGGACCCATTTCTTCACTTCTTTACCAATCTCTCCATTGGTCTGTATTGTTGACCCCAAGTATATGAAGTCATCCACCCTAGCTTCTCTTCTCCCTGGAGCTAAACTCCTCCTCCACCGCCCCTCACATTCATGCACATATATTCTGGTGGTCAACTTTCTAACTGTTCCCCCGCCTGTTCCCTGCTTTCAATGCAGATCACAATATCATCTGCGAACATCATGGTCCAAGGGGATTCCAGTCTAACCATCTGTCAGCCTATCTATTACAACTGCAAACCGGAAGGGGCTCAGAGCTGATCCCTGATGTAGTCCCACCTCCACCTTAAATTCCTCTATCACACCTATGTCACACCTCACCATTGTTCTGCTGCCATCTTACATGTCCTATACTAATTCTAACATTTCTGCGCCACACCAGACTTACGCATGCAGTACCACAGTTCCTCTCTTGATACTCTGTCATAGGCTTTCTCTAGATCTACAAAGATATAATGTAGCTCCTTCTGACCTTCTCTGTCCTTTTCCACGAGCATCCTCAAGGCAAATAATGCATCTGTGGTATTCTTTCTAAGCATGAAACCATACTGTTGCTCGCAGATACTTACTTCTGTCCTGCGTTTAGCCTCCACTATTCTTTCCCATAACTTCATTGTGTGGCTCATCATCTTTATTCCTCTGTAGTTTCCACAGTTCTGAACATTGCCTTTGTTCTTAAAAATGGGGACTAGCACACTTTTCCTCCATTCTTCTGATCGATCCCCGAGCCCCAGAGCTCACTTGCACGGCTCGGGGAGCGAGCTCACGGCTCCCCTGAGCCCCGGAGCTGTGCCGCTCACGGCTGTGTGTAGAAGTATTCCTCCATCTTCCTGATCAATCAAGCGGCCGAGCCCCTCACGGCTGTGTATGGAAATATTCCTCCAGCCGCTCACGGCTGTATATGGAAGTATTCCTCCATCTTCCCGATCAACCGTTACTACTATTCATCAGATGAGGATAAATCTGAGAAATCAGCTCTGGGCATAAATGGTGTCCCATGTAATCGAGTCTTTGTTGTGGCACGTAAACACATAACATCCGCACATGTAGGTCATGTGACTCGCGAAAATGGCAGAGCCCCTGAAAATTCGTAATTGTCAATAACAATCTTCTCGAAACACTAAATGACAGAGGAGTCAACATCACCTTGTCAAAATAGAACACATATTACATGACCTATTGATAGATTGTTAATGCAAACCAGTCGATTTCCCCTTTAACTTTAACTCATCGCGCATGTGCAAACAACGACAGTACAGGAAAACACGCCGTCATTGAGTCCCCCCCATGCCCCTATTTTAAGCTCTCGCTTAAGAAATCTTAAACATGAGTAAGGATGCTGCAGTAAAGAAGACAAAACGTATCAATTTCATGCGGAATGTGAGGCGGATTTTGTTGTGAGCTTGTCAACCACCACAGACAGAGTGCGAGTATTGTTTAGGTTCTTGCTGATGATTTCAAAAAAGTGTTGCTGTAGAGCCAAAACATAACCTTGTGTGACCTTTAACTAAAAAAACATTCAAAAGAGATAAACTCCCCAGTATAATTTCATTACATTGAAATAAGGATTTGAAAATAGCAGCAATACTTGTTCATAAAACTAAAAATTGCTGGTGTTGTCTCATTTAAAATGTTAATATAGCTACTATCTGTGAACCACTTTTCATTTAATCACAAAAAGTCCAGATCAAGGGTTCTAATGATGTCATTAATCAACAATGATTTGTAACCCAGTGAACTGATATTAAAAAGCCACAGTAGTCTCGCAGATAACTGGAGACAATGATTTGACAGATTCACATGATATCCTCACAAAAATAGTAGTTCTATTTTTGGTGCCATATCTCTTTGACCAACTTTATTTCCCTTGTAATTCTACTTCTTTACCTTTCGGCTTGTCCTGTTAGGGGTCGCCACAGCGTGTCATCTTTTTCCATCTTTACCTATCTCCTGCATCTTCCTCTCTAACCCCAACTGCCCTCATGTCTTCCCTCACCACATCCATAAACCTTCTCTTTGGTCTTCCTCTCGCTCTTTTGCCTGGCAGCTCCATCCTCAGCACCCTTCCACCAATATACTCACACTCTCACCTCTGAACATGTCCAAACCATCGACGTCTGCTCTCTCTAGTCTCATCTCCAAAACATCCAACTTTGGGTGTCCCTCTAATGAGCTCATTTCTAATCCTATCCAACCTGCTCACTCCAAGTGAGAACCTCAGCATCTTCATTTCTGCTACCTCTAGTTCTGCTTCCTGTTTTTTCTTCAGTGCCACCGTCTCTAATCCGTACATCATGGCCAGCCTCACCACTGTTTTGTAAACTTTGCCCTGCATCCTAGCAGAGACTCTTCTGACACATAACACACCAGACACCTTCCACCAGCCTTTCCAACCTGCTTGAACCAGTTTCTTCACTTCCTTACCACACTCAGCATTGCTCTGTATTGTTTACCCTAAATATTTGAAGTCCTCTACCCTCGCTATCTCTTCTCCCTGGAGCCTCACTCTTCCCCCTCCACCTTTCTCATTCACGCACATATATTCTGTTTTACTTCGGCTAATCTTCATTCCTCTCCTTTCCAGTGCATGTCTCCATCTTTCTAATTGTTCCTCTGCATGCTCCCTGCTTTCACTGCATATCACAATATCATCTGTGAACATCATGGTCCAAGGGGATTCCAGTCTAACCTCATCAGTCAGCCATCCATTACCACTGCAAACAGGAAGGGGCTCAGAGCTGATCCCTGATGCAGTCCCACCTCAACCTTAAATTCCTCTGTCACACCTAAGGCACACCTCACCATTGTTCTGCTGCCATCATACATGTCCTGTACTATTTTAACATACTTCTCTGCCACACCAGACTTACGCATGCAGTACCACAGTTCCTCTCTTGGTACTCTGTCATAGGCTTTCTCTAGGTCCACAAAGACGCAATGTAGCTCCTTCTGACCTTCTCTGTACTTTTCCACGAGCATCCTCAAGGCAAATAATGCATCTGTGGTACTCTTTATAGGCATGACTCATTTTTTTCATTCATCAACTTATCAAAGTATTCTTTCCATCTATTCAGCACACTACTGGTCAACCAGACTACCAGTCAACACATTTCCATCTCTATCCTTAAACACCCTTACCTGCTGCACATCCTTCTTAATCTCTATCCCTCTGTCTGGCCAACTTGTAGAGAGCCTTTTCTGCTTCTTTCGTGTCCAACCTGGTGTACATGTCTTCATATGCCTCTTGTTTAGCCTTTGCCACCTCTACCTTTGGCCTACGTCGCATCTCGATGTACTCCTTTCGCCTCTCCTCAGTCCTCTCAGTATCCCACTTCTTCTTCACTTATCTCTTTCCTTGTATGACTCCTTGTATTTTGGGGTTACACCACCAAGTCTCCTTCTCCCCTTTCCTACCAAAAGACACACCAAGTACTCTCCTGCCTGTCTCTCTGTTTACCTTGGCTGTCGTAGTCCAGTCTTCCGGGAGCTTCTGCTGTCCATCGAGAGCCTGTCTCACGTCTTTCCGAAAGGCTGCACAACATTCTTCCTTTCTCAGCTTCCACTACATGGTTCTCTGCTCTACCCTTATCTTCTTAATCTTCCTACCCACCACCAGAGTCATCCTACACACCACCATCATATGCTGTCGAGCTACACTCTCCCTACCACTACTTTACAGTCAGTAATCTCCTTCAGATTACATCGTCTGCACAAAATATAATACACCTGCATGCTTCCACCTCCGCTCTTGTAGGTTACTATATGTTCCTCCCTCTTCTGGAAATAAGTGTTCACTACAGCCATTTCCATCCTTTTTGCAAAGTCCACCACCATCTGTCCCTCAAAGTTCCTTTCATGGATACCGTACTTCGCCATCACTTCTTCATCGCCCCTGTTTCCTTTTCCAATATGTCCATTACAATCTGCACCAATCACAACTCTCTTGCTGTCTGGGATGTTCAGAACTACTTCATCTAGTTCCTTCCAGAATTTCTCTTTCAGCTCGAGGTCACATCCTACCTGAGGGACATAGCCGTGAACCACATTATACATAACACCCTGAATTTCAAATTTTAGTCTCATCACTCGATCTGATACTCTTTTCACCTCCAAGACATTCTTAGCCAACTCTTCCTTTAAAATAACCCCTACTCCATTTCTCTTCCCATCCACTCCGTGGTAATTAGATGGATTAAAAATGCCTGATCTCTCAAGTTATTCTAGGGAAAAAAAGAGCAATACAGATAAGGAGGGTGAGTGGAGGTGCGACCTTTCGCATGGTGGTTTCAGGCGAGGGGGGGTGGGAGGAAGATCTCGGCGTGGTATGGGCTGGACTCCAATGTTGACAATCATCTTCATCCTGTTCATCCAACCATCCATCCTTCTTCTACCGCTTCTGCGGGCCGGGTCGCAGGATATCCTGACTTCCCTTTCCCCAGACACTTCATCCAGCTCTTCCAGAGAGATCCCAAGGCGTTCCATGGCCAGCCAAGAGACAGGGTGTCCTGGGCCGTCCCCGGGGTCTCTTTCTGGTGAGACGTACCCGGAACACCTCACCAAGGAGGCGTCCAGGAGGCATCCAGATCAGATGCCCCTGCCACCTCATCTGGCTCCTCTCAGTGTGTGGAGGAGCAACGGCTCGATACTGAGCCCCTCCCAGATGACCAAGCTTCTTACCCTATCTCTAAGGGAGGGCCTGAACACACTGTTAATTCAACTCATTTCAGCCGCTTGTATCCGGGATCTTGTTCTTTCGGTCACGACCCACAGCTCGTGACCATGGGTGAGGGTAGAAACATAGATCGGCTGGTAAATTGAGAGCTTCGCCTTTCGACTTAAATCCCTCTTTACCACAATGGATCAATACAAAGTCCGCATCACTGCAAACGCTGGATCGATCCACCTGTCAAAATCTCGCTCCAATTCTTCCCTCATTCATAAGCAAAACCCCAAGGTACTTGAAGTCCTTCACTTGGGGCAGGATCTCATCCCTGACCCAGAGAGGGCACGCCACCCCTTTCCATCAGAAAACCATGGTCTCAGATTTGGAGGTGCTGATTCTCATCTCAGCCGCTTCACACTCTGCTGCGAACCACTCCAGTGACCTTGGGAGATCACAGCTTCATGAAGCCAACAGAACCAAATTATCTGCAAAGAGCAGAGATGCAATGATGAGGCCACCAAACTGAACAACCTCTATTTCGCGGCTGCTCCAAGAAATTCTGTCCATAAAAGTTGTGAGGAAAATCGGTGACAAAGGGCTGTCTTGGCAGAGTCCAACTCTCACCTCTAATGAGTCTTATTGTCAAAATGTGGACCAAACTCTGACACCGGTCGTACAAGGACCGAACTGCCCGTATCAGGGGGTTCGGTACCACATAATCCCAACCCCCCCCCCCCCCCGCAGGACTTCTGAAAGGAGTGTTAATTAGTGATGCTTCCCATAACCGTTGAATACCCGAATGTATTGTATCTCACTTGTTTTATTTGGTTCAAAGACAACATTGTATTGTATCTCATTTGTTTTATCTGGTTCAAAGACAACATTGTTGTGGGATATCTTGACTGTTATCTCACTTGTTTTTCTAGTCAAGACGTCTAGACCGTTTCACACTCACTTGTTATCTGGTTCAAAGACGACCATTGTTGTGGGATATCTTGATTGTTATGTTTCTCAGAGCCTGAAGGACACACTTAGGTGTCAAATTTAAATTGGCTACAATTGTTGCGGCGCCAGGTGGGACGGGTAGGCCACCCGCCCTTTCTCTCGCACGCAACTGAAAAGTATAATAGAGAGATGCAGAGCACAAACAGGTAGAGTCTGCTGCGGGTTTCGTACGAATGCCCAGCTGGTTGACAAAGCGGACCTCTACCTGGGTGACGGCTCTCCACCTTCTCGGCGTAGGTAAGAGGCTCATATGATTGATTTCACGCAATGTCAACTGTGTTTTGAGAACTTGCATTTGGTCGAAATAAATATGCCAGTTATTGAGGCTAAATAGCATTTGGGAACGTTGGTCTTTTGTTGAGTGTCATCTTTGTCTCCTGAGCGCCGACCAGCACCGATCCTTTCAATAAAACATTTTTGGCGTTGTCGGCAGGATCGTGCAGGCTACGCGCAGGAGATAAAAACAGGATGCGTCGTTTTAGAAGGAAAACTAAGGGTGCGCAAGAGGCACCAGAGGAGGAGGTGGCGCCCGGGTGGGAAGGCATCACTTTCCGAGAGATAGAAGCTATCTTACGGGAGCGTGGGGGAGGCCCCGGACCGTGGACAGGAGTGAATCCCGCTGCCACGCCGCTGGCATTATGTGCTATGTTGAAGCGGGTGGATGTGAATGGTCGTGCTCCGCTGGGAGGCACGCAGCAGATGTTGTGGATGTGTGCGGAAGCTTGGAAAAATTGCGTGTTGGAGTTGGATAAGGTTAGAAGCCCAGAAAATCAAAAGGCGCAAGAGGTTATCCAGCTAGAGGTTATAGTGAAAGAATTAAAGGACCATTTGGCAAAAATGCAGAGTATAACGGAAAGAGCTGTAATGCATATCTCCCGAGTGGCGCGAAGAGGGCGAAAGAAGAAACCTCGTAAAATAGAACAAGCGCAAATCTGTTCATTCACCACTGGGCTGTCAGCACAGTGGAATCCGGAGGAGTGGAACGGGGATATGTGGGGGGATGATGATGATGATAATGATGTTGATGATGAATATGATAGAGGTGTAAGACTGGACCCGCCACCACAGACCAGGTTGTATCCCTCGTTAAAGGGGCTGCAGATACACCCTATCACGCAATGAAAAGAGCAGCGACGCGTGATACCGGATCAAATCCAGGATCTGATGGGGGCGGACGGTCGACCGATTCTGGATGAAAATGGCGAGCGAGTGCGGGGGCTGGTCCCACAAGCGCAGCCAGAGCCAGAATTGTTTATGACTAGAGAAGATTATACACAGGAAGAGACTACTCATATTGTAACAAAGTATCGTCAGAAACCGGGCGAACCGATCGATGTTTGGCTCATTCGGTTGCTAGAGGAAGGAGCTGATGCCGTTAATATAGATGCTGGGGATTATCAGCGGTTCGCAGCGCTTTCCACCGATAGCCAGCTAAACGCGGAATTCCAGGGAATGTGCAGAGTCATGGGCGGTGATGTAGGGCTCCCTCTCTCGGCGTTATATGGGGCAGCCACGCAGCTGATATTTCCATCATATCAAGATTGGCCAGAACTGAGAGGGCAATGGTCAACCATCAGGGATGCAGTGATGAGATTGACACGGTTGTGTATGAGGCACTCAATTTCGAGTGATGGCTCTGTGGAAATAAGAGATGGGGAGGTCCCGAAAATGATCCAGGATGCGATAATACGTGATGCTCCCCCACATTATAGAGCGGCGGTATTAACTATTTTGTTGGGTTCCGCTGACCTGACATTCTCGATGGTGAAAAGTAGGTTGGCGGAGTTAGCAACGCTCGGAGACTGGTCTAACGTGAGTGCGCCGCGTGATCGTGAACTACGTGAAAAACCGAGGGAAAATCGGAACAGTTTCGCGAAAAATGGAAAACCTGAGGGAAGCAGAAGTGATATGTGGAGGGCACTAATCAAAGCAGGGGTTCCAGCTGAGGAAATTGACGGGGTTCCTACAGGTTAGATGTTTCTCTGGAGGAGGCTTTCCTCAAATGACGATGGGCGTGGCGGAGTTAACCAGTATGCTCAAAGAGTTGATAAAGCCCCCTCCCAATGTCCCTCCTACCATTCCTCCTATTGCACCTCCCACAGCACCTCCCTTACCACGGGAGGAGGAGGAGACTTCGTCAAGCGAGGAGGAGGAGGAAGTGAGGCAAGTAGCAGCAGTGCAGCGACGGAAAAAGGGGAAGAAAGGCAAAAATAAACGACGCCATCATAGTGATGAATAGGATGATGGCCAAGCCCTGGTAGCTCGTCAACAACCGGCTCTGCGATGGTCTACTAGTGATATTAGACCTCATGTGAGGATAGAAATTTATTGGGATAAATCAGTTCAAACAGTAACAGCGTTAGTAGATACCGGGGCGGAGGCCTCAATAATTTATGGAAATCCAGAGAAAATGAAAGGACCCCTAGTACCATTAACAGGACAAGGAGGAAAAGTGGTTTATGGAAAACATGTAAACTTACCTTTGAAAATCGGAAATATGCCTGTAAAAACATATATGGTGATTGTAACCCCTATCCCAGAGTGGATAGTGGGTATGGACATATTAGCCGGAATGACACTTTATTTGACAGCCGGGAGATTTGAATTCGGTGTAAATCCACTGAAAGTTCATGCAGTATTGGTGGGTAAAGTGAAAATGCCACCTTTTCCGATACCACAAGCTACACAAAGTCAAAAGCAATACCGGATACCTGGAGGACAGGAAGAAATTTCGGCGACCATTAAAGAATATTTAGAAGCTGGTGTATTGAAAACGGTGACGACAAACTGGAACAATCCATTGTGGCCAGTCAGGAAATCAGATAACTCTTGGAGGATGACAGTAGACTACAGAGGATTGAATAAACACACACCTGCATTGACTTCCGCGGTGCCCGACGCAGTGACAATTATAGAACGAGTGCAACATCATCCCGGAACGTGGTATGGGGGTCATAGATTTGGCTAACGCATTTTTCACTATTCCCATTCCTGAGAATAGGATGAATCAATTTGCGTTTACCTGGGAAGGGCGCCAATACACGTTTACCAGACTACCTCAGGTAGTTCCTAAAGAAATAATGATATAACATTATGTCGATGACATACTAGTGCAAGGAACGAGCGGGGAAGAGGTGAAGGAAGTTCTAGGACAGCTAATACAGCACATGAAAGGGTTCGGATGGGAAATTAACCCTGCAAAGGTCCAAGGACCTTCACAAACGGTGAAATTTCTAGGAATCATCTGGAACAAAGGGGAAAGGGAAGTGGCAGAAAAAGCTAAGGCTAAAATTGCTAACTTTCCAGTTCCACACACCAAGGCAGATGCTAGGAAATACATCGGGTTGTTTGGATTTTGGAGGAATCATATTCCTCATTTGGGACAGATACTTCAACCTCTCTACAAATGCACTAAGAAAAAGGAGGACTTTAGTTGGGGAGAAGAACAACAGCGATCATTTGATATGGCGAAGGAAGCGATACAGCAAGCAGTGTCATTGGGAAAAATGAAATCGGGACCGGTAGAATTACAGGTGTCAGCGTTAAATGAGTACGCTAACTGGAGTTTGTGGCAAAAGCAAGATAGGATTCGTAAACCCTTGGGATTCTGGTCGAGAAAGCTCCCAGAAGTAGGCCTAAGGTACACACCTTTTGAAAAGCAGCTATTAGCATGCTATTGGGCATTGGTTGAAACTGAGGCTCAAACGGCGGGCCACGAGGTGTTAATGAGAACACATATACCGATTTTGACATGGGTTAAAGGTAACCCGACGACACATAGAATAGGAACCCCACAGGAAGCTAGTATCATCAAATGGAAATGGTATGTGTCTGAGCGAATTAAAATAGGGGAAAAAGGAGTCTCTATGTTGCATGAACAAGTTGCAGATGCTCCGGGGGATGGAGAGACGCCGTTCGAGGTACATCCTCTCGAAGAGTCTCCAGTAAAGGCGGGAAAACGATGGGACGACCGAGATAAGGAGGGAAAAGAGCGTGCTTGGGTCACTGATGGGTCGTGCCAATACATTGCTGGTAAACGGCGATGGAAGGCCGGGGCGTTCAACCCACAACTCGGACAATCCCTAGAAGAATTAGGAGAAGGAAAGAGTAGTCAATGGGCTGAATTGAAGGCAGTACATATGGTAATTATGCAAGGAGGGCCGCAAGGACTCTGCATATTTACAGACTCGTGGTCAGTAGCCCAGGGGCTTCTAACGTGGATGCCCACATGGCATGCCACGGGGTGGAAAATTAATTCAAAAGAAGTTTGGGGAAAAGAGTTGTGCGCGGACATTTGGGAAAAAGCTAAAACTATTCCCATCACTGTGGTGCATGTGAGGAGACTCAGCAGCTCTCTATAACAAAGCTGCAGATCACCTAGTAAAAATCATGACAGAAGTAAGAGAGTCTAGCCCAGGATTAGCTAGATGGGCTCATGTTAAAGCAGGACATTGGGGAGTACAAGGAACTCTCCAGTGGGCTCGAGACAGGGGCATAGACCTGAAGTTCGACGATGTCAGAACCGCTATTGCAGAATGTGAAGAATGTCAACATCAGAGGCGAGGTGTTCCTCAGCATGTGGCAGGACAGCTACACAGGGGTAAGACCTCCGGACAGATCTGGCAGATGGATTTTGTTGGACCACTGCCACAGTCGCAGGGCTGTAAATATGCCTGCTCCGCAGTAGACACATTCTCAGGGGTTCTGGTAGTTCATCCCAGTAAAACAGCAAAACAACAAAGCACAATACGATGTTGAGAAGTAATACAGAGGTATTATGGAACACCAGTTCAAATACAGACGGATAATGGAACGCATTTCACAGGGAATGTGGTAAAAGAGTGGGCAAAGACTCACCATGTAGAATGGATCTATCACATTCCCTATTATCCGCAGGCTGCTGGGCTAATAGAGCGAATGAATGGAATTCTTAAGGAAACATTGAAAAAGCTATCTCGAAACAGAACGCTGGACAAATGGTGCAAAGACTTACCTGAGGCGGTGAATCAGATTAATAATAGACCGCTTGGGTCGGGAATAACGCCCCTAATACGAATGATAATGGGGGAACCGGTACAAAATTCCAATGGGGAAATTAAAATCTGGAAAATTGATCCTCAAGCTGAAATTCCCGTACGAGCTACTCCAGGCTCAGCGGGATTGGATTTGAAAATCCTCACAAACATCACTCTGGTTCCCAATGAAATCCAAATAGTGAAAACAGGATTGGGGCTCCAATCTCCACCAGGGACATATGGATACATTCTACCACGAAGTGGGTTATCACTAAAAGGGTTAACAATTCAAGCCGGAGTAATTGATGCGGACTATCAAGGAGAAATTGGAGTGGTATGCAAATTATTAGCAGAACAGCCCCTGACATTGGAAAGAGGGGACAAAATTGCTCAATTGATAGTGAAGCCTTGCCTTGTAACCAAGGTAAAAGAAATACCTAAACCTGTGATGATAACCACCAGAGGGGAGGGAGGATTTGGCTCCACTGATTTGGCAGGGGCAAAAGTTTGGGTAAAACAGCCAGACGGTCCTCCCCGAGCAGCAGAAATTATAGCTCAAGGGCAAGATGCTACTGTGAGCGTCTTATATCCTGGAGAGGAAAAATGGGTAAATGTACCGGTGTCAAAATGTTATACAAGAGAGAACTAATCACATGTTTGTAGTATGCACTATTTGTCGTAACACAGATGCCGTGGTGGTATTTGCTGATTGGAAGACCATCATCGGAGAGGCGCCATGGCCGGAGCAGGGAAGACCGAGGGCCCAAGAGGTGGCAGTGTCGTCTGCTGGTTCACGCGTATCCTTGTCCTTGGTGCCATGGTCCAACTCTGCTGCGCAATGACGGAGGGTGACAAATTGGAGCAGGTCCAGTGGCTCCGCATAAAATGGAAAAGAAGTACCCGGGACCGTACTCAAGGAGGCTACACCTGTCCAGCTTACCAAACTTGCGACGTGGTAAACGTCACCAGCAATTGTCAGATGTGGAAGTGCAAAAGGTGCCTTGGAGGGAAGGACATTCCGGTGGTGGAACAAGGATGCAACTTAACCGTTACTTCAGTAGTCCCCATGTGCCACTACAACAGGACGACCGAGACCTGCAATGAGCACAACTGGACGAGGTGGACAATTACCGTAAAGGAAACTCTGTTTTTTTTTTTAACAGCGCTGAAATCTCGGGACGGAACACATTTTTGAATATAATATGGGTGTTACCTGGGAAACCTAATGCTATAAGAACACACATAGCACCAGTATTAGATACCTGTACACACATAGCACAAGCCAGGGTTAAAACCCGAGTGTACTGGGAAATAAAATTCCCCGATATACCACACTGTACACGAAGACGTAGAGCTTGGTATGATACTCTCTTAGGAGGAACGGGAACACCGTTTGGTATAGCTAATGCTGCAGATAACGAAGTAACCAGAACAATGTTATCTAACACAGGGCAACATGCATCAGTGGCTATACATCAAGTAGGGGTATGGCTTCCAAAAGCTATGATAGGGCAATTGGAAAACACAGATGTTTGGAAAAAGGCATTTACATGGGAGTTAAAATTATGGAATGAAACATATGATGCGTTAAAGAATCTATCACATAGAGGTAATTGGACAACCTGTGCATTGCAAATGATACATGCGGAAGCTCAAAAAGAGCGATTTCAGAGAATAATGACAACGGAAAATTATCACGAATGGAGACGGGTTTGGAATATTAGTAGCAAACTTTGGTTACAGTTACACACGGAGCGAACAAAATGCAACAGTACATATTGTGCTGGGTATTGGACTCAGTACAATGTGTCTACTGTCAAAACGATATGTAAGTATCAAGTATTACCGGTGATTACTGCCACAGGATTTTGGTTTTTACATCTGGATGGAGAGTGGATGGATGTGGGAACTAATCCGACTTATGAGATGAAAATGTGTGACGAAACAGACAGAGGAATGGCGTGTACATTACAACAGGGACACAGCAATCCATGTTTAACCGACTCAGAGGCTGTACTTTGTGATTGGACGAGGGAGCCACGAAGGGAGATGTTGTGGCAAATCGGACCACACGCTCCATGTGTGGCAACAATGCAAAATAATTCACAAGTACCATTGGTTCCTTTCGTTGGTTGCTTATATAATGTGCACCTATGGCATTGGGGAAACCAGACGTATCGTTTGACGAATTACTCTATGTCTAATCGGCTGACACAAGTACAATGGGATGTACTAAAGAATCCCTGGAACCTCTCACTGGAGCGTTTCAAATGCGCATTGGAACAATCCACTGAAGTTCAGAAAATTATACAGTCACATACGTCTAACATCTCCAAGCTCATGGTGTCCACATTAGTAGCCAGCGGACGGGTACAACATGCTGCTAAAATAGTACAACAGTCCTCAGCCCATCACTGGTGGGACATCTTTTCAGGGATGTCAGTCACTGCTAGGAGGACTTTGGTGCCCCCTCTGATTCTGTTGGTTGTTATAATAATATTGCTATCACTATGTAATCTGCTAACGTGTATCTACGTAAGACATCCGAGCTGAAGTGGAGTGGGTGATTATGCAACGCATGAGATGATTGTATGCCTTGAGAAAAGTAATGGACACTTCGGTATCGAGAACTATACTGTTAAGTTGGTGCCTCACCCCACTCATATATATACATTTATGCTAGATGGCAAGGATGTTTATCACATCAATATATTCACAGAAACCTAACGTTGCGGGAATTATGGTCCATGTTCTTTCATGACATCATGAATCACACTGGAAATGGAATAGTGTTACCATCGACGTTTGACGGGTATATGTTAGGTCCAAAGCACGGACTTCTCGCTCAATGTGGACCCAGAGGCTCCGGCACCAGGATAAAATGATGAGACAGAGGCAGAGTTGTTTTTTACCAAACTGCAGTTTGGGGAGAGCTCGGGGGGAGAAGAACATATTCTCCACGCCCGCACGTAAGACTCTCTCCGAGCTTTCCCAAAACCACACATTTTATTGAGTTTCACACATAGGGTGGGGGAGAGCAGGTTTCACAAGACAAGTAAAGTTGTTTTGCAGAGACAATTAATCTTCTCAAGGCCGGGTGTCCTCTGATTAGACACAGTTCTTCCTGTTACAAAAACCCACAAGAATGCAGCTATCATAAATTTGCAGTCACTTTGAGCTCTTAAGCTTCCCATAGACAAACAGTACACACACGCATCTTTGCACAGTAACAGAGTTATTAAAAGAGATTTATGACACATGAGGTGATACATTTCACAGGCCTCTGTGAAATGTGTAAGCTTATCTTACAGTATATCAACTAATATGTGAAGCCTCAAGAGTGGAATGAAAGGAGTGTTAATTAGTGATGCTTCCCATAACCGTTGAATACCCGAATGTATTGTATCTCACTTGTTTTATCTGGTTCAAAGACAACATTGTATTGTATCTCATTTGTTTTATCTGGTTCAAAGACAACATTGTTGTGGGATATCTTGACTGTTATCTCACTTGTTTTTCTACTCAAGACGTCTTGACCGTTTCACACTCACTTGTTATCTGGTTCAAAGACGACCATTGTTGTGGGATATCTTGATTGTTATGTTTCTCAGAGCCTGAAGGACACACTTAGGTGTCAAATGTAAATTGGCTACAATTGTTGCGGCGCCAGGTGGGACGGGTAGGCCACCCGCCCTTTCTCTCCCACGCAACTGAAAAGTATAATAGAGAGATGCAAAGCACAAACAGGTAGAGTCTGCTGCGGGTTTCGTACGAACGCCCAGCTGGTTGACAAAGCGGACCTCTACCTGGGTGACGGCTCTCCACCTTCTCGGCATAGGTAAGAGGCTCATATGATTGATTTCACGCAATATCAACCGTGTTTTGAGAACTTGCATTTGGTCGAAATAAATATGCCAGTTATTGAGGCTAAATAGCATTTGGGAACGTTGGTCTTTTGTTGAGTGTCATCTTTGTCTCCTGAGCGCCGACCAGCACCGATCCTTTCAATAAAACAACTTCCCGGGAGACACGGTCGAACGCCTTCTCCAAGTCCACAAAACACGTAGACTGGTTGGGCAAACACCCATACACCTTCGAGGATCCTGCTGAGGGTGGAGAGCTCGTCCACTGTTCCACGGCCAGGACGAAAGCCACATTGTTCCTCCTGAATATGACATTCGAAAATCTGACGGACCCTTGTCTCCAGCACCCCTGAATAGAACTCCTCAGGGAGGCTGAGGAGTGCGATCCCACTATAGTTGGACCACACCCTCCGGTCCCCCTTCTGATAAAGTCTGCCAATCTAGAGGCACTGTCCCCGATGTCCACACGATGTTGCAGAGGCAAGTCAATCAGGACAGCCCCACAACTCCCAGAGCATTCAGGAACTCCAGGCAAATCTCATCCACCCCCTGGACTCTGCCGCCAAGGAGCTTTTTTAAGGGACAACTGTCATGAAATGGATGATTTTTAGGATGTTATTAATGAAAAAACGGCAGCCAATATGGGCCCATGCATTTTTTCACCACAAAACATGAATTTAGCATATACAGCTTTTTGTAACTCCCACCATGAAAATCCTCTCGAGGGATTTGTTTTCGAGAAGAAGCAGGAAGGGACCCAAATGGAGGAAGAATCCCATACCGGATTAACAACCCCTGCCCCCGGCACTGCTAACCTGCAGGGTGTCGGTGGAAATTCAGCTACTGTGGGTCGAAGACAAAAAAAAAAATGAGGAAAGCGGATACGTTGACAGAAGAAGAGGAGGAATGCACAGAGCCTACAACTGAGTGTAGGGACTTTGAATTTTGGAGATTATAACAGGAAAAGCTCAGGAGTTGGTCTCCCACGAGAAGGGGGACCCACGTTACCCTTTCGGGCTGTGCACGGCTGAGCCCCATGGGTGCAGGCCTGGCCACCAGGGGCTCACCTTCTCGCCCCAGCTCCAGAGGGGCACACTGGTGACATTCATCAGACCTAAAATTGCATTCAGTCTAGGAGATGAGAACCCAACATCTCCTGCAGACTGTTTGGTTGTCTTTGTCGTCGAGGGGAAATTCTGAGGTGTTGATAGCTTTAAAGGGGGCAGGAAGAAGTGTGGGAGATTAAAAGTGCTGGCACATTCCATCTGTCATTTGCGCCTCTGATTGTTTGGATGACCCAAATGAGTCTGTCTGAACCTTGTCTCACCTTGTCTCTTGTTCCTCCGTTTGGGAACAACTGCATCCTTTGGACCTTGATGTTTGCGAAACAGTGAATGATGTACGCAGTAAAAAATGTTGGGAGCCAATAAATCCTTTTCTATTTAGACAAACTATCTGCTTTGTAAAGATGTTTATGCTTCCAAAAATTGCAGAAATTGTCAATGAAACACGGCTAGTGCAGTACACACATCGCTTAACACTTACTACCAGTGGGGGAAGAATGGACTGGGAGATTTACAGGTAGACTGTTCCAGCGTCGGCAGTTATGGAGACTCTCTATTTTCATCCCTCCTTGAATTGATGTCATATTCCAAAAAAGGCATTCAAAGTTATTTCGGGATTTGACTTTCTGAAGCAGTCCAGTCTTTTTCATCAGTCCTGGGAACAGTTCGGGATCTTCTCAGAGGAGCTCGGTGAAGTGGCTGCGCATAAGGAAGTTCGGTCTTCCCTGCTTTCGCTGCTGCCCCTTTGATCCCATGCTAGATCAGTCAAAGTCAATGGCTAAATTCTTGAGTAAAAACTGTACTGACTACGTCAATGAAAACCCAACTCAAACTTAACTCCTTTAATTGAGTTCATGGTGGCTAATATGCTTGGTCCATTGGTCTGGAACAAACACTCAAGAACATTTACATTCTTTTTGTTATTTTATTCCCGATTTGGAAGAGAAGAGGTTGCGATTCTGTGTTGTGATCTGTGTTCTGCATTGATGATGATGATGAAAGTTAAAATGTCGTGGCCAGTTTTCGATGTTATCTTAATAATTTGCGAAAAATACTAAAACCAAAGACTTGAGCACTCCTTGATTGTCAAGTTTTCCTCTTGAGTCATCGTCACAAAGGATATTCACTCCATCAACTGAAAAACAAATAAAATAATTGCAATTGAGAGGTGTTACTTAACATTTCGACAAAAATGTATCTATATATTCTTATCAGTCCTGAAATGATGACAATGTACAGTATAAAAAAAATCCACTTTTAAAGAATGAAGAGATGTTTCTAAATATATCATACGTTTGAAGATGAGTACTGAAAATGTGCAAAGAGAACTACAGTATGTTCTGAAATGCATTAAAATGTTTTTCACCATTTTAACGTTTTCTTGATTTTTTGGGGGTGTGTGGCTAGATGTGGGCCAAGTGGCACACTGGGGCCCAGACATGAGTTGCTCTGAGCCCACTACATAAAACTTTGAGCACTTAGCATCGACAGTTATCTAGCACAACTGCAATGAGCAGTTGGCTAGCTAGCTAAACTTACCCCCCCTCCCCCCAAAAAATATTTTTTGCTTCTGATCAGCTGTAGGTGAGGCATAGAGTGCACAGAAAAACTGAGGAGGGGTACAGTTTGTTTTTTAATGTCCAAATTTACAGCCAGTGTGTGGACTGGAGCTTTGGGCTGGTGTGGCTGCTTGACAGCATCGCTTTGTTGTCCATGAGGGCATGGAAATCATAGAGACAAGGTGAATCTCGCTCCTCCCTCCACCATTGGTTGGGGGGGGGGGGGGCACAGGTTCTGTTGTTTGTGCTGGCAACCAGATCAGGGTGTACCCTGCATCCTAACCGTTGACACCTGGGATAGGCTCGAGCACTCCCCGCGACTCTTGTGAGGATACCCGGCAAAAGAAAATGGATGGATAATATTGATGGCTTCTTTGTTTTTCCAGTTTAATAGAATTGTTTTCTTAGCAATAGTTAATGCAATGAGTAATGATTGTTTACATATATAAAGAAGGTCAATTAAGCTGAAGTCGCCAAGTATACACAATCTGGAGGAAAGTGGAATCCTAAATATAAAAATAAAAGATTGTTTTGTGTAACCAAAGTCTAGAAGTATTGAATTGGTATCATCATTGGTATCATACCATCAAAATAGGTATCTGGGGTATTTTGGGTGCATTGCACACCAATATTTGACGGAGAAAAGACCATTTTGTGTCACGACCAGAACACGGGGTTGGACCCAAATGCACGACTCAGGAGACGAAGAGGCAGTTCGGGAAATGTATTTATTCAGTCCAGTGTCAGGGATCAGCCAGGCAGTCAACGGGAGCAGCAGTAACAAGCATAGGAGGCAGGTCATCCTTAAAACGAAAGCGGTACTTCAGGGGTCCAGTGGCGACGTCTAAAATTTCAGTCCAACACTTCCACTACCAGTCCTCATGCTCCGGCTGTTTTTCTCGCTGCTGTTCAGGCACCAGGGCCTCAATCCGAACGGTTTTCCAGTGCAGTTTCACACTAATGCCTTCCTGAGCGGTCACCTCCTGCATCGGGGAGTTCATGAGGCGAAGCACAACGTTGTCGCTAGGGTGGTTTGGGGATCTGGAGTCCTGATCCAACTCATTGACCTGCAAGGGTTTGGCCTCATGGGTTCTGGTGTCGTTCTTAAGATACAGGCAGTGAGTCTGATCTTCTTTTCCTTTCACGCGATTTACCCCTGTCCAGCTTTGATCGTCGTTCGGCCAAAGTCTACATGACTGTCCCAACCACCAGCGAGGGTTACATCTCTAATCACGGCTTCCACTGTCAGTGTCTGTGTGCTTATCTCGACATCCACCGTTGTCTGGAGCACCTGGCTAACCGATTCTCACAGAGAAAGAATCGCAGACTTTTGCAGTCACAGTGACGAGAAAGAGAGAGAGAGAGAGAGAGGGAGGCGGACCTGGAGAAGCACCAAACCCAGCGTTCAGTATTTCTGTGCAAGGTGATCGGGTAATAGGGGACGGGCAAGACGACTTTTCACCAGGCCTTCATAGTCTGCAACACTGTGAACAACGCAAGCAGCGACAGTGCCTTCTCCCCCTTTGCCATAAACGCGGTCCAAATCAGCAATCAAGAGAATTCCCTTATCCTCAACGAAGTGGATGTGGACGGGGACTTTCTGAAGGCGTCGGACTCCCACTGCTACGTCACTTGTCTCATGTTTGATGCCAGTAATCCACATTCCTTTGACTACTGCGCCAGCATATACAAGGAACTTTACATGGATAGTGACATCCCGTGTGTACTGGTGAACTGGAGCGACATCTGGGGGTGGTGTGGAGAAAGTAACTTTTTTGATAAACTGCCAGAAAATGTAACAGGTTACTGTGCTTTGATAACTCTATTATTGCCACTGACTATTCGTCCTATGTCTGTTGATGAATTAACATCTATTGTACATGCAGCTCCACCCATACCCTGGCACACACAGAGGCGCGTCAGAATGGCAACAACAAGGCGATCCAACATACATTTACTCCATCGGTGTTCCTCGTGGTGTTTCAAAAGAGTACAAATTAGTAGATCAAATCAGGATTTGAGTCCTTCCTCTGTTGGTGGTGTATAACCAACAAGAACGTAGACCGGCTCAACTACATTCATTACAGCGTACAAAAATTGGGCAATCGGATACAGAGAGGGTTTGAGGCTGTGCATGAACAGCTGTCTCCTCCATCACTTATGGCATTCCAAAACCGAATAGGTGTTCATATGTTGCTGACTGAGAAGGGAGGAGCATGTGCTATGTTCGGAGATTAATGATGCACATTTATTCCTAACAACACAGCAGTTGATGGGAGTCTCACGAAAGCCATAAAGGGACTCCGAACCCTGAACGCTAAGATGGGTGAGCATTCCGGTGTTGACACCTCCATGTGGGACTTCTGGACAAATGCCTTTGGAAAATACAAAGCCATTGTGTCCTCAATATTGGTATCAATTTGTGTTTTTGCAGCAATTTTGACCTTATGTGGATGTTGTTGTATTCTGTCTACATTCTCTCATTTTAAGATTTATTGAACAGCAAAGAAGTAACGAAATGGGTCCAGCACCTGGTGGAAGGTCTCTGGTGTTCTATGTGAGAGAAGAGTCTCTGCTAGGATGAAGGGCAAAGTTTATAAAACAGTGGTGAGGCCGGAATGCATGGGAAGAGAAATGGAGTAGGGGTTATTTTAAAGGAAGAGCTGGCTAAGAATGTCTTGGAGGTGAAAAGACTGTCAGATCAAGTGATGAGACTAAAATTTGAAATTCAGGCTGTTAATGCAGCCATATGGGGGCACAAACCAGTGCAATCTGTAGGCCGGTCCCAAGCCCGGATAAATGCAGAGGGTTGCGTCAGGAAGGGCATCCGGCGTAAAAACTGTGCCAAACAAATATGAGCGTTCATCTAAAGAATCCCATACCGGATCGGTCGTGGCCCGGGTTAACAACGCCCGCCCCCGGCACTGCTAACCTACAGGGCGTCGGTGGAAATTCAGCTACTGTGGGTCGAAGACAAAGAAGAGGAGGAAACCGGATCCAGCGTCAGAAGAAAAAGAGGAATGCACAGAGCCTACAACTGAGTGTAGGGACTTTGAATGTTGGGACTATGACAGGAAAAGCACAGGAGTTGGTTGACATGATGATTAGGAGAAAGGTTGATATTCTGTGCATCCAAGAGAGCAGGTGGAAAGGTAGTAAGGCTAGAAGTTTGGGAGCAGGGTTTAAATTATTCTACCACGGAGTAGATGGGAAGAGAAATGGACTAGGGGTTATTTTAAAGGAAGAGCTGGCTAAGAATGTCTTGGAGGTAAAAAGAGTATCAGATCGAGTGATGAGACTAAAATTTGAAATTGAGGGTGTTATGTATAATGTGGTTAGCGGCTATGCACCACAGGTAGGATGTGACCTAGAGTTGAAAGAGAAATTCTGGAAGGAACTAGATGAAGTAGTTCTGAGCATCCCAGACAGCGAGAGAGTTGTGATTGGTGCAGATTGTAATGGACATATTGGTAAAGGAAACAGGGGCGATGAAGAAGTGATGGGTAAGTACGGCATCCAGGAAAGGAACTTTGAAGGGCAGATGGTGGTGGACTTTGCAAAAAAGATGGAGATGGCTGTAGTGAACACTTATTTCCAGAAGAGGGAGGAACATATAGTGACCTACAAGAGCGGAGGTAGAACCACGCAGGTAGATTATATTTTGTGCAGACGATGTAATCTGAAGGAGGTTACTGACTGTAAAGTAGTGGTAGGGGAGAGTGTAGCTCGACAGCATAGGATGGTAGTATGTAGGATGATTCTGGTGGTGGGTAGGAAGATTAAGAAGACAAAGGTAGAGCAGAGAACCATGTGGTGGAAGCTGAGAAAGGAAGAATGTCGTGCGGCCTTCCGGAAAGAGGTGAGACAGGCTCTCGATGGACAACCGAAGCTCCCGGAAGACTGGACTACGACAGCCAAGGTAATCAGAGAGACAGGCAGGAGATTACTTGTGTCTTTTGGTAGGGAAGGGGAGAAGGAGACTTGGTGGTGGAACCCCAAAATACAGGGAGTCATACAAGGAAAGAGATTAGCGAAGAAGTGCGACACTGAGAAGACTGAGGAGAGGCGAAAGGAGTACATCGAGATGCGACGTAGGGCAAAGGTAGAGGTGGCAAAGGTTAAACAAGAGGCATATGAAGACATGTACACCAGGTTGGGCAGACAAAGGGATAGAGATGGGAAGGATGTGCAGCAGGTAAGGGTGATTAAGGATAGAGATGAAAATGTGTTGATTGGTGTCTGGGTTATCCGAGGTGGGCTCTCCAATCTTTGGGGTTGAGGTCATAGAGGTGGTTATAAAGCTCCTCAGTGGCAAGGTCCCAGTGATGAATAAAATTTGCACAGAGTTCCTAAAGCTCTGAATATTGTGGGGCTATCCTGGTTCACACGCCTTTGCAACATCCTATGGACATCAGGGACAGTGCCTTCGGATTGGCAGATTCGGTGGTGGTCCCCCTTTTAAGGAAGGGGGACAGGAGTGTGTGTTCCAACTACAGGGGGAATCAAACCCCTCAGCCTCGCTGGTAAGGTCTATTCAGGGGTGATGGAGAGGACCTTCGGGAAGTATAATCTCATATTTAGGAGGAGCAATGTGGTTTTTGTCCTGAACTGGGAACAGTGGAGTAGCTTTCCACCCTCGGCAGGGTCCTCATGGGTGGATTGGAGTTCACCTAACCAGTCAACATGTATTTTGTCGACTTGGAGGTGTTCGACCATGTCCCTCGGGGAGTACTATGAGGGGTGCTTCATGAATACGGAGTACCGGACCACCTGATATGGGCTGTTCGGTCCCAAAATGACTGGTATAAGAGTTTGCTCCGCATTGCTGGCAGTAAATTGGACACTTTTCCGGTGAGAGTTGGACTCAGTCAAGCCTGCCCTTTGTCACCAATTCTATTCATAACTATGGACAGAACAGCCAAGGCAAAGAGGGGGTCTGGTTTAGTCACCTCAGTACTGGAGCTTTGCTTTTTGCAGATGATGTGGTTCTGTTGGCTTCATCAAATCAAGATCTCCAACACTCACTGGAGCCGTTTGCCTTTGAGTGTCAAGCGGCTGGGATGAGAATCAGTACCTCCAAATTTGAGACCATTTTACTCACTCAGAAAAGTGTGGTGTGCCTTCTTCAGGTCAGGGATGAAATCCTGCCTCAAGTGGGGGAGCTCATGTATCTTTGGGTCTTATTCACGAGTGAGGGAAGAATGGAGCAAGAGATCGACAGGCGGATTGGTGCTGCGTCTGCAGTAATGTAGAGTTTTTATCGGTCCGTTGTGGTAAAGAGGGAGCTAAGTCGAAAGGCGAAGCTCTCAATTTACCAGACGGTCTATGTTCCTACCATCGCCTGTGGTCATGAGCTGTGGGAAAGATGCCTGAACCAAGATCTGAACCCCAAACCTTGGAAATGTTAGGCAGATATGATCATCACCATGCAACTATTATTAAAACTAGTATTTTCTTCACGGAAAAAATTCATAAAAAAAAAAAAAAAAAAGCCTCTGCTGCGTGGATCAAGACACACCGACTCATCATGTCTATACGTGATGACATGCCCCGTTTAGTCATCACTGGTTGCAAATGATCACGTGACATTGCTTGGCCAATCAGTGCAAATTCAGTGCACTCAGGAGTGATCCAATGTGTAAATTCCATCGTAGTATATCGTGTAGTTACTTTCTTCATATTTTAATCCATACTATGTCGAGCAAAAAAAGAAAGTGGTCAGACGAATATGTACAAATGGATTCTCGTATCATGTAACGGGATGGGAGTCATCATCCTATCTGCATGATTTGCAATGCCAAATTGAGCAACTCGAGCCTCGCACCGGCAAAACTAAAGGAACACTTCGAAAAGCTGCATTTAGATGGGGAATATAAGAACACAACGCTTGCTGAATTAAAGGTGAAAAGAGCCAGCGTCGTTGATAAGGCCGCTCTACCTGCTCTTGGATTTGTACCCGTGAACAAACCGATTGACACAGCATCATATGAATTTGCATACCTTATCGCAAAGCAGGGCAAGCCACACACCATTGGTTAAACACCAACCAGCTGGGTTAAAGACAGCGAATCTGATACTCGGAACACCGGCCGAAGGTAGATAATCCCAAATTCCTCTTCGAAATGACACCATTAGAGACAGAATACAGGACACGATGAAAGACATGTTGGCTCAAGTCGTCTTGTAGATCTGATTTTAAGCCCGGTGAAATTCAGCCTTCAACTCGACGAGACCACAGACTTTGCTAATCTAAGCCAGTTTGCTGTTTTTGTGCGGTATGTGAAAGATGACATGAGAAAAGAAGAGTTTTTATTTTATAAGCCTCTTACAACAACAACTCAGGCAGCCGATGTGAAGAAGCTTGTGGATGACTTCTTCAGAAACAAACTTTCGAGGGATATGGTTTCTGCAGTTTGTACGGACGGAGCTCCAGTCATGCTGGGAAGAAATTCTTTTGGTGCGCTAGTAAAAGTCGATGCACCATACATCATTGTGGGGCATTGTATTCTACAAAGACATGCATTGGCAACAAAAACAATTGCCCCCAGATATGATAGAAGTACTAAAAAGGGGGACAGGAGCAGAATGTGTGAACTATGTTTGAAATAGTGCTCTGAGGCACTGAATCTTTAGTGAGCTGTGTAAAGAAATGGGCGCTGGGTTCGAAGCACTTACAGTGAAGAAAATAAGTATTTGAACACCCTGCTATATTGCAAGCTCTCCCACTTATAAATCATGGAGGGGTCTGAAATTTTCATCGCAGGTGCAAGTCCACTGTGAGAGCGATCATATAAAAAGAGAGATCCAGAAATCATAATGCATGACTTTTTAAATTATTTATTTGTTTGATACAGCTGCAAATAAGTATGTAAACACCCTTAATATTTGGTACAGTAGCCTTTGTTTGCAATTACAAAGGTCAAACATTTCCTTTAGTTGTTCACCAGGTTTGCACACACTGCAGGAAGGATTGTGTCCCACTCCTCCACACAGATCTCTAGATCAGACAGGAATCTGGGCTGTTGCTGAGAAACACGGAGTTTCAGCTCCCTCTAAAGATTTCTTATTGGGTTTAGGTCTGGAGACTGGCTAGGCCATGCCAGAACCTTAATATGCTTCTTTCGGAGCCACTCCTTGCTTTTCCTGGCTGTGTGCTTCGGGTCATTGTCATGTTGAAATACCTAGCCACGACCCATATTCAATGCTCTGACTGAGGGAAAGAGGTTGTTCCCCAAAATCTCACAATACATGGCCGCGGTCATCATCTCCTTAATACAGTGCAGTCGTCCTGTCCCATGTGCAGAAAAACACCCCCAAAGCATGATGCTACTACCCCCATGCTTTACAGTAGGGATGGTGTTCTTGGGATGAAACTCATCATTCGTCTTCCTCCAAAGACAGTTAGTGGAATTATGAACAAAAAGTTCAATTTTGGTCTCATCTGACCACAAAACTTTCTCCCATGACTCTTCTATATCATCCAAAGGGTCATTGGCAAACTTAAGACGGGCCTTGACATGTGCTGGTTTAAGCAGGGAAACTTTCCGTGCCATGCACGATTTCAAACCATGACGTCTTCGTGTATTACCAACAGTCACCTTGGAAACGGTGTTCCCAGCTCTTTTCAGGTCATTGACCAAGTCCTGTCGTGTAGTCCTGTGTTGATTCCTCACCTTTCTCAGGATCATTGAGACCCCACGAGGTGATATCTTGCATGGGGGTCCCACCGATTGAGATTGACAGTCATGTTTAGCTTCTTCCATTTTCTAATGATTGCTCTAACAGTGAACCTTTCTTCACCAAGCTGCTTGGCAATTTCTCTGTCCCCCTTTCCAGCCGTGTGGAGTTGTACAATTTTGTCTCCCGTGTCTTTGGTCTTTGCCATGTTACAAGTTTGAGTCTTACTGATTGTATGGGGTGGACAGGTGTCTTTATGCAGCTAACGACCTCTTAAAGGTGCATCTAATTCAGGATAAAATGTGGAGTGGAGGTGGACTTTTAAAACCGGACTAACAGGTCATTGAGGGTCAGAATTCTAGGTGATAGACAGGTGTTCAAATACTTATTTTCAGCTGTAACACACAAATCGTTTTTTCTTTTTAGATTATCTCTCTCACAGTGGGCATGCACCTACGATGAAAATTTCAGACCCCTCCATGATTTCCAAGTGGGAGAACTTGCAATATCGTAGGGTGTTCAAATACCCATTTTCTTCACTGTCATTAAGCTTGCAAAATCTCTCGATGGATACTTCCCTGAACGAAACCTATATCCAGCATGGGTAAGACAGCCGTTCATGTTTGATGTTAAGACAGCAGAAGTCAATGTGAATACCTTGGCGAAATCATTGAAATTCAGCAGAGCCAGGTTCAACTGTAACTCTTCAGAACAACAATGCTCTCAACGTTTTGGTGTCAACAAATGGAAAAGTATCCAGTTATAGCCAAGAAAGCCCTGCAGATATTATACCATTTGTTAGAACATAATTTTGCGAGCAATCTTTTTCGAGAATGCTAGACATAAAAACAGAAAAAAATGTGAAAATGACATGACAGCAACACTTGCCAAGGTGAAGCCACGCATATTTGAACTGGTCTCTCAAAGGCAACAGCAGAAGTCACACTGATTTTCAAGTATGTAATTTGTTGTGACTTCATGCACTATATTGGTTTTGTTCTGCATGGTTCATTTTGAGCACCAGTAGAAAAACTATATGTGTTGAAGTTGAAAAAAAAAAAAAATCACATTTTATTTTACCAATGTCGGGTTCGGTGAATGGACATTTGAAACTGGTGGGGTTCGGTAGCTCCAACAAGGTTAAGAACAACTGGAAAAGAGGATGGATTAAAAAAAGTGATGACCAGAACTCAAAAATTCACAAATGTGTGTTTCACCTCAACTTGTCCTTTTGATCAGTTTGCTTTCGCAGCAGCAAGTCTCGGATGTCCTCAGGTGGATTCAAACCATGACTCTTCGCCCTGTCCCATCTTTGAAGCCTGCTGATAGCTTGGGCATAAAAATTGTCATGGGTCAGAGAAATGGCAATAAAAACGAGTCATTTGGAGAGTAATCGTGCTCCTGTTTTGTTGGGTCACAAAACTTTTTTGTGATGGAAAACATAGAAGACAAATATTTTTGTTTTGGTGACAAATAACGCTAATTTCACAGTAAATCATGTTGCAACAAAATATTTACATTCTGAGGTCAGACAATGTTCTGCTAAATGAGTCTTCTGTTTCATCCCTCCCCATGGGCAATATCAACAAACTCTTTTTGCCAATGGTGAGGCAGCTTCGTTTTTTATTGGCGATGTTATCAGCTTCGTGAGGTGTTTATAAAAGTAGGTGTGAATGTACATACTTTCACGTGTGGGCAAATGTCCATGTCTCCCAACCTGCATAGGCAATAACCTCAAAAACCATAGCGCTCGTGCACCTATGTCATAAAATCACGTGACGTCGCCATATTGCTGGTCAAACAAAGCATGGTTGCAAGTTAATTCCGTTGAGACGGCACAAAAATGCCTTATAGCACGACACCCAGAGTTTTGTTCGATACCGTTAACATTGATAAACAGGTGATAAATGAAGGTACATGGAAAAATTAGAGACACTTGGCAGAGGACCCATATTCAATGCCGAACTCGATGTTTTCACCAATAAGAAATTGGACTGTTAATTCGCTTCCTCTTGTCTTGGACAACTGGGTATACACATGTATCTGGCAAGTCATCGAGATTTACACAGAAAAGTTTGAAAGCGTATAAAATTCTGGACGCATACAAATACTTCATTGCTGGATTTGTTCTCAATCAGGAATAAATCCCACAAAGTGATGGACGCACTCAGATACAATACAAATACCAATATTTCAATAAATGACCCCCGGTTTTACACAAACTCGCATTCATTAACTATGATTGGGAAAAAAAATGTAGGACAGGGAGTCGTATTGTGATGATACTTTGTCTATATTTGATGTGTGTTCTGCACATTTACATGTGGCTATTTTTTTTGGTAATTGAACTGCTATGAGTAAATTTTGTAATACCTCTGCATGTGTCACTGATTTCCCTGTAGTTGTCACTATTCCTCTATTTTTCCAGAATTGTCCGTGTAGATTTAGATACCACTGTGAATACAGCAGCATCTGGTCTCTGATTGTTAAACACTGTCTGATAAGGTGGTTTTCTGTACAGTTCAGTCGTCCCAATCCAAATCTGGTTCTTTTTCTGTCCAATCAGAAACATTTTGTGCTTTTTATACAAATTGTCCCAAACTCTTCCACTCCTGTCAGTTTGTTTGTACAATGATGTGTGTGGTGGTGTCCATTTGTGGTGTAATGGATTACATTTGTCAGTCAGTCTTGTTCCACCATCTGAGCACAGATAATCAATCATGATTTTGACTGGTGTGGGGTGTGATAGGTTTATCTTATATTGCATAGTCAAATGCAGTGAGTCACTTCCTATTTCATCTTGTGGTTGTTAAATCACATCTCGAGCTGTTTGCAGCAAGAGATCTCCTTTTCTTTTGGAAGGTTTATTTGGAATATCTAAAGTGTAATCATAGAGTGCTGGGTTTCTTTTTTGAAAGACATTCAACTGTCCTCCGGGTAATTAATTATTTCTTTTTACTTCGATATTTCCTGATGGAGAGGGAACTAAGCCAAGTCCTAGTTTTAGCAAGCTATCTCTTCCCAACAAATTTACGGGGCAATTTGGGACTATGAGCAATGTCATTTAACGCGACTCTCCCAGGGGGTCTAGCACCCACAAAGGATTTGTTTCGGCAACTACAGAGAGCCTTCCCTGAGCTGTTCTGACAAACACTTCCCTTCCTGACATAATGCATCCTGGAATGCTCTCACTACATGCTGTTTTACACGCCCCTGTGTCACGCAAAAATTTAATTGATTTCCCATCCATTATTAGGTCCATCTCGGGTCTAGCCACATCTCGTGCAATAATTTCCTGTAAATTTAGTTCAATGTCTGCTTCTTGAGCATTGGTTGTGACATTTTGATGGGAAGATGGCTGCTCTGGTCATGCAGCGGCGGGTGTTTTGTTTTTAAATGTGACGTTTTTCTCCACAACACCAGCAAATAATTTCTTTTTGATAAAATTCGCGTCCCCTCCCCATTAGTCTTCCTCTGCCCCTAACTTGTCTGCAGCCACGATTATTAAATGTTCCCCATAAAGCTCCATAAATTTCTCCTTCCTCTGTCAGAAAGGTGTCAACTTTCCTTTTCTTATTTTGTAGCACTCCTTCTGCATGTAGTACTTGGTTATTGTATTGTTCCATGCTGCCGGTTGGTTTGTCAACCCAATGTTTATCAATCCATTGTTTATAGGATTATTTGAATTAGCATGGAGAGCATTTTTTAATTGCTCTTGACACACTCCCTGGAGTATGAGCTTCAGGAATGCTGCTGTTTGCTTTAAAACATGCAGTTATTCTGATTCTATATCTTCAAATGGTTCATCGTTTTGTTTTGCTCTTCCAATGGCAGCATAATTTGCTTCATCTAAATCTTGCAGAAGTGCGCTCTATCAACCCTCAAACTCGATGATTAAGTTCCCTGCTGCTGTGAGAAAGTAGTTCGTTTTTATCTTTTGGATTCCAATCTCCCCTGATGCTATGCCAATCTACCTTGATTGCTGTCATCCAAATTTGTTTTACTTCAATACCATTTAAGACTTTCTTGAGTGTTCCATTACCTGGACGAATTCAGTTACATCAACTTTATAAGACGTGATACCTTCTATGGCAGTTTTCACATCATCTTGAGGCAATTTTTTTGTGTGCGTTTCTTATTTTATCTTGCAGGTTAACTATATATTTTGTGTGTGTTGAGCTGGCCAGCAAAGCCATATTGTGTTCTTCACAAATTTCAACGTTTTATTTTAGAAGGACATTGGCTTTCGAGAAACTTCCAGTCCTTACACATTATTTTTTGTTTCTTCTGTATCAACTATTTTTCTGTTTGTTTTTCCCCTTTTGGAGTCAGTGGTTCACATAGGGTGACTATACTGACTTCCCCCTGAACAGGATGACAATTATTTTCTGTTTGAGGTAATTCTCAAGCTTCTACCACAGGTGGCAGAGAATTCTCGACTCTGTATCCCCAAACAGTTGCCACTTTTAATTTCCTGTTCAAATGAGGTAGTGAACCTGTCACAACCCATCGGAACAGGAGTAAGACCCAAATGCAGGACTCGGACGATGCAAGGTAGTTCGGGGAGACACGTTTATTATTGTGTAGTCGGGATCGAGCAGGCAGTCAGGTGCAGCAGCGGTAGTTGGGACGTCTGGCGAAGAGAGCAGGTGAGCGGGCAGGCAGGAGTGGGTACACAGGAGAACGATCAAAGCAGGCAGAAGTGTCAAAGGAGTCAGGCTTACGGGGTTGGTCGGAGAACAGGCGAAGGTCGGTACACACAGGTTGTCGATCAGGGATACGGGAGTACTCGAACGGGACATGAAGCTCAACGAACTGGCGGGGACCAGTCGTCATCGGGGTCATATAAATACACAGGATAATCAGGCCGCATGAGGCGCAGGTGTGCCCCTCCCAATCAGCGCAACCGCGTGGGCACCCGCACAGCCCGGGCTGGAGCGGCAGGATCATGACAGAACCTCCACTCACTCTGATACATGCACACGTTTCACAGAGCTTAAGTATGTACGTACAGGACAGCAGTCGCCCTTTTCTCTGTTTTATAGACTAGTAAGTAAGTAAGTTTCTTTCGGCTTGTCCCTTTCGGGGTCGCCACAGCGTGTCATCTCAGGACTACTTCATCTAGTTCCTTCCAAAAGATCTCTTTCAACTCAGGCTCACATCCTACTAGTGGGGCATAGCCGCAAATCACGTTATACACAATTCTCTCAATTACGAGTTTCAGCCTCATCACTTGATCAAATAATCTTTTCACCTCCAAGACATTCTAAGGCAGCTCTTCATTTAAAATAACCCCAACTCCATTTCTCTTCTTATCAACTCCACGGTAAAATAATTGAAATAAAAAAATAAATAAATTCCCTAAACTTCTCACCTTACTGCTTTTCCATCTGCTGTCTTGAATGCACAAGATATCAATCTTTTCCTAATCATCCTGTCAGCCAACTCCTGGGATTTTCCTGTCATAGTGACAACATTCAAAGTCCCGACACTCAGTTGGAGGCTCTTTGCATTCCTCTTCTTCTTCTGCCGATAAATCAGCTTCCCTCCTCTTTTTTGTCTACCACCCACAGTAGCCGAATTTCCATCGACACCCTGCAAGTTCACGGTGCCGGGGGCATACGGTGTTAACCCGGGCCACGACCAATCATGTATGGGATTCTTTAGATGAACGCTCATATTTGTTTAGCAAAGTTTTTAGCCGGATGCCCTTCCTGACGCATCCCTCTGCATTTATCCGGGCATGGGAGTGGTCAACAGATTGTATTGATTTGTGCCCCTCGAGGGCTGAAATGATTGACACTCCAAAACACATTTCAGATTGAGACAAAGAATAAATGAGGCCCTGTAGCTCAGTGGTTAGAGCACTGGTTTGATAAACCAGGGGTTGTGGGTTCGTATCCCACTGGGGCCTCCACTCCCTGAGAAGGGTTGCGTCAGGAAGGGCATCCGGCGTAAAAATTGTGCCAAACATATGTGCGTTCATCTGAGATGACACGCTGTGGCGACCCCGAAAGGGACAAGCCGAAAGACACACACACACACACACACACAAAGAATAAATGTAAATTATATTAAATGTTAAGGATTTATTTAAACCTGTGAGCTTTAGTTAAAAACTAGAATAAAAGTCCAACAGGATTAGCGATACTTCCTACAAATGATCATTGTGTGAGTTCAGCGTTTGTGTGTGTGTATTGGCATGGGTAAGTGTGATGTTTTAAACAAAACATTTTAAGTTAATCTTTTGTCATTTGGGGACTTGTATGGTTGACCTGTCAAAATATTCTCACTCTTCAAATCTCTTATCTCATGAATGATGTATTTTATACAGCTAGTATGGTCCTAAACCACTCAAATCTGTCAAACCTGTAACGCTGTCATTGGCTCAGAATGCGATGAACCACCAGAAGACAATGAAAAGCTTTGAAACATTCTGAAGGAGTGAAGCATGAAGTGAAACAGCAGTGACATTTGAAGCGTCAATCGTCATCGGTCACGTGACAATGGTGTTTTGATACAGGGCTCCGACACAGCACTTCGAATCTCTCTGCTTCAGGAAGAGTGAGACACACTCCAAAGCCTCGATATCATTAAGCCATCACTTGATATTTTTTCCACAGTCCTTTTTTTCCTCCAACACTTTTTAAACTCCTGGACACCTGCCTTGCTCCCCTGCACTTGGGTTTTCCATAAATTTGTCTTTCCTTGCTCCCTTTCAAATACCTTAACTGTGACAAAATGAACAGACTTGAAATGGACCCAGCAGGAAGAATACGGTCTTACCCTGCACGCCCTCAGCCTGCCAACCAAACCTACCCACCTTCACTATGCCCGGTCATTCAGTCTTCTCTGTCCTTTTAACGAGTGCCCCCACTTTTCCTAGTTATTTACCATGCCCTATTCTTTAACCTCAATGCTTTTTAAAAGTGTATGTCAGCACCCAATGCACCTTTTTGATAATATTATACAGTTTTTTTTATTCAGAATTCGAATCTGAAATCCATTATGAAGGAAACCATTTTATTTTTCGATAATCGGCAACAAATGATTGCAGATTGCTTGATCTGCTGGAAAATGATGACAGCACAGCGGAATTAGACGATTAGACGCAATACATCACTAAAGGTGACACCATGGTGACAGTTGGAATACCTTGTGAGAATGACGATGGATTTTCCAATATTTTGAGCAATGAACACTATTCTGAAGGGTCCCACAAAGACGGTGAAGAATACGAGCCACATAAAGGCGTTAAAGGTTATCCAGGGTTCATACTCAGTCTGACCCAAAAAATTTAAGGGCTTTTTAGGGGCATTCTTAGAGGCTGACACGAAAAATTTAGGGCCGACACGGAAAAATTTAGGGCCATCGTGGGAAATCAAGAGGAAGGAAAAAAGACTTACCCAATGGTGCCATCAACCGTTCTTGGTTCATCAAATGTTCCAGTACCTCAGTACCTGTGACAGTGATCACCTGTCGCCCCTTGTGGTAGTTCTCATTGATATGACCATTGTCAATGTCTTCACATAACAGTCTACAGAAAAACAGATTCTAACAACAATTGCAACTATATACACAAATGTCTTCTACTGATGTCTGTCTCAGCACCCCTACTCTAGCTCCTTGAGCCTACTCAGTGCCTCCTCTATTTGTTGCTGCAGAGGTGCCAAAGTGGCTCTCTTGTCCTTTGCTCTGCCTCTGAGTGCATTGACCTCGGTGATAAACCTCAGATTCCTCTTTTCTTCTGCCCCCTCACACAGCCTGTCAGCCTTCTCAATAAGCGTAGATATGTCTCTATTCTGGCTTTGAGGCAGTAGAGATGAAAAGTAGGCAGCGATGCCAAATGTAGCCAGGTACGAAGTCTTCCTTTCCCCACAGTGGTAGTTTTTAGCAATGTCACTGTCTGGGAACATGACTGCAAACATTTTCGAATTATTTTCACAAGATTTATAACTGTAATGGCTGCAGATCACTTTTAAAGTCCACACGATCTCTGCCTTTAACGAGTCAGTCTTCGTGTATTGAACTACGTTCATAAAGCCTGACTTCCGGCTGGTTGAAGTCGATGACTGGACAACTGCAGGTGCGGATGCACTGCTAGTACCACTGGCTGAAGTTGAAGCTTCACTATCTTGATATTTTAGAAACAGATTCATATCAACGGAAGATGAGAGAGTCTTCGCCAAATCAGCGTGTCTCCTGTTTTTCCGGTGCGACTCCAGTGCTTTGATGCTTTGCTTGCACGGATGGCAGTTAAACATGTGCCGATCTTTTGGATCTCGACGAACCCAGCTCCCGAACTCCTTACTTTCAACCCAAGCATATTGAAAAATGCACTTCCCCATGATACAAGTTGGATCGATGAAAGAACTACACTACGTCGTAACGAAGACGAAGTGAAATGCCTACTCACGGAAACAAACAATGGAATATCGACAAGATGGCGACAAGTTGTCAACACGGTGACTTCCGTTGACAATTTCCGGCTGTTTTGGACGCCAGACGGATCGCTATTTTTTTAAAATAAAATAATTTTTTTTTAGGGAGAATTTTAGCGGTAGAGGTCCTCCCTTTGATTTTTTTTTAAATTTAAGGCCTTTTTATGGGCTTGACCGGTTTTCGTGGATTTTTAAAGACTTTCAGGACCCCCTAAATGCACCTTCAAAAATTTAGGGGTTTTTAGGGACTTTTAGGGCCGCGTGCGAATGCTGTTATCATTTTGAGTCAGTTAGACAGCACACACGTTCGAATGGAGACGAAATGGCTGTCCAAGAATGTGCCGAGGATGCAGGGAGAAAGATATGCTTCGTGTTGGAAACATAGACTGGTAAGCATTTGTGTATTTCTTGTTTGGTTTAGTTAGTCAGAGTGATAAATAGTAAAGGCTTCGATATCCTGACTGTATATACGAAGTTTTCGGTCTTATTTTAAAAATATGCAAACGCCGTGTATCTCGCAAATAGTGACGTGACTTCTCGGCCGTTCATTGTCCAGCACGATGGATCTGTGCTTGTATGAGAAACTATTTGCAGTGCGATGTGAGTCACTAATTTGCATGTTCATGGCTCGTTTATTATCGCACCAAAACTAACAGAAGATGATAACGTAGTCCATAATCTAAGTTGAAATATTTTCACAAATAAGGATTTAAATGAACAAAATCAAGTCAAGTTAATTTAAGAGTGATAGTATTAACTTGTGTCACCATCAATGTAATTTCACGTGCTTAACTGATGCCATAACCAGACAGTACCCAGACCTGTCCAAATCCCATTTTAGTCACAATTTTACCAAGATGTCATGAGCAAAACCGCAAAACTTTTTAATTAAAATAGTAAACTGGTGTCCTGTGGTTTTGTTTGGGCACTAAATGCTTCAAATACAAAAGCAAAAGGGGTGGATTGCTCTGTTTACTGGACTGATATGGGTGTTTGAGCATGTAGAAGTTTGTGAATGTGAACAAATTTTTATTATTATATTATTTAGTTTTCATAAAATATTACATAACATTAAATCAAGCAGTATTACATACTAGTCACTCACAGGAGACTTGTTTGCAACTTATCAAAAACAATTTGTGAATTGAATGAAATAAACCTGTGCTTCATCAATACATCCATCCAATTTTCAACCAATTGCGTCATCCGCGTCGCTGACCAATCAGAGGCCAGAGATCAGCATAAACCACGCCCCTTTTTGCACCCGCCTTTCCCTCAGACAACGTTGCATGGCTCAGTATAGCTTTTGTTAGCATTTTATTGCGTATTTGGGTTCTTTAACAATAGATATGGTTAAGAGGTGTAGTCACGGACTTTGTAATACTGACGACAGGTATCCTGAAAGGCTAGTTCAATTCGTACCCTTTCCAAAACCGAAGACCCAGTACGAAAAATTTCTTTGATGGATCAAACTTTGTGGAAGACCACATCATCAACTGAATCCTTCTAAAATCAACCGGAACAGAAGACCGAGTACGAAAAATATCTTCGATGGATCAAATTTTGTGGAAGACCGCATGATCAACTGAATCCATCAACCGGAACAGATATGTTTGCAAGTAAGCCCTACATTTGATTTTCAATACATGTCTCATATAAATGAATTAGCAGTTCTTCGCTTGCATAACATAGCTACGTGTGAATGATTGACACACTTGATCTGTGTTGAGCGATATTTTGCAATGATCTGACTGCACAAACGTGTCCCTTTGTTCGCGGCTAATGAGCTAAGCTAAACCGGACTAGAAGTCCTAAAGCCTTCGACGTGCACAGAGACACCAAGACTGAAGGAAGGATGTTTGAGAACACTAAAGTAGTGATTGTCGTACTCGGTCGGGACTTACGTAGGTTCGGCACTAATTCAAGAATAATTATTGAGGGGAGCGCGTGACGTTACACAAAGAAAACGAGAGAAACAACTCGTAAATCAAGCCTCGCCTTCTTTTGCTTCATACGGTGGTTCACAAACAGCTATACAGATACACATACAGATTCTGCACACAAGTGTGATAGGTTACATGAAAATAGGAAACTGTCAATGACGAATTCGTCTTTGGGTTATAATATATTATGTGGCTTCTCGGTCTTCCGCTGACTCCGCAAAGATCTCGCGCTAATATCAATTGTTTCTCCGTCGATATGCATGGAAATACCATTGAAATACCCCTCGCTGAAATACTTGAAGCCCTGCTGTCTGCTTTTCAACGATATTTCACTGTTAGCTAAGAATGCGAGTGAGAAATCAGCTGGTAAATCGGACAGTTTCGCTCTAGTCTTTTCTTCCTGCGCCGCCATTTTTGCTAATTGTTTGTCTGAGGTTAGCACACGTGGGGTGACGTAACTTCAGGAGGCGTGGTTAAGTGCCCTGTACGGAGGGGTCAATTACAGGGCACATAGAGACAAACAGCCGCACATATCCGGGCAACTCAGAGTCTCCAATTAATGTTTTTGGGACGTGGGAGTATTTTTGGCAAAAAACATCTGACAAGATACGTATTTTACGGTACAGCATAACATATATATTTTCATCTAGATAAGATCATTTGGATTAGAAATTACACATTACAATCACTTTAGGATTCCAATTTTTCCAATTGTGATGGCCCCGGTTGAGTTCAATGTTAGAATTATTGTTTATTGGCTATTTGTAAGACAGCTGTTCTCATTCCCGGAGCCGGGGTCGCTGTCGTCCAGTTACAGATGGGATAGTGGTATTTAGCGCATTATCGTCTCAACCGGGTGATGAAAACAACCTGACCAAGGGTTTAGGGGAATGAGTCTGCTATCATAATGGCAACTAAATGGTTAAATTTTGCTGTTGGGTGTTGGATGGAAATGTTAACCGTTATTTAAATTTTTCTGTTCAAATGGTACCTGTGGGAATCACTCAAGGGTCCAGAAAAGAAATTAAATAATTACATACAAAAAATGAATTACAGTTCATTAAAATAACACGGTAGATCCAAAAATGCAAAACCACACTCTGTAATCAGGCCATTAGAGTTGCAAGTGTTATAATATGTGTACCTACGAATGGAACTAGTTCTTATGTGTCTTATGTGTATGTGCATCCATTAACTTCTTTTGAAAAACAAAAAAAAAATGTTTTCTAATGATGCGTCACCAGGAAATTTCACATGCGTCAAATTGATAGGAACTGGAAACGAACTGGGAAATTTATCAGCATTGATGTGTAAAATCATTTTTGTGATTGATAATTCATTAAAGCCATTATCACGTAGAAACATCTGATGGTGCAGATGAGGAAACAATATTTTTGATAAATTGAAGAAAAATGTAAGGTTGCTGTGCTTTCATAACTTCATTTTTGCCATTTGTCTATTCATCCTATGTCTGTTTATGAATTAACATCTACTGCATATGCAGTTTTATCCGAACACTGGCATAGACTGAGGAGGGGCTAAATGACATGGACAAAATAATGTCAACATACAGACGAAGAACTGAAATCCTGCTGCTATTTGATCAGTCATTTTATACTCAGTTGGAACACCAGACGCCGGTGATGTTCCAAGTGAGTATAAATTGGCTGATCAAATAGCAACAGGATTTCAGTCCTTTGTCTGTTGGAAGGGAAACAACCAACAAAAACATAGACAGAATCAACTACATTCATGACAATGTACAAAAATGTGTTCATCCGGGTACTTGACCGCCATTGTTGCAGACAAGCAGTCAGCTGTCCATTGTCATGATGCCAGATTTTTATTGTGTCCACGGATGTGGAAATCGCAGAAACAGACATTGGGAAGCGATTTTTCTGTGTTCCAAAGATTAGATTGCATGGAGGAGAAGATACAATGGAGTTATGGAAAAAACGGCAACAAAAGTGGCTTGCAAATTTACAACGTGCAGCAGATCTGAACGAAGCTCGAGTACACCAGGCAAATGGTTATTTGAAAGTCTGTTCTGATCATTTTTTAAGCGGTAAGCATGTGTATTTCTAGTGTCTGGATATTCTACTTCAGAGAAGTCTTTCAGATCCTTTGAAAGTACATCGTTTTGGAGAGTATACGGATCGATATCTTCACAGAGTTTGATCTTCTGTACATATCTAGCTTTGGCAACATCATCGAGTGAATTAAACTAAGCAGAAAACATCCATCGCACACCGCTGTTTATTTAATTCTCTGGTTTCTTTTAGTTCTTGTTGGGTCATTGTCTGTATCATGTGGAAGTTGTCAATTATATCAAGTTGTTTTCTCTCTTCCCTAGTGTTCCTTTCTTACTTGACATTTGCTTTTTGGACTTTGTTAATTTGGTATTTGGATTTTTCCACAATACTTGTTTTCCTTTGTTTTTGGAAACTTATGCCTTGCCTCCCTGCACTTGGGTCCTCCATGCTTTTGAGTTACCTTCAAATACCCTAACCATGACACTAATCTTCTTCCTTCTTCTCTTCCTTTCAGCTTGTCCCGTTAGTGGTTGCCACAGCGTGTAATTTTAGGTGAATGCATATTTGTTTGGCACAGTTTTTTACGCTGGATGCCCTTCCTGACGCGACCCCTCTGCATCTAGCCGGGGAGAGAAGCTTACAGCACCTAGTATTCCCAGGCGGTCTCCCATCCAAGTACACAAATTCAAAATTTCATCTCCCCATTGTGCGGCATGGTGGCGCAACTGTAAAGAAAAAAGAAGAAAGAAAAAAAACAGAAATAACATAACATGCGCAGCGCAACCAGCTCAACCACCCATGACCCGCTTTGTTATTCTGTATAATGCAGCCTCTGTAAGCAGACGTGTCCCGGTAGCTGTTTTTTTCTTCCCATTGAGGACTATTAACCCCCATCAAGGCTCCATAAAAGGCAAGTGGAAGCTCACTACCGAAGAAATCCTGCACCTTCAGGAGGAGCAGAAGAAGATGTTGGAGAAAGAGAAAGATGTCCCAAGTGCTGATATCAAAGCTATCTTTGCCAAATGGAACGAAATCCATAATTTCGTAGAGCTTCATCATCCCAATAAAGCCGAAGGCAGCAGAGCACTGGAAAATTTTAATGTTGCGATGAGCCTCTTCAGAAAAGTGCTTAAAAGACGCCAGAAACAAGTGACACTAGATTAATTCTTTTTGAAAAGGGGGCGAGTCAGTTGATAGTTTTGCATTGCTTTTTTCTTGTGAACTTTGATAATGCTTTGTTCCATTAGCATTTCTGCATTTTTTAGTTTGTAGTTATTCTGCACTTTTGTTGAAAAAAAAAAAAATTACAATGTTTACAATGCTGGGGGTGAGTCGCTACAGTGCACTCCCAGCAGAGCCTAGTCTACTACTGAAGCTACTACTTTAAACAAAAAATAAATATATTTCTTAAATTATTTTATTATATCAAGTATTTAAACTATAGAAGTATTGCTACTATGAAGTTTATTATCAGGAAAAACTTTAAAAAATGCTTTAAAAAGCCATTTTTTTTAAAGCTTGCAACACATTATTTCTTTTTCCCATTCATTATAATGGGAAATATCGATGAATCACTTTTCAAACCGCCTACTAGAACGGATTGTGGTCGAGAACCAAGACTGTACTGTAAGTTGAAAAAGTGATTTCATGTGTGTGTGTGTGTGTGTGTGTGCACATGTGTGATGGGGAACAGCCCCACTGTAACACTAGAACAAAGTATTTTGTGGTAATCGCGTATTTAAATATATAACAGATGATGCAACTACTAGCAAAGGTGATGTGGTTGGTCGCGTTCAACAACATGCAGAAGAAAAACTCACACGAAGTCCGGCACCTTACCCACCAAGTAGCTGCGATGTGACGGAGAGTCTAGGCTCCGTACCACACAGTGATGCGGTGGCCCAGGGTTATGAATTAGCTATGAATACGTCCCGACCACGACCCATCCAGCACCTAATATTCTTTTGGACTCTGATTTTTCGGACTATGAGGAGGACCTTGATTTGTATGACCGGCTACCTGACTAATAACCAGATAATTTCAATTCTGAATCTCTTTGCCCGATCGTTAATCCCAGTCAGTTTGTTTCACCTCCCCGCGTCTCCAGCTCCCGAGTGTCTTCGTCCGGTAGGACAGAGTTTCCCAATCCGTTTGTGGGAACCTGCTTGGCCATCTACCCGGGACCTACACATGGCGGCCAGTGGAGACGCCCAGGCCAGGCGCTCCCTTGTGGCTTCCGCTGCGCAGCAACAAAGACGCCGTCCTCTTCCACCTACTCCTCACCGTCAACGGTTAAACCGGCAGTTTAAGTGGCGAAGCTTCCAGCCCAGAGGGAGGAGGGGCCGACAAATCACGAGGTGTTCTGCCGCGAAATGCAGGCCGAGTTAGAGCGGCAGAGCAGTGTTTTGTTCTTCTGTGCTCACCATGGATTGGATGTGACAAACACCATGTCCAAGCATGAGGGTGTGTACACATGCACTTGCCACCAAGACACCCTGGGTCGCAGTTCGATGATTGACGTTGTGATCGTGTCATCAGACTCTCGACAGCATTTCTTGGACACTCGGGTGAAGAGAGGGGCTACCAACTCTGATAGTGGGGGAAAGATGCTTGTATGAACTCCCTAGCCCAAATGTATTGTGAGGGTCTGCTGGGAATGTCTGGAAGAAACCCCTGTCAGAAGAAGCTTCAACTGCCTCCTCCGGCAGAACTTCACCCCACATCCCGGGGGAAGTCCAAGTGGAGCATGTTCCCCACCTATATTTTCAAGGCAGCCGACCAGAGCTTTGGCTGTAAGGCAGTCTGTGCCTGTTGTGGCAGCAATCACCAAACCCGTTGGTGGACACCAGCGGTGAGGGATGTTGTCATGCTGAAGGAGTCCTAATCGGGTCTTTTTGAACAGTGGGACTCCTGAGGCAGCTGATGGATACCGGCTATCCACGCGGTATGCAGCTTTTGTGGATGCTGAGGAAAAAACCCAGGCATGGGAGGAGTTTGATGAGGTCATTGAGAATTACTTCAAGGAAATTCTAGTCTGCCATCTGCCAACTTAGCAGGGGGAAGCAGTGCACCATCAACATTGTGTATAGTGGAGATGGGGTGCTACTGACCTCGACTCAACATTTTGAATCGGTGTGGAGATGAGATCAAAGACCTCAACTCCATGACACGCCTTTCCACGATGAAGGACTGTCTGGGGTCTCTGAGGAGGTCTCTCCTATTTGTGGGTGGTTAAAAAGCTCCTCTGTGGCAAGGCTGGGGATGGATTTGATTCTGTTGGAGTTCCTGAGGGTCTCCGAATGTTGTCGGGTTGTCCAGGGTGACACACCCCTGCAACGCGTGGACATCAGGGACAGTGCCTATGGATCGGAAGACTAGGGTGGTGGCACCCCTTTTTAAGAAGGCGGACTGGAGTATGTGTTCCAACTACAGTAGTTTCTTGTTTGTGAAAATGATTGAAACGCATGAATTTGACAATTCTTCACGTCATGTGTCATTATCAGTAAATAATAGAGACATTTTTTATAAGCAATTGCTTCTGAACTATCACCTCGTGAGTGACGACCCTGTCTGCAACTGGGGATGAAAGGGATGAAGTCCGTAAGGTTGACATCTTAATGTACCAGCTATGGAAAAGTTCATTTTCTTTGCTTCCAGTTGTTTGATGTGTTTTTGTCGTTTTGCGTTAACTTTCAATGCCTTGAAACTTCTTGATCCGTAGTTAATAGTTTCCTGACCTCGTGTGCACAATGCTCTACCGGGTTGATCGATTTTGCAAATGAAGTCGCTTAACAGAGAGGTAACTTCCTTCTTTCCAACTATATCAACTTTCTCGTTCCATCCAATCCCATCGGAACTTATTTTTGACATATCAATTTCTTTCACTCGAGAGGTGTCTTTACTCTTGAGAACCACCATCGTGTTGTCTTGAAAATGGCCCATGAACCACCTCATATACAACAAGCGTTTTCATTGAACACATTTGACCAATCAACAGGCACGTACCTAATCTTCCACCTTGCTTCCAAAACTCGGACTGGAAAATCAACGGGTGTGGATTCTGGCATAGGAAAATATATATATATATATATATATATATATATATATATATTTTTTTTTTAATCAGTGCAATTTAAAAAGACAGATTTCTGCCTATAAACAGGAAAATAACATCTACTCCCAGACACCTCCCTGATGAGTTGTTCTGGGCACGTCTCACTGAAAGGAGAGCCCAGGGACGATCCAGGACACGCTGGAGAGACTACGCCTCTTAGCTGGCCTGGGAACACCTCAGCATCCCCCCGGAAGAGCTGGATGAAGCTGGCTGGGAAAAGGGAAGTCTGGACGTCCATGTTAAAGCTACTGCCCCCAAGACCCAACCTCAGATAAGCGATAGAAGTGTAATGAATAAATGAATGTCTAGCGTCCAACATTTAGATCACTGTAATGGAGTAAAAGTAGTTACATTTTTACATCAGAAGCGGCAGAGTTTTCTTTCCCGATCTCGTCAACTTGTGTGACTTGTCCAAAGCAGGTCACAAGCACACAGGCAGAACTTCAGGCCGCATATCAGTCCATTGTAGAATAACATTCACGATTACATCTGAGTGTGGACTGTAGAAATGTGGAAAGGATCAAGGTGCCAGGAGTCAAAGAGGACGAAACAGCCTATGACAGTGACACCAAACACCCCCCCACCCCACCCCCAACGTCATAGAGAACGAAACAGCCTATGACAGTGACAACAACCGCCCCCGCAAAAAAAAACCCTCATCGGTTGTATCCAATTAAAGTAAAAATTTAAGTAATTCTAATTTAAGTACACATTTTCAATTAAAAGTGGTGAATTTCACTAAAAGGCAACTGATTTACATGTATGATAATATGCTGTTATCAGTCTTGGGAATCATTCAGATGTTTTTTTGCATAAGTAAAATGAGCCTTTATGTTCTCTTTGGTCAGCAGTGGTTTTCATCTTGGAACATGCCATGGGTGCCATTTCTTCCTTCAATCTCTTCAGCATGCTGGAAGCACGCCTACATCTATGTTTCAAAGACAAACTCAGGATGTGACGCTGAGAACGTGCAGTCAACTTCGTTGGCCAACCCTGGGAGGCATGTTCTTAGTGGAGCCTGTCGCGTTAAACCACCGGATGGTTTTGGGCACTGTGCTGCAGCTCAGTTCCAGGGTGTTTCCAATTTTCTTTTCGCCTAGGCCATGTTTATGTCGAGGAACAATTCTGTTTTACAGATGTTCAGGAAGTTGTTATCCATGATTGACGTGTTGAATTTTCAGCAACCAGTATATGTGTAGGAGCTGTAATACCACATTTAGCACACCTGCTACCTATTCACACCTGAGACCTTTTAACAGTACTAAGTCACATGACACTAGGGACGGAAGATGACTAACGGACCTCAATTTGGGCATTTTCACTTTGGAATGTACTCACTTTTGTTGCCAGTGGTTTAGACATTAATGGCTGTATTTTTTGTTATTTTGAGTGAACAATACATTTACATTGTTAGATGTACACAGACTACTTTTCATTGTCTCAAAGAGACATTTATTCAGTGTTGTCCCATGAAAAGATGGAATTAAATATCTGCAGATATCTGAGCGGTCTACTCACTTTTTGGAGATACCCTAACTGCCAAATCCAGTGCAGTCGCGAATGTTGCAACAAAGATATCCCTGAATGTCTGTGACAAACATTTCTAGGCACCAGTCACCTCTAGTAATCCTTGGAGGGACGCCAAATCTGTGGACTGCCTCCATGAAGTAGTCGTCAAAGATTTATGGATCACTGCTGGTGGTGAGCCATTCCTCTAGATCATTTTCCAGGAAAAACCATCAATGCAGCTGTTAATACATATGCCCAATAGTTTCAGTTTGTCAAATGAGTCGAAATGCAAAATGTAATTGGAACCTTTTGCAAAATAGGAGACACCTCCATCGGCAAAGCTGAATTCAAAACCTATTGGGCAAAATTCTTTTTAAATTAAGTGCACCTGTTTTTTCTTAAACTGAAATCAATCCTCTTTGCATTTTCCGTCCATCCACCTTTAACTACAGAGCTGGCAACATGTTTGTGAATGTTCATGGATAAAATGAACAATACGAGCCAAAGTAGTGTATTCCTCGGGCCGAACCAGACTACAAAACTTAAATGTCTCCCAGACACAAAACAATGGTGACGACTTGCAAGGAAAGCAGCAATGTCCTTATAATAAAGTCCTATGAGAAAATCTAACTGAACTTAGTCCTGCACTGTCACACAGAAATTCAAACAAAAATGGATAAGGGTTTTTTATACACGCGCACACGAAATAGACCAGGGGTGCCCAATTTGTCGATCGTGATCAACCGATCGACCCTCCCCCCACACTTCCACCCTGTCTGTGGCTCATAAGAGACTGACTACTTGAAATTTTTTAGTTTGTAGTTATTCTGCACTTTTGTTGAAAAAAAAAAAAATTACAATGTTTACAATGCTGGGGGTGAGTCGCTACAGTGCACTCCCAGCAGAGCCTAGTCTACTACTGAAGCTACTACTTTAAACAAAAAATAAATATATTTCTTAAATTATTTTATTATATCAAGTATTTAAACTATAGAAGTATTGCTACTATGAAGTTTATTATCAGGAAAAACTTTAAAAAATGCTTTAAAAAGCCATTTTTTTTAAAGCTTGCAACACATTATTTCTTTTTCCCATTCATTATAATGGGAAATATCGATGAATCACTTTTCAAACCGCCTACTAGAACGGATTGTGGTCGAGAACCAAGACTGTACTGTAAGTTGAAAAAGTGATTTCATGTGTGTGTGTGTGTGTGTGTGTGCACATGTGTGATGGGGAACAGCCCCACTGTAACACTAGAACAAAGTATTTTGTGGTAATCGCGTATTTAAATATATAACAGATGATGCAACTACTAGCAAAGGTGATGTGGTTGGTCGCGTTCAACAACATGCAGAAGAAAAACTCACACGAAGTCCGGCACCTTACCCACCAAGTAGCTGCGATGTGACGGAGAGTCTAGGCTCCGTACCACACAGTGATGCGGTGGCCCAGGGTTATGAATTAGCTATGAATACGTCCCGACCACGACCCATCCAGCACCTAATATTCTTTTGGACTCTGATTTTTCGGACTATGAGGAGGACCTTGATTTGTATGACCGGCTACCTGACTAATAACCAGATAATTTCAATTCTGAATCTCTTTGCCCGATCGTTAATCCCAGTCAGTTTGTTTCACCTCCCCGCGTCTCCAGCTCCCGAGTGTCTTCGTCCGGTAGGACAGAGTTTCCCAATCCGTTTGTGGGAACCTGCTTGGCCATCTACCCGGGACCTACACATGGCGGCCAGTGGAGACGCCCAGGCCAGGCGCTCCCTTGTGGCTTCCGCTGCGCAGCAACAAGACGCCGTCCTCTTCCACCTACTCCTCACCGTCAACGGTTAAACCGGCAGTTTAAGTGGCGAAGCTTCCAGCCCAGAGGGAGGAGGGGCCGACAAATCACGAGGTGTTCTGCCGCGAAATGCAGGCCGAGTTAGAGCGGCAGAGCAGTGTTTTGTTCTTCTGTGCTCACCATGGATTGGATGTGACAAACACCATGTCCAAGCATGAGGGTGTGTACACATGCACTTGCCACCAAGACACCCTGGGTCGCAGTTCGATGATTGACGTTGTGATCGTGTCATCAGACTCTCGACAGCATTTCTTGGACACTCGGGTGAAGAGAGGGGCTACCAACTCTGATAGTGGGGGAAAGATGCTTGTATGAACTCCCTAGCCCAAATGTATTGTGAGGGTCTGCTGGGAATGTCTGGAAGAAACCCCTGTCAGAAGAAGCTTCAACTGCCTCCTCCGGCAGAACTTCACCCCACATCCCGGGGGAAGTCCAAGTGGAGCATGTTCCCCACCTATATTTTCAAGGCAGCCGACCAGAGCTTTGGCTGTAAGGCAGTCTGTGCCTGTTGTGGCAGCAATCACCAAACCCGTTGGTGGACACCAGCGGTGAGGGATGTTGTCATGCTGAAGGAGTCCTAATCGGGTCTTTTTGAACAGTGGGACTCCTGAGGCAGCTGATGGATACCGGCTATCCACGCGGTATGCAGCTTTTGTGGATGCTGAGGAAAAAACCCAGGCATGGGAGGAGTTTGATGAGGTCATTGAGAATTACTTCAAGGAAATTCTAGTCTGCCATCTGCCAACTTAGCAGGGGGAAGCAGTGCACCATCAACATTGTGTATAGTGGAGATGGGGTGCTACTGACCTCGACTCAACATTTTGAATCGGTGTGGAGATGAGATCAAAGACCTCAACTCCATGACACGCCTTTCCACGATGAAGGACTGTCTGGGGTCTCTGAGGAGGTCTCTCCTATTTGTGGGTGGTTAAAAAGCTCCTCTGTGGCAAGGCTGGGGATGGATTTGATTCTGTTGGAGTTCCTGAGGGTCTCCGAATGTTGTCGGGTTGTCCAGGGTGACACACCCCTGCAACGCGTGGACATCAGGGACAGTGCCTATGGATCGGAAGACTAGGGTGGTGGCACCCCTTTTTAAGAAGGCGGACTGGAGTATGTGTTCCAACTACAGTTTTTCTTGTTTGTGAAAATGATTGAAACGCTGAATTTGAATTTGACAATTCTTCACGTCATGTGTCATTATCAGTAAATAATAGAGACATTTTTTATAAGCAATTGCTTCTGAACTATCACCTCGTGAGTGACGACCCTGTCTGCAACTGGGGATGAAAGGGATGAAGTCCGTAAGGTTGACATCTTAATGTACCAGCTATGGAAAAGTTCATTTTCTTTGCTTCCAGTTGTTTGATGTGTTTTTGTCGTTTTGCGTTAACTTTCAATGCCTTGAAACTTCTTGATCCGTAGTTAATAGTTTCCTGACCTCGTGTGCACAATGCTCTACCGGGTTGATCGATTTTGCAAATGAAGTCGCTTAACAGAGAGGTAACTTCCTTCTTTCCAACTATATCAACTTTCTCGTCCATCCAATCCCATCGGAACTTATTTTTGACATATCAATTTCTTTCACTCGAGAGGTGTCTTTACTCTTGAGAACCACCATCGTGTTGTCTTGAAAATGGCCCATGAACCACCTCATATACAACAAGCGTTTTCATTGAACACATTTGACCAATCAACAGGCACGTACCTAATCTTCCACCTTGCTTCCAAAACTCGGACTGGAAAATCAACGGGTGTGGATTCTGGCATAGGAAAATATATATATATATATATATATATATATATATATATTTTTTTTAATCAGTGCAATTTAAAAAGACAGATTTCTGCCTATAAACAGGAAAATAACATCTACTCCCAGACACCTCCCTGATGAGTTGTTCTGGGCACGTCTCACTGAAAGGAGAGCCCAGGGACGATCCAGGACACGCTGGAGAGACTACGCCTCTTAGCTGGCCTGGGAACACCTCAGCATCCCCCCGGAAGAGCTGGATGAAGCTGGCTGGGAAAAGGGAAGTCTGGACGTCCATGTTAAAGCTACTGCCCCCAAGACCCAACCTCAGATAAGCGATAGAAGTGTAATGAATAAATGAATGTCTAGCGTCCAACATTTAGATCACTGTAATGGAGTAAAAGTAGTTACATTTTTACATCAGAAGCGGCAGAGTTTTCTTTCCCGATCTCGTCAACTTGTGTGACTTGTCCAAAGCAGGTCACAAGCACACAGGCAGAACTTCAGGCCGCATATCAGTCCATTGTAGAATAACATTCACGATTACATCTGAGTGTGGACTGTAGAAATGTGGAAAGGATCAAGGTGCCAGGAGTCAAAGAGGACGAAACAGCCTATGACAGTGACACCAAACACCCCCCCACCCCACCCCCAACGTCATAGAGAACGAAACAGCCTATGACAGTGACAACAACCCCCCCCGCAAAAAAAAACCCTCATCGGTTGTATCCAATTAAAGTAAAAATTTAAGTAATTCTAATTTAAGTACACATTTTCAATTAAAAGTGGTGAATTTCACTAAAAGGCAACTGATTTACATGTATGATAATATGCTGTTATCAGTCTTGGGAATCATTCAGATGTTTTTTTGCATAAGTAAAATGAGCCTTTATGTTCTCTTTGGTCAGCAGTGGTTTTCATCTTGGAACATGCCATGGGTGCCATTTCTTCCTTCAATCTCTTCAGCATGCTGGAAGCACGCCTACATCTATGTTTCAAAGACAAACTCAGGATGTGACGCTGAGAACGTGCAGTCAACTTCGTTGGCCAACCCTGGGAGGCATGTTCTTAGTGGAGCCTGTCGCGTTAAACCACCGGATGGTTTTGGGCACTGTGCTGCAGCTCAGTTCCAGGGTGTTTCCAATTTTCTTTTCGCCTAGGCCATGTTTATGTCGAGGAACAATTCTGTTTTACAGATGTTCAGGAAGTTGTTATCCATGATTGACGTGTTGAATTTTCAGCAACCAGTATATGTGTAGGAGCTGTAATACCACATTTAGCACACCTGCTACCTATTCACACCTGAGACCTTTTAACAGTACTAAGTCACATGACACTAGGGACGGAAGATGACTAACGGACCTCAATTTGGGCATTTTCACTTTGGAATGTACTCACTTTTGTTGCCAGTGGTTTAGACATTAATGGCTGTATTTTTTGTTATTTTGAGTGAACAATACATTTACATTGTTAGATGTACACAGACTACTTTTCATTGTCTCAAAGAGACATTTATTCAGTGTTGTCCCATGAAAAGATGGAATTAAATATCTGCAGATATCTGAGCGGTCTACTCACTTTTTGGAGATACCCTAACTGCCAAATCCAGTGCAGTCGCGAATGTTGCAACAAAGATATCCCTGAATGTCTGTGACAAACATTTCTAGGCACCAGTCACCTCTAGTAATCCTTGGAGGGACGCCAAATCTGTGGACTGCCTCCATGAAGTAGTCGTCAAAGATTTATGGATCACTGCTGGTGGTGAGCCATTCCTCTAGATCATTTTCCAGGAAAAACCATCAATGCAGCTGTTAATACATATGCCCAATAGTTTCAGTTTGTCAAATGAGTCGAAATGCAAAATGTAATTGGAACCTTTTGCAAAATAGGAGACACCTCCATCGGCAAAGCTGAATTCAAAACCTTTTGGGCAAAATTCTTTTTAAATTAAGTGCACCTGTTTTTTCTTAAACTGAAATCAATCCTCTTTGCATTTTCCGTCCATCCACCTTTAACTACAGAGCTGGCAACATGTTTGTGAATGTTCATGGATAAAATGAACAATACGAGCCAAAGTAGTGTATTCCTCGGGCCGAACCAGACTACAAAACTTAAATGTCTCCCAGACACAAAACAATGGTGACGACTTGCAAGGAAAGCAGCAATGTCCTTATAATAAAGTCCTATGAGAAAATCTAACTGAACTTAGTCCTGCACTGTCACACAGAAATTCAAACAAAAATGGATAAGGGTTTTTTATACACGCGCACACGAAATAGACCAGGGGTGCCCAATTTGTCGATCGTGATCAACCGATCGACCCTCCCCCCACACTTCCACCCTGTCTGTGGCTCATAAGAGACTGACTACTTGAAAAGTAGATCTTGGGTAAAACGGTGTGGGCACCCCTGATAGAGACTATACTCTCTCATTGTAATGAGATTCGATTCCATTTTAATAGAGATTCTAATGTCTCTCAGTGAGATTTCACCTGGTGAAGAAAAAAAAAAAAACAAAGGAAAAAGTATACAAACTTTGTGGTGGAGAGGCAGGCCTCTCATTCCGCTTTGCTACATTTGTTGCTTTCTTCACCACCTTGAATAAGTGATAAGTCCATTCTTAGTAGCCATGTTGACGAATGACCTGTAACACACAGACGTTGAAGGGCTGAGACAACGTGGTAACAGCGCCCGGTATCATCCGAGATCCCGTGGAGGGCGAATTGAGCCTCCGTCTGTGCGAACGATGCTGCCGCGGATATCTCCCAAAACTCCGGCAATTTGAGGATGGGTGTTGCCATGTTCAGTTCAGTCTCGAAAACGCCGGAAACTGACGTCGGGGTTACCAGTGTAGCGCCAAAGAAAAGCAGTCGGAGGCAGAGTGACGAACACAGGAGCAAACCTCGTTTTAATGGCAGACATCAACAGACGAACACCGGAAGTGTAACAAACAATAACGTCCATGCGGAACCTCGTAACCAAATTTGAAGTCCTGTAGGTGAATTATGTAAACCAGTGTCATGATCTCATGAGCTCATTTCTAATCCTATCCAACCTGCTCACTCGAAGCGAGAACCTCAGCATCTTCATTTCTGGTACCTCAAGTTCTGCTTCCTGTTCTATCTTCAGAGCCACCGGCTCAAATCCGCACATCATGGCCGGCCTCACCACTGTTTTATAAACTTTGCCCTTCATCCTAGCGGAGACTCTTCTGTCACATAGAACACCAGACATCTTCCGCAAACTGTTCCATCCCACTTGTACCTGTTTCTTCACTTCCTTACCACACTCACCATTGCTCTATATTGTTGACCACAAGTATTTGAAGTCATTTATCTCGTTTCCCTGGGGCTTCACTCTTCATCCTCCACCCCTCTCATTCACGCACATATATTCTGTTTTACTTTGGCTACTCTTCATTCCTTTCCTTTCCAGTGTGTACCTCCATCTTTCTAATTCTTCTTCCGCCTGCTCCCTGCTTTCACTGCAGATCACAATATCATCTGCAAACATCATGGTCCAAGGGGATTCCAGTCTAACCTCGTCTATCAGCCAATCTATTAGTACCGCAAACAGGAAGGTGCTCTGTGCTGATCCCTGATGCAGTCCCACGTCCAACTTAAATTCTTCTGACACACCTAAGGCACATCTCACCGCTGTTCTGCTGCCCTCATACATGTCCTGTACTATTCTAACATATTTCTCCGCCACACCAGACCATGGCTGAAGGACACCCGCATGCGGGATTGCAGCGCAATGGTTGTGCTGGATGGATGAAAGGCAACCATGACTTCCACACTTAGGGTGCACGGACATGAACCAGGCATGGTATGCGGGTGAAGGACACCCACAAGCGGGCTTGCAGCGCAACGGTTGTGCTGAATGGATGAAAGGCAACCATGAATTCCACACTGGTTGTGCTGGATGGATGAATGACAATCACGACTTCTACACTTAGGGTGCACGGACATAAACCAAGCATGGTATGCGGGTGAAGGACACCCACAAGCAGGCTTGCAGCGCAACGGTTGTGCTGAATGGATGAAAGGCAACCATGACTTCCAGACTGGTTGTGCTGGGTGGTTGAATGACAACCTTGACTTCCACACTGGTTGTGCTGGCTGGATGAATGACAACCATGACTCCCACACTTAGGGTGCGCGTGCATGAACCAGTCTTGGTATGCAGGTAAAGGACACCTGCAAGCGGGCTCTCAGCGCAAGAGTTGTGCTGGATGGATGAAAGACAACCTTGACTTCCAAACTTAGCGTGCGCGGGCATGAACCAGGCACGGTAACCGATGGGAAGACGCACCCAAGAGGGCTTCCAGCTTACTGGTTGTTATGGATGGATAAAAGGCAGCCATGACTTCAACACCAAGGGTGCACGGAAATGAACCAGGCCACCCGCAAGTGGGCTTGCAGCGCAACGGTTGTGCTGCATGGAAGAAAGGCACCCATGACTTCCAGACTGGTTGTGCTGGCTGGATGAATGACAACCATGACTCCCACACTTAGGGTGCGCGGGCATGAACCAGTCTTGGTATGCGGGTAAAGGCCACCTACAAGCGGGCTTTCAGCGCAAGAGTTGTGCTGGATGTATGAAAGACAACCATGACTTCCACACTTAGTGTGCACGGACATGAACCAGGAATGGTATGCGGGTGAAGGACACCCACAAGCGGGCTTGCAGCGCACGGTTGTGCTGAATGGATGAAAGGCAACCATGACTTCCAGACTGGTTTTTCTGGCTGGTTGAATGACAACCATGACTTCCACACTTCGGGTGCGTGGGCATGAACCAGGTATGGTATGCGGGTGAAGGACACCCGCAAGCGGGCTTCCAGCGCACTGGTTGTGCTGGCTGGATGAATGACAACCATGATTTCCACACTTAGGGTGCATGGACATGAACCAGGCATGGTATGCGGGTGAAGGACACCCGCAAGCGGGCTTGCAGCGGAACAGTTGTGCTGCATGGATGAAAGGCAACCATGAATTCCAGACTGGTTGTGCTGGCTGGTTGTATGACAACCATGAGTTCCACACTTGGGGTGCGCGGGCATGAACCAGTTATGGTATGCGGGTGAAGGACACCCGAATGCGCGCTTGCAGCGCAATAGTTGTAATGGATGGATGAAAGGCCACCATGACTTCCACACTGGCTGTGCTGGCTGGATGAATGACAACCATAAATTCTACACTCAGGGTGCGTGGGCATGAGCCAGGCATGGTATGCAGGGGGAACGCACCCAAGCGGGGTTCCAGCGCACTAGTTGAATGACTACCATGACTTCCACACTTAGAGCACATGGGCATGAACAACGCATGTTATGCGGAAGAAGGACACCTGCAAGCGGGCTTGCAGCGCGCAGGTTGTTGTGGCTGGATGAATGACAACCTTGACTTCCGCACTGGTTATGCTTGATGGATGAATGACAACAATTACTTCCACACTTAGGGAGTGCGGGCATGAACCAGGCATGGTATCCTTTTGAAGGACTTCCCCAAGCAGGCTTCCAGCGAAATAGTTGTGTTGCCTGGATGAATGACAACCGTGACTTAGGCACTGGTTATGCTGGCTAGATGAAAGGCAACCATGACTTCCATACTTACGGTGCGCGGGCATGAACCAGGCATGGTATGCGGATGAAGGACACCCGCAAGCAGGCTTGCAGCGCAATGGTTGTGCTGGCTGGATGAATGACGACCGTGACTTTCACACTGGTTGTGCTGGCTCGATGAATGACAACCATGATTTCCACACTTAAGGTGCGCGGCCATGAACCAGGTATGGTATGCGGGTGAAGGACACCCGCAAGCAGGCTTCCAGCGCACTGGTTTTGCTGGCTTGATGAATGACAACCATGACTTCCACACTTAGGGTGCACAGACATGAACCAGGCATGGTATGCGGGTTAAGGACACCCTCAAGCGGGCTTGCAGCGGAACAGTTGTGCTGAATGGATGAAAGGCAACCATGAATTACACATTCATTGTTCTGGATGGATGAATGACAACCATGACTTCCACACTTAGGGTGCACAGGCATGAACCAGGCATGGTATGCGGGTGATGGACACCCGCATGCAGGCGTGCAGAGCAATGGTTATAGTGGCTGGATGAAAGACAACCGTGACATACACACTTAGGGAGCGTGGGCATGAACTAGGCATGGTATGCGCGTGAAGGACACCCCGAAGCGGGCTTCCAGCGCAACAGTTGGGTTGCCTGGATGAATGACAACCGTGACTTCCGCACTGGTTGTGCTGGCTGAATGAATGACAACCGTGATTTCCGCATTGCTTGTGCTGGCTGGATGAAAGGAAACCACAACTTCCACACTTAGGGTGCGCGGGCATGAACCAGGCATGATATGCTCGGGGGGGAACGCATCCCAGCGGGCTTCCAGCCCACTGGTTGTGCTGGCTGGATAAAAGGCAGCCATCACTTCAACACCAAGGGTGCACGGACATGAACCAGGCATGGTATGCGGGTAAAGGACACCTGCAAGCGGGCTTTCAGCACAACGGTTGTGCTGCATGGATGAAAGGCAACCATGACTTCCAGACTGGTTGTGCTGGGTGGTTGAATGACAACCATGACATCCACACTTAGGGTGTGTGGGCATGAACCAGGCATGATATGCTCGGGGGGGAACGCATCCCAGCGGGCTTCCAGCTCACTAGTTGAATGACTACCATGACTTCCACACTTAGAGCACACGGGCATGAACAAAGCATGTTACGCGGAAGAAGGACACCTGCAAGCGGGCTTGCAGCGCGCAGGTTGTGGTGGCTGGGTGAATGACAACCATGACTTCCACACTTAGGGAGCGCGGGCATGAACCAGGCATGGTATCCGTTTGAAGGACTTCCCCAAGCAGGCTTCCAGCGCAATAGTTGTGTTGCCTGAATGAATGACAACCGTGACCTCCGCACTGGTTGTGCTGGCTGGATGAAAGGCAACCATGACTTCCACACTTAGCATGCGCGGGCATGAACCAGGCATGGTATACGATGGGAACACGCACCCAAGAGGGCTTCCAGCGCACTGGTTATGCTGGATGGATGAAAGGCAACCATGACTTTCACAGTTAGGGTGCGTGGGCATGAACCAGGCAGGGTATGCTGGGGGGGGAACGCACCCAAGCGGGCTTCCAGCGCAATAGCTGGGTTGCCTGGATGAATGACAACCGTGCCTTCCGCACTGGTTGTACTGGCTGAATGAATGACAACCGTGACTTCCGCACTGCTTGTGCTAGCTGGATAAAAGGAAAACATGACTTCCACACTTAGGGTGCGCGGGCATGAACCAGGCATAGTATGCTAGGAGGGGAACGAACCCAAGTGGGCTTCCAAAGAACTGGTTGTGCTGGCTGTATGAATGAGAACCATGACTTCCAAACTTAGCGTGCGCGGGCATTAACCAGGCATGGTATCCGATGGGAAGACACACCCAAGATGGCTTTCAGCTGACTGGTTGTGCTGGATGGATAAAAGGCTGCCATGACTTCCAGATTGGTTGTGCTGGCTGGTTTAATGACAACCATGACTTCCACACTTGGGGTGCGCGGGCATGAACCAGTTATGGTATGCGGATGAAGGACACCCGAATGCGCGCTTGCAGCGCAATGGTTGTAATGGATGGATTAAAGGCCTCCATGACTTCCACACTGGCTGTGCTGGCTAAATGAATGACAACCATAAATTCTACACTCAGGGTGCGTGGGCATGAGCCAGGCATGGTATGCGGGTGATGGACACCCGCAAGCGGTCGTGCAGAGCTATGGTTGTGGTGGCTGGATGAAAGACAACCGTGACCTCCACACTTAGGGAGTGCGGGCATGAACCAGGCATGGTATGCGGTTGAAGGACACCCCCAAGGGGACTTCGAGCCCAATAGTTGTGTTGCATGGATGAATGACAACCGTGACTTCCGCACTGGTTGTGCTCGCTGAATGAATGACAACCGTGACTTCCGCATGGTTGTGCTGGCTGGATGAAAGGCAACCATGACTTTCGCACTTAGGGTGTGCGGGCATGAATCAGGCATGGTATGCAGGGGGAACACACCCAAGCGGGCTTCCAGCTCACTAGTTGAATGACTACCATGTCTTCCACACTTAAAGCACACGGGCATGAGCAACGCATGTTACGCGGAAGAAGGACACCTGCAATCGGGCTTGCAGTGCGCAGGTTGTTGTGGCTGGATGAATGACAACCTTGACTTCCGCACTGGTTATGTTTGATAGATGAATGACAACAATGACTTCCACACTTAGGGAGCGCGGGCATGAACCAGGCATGGTATCCGTTTGAAGGACTTCCCCAAGCAGGCTTCCAGCGAAATAGTTGTGTTGCCTGGATGAATGACAACCGTGAACTCCGCACTGGTTGTGCTGGCTAGATGAAAGGCAACCATGATTTCCACACTTAGGGTGCGCGGGCATGAACCAGGCAGGGTATGCTGGGGGGGGGGGAACGCACCCAAGCGGGCTTCCAGCGCACTGGTTGTGCTGGCTGGATGAATGACAACCATGACTTCCAAACTTAGTGTGCGCGGGCATGAACCAGACATGGTATCCGATGGGAAGACCCACCCAAGAGGGCTTCCAGCGCACTGGTTGTGCTGGATGGATGAAAGGCTACCATGACTTCCACACTTAGGGTGCGCGGGCATGAACCAGGCAGGGTATGCTGGGGGGGGGGGACGCACCCAAGCGGGCTTCCAGCGCACTGGTTGTGCTGGCTGGATGAATGACAACCATGACTTCCAAACTTAGTGTGCGCGGGCATGAACCAGACATGGTATCCGATGGGAAGACCCACCCAAGAGGGCTTCCAACGCAGTGGTTGTGCTGGATGGATGAAAGGCAACCATGACTTCCACACTTAGGCTGCACGGAAATGAACTAGGCATGGTAAGCGGGTGAAGGACATCCGCGAGCGGGCGTGCAGAGCAATGGTTGTAGTGGCTGGATGAAAGAGAACTGTGACTTCCACATTTAGGGAGCGCAGGCATGAACCAGGCATGGTATGCGGGTGAAGGACAGCCGCAAGCGGGCTTGCAGCACAACGGTTGTGCTGCACGGATGAAAGGCAACCATGACTTCCGGACTGGTTGTGCTGGGTGGTTGAATGACAACCATGACTTCCACAATGGTTGTGCTGGCTGGATGAATGACAACCGTGACTCCCACACTTAGGGTGCGTGGGCATGAACCAGTCTTGGTATGCGGGTAAAGGACACCTGCAAGCGGGCTTTCAGCGCAAGAGTTGTGCTGGATGGATGAAAGACAACCATGACTTCCAAACTTAGCATGCGCGGGCATGAATCAGGCATGGTATCCGATGGGAAGATGCACCCAAGAGGGCTTCCAGCTTACTGGTTGTGCTGGATGGATAAAAGGCAGCCATCACTTCAACACCAAGGGTGCACGGAAATGAATCAAGCATGGTGTGCGGGTGAAGGACACCCGCAAGCGGGCTTGCAGTGCAACGGTTGTGCTGCATGGATGAAAGGCAACCATGACTTCCAGACTGGTTGTGCTGGGTGTTTGAATGACAACCATGACATCCACACTTAGGGTGTGTGGGCATGAACCAGGCATGGTATGCAGGGGAAACGCACCCAAGCGGGCTTCCAGCGCACTAGTTGAATGACTACCATGACTTCCACACTTAGAACACACGGGCATGAACAACGCATGTTCCGCGGAAGAAGGACACCTGCAAGATGGCTTGCAGCGCGCAGGTTGTGGTGGCTGGGTGAATGACAACCATGACTTCCACACTTAGGGAGTGCGGGCATGAACCAGGCATGGTATCCGTTTGAAGGACTTCCCCAAGCAGGCTTCCAGCGCAATAGTTGTGTTGCCTGAATGAATGACAACCGTGACTTCCGCACTGGTTGTGCTGGTTGGATGAAAGGCAACCATGACTTCCACATTAGCATTCGCGGGCATGAACCAGGCATGGTATGCGATGGGAAGACGCACCCAAGAGGGCTTCCAGCGCACTGGTTGTGCTGGATGGTTGAAAGGCAACCATGACTTCCACACTTAGGTTGCACGGACATGAACCAGGCATGGTATGCGGGTGAAGGACACCCGCAAGCAGGCTTGCAGCGCAGTGGTTGTGCTGGCTGTATGAATGACAACCGTGACTTCCACACTGGTTGTGCTGGCCAGATGAATGACAACCATGATTTCCACACTTAAGGTGCGCGGGCATGAACCAGGTATGGTATGCGGTTGAAGGACACCTGCAAGCAGGCTTCAAGCGAACTGGTTGTGATGGCTGGATGAATGACAACCATGACTTCCACACTTAGGGTGTGCGGGCATGAACCAGGCATGGTATTCAGGGGGAACGCACCAAAGTGGGCTTCCAGCGCACGAGTTGAATGACTACCATGACTTCCAAACTTAGAGCACACAGCATGAACAACGCATGTTACGCGGAAGAAGGACACCTGCAAGCGGGCTTGCAGTGCACAGGTTGTGGTGGCTGGGTGAATGACAACCATGACTTCCACACTTAGGGAGCACGGGCATGAACCAGCCATGCTATGCGATGGGAAGACGCACCCAAGAGGGCTTCCAGCGCACTAGTTGTGCTGGATGGATGAAAGGCAACCATGACTTCAACACTTAGGGTGCACGGGAATGAAACAGGCAAGGTATGCGAGTGAAGGACACCCGCAAGCAGGCTTGCAGCGCAATGGTTGTGCTGGCTGGATGAATGACAACCATGACTTCCACACTTAGTGTGCACGGACATGAACCACGCATTGGATGCGGGTGAAGGACACCCGCAAGCAGGCTTGCAGCGCAATGGTTGTGATGGCTGGATGAATGACAACCATAATTTCCACACTTAAGGTGCGCGGGCATAAACCAGGTATGGTATGCGGGTGAAGGACACCCGCAAGCAGGTTTCCAGCGCACTGGTTGTGATGGCTGGATGAATGACAACATGACTTCCATACTTAGGGTGCGCGGTCATGAACCAGGCATGGTATGTGGCTGAAGAACACCCGCATGCGGGATTGCAGCTCAATGGTTGTGCTGGATGGATGAAAGGCAACCATGATTTCCACACTTAGGGTGCACAGACATGAACCAGGCATGGTATGCGGGTGAAGGACACCCACAAGCGGGCTTGCAGCGCAACGGTTGTGCTGGCTGGATGAATCGCAACCGTGACTTCCACACTAGTTGTGCTGGCTCGATGAATGACAACCATGATTTCCATACTTAGGGTGCGCGGTCATGAACCAGGTATGGTATGCACGTTAATGACACCACAAAGCGGGCTTCCAGCCCAATAGTTGGGTTGCCTGGATGAATGACAACCGTGACTTCCGCACTGGTTGTGCTGGCTGAATGAATGACAACCGTGACTTCCGCACTGCTTGTGCTGGCTGGATGAAAGGAAACCATGACTTCCACACTAAGGGTGCGCGGGCATGAACCAGGCATGGTATGCTAGGGGGGGAACGCACCCAAGCGGGATTCCAAAGAACTGGTTGTGCTGGCTGTATGAATGACAACCATGACTTCCAAACTTAGCCTGCGCGGGCATGAACCAGGCATGGTATCCGATGGGAAGACACACCCAAGAGGGCTTCCAGCTTACTGGTTGTGCTGGATGGATAAAAGGCAGCCATGACTTCAACACCAAGGGTGCACGGACATGAACAAGGCATTGTATGCGGGTGAAGGACACCCGCAAGCGGGCTTGCAGCACAACGGTTGTGCTGCATGGATAAAAGGCAACCATGACTTCCAGACTGGTTGTGATGGCTGGTTGAAATACAACCATGACTTCCACACTTGGGGTGCGCGGGCATGAACCAGGCATGGTCTGCGGGTGAAGGACACCCAAATGCGCGCTTGCAGCGCAATGGTTGTAATGGATCGATGAAAGGCCACCATGACTTCCACACTGGCTGTGCTGGCTGGATGAATGACAACCATAAATTATACACTCAGGGTGTGCGGGCATGAACCAAGGATGGTATGCAGGGGGAACGCACCCAAGCGGGGTTCCAAAGAACTGGTTGTGCTGGCTGTATGAATGACAACCATGACTTCCAAACTTAGCCTGCGCAGGCATGAACCAGGCATGGTATCCGATTGGAAGACACACCCAAGAAGGCTTCCAGCTTACTGGTTGTGCTGGATGGATAAAAGGCAGCCATGACTTCAACAACAAGGGTGCACAGACATGAACAAGGCATTGTATGCGGTTGAAGGACACCCCCAAGCGGGCTTCGAGCGCAATAGTTGTGTGGCCTGGATGAATGACAACTGTGACTTCCGCACTGGTTGTGCTCACTGAATGAATGACAACCGTGACTTCCACAATGGTTGTGCTGGCTAGATGAATGACAACCATGATTTCCACACTTAAGGTGCGCGGTCATGAACCAGGCATGGTATGCGGCTGAAGGACACGCGCATGCGGGATTGCAGCGCAATGGTTGTGCTAGATGGATGAAAGGCAACCATGACTTCCACACTTAGGGTGCACGGACATGAACCAGGCATGGTATGCGGGTGAAGGACACCCCCACGCGGGATCGGAGCGCAATGGTTGTGCTGGATGGATGAAAGGCCACCATGAATTCCACACTGGTTGTGCTTGCTGGATGAATGACAACCATGAATTCTACACTTAGGGTGCGCGGGCATGAACCCGGCATGTTATGCGGGTGATGGACACCCGCAAGCAGGCTTGCAGAGCAACGGTTGTGCTGAATGGATGAAAGGCAACCATGACTTCCAGACTGGTTGTTCTGGCTGGTTGAATAATAACCATGACTTCCACACTTCGGGTGCGCGGGCATGAACCAGGCATGGTATGGGGCTGAAGGACACCCGCATGCGGGATTGCAGCGCAATGGTTGTGCTGGATGGATGAAAGGCCACCATGAATTCCACAATGGTTGTGCTGGATGGATGAATGACAACTATGACTTCCACACTTAGGTTGCACAGGCATGAACCAGGCATGGTATGCGGGTGATGGACACCCGCAAGCAGGCGTGCAGAGCAATGGTTATAGTGGCTGGATGAAAGACAACCGTGACTTACACACTTAGGGAGCGTGGGCATGAACTAGGCATGGTATGCGCGTGAAGGACACCCCGAAGTGGGCTTCCAGTACAACAGTTGGGTTGCCTGGATGAATGACAACCATGACTTCCGCACTGCTTGTGATGGCTGGATGAAAGGAAACCACGACTTCCATACTTAGGGTGCGCGGGCATGAACCAGGCATGATATGCTAGGGGGAACGCATCCAAGCGGGCTTCCAGCGCACTGGTTGTGCTGGCTGGATGAATGAAAACCATTACTTCCACTTTTAGGGTGCACGGACATGAACCAGGCATGGTATGCGGGTGAAGGACACCCGCAACCAGTCTTGCAGCGCAATGGTTGTGCTGGCTGGATGAATGACAACCATGACTTCCACACTTAGGGTGCACGGACATGAACCAGGCATGGTATGCGGGTGAAGGAAACCCACAAGCGGGCTTGCAGCGCAACGGTTGTGCTGAATGGATGAAAGGCAACCATGAATTCCACACTGGTTGTGCTGGATGGATGAATGACAACCATGACTTCCACACTTAGGGTGCACAGGCATGAACCAGGCATGGTATGCGGGTGATGGACACCCGCAAGAAGGCGTGCAGAGCAATGGTTATAGTGGCTGGATGAAAGACAACCGTGACTTACACACTTAGGGAGCGTGGGCATGAACTAGCCATGGTATGCGCGTGAAGGACACCCCGAACCTGGCTTCCAACGCAACAGTTGGGTTGCCTTAATGAAAGACAACCGTGACTTCCGCACTGGTTGTGCTGGCTGAATGAATGACAACCGTGACTTCCACACTGGCTGTGCTGGCTGGATGAATGACAACCATGACTCCCACACTTAGGGTGCGCGGGCATGAACCAGTCTTGGTATGCGGGTAAAGGCCACCTACAAGCGGGCTTTCAGCGCAAGAGTTGTGCTGGATGTATGAAAGACAACCATGACTTCCACACTTAGGGTGCACGGACATGAACCAGGCATGGTATGCGGGTGAAGGACACCCGCAAGCAGGCTTGCAGCGCAATGGTTGTGCTGGCTGGATGAATGACAACCGTGACTTCCACACTGGTTGTGCTGGCTAGATGAATGACAACCATGATTTCCACACTTAAGGTGCGCGGGCATGAACCAGGTATGGTATGCGGGTGAAGGACACCCACAAGCGGGCTTGCAGCGCAACCGATGTACTAAATGGATGAAAGGCAACCATGAATTACACACTGGTTGTGCTGGATGGATGAATGACAACCATGACTTCCAAACTTACCGTGCGCAGGCATGAACCAGGCATGGTATGCGATGGGAAGACGCACCCAAGAGGGCTTCTAGCGCACTGGTTGTGCTGGATGGATGAAAGGCAACCATGACTTCCACACTTAGGGTGCACGGACATGAACCAGCCATGGTCTGCGGGTGAAGGACACCCGAATGCGCGCTTGCAGCACAATAGTTGTAATGGATCGATGAAAGGCCACCATGACTTCCACACTGGCTATGCTGGCTGGATGAATGACAACCACAATTTCTACACTCAGGGTGCGTGGGCATGAACCAGGCATGGTATGCGGGTGATGGACACCCGCAAGCGGTCGTGCAGAGCTATGGTTATGGTGGCTGGATGAAAGACAACCGTGACTTCCGCATGGTTGTGCTGACTGGATGAAAGACAACCATGACTTCCACACTTAGGGTGTGCGGTCATGGTATGCAGGGGGAACGCACCCAAAGCGGGCTTCCAGCGCACTAGTTGAATGACTACCATGACTTCCACTCTTAGAGCACACGGGCATGAACAACGCATGTTACGCGGAAGAAGGACACCTGCAAGCGGGCTTTCAGCGCGCAAGTTGTGGTGGCTGGATGAATGACAACCTTGACTTCCGCACTGGTTATGCTGGATGGATGTATGACAACCATGACTTCCACACTTAGGGAGCGCGGGCATGAACCAGACATGGTATCCGTTTGAAGGACTTCCCCAAGCAGGCTTCCAGCAAAATAGTTGTGTTGCCTGGATGAATGAAAACCGTGACTTCCGCACTGGTTATGCTGGCTAGATGAAAGGTAACCATGATTTTCACACTTAGGGTGCGCGGGCATGAACCAGGCATGGTATGCCGGTGAAGGACACCCGCAAGCAGGCTTGCAGCGCAATGGTTGTGCTGGCTGGATGAATGACAACCGCGACTTCCACACTGGTTGTGCTGGCTAGATGAATGACAACCATGATTTCCACACTTAAGGTGCGCGGTCATGAACTAGGCATGGTATGCGGATGAAGGACACCCGCATGCGGGATTGCAGCGCAATAGTTGTGCTAGATGGATGAAAGGCAACCATGACATGGTATGCGGGTGATTAACAGCCGCAAGCGGGCATGTAGAACAATGGTTGTAGTGGCTGCATCAAAGACAACCGTGACTTCCGCACTGCTTGTGCTGGATGGATGAAAGGCAACCATGAGTTCCACACTTAGAGTGCACGGACATGAACTAGGCATGGTATGTAGGTGAAGGACACCCGCAAGCAGTCTTGCAGCGCAATGGTTGTGCGGGCTGTATGAATGAGAACCATGACTTCCACATTTAGGGAGCGCGGGCATGAACCAGGCATGGTATGCGGGTGAAGGACATCCGCAAGCGGGCGTGCAGAGCAATGGTTGTGCTGACTGGATGAAAGGCAACCATGAATTCCACAATGGTTGTGCTGGATGGATGAATGACAACCATGACTTCCACACTTAGGGTGCACGGACATGAACCAGGCATGGTATGCGGGTGAAGGACACCCACAAGCGGGCTTGCAGCGCAACGGTTGTGCTGAATGGATGAAAGGCAACCATGACTTCCAGACTGGTTGTTCTGGCTGGTTGAATGACAACCATGACTTCCACACTTCGGGTGCGCGGGCATGAACCAGGTATGGTATGCGGGTGAAGGACACCCGCAAGCGGGCTTCCAGCGCACTGGTTGTGCTGGCTGGATGAATGACAACCATGACTTCCATATTTAGGGTGCGCGGTCATGAACCAGGCATGGTATCCGGGTTATGGACACCCTCAAGCGGGCGTGTAGAACAATGGTTGTAGTGGCTGCATCAAAGACAACCGTGACTTCCGCACTGCTTGTGCTGGCTGGATGAAAGGCAACCATGAATTCCACAGTTAGGGTGCGCGGGCACGAACCAGAAATGGTATGCTGGGGGAGGGGGAGTGGGGGACGCACCCAAGCGGGCTTCCAAAACAATGGTTGTGCTAGCTGGATGAATGACAACCATGACTTCCAAATTTAGCGTGCACAGGCATGAACCAGGCATGGTATGCGATGGGAAGATGCACCGAAGAGGGCTTCCAGCTTACTGGTTGTGCTGGATGGATGAAAGGCAACCATGACTTCCACACTTAGGGTGCACGGACATGAACCAGGCATGATATGCGGGTGAAGGACACCCACAAGCGGGCTTGAAGCGCAACGGTTGTGCTGAATGGATGAAAGGCAACCATGACTTCCACACTGGTTGTGCTGGATGGATGAATGACAACCATGACTTCCACACTTAGGGTGCACGGACATGAACCAGGCATGATATGCGGGTGAAGGACACCCACAAGCGGGCTTGCACACAACGGTTGTGCTGAATGGATGAAAGGCAACCATGACTTCCAGACTGGTTGTTCTGGCTGGTTGAATGACAACCATGACTTCCACACTTCGGGTGCGCGGGCATTAACCAGGTATGGTATGCGGGTGAAGGACACCCGCAAGTGGGCTTCCTGCGTACTGGTTGTGCTGGCTGGATGAATGACAACCAGCTTTTTCCATGTAGATGCGGCAATGGTGTATCAAATGCCTCTTAAATCTCGGTTCCGGACAGACCAAAATGTCCGAATCAATTCTCATAATCACTTGCACCTCATTTGGGAGGCCATTCAGCATCGCCGTCCTGAACATCATCTCAGCTTCAGGATTGCTGCCTGGGTGTTTATCTGTGGTCTCAATCCACAGCTCCAATGCCTGAGCATAATGTTGCTCGGGAGTCACATCTTTTCCATAATTAAAAAATGTTGGCACCACATCCACTCGGGAGGGAAAGGCCGCCCTCAGCTCCCGAAACAACGCCTCCGAGATCTCCGCCAGGGGCGTTTCTCTCCCCAGCTGGCGGGTGCCAGCTGCCCCCTCAATATTCTGTAATTGAATCAGGGAACATAATCCCAAAATGGCTTGTCTAAAATCCCCCAATGCTACTCCCTGTCCTGACATAGCAGCTAAGAAATTAGTAATACAGGCTCATGCCCCTTTATGCAGGGGGGGCAATTTTTCCACCAATGCAGCCACATCCCGAAGCACCAAAGGCTCATAGTGACTGCCAGCATGAGTTACCACTAGGGGTGCCATTGTTGAGGCTGGTCCTGCTGTGCCATCATTTTCCCTTTACTACGCGTATTATAGCCTCGCTCCGCCCTGGACATGCTCTCCTCACTCAACGCTCTGAGCATCTGCCGCTGTTCACGTAACACCACCTCGTCTTCCTCATCACTTTCCATTTCCTCCTCGCGGTGATCAGCGTCGCTGGGCATTGCCTGCCCATGTTACCGTGTCATCACTTCCTCTAACATCTCTCTTTCCTCACTCTGCACCCTTTGTCCTTCAAACAACTTCCGCAATGCCTCCTTCTTCATCAGCTTCGGAGTCCTCTTACTCACTGCACTACTGGTGCCCCCGTCTCCTGCTAGCTCCGCCCCTGGCGCCAGCACGGGCGACTCCACACTCCCCTGCTGTTTCCCGCGCACTCTCTTTCTCTCATTATTCACAGCCTGTTCAATCAACTGTATGGTCGCTGGCGCCATCCGTGAACCTTCATCTTCTACATCTAAAACCATTTGCCCCCTAAGGTGACTACGGGGGCCATTACTGGCGCCGTCGGATACGGTGGCGGCGTAAACACATACTGTCGCGAGTCCGACAACTGTGGATAAATGCCTCTCAGACATTCCATCTTTTCTTCCACTTTTTCAATCACTTCATCCTCTTTCTTCACCTCATTCTCACTCTTTTCCTCTTTTATCGCCGCCAGTGCAGTAGCGATAGTTGCCAATTGGTGAATGCCTCGTCTATCTTTCTCCAATTACTTCACTTCCTTCTCAAGTTTATTACGCTGTCGCCATCCGACTTGGCTCTGATCCTCCTTCATATCTCGAATATCTGCCAACATTCTGCTTTACTTTTTCTGTAACTGCCACGCTAACTTCGCCATGTCCCATGTTCCGGGTTCTCCGCGAAACAATTCATCCCTCTTTAATTTCAGAAACAACTTCTGACTCCGTTCTTTTTCCTTCTTAATTTTCTTACTTTCTATTCGACTAATCAACTGTGATTCCAGTTTAGCGTAATTACCATTAATCTCTGACCAGACTTCAGTCCGTTCGCATCCTGAAATCCACCCGCGCGTGTCCCAACCACTTTTTACGCAGAACAATGTTAGTTTTCACACTCACATTCACACCACTTCCACACTGATACGTAAATCCCAGATTTTAAACCGTATCATAACCACGAATAGTTCCAAACTATTCTAGTAGTTAAATCCCAGATTTTATACCCTACTAATGTCCACACTATTACACTTTTACACCGTTCCGCTCCTCCTTCCTCTTATAATTTAACGTTGCCAATGTGCAGAATTTGAAAAGGAGTCTGCTTACCTTGTTTCACTGTGGGCCCAAGAAGAAAGACGGTCGGACATGTGGCTCCTTTGTCAGGTCGTCACCTGGTGTGGACGTGGGTCCCTGACCCGAGTCCCAGACTCTTGTGGTTTTTCTCGAAGTCCCGGACTTCTTTTACCTCTCTTGCATCACGTCGGGGTCACCATATTGTTGGATATTTTATTTCTAAATCATCATAAACTTGAGTTAGTAATCTGACTCCAATTTGAGACCTTACCCAACTACCACTCATCCAACAATACGTGCGCTCGTTCTGCAATAGAAAGGTATCAGGAAGCCAGCATTTTCACACACGAGTGAATTTATTCCTTCAACAAACACCTGGGTCTCGGGTCCCTCTCATTACAACCCTGTACATCTCTGTTCCCTCAGCCGACGTACTCTACATCCGAGTTTCCCAGAACAATTTAAAGTACAATACACTGAATCACTATTGGTTCTGTGTCTCCTGCAGGTATCCTTGGCGCTCTCTCATTGGTCTCCTTTGGTCCGTCGGATGTTGGCACGACTCCTCCCCTGCAGAAACGCGTGCTGGCTCCTCCTGGTGGTTTCCTGACAGTAGTTTTTCCACCAACTGCCTCCAAGTCCTCCTGTCCCCGCATCCTCCTTGCAGATAGCACCGTCTGTTCTAAAACATTCCATTTTTGCACCACATACCCTGTTTCGTTCCACCAGTCACACGCTTAGCACTTTACAGTCTCACACTTTCATACACAGGATGTAGCAACATCTAATGAACTACTTTGAGCTCAAACTCTTATATTCCTTTAGCGGGCATGAACCAGGCATGGTATCCGGGTGAAGGACACCCGCATGCGGGCATCCAGCCCACTGATAGCACCGGCTGGGTGAATGAAATATGAGACTTCCGCACTGGATACGCTGGATGGATGAATGACAACTATGACTGGATGGATGAATGACAACCATGACTTCCACACTTTGGGCGCACGCTTATGAACAACGCATGTTATGCGGGTGAAGGACACCTGCAAGCGGGCTTCCAGCGCACTGGTTGTGTTGGATGAATGAAAGGCAACCATGACTTCCACACTTAGGGTGCGCAGGCATGAACCAGGCATGGTATGCGGTTAAAGGACACCCGTAAGCGGGCGAAGGACACCCGCAAGCAGGCTTGCAGCGCAATGGTTGTGCTGGATGGATGAAAGGCAACCATGACTTCCACACTTAGGGTGTGCAGGCATGAACCAGTGATGGTATGCAGGGGGGAACGCACCCAAGCGGGCTTCCAGCGCAATAGTTGAATGACAACCATGACTTCCACACTTAGGGCACATGGGCATGAGCAACGCATGTTACACGAAAGAAGGACACCCGCAAGCGGGCTTGCAGCGCGCAGGTTGTTGTGGCTGGATGAATGATAACCGTGACTTCCGCACTGGTTGTGCTGGATGGATGAATGACAACCATGACTTCCACACTTAGGGTGCACAGGCATGAACCAGGCATGGTATGCGGGTGATGGACACCCGCAAGCAGGCGTGCAGAGCAATGGTTATAGTGGCTGGATGAAAGACAACCATGACTTACACACTTAGGGAGCGTGGGCATGAACTAGGCATGGTATGCGATGGGAATACGCACCCAAGAGGGCTTCCAGCTTACTAGTTGTGCTGGATGGATGGAAGGCTACCATGACTGGATGGATGAATGACAACCATGACTGGATGGATGAATGACAACCATGACTTCCACACTTTGGGCGCACGCTTATGAACAACGCATGTTACCCAAGAGGGCTTCCAAAGAACTGGTTGTGCTGGTTGGATGAATGAGAACCATGACTTCCAAACTTAGGGTGCGCGGGCATTAACCAGGCATGGAATCCGATGGGAAGACGCGCCCAAGAGGGCTTCCAGCATGCTGGTTGTGCTGGATGGATAAAAAGGCAGCCATGACTTAAACCCTTTGAGTGCACGGACATGAACCAGGCATGGTATGCGGATGAAGGACACCCACAAGCGGGCTTGCAGCGCAACGGTTGTGCTGAATGGATGACAGACAACCATGACTTCCAGACTGGTTGTTCTGCTGGTTAAATGACAACCATGACTTCCACACTTAGGGTGCGCGGGCATTAACCAGGTATGGTATGCGGGTGAAGGACACCCGCAAGTGGGCTTCCTGCGTACTGGTTGTGCTGGCTGGATGAATGACAACCATGACTTCCATAATTTAGGGTGCGCGGTCATGAACCAGGCATGGTATGCGGCTGAAGGACACCCGCATGCGCGATTACAGCGCAATGGTTGTGCTGGATGGATGAAAGGCCACCATGAATTCCACACTAGTTGTGCTGGCTGGATGAATGACAACCATGAATTCGACACTTAGGGTGCGTGGGCATGAACCAGGCATGGTATGCGGGTGAAGGACACCTGCATGCGGGCTTCCAGCCCACTGGTTTTATTGGATGAATGAAAGGCAACCATGACTTCCAAACTTAGGGTGCGCAGGCATGAAGCAGGCATGGTATACGGGTGAAGGACACCTGCATGCGGGCTTCCAGCCCACTGGTAGCGCGGGCTGGGTGAATGAAATATGTGACTTCAGCACTGGTTACGCTGGATGGATGAATGACACCCATGACTGGATGGATGAATGACAACCAAGACTTGCACACTTTGGGCGCACGCTTATGAACAACGCATGTTATGCAGGTAAAGGACACCTGCAAGCGGGCTTCCAACCCACTGGTAGCGCGGGCTGGGTGAATGAAATATGTGACTTCCGCACTGGTTGTTCTAGTTAGATGAATGACAACCATGATTTCCACACTTGGGGTGCGCGGGCATGAACCAGGCATGGTATGCGGCTGAAGGACACCCGAAAGCGGGCTTGCAGCGCACTGGTTGTGTTGCCTGGATGAATGACAACCGTGACTTCCGCACTGCTTGTGCTGGCTGGATGAAAGGAAACCATGACTTCCTCACTTAGGGTGCGCGGGCATGAACCAGAAATGGTATGCTGGGGGGGATGGGGGGATGCACCCAAGCGGGCTTCCAAAGAACTGGTTGTGCTGGCTGGATGAATGAGAACCATGACTTCCAAACTTAGGGTGCGCAGGCAGGAACCAGGCATTGTATCCGATGGGAAGACGCACCCAAGAGGCCTTCCAGCTTAATGGTTGTGCTGGATGGATAAAAGGCAGCCATGACTTCAACACTTAGGGTGCGCGGGCATGAACCAGGCATGTTATGCGGGTGAAGGACACCCGAATGCGCGCTTGCAGCGCAATGGTTGTAATGGATGGATGAAAGACCACCATGACTTCCACACTGGCTGTGCTGGCTGGATGAATGACAACCGTGACTTCCGCACTGGTTGCGCTAGATGGATGAATGACAAACATGACTGGATGGATGAATGACAACCATGACTTCCACACTTTGGGCGCATGCTTATGAACACCGCATGTTATGCGGGTGAAGGACACCCGCAAGCGAGCTTCCAGCGCACTGGTTGTGCTGGATGAATGAAAGGCAACCATGACTTCCAAACTTAGGGTGCGCGGACATGAACCAGGAATGGTATCCGGGTGAAGGACACCCGCATGCGGGCTTCCAGCCCACTGATAGCGCCGGCTGGGTGAATGAAATATGTGACTTCCGAACTGGTTACGCTGGATGGATGAATGACAACCATGACTGGATGGATGAATGACAACCATGACTTCCACACTTTGGGCATACGCTTATGAACAACGCAAGTTATGCGGGTGAAGGACACCTGCAAGCGGGCTTCCACCGCACTGGTTGTGCTGGATGAATGAAAGGCAACCATGACTTCCACACTTAGGATGCGCAGGCATGAACCAGGCATGGTATGCGGGTGAAGGACAACCGTAAGCGGGCGAAGGACACCCGCAAGCAGGCTTGCAGCGCAATGGTTGTGCTGGATGGATGAAAGGCAACCATGACTTCCACACTTAGGGTGTGCGGGCATGAACCAGTGATGGTATGCAGGGGGGGAACGCACCCAAGCGGGCTTCCAGCGCACTAGTTGAATGACAACCATGACTTCCACACTTAGGGCACATGGGCATGAACCACGCATGTTACGCGGAAGAAGGACACCCGCAAGCGGGCTTGCAGCGCGCAGGTTGTGGTGGCTGGATGAATGACAACCGTGACTTCCGCACTGGTTGTGCTGGATGGATGAATGAGAACCATGACTTCCAAACTTAGGGTGCGCGGGCATGAACCAGGCATGGTATCCGATGGGAAAACGCACGCAAGAGGGCTTCCAGCATGCTGGTTGTGCTGGATGGATAAAAAGCAGCCATGACTTAAACCCTTTGAGTGCACGGACATGAACCAGGCATGGTATGCGGATGAAGGACACCCACAAGCGGGCTTGCAGCGCAACGGTTGTGCTGAATGGATGAAAGGCAACCCTGACTTCCAGACTGGTTATTCTGGCTGGTTAAATGACAACCATGACTTCCACACTTATGGTGCACGGACATGAACCACGCATGTTATGCGGGTGAAGGAAACCCGCAAGGGGGCTTGCATGGCAACGGTTGTGCAGGATGGATGAATGGCAACCAGGACTTCCACACTGGTTGTGCTGGCTGGATAAATGACAACCATGACTCCCACACTTAGGGCGCAAAGGCATGAACAACGCATGTTATGCGGTTGAAGGACACCCGCAAGCGTGCTTGCAGCGCGCTGTTTGTGCTGGCTGGATTAATGACAGCCGTGACTTCCGCACTGGTTGTGCTGGATGGATGAATGACAACCATGACTTCCACACTTAGGGAGTGCAGGCATGAACCAGGCTTGGTATCCGATGGGAAGACCCACCCAAGAGGGCTTCCAGCGCACTGGTTGTGCTGGATGGATGAAAGGCAACCATGACTTCTACACTGAGTGGTGCGCGGGCATGAACCAGGCATGGTATGCTGGGGGGGGGAGGAACACACTCAATCGGGCTTCCAGTGCACTGGTTGTGCTGAATGGATGAATGACAACCATGACTTCCAAACTTAGCGTGCGCGGGCATGAACCAGGCATGGTATGCGCTGGGAAGACGCACCCAAGAGGGCTTCCAGTGCACTGGTTTTGCTGGATGGATGAAAGGCAACCATGACTTCCACACTTCGGGTAGGGGCATGAACCAGGCATGGTATGCTGGGGGGGGGAACACACCCAAGCGGGCTTCCAGCGCACTGGTTGTGCTGGCTGGATGAATGACAACCTTCTTCTTCTTCTTCTTTTCCTTTCGGCTTGTCCCGTTAGGGGTCGCCACAGCGTGTCATCTTTTGCCATCTTAGCCTATCTCCTGCATCTTCCTCTCTAACCCCAACTTCCCTCATGTCTTCCCTCACCACATCCATAAACCTTCTCTTTGGTCTTCCTTTCGCTCTTTTGCCTGGGAGCTCCATCCTCAGCATCCTTCTACCAATATACTCACTCTCTCGCCTCTGAACATGTCCAAACCATCTAAGTCTGCTCTCTCGAATCTTGTCTCCAAAACATCCAGCTTTGGCTGTCCCTCTAATGAGCTCATTTCTAATCCTATCCAACCTGGTCACTCCGAGCGAGAACCTCAACATCTTCATTTCTGCCATCTCCAGTTCAGATTCCTGTTGTTTCTTCAGTGCCACTGTCTCTAATCCGTACATCATGGCCGGCCTCACCACTGTTTTGTATAATTTGCCCTTCATCCTAGCAGACACTTTTCTGTCACATAACACACCAGACACCTTTCGCCAGCTGTTCCAACCTGCTTGGACCCGTTTCTTCACTTCCTGACCACACTCTCCATTGCTCTGTATTGTTGACCCCAAGTATTTGAAGTCGTCCACCCTCGCTATCTCTAATCCCTGTAGCCTCACTCTTCCCCCTCCACTTTTCTCATTCACGCACATATATTCTGTTTTACTTCGGCTAATCTTCATTCCTCTCCTTTCCAGTGCATGTCTCCATCTTTCCAATTGTTCCTCTGCATGCTCCCTGCTTTCACTGCATATGACAATATCATCTGCGAACATCATGGTCCAAGGGGATTCCAGTCTAACCTCATCTGTCAGCCTATCCATTACCACTGCAAACAGGAAGGGGCTCAGAGCTGATCCCTGATGCAGTCCCACCTCCACCTAAAATTCCTCTGTCACACCTAAGGCACACCTCACCATTGTTCTGCTGCCATCATACATGTCCTGTACTATTTTAACATACTTCTCTGCCACACCAGACTTACGCATGCAGTACCACAGTTCCTCTCTTGGTACTCTGTCATAGGCTTACTCTAGATCCACAAAGACACAATGTAGCTCCTTCTGACCTTCTCTGTACTTTTCCACGAGCATCCTCAAGGCAAATAATGCATCTGTGGTACTCTTTCTAGGCATGAAACCATACTGTTGCTCGCAGATACTTACTTCTGTCCTGAGTCTAGCCTCCACTACTCTTTCCCATAACTTCATCGTGTGGCTCATCAACTTTATTCCTCTATAGTTCCCACAGCTCTGAACATCCCCTTTGTTCTTAAAAATGGGAACTCGAACACTTTTCCTCCATTCTTCAGGCATCTTTTCGCCCGCTCGTATTCTGTTGAATAAGTTGGTCAAAAACTCCACAGCCATCTCTCCAAATTGCTTCCATACCTCTACCGGTATGTCATCAGGACCAACTGCCTTCCCATTGTTCATCCTTTGTAGTGCCTTTCTGACTTCCCCCTTAGTAATCATTTCCACTTCCTGGTCCTTCTCTCTCATTTTCTTCATTCATCAACTTCTCAAAGTATTCTTTCCATCTATTTAGTACACTACCGGCACCAGTCAACACATTTCCATCTCTATCCTTAATCACCCTGACCTGCTGCACATCCTTCCCATCTCTATCCCTCTGTCTGGCCAACCTGTAGAGATCCTTTTCTCCTTCTTTCGGTGTACATGTCTTCATATGCCTCTTGTTTAGCCTTTGCCACCTCTACCTTTGCCCTACGTCGCATCTAGATGTACTCCTTTCGCCTCTCCTCAGTCCTCTCAGTATCCCACTTCTTCTTCGTTAATCTCTTTCCTTGTATGACTCGCTGTATTATGGGGTTCCAGCACCAAGTCTCCTTCTCCCCTTTCCTACCAGATGACACACCAAGTACTCTCCTGCCTGTCTCTCTGATCACCTTGGCTGTCGTCGTCCAGTCTTCCGGGAGCTTCGGTTGTCCATCGAGAGGCTGTCTCACCTCTTTCTGGAAGGCCGCACAACATTCTTCCTTTCTCAGCTTCCACCACATGGTTCTCTGCTCTACCTTTGTCTTCTTAATCTTCCTACCCACCATCAGAATCATCCTACATACTACCATCCTATGCTGTTGAGCTACACTCTCCCCTACCACTACTTTACAGTCAGTACCTCCTTCAGATTACATCGTCTGCACAAAATATAATCTACCTGCGTGGTTCTACCGCCGCTCTTGTAGGTCACTATATGTTCCTCCCTCTTTTGGAAACAAGTGTTCACTACAGCCATCTCCATCCTTTTTGCAAAGTCCACCACCATCTGCCCTTCAAAGTTCCTTTCCTGGATGCCGTACTTACCCATCACTTCTTCATCGCCCCTGTTTCCTTTACCAATATGTCCATTACAATCTGCACCAATCACAACTCTCTCGCTGTCTGGGATGCTCAGAACTACTTCATCTAGTTCCTTCCAGAATTTCTCTTTCAACTCTAGGTCACATCCTACATGTGGTGCATAGCCGCTAACCACATTATACATAACACCGTCAATTTCAAATTTTAGTCTCATCACTCGATCTGATGCTCTTTTCACCTCCAAGACATTCTTAGCCAGCTCTTCCTTTAAAATAACCCCTACTCCATTTCTCTTCCCATCTACTCCGTGGTAGAATAATTTAAACCCTGCTCCCAAACTTCTAGCCTTACTACCTTTCGACCTGCTCTCTTGGATGCACAGAATATCAACCTTTCTCCTAATCATCATGTCAACCAACTCCTGAGCTTTTCCTGTCATAGTCCCAACATTCAAAGTCCCTACACTCAGTTGTAGGCTCTGTGCATTCCTCTTTTTCTTCTGACGCTGGATCCGGTTTCCTCCTCTTCTTTGTCTTCGACCCACAGTAGCTGAATTTCCACCGACGCCCTGCAGGTTAGCAGTGCCGGGGCGGGCGTTGTTAACCCGGGCCACGACCGATCCGGTATGGGATTCTTTAGATGAACGCTCATATTTGTTTGGCACAGTTTTTACGCCGGATGCCCTTCCTGACGCAACCCTCTGCATTTATCCGGGCTTGGGACCGGCCTACAGATTGCACTGGTTTGTGCCCCCATAGGGCTGCATTGCTGGATGAATGACAACCATGACTTCCAAATTTAGCGTGCGCGGGCATGAACCAGGTATGTTATGCGATGGGAATACGCACCCAAGAGGGCTTCCAGCGCAATGGTTGTGCTAGATGAATGAAAGGCAACCATGACTTCCACACTTAGTGTGCACGGACATGAACCAGCCATGGTATGCGGCTGAAGGACACCCGAAAGCGGGCTCGCAGCGCACTGGTTGTGCTGGCTGGATGAAAGACAACCATGACTACCATACTTAGGGTGCACGTGCATGAACCAGGCATGGTATGCGGCTGAAGGACACCCGAAAGCGGGCTTGCAGCGCAATGGTCGTAATGGATAGATGAAAGGCAACAATGACTTCCACTTTGGCTGTGCTGGCTGGATAAATGACAACCATGACTTCCACACTTGGAGTGCGCGGGTATTAACCAGGCATCGTATGCGGATGAAGGACACCCGCAAGCAGGGTTGCAGCGCAATGGTTGTGCTGGATGGATGAAAGGCAACCATAACTTCAACACTTAGGGTGTGCGGGAATGAAACAGGGAGGGTATGCTGGGGGGGGAACGCACCCAAGCGGGCTTCGAGCGCACTGGTTGTGCTGGCTGGATGAATGACAACCATGACTTACACACTTAGGGTGTGCGGGCATGAACCAGGCATGGTATGCAGGGGGGAACGCACCCAAGCGGGCTTCCAGCGTACTCGTTGAATGACTACCATGACTTCCACACTGAGAGCACACGGGCATGAACAACGCATGTTGCACGGAAGAAGGACACCCGCAAGAGGGCTTGCAGCGCACAGGTAGTGGTGGCTGGATGAATGACAACTGTGACTTCCGCACTGGTTGTGCTGGATGGATGAATGACAACAATGACTTCCACACTTTGGGAGCGCGGGCACGAACCAGGCATGGTATCTGTTTGAAGGACTTCCCCAAGCAGGCTTCCAGCGCAATAGTTGTGTTGCCTGGATCAATGACAACCGTGACTTCCGCACTGGTTGTGCAGGCTAGATGAAAAGCAACCATGACTTCCACTTTTAGGGTGCGCGGGCATGGACCAGGCATGGTATGCTGGGGTGGGGAACGCACCCAAGCGGGCTTCCAGCGCACTGGTTGTGCTGTCTGGATGAATGACAACCATGACTTCCAAACTTAGCGTGCGTGGGAATGAACCAGGCATGGTATGCGATGGGAAGACGCACCCAAGAGGGCTTCTAGCACACTGGTTGTGCTGGATGGATGAAAGGCAACCATGACTTCCACACTTAGGGTGGGCGGGCATGAACCAGACATGGTATGCGGTTGAAGGACACCAGCATGCGGGCTTCCAACCCACTGGTAGCGCTGGCTAGGTGAGTGAAATATGTGACTTCCGCACTGGTTGTTCCAGTTGGATGAATGACAACCATGACTTCCACACTTAGGGTGCGCAGGCATGAACCAGGCATGGTATGCGGGTGGAGGACACCCGCAAGCGGGTGAAGGACACCCGCAAGGAGGCTTGCAGCGCAATGGTTGTGCTGGATGGATGAAAGGCAACCATGACTTCAACACTGAGGGTGTGCGGGCATGAACCAGGCATAGTTTGCAGGGGGGAACGCACCCAAGCGGGCTTCCAAGGCACTAGTTGAATGACTACCATGACTTCCACACTTAGAGCACACGGGCATGAACAACGCATGTTACGCGGAAGAAGGACACCCGCAAGCGGGCTTGCAGCGCGCAGGTAGTGGTGGCTGAATGATTGACAACCGTGACTTCCGCACTGGTTGTGCTGGATGGATAAATGACAACCATGACTTCCACACTGAGGGAGCGCGGGTATGAACCAGGCATGGTATCCGTTTGAAGGACTTCCACAAGCAGGCTTCCAGCGCAATAGTTGTGTTTCCTGGATGAATGACAACCGTGACTCCCGCACTGGTTATGCTGGCTGGATGAGAGGCAACCATGACATCCACACTTAGGGTACGCGGGCATGAACCAGGCATTGTATAATGGGGGGGTGGACACACACCCAAGCGGGCTTCCAGTGCACTTGTTGTGCTGGCTTGATGAATGACAAAAATGACTTCCAAACTTAGCCTGCGCGGGCATGAGCCAGGCATGGAATGCGATGGGAAGACGCACCCAAGAGCGCTTCCAGCGCACTGGTTGTGCTGGATGGATGAAAGGCAACCATAACTTCCACACTTAGGTTGCGCGGGCATTGACCAGGCATGGTATGCTGGGGGTGGGGGGGCGCACCCATGCGGGCTTCCAGCGCACTGGTTTTGCTGCCTGGATGAATGACAACCATGACTTCCAAACTTAGCGTGCACGGGCATGAACCAGGCATGGTATATTGGGGGGGAATGCACCCAAGCGGGATTCGAGCGCACTGGTTGTGCTGGCTGGATGAATGACAACCATGACTTCCAAACTTAGTGTGCGCGGGCATGAACCAAGCACGGTATGCGATGGGAAGACGCACCCAAGAGGGCTTCCAGTGCACTGGTTATGCTGGATGGATGAAAGGCAACCATGACTTCCACACTTAGGGTGCACGGACATGAACCAGGCATGGTATGCGGGTGAAGGACACCCCCAAGCGGGCTTTCAGCGCAATAGTTGCGTTGCCTGGATGAATGACAACCATGACTTCCGCACTGCTTGTGCTGGCTGGATGAAAGGAAAACATGATTTCCACACTTAGGGTGCGGGGGCACGAACCAGGCATGGTATGCTGGGGGGGAGGGAACGCACCCAAGCGGGCTTCCAAAGAAATGGTTGTGCTGCTTGGATGAATGACAACCATGACTTCCACACTTGGGTTGCGCGGGCATGAACCAGGCATGGTATGCGGCTGAAGGACATCCGAAAGCGGGCTTGCAGCGCACTGGTTGTGCTGGCTGGATAAAAGACAGCCATGAATACCATACTTTGGGTGCTCGTGCATGAACCAGGCATGGTATGCGGCTGAAGGACACCCGAAAGCGGGCTTGCAGCACAGTGGTTGTGCTGGCTGGATGAAAAGCAACCATAAATTCCACACTTTGGGCGCAAAGGCATGAACAACGCATGCTATGCGGGTGAAGGACACCCACAAGCGGGCTTACAGCGCAATAATTGTGTTGCCTGGATGAATGACAACCGTGACTTCCGCACTGGTTGTGCTGGCTGGTTGAATGACCACCATGACTTCCACACTGGTTGTGGTGGCTGGATGAATGACAACCATGACTACCACACTTAGGGTGCACGGGCATGAATCAGTCATGGTATGCTGGGGGGGAATGCACCCAAGCGGGCTTCCAGCGGACTGGTTGTGCTGGCTGGATGATTGACAACCATGACTTCAAAACTTAGCGTGCGCGGGCATGAACCAGGCATGGTATGCAGGTGAAGGACACCCGCAAGCGTGCTTGCCGTGCAACAGTTGTGCTGGATGGATGAAAGGCAACCATGACTTTCACACTTTGGGTGACAGGAATGAACAACGCATGTTATGCGGGTGAAGGACACCCATAAGCGGGCTTCCAGTGCACTCGTTGTGCTGGCTGGATGAATGACAACCATGACTTCCACACTTGGGGTGCGCGGGCATGAACCAGGCATGGTATGCGGCTGAAGGACACCCGGAAGCGGGCTTGCAGCACACTGGTTGTGCTGGATGGATGAAAGACAACCATGACTTCCATACCTAGGATGCACGTGCATGAACCAGGCATGGTATGCGGCTGAAGGACACCCGAAAGCGGGCTTGCAGCGCAATGGTTGTAATGAATGGATGAAAGAACACCATGACTTCCACATTGGCTGTGCTGGTTGGATGAAAGGCAACCATGAATTCCACACTGGTTGTGCTGGATGGATGAATGACAACCATGACTTCCATACCTAGGGTGCGCGGGCATGAACCAGGGATGGTATCTGGCTGAAAGACACCCGCATGCGGGCTTCCAGCCCACTGGTAGCGCGGGCTGGGTGAATGAAATATGTCATTTCCGCACTGGTCACGCTGGATGGATGAAAGACAACCATAACTTCCATACCTAGGGTGCACGTGCATAAACCAGGCATGGTATGTGGCTGAAGGACACTCGAAAGCGGGATTGTTGATTGGAATGGTTGTGCTGGATGGATGAAAGGCAACCATGAATTCCACACTGGTTGTGCTGGCTGGATGAATGACAACAATGATTTCTCCACTTAGGGTACACGGGCAAGAACCAGAAATGGAATGCGGGTGATGGACACCCGCAAGCGGACTTCCAGCGAACTGGTTGTACTGGATGGATGAATGAGAACCATGACTTCCAAACTTAGTGTGCGCGGGCATGAACCTGGCATGGTATGCAATGGGTAGACCCACCCAAAAGGGCTTCCAGAGCGCTGGTTGTGCTGGATTGATGAAAGGCAACCATGACTTCCAAACTGGTTGTGTTGGCTGGATGAATTACAACCATGACTTCCGCACTGGTTGTGCTGGATGGATGAAAGACAACCATGACTTCCATACTTAGAGTGCACGTGCATGAACCAGGCATGGCCGTTTTACAATCAACGCCAAAACTCCGAAACACCATGAATAGAAGATTGCAGGAAAGACAAAAACCAAGAGTTAAAACAGAAAACATTGCAAAAGTACCGTACTTCCTAACTGCTGATGTAAAGGAAGAACAAAAATTTATGGAAATACCAGAACAAGCAACTTTTAATTGCTTTTAATCAGAGATTCCTTGTATGTTTTCACTTTTAAAATCGTTCCCTTTTAGTGTTTCAACAATAAGGCTTAGGGTAAAAAATGAAAGCCCAAAGTGTTTTATACAAAAAAGCTTTAGTTTTGGAAATATTCATGTTTGTAACTTTTTTTACAGCTAAAAACAGCGTTTCAGAGCATGATGGCATATTTTCCTCAACTTGGCTATAAAATCAAATGGGATGCTTTTCTTGCCAAATTTATCCATGTTTTGTATAGAACTCTCCACCACACAACATTACAGTCCTTTGGAACCAACCGGAAAGCTTTAGTTTTGGAAATATTCATGTTTGTAAATTTTTTACATCTAAAAACACCATTTCAGAGGATGATGGCACATTTTCCTCAACTTGGCTATAAAATCAAATGGGATGCTTTTCTTGCCAATTTTATGCATGTTTTCTATAGAACTCACCACCACACAAGATTACAGGCCTTTGAAACCAAGAGAAAAGCTTTAGTTTTGGAAATATTCATGTTTGTAACTTTTTACAGCCAAAAACAGCGTTTCAGAGCATGATGGCACATTTTCCTCAACTTGGCTATAAAATGAAATAGGATGATTTTTTTGACAATTTCATGCATGTTTTCTATAGAACTCTCCACCACACAACATTACAGGCCATTGGAACCAACAGAAAGCTTTAGTTTAGGAAATATTCATGTTTGTAACTTTTTTACAGCCAAAAACAGCGTCTCAGAGCATGATAGCACAGTTTCCTCAACTTGGCTATTCAATCAAATGGGATGCTTTTCTTGGCAATTTTATGCATGTTTTCGATAGAACTCTCCACCACAAAACACTACAAGCCTTTGGAACCAGCAGAAAAGCTTTAGTTTTGGAAATATTCATGTTTGTAACTTTTTTTACAGCCAAAAACAGCATTTCAGAGCATGATGGCACATTTTCCTCAACTTGGCTATAAAATCAAATGGGATGCTTTTCTTGCCAATTTTATGCATGTTTTCTATAGAACTCACCACCACACAACATTACAGGCCTTTGAAACCAACAGAAAAGCTTTAGTTTTGGAAATATTCACGTTTGTACCTTTTTTTTACAACCAAAAACAGCGTTTCAGAGCACGATGGCACAGTTTCCTCAACTTGGCTATAAAATCAAATAGGATGCTTTTCTTGCCAATCTTATGCATGTTTTCTATAGAACTCTCCACCACACAACATTACAGGCCTTTGGAACCAACAGAAAAGCTTTAGTTTGTGAAAAATTCATGTTAGTTACTTTTTTACAGCCAAACACAACGTTTCAGAGCATGATGTTACATTTTCCTCAACTTGGCTAGAAAATCAAATCGGATGCTTTTCTTGCCAATTTTATGCATCTTTTCTATAGAACTCTCCATCACACAACATTACAGGCCTTTGGAACCAACCGGAAAGCTTTAGTTTTGGAAATATTCATGTTTGTAACTTTTTTACGGCCAAAAACAGCGTATCAGAGCATGATGCGCACATTTTCCTCAACTCGGCTATAAAAAGTAATAGGATGCTTTTCTATCTTGCTTTATGCATGTTTTCTATAGAACTCTCCACCACACAACATTACAAGCCTTTGGAACCAACCGGAAAGCTTTAGATTAGGAAATATTCATGTTTGTAACATTTTTACAGCCAAAAACAGCTTTTCAGAGCATGATGGCACATTTTCCTCAACTTGGCTATAAAATGAAATAGGATAATTTTTTTGACAATTTCATGCATGTTTTCTATCGAACTCTCCACCACACAACTTTACAGGTTTTTGGAACCATCCGGAAAGCTTTAGTTTTGGAAATATTCATGTTTGTATCGTTTTTACAGCCAAAAACAGCGTTTCAGAGCATGATGGCACATTTTCCTCAACTTGGCTATAAAATCAAATAGGATGCTTTTCTGTCAATTTTTATGCACGTTTTCTATAGAACTCTCCACCACACAACATTATTGTCATGATCCTGCCGCTCCAGCACGAGCTGTGCGGGTGTCCGCGCAGGCGCGCTGATTGGAAGGTGCACACCTGCACCTCATGCAGCCTGATTATGCTGTGGATTTATATGACCGCGATGACAACTGGCCGGCGCCAGTTCGTATGATCTTCATGTCCCGTTCGTGTGCTCCGGTATCCCTGATCGAACCTGTGTGTACCGACCTTCGTCCGTTCTCCGACCAACCTTGTAAGCCCGACTCCTTCGTTACTTCTGCCTGCTTTGATTGTTCGCCTGTGTACCGACTCCTGCCTGCCCGCTCACCTGGTCTCTTCGCCCGACATCCCAACTATGGCTGCTGCACCGGACTGCCTGCTGGATCCCCTACCTCTGCATATAATAAATGTGTCTCTTCTTGAACTAACTTGCGTCTTCCGAGTTCCTGCATTTGGGTCCTACTCTCGTTCCGATGGGACGTGACAATTATAAGCCTTTGAAACCATTCGGAAAGCTTTAGTTTTCAAAATATCCATGTTTGTAACTTTTTTACAGCCAAAAACAGCCTTTAAGAGCAATATGCACACATTTTGCTCAATTTGGCAATAAAATCAAATGGGATGCTTTTCTTGCCAATTTTATTCATGTTTTCTGTAGAACTCTCCACCACACAGACATGAGCAAGGGGCAGCGGTGGTTCATCATGTTCCTCTTCAGCCTGCTGACGTCGAGGCTTTGTTGGAGTTGATACAAGAGTGGAAAAGTGCTCATGGACTTGGGAAGGTCAACTGAGAAATGGGTGAAATAGAACGAGTTAACAGACTCGCGGATTTTGCTCAGTTTAGCAGAAGCCCTTAAGCTGTACTCTACTTGTATGCCTCCACTGGCCACCACCCGGGATAAATGGCCAAAAGGGTGCCCCAGGAAAGGTCGGAGGAAGAGGTCTTGGGCTTAGGCACATGCGGTCTGGAAACAGGGGGAGGTGAAACAAATTGACTTGGACTATTACGAGGGAGGGAATAAACAAAATCTTTTCCAAGGTCAGAAACGAGCAGGGGGTCAAATGAGTTTAGGTCCTCAGCAAAATATGAAAAATCTGAGTGTGGCAAAACATGTGGTGGTGAATAGGTTGGGAATGGATGATTATCATCACACATGGGTGGCGCAGATGAAAAGGTAGGAAAGGACAAAAAGACAGAGCCCACTCAGATGGGGGATGCTTGGTCAAATATAAATTTTTCACTTCATACTTTCAGAATTTTCCATCCATCCATTTATTATCTGAGCCGGTTATTCTCACAAGGGTCGCATGAGTGCTGGAGCTTATTCCATCTATCATCGCAAGGAGGCGGGATACATCCTGAACTGGTAGCCACCCTATTGCAGGGCACACAGAGACAGTCTCACTCACAATCACACCCAGGGGCAATCTAGAGTCTCCAATTAATGCATGTTTTTGGGACGTGCAAGGAAACTGTCGAGCCTGGAGAAAACCCACGCATGCACGGAGAGAACATACAAATTGCACACAGGCGGGGCTGGGATTGAACCCAGGACCTCAGAATTTTGAGGCCAATGCTTTCCAGCTGATCCACCGTGCCATCCCTTTTTTATAATTATTTGTTTTTTTCTTTCTTTTGTTAGATCCCTTTGTTTGGTTCCCTTTAGATTCCTTCTAGCTGTGATCAAATAAGCTGTAAAATGGGGGGCGGAGTCAGGTCAACGAGGAAGTAGAGGGTCTGGCCCTGTGTGGCCCAGCAGCAGCTCTTAGTGCTGCCATGTTTAAAAAAAAAAAAAAAAAGACTTCAACCTATAGTTCACTGCGCTGGATCTGTTTTACTCTGCGCTGAAAGTGAGCGACAAGTGGCAAATGCGCGATGGCACAGCTTAGAGGCAACATTGCCCTTCGGTATGATTGTGAGTGCAACTGTTTTCTATCTCCATGTGCCCTGCAATTGGCTGACAACCAGTTCAAGAAAAAAAAATAATAAACAGCCTGTAACCAAAAAAAAATGTACTAAATGAAAAAAATATATAATGAACAAAATAACATAAAAGGAAAAAAAAATCTACATGGATTTCACTTAACCCCGGTACCCATGCGTGATCTGTTTACAAGCCGTAAAAAAAAGCAAAATTCCCCTCAAGCGCAGAGTACAGAAAAAGAAATGTTAAAACTTCTTGAAATAATCCATCTGGTCTTTTTGGCTTATGTTTGAATAATCAGAAACATATTGTTTGGGGTGGTGCAGAAGGAACCAAATTTTGGCCATGGCCTGTGACCCTGTACTGCACTCTGCTGCTTGCTTTTTAACATTTAATTTCTTGAGACTGACTAACATCTAATATTGCTTGATAGTGCCACGGTGAAACATTGGTGACAGTGTCTAACTCACAGTTCTGAGGACCAGTTTTCAAATTTTGCATGTTCCCTCTGTGCCTATGTGAGTTTTCTTTTTGTATTCTGTTTTCCTCCGACGTCTCTAAAACATGTTTGGTAGATTGATAGAAAACACTAAATTGCCTGTAGGTGTGAATATGAGGGAGAATGTTTTTTTGTTTATATTTGTGCTGCGACTGGATGGCAGCCCGTTCAGTATATACCCTACCTCTTGTCCGGAAATCGCTGGAATAGACAACACACCCACGGACCCAGTGAGGATAAGCAGTACAGAAAATTGATTGAATCAGGAAAAAAGTTAATGCATGACTCATCTTTCTTCAGTTAATGGATGTATAATTGGATCTTCTGCAGATAGTAATGTCTCCAAATTACATTGTATTGGCAACCTGATCTCCTCTCAAATTTCATTAGCTCAAATGTTAGAGTTTCAGTCAGAACCATGAAGCATTTAAAAATTGGGAGGGACTGATAGAGTTCACATTTTGTACTTACTGGAACTATATGTTATCTGAAGAGAAAATCTTTGTAATTTACTTTTTGATTATTGTCTACAACAACTCTAACGTCTTCTTTTCCTTTCGGCTTGTCCCGTTAGGGGTCGCCACAGTGTATGATCTTTCTCCATCTTAGCCTATTTCCTGCATCTTCCTCTCTAACACCAAGAGCCCTCATGTCTTCCCTCACAACATTTATCAACCTTCTCTTTGGTCTTCCCCTCACACCTTTGCCTGGCAGCTCCATCCTCAGCACCCTTCTACCACTCTATCATTTCTGTCCAAACCCTCGAAATCTGATCTCGCGAACCTTGTCTCCAAAATATCCAACTTTGGCTGTCCCTCTAATGCAGGGGTGTCCAAACTTTTTGGAAAGAGGGCCAGATTTGGTAAGGTGAAAATGTGTGGGGGCCGACTATTTAGCCTGACATTCTTTGAACCATTAACATTAAATACAAATTAACTTTTTGGGATTTTTTTTAATTTAATTACAAATGGCATACTTTTACTTTTACATTTTTTTTTACATTTAGGTTTTTACCGAAAACACAGACCACAAAAAATTAAGAAAACTATAAAGGATATCTAAGTTCATGTGAAACATTACATATTATTCACTATTATATGCTCAGTGTAGGAAAAGTGCTGAAAACAAAACAATGATCACTGCATATTCAAACTGTGATTTTGACCATCACAAAAAAATTAATTAACTGAGATTTAAGAATTTATTCAACTCAGAGGACTTAACAAAGGTCTTGCCTGCACTAATGTGAAGGGTGATACTGGGATATTGACTGCAGTATGTAGTCCATGTCTGGCTCAAGAGCAGTGGTTTTGATGCGCAAGACGTCACGCAGGTGAGAGTCACTCAGTCTCGTCCTCATGCGGCTCTTGTTAATGTTCATAACGGAGAATGTCTTCTCGCACATGTATGTGGAGCCAAACAAGCTCAGCATTTTCTTAGCAAATGTCCGAATTGCTTGGAACCTGCCTTCATCCAGCTGGCGGTAGAAGTTGACAAGAGGGAGCTGTTGGTGCCGACTGCGATGCTCGGCGTCACACTGCAGCTCAATGAGCTCCAGTTGCAGGTGGTCTGGAGCGTCATCAGGGTCCACGGAGAAAGGAGAGGAAAAAAGCGTGATCTCCTTTTCAATAGCTGCAAAGTCCCGAAAGCGCTGCTGAAACTCCTCAACCAGAGATGAGATGTCTGCTGCATACTTTGTCATTTGCGCACTGATATTGATCTGTGGGAAACTGGTCACAATTTCCTGCAGCGACGGGAAATGTGCGGTATTGGGCTGCGCCTGTGACATGTGTCTTTGGAAAAGTAGCAGCTTGGTCCGAAAGGCTTTGATGTGTGAATACAGTTGGCTTACCACTGCATTTTGCCCTTGAAGGCTTGTGTTCAGCGCATTCAGATGTCGCGTTATGTCAACTAAAAATCCCAAATCAGCCAGCCAAACAGGATCATTTAATTGTGGCATGGGTTGTCCCTTTTTAGTCAAGAATTGTCCAATTTCCTCCCTGAGAGAGAAGAAGCGCTGCAGCGCAGACCCCCGACTGAGCCACCTTACGTCGGTGTGATACAAAACATCTCCGTATTCAGCCTGGATGTCGAGAAGAAACTGTTGAAACTGGCGGTGGCACAGCGCTTTGGAGCGAATATAATTAATAGTCTTTATCACCGGTTTCATAACATTATCATATTTCATATATTTGGCACAGAGAACTTCTTGATGAATAATACAGTGGAGTTTAATAGCGCTGCCTCCTTCTTCGCTGACTTTGTTACAGACAAGGCTTGATAATCCACTCCGCTCGCCAGCCATGGCAGGTGCGCCGTCCGTAATAATCCCGGTGACTTTATTCCACTGTAGTTTCATGTCATCTACGGTGGAACAAACAGAAACAATTAAATCCGTTCCTCTTGTTTGGCCCTTCAGACTCTGGAGGTCCAGAAGCTCTTCACTCACGTTCATGTCATTGTCCACTCCTCTTAAAAAGATCAGTAACTGAGCGGTGTCGGACGCATCCGTGCTTTCATCGCACGCTAACGAGAAAAAGTCAAACTCAGTTCCTTTTGCCTCTAACTGTCTCTTAATATCTAATGAAACGTCTTCAATTCTCCGTACCACAGTATTACGAGCCAGGCAAATATTGGCAAACTCTTGCTTCTTCGCGGGACAAATTTTCTCAACCATTTTCATTACACAGTCTTTAATAAATTCACCCTCAGTGAAAGGTTTGCAGTGCTTTGCAATCAGCGTTGCCACTTCGTAGCTTGCCTTTGTGGCATTTTCATTTGACTCACGGACTCTTGTGAAAAAGCTTTGCTGTGCCGTTAAAACAGCTTCCAGTTGCTTCACTTTTTCACCGCGTTTGTTCCCAGTTAGCTTGTCGTAGCTAGCATGTTTCGTCTGGTAGTGCCTCTCGATGTTGAATTCCTTGAAAACAGCCACAGTCTCTTGGCAAATTAGGCAGACACAGTTGTTTCGTATTTCAGTGAAAAAATACTCAAATTTCCACTTGTCCTGGAAGCGGCGGCCCTCGCGGTCAACTTTCCTTTTTTTGTTTACAGACGCCATGTTAGAAATGGGCTGGGCTGAAACGATCACGCAAGGTCAAGGGTCACGGCGGCCAGAGTGCGGCCACAGGGCTACTGCCATCTTCTGGTGAAATGAAAAATAGCTTTTTGTACACATGTATTTTATACTGTGGTCAACAGTGCTGGCGGGCCGCATATTATTGATTTCATGATAGAGGCCGCGGGCCGGTAAAAATTTGTCCACGGGCCGCAATTGGCCCGGGGGCCAGACTTTGGACATGTCTGCTTTAGTCTCTCTGCCACTTGAAAAGAAGGAAAGGAGTCTTTGATGAGTGGAATGTCAAGAGCCTGCAGTTCTACTATTGGAACCAGGGTGGCATTTTGTGCTCTCTCCCTCTCTCTCTCGCTCTCTCCCCTTCCTTCTCTTTCCAGCACCTTCCTCGGCCGCTTATGTCTCCAATCAGTACTCGTTACCACATGCTCTTCAGCCTGCCTGAACATAGAAAACCTTGCCAGAGTATTGAAACTGCTCCAGCAGTATCATTACTTCCCAGTCTTGAAATGAGCCTATTCAATTCCTCATATCCTTTCTGACCTCCATATCTTTCATTGTCCTCATTGTTCCCTCCTAATACCTTGCACACATGCAGCCAACCCTCCCGGCTGCCCTCATCAGCCTCCTGCTACGCATTCCCTGCCTTAACTACCTGCCAGTGCACTTCAAGGACATCTACATTTTGATGTTTTGAATAAACTGTTCCTCACAGTCATTCTCTGTCTGCTCTTAGCTTCAGCCTCCATCCATTTGTGACAAAATACTTTGGCCACAAATGAACCCAGCAAACCTATATGTGCTAAAACAGGTACTCATCCACCAAAGTGCCCACGTAGCTTAACACAAAAAAAAAAACTTAACAAATCATGGAATCACTACAATCCCTCGGGGAACAAAACACCCTCTTTCCATTGAAGATGCAATCTGACCACTTGCCAGTAAGTGCTGTATTTTCTGGATAACAAGTCGCTACTTTTTTGTGGTGCTGTGAACCCCGCAGCATGTTTTCCGATGCAGTTAAAATGTTTTGCCTTTATTTTTGCTACTGGCTATCAATAAATATATAACAAATATTTGAGATGAAAATAACTGGGGCGAAAGAAATACCGAAATGCTGTGTGATGCAACCCTTATGAGGCTCTTCAATTCTGATACTGAAGACGAGGACTTCAGTGGATTCAGTGAACAAGAGGAGGACGAATAAAAACAATGACTTTCCTTTGTATTTGAGCCATTTTACTATTGTCAAAAAAGGTATCTAAATAAAAGTTTATGTTACAAAGTCCGTGTTTGTGTGTGTAGTTTTTCAATTTGCTGTGCATGCGCACGTGTCCACACGTGTGCTTGTGTCCGTCTTTGTGTGTCTTTGTTCGCGCATGCGTGCACGTTTGCACATGGTATTTTTGTCCAATTGTCCAATAATACGTGTGTGTGTGTGTGTGTGTGTGTGTGGGTGTGTGTTTATGTACAGTGCCTTGTGAAAGTATTCGGCCCCCTCGAACTTTTCAACCTTTTGCCACATTTCAGGCTTCAAAATAAATATCATAAAGGTATAAGATTTTCCTTTTTTGTCAAGAATCAACAACAAATGGGACACAATCGTGAAGTGGAAGGAAATTTATAGTATATTTGATACTTTTTTTGACAAATAAAAACTGAAAATTGGGGCATACTGTATTATTCGGCCCTTTTACTTTCAGTGCAGCAAACTCACTCAATGAGGATCTCTGAATGATCCAATGTTGACTGATGATGATAAATAGAATCCACCTGTGTGTAATGAAGTCTCCGTATAAATGCACCTGCTCTGTGATAGTCTCAGGGTTCTGTTTAAAGCTCCACTCTCATGCCTATAAAAATTCTAAAATAGATATTGTAATGAAAAATACATAGAACATCATTCACTTCAATGTCTATATGAAGAAATAAATATGAGCGGAGAGTGTGTCATCCATGCGCAAAGTTGCGGAAGTCTCATTCGACATCCAAGTGGTCGCCATATTGCCTGCAACATCATCAGCATATGTTACACCATGACATTCACCATTGAAAACACATAGTGGCAACTTGCTATGGAACACGGAACCTTTTTTCGAAGAAGAGAACATCACACAATCGAGTGAAATAACCTTGGCAATATTACCCTTATCATTTTTAACCATATTTTGATGATACGCGGACCACTTCTAACTAAAGTATGTAGCATACTCAGGAGAACCCATGCCGAGCGGGGGGGGGGGGGGGATCCTTTCTCCTCCTGCATGCGGCCAAACCACCTCTGCGTTGGGGCCAACATGGAAGCCATAGCCGGTGATCACGTCGTCACAAGCCGTCCGACGTGCACATTGACACATTTTGCACCCCTGACCTACGGATGCGGATCTTTTGTTACATTATGAGAGGATTACGTCACTCCTGCTTCTTAAAAACAAATCCCTCGAGAGAATTTTCATGGCGGGAGTTACAAAAAGCCATATATGTCAAAATCATGTTTTGTGGTAAAAAACGGATGGGTCAATTCCGGCTGCCTTTTTTTTTCATTAATAACATACTAAAAATCATGCATTTCATGACAGCTCAAGCTGTTTTGCAAATAAGAATGGGAAAGAATTTCAGTCTCTCAATGTGCAAAACTGATAGAATAGATTAAAATGGATTTGTTCTCCCCATCGTTTTCCTTTTTTATACATGTTTGAAAACGCTCCAGGGAGCGGTAGGGCGACGCTAAAGAGCCACATGCGGTTCCGGAGCTACGGGTTGTCCAGGGACCCACAACAATTCTTTACAGTATCCCTAATGATAAGGTTGAAACCTCAGTCTCACAAACACCTTCGTTTGACTGTTAAATTAAGTTGTTATTTTTTATTTCATTGTCAAGATGAGCAATTTTTTTTTTCAAAACGTTCGGCTCAGCGGTATCATTTTGCAGCATTCACAGTCGATTTGTTGCATTTTTCCATTCCTACACTAGCTCCATGTCATTTTGACTTTCATGAAATCCAGAAGTGTGTGTGTGTGTGTGTGTGTGTGCGTGTGTGTGTGTGCATGTGTGTGCGTGTGTGTGGATGTGTCTGCATGTGTATGCATGTGTTTATCTGTGTGTATGAGTGGGGGTTGGCAGTGGGGGGGAATGCGCATGCGTGTTGGGTCCATGAATTCCTGATACCAAAAAAGAAAGCAAGTAACACAGTGTGTATGAAAGTGGGTATGAGTGGACAATAAGAAAGAGAGGGAACTGTTTTTTTACATCTTGGATATTGGAGCATCAAAGCACAGAGAATAGAACGAAAAACACCTGGATTTTATTTTGTTCTGGTAAGATTGTATTCTCAATGGAAATTAACAGTGTGGAGTTACAAGTCCTTATAACTATTCTGATTTTGGATCTGACTGCTGGTATCGATGATCAGACCTAATTAGAAAAAAATGTTTTTTTTTCTTTCTTTGTTTTTTTTTTATTTTTTGACAAAATTTTATGTAATTTTGGGAGCAGTTGGAAACCAGTGAAAGCTTCATTCTTAATTTAAACACTGTTGAACATTTAATGACTCTATTATGTTTTTCTCCCACATTGTGTTCATTTTTACACAAAGGACTAGCATGTGGTCTTGGATCAGTGACTTCTTCACCTATGAAACTACAAAGTCAGTGGTAGTCAAGAGCTGGACAATCGGAATCATCAACCGAGCCATCCAACTCCTAATCTTCATTTATTTTATTGGGTGAGTAGAATTCTATTGCCAAACAAATCAAACCTTGTTAAATATCATGCAATTATATAACGACTGAGCCGTCAGATGATGGAATTTTTAAATGATAGTTATGTGCATGCATATTGTTTTTTGTGCATTGCCACAATTATTCATACAACTAAGAAAAACAGGAGTATTGCGAGATTTGGGGAAACAACCTCTTTCCCTCAGTCAGAGCATTGAAGATGGGTTCCATCCCAAGAACACCATCCCTACTGTGAAGCATGGGGGTGGTAGCATCATGTTTTGGTGTGTTTTTCTGCACATGGGACAGGATAACTGCACTGTGTTAAGGAGAGGATGACCGCGGCCATGTATTGTGAGATTTTGAGGAACAACCTCTTTCCCTCAGTCCCAGATGAGCTGTGGCTGGGTCTTTCAACATGACAATGACCTGAACCACACAGTCGGGAAAACCAAGCAGTGGCTCCATAAGAAGCAGATCAAGGTTCTGGCATGGCCTAGCCAGTCTCCAGACCTAAATCCAATGGAAAATCTTTGGTGGGAGCCGAAACTCCACAGCCCAGAAACCTGTCTGATCTAGAGAAGATCTGTGTGGAGGAGTGGGCCAAAATCCCTCCTGCTGTGTGTGCAAACCTACAGGAAACGTTTGACCTCTGTAATTGCAATGAAAAGCTACTGGAACAAATATTAACATTGGTTTTCCCGGGTGTTCAAATACTTATTTTCAGCTGTATAACACAAATTATTTTAAAAAATCATACATTGTGATTTCTGGATTTTTCTTTTTAGATTATCTCTCTCAAAGTGGACATGCTCCTACGATGAAAATTTCAGACCCCTCCATGATTTCTAAGTGGGAGAACTTGCAGTATAGCAGAGTGTACAAATACTTATTTTCTTTGCTGTAAACCCCCCTCCCCCCCTAACACACACACACACACACACAAACACACACAGTTTTTCCAATGCCAGGCTGCTGAAAAAATCTATCCATCCATTTTCTGAGCCACCTATCCTCATAAGGGTAGTGCTGGAGCCCATCACAGCTATCTTCAGGAAAGGTCTGGACTGGTTGCCATCCAATTGCAGGTCACATATAAACAAAACCATTCACACACAAACTCACACCTATGGTCTTCAATTAACCTACCATACATGTTTTTGGGATATGGGAGGAAACCAGAGTGACCGGAGAAAATCTACAGGGAGAACATGCAAATGCCACACAAGCGGGGCCAGGATTTAAAACCTAGTCCTCAGAATTGTAAAGCAGGTGCTCTAACTAGTCATCAATGTGCCGCCTAGATACATAACTAATATTATTTAAAATAAATCCACTATTAGTGTGACCTATAGGCTATAGAAACCGGGTATAGAGACCGGGTACAGTGCGAGTGGAGTGTTTATTCGGTCCAATGTCAGTACACAGGCAGGCAATCAAACCAGGCAGCAGTGTCAAAAACAACAGGTGTAAAGGCAGGGTCGTTAACAAGGCACGGTTCGGTACATAGCGCATCAAAGACATAGATGTAGGATTACGGGAACGTGGGATAGAAGTACAACGATCTGGCAAGGACCAGACCGCACATGTGGCAATATATATACGGACCAATTACCAAAACGAGCCGCAGGTGAGTGCATCTGCCCATCGGAGCAGGATAGACACACCCATGAGAAGTCCACCTTCTTCTAAATGGGGATAAGACTTTGTTCAGAATTTAGTAATCATATTCAAATTCATGTTAAGTGTGTCAGAACACACCTTTCACATTTGAAATACGATAAATGTCAATGGTCTCATCTTTTCCTGACATTTTTGTCATCACATCTTAATCTTCCTGTGTTTACAAGCTACAGTTTGCAAAGAGCTTCCGCAGTATCAGTGGACTCTGTCACATCTTGTCATTTATTCTTAGGTTTTAGTACTGTATTTATTGCTGTCTTGTAGAATGAAGAAGGGTCATTGGTTCGAATCACGGTACTGCTGACTGTCTTATGGACATGTTTACATTTAGGATTTTTTCCCCCCATAACGAAATGTGAAAATTTAAAAAGCATTTAAACATTTTGCAACAACCATATAAGTGTTTTTTTAACAGCTAATAAAAATTAAAGGTAGCTACTTATCCATCAACAATATGTGTCGCAAATGTCAATTTTTTTTTTTTTACCATGTTTAACTGTCAAACAAGTGTTTAAAATAAGTTAAACTACTGGTAATAAAATAATTGAGGCTGGTGTGCTATGCTTTGGATCAGGATTTTTGTGTAAACTTATAAAACAACACATGTTGTACTCACCCTTAACTTGGATGACACTTGGAAGACAATTGCAGGATTTCTGTATACCGCTGGGAAGTCAGTCGCTTCAGCAACACAATTTACTTTGCCACATCATTCTTCATCTTTACTGTGCTCAATGGAACCACGCTGCACTGAGTAGGCAGGACATAAAGTATGGGCTTCTTTTGGCTTCAGAAGTTCTATACCTGCTTCCATGTTTATAATCGCACTTTTCCACTTTGTTATCAGTATCATCCCTTCTGTTTTGGGATCATAAGAGAAAAGAAGACAAACTTGAATCTAAAGTTATTCCTTAGCCAAATTATTGTAAGATTTGTTGATCATGGTTCAACATTACTGCATAACCTTTAGAGACATAATATTCCAGAAAATGTTCATGGAACTCTAAGTTGTACCACTTGAATTGACTCCAACTGTTGAATTCAAAGTATTGGAATTTCAATTGAAATCTGGTTTGGACTGTATCAAGATCTTTTGTTCACCATCCTCAGTGATCAGATGTTTTCTGTAGCTAAGAAAGCCAGCCATTCAGATAGTCGGATAGTACCACTGTCCTCTCTTTGAATTGGAATAAATCAGATAATGTATTACGTGGTCATATTTAAGGTAAGGTTACAGATGTGCTGACTTGCTAATGTTCCACTATTCAAGGGTTTAGGATTTTTGACTTTATTCCCCACCTCATCTTTTAAAATCCCTGTTTTATCGTGGACAAATGGTAATCACAAAAACACACCTTCCCTATTAGTCACAAATAATATTATGAGATCCATGATGAGGACCGTTTTTTAATTTTTCAACTCTAGCACTTCAAAATCCGTGTACTATTCATAATATTACTTATACGGTACTCGTTTGTTGTATAGAATTGTGTGTTTTGTAGACAAAGAGGGTTGGAGTCATAATGATTATAAACTGAAAGCAAAGCAAAGCAAATTGATTTGTATCATGCATTTGATACACAAGATACTGTAACTCATTGCGCTTTACATGATTAAAAGGATTTGAATACAAAGAAATAAAACATTTAAATGGGAAAAAAAGAATAGAAATTACAATATATATATACGGGGAGTCCTCGGTCTACGATCAAGACCCGTTCTTACACTGGTGACATAATCCAAATTTCCACATAAATCAGATTTTACCGTTAAAGTCCAAATTTACGATGACACCTAAGGATTGGCTCCAGCACACCCACGACCTTCGTGAGGATAAGTGGCTCAGGAAATGGGTGGGTGTGGGTACTTCATATAAAAAAATGAAATACATTACAATAAACAAAATAAGATGCTTTCCTTACTATTACTGCAAGAGATGGATGGCAAAGAATGAGGGGACGCTGTGCTTAGCTATTGCTAAAGAAGCATGTGCACATAGCACTTGCTAGCGGTAAATTCCTCGTCAGTGTTCTTGTCTTTCTGCTCTTTCCAAGTCTGGAAAATATGCCATGCCTTTTCCATTAATGAACATTAGGCAGATATTAAGCCTACATCGATTCTGATCCTCAATCCATCACATCAGTCATCTTTCCAGCACGGCAAAGATCAAAGAAATTTGCTTAATTTTTTTTTCTTCATTAAAAATGTTGCTTCGTGATAACTGTATCCCTCTTAGGGGCGAAAGCCTTCACATGCTCTAAAATATGGGCTTTGTCTGGAATAATAATCGCCGCGGTTGACCAACTGAAGCACAAGTCTCTAGTGATGTCTGTTGGTGCTACTCCTTTCTCCAATCTTTTTATGCCGTTAAGCTTCATTTTCATGGTAAATGCTCTACTTTCAGCTGGACCAGTATTGCTCAAAGAAACCCATCTTTCTTCTTTTGGGCCGTAATGTGTAAAAAGGTGTGCGAAAAAGCCAAATATACCCCTGCTGCACAAACACAGGTAGGCAATAACCAGAAGCACTATGGTGCTGGTGACAAACTGGCAGAAAACATACAGGTGCCATTAAGTCGAAATGTCATAGGTCGATGACGTTGTAACCCGAGGACTCCCTGTATATATAAGCTAAACTGAAGAAGTCACTCACCGACCAACCACAAACCTCAAAGCATGCAATGTGACTTACACTGTTTCAAATTTTCTTTCTTTTTCCCCCAAAATTTCATTTCAGTTGGGTATTTGTTTATGAGAAGGCTTACCAAGTGAGGGACACAGCAATTGAATCTTCAGTGATGACAAAAGTAAAAGGTTTTGGAGTCCACAATGACAAAGTCATGGACGTCGCAGACTATGTCACGCCAACAGAGGTATGAAAAATTATGTTGCTGACATTTTGTGGCATACTATAGATTAATGATGTACTCATATGTTTGTTTAGGGAGCTTCTGTCTTCTGCATCATTACCAAATTGATAACAACGGAAAAACAAATCCAAGGCTACTGTCCAGAGGTCTGCCCCTGTCAAGATCATGATTGCAAAACAGTAAAATATGATTATGTCCCTCGTTTCTCTCCCTCTTTCTCTCGCTTGTGCTCACAATGTCTTCTGTTCCTCCTGTATGATGGGGGCTGGTTAAAACGAGAATTGTTTGATGAGGAGACCAGTTCTGCATTTAGTATGGTAATGGGCAATGGAGCATCTGTCTTTCTTACAAGCATGGAAAAAATAGTCATGTGATGCTGTCGGTAAAGGTGTACAGTTCCAACACTGATGCCAATACAGTATGTATTTCCCTTTTAACAGCTAATCTAATAAAACATATATAAAAGGTACAAGGACGAAAATAGTTTTGAGTGGATTTTAAGTGATCTGCCTCAAACCGTACGTTTAAATATTTATAGAGCTTGCATGTGGATCCTGAACAGCGAATACTTAACTGAAGAGCTTAATGTGAGACAAGTTGTTTTATAATGCTGTTTAAGAAATGTTTGAATGTCTGAAACATAACCTCAATTGAGAGTAGAAATGTTAAATGACGAGCTCATAGTCACTCATAGTTTAACAACGCTGCACATGAAATGGTGATTGAGCATCTCAGATCATCATGTTGTTTAATATCCAGAGACTCTTGTGCTACAGCCTACTGGTGTAAATACTACTAGTTGGTGCTTTAACATATACCGTAGCAAGACAGCAATCTGAGAATAGAAAAAGGTCATTCATCTCAGCGATACTGTTAGATATTATATATTTACCATTGTTTCAAACATTGACTGAGTACTACTTAAGGCTCCGTCACACCATGACGTTCTGGTCAACGTCCTCTGAACATTTCAATCGTTCTATTTTTCAGCGTTCTCAAACGCGGATGACACATGTGGGGTGTGATTAACGTGTCTAACGCATGACTTAAAGTGTGTCTAACGCACGAAAAGCGTGTAACAGCAACCAAATAAGATACCACTAAAAACCATTAGCGTGTGCAAACGCATCATTGGGGCGCGACGAGCGATTTGTCAACGTAAGACGAGTGTGTTGAGCGTGTGACCAATGGGTGAATAATGACAGAAAATCGTTTTGCTGGCGTGGAATTTTTACAGTGGAACCGGCACTAAAACGTTGGAAAGTTTATAGTCACTTCAGTTGTTGTCGTGAGTTAGAACAGTGAGCATCATGCTCCCGAGAAGAAAATAGGACTTCAGCAACTAGCGCTGCTAGTAAGAAAGCTAAGCCTCTTTCATCACGAACAATGTGTTTGGAGGAAAAACAACAGCAGGAGGAAGAGCACATCTGGGAAGTCACGCACCATGTGACACCCCCTGGGGACCCTAAACACCTTGCAAACCCCAGTGAGGACGGTCTGACAAAGAGACAAAAGAAGCAGAGAAAGGATTGCAGGATCCTGGACCGGGCTGTTGGGGATATTCTGGTGGAGTTTTTCCGCAAAAACGAACTGCTGCTTTCTGGATCTTCCATAGTAGATGCTCTCTACTGTAGCTTAATATTAAATGGACCTTGCTTTTACAAAGCATCGGTTTATATACCCATATGCATGGAAATTCGGGAAACGCTCCAATGACGCTCAATGGACACCAAAAGACATTCGTTTCACTTTGGTTACACGCTGTGTGCGCTAGGGGACTGTTCAGTGGGCGTCGACAGGTTGCCAGTGAGTTGTTCACTGCAAAGCAAACGATTAACAACAAAGTAAAGCTAGAGTTACGACTGACTAAGGATAGGCAAACGCGTGCAACGCTCGGCGAACCTTAGTAAAACGTTCCACGGATGTTCTTGAACGTTCTGCAGCATTTAAAATTCAACGTTGATGAACGCTGGTCTCGGTGAGAACTTTTGTGCATGTTCAAGACTTTTTTTTTTTCCGGACCGCCATTCTCCGCCGATTCCCAGCAATCATTGAAGTTCACTGGCATGGAAACAACGCTACTCTGGGGCTATCTCGGCGACCATGGGCAACTACTAACGTTTCCTCAAACACTATAGGATGCTGGCCAGAACGTCATGGTGTGACGGGGCCATTACCATAAACTGTTTTTGCAATCAGGGTTGATGTTATAATGACAAGTGGAAACTCCCCACACTTTCTACCAAACATAGCGATTTGAAGAAATGGTTAAAGGGGGAGAGAACTCTATGACAAGCAATTCATCCAGTGACAAGGCAGAGACAGTAGTGTTGACTTGGTGACTGAATTCCAGCATGTTGTAAAAACTTGATTGGATGATTTTGATCATTTCATTGATACAAAATGGAATTTATTTCTTGGTCTGATCATTCACTCCCTCAGTGAGCTTACCAACAAATGACCTGAAGAAACAATACCAATTAAGTTTTGACATGCCATGTGGTCCATTATAGAATGAGAAGTAATGATATGGTAAAACGTTGCTATGTGAACATACAGCAAAATAGCCCTGTGATGGCCACCCAATAAGGATTTTTACTATGACCTGTAAACTGAAATAATTTCAAATCAGTATTATAAAAATGGTCACATGATAACAGATGGAAAGCTGGTATTTGGCAGGATGGCAAATCTAAGTACAGAAAACGCTACGACAGGCATGTCAAAAATCCAACACACAGGCCGGACCCAGCCCATTGGATGACTTAATCCGGCCCGGCAAGAATTTCTGAGGATGTCAAAAAAAGAAGTGAGTCTCGAGCTCATTTCTATCATAAGTTTAACATTTTTGTTAAAATACATGCAAAACAAATGGTCCCTATGGTTGGTAGAGAGCAATAAATGTGTGAAAGCACTCACGTCTGGCACTGACACGAGTTAGTTGCAGGAAATAAACATTCGCAAAGTGATATGTTCAAGTAAAAATAAACTGGCAAACTTGCTTCATCTTTCACCACTACTCAACAAGTTATTGGTCAGCACAACCTTCCCAAAATGGAAGTAGAAGTAAATGCAAAACCAGTGTGCTTGGTATGTAATTAGAAAGTTGCAGTGTTCGGCACCACACTACATTGCAGGGCCGTAACAGAGTTGTCACTCAGTATTTCGACAAAATATATGCGTTCAAGATTAAACTGTCACTTTGGGAGTCGTAGCTATCCAACGGTGACACCGCACCATTTCTCTTGTCTCACAGCTGTGCGTACTAAGGCACTGTACCGTGTAATGGTTTTGATGAGTATAAAGAAACCAGGGCGGCACGGTGGATCAGCTGGTAAAAGCGTTGGCCTCACAGTTCTGAGGACCCGGGTTCAATCCCGGCCCTAACTGTGTGGACTTTGCATGTTCTCCCCGTGCCTGCGTGCATTTTCTCCGGGCACTCCGGTCCGAAAATCCCCCCCATCCCAAAAACATGCATCATTAATTGGACACTCTAAATTGCCCCTAGGTGTGACTGTGAATGTGACTGTTTGTCTCTATGTGTCCTATGATTGGATGGCAACCAGTTCAGGGTGTACCCCGCCTCATGCCCGTTGACAGCTGAGATAGGCTCCAGCACTCCCCGTGACCCTCGTGAGGATAAGCGGCAAAGAAAATGGATGGATGGCTCAAGACAACATAACAGATTTTCTGCGAGAGTTTGAGCATAGGTTTCAGGTGTTCAGTGAACTTGAGAATAATTATTTTTTTTCCACACCATTTACAATTAAGCCCTCTGACAGCCAGCTGACATTCAACTCGAGTTTATTGACTTGCAGTGCAATTCCGCTACGAATGATGAATTTAGGTCCGTGGGATTGGGTATGTTTTATCAATATATTGTGCCAGGTTACCCCAAATTAACAGCCATGGCTGCAAAAGTTCTATCCATGTTTGGTACAAATTATCTTTGTGAACAATAATAAAACAAAGCAGTGCTCAAGGTTAACAAATAAAAACTTGAAAGACATTTTTTTCATGTCCCGCTAATCAAGATTTCACACCTAATATCGATGCACTTGTGAAGACAAACAGATGCCAAGTTTCAGGAGCCAGCAGCAGGAAATAGACTGCAGGAGTGCAGTGAGAGAGAGGAAAAAAGTGTGATGACACGAAATTTCTTTGCACTCATGAATACAGATCATTAAAAATAAGATTAATTTGGTTTCATATTCAAGAAAATTAATATTGTGCAGTATATTCTCATCTTCAGTAGGCCCAGTCTAGTAGTTTGAGCTGACGTAGTCTATTTATTGTCCATGCACCGCTATAGTTTTTTATCTATCTATCTATCTATCTATCTATCTATCTATCTATCTATCTATCTATCTATCTATATCTATCTATCTATCTATCTATCTATCTATCTATCTATCTATCTATCTATCTATCTATCTATCTATCTATCTATCTATCTATCTATCTTTTACCGTTTTTCCGGGTTGGGTCGCAGGGGAACTAGCTTCAGTTGGGATACCCAGACTTCCCTTTCCCTAGCCACTTCTTCCAGCTCTTCCGGAGGGATCCCGAGGCGTTCCTAAACCAGCCGAGAGACATAGTCTCTTCATCGTGTCCTGGCTCGTCCCCGAGGTCTCTTTCCGGTGGGACATGCCCGGAACACCTCACCAGGGAGGCGTCTGGAAGGCATCCAAATCAGATGCCCCAGCCACCTCATCTGGCTCCTCTCAATGTGGAGGAGCAGAGGCTCGACACTGAGCCTCTCCTGGATGACCGTGTTTCTCACCCTATCTCTAAGGCTGAGCCCAGACACACTGCAGAGGAAACTCATTTCGGCCACTTGTATCCGGGATCTTGTTCTTTCGGTCACGACCCACAGCTTGTGCCCATAGGTGAGGGTAGGAATGTAGATCAATGGTGGTGGTAAATTGAGAGCTTTGGCTTTCGACTTAGCTCCTTCTTTACCACAATGGGCCGATACAAAGTCCACATCATTGCATATGCTGCACCAATCTGTCTATCGATCTCCGGCTAAATTCTTCCCTCACTCGTGATCAAGACCACAAGATACTTGAACTCCTCCAATTAGGGCAGAATTTCATCCCCAAGAGGGCACGCCACTCTTTTACGACTGAGGACCATGGTCTCAAATTTGGATGTGCTGATTCTCATCCCAGCCGCTTTACACTCAGCTGTGAACCGCTCCAGTGAGAGCTGGAGATCACGGCTTGATGAAGCCAACAAAACCACATCATCTGGAAAGAGAAGAGATGCGATGCTGAGGCCACCAAACCGAACACACTCTACGCCTCGGCTGTGTCCAGAGATTCTGAACAAATTTAAACAAACTTATGAACAAAATCAGTGACAAAGGGCAGCCTTGGCGGAGTCCAAATCTCACCGGAAACAATTCCAACTTATGTTACCAATGTGGACCAAACTCTGACAGCAGTCGTACAGGGACAGAATAGCTCGTATCAGGGTTATTCGATACCCCATACTCCTGAAGAACCCGCCACAGGACTTCCCAAGGGACATAGTCGAACGCCTTCTTGAAGTCCATAAAACACATGTAGACTGGTTGGGCGAATTCCCATGCATCCTTGAGGATCTTGCCGAGGTTGTAGAGCTGGTCCACTGTTCCCCAGCCAGGACGAACACCACATTGCTCCTCCTGAATCTGAGATTTGACTTCCCGATGGACCCTCCTCTCCAGTACCCCTGAATAGACCTTACCAGGGAGGCTGGGGAGTGTGATCCCCCTATAGTTGGAACACACCCTCTGGTCACCCTTCTTAAAAAGTGGGACCACCACCCTAGTCTGCCAATTCAAAGGCACTGTCCCCAATGTCCACGTGATATTGAAGAGGCGTGTCAACCAGGACAGCCCAACAGCATCCAGACCCTTTATGAACTCCAGGCGAATTTCATCCACCCCCAGGGCCCTGCCACTGTCAGATTCTGCTTATCCGCAGAACTAATAGGGAGAAATGTTGGTGGAATAGAGGACTTCTTCGAAGTATTTTCCCCACTGACTCACAACAACCCAAGTTGAGGTCAGCAGCGCACCATCCGCACTATACACAGTATTGAGAATGCACTGCTCCCCCCTCCTGAGACGCCAGATGACGGACCAGAATTTCCTCGAAGCCGTCCTGAAGTTATTCTCCATGACCTCACCGAACTCCTCCCATGCCCGGGTTTTTGCCTCAGTGACCACCGAAGCTGCATTCTGCTTGGCCAGCCGGTACCTCTTAGCTGCATCGGGACGTGAGCTAAGTTCTTTGGGAGGTGGGAGTTGAAATTCCTTCTGACAGGGGAATCTGCCAGCCGTTCCCAGCAGACCCTCACAATACGTTTGGGCCTACCACGTCAGACCGGCATCCTCCCCCACCATCGGAGCCAACTCGCCACCAGGTGGTGATCAGTTGACAGCTCCACCCCTCTCTTCACCCGAGTGTCCAAGACATGCGGTCACAAGTCCAATGACACAATCACAAAGTCGATCATCGAACTGCGATCGAGGGTGTCCTGGTGCCAGGTGGACATGTTGACACCCTTATGCCTGAAAATGGTGTTTGTTATGGACAATCCGTGACGAGCACAGAAGTCCAGTAACAGAACACCACTCGGGTTCTGATCGGGGGGGCCATTCTTCCCAATCACCCCATTCCAGGTCTCACTGTCATTGCCCACGTGGGCATTGAAGTCTCACAGCAGAATAATGGAGTCCCAAGAGAGGGCGCTCTCATCACTTCCTCTACTGACTCCAAAAAAGGTGGGTACTCTGAACTGCCGTTTGGTGCATAAGTACAAACAACAGTCAAGACCCATCCTCCTACCTGCAGGCGGAAGGAGGCTCCCCTCTCATCTAGTGGGGTAAACCCCAATGTACAGGCCACCAGCTGGCAGTCAATAAGTATACCCACACCTGCTCGGCGTCTCTCCCCGTGGGAAACTCCAGAATGGAACAGAGTCCAACCCCTCTAAAGAGGAGAGGTACCAGAGCGGTGCATAGAGGCGAGTCCGACTATATCTAGTCAGAACTTGTCAACCTCACGCACCAACTCAGGATCCTTCCGTGCCAGAGAGGTCACACTTTATGTCCATAAAGCTAGTGTCTATAGCCAGGGATTGGAAAGCCAAGGTCCCCACTTTTGGCCACCACCCAGCTCACATTGCACCCGACCCCTACGGCCCCTCTCACAGGTGGTGAGCCCATGAGAAGGGGGACCCATATTATCCTTTTGGGCCGTGCCCGGCCAAGCCCTACGGGTGCAGACCAGGCCACCAGGCGCTTGCTATCGAGCCCCACCTCCAGGCCTGGCTCCAGACGGGGTCCCAGTGACCCGTGTCCGGGCAAGGGAAACCAAGATCCAATATTTTCACTCATCATAGGGGTTTTAGAGTCCTGCTTTGTCTGGCCTCTCACCTAGGATCTTTTTGCCATGGGTGACTCTACCAGGAGCTCGAAGCCCCAGTCAATGTGTCTCCTAGGATCATCGAGACACACAAACACTCCAACATGATAAGGTGACGGCTTGAGGAGGGTTTATTCATTTATTTTGTATTTTTTTTTAAGTTCAAAGCAGTATCACAATTAAGGCAAAAAATATTTTTTTCATAGCTCCCAGTTGCGTTTGTTTTGTGTGGTAAGTTGGTTCAAGTGTAAAACTGCATTCACTCAACAGTTTTCACATTCAACGCCAAACATGAAAATCATTTGTTTCCATTGTATGTGAGTACATGTGTTGTGCTAAGAAAAGATCCCATGTCATCCGTAATTATAAAATGCAGGTTAAGTTACAAATGTAGGCTTAATGATAAAGCATAGTACTGAAAAACAAAGCTAAATATTTGGAGTTGACATTCTTTTACTGATCCGGCCCACCTGAGAACATAAAGTCTGGATCTGGCTGCAGAGCCAAACTGAGTTTGACATCATCCACATCATCATCAACATCCTAGGGCAGGGATGTTCGATGTTTCATTCCATTCATTCTCTTCACCATTTCACCAAAAATTAAGGTCACCGGTGTGAGGTTAAATATTCCAGCTGAGTTTGGGCAAGAGGCAGGATACACCCTGAAAATCACAGTTACCTTTTTATTCCAGGATAAAATTTTCTGTGCTGCAGTGCAATCCGTAGAATTATATTGTGATGGATATTAATTGGAAAATGTAGTTGAACAGATAGAGAAAAAAATGAATACAAGGAAACAAAAAAAACTGACACACAAAGGCTGAGAACAGAAGTATAAAACTATGACAATTGAAATTCAACTCTATGATCAATTCAGCATTTTAAAAACAACCAAAGCTGTAACAAACTGCTGTTCATCAAACATGAGACAATTAATTTAAAAAAATAACAATACAATCACAAATAATGATAAAGAAAATAAATTAAGATATACAATGGCTCCTTTTACATTTACAGTATAGAAAATAAGTATTTGAACACCCTGCTATATTGCAAGTTCTCCCACTTGGAAATCATGGAGGGGTCTGATATTTTCATTGTAGCTGCATGTCCACTGTGAGAGAGAGAATCTAAACAGAAAAGTCCAGAAGTCATAATGTATGATTTTTTACTGATTTATTTGTGTGACACAGCTGGAGATAAGTATTTGACATGTGGCGAAGTAGTTGAGTAGTAGTAGTTGTTGAGCCCAAGCCACTTCCACATCGGCTGAAATGGCGGCTTGCGCCACCGCTAAGTCCGAAATGGACCAACAACACAACATGTTTTATGTTATATGGATTTTTGTAACTCTCAACATGAAAATCCTCTCAAGGGATTTAATTTGGAGAAGCAGGAAGAGACGTTATTTGCAGACGCCCACTCAGGTGGGTTCGTGTGTTTATACCAGTTTTACCTGAGGGAAGGTAGGTCTTTACTCCTTCATGTTAGCCAAAATGCCGCCTTGTTGTATTGCTGGAAATTGCTCGAACACTCGGGAGGATGGATTCACTCGTCACGCTTTTCCAAAAGACCCGGTTCATTGTGGAAAATTGATTGCACAAGTGCAAAGCACGAGCTTTGTGGGTTCCAAATTACTGGTAGGTGTGTATGGGGCTATTAAAAAAATAGGTTGGGGGGGTACGACGTAATCCTTGTTTCAGCGGGCGACGACAATGGGACGCGGTGGCTCAATGCGGCACCGGGCCGGTATGGCTCATTGCGGTGCCGGGCCGGGGTGACTCATCACGGCGCCGGGTCGGGGTGGCTCATCACAGTGCCAGGCCACGGTGTTGTCATCGCTCGCAGTTGAGTACGCTATACATACTGTCATACATACTGCCGGGGACTCTGTTGTTGGTTAGAAGTGATCTACATATCATCTAAATATGGCTCAAAACAATAGGGTAATATTGTCCAGGTCACTTTACTCGATTGTGAGATGTTATCTTCTTCGAAAAATGCTTCCGTGTCAGAAGGGGAGTCAGAAAAATCCGAAAATCTCTGTTGTTCATTTCCCATAGCAAGTCTCAATGGCGACTGGACCAGTGTGACAGCTATAAATGGCGCAGCAGGGAATATGGCTCCCACTTAGATGTCTAGTGAGACTTCCGCAACTTTGCGCATGAATTACACGCTCTCCGCTCATATTTTTTTTTTCATATAGACATTGAAGTGAATAATATTATATGTAATTTTCATAACAATATCTATTTTAAAATGTATATCGGGATGTCATTGGGACTTTAAGCTTGTACAGAGTGCCCTTACCCATTCACAGTTCCTGTTATAGACCAGTGCAATGACAATTGTGCAAAAGGAGCAGTTTAAAGTAACGAATCATGCGTGAGTCTACACAATATATTACTAATACTAATTTGGACCAGCAGGATATGAGGATATGTCCCAACAACAGCACAAGGAAGAAAATAGTAGGTTTGTTGATCAATAATTTATTGACTAAAAAGCCAGAGGGCAAAAACTGTTTGAATGCCTGCTAGTTTTGATTTGCATTGATTGGGAGCATCTACCCAACGGAAGGAGCTGGACGAGCTGGTGGCCTGGATTTGGAGGGTCCGAAAGGATCCTGCCCTCTATGAACTTAGTTCGAGTGGCATGCAAGTCTTCAAGAGTGGGTAGGGTGGTGCCAACAATCCGTTCAGTGGTTTTGATTGTCCGTTGTTGTCGGAGTTTGTCCTTTTTTGTGGAAGCCCCAATCCAGACTGTGATGTAGGTACACAGGACTGATTGGATGAACGCTGTGTCCTCTCCCCTCTGCTCTTAGCGCTCTACACAAATGACTGCACTTCCAGGCACCTGACTTTCATCAGCCTCATCAAAGACGGTGACGTGTCTGTGCATCGACAGGAGGTGGAGCTTTGGTGTGCCAACAAAACCTGGCATTGAACAGTCTAAAGACCGTAGAGATGATTGTGGATTTAAGGAGGCATCCTTCAACACATCTCCCCCGGACGCTGTCCAACTGTCTTGTGTCAACCACCGGGACCTTCAAGTTCTTGGAGATTACAGTTTCACAGGACCTTAAGTGGGAGACAAACATCAACCCCATCCTCAAAAAACCCCAGCAAAGGATGAACATCTTGTGACTTCTGAGGAAGCGTCGCCTGTCACAAGAGCTGCTGAGACCATTCTGCACAGCTGTCATCCAATCAGTAATGTGTACCACCAACCACAGTCTGGTTTGGGGCTGCCAGAAAAAAAGGACAAACTGCGACAGAAAATCAAAACCACTGAGCAGATTGTCAGGACCAGCCTACCCACTATTGAAAACTTGCACGTCATTCGAACTAGGTCCAGAGCAGGCAGGATTCTTTCAGACCATCCACATCCTGGTCACCTGCTCTTCCAGCTCTTTACATCAGGCAGGTGCGACTGATCAATGCAAATCATAGCTAGCAAGCATTCAAACATTTTTTTTTCCTCTGTCAACTAAGTCATTAAAATATTGATCAGCGAACTATTATTTTCGGTCTTGTGCTGTATTTGGGTCAACCCTTATATCCTGCTGGTGAATCAGTATTAGTATCAGTATTATATTCTGTAGATTATCGCACGACTCATCACTTTAAACTGCTCCCTTTGCACAATTGTCATTGAACTGATCTATAACAGGAACTGCGAATGGGTAAGGGCACTCTGATAAGCTCAACATAATGTGGGCCGTTGACCCACTCTTAACTGTTCTAAATGAAGAAGAATGCATCTTGCACATCTATAAATGTCTCTTGTTCTTTGTTCTTGTTAGTTTATTTGTTCTTTGTTCTGAGTGTTGTACCAGGGCAGCACCGACTATTCATCCATTTTCACAAGAGTCACAGGAGTGCTGGAGCCTATCTCAGCTGTCAATCGGCAGGAGGCAGGGTACACACTGAACTGGTTGCCAGCCAATCACAGGGCACATCGAGAAAAACAGCCGCTCTCTCAATCACACCTAGGGGCAATTGAGAATGTCCAATTAACATTGCATGTTTTTGGGATGTGGGAGGAAACCAGAAATCCCACACAGGAATGTGGAGAACATGCAAACTCCACACAGGCGTAGCAGGGATCGAACCCTGGACCTCAAAACTGTGAGGCCATTAACATTTTTTTAGAGGCAGTTGTTTCAATCCCAAGCTACTGGAGACAAATTCCTTGTGTGCTGTTACATACTTGGCCAAAAAAGCTGATTCTGGGCAAACTCGCGTGTGTTGTGCAGGTGGAATCAGGTTTCTGAGAGGTTCGGGAGTCATAGCCTGAGGTCACAAAACGGGAATGAGGTTTGTTACGTGACTTCAGTAACAACATCTTCTGAGAGGTTTGAACAGTCGTCCCCAATCTATGGTCCACGGACTGGATCCGGCACGCCTCCACAACTGGTCCACCCCCCCTGAAAAATACCAGAGTATTTTGATTTATTTTTCATCTATGTGTATTTGTACTTGATATGCTTTTCAATAAAATGTTCCTTAGTTCTTAACTACTTTCATTAATAACTATTAGTTGTTAATTATTTCATAAACACATATGATGTGACATTTCTTCCACCCTTCTTCAGGAAAAGGGCACAGGTACCAGAAAAGCCTTATCTGGCAACCCAGAAAAAAAAATCCAAAACCCACCCCTCTCAAAGAGAACAGAATCATGGCAAAAAGGTGAGGTAAGAGAAAAATTGATTCGGACTGCTGGGTATTTAACCCAAAGTTGACAAACGATTATCTGTTTGTTCAATGCAAAGAGAAGGATGTCTTTCTCATCTGTCAAGAGGCGGCGGTGGTTTTCAAAGAATATGATCAGGGGAGACACTATGAATAACGTCACAAAGACAAGTATGATAGCTTGCAAAGCAAAATCTGAGCAGACAAACTGTCAAAGCTAAAAAATGGAATGTTAGCTTAACAAAATACGTTTGTACGCCAAGCTCAGCTGAACCAGTCATCTGTTTGGGATAGCTTTCGGGTTGCTCAACTGATAGCGAGCGGCAGCAAACCTTTCACTGATGAATGAATGCTGTCGTGGAGGAGGTGTGTTCCGAGAAGAAAGACGTCTTTAATACCACAAGTCTATCAGCGAGTACAATCACCAGACATATTGAAGAAATCACAGCTAATCTATCTGCCCAACTGCAGAAGATGGCGAAAGAATTTGATTTTTTTTTTCATTAGCAATGGATGAGAGCACACATGGATGGGCACTGAAGAACTGATAATTTCAGGACAACGGCACTGTATAAAGGAGAGGATGACCAGGGCCATGTATTTTGAGATTTTGGGGAACAACCTCATCACAATTGACGGGGCTCCGAGTATGGTGGGTGCGTGAACTGGGAGATGGAAGAATGGAGTTTCACCACCTTGAAACAAATCCACTGCCTAATTCACCAGGAAGCACTGTGCTGCAAAGTATTGATGTAGGATTCCCATCAGTCGCATTGACTTCTTTGCCGACCTCCCAAATGACACGAACACTAACATCAGAAAACAGGGAATGAAGATGTTGACACTTGGGCAACACGTACAGTATACAGTCTTCTTCTTCTTTTCCTTTCGGCTTGTCCCGATTAGGGGTCGCCACAGCATGTCATCTTTTTCCATCTAAGCCTATCTCGTCCATCCTCCTCTCTAACACCCACTGTCCTCATGTCCTCCCTGACAACATCCATCCTCCTTTTCTTTGGTCTTCCTCTCGCTCTTTTGCCTGGCAGCTCCATCCTCACTCAGCACCCATCTACCAACATACTCATTCTCTCGCCTCGGAACTTGTCCAAACCAACGAATTCTGCTCTCTCTCACTTTCTCTCCAAAACATCCAATTTTGGCTGTGCCTGTAATGAGGTAATTTCTAATCCTATCCAACCTGCTCACTCCGAGCGAGAACTTCAACATCTTCATTTCTGCTACCTCTAGTTCTGCTTCCTGTTGTTTCTTCAGAGCCACCGTCTCTAATCTGTACGTCACGGCCGACTTTAACTAAACTTTGCCCTTCCTCCTAGTGGATACTCTTCTGTCACTTAGAACAGCAGACAACTTCCGCCAACTGTTCCACCCCGCTAGTGAAGAAAATAAGTATTTGAAAACCGTGCTATATTGCAAGTTCTCCCACTTAGAAATCATGGAGGGGTCAGAAATTTTCATTTTAGGTGGATATCCACTGTGAGAGAGATAATCTAAACAGAAAAGTCCAGAAGTCATAATGTATGATTTTTTTATTGGTTGATTTATTTGTGTGACACAGCTGCAGATAAGTATTTGAACACCTATCTGTTAGCTACAATTCTGACCCTCAAAGACTTGTTAGTCTGTCTTTATAAATCCCCCTCAACTCCATGTATTATCCTGAATCAGATGCACCTGTGTGAGGTCCTTAGCTGCAAAAAGACACCTGTCCACCACAAACAATCAGTAAGACTCTAACATTGGTTTTCTCAGGTGTTCAAATACTTATTTGCAGCTGTAACACACAAATAAACCATTAAAAAATAATTGATTGTGATTTCTGGATATTTCTTTTAGATTATCTCTCTCACAGTGGACATGCACCTTTGATGAAAATTCCAGACCCCTCAATGATTTATATGTGAAAGAACTTGCAATATAGCAGGATTATTTTACCATGGAGTGGATGGGAAGAGAAACAGAGTATTTTAGTTATTTTAAAAGAAGAGCTGGGTAAGAATGTCTTGGAGTTGAAAAGAGTATCAGATCGAGTGATGAGGCTGAATTTTGAAATTGAGGGTGTGATGTATAATGTGATTAGCGGCTATGCCCCACAGGTAGGATGTGACCTAGAGTTGAAAGAGGAATTCTGGAAGGAACTAGATAAGTAGTTCTGAGCATCCCAGACAGATAGAGAGTTGTAATTGGTGCAGATTTCAATGGACATGTTGGCGAATGAAAGAGGTGTGATGAAGAAGTGATGGGTAAGTACTTCTTCTTCTTCTTCTGCATCCAGGAAAGGAAATTTGAGGGACAGATGGTGGTGAACTTTGCAATGCAGCCCTATGGGGGCACAAACCAGTGCAATCTGTAGGCCGGTCCCAAGCCCGGATAAATGCAGAGGGTTGCGTCAGGAAGGGCATCCGGCGTAAAAACTGTGCCAAACAAATATGAGTGTTCATCTAAAGAATCCCATACCGGATCGGTCGTGGCCCAGGTTAACAACGCCCGCCCCCGGCACTGCTAACCTGCAGGGCGTCGGTGGAAATTCAGCTACTGTGGGTCGAAGACAAAGAAGAGGAGGAAACCGGATCCAGCGTCAGAAGAAAAAGAGGAATGCAGAGAGCCTACAACTGAGTGTAGGGACTTTGAATGTTGGGACTATGACAGGAAAAGCACAGGAGTTGGTTGACATGATGATTAGGAGAAAGGTTGATATTCTGTGCATCCAAGAGAGCAGGTGGAAAGGTAGTAAGGCTAGAAGTTTGGGAGCAGGGTTTAAATTATTCTACCACGGAGTATATGGGAAGAGAAATGGAGTAGGGGTTATTTTAAAGGAAGAGCTGGCTAAGAATGTCTTGGAGGTGAAAAGAGTATCAGATCGAGTGATGAGACTAAAATTTGAAATTGAGGGTGTTATGTATAATGTGGTTAGCGGCTATGCACCACAGGTAGGATGTGACCTAGAGTTGAAAGAGAAATTCTGGAAGGAACTAGATGAAGTAGTTCTGAGCATCCCAGACAGCGAGAGAGTTGTGATTGGTGCAGATTGTAATGGACATATTGGTAAAGGAAACAGGGGCGATGAAGAAGTGATGGGTAAGTACGGCATCCAGGAAAGGAACTTTGAAGGGCAGATGGTGGTGGACTTTGCAAAAAGGATGGAGATGGCTGTAGTGAACACTTATTTCCAGAAGAGGGAGGAACATATAGTGACCTACAAGAGCGGAGGTAGAACCACGCAGGTAGATTATATTTTGTGCAGACGATGTAATCTGAAGGAGGTTACTGACTGTAAAGTAGTGGTAGGGGAGAGTGTAGCTCGACAGCATAGGATGGTAGTATGTAGGATGATTCTGGTGGTGGGTAGGAAGATTAAGAAGACAAAGGTAGAGCAGAGAACCATGTGGTGGAAGCTGAAAAAGGAAGAATGTTGTGCAGCCTTCCGGAAAGAGGTGAGACAGGCTCTCGATGGACAACCGAAGCTCCTGGAAGACTGGACGACGACAGCCAAGGTGATCAGAGAGACAGGCAGGAGAGTACTTGGTGTGTCATCTGGTAGGAAAGGGGAGAAGGAGACTTGGTGGTGGAACCCCAAAATACAGGGAGTCATACAAGGAAAGAGATTAGCGAAGAAGAAGTGGGATACTAAGAGGACTCTGGAGAGGCGAAAGGAGTACATCGAGATGCGACGTAGGGCAAAGGTAGAGGTGGCTAAACAAGAGGCATATGAAGACATGTACACCAGGTTGGACACGAAAGAAGGAGAAAAGGATCTCTACAGGTTGGCCAGACAGAGGGATAGAGATGGGAAGGATGTGCAGCAGGTCAGGGTGATTAAGGATAGAGATGGAAATGTGTTGACTGGTGCCGGTAGTGTACTAAATAGATGGAAAGAATACTTGGAGAAGTTGATGAATGAAGAAAATGAGAGAGAAAGAAGAGTTGAAGAGGCAAGAGTGAAGGACCAGGAAGTGGAAATGATTACTAAGGGGGAAGTCAGAAAGGCACTACAAAGGATGAAAACTGGAAAGGCAGTTGGTTCTGATGACATACCGGTAGAGGTATGGAAGCAATTTGGAGAGATGGCTGTGGAGTTTTTGACCAACTTATTCAACAGAATACTAGCGGGCGAAAAGATGCCTGAAGAATGGAGGAAAAGTGTTCGAGTTCCCATTTTTAAGAACAAAGGGGATGTTCAGAGCTGTGGGAACTATAGAGGAATAAAGTTGATGAGCCACACAATGAAGTTATGGGAAAGAGTAGTGGAGGCTAGACTCAGGACAGAAGTAAGTATCTGCGAGCAACAGTATGGTTTCATGCCTAGAAAGAGTACCACAGATGCATTATTTGCCTTGAGGATGCTCGTGGAAAAGTACAGAGAAGGTCAGAAGGAGCTACATTGCATCTTTGTGGATCTAGAGCAGGGGTGTCCAAACTTTTTGCAAAGAGGGCCAGATTTGGTAAGGTGAAAATGTGTGGGGGCCGACTATTTAGCCTGACATTCTTTGAACCATTAACATTAAATACAAATTAACTTTTTGGGATTTTTTTTAATTTAATTACAAATGGCATACTTTTACTTTTACATTATTTTTTACATTTAGGTTTTTACCGAAATCACAAACCACAAAAAGTTAAGAAAACTATAAAGGATATCTAAGTTCATGTGAAACATTACATATTATTCACTATTATATGCTCACTGTAGGAAAAGTGCTGAAAACAAAACAATGATCACTGCATATTCAAACTGTGATTTTGACCATCACAAAAAAATTAATTAACTGAGATTTAAGAATTTATTCAACTCAGAGGACTTAACAAAGGTCTTGCCTGCACTAATGTGAAGGGTGATACTGGGATCTTGACTGCAGTATGTAGTCCATGTCTGGCTCAAGAGCAGTGGTTTTGATGCGCAAGACGTCACGCAGGTGAGAGTCACTCAGTCTCGTCCTCATGCGGCTCTTGTTAATGTTCATAACGGAGAATGTCTTCTCGCACATGTATGTGGAGCCAAACAAGCTCAGCATTTTCTTAGCAAATGTCCGAATTGCTTGGAACCTGCCTTCATCCAGCTGGCGGTAGAAGTTGACAAGAGGGAGCTGTTGGTGCCGACTGCGATGCTCGGCGTCACACTGCAGCTCAATGAGCTCCAGTTGCAGGTGGTCTGGAGCGTCATCAGGGTCCACGGAGAAAGAAAGGAGAGGAAAAAAGCGTGATCTCCTGTTCAATAGCTGCAAAGTCCCGAAAGCGCTGCTGAAACTCCTCAACCAGAGATGAGATGTCTGCTGCATACTTTGTCATTTGCGCACTGATATTGATCTGTGGGAAACTGGTCACAATTTCCTGCAGCGACGGGAAATGTGCGGTACTGGGCTGCGCCTGTGACATGTGTCTTTGGAAAAGTAGCAGCTTGGTCCGAAAGGCTTTGATGTGTGAATACAGTTGGCTTACCACTGCATTTTGCCCTTGAAGGCTTGTGTTCAGCGCATTCAGATGTCGCGTTATGTCAACTAAAAATCCCAAATCAGACAGCCAAACAGGATCATTTAATTGTGGCATGGGTTGTCCCTTTTTAGTCAAGAATTGTCCAATTTCCTCCCTGAGAGAGAAGAAGCGCTGCAGCGCAGACCCCCGACTGAGCCACCTTACGTCGGTGTGATACAAAACATCTCCGTATTTAGCCTGGATGTCGAGAAGAAACTGTTGAAACTGGCGGTGGCACAGCGCTTTGGAGCGAATATAATTAATAGTCTTTATCACCGGTTTCATAACATTATCATATTTCATATATTTGGCACAGAGAACTTCTTGATGAATAATACAGTGGAGTTTAATAGCGCTGCCTCCTTCTTCGCTGACTTTGTTACAGACAAGGCTTGATAATCCACTCCGCTCGCCAGCCATGGCAGGTGCGCCGTCCGTAATAATCCCGGTGACTTTATTCCACTGTAGTTTCATGTCATCTACGGTGGAACAAACAGAAACAATTAAATCCGTTCCTCTTGTTTGGCCCTTCAGACTCTGGAGGTCCAGAAGCTCTTCACTCACGTTCATGTCATTGTCCACTCCTCTTAAAAAGATCAGTAACTGAGCGGTGTCGGACGCATCCGTGCTTTCATCGCACGCTAACGAGAAAAAGTCAAACTCAGTTCCTTTTGCCTCTAACTGTCTCTTAATATCTAATGAAACGTCTTCAATTCTCCGTACGAGCCAGGCAAATATTGGCAAACTCTTGCTTCTTCGCGGGACAAATTTTCTCAACCATTTTCATTACACAGTCTTAATAAATTCACCCTCAGTGAAAGGTTTGCAGTGCTTTGCAATCAGCGTTGCCACTTCGTAGCTTGCCTTTGTGGCATTTTCATTTGACTCACGGACTCTTGTGAAAAAGCTTTGCTGTGCCGTTAAAACAGCTTCCAGTTGCTTCACTTTTTCACCGCGTTTGTTCCCAGTTAGCTTGTCGTAGCTAGCATGTTTCGTCTGGTAGTGCCTCTCGATGTTGAATTCCTTGAAAACAGCCACAGTCTCTTGGCAAATTAGGCAGACACAGTTGTTTCATATTTCAGTGAAAAAATACTCAAATTTCCACTTGTCCTGGAAGCGGCGGCCCTCGCGGTCTACTTTCCTTTTTTTGTTTACAGACGCCATGTTAGAAATGGGCTGGGCTGAAACGATCACGCAAGGTCAAGGGTCACGGCGGCCAGAGTGCGGCCACAGGGCTACTGCCATCTTCTGGTGAAATGAAAAATAGCTTTTTGTACACATGTATTTTATACTGTGGTCAACAGTGCTGGCGGGCCGCATATTATTGATTTCATGATAGAGGCCGCGGGCCGGTAAAAATTTGTCCACGGGCCGCAATTGGCCCGGGGGCCGGACTTTGGACATGTCTGCTCTAATGAGCTCATTTCCAATCCTATCCAACCTCACTCCTAGAGAGAACCTCAACATCTTCATTGATGCCACCTCCAGTTATGCTTCCTGTCTTCTCTCAGTGCCACTGTCTGTAATCCGTACATCATGGCCTCACCACTGTTTTATAAACCTTGCCATTCATCCAAGCAGAAACTCTTCTGTCACATAACACACCAGACACCTTCCGACAGGTGTTCCGACTTGTTTGGACATGTTTCATCACTTCCTTACCACAGTAACCATTGCTCTGGATTGTTGACACCAAGTATTTGAAGTCGTCCACCCTTGCTATCTCTTCTCCCTTTAGCCTCACTCTTCCCCCTCCATCTTTCTCATTCACGCATATATATTCTGTTTTACTTCGGCGAAATCCTCATTCCTCTCCTTTCCAGTGCATGTCTCCATCTTTCTAATTGTTCCTCCACCTGCTCCCTGCTTTCACTGCACATTACAATATCATCTGCGAACATCATGATCCAAGGGGATTCTAGTCTAACCTCAACTATCAGCCTATCCATTCCCACAGCAAACAGGAAGGGGCTCATAGCTGATCCCTGATGGAATCCCACCTCCACTTTAAATTATTTTGTTACACTTACGGCAGACCTCACCACTGTTCTGCTGCCCTCATACATGTCCTGTACTATTGTGACATACTTCTCCACCACACCAGATTTACGCATGCACAGTTCCTTTCTTGGTATTCTGTCATGGGCTTTCTCTAGATCCACAAAGACACAATGTAGCTCCTTCTGACATTCTCTGGACTTTTCTACTCGCATCCTCAAGGCAAATAATGCATCTGTGGTACATTATCGAGGCATGAAACCAGACTGTTGCTCGAAGATACTTCTCTTCTGAGTCAAGCCTCCACAACTCTTTCCCATAACTTCATTGTGCGGCTCATCAGCTTTATTCCTCTATAGTTCCCAAAGCTCTGCACATCGGCTTTGTTCTTAAAAATGGGAACTAGCACACTTTTCCTTCATTCTTCCTTCATTCTTCAGGCATCTTCTCACCCGCTAGTATTCTGTTGAATAAGTTGGTTGAAAACTCCACAGCCACCTCTCCAAATTGCTTCCATACCTCCAAAGGTATGTCATCAGGACAAATTGCTTTTCCATTTTTCATTCTTTGTAGTGCCGTTCTGGTTTCCCTCTTACTAATCATAGACACTTCCTGGTCCTTCACACTTGCCTTTTCTACTGTTCCTTCTCTCATTTCCTTCATTCATCAACTTCTCAAAATTTTCTTTCCATTTATTTAGCCCACGACCAGCACCAGTCAACACATTTCCATCTCTATCCTTAATCACCTTTACCTGCTGCACATCCTTCCCATTTCTAGCCCTCTGTCTGGCCAACCTAGAGAGATCCTTTTTTCTTCCTTTCGTGTCCAACCTGGTGTACATGTCGTTATATGCCTCTTGATTAGCCTTAGCCACCTCTCCCTTTGCCCAACGTCGCATCTTAATGTATTCCTTTGGCCTTCCTCAGTGCTTTCAGTGTCCCACATCTTCTTCGCTAATCCGTTTCTTTGTATAACTTTCTGTATTTTTGGGGTTCCACCACCAAGTCTCCTTCTCCCTTTTCCAACCAGAAGACACACCAAGTACTCTCCTGCCTGTCTCTCTGATCACCCTGGCTGTAGTAGTCCAGTCTTCTGGGAGAATCTGTCCATCGAAAGCTTGTCTCACCTCTTTCCGAAAGACTGCACAACATTCTTCCTTTCTCAGCTTCAACCACATGGTTATCTGCTCTACCTTTGTCTTCTAATTTCCACCTACCACCAGTCATCCTACATGCCACCATCCTATGCTGTTGAGCTACACTCTCCCCTACCACTACTTTACAGTCAGTAACTTCCTTCAGGTTATATCATCTGTACATAATATAATGCAGCTCCATGCTTCTACCTCCAGGTAGGTATTTTAAACCCTTCTCCTAAACGTTTAGCCTTACTCCCTTTCCACCTGCTCTCTTGGATGCACAATATATCAATCTTTCTCCTAATCATCATGTCAACCAACTCCTGAGCTTTTCCTGTCATAGTCCCAACATTCAAAGTCCCTTCACTCAATTGTAGGCTCTGTGCATTCCTCTTCTTCTTCTGCCAACGAATCCGGTTTCCTTCTTTCTTTGTCTTCGACCCACAGCTGAAATTCCACCAACCCCCTTCAGGTAACGATGGCGGGGTTGGCCATTGTTTACCTGGGCCACGACCGATCTGGTATGGTATTCTTTAAATGTACGCTCATATTTGTTTGGCACAATTTTATGCCGGATGCCCTTACTGAAATAACCCTCTGCTTGGGACTTGCCTACACTTTGCATTGCCTAGTACCCCCCATAGGGCTGCATTCTACAACGACTCTAACAACTGGAGACAAATTCCTTGGGTGTTTTTGACATACTTAGCAAATAAAGAGGATTCTGGTTCTAATTCTGATATTCTTTCAAACTGCTTGTTAAGCTACGAAACTCTAAGCTTACCACTATAGCCAAAAAATCTAATTTCTGTTCAATTTTGCTGATTAAAAATATATTTGAGGCTAGTGCACAAATGATTGTGTGTTTACTCGCAGACAATGTTAAAACACCCCTGCTGACCCTTATGTTCTGGTCATAACCCAAGCTGCAGCATTCTGAATAAGCTGCAGCTGTTTAATGCTCTTTCTGAGGAGCCCAAACATAAGACCATTGCAATAGTCAAGTTTACATCAGATAAAAGTATGGATGAGCTTCTCTTGGTCTGTTTGACACACGCAAGCCTTTACTCTTAATATATTCTTCAGATGGTAAAACACAGTTTTCGTAATTGATTTAGGGTGTTTAGAATCTCAACTTTAGATAATGGAAGCTCTGGCCAATCCAGTTATTTATCTGCTTTAGACAGACAACACCTCAATTGAACTACGGTCATCTTGAGACACTGATAGCTTTGATAGTCAAAACTAAAGTTCTGGAAAATTTGACCCGAGAGTAGCATATACAGCTGCTGAACAGGAGGGGTCCAAGACCTGACCACTGAAGGACCCCATATATAATTTCCATTTGTTGAGATAAGTTGTCTTGGGAGGCACAGAGGCAGGTTAGGTTGAAATAAAAAGGATCCACAAATATAAAACAAAAACAGGTGGAGAGAGGAACATTTCTTCATGCATTTTGAGGGACACTGCTACCGTGTCCGCTATTTATTTATCTGCCTTTTTAGTTGACCTGCTGATAAATCAGAGAGTAATACTCCCAACTGTGTACTCTTACTCTTAGATCGGAAATTGATTGAATTGAATTGATTGAAGATGATCAAAATTTTAGTCTTAACAAATCAACTGTTTATTGTTTAATCCAACACTTCAAAGTGTTTGGCTTCAAATCAAGATGAACAGTTCTCAAAATCCTACATCTGAACCTATAAAGCTCATATAAATGACAAGATATCAAAGCATACATTTGAAATATTTCACCAGAGTTCAGGAGGAAATATCAAAAGAGAGATGTATCTTCAGTTAAATAAACTTTGAATGAAAGTCCACACATTGTGGTAATTCTCAAAACACCAGGAGTTATCATCTGTGTTACAGCAAAGTTCCAAGTGTTGAGAGAGCCCAACCCTTTAGTCGAGGGGTGTCCAAACTTTTGGAAAGAGGGCCAGATTTGGTAAGGTGAAAATGTGTGGGGGCCGACTATTTAGCCTGACATTCTTTGAACCATTAACATTAAATACAAATTAACTTTTTGGGATTTTTTTAATTAATTACAAATGGCATACTTTTACTTTTACATTTTTTTTTACATTTAGGTTTTTACCGAAAACACAGACCACAAAAAATTAAGAAAACTATAAAGGATATCTAAGTTCATGTGAAACATTACATATTATTCACTATTTTATTCTCAGTGTAGGAAAAGTGCTGAAATGAAAACAAAACAATGATCACTGCATATTCAAACTGTGATTTTGACCATCACAAAAAAAAATTAATTAACTGAGATTTAAGATTTATTCAACTCAGAGGACTTAACAAAGGTCTTGCCTGCACTAATGTGAAGGGTGATACTGGGATCTTGACTGCAGTATGTAGTCCATGTCTGGCTCAAGAGCAGTGGTTTTGATGCGCAAGACGTCACGCAGGTGAGAGTCACTCAGTCTCGTCCTCATGCGGCTCTTGTTAATGTTCATAACGGAGAATGTCTTCTCGCACATGTATGTGGAGCCAAACAAGCTCAGCATTTTCTTAGCAAATGTCCGAATTGCTTGGGAACCTCCCTTCATCCAGCTGGCGGTAGAAGTTAACAAGAGGGAGCTGTTGGTGCCGACTGCGATGCTCGGCGTCACACTGCAGCTCAATGAGCTCCAGTTGCAGGTGGTCTGGAGCGTCATCAGGGTCCACGGAGAGAAAGGAGAGGAAAAAAGCGTGATCTCCTTTTCAATAGCTGCAAAGTCCCGAAAGCGCTGCTGAAACTCCTCAACCAGAGATGAGATGTCTGCTGCATACTTTGTCATTTGCGCACTGATATTGATCTGTGGGAAACTGGTCACAATTCCTGCAGCGACGGGAAATGTGCGGTATTGGGCTGCGCCTGTGACAGGTGTCTTTGGAAAAGTAGCAGCTTGGTCCGAAAGGCTTTGATGTGTGAATACAGTTGGCTTACCACTGCATTTTGCCCTTGAAGGCTTGTGTTCAGCGCATTCAGATGTCGCGTTATGTGTCAACTAAAAATCCCAAATCAGCCAGCCAAACAGGCATCATTTAATTGTGGCATGGGTTGTCCCTTTTTAGTCAAGAATTGTCCAATTTCCTCCCTGAGAGAGAAGAAGCGCTGCAGCGCAGACCCCCGACTGAGCCACCTTACGTCGGTGTGATACAAAACATCTCCGTATTCAGCCTGGATGTCGAGAAGAAAAACTGTTGAAACTGGCGGTGGCCACAGCGCTTTGGAGCGAATATAATTAATAGTCTTTATCACCGGTTTCATAACATTATCATATTTCATATATTTGGCACAGAGAACTTCTTGATGAATAATACAGTGGAGTTTAATAGCGCTGCCTCCTTCTTCGCTGACTTTGTTACAGACAAGGCTTGATAATCCACTCCGCTCGCCAGCCATGGCAGGTGCGCCGTCCGTAATAATCCCGGTGACTTTATTCCACTGTAGTTTCATGTCATCTACGGTGGAACAAACAGAAACAATTAAATCCGTTCCTCTTGTTTGGCCCTTCAGACTCTGGAGGTCCAGAAGCTCTTCACTCACGTTCATGTCATTGTCCACTCCTCTTAAAAAGATCAGTAACTGAGCGGTGTCGGACGCATCCGTGCTTTCATCGCACGCTAACGAGAAAAAGTCAAACTCAGTTCCTTTTGCCTCTAACTGTCTCTTAATATCTAATGAAACGTCTTCAATTCTCCGTACGAGCCAGGCAAATATTGGCAAACTCTTGCTTCTTCGCGGGACAAATTTTCTCAACCATTTTCATTACACAGTCTTTAATAAATTCACCCTCAGTGAAAGGTTTGCAGTGCTTTGCAATCAGCGTTGCCACTTCGTAGCTTGCCTTTGTGGCATTTTCATTTGACTCACGGACTCTTGTGAAAAAGCTTTGCTGTGCCGTTAAAACAGCTTCCAGTTGCTTCACTTTTTCACCGCGTTTGTTCCCAGTTAGCTTGTCGTAGCTAGCATGTTTCGTCTGGTAGTGCCTCTCGATGTTGAATTCCTTGAAAACAGCCACAGTCTCTTGGCAAATTAGGCAGACACAGTTGTTTCGTATTTCAGTGAAAAAATACTCAAATTTCCACTTGTCCTGGAAACGGCGGCCCTCGCGGTCTACTTTCCTTTTTTTGTTTACAGACGCCATGTTAGAAATGGGCTGGGCTGAAACGATCACGCAAGGTCAAGGGTCACGGCGGCCAGAGTGCGGCCACAGGGCTACTGCCATCTTCTGGTGAAATGAAAAATAGCTTTTTGTACACATGTATTTTATACTGTGGTCAACAGTGCTGGCGGGCCGCATATTATTGATTTCATGATAGAGGCCGCGGGCCGGTAAAAATTTGTCCACGGGCCGCAATTGGCCCGGGGGCCGGACTTTGGACATGTCTGATCTAGAGAAAGCCTATGACAGAGTACCAAGAGAGGAACTGTGGTACTGCATGCGTAAGTCTGGTGTGGCAGAGAAGTATGTTAAAATAGTACAGGACATGTATGATGGCAGCAGAACAATGGTGAGGTGTGCCTTAGGTGTGACAGAGGAATTTAAGGTGGAGGTGGGACTGCATCAGGGATCAGCTCTGAGCCCCTTCCTGTTTGCAGTGGTAATGGATAGGCTGACAGATGAGGTTAGACTGGAATCCCCTTGGACCATGATGTTCGCAGATGATATTGTCATATGCAGTGAAAGCAGGGAGCATGCAGAGGAACAATTGGAAAGATGGAGACATGCACTGGAAAGGAGAGGAATGAAGATTAGCCGAAGTAAAACAGAATATATGTGCGTGAATGAGAAAAGTGGAGGGGGAAGAGTGAGGCTACAGGGAGAAGAGATAGTGAGGGTCGACGACTTCAAATACTTGGGGTCAACAATACAGAGCAATGGAGAGTGTGGTCAGGAAGTGAAGAAACGGGTCCAAGCAGGTTGGAACAGCTGGCGAAAGGTGTCTGGTGTGTTATGTGACAGAAGAGTGTCTGCTAGGATGAAGGGCAAAGTTTACAAAACAGTGGTGAGGCCGGCCATGATGTACGGATTAGAGACAGTGGCACTGAAGAAGAAAAACAGGAATCTGAACTGGAGGTGGCAGAAATGAAGATGTTGAGGTTCTCGCTCGGAGTGACCAGGTTGGATAGGATTAGAAATGAGCTCATTAGAGGGACAGCCAAAGCTGGATGTTTTGGAGACAAGATTCGAGAGAGCAGACTTCGATGGTGTTGGACATGTTCAGAGGTGAGAGAGTGAGTATATTGGTAGAAGGATGCTGAGGATGGAGCTCCCAGGCAAAAGAGCGAGAGGAAGACCAAAGAGAAGGTTTATGGATGTGGTGAGGGAAGACATGAGGGCAGTTGGGGTTAGAGAGGAAGATGCAGGAGATAGGCTAAGATGGCAAAAGATGACACGCTGTGGCGACCCCTAACGGGACAAGCCGAAAGGAAAAGAAGAAGAATGGTGGTGAACTTTGCAAAAGTTGGCAAGAGTGAAATTTTTTTTCCAGAAGAGGCAGGAACATAGAATGACCTACAAGAGCGGAGGTAGAAGCACACAGGTGGATTATATTTTCTGCAGACAATGCAATCTGAAGGAAGTTACTGACTGGAAGGTAGTGGTAGGGGAGACTGTAGCTCGACAGCATAGGTGGGTAGGTGGGTAGGAAGATTACAAAGACAAAGGTAGAGCAGAGAACCATGTGGTGGAAGCTTAGAATGGAAGAATGTTGTGGAGTCATTCAGAAAGAAGTGAGAGAGGTTCTTGATGGACAGCAGGAGCTCCCAGAAGACTGGACTACTACAGCCAAGGTGATCAGAGAGACAGGCAGGAGAGTACTTGGTGTGTCTAGTGGTCGGAAAGGGGATTAGGAGACTTGGTGGTGGAAACCCAATTTACTGAAAGTCGTACAAGGAAAGAGGTATGGAGATGTGAAACGAAGACATTGAGACATGACATAGAACAAAAATAGAGGTGGTGAGAGATAAAAAAAAAAGAGCCATATGACCACATGTACACTAGGTTGTACATGAAAGAAGGAGAAAACGATCCCGACATGTTGGCCAGACAGAGGGATAAAGATGGGAAGGATGTGCAGCAGGTAAGTGGGATGAAGGATGAAATTGATGATGAAATTGTGTTGAATGGTGCCAGTAATGTGCTAAATAGATGGAAAGAATACTTTGAGAAGTTGATGAATGATGAAAATGAGATGACCGTATGTGCAAGCAACAATATGATTTCATGTCTAGAAAGAGTACCCCAGATGCATTATTTGCCTTGAGAATGCTAGTGGAAAAGTACAGTGAAGGTCAGAAGGAGTTCCATCGTGTTTTTGTGGATCTAGAGAAAGGCTATGACAGAGTACCAAGAGAGGAATTGTGGTATTGTATTCGTTAGTCTGGTGTGGCAGAGAAATATGTTAGAATTGTACAGGACATGTGTGAGGGCAGCAGGACAGTGGTGAGGTGTATCGTTGGTGTGTCAGAAGAACTTAAAGTGGAGGTGGGACTGCATCAGGGTTCCGCGCTGAGCCCCTTCCCGTTGGCTGTAATAATGGATAGGCTGACAGATGAGGTTAGACTGGAATCCTCTTGGACCATGATGTTCGCAGATGGCATTGTGATCAGTAGTGAAAGCAGGGAGCAGTTGGAGAAACTATTAGAAGAATGGAGGATGCACATGAAAGGAGAGAAATAGATTAGACTAAGTAAAGCAGAATATATGTGCGTGAATGAGAGGGGCGGAGGGGAAAGAATGAGGTTCCAGGGAGAAGAGATAGCGAGGGTGGACGACTTCAAATACTTGGGATCAACAATCCAGAGCAATGGTGAGTGTGGTTAGGAAGTGAAGAAACGGGTGCAAGCAGGTAAGAACAGCTGGTGTAAGTTGTCTCGTGTGTTATGTGATAGAAGAGTCTCTGCTAAGATGACGGGCAAAGTTTATAAAACAGAGGTGAGGCGAGCCATGAAATCTGGATTAGAGACAGTGGCACTGAAGACACAACAGGAAGCAGAGCTGGAGGTGGCTGAAATGAAGATGTTGAGGTTCTTTCTAGGAGCGAGCAGGTTGGATAAGATTAGAAATGAGCTCATTAGAGGGATAGCCAAAGTTGGATATTTTTGAGACAAGGTTCACGAGAACAGACTTAGATGGTTTGGACATGTCCAGCGGCGAGAGTGATAACATTGGTAGAAGGGCGGTGAGGGTTGAGCTGCCAGGCAAAAGAGTTAGAGGAAGACCAAAGAGAAGGTTGATGGATGTTGTGATGGAAGACATGAGGGCAGTTGGCGTTAGAGAGGAAGATGCAGGAGATGGGCTTACTTGGAAAAAAATGACACGTTGTTCTGAACCCTAATTGGACAAGCCAGCGTCACGCTGAAGTTACTATGTCACTCAACTGGCTGGGAAGACCTGAAAGAAGTGGCTGGGGAGAGGAAAGTCTGTGTATCCCTGCTTAAAATACTCCCCCCCATACCCCCCCCCCCGACCCGGAGAAGCGGTAGGAAATGGATGGATGGATGGATGGATGGATGGATGGATGGATGGATAGTTCATTTCTCAGCCAAAGATAGCTGGGATAGACTCCAGCACGCTTGCGACCTCAGTGAGGATAAGTTGTACAGGAAATTGATGGATAGATGTTTTTTGATTTAATATATTGAAATCTGCAACTCTATTGTCATCAGATCTCCATCTACCAATCTGGCTACATTCCTACCTTTACTACCTGTATGATCATGAATTGTGGGTCGTGACCGAAAGAACAAAATCTTGTATACAATCAGCCAAAATTAATTTCCTCTGTAGTGTGTCTGGGCTCTTCCTTAGAGATAAAATGAGATCCAGGGTCATCCAAGAAGGAATCAGAGTAGAGCGACTGTTTAAATTTGAGAGAAAACAGATAAGGTGGCTCTGCCATCTAGTTATGATACCCTTTGGAGGCCTTCCTGGTGTGGTGTTCTGGGCAAATAATCCACTGGGAGGAGGACTCAGGGATGACACATTTCTGGCTGGTTTGGAAACACCTCAGGAGCTCCCCGAGCTCAACCAAGTCGCTGGGGAGAGGCTCAGCTGTAAAGCATTGACCTCACAGTTCTGAGGACCCGGGTTCAATCCCGGCCTCACCTGTGTGGACTTGGCATGTTCCCCCTGTGCCTGCGTAGGTTTTCTCCGGCCACTCGGCTTTCCTCCCACATCTCAAAAACATGCATTAATCATACACTCTAAATTCGCCCTAGGTGTGATTGTGAGTCTGACTGTTTTCCGTCTCCACGGGCCCTGCGATTGGCTGGGAACCAGTTTAGGGTGTACTCTTCCTCCTGCCCGTTGACAGCTGGGATAGGCTCCAGCACTCCTGCAACCCTTGTTAGGAAAAGCGGCTTAGAAAATGAATGGATGTAAAAAGATAACTATTGCCTGTGTGGGGTTTCCATGTTCTCCCCATGACTGCATGGGTTTTCGCCAGGCCGTCCATTTTTCTCGCACATCCCAAAGACTTGTGTTCATCCTACACTCTAAATTGCCCTTAGGTATGATTGTAAGTTGTTTCTCTCTGTGTGCCCTGAAATTGGCTGGCAAAATTCTGTGTGTACTGTGCTTCCTGCCTGAAGATAGCTGGGATAGACTCCAGCAATCTCTTGACCCATGTGAGAATAATCATCTTGGATAATCCATGACCCATGTGTGGATAAGCAGATCGGAAAATTGATGGATAAAAATAACTAGAATGAACCCTCACTCAGTAACGCCATACAAAAATGTTCAGAGCTGATCTATCTTTGATCTGAGCTATCTGATCTGAATTTCTGTGAGATTACCACTCTGCCGCCTGTCTCATATATTGATATTTATCTATATATTAATTCATAAAGCTTTCATATTTTTTTCAGATTTCTGTGTTTTTTTTTTTGTTTTTGTTTTTTTTTAGAGTGAGGATAAATATATTTGCACCCATGACAGCAACTGCACACGATTTATTAACAAGTCGGGAAGTTATGGTGAGTTAATGGTCTCTTTGTACGAGTCTATTTTAAAGATCAAGCTCACAAATTGTCAATACTTTACATGCAAATGAAAGTGTACATTAAATTGCACAACTTTATTCTTTTGCTGCTCAGGAATTCTGACAGGAAGGTGTGTTCCTTTCAAAGCCACTATCAAGACATGTGAGATTAAGGGGTGGTGCCCTGCTGAGATTGATACCATAAAAACGTAAGTGACTCTGACATACAGTATGTACAGCAAGGGGGCCCAGATTGTTTACCCCAAGACGTACTTTTCAAGCAGCCAGCCTCTCGGGATGACGGGCGGGACGGTGGGTGTACACGCGCATCACCGTGACTGCCATGGGGAAAGGCCACCTTGGTAGAATGCACCTTTATGTGCATGCGATCAACATATTTGCTACACCTGAATCAAGCGATGAGACAGATAATAGGTTGATGTCTTTTTTTTTTTTTGGCACGCCATCATGCGATCGACCAAAACTGCCTCACGATTGACTGGTGGATCGCGATCAATACATTGAGCACCCCTGAAGTACACTATATGTGTTTTTCACACATTTGGGAATGAGACACCAAGATACTTGAACTTCTCCACTGGTGCTGGTCCCATCCTTGTCTAAAAAGCATACCCTTTTCTAAGTGTTTTAAGATTGTGGCATTCTGTAACCAACAGAATCACTGTCAAAAGCTGAGACCCAATACTGACCTCACCAAAACGTACCACTGAGCAAATTCAGATTCAAGCTGTACAGGGACCAAATAGAGCTGAATCACAGGCTCCTGTGCATCATACCACCAAAGGATCCCCCACAGGATTACACAAAAGACACAGGTGAATGCCCTCTCTATGTGAACAAAATATTCTTAATGCCCCTGTAGGACTCTGTTAAGGGCCATGGGAGCTAGTCCACAGTTCCACCACCAGGTAGAAACTTCCCTCTTCTTTTCCTTTCGGCTTGTCCCGTTAGGGGTTACCACAGCGTGTCATCTTTTTCCATTTTAGCATTTTTTCCATTTTTCCATTCCTGCCTCTTCATCTCTAACACCAACTGCCCTCATGTCTTCCCTCACCACATCCATAAACCTCTTTGGTCTTCCTCTCGTTCTTTTGCCTGGCAGATTTCATCCTCAGCACCCTTCCACCAATATACTCACTCTCTCGCCTCTGAACAAACCATCGAAGTCTGCTCTCTCAAATCTTGTCACCAAAACATCCAACTTTGGCTGTCCCTCCAATGAGCTCATTTCTAATCCTATCCAACCTACTCACTTCGAGCAAGAACCTCAACATCTTCATTTCTGTTACCCCCAGTTCTGCTTCCTGTTGTTTCTTCAGTGCCACCGTCTTTAATCCGTACCACTCACCACTGTTTTATAAACTTTCCCCTTCTGTCACATAACACACCAGACACCTTCCGCCAGCTGTTCCAACCTGCTTGGACCCGTTTCTTCACTTCCTTGCCACACTCACCATCGCTCTGGATTGTTGACCCTACATATTTGAAGTCCTCCACCCTCGCAATCTCTTCTCCCTGTAGCCTCACTCTTCCCTCTCTGCCTTTCTCATTCACGCACATATATTCTGTTTTACTTCGGCTAATCTTCATTCCGCTCCTTTCCAGTGCATGTCTCCATCTTTCTAATTGTTCCTCTGCATGCTCCCTGCTTTCACTGCATATTACAATATCATCTGCGAACATCATGATCCAAGAGGATTCCAGTCTAACCTCATCTGTCAACTTATCCATTACCACTGCAAACAGGAAGGGGCTCAGAGCTGATCCCTGATGCAGTCCCACCGCCACCTTGAATTCTTCCGTCATAGACTTTCTCTAGATCCACAAAGACACAATCTAGCTCCTTCTGACCTTCTCTGTACTTTTCCACGAGCATCCTCAAGGCAAATAATCCCTCTGTAGTACTCTTTCTAGGCATGAAACGATACTGTTGCTAGCAGATACTAACTTTTGTCCTGAGTCTAGCCTCCACTACTCTTTCCCATAACTTCATTGTGTGGCTCATCAACTTTATTCCCCTTGTAGGGATTTGCGAGTTTAGACTACGCGTGTTTGATGATCGAGGAAGAGATGACCAATGATTAGAAAAAGTTAACAACAAATGGATTTATTACAAAGGATTGTGCAACACAGATGCCCGGGTCTTATCTAGGCATCTGCTGCACACGAGACATGTGTCTTCTGACAAGATGACCCAAGAAGAAGACAAGGGCTGCCCGGTAACACAGGGTTTTTATCTTTATGGGTCCTTGGTGGAAATGACTGCCCCCCCCCCTCACAGTCTCATCCTGGGCCGGGATGGTAACTTTCTGTTCCTTATCTGGTGTCGTTCATCTCCACGGCAATGCCTGGGATAGGAGGATGGCGCCAGCCTGTTTTCTGCGTACAAAGATCAAGGGCAACCACTGGCTCCACAACACATGCTTGTCTGATTAGCAAATGGACAACACTTTATCTGTTGATTAAATGTATAAGGTCATATTTAATCGAATAATGAAAGTACAATGAAAGTAAAATAGTCTTCATTACCTCTCTTGATCTATGAAGTAGATCACAAAAAACAAACACGCAAATCACAAATGTAACACTTCAAGAAACATGAAACCCTCTCTAGTCTTCTGACCGTGCCCTATAATAAGTGCATCGCCTCGTGATTCAGAACACTCGTAAGCTTCAAACCTGCAGTACTAGACAACTCAAATACAGCAAAACAAAAAACAATAATTGTATATAAGTAGAACAGAATAATCACACAATATGGGCAAGGGCAATGTAATCCCGGGGCATGTCGAGATCATGATAATCACGAGGTGGTGGAAGTACAGCATCATTTTCAAGGGGACCAAAGGCAACAATGAAATCATCCTGAGGAGTGTGTCGGGGCGGGGGTCTAATGAGGACATAGTTACCTCAATCATCAGCTGGGGCACCAATTGCCTTCTCAATCAGATGGGTTAAAAGAGAACGAATACAAGGAATGCAACAGCATCCACATAGGGTGAGAATAGAGGTAAAGACAGCCAGAGAGATGAAGATTGATCAAATGACACTCTTCCATCTACCAAACACATTCATCCAGTTATCCCACATAGACATGTAAAAAACCAGAGTGTTCCTTCATTTTCTTCGCCAGGGTTCTAAGTCTATCTGCGGCTTTAGTAAGGCGGCCACCAGGTTGGGTGTTATTCAGAATAATGGTACAGCATTGGTCGCCAAAAAAGGAACAAACGCCACTTTTCTCGGCCAACGCAGCATCTAATGCAATTCTATTTTGAAAAGCCATAATAGATGTAGCCCTAAGTTGTTCATGGACAGCTTTAAGTCCCTCAGGGGTGAAATTGCCCAAGCGTTGCACATTATAATGTATGTAATTGATACGGTCAACATTTTTGTTTGGAGTAAAAGGGAACAGGGCGGAAATTACAGGTATATTTTCAAAAACAACAACTACTTGATCAGCCAGTTTATACTCATCTTGGATACCACGGGAGACGCCAATAGCGTCAATGTAGATGGAGTCATCAGCACCGAGCCATGTAGGTTTGGACCTACGTGAACCACGTAATAGGCCAAGGGCTTCCTTGAAGTGTTCAGGAGCAACCACCAGATCATCTAGGGTGACAGGAACAACGGAAATAGGTAAAAGTAAAGTTACTAAAGCACATCTGCCCATGCTATTGCGTGGAAGGCGGTCTAAGAGACGTTCCTCTCCGCACCACCACTACACATCAGCATGGCTGAATGGTTGGAAAAAAAGTGTTTCCTGCGTCTCTGCACATTGATCATCAGAGATATTGCCAATTGGGGCCCCATTACCTTTAAGGAAAATACAGGTGAAGTTTTGGCGTGCCACAGCACGATTAAACACAGGTTTGTTCTTTTGGGCTGGTGTTACCAGGTGAGCAGTATCCCAAATTTTGCATTCATTTTTAGTTGGCACAATTTTTCATAAGATCTAGAACACAAGTGGAGTTGACAGTAGAGGAAACAACACGTAACAAATGTCTAGGTCCCATGCATACAACACATTCACTCGGGGTTTTATTAACCACTTGTTCTGCCATTCGTAATTAATTATTGTTAACTGCGCTCACACCTGTCAAAATCCTAAACCACTCATCAACAGATAAGGCTTCATTCATAATACGACTCTTAATATGACTATTGGAGGCTGGGCCACGGCTCAATCCTGTTGGAACTAATGAGTACAGGGTAGGTTCGTTCTGCTGACGTTTGGTCAGATCAAAGGCGGTTTTATTTGGACAAAAATGTATATATGTACATGGATCTTTTTTACCCTTGTAAACACATAAGCCTAATGTGTAACACTGAATGGGGGAGGAGAAATGAGGAGTATTATGAACAGCAGGGGAAGATCCCAATAGAGGGGAAAGAGTGGTATTAAGAGTCAGAAACAAATGGGGTTCTCTATTTGCCGGCCCTCTTCTGATAGTCGCTGTTGGCAGTCTCTGGGGGATTTTTCCCATCCATACGACACCTTATCCCACCCTCCCCATAAGTGGTATGAGACATATCCCCAGCCCCCAGCTTTTGTGTGTCCACTCGTATCTATACACCAATCATAGCCTCCCCACTCACTGGCCTTGTACCCTCTGATAGAAAACGAGTTTAAATTTAGCATAAGTACACTAGTGAATTTGGAAGAGGCCCTGTAGCTCAGTGGTTAGAGCACTGGTTTGATAAACCAGGGGTTGTGGGTTCGTATCCCACTGGGGCCTACACTCCCTGAGAAGGGTTGCGTCAGGAAGGGCATCCGGCGTAAAAATTGTGCCAAACATATGTGCGTTCATCTGAGATGACACACTGTGGCGACCCCGAAAGGGACAAGCCGAAAGAAACTTACTGAAGCCCCGTAGCTCAGTGGTTAGAGCACTGGTTTGGTAAACCAGGGGTTGTGGGTTCGTATCCCACTGGGGCCTCCACTCCCTGAGAAGGGTTGCGTCAGGAAGGGCATCCGGCGTAAAAATTGTGCCAAACATATATGTGCGTTCATCTGAGATGACACGCTGTGGTGACCCCGAAAGGGACAAGCCAAAAGAAGAAGAAGAAGAAGACACTAGTGAATTTGGAAGCACTGTAGCAAAAGTAAAGCTCATCTGTTTGTTTGTCGGGATTATCACAAGGATTTTTCAATCGTTCCATTGCAGTTTTGGCTAGTGTCGGCACCCGATAAAAAGAAGTAGGACATCCACCCCCACCCCCCGTACGCCGTTTAGCTCTGTGATAAATATTTTCTGGGTGAGTAGTGCTAACGGCTGTTATTGATATGGGTGTGGGTATAGGGTATTTTTGAGCGATTTTCCAAATCAAAATACCAAGAACAACAATGACACCAATAATGAGAATACCATAGATTCCTGCTGTCTCTCTCTTGGTCTGAAAAGCAATCGGACCATCTGTAGGAATCATGGTTAAGAATAAAGCAATAACAAGCAATAAAATAAAAGTGCAATTAAGAGTCTGTAGCAGGGTGAAGTACAGAATAATGCAGGGGTGTCCAAACTTTTTGCAAAGAGGGCCAGATTTGGTAAGGTGAAAATGTGTGGGGGCCGACTATTTAGCCTGACATTCTTTGAACCATTAACATTAAATACAAATTAACTTTTTGGGATTTTTTTTAATTTAATTACAAATGGCATACTTTTACTTTTACATTATTTTTTACATTTAGGTTTTTACCGAAATCACAAACCACAAAAAGTTAAGAAAACTATAAAGGATATCTAAGTTCATGTGAAACATTACATATTATTCACTATTATATGCTCACTGTAGGAAAAGTGCTGAAAACAAAACAATGATCACTGCATATTCAAACTGTGATTTTGACCATCACAAAAAAATTAATTAACTGAGATTTAAGAATTTATTCAACTCAGAGGACTTAACAAAGGTCTTGCCTGCACTAATGTGAAGGGTGATACTGGGATCTTGACTGCAGTATGTAGTCCATGTCTGGCTCAAGAGCAGTGGTTTTGATGCGCAAGACGTCACGCAGGTGAGAGTCACTCAGTCTCGTCCTCATGCGGCTCTTGTTAATGTTCATAACGGAGAATGTCTTCTCGCACATGTATGTGGAGCCAAACAAGCTCAGCATTTTCTTAGCAAATGTCCAAATTGCTTGGAACCTGCCTTCATCCAGCTGGCGGTAGAAGTTGACAAGAGGGAGCTGTTGGTGCCGACTGCGATGCTCGGCGTCACACTGCAGCTCAATGAGCTCCAGTTGCAGGTGGTCTGGAGCGTCATCAGGGTCCACGGAGAAAGGAGAGGAAAAAAGCGTGATCTCCTGTTCAATAGCTGCAAAGTCCCGAAAGCGCTGCTGAAACTCCTCAACCAGAGATGAGATGTCTGCTGCATACTTTGTCATTTGCGCACTGATATTGATCTGTGGGAAACTGGTCACAATTTCCTGCAGCGACGGGAAATGTGCGGTATTGGGCTGCGCCTGTGACATGTGTCTTTGGAAAAGTAGCAGCTTGGTCCGAAAGGCTTTGATGTGTGAATACAGTTGGCTTACCACTGCATTTTGCCCTTGAAGGCTTGTGTTCAGCGCATTCAGATGTCGCGTTATGTCAACTAAAAATCCCAAATCAGCCAGCCAAACAGGATCATTTAATTGTGGCATGGGTTGTCCCTTTTTAGTCAAGAATTGTCCAATTTCCTCCCTGAGAGAGAAGAAGCGCTGCAGCGCAGACCCCTGACTGAGCCACCTTACGTCGGTGTGATACAAAACATCTCCGTATTCAGCCTGGATGTCGAGAAGAAACTGTTGAAACTGGCGGTGGCACAGCGCTTTGGAGCGAATATAATTAATAGTCTTTATCACCGGTTTCATAACATTATCATATTTCATATATTTGGCACAGAGAACTTCTTGATGAATAATACAGTGGAGTTTAATAGCGCTGCCTCCTTCTTCGCTGACTTTGTTACAGACAAGGCTTGATAATCCACTCCGCTCGCAAGGCATGGCAGGTGCGCCGTCCGTAATAATCCCGGTGACTTTATTCCACTGTAGTTTCATGTCATCTACGGTGGAACAAACAGAAACAAATAAATCCGTTCCTCTTGTTTGGCCCTTCAGACTCTGGAGGTCCAGAAGCTCTTCACTCACGTTCATGTCATTGTCCGCTCCTCTTAAAAAGATCAGTAACTGAGTGGTGTCGGACGCATCCGTGCTTTCATCGCACGCTAACGAGAAAAAGTCAAACTCAGTTCCTTTTGCCTCTAACTGTCTCTTAATATCTAATGAAACGTCTTCAATTCTCCGTACGAGCCAGGCAAATATTGGCAAACTCTTGCTTCTTCGCGGGACAAATTTTCTCAACCATTTTCATTACACAGTCTTTAATAAATTCACCCTCAGTGAAAGGTTTGCAGTGCTTTGCAATCAGCGTTGCCACTTCGTAGCTTGCCTTTGTGGCATTTTCATTTGACTCACGGACTCTTGTGAAAAAGCTTTGCTGTGCCGTTAAAACAGCTTCCAGTTGCTTCACTTTTTCACCGCGTTTGTTCCCAGTTAGCTTGTCGTAGCTAGCATGTTTCGTCTGGTAGTGCCTCTCGATGTTGAATTCCTTGAAAACAGCCACAGTCTCTTGGCAAATTAGGCAGACACAGTTGTTTCTTATTTCAGTGAAAAAATACTCAAATTTCCACTTGTCCTGGAAGCGGCGGCCCTCGCGGTCTACTTTCCTTTTTTTGTTTACAGACGCCATGTTAGAAATGGGCTGGGCTGAAACGATCACGCAAGGTCAAGGGTCACGGCGGCCAGAGTGCGGCCACAGGGCTACTGCCATCTTCTGGTGAAATGAAAAATAGCTTTTTGTACACATGTATTTTATACTGTGGTCAACAGTGCTGGCAGGCCGCATATTATTGATTTCATGATAGAGGCCGCGGGCCGGTAAAAATTTGTCCACGGGCCGCAATTGGCCCGGGGGCCGGACTTTGGACATGTCTGCTCTAATGAGCTCATTTCCAATCCTATCCAACCTCACTCCTAGAGAGAACCTCAACATCTTCATTGATGCCACCTCCAGTTATGCTTCCTGTCTTCTCTTCAGTGCCACTGTCTGTAATCCGTACATCATGGCCTCACCACTGTTTTATAAACCTTGCCATTCATCCAAGCAGAAACTCTTCTGTCACATAACACACCAGACACCTTCCGACAGGTGTTCCGACTTGTTTGGACATGTTTCATCACTTCCTTACCACAGTAACCATTGCTCTGGATTGTTGACACCAAGTATTTGAAGTCGTCCACCCTTGCTATCTCTTCTCCCTTTAGCCTCACTCTTCCCCCTCCATCTTTCTCATTCACGCATATATATTCTGTTTTACTTCGGCGAAATCCTCATTCCTCTCCTTTCCAGTGCATGTCTCCATCTTTCTAATTGTTCCTCCACCTGCTCCCTGCTTTCACTGCACATTACAATATCATCTGCGAACATCATGATCCAAGGGGATTCTAGTCTAACCTCAACTATCAGCCTATCCATTCCCACAGCAAACAGGAAGGGGCTCATAGCTGATCCCTGATGGAATCCCACCTCCACTTTAAATTATTTTGTTACACTTACGGCAGACCTCACCACTGTTCTGCTGCCCTCATACATGTCCTGTACTATTGTGACATACTTCTCCACCACACCAGATTTACGCATGCACAGTTCCTTTCTTGGTATTCTGTCATGGGCTTTCTCTAGATCCACAAAGACACAATGTAGCTCCTTCTGACATTCTCTGGACTTTTCTACTCGCATCCTCAAGGCAAATAATGCATCTGTGGTACGTTATCGAGGCATGAAACCAGACTGTTGCTCGAAGATACTTCTCTTCTGAGTCTAGCCTCCACAACTCTTTCCCATAACTTCATTGTGCGGCTCATCAGCTTTATTCCTCTATAGTTCCCAAAGCTCTGCACATCGGCTTTGTTCTTAAAAATGGGAACTAGCACACTTTTCCTTCATTCTTCCTTCATTCTTCAGGCATCTTCTCACCCGCTAGTATTCTGTTGAATAAGTTGGTTGAAAACTCCACAGCCACCTCTCCAAATTGCTTCCATACCTCCAAAGGTATGTCATCAGGACAAATTGCTTTTCCATTTTTCATTCTTTGTAGTGCCGTTCTGGTTTCCCTCTTACTAATCATAGACACTTCCTGGTCCTTCACACTTGCCTTTTCTACTGTTCCTTCTCTCATTTCCTTCATTCATCAACTTCTCAAAATTTTCTTTCCATTTATTTAGCCCACGACCAGCACCAGTCAACACATTTCCATCTCTATCCTTAATCACCTTTACCTGCTGCACATCCTTCCCATTTCTAGCCCTCTGTCTGGCCAACCTAGAGAGATCCTTTTTTCTTCCTTTCGTGTCCAACCTGGTGTACATGTCGTTATATGCCTCTTGATTAGCCTTAGCCACCTCTCCATTTGCCCAACGTCGCATCTTAATGTATTCCTTTGGCCTTCCTCAGTGCTTTCAGTGTCCCACATCTTCTTCGCTAATCCGTTTCTTTGTATAACTTTCTGTATTCTGGGGTTCCACCACCAAGTCTCCTTCTCCCTTTTCCAACCAGAAGACACACCAAGTACTCTCCTGCCTGTCTCTCTGATCACCCTGGCTGTAGTAGTCCAGTCTTCTGGGAGAATCTGTCCATCGAAAGCTTGTCTCACCTCTTTCTGAAAGACTGCACAACATTCTTCCTTTCTCAGCTTCCACCACATGGTTATCTGCTCTACCTTTGTCTTCTTAATCTTCCTACCTACCACCAGTCATCCTACATGCCACCATCCTATGCTGTTGAGCTACACTCTCCCCTACCACTACTTTACAGTCAGTAACTTCCTTCAGGTTATATCATCTGTACATAATATAATGCAGCTCCATGCTTCTACCTCCAGGTAGGTATTTAAACCCTTCTCCTAAACGTTTCGCCTTACTCCCTTTCCACCTGCTCTCTTGGATGCACAATATATCAATCTTTCTCCTAATCATCATGTCAACCAACTCCTGAGCTTTTCCTGTCATAGTCCCAACATTCAAAGTCCCTTCACTCAATTGTAGGCTCTGTGCATTCCTCTTCTTCTTCTGCCAACGAATCCGGTTTCCTTCTTTTCTTTGTCTTCGACCCACAGCTGAAATTCCACCAACCCCCTTCAGGTTAACGATGGCGGGGTTGGCCATTGTTTACCTGGGCCACGACCGATCTGGTATGGTATTCTTTAAATGTACGCTCATATTTGTTTGGCACAATTTTATGCCAGATGCCCTTACTGAAATAACCCTCTGCTTGGGACTTGCCTCCACTTTGCATTGCCTAGTACCCCCATAGGGCTGCATTCTACAACGACTCTAACAACTGGAGACAAATTCCTTGGGTGTTTTTGACATACTTAGCAAATAAAGAGGATTCTGGTTCTAATTCTGATATTCTTTCAAACTGCTTGTTAAGCTACGAAACTCTAAGCTTACCACTATAGCCAAAAAAATCTAATTTCTGTTCAATTTTGCTGATTAAAAATATATTTGAGGCTAGTGCACAAATGATTGTGTGTTTACTCGCAATGTTAAAACACCCCTGCTCTGACCCTTATGTTCTGGTCATAACCCAAGCTGCAGCATTCTGAATAAGCTGCAGCTGTTTAATGCTCTTTCTGAGGAGCCCAAACATAAGACCATTGCAATAGTCAAGTTTACATCAGATAAAAGTATGGATGAGCTTCTCTTGGTCTGTTTGACACACGCAAGCCTTTACTCTTAATATATTCTTCAGATGGTAAAACACAGTTTTCGTAATTGATTTAGGTGGTTTAGAATCTCAACTTTAGATAATGGAAGCTCTGGCCCATCCAGTTATTTATCTGCTTTAGACAGACAACACCTCAATTGAACTACGGTCATCTTGAGACACTGATAGCTTTGATAGTCAAAACTAAAGTTCTGGAAAATTTGACCCGAGAGTAGCATATACAGGCTGAACAGGAGGGGTCCAAGACCTGACCACTGAAGGACCCCATATATAATTTCCATTTGTTGAGATAAGTTGTCTTGGGAGGCACAGAGGCAGGTTAGGTTGAAATAAAAAGGATCCACAAATATAAAACAAAAACAGGTGGAGAGAGGAACATTTCTTCATGCATTTTGAGGGACACTGCTACCGTGTCCGCTATTTATTTATCTGCCTTTTTAGTTGACCTGCTGATAAATCAGAGAGTAATACTCCCAACTGTGTACTCTTACTGTTAGATCAGAAATTGATTGAATTGAATTGATTGAAGATGATCAAAATTTAGTCTTAACAAATCAACTGTTTATTGTTTAATCCAACACTTCAAAGTGTTTGGCTTCAAATCAAGATGAACAGTTCTCAAAATCCTACATCTGAACCTATAAAGCTCATAAAATGACCAGATATCAAAGCATACATTTGAAATATTTCACCAGAGTTCAGGAAATATCAAAAGAGAGATGTATCTTCAGTTAAATAAACTTTGAATGAAAGTCCACACATTGTGGTAATTCTCAAACACCAGGAGTTATCATCTGTGTTACAGCAAAGTTCCCAAGTTGTTGAGAGAGCCCAACCCTTTAGTCCAGGGGTGTCCAAACTTTTTGGAAAGAGGGCCAGATTTGGTAAGGTGAAAATGTGTGGGGGCCGACTATTTAGCCTGACATTCTTTGAACCATTAACATTAAATACAAATTAACTTTTTGGGATTTTTTTTAATTTAATTACAAATGGCATACTTTTACTTTTACATTTTTTTTTACATTTAGGTTTTTACCGAAAACACAGACCACAAAAAATTAAGAAAACTATAAAGGATATCTAAGTTCATGTGAAACATTACATATTATTCACTATTACATGCTCAGTGTAGGAAAAGTGCTGAAAACAAAACAATGATCACTGCATATTCAAACTGTGATTTTGACCATCACAAAAAAATTAATTAACTGAGATTTAAGAATTTATTCAACTCAGAGGACTTAACAAAGGTCTTGCCTGCACTAATGTGAAGGGTGATACTGGGATCTTGACTGCAGTATGTAGTCCATGTCTGGCTCAAGAGCAGTGGTTTTGATGCGCAAGACGTCACGCAGGTGAGAGTCACTCAGTCTCGTCCTCATGCGGCTCTTGTTAATGTTCATAACGGAGAATGTCTTCTCGCACATGTATGTGGAGCCAAACAAGCTCAGCATTTTCTTAGCAAATGTCCGAATTGCTTGGAACCTGCCTTCATCCAGCTGGCGGTAGAAGTTGACAAGAGGGAGCTGTTGGTGCCGACTGCGATGCTCGGCGTCACACTGCAGCTCAATGAGCTCCAGTTGCAGGTGGTCTGGAGCGTCATCAGGGTCCACGGAGAAAGGAGAGGAAAAAAGCGTGATCTCCTGTTCAATAGCTGCAAAGTCCCGAAAGCGCTGCTGAAACTCCTCAACCAGAGATGAGATGTCTGCTGCATACTTTGTCATTTGCGCACTGATATTGACCTGTGGGAAACTGGTCACAATTTCCTGCAGCGACGGGAAATGTGCGGTATTTGGCTGCGCCTGTGACAGGTGTCTTTGGAAAAGTAGCAGCTTGGTCCGAAAGGCTTTGATGTGTGAATACAGTTGGCTTACCACTGCATTTTGCCCTTGAAGGCTTGTGTTCAGCGCATTCAGATGTCGCGTTATGTCAACTAAAAATCCCAAATCAGCCAGCCAAACAGGATCATTTAATTGTGGCATGGGTTGTCCCTTTTTAGTCAAGAATTGTCCAATTTCCTCCCTGAGAGAGAAGAAGCGCTGCAGCGCAGACCCCCGACTGAGCCACCTTACGTCGGTGTGATACAAAACATCTCCGTATTCAGCCTGGATGTCGAGAAGAAACTGTTGAAACTGGCGGTGGCACAGCGCTTTGGAGCGAATATAATTAATAGTCTTTATCACCGGTTTCATAACATTATCATATTTCATATATTTGGCACAGAGAACTTCTTGATGAATAATACAGTGGAGTTTAATAGCGCTGCCTCCTTCTTCGCTGACTTTGTTACAGACAAGGCTTGATAATCCACTCCGCTCGCCAGCCATGGCAGGTGCGCCGTCCGTAATAATCCCGGTGACTTTATTCCACTGTAGTTTCATGTCATCTCCGGTGGAACAAACAGAAACAATTAAATCCGTTCCTCTTGTTTGGCCCTTCAGACTCTGGAGGTCCAGAAGCTCTTCACTCACGTTCATGTCATTGTCCACTCCTCTTAAAAAGATCAGTAACTGAGCGGTGTCGGACGCATCCGTGCTTTCATCGCACGCTAACGAGAAAAAGTCAAACTCAGTTCCTTTTGCCTCTAACTGTCTCTTAATATCTAATGAAACGTCTTCAATTCTCCGTACGAGCCAGGCAAATATTGGCAAACTCTTGCTTCTTCGCGGGACAAATTTTCTCAACCATTTTCATTACACAGTCTTTAATAAATTCACCCTCAGTGAAAGGTTTGCAGTGCTTTGCAATCAGCGTTGCCACTTCGTAGCTTGCCTTTGTGGCATTTTCATTTGACTCACGGACTCTTGTGAAAAAGCTTTGCTGTGCCGTTAAAACAGCTTCCAGTTGCTTCACTTTTTCACCGCGTTTGTTCCCAGTTAGCTTGTCGTAGCTAGCATGTTTCGTCTGGTAGTGCCTCTCGATGTTGAATTCCTTGAAAACAGCCACAGTCTCTTGGCAAATTAGGCAGACACAGTTGTTTCGTATTTCAGTGAAAAAATACTCAAATTTCCACTTGTCCTGGAAGCGGCCGCCCTCGCGGTCTACTTTCCTTTTTTTGTTTACAGACGCCATGTTAGAAATGGGCTGGGCTGAAATGATCACGCAAGGTCAAGGGTCACGGCGGCCAGAGTGCGGCCACAGGGCTACTGCCATCTTCTGGTGAAATGAAAAATAGCTTTTTGTACACATGTATTTTATACTGTGGTCAACAGTGCTGGCGGGCCGCATATTATTGATTTCATGAAAGAGGCCGCGGGCCGGTAAAAATTTGTCCACGGGCCGCAATTGGCCCGGGGGCCGGACTTTGGACATGTCTGGAATAATGAAACCACTTAGTTCCTTTTCCCTTTTTGTTCAGGAGAGGCGTTGTACTGTATTTTAACCAATTCACTATGAGACGGAGGTTCGGGCAGGTCAGGAGAGGATTTGTCAGATAATTTTACAAGCATCTGAGGGACATAGCCCGCAGCTTGCTTGGCGGCCATGTCAGCAGCATTATTGCCGAGGGCTGTGGATGAAGTGGATTTGGAGTGGCCGGGGACCTTGACGATAGCCACCGCCGAAGGTTTGTACAGGACTTTGTCTAATCGTTGGATCAGTGTCAAATGTGCAATAGGAGTACCTTTAGCTGTTTTAAAATCATTCCATTTCCAGGCAGACAGGTCCAACTCAGCAGCGGAGACAGCGTAAGCCGAGTCAGAATAGACATTGACAGATTGTCCGACCGCCATTTCCAGTGCGAGACAGAGTGCCTGGGCTGAGGGAGCAGATTTTAGTACGGAAGAGGAAACAGTTAAAAATTCACCTGAGGGTTGCTGCTCCACTACGGCATCCGCCGCAGCCAAAGAGCCATCCGGCTTACGGTAACAACAACCATCAGTGAAGAGGACACCCCCCCAAACCCCCCCCCCCCCCCCCTTAGTCAGAGGTTGGACAGAGAGATCAGCACGTGGACGAAGAGAATCAGTCACAGCAATTTCACAGCAGTGCGGGTCTACATGCAATTCATCAGTCATGTAAATGCCGGTGTGTACATATGTGATGTTTGGTGCCATGAGAATTTTCAACAAGCATGTTTGCTTAAGAGAAGATAGTGTGGATGCTGATGAGGCAACGTAGGCTGTCACCGAAGGGTCAGTAAGGAACACAAGGGGATATGACATTAACATGTGTGCGGTTTTTTGAATAACTTTGGCAAGCCCAGCTGCAAACCTAGTGCATTCGTGGCTTTTGGCCTCAGGTGGATCAAGTGGAATGCTACAATACATCAGAACATGACACTTTCAATCCTTCCTCTGATATAGAGTAGCATTCACAATGGTAGGTTTGACAGTAACATCTAAGTGAAATGGGATGGTATAATTCGAAGCAGCCAGAAATGCTGCTGATGCAAGATCATGTACAAGAGTGGTATAGACAGAGTCGGGCTCCGCTGACCACTCTAATTTGGCAGTAAGGTTTCTGTAACCTTGGCTTTTCACCATGTGTCTGAGAGGAGCGGTGCGGTCTGCAAAGCATGGAAGATAGTTTAAAAGCAAGCATCTCCTTCACCGTGTCAGGACGTTTGTGCTGTAGAATAGAAGAACGATGCTCCGAGGACATAGTGGATCCTTCAGAGGACACCACTCTGCCCAAGAAGGTCACCAATTTGCGACAACACTGAAGCTTCTTTCTAGAAGCTTTGAATTCCAGCTGATGCAAACAAAGCAAAACGAGTTGAGTTAGAGACAAACATAACTCTGCTGTTGGGGCTGCCAACAGGAGGTCATCAACATACATCAGAAGTTTACATCTATGTGGGAGATCTAGGTCCTGCAGCAATGATTTCAAACATTGGTCAAAAATTCCTGGTGAATTTTTGAAGCCTTGTGGCAACCTGGTGTATTGCAAATTGTGTCCCTGATATCTGAATGCAAACAAGTGTCTACACTCGGGTGCGAGGGCGACACAAAAGAATGCATTCGCCAAATCAATCACTGTGAAGTATTTCAAATCAGGTGTGATGGTAGACAACATTCTGTGGGGTTCTGGTACAGGTAACAATGGTGTGCTTGTTACATCATTAACGGCCATCAAATAATGCGCCATACGATAAGTGTTACCATCTGGTTTTAAAACTGGCCTGAATGGTGTACACCACGAGGAGGTGGATGTTTCCAGGACTTCCACAGGCCAGTGAGGGTGTCCTCCATCCCCTGGTTAACAGCCGCAGCCCAAGGATATTGAGGTCTGTAAACATGAGATCCTGGAAAAACTGTGATTTTAATGTCTGGTGTCTTTGTACAATGTCCAACATCAAAGGGTCCAGAGGACCAAACTTGCTTAACATTGACGCGACATCATCATGGTCAGAGTAGTCACGTCCGTGTTCTCTAGTTAGAGTCCCGTGCTCTAATATGGTCATATTAGTCGTCAGAGGTGCGTCAGGAACAATTATGCGATATGCATCTGCCAGTTTGGAGATCTGTATGTTCGTGAGTGGTGTGTCCTGCCAGTCAGTCATTTGAGTCAGTCATTTCACCATAGGTCCCAGTTGCCGGGTCTCGTGTCCTGGAGACAGAGCAAGTGAAATGTGGGGTACTGACTCTTCCTGCATGTTAAACCATGTCATTTGATCTGGTGTAAGAGAGCAGGATGCTGCTACACCCTTTCTTGCTGCGTATATATGTGTGGATGTAATATTCCAAGCATCACCTTGTATGCATGTAAAGTTTTGCGGTCATAATATGGTGTGCAATGGTGTGGATCTAGTGGAGGCAGGTAAGCCCTAAGAGTGTTTAACCAGGGCTTCCACAACAGAAATTGATGCATGAGACCAAGTTTGAGCGGTGTTTCTGGTTCAAGTCGGGCCCAATAAATGTCCACAGTTGGAGTTGGTTCACTCACAGGTGTCATAAGCCATTGTCCAGAGTGCCAGATGGTGTCAGCTGCCGGCATTATCTGTCCTTTTGGGAAAGAAACAACAAGTCCTTCAGACCCGCATAAGATGGAGGCACTTGCCTTACTCATTAGGTCACGTCCTAACAAGTTCACTGGTGTTTGTGGTGAATGTACAAATGATTGGTGGAAGGTCTGTCCAGCCAAGATTGTCAGTAGGGGTTGAGTCCATTACAGGGCCTGTAGAGTCCCGAGTTAGCACAGTGTGTTGTGACAATAAAGTGTCCGGGAGCGAGATGTTGAGAGAAGAGTGTGTTGCCCCTGTGTCAATGAGAGTATTCAACTTTCGCCCCGCAACAGAGATGGGGATCATGGCACCTGCATCCCCGGACCCCTGGCTTCCTGGGCACCCCTAGTGGTACTGTCCAACCTGCTGCTCTCCATTCTGCTGCCATTGTGGGCCGCCAAAGTTGTTGTTTCTGCTTCTGCATTGTCCCCCTCTGTTGTTGAACCAGCTTCCATGCCCCCGCATTGGACCTTGAGGGGGAAAAGCTGTAGGACAGTCTTTAATCCAGTCATCGAGAGAACCACAACCAAAACATCCTTGCTCACGATGTGGTTGCACTCTCCTCCGGCCCCCCGCATGCCTTCCTGCGTGTCCACCCCTATTGCCCCGGAACCTACCTGCCAGTCTAGGTGGTTGCGCCTGCAAAAAAATTACATCTTACATGGTCTTAGAGTTTTCCTTTATATCTATCTTCTTTTGTGTGGCCTGATCTCTTGTCTGTGCTACTTGTAATTTAAGAAATTGTTTTTGGAGTTAAGTAATTTCATTAATCTCACTCTGTTGTTGGTTTGAATAAATTTCGAGGTGATGCACTAAGTGTCGTCTAAATCTAGTCTCGTCTCCAGACAGGAGGTCAGGGTCAGCTTTAAGAGTAGCCTGTACTGGTTCAGGGCGGCCTGCCAAGATCGCAGTCCTGAACATAGCCTCCTCCAAAGCAGACTGTCCAGAGTGACGTCCAAAGTTTAGTACATTTAGCCAAGTGTTCAAGTGGGTCAATGTTACCATAAGGGAAGGAAGTGGGTGCGCCCGTAACAGGAGTGGGGAATCTCTCTCTGACAGCTGCTGCCAGACGTTCGGAGTGTGCTCTCAATATGGTTCCATTGGGTACGTTAAGTGTGTCTGCAGCTCTCTCGATTTGTCGTTGTTCAATGCTCATGCATGGCCTAGATGCTGCTTGTCTCCAGACTCCCATGCAGAGTGTATACCCCTGTAAAGTTTACACAAAACTAGACAGCCATGCATTACCACCAGAAGAAAGACGAGGCAACCGGGCAGTAAGACAATCAACATCTTTAAGATCAAACGGCTTGTATATTGGACCTGCCGGAGCTTCGAATATAGGCATCATTGTGGCGTTTTTTTTTTTTTGCTTGCTTGTTTGTTTTTTATCCGCCCACTCTGATGTGGGGGAGGGACAACTAAAGGTTTTTCGTTATGCAAATCGGCATTGGTCTGAGGCAGGGGTAAGTCTTCTGTGCCCTCCCTTTCTTCCTCTTCCTCATCTTCCTCTATGCCGATGTGTTTGTGTGATGTATTTACTTGTGATTCAAGGCCCGTGCATGTGTGCGTGTTCAATGTGTCTTGCTCCTCCTTTCCATTTTTACTTACTCGTAACCACATATCACATGTATTTTTTTTTTCAGCAACCTCTTTTCTTCCTCCGTCATGGGTTCCATGATACCATCAATGTCACATGCCACCTGACCAGCGATTTTCATCATTGGATAGTTCCCCGGTCCTGTTTCAACATCCGTCTCCCCTGCGTAGGGCAACGGGAGTGTTGGGTACAGAGACGCGGTGGGCGCCGGTCCAGGAGTAACTGCACCATCTTCTTTATTCACTTTACCTTCGTCCGACTTGGCATTACCATTTTTCACCGCTGCGATCGCAGTCACGGTCACCGTTATTAAATGCACAGTGCGCCTTTCTTTGTCCACCTCTTCAAGTTCTCTCTTACATTTCCTCTTTTCATTCCATGAGCCCTTATCTATTCTGTCCCGCACATTTTTTGCCCGTTTTACATATTCCCCATCATCTTCCTGTAATTTCATCGTCAGTTTGTCCCAATCGCGAATTTTACCCAGGTTGTGTTTTTGCCATTGATTTAATGCACACTTCCTGTCTTTATCGTGTTCCTTTTGATCAACATTAGCCATCATTTGCCGTCCAATTTCAATGTACATTTCAACTTTATTATGATTATATTCAGCACATTCGCGATTAAATTCACCATCCATGATTATTTATTTAATTTAGTGGTCTTCTTTGACTAAACCCAACCGAATTCCTATCGCGCAACAAATTAGCCTATACTATTCATTTTTTTCTTACGGCACCTTGTGACGTCCCAGGCTCAAACCGACGGCAAACCCTCTGTTTTTAAGGGATCCCATCCCCCTTAGGTGTAACAGGTGAACCTCACAGTGCAATTGTACGTCTACAATATGTGTCAGCTACGACGGGATATACAACTTCTCTTTATCTCTTATTCTCTTATTCTCAATGACTCATATGAGGCCTGAACAATCTGATACCTATGACTTCTCAAATTTAGGCAGTTCAATATGCAGAATTCGACATTAACAGGCTTCTGCTTACGTTTGATTTCGGTCGACCTGGAGAAGTCAGAAGTACAGGCGATCACCCTCGACTTGTCCAAAAAACACTCCTGTATTCCTCATCTCGCTCCGAACAATGTCCTCTGTCGACAGCCAACGCTCATCAATCTCCCTCGACTTATGGTCGGGGTCACCAAATTGTAGGGATTTGCGAGTTTGGACCCTACGCAATTAGATGATCGTGGAAGATATGACCAATGATTAGAAAAAGTTAACAACAAAGGATTTCATGCAAAGGAATGTGCAACACAGACGTCCGGGTCTTATCTAGGCATCTGCTGCACAAGAGATGTGTCTTCTGACCAAATTGGCCAAGAAAAAGAAAAGGGCTGCGCAGTAACACAGGGTTTTTATTTGTATGGGTCCTTGGTGGAAGTGGCAAAATATATACAAATATATATAATGTATACAAAATATAATCCACCTGCGTGCTTCTACATCCGCTGTTGTAGGTCACTGTATATTCCTCCCTCTTCTGGAAATAAATGTTCACTACAGCCATCTCCATCCTTTTTGCAAAGTCCACCACAATCTGTCCCTCAAAGTTCCTGGACGCCGTACTTACCCGTCACTTCTTCATCGCCCCTGTTTCCTTTATCAATATGTCCATAAAATCTGCACCAATCACAACTCTATCGCCTTCTGGAATGCTCAGAACTACTTCATCTAGTTCCTTCCAGAATATCTCTTTCAGCTCTTGGTCACATCCTACCTATGGGGCATAGCCGCTAACCACATTATACATAACACCCTCAATTCCAAATTTTAGTCTCATCACTCGATCTGATACTCTTTTCACCTCCAAGACATTCTTAACTAGCTCTTCCTTTAAAATTACCCTACTCCATTTCTCTTCCCATCTACTCTGTGGTAGAATAATTTAAACCCTGCTCCTAAACTTCTAGCCTTACTACCTTTCCACCTGTTCTCTTGGATGTACAGTATATCAACCTTTCTCCTAATCATCATGTCAACCAACTCCTGAGGATTTCCTGTCATAGTCCCAACATTCAAAGTCCCTACACTCAGTTGTAGGCTCTGTGCATTACTCTTTTTCTTCTGACGACGGATCCTGTTTCCTCCTCTTCTTTGTCTTCGACATACAGTAGCTTAATTTCCACTGACGCCCTGCAGGTTAGCAGTGCCGGTGGCGGGCGTTGTTAACCCGGGCCACGACCGATCCGGTATGGGATTCATTAGATGAACACTTATATTTGTTTGCCACAGTTTTTACGCCGGAAAATGCAACCCTCTGCATTTATCTGGGCTTGGGACCGGCCTACAGATTGCACTGGTTCGTGCCCCATAGGGCTGCATTAGGTAGAAAAAAAAAGGTAGAAAACTACCCTGCTCCTCCTGAATTTGGAATCTGATTTACTAATAGACCCTTGTATTGTATGGTTAAATAAAAATGCAATTAATTTGGAAAAAGACACTAATGAAGGTAAACCCTTGTGTTCTTTTCTGGGTTTGTCCAATTTATGCTTTCATCAATCAGAATCAGCTTTATTGGCCAAGTGTGTAACAACACACAAGGAATTTGTCTCCGGCATTCGGTGCCGCCCTGGTATGACATTCAGAACAAAGAACAAACAAACTTACAAGAACAAAGGATAAGAGACATTCTGTTAATGGGAACTATTCCTTATAAGAGTCACAGTTGTGCAAGATGCAGAGTCATCTTCATTTAGAACAGATAAGAGTATGTCAACGCCCAACATGATGTTAACGTGTATAGAACATCAATTTTGAGAACAAGTTATCTTATCTAGACAAAAATATTTGTGTGACTATGACATAAAAGGCATATCTTGTTCGATGTTTTAACTGGAAAAATAAAAGTATTTATGAATGAAAAGCCAAAAACTTTGACCTAGTTTCCCGGACCTGACGAATGCCCCCTTTCATGATGGTTTACCTATGATGTCAATATTAGGCGACTCGTGTTTGTTTAATAAATTTTTTCACTTGCACACCGCTTGGTGACGCCGAAGAAAACCCTGTTCATTTCAAGAATTCCCCAGTGATTGTAAGATGAAATTTATCCGTAACAATGGTGAAGAAGTGTGTGGTTCAGTTTCGTCGCAATTGGAATTATTCTGGTCACAGTTTTCATTATTTTCCCAAAGACCCAAGCCTCAGAAGATAGTGGGTCAAGTTTGTGCAAATGAAGAGAGCTATTTTTTCCAAACCCAGTCACCAGTCTGTCATATGCAGTGAACATTTCACCCCAGACTCTTTGAAAATTTCACGAGTTCTAACATGCAAATCGAGGAAAGAAAACACAAAGAATAGACAAACATTGGCCAAGAATACTGACTTATGATTTAAGAGAGGAATGAGCATGTAGTGACAATGCTTGGTGTAATCCTTAGCACAGGAAGGAGGCTGTCACAGAGGTCTAACCTGCTTGACCAGTCATGTCTCAGTGTTCGTTCTGTGCATGGTTCATCGTGGGAAGAGGCTTGTGTGACCCCCGCTTTTCACTACGAGAGGCCATAAATGGCTGTGAATTTCGCTTCATAGAAGTGAAATACCAAAAAACCAAGATAATCCAAATGCGCAGGTGCAAAGACAAGGAGAAACCAAAGGCAAGTTTGTGCGTCAGGTAGAAAAAAAAGAGTGGTTGCCAATGCAAGCCAAAAGAAAAGGCAAAAGAAAAGCAGGCAACTTCAAATCACAAACAAGGTAACCAGCTCAGGAGCCATGCATCACCAGTGGTTACTGCAGGTGCAATAGAAGAGCCGGTCCAAGGCATGGCGTGAGGGAGCAAGGGAGATTAGGGTGGGATTAAAAGACAAAAGAGACAAAACCCACGTGTTGTGTACTGTTCAAGCCATGCAGCAAAATGACTCCATGGCCTTTGAAGGAGCATGATAGCTACATAAAGAAGTCACTACGAAGCTTGCGTGCATTGCTGAAAATGTCTTCCATTGTTTAGGGACAGTGTCCACAAAATGTTTTTCGAACGGTTTTACTGTATGAGGTTATTTCACCTAAAAGTTGCCGGAATGGCAGACCTTTATTTATAAGTGTAATGTCATGCAAGTCAGGGGCTTTGCCTGAGTGTAGTCAGACAATTAAGAAGGCATGAGTGGGGTCTAGGGATTGGATGTCAACAAGTGGTCTGTGAAGGTTATGGTTAGGTGAGGTTGTCATGGAGTCAACCAGGGTCACAGAGGCACTTGGCAGGTTATTAGGGAAACAACTGAGTTACGTGGCAGACCTATCATATCCTCTGTGAGGCTTTTTGACTCAGTCAGGCCTGGCCCTACTGGTGGGTCCCACGTTTAGTGTTTGGACAGCCTGCAAGGATCTCAAGCCATTATTCTACAACAGCACGACGTTCACTTTGAGAACTGTTTGTTCGGGAACCCTTTCCCCAGATGTCACTAGTCATTTTAGTCACTAATCTTGGTTAGAGGACTTTCATGCTTAGACCATTTTTCGACATGTATATTTGGTGCAAAGGTTACGGTCATTCCATGATTTTGATTGATTTATGGATTGGCGGTGTTGTCCACGGACCATGGTTGTTCGGATTAAATGACTTGCTTTGATTGTCAATTTTAAAATCGGCAGAAAATGTTTGTCAGTCACACTCGTTTGCACATAACTCCCTCTAATTCCATCTGCAGCGGTTTGTTTGTAAAGACGACGCCCGGGTCTTGTACTTTAAAGACAGGGTGTTTTTCTTTAGTGAAACCTTTGGTGGCCATTTCATGCAGTTGGACAATGGACAGTGTGTGCAGGCATGCTGCTACACCCAGCTGCTAGCTGATGTTTGGATGTAGGTTTTCAACAAACAGTATTGTGAAATTTCTGTCATCTTCCATATTGGGTTAATTTAAATATCCAAAGTACACTTCACGTATCCAGCAGTAATGAGCTTGGGCTGTCTCTTTAACTATGATGGATGCAGATCGGCCAATTGCACCCACTTAATCATCAAAATCGTGAGACAATGCTTGGCAGAGGGCCAGGTAATCAGTCAGCACATGAATCGGTTGTCATTCAATTAAGCTATTTCTTGACTAGACGTAACTTTAATCAGGTACAATACAATACATCCGCTTTCTCTTTTGATGCAAGACATACATCCATTTCTGAGGGGTGATGGGCTGTGGGTGGGGGTGTTTGGTTGTAAGGTAGTAGTGCCTGGCACACCTGCCTTCCCCCATCTCAGCTCACTGCCCCTCCAGAGATCTGGTTTTACACTTACCTACATGGTGCTGCTCCTGAGGCTGCTTGGCATGAGAACTCCCCTCTCATGGGCTGAGGCTGTTCCTTGCATTCCCACCCTCATTATTCTCTTGTAGGGTGGCCCTATCCACCCCCCTTTCCCAAAAAATAAGGGACATTTTCCTGTCCATGGGCTGGGCCATCATAGGCCCTCCAGGTTGTGGGGGGCTTCCGATTTTCCTGAATGTGGGTTGGGCAAGGGGGCAGGGCATGTGACGCGATGGTGGAGGGAGCTGGCTAGGGAGTGGCATTGGGTTACTGCAGCCACCACCCAGAAGCGAGTTGTCGGGGGACCTCAGAGAGATTGGTGGACCACCTTGGGTTCTTCGGCTTTGGATATGTTCTGTCCACAGGGTTGCCCTCAGATGTACCCGTCCCTGTTCTGTCCTTGATATATTTGGTGAGTTCCTTCACCTCCGTGACATTTGTCAGTCCTTTCGCATGCACAATGGTGTGAAATCTCATGCATGTGTCCGTAAGCACACACACCTGGGATTTTTTCACTGGGTGTGGGACAACTTACTTATTGCAACAAATATAGTACAGTGAAAAAGTATTCCCCCCCCTCCCCGATTGCTGTTTTTCAGATCTTTTACACACAAAAGTCTCAAATCATCATTTGAATTTTAATATCGCTCAGAGACAACCCAAAATAGGGTACATATTACATGACCTATTGGATACACTGTTCATGCACAGTACTGGATTTCCCCTTTAAGGTCACACCACAGCATCTCAATTGGACTTAAATCCGGACGTTGACTTGGCCACTCCAAAACCTTTATCCATCCGTCCATTTTGTTTGCCGCTTATCCTCACAAGGGTCGCAAGAGTACTGGAGCCCATCCCTGCTGTCAACAGGCAGGAGGCAGGGTACACCCTGAACTGGTTGCTAGCCAATCGCAGGGAACTTAGAGACAGACAACAGTTACACTCACAATCACACCTAGGGGCAATTTAGAGTGTCCAATTAATGCATGTTTTTGGGATGTGGGAGGAAACAGGAATGCCCGGAGAAAACCCACGCAGGCATGAGGAGAACATGCAATGTCCACACAGGCAGGGCCGGGATTGAACCCTGGTCCTCATCACTGTGAGGTCAACACTTTTACAACTGCGTGCCAACACTCCAAAACCTTATTACTGTTTTGTTCGTTTGTTTGGTTTTTAATTCAGAGGTAGACTTGCTGGTGTGTTTCAGATTGTTATCCTGCTGCATGATCCAAGAGTGTATGAGTTTGCGGGCACGAACTTATGGCCGAATGTTCTCCTTCACAATTTTCTTGGACACAGCAGAATACATTGTTCCTTCAATCAATGCAAGTTGTCCTGCTCCTGAGGTAGCAAAGCAGCCCCAGACCATCACATGGCCACCACCATGCTTCACTGTTGGCATGTTTTGTTTTGGTTTTAGACAAATGCTGTGCCACTTTTACACCATATGTAAAAGACTGCACACCTTCCAAAATGTAAAATTTTTGACTTGTCAGTCCACAGAATGTTTCTCCAAAAGTCTTGAGGATCATCAAGAATTTTTTTGGCAAATGTGAGATGAGTCTTTGTATTCTTTGCTGAGAGCAGGGTTTTTTGCCTGAGAACTCTCCCATGGATGCCATTTTTGGCCAGTATCTTTCTATCTTTCTTATGGTAGAGTCCATTAGATGTTGTTCAAGGTTCTTTTGTGACCTCCTTGATAAGTCGTCATTGCACTCTTGGAGTAATTTTAATAGGTCGTCCAATCCTTAGAAGGTTTGCAACTGTTCCCAGTTTTCTCCATTTGTGGAAAATGGCTTCGTAGTTGTTTGCTGGAGCCCCAAAGCCTTGGAAATGGCTTTGTAATCTTTTCCAGACCAACTTTTCCTAAATTTGTGGTTAGCCACAGTGACTTTGTGATTACTTTTTCACTGACTGTCAGAAAGGTTTGCATGTTTTACGACCCTAATAAATTGAATTGTCATTTGAAAACTGCATTTTGTATTTCTTTGGGTTGTCTCGGAGTGGTATTAAAATTGTTTTATTGATTTGAAACCTTTGTGTGTGGCATGGAAAATAAACAGAAAACAGGAGCGAGGCAAATAGTAACACAGTAACTCGTGTACACGAATTATGTATCCCTCCCCCCTCTTTTATATTCTCTTTCTATAATTCAGTTAGGCAGTCCCACCAAATCCCACTTGTATAGGTGGGTTCACGATCCTGGTCTTGAATGCTTCTTCTCCTGTCCTTTTGCTGTCTTATCTTGTCCTGTTCTTCCTTCACAGTGTGGAGCACTACAGTCACATTAAACATCTGTATTTATTTCTTTGTTGTAGATATGGAATGATTTAATTTTCACATTCTGTTTACAGTTAGTGCTTTGTTGTTTTTCTCTCACCCATCTAGAAATTCTGTTCTCGTAAACTGAATCTGAACCTAAATCAAACTTTAATCACAGAGGAAGCACAAATGCTTGACATAACAGCTGAACATGATAACAACAACAATAATAATAATAATAATAATTATTATTATTATTATTGTCATGATTATTATAATACATGCATTGATTAATTAATAAATCAATCAATCAAGTAATCAATTAATAAATAGATGAGTGCCCATTTAATTAATTATTTAATTAAATAATAAGGTGCATTCTGTTGTCAATAGTCACGGAAGGGAATCTTTTAATTTGAGGTCTCTAGGGTCTCTGTGTTGTGTGACCTGTTTGTTTTGAGTTCAAACCTTGAAATGTTATGCGTGGTTTTGTCTAAGTATTTTCAATACCTGGAGTGGTTTTTGGCAGACGATCAGTCTGGTTGTGAGTTAAAAAGGTATGGGTGGGTGCAAAGGTCACATGGAGCACCCTACAAGGTGGGCTCTTGCCCACAGGTTGGAGATGCTTTGTAGGGCCCTGTGACACTTCTTGTGAGGGAGGATCCCTGCTGTCTGTAGCAGAGACTAGAGCAACGGCGGACAGCTATCAAGTAGTAGTTGGAGTTCACACCTGACATCCTCATGGTCCAGGAGCTGTATTGGGAGGTCAGACACCGCTGTCTCCAAGACTCCCATCTGTGTCTTGAGCTCAGAAGGACTGCTCCATCCTTTGGACCATTCTGCTTTGCGCATTTCGGTGCATTCAGTGAGCTGTTAGATGTCACCAGAAGCATGACCCAACTCCACAGTTTCTCCCTGATGTTTGGCCGGTAAGTCAATCACTTGGACAAGAGGGGTCACTTCGCTAAATCAACCAATTTGACTTTTGAGGGCAATCTTGGCAAAAGCATTTTGTAGCTGTTTATGTTGAACTCCAAAAGATTGTTCATTTGAGATAGCAGTTTGGTTTAGTTTATTAATGCAGCCCTATGGGGGCACAAACCAGTGCAATCTGTAGGCCGGTCCCAAGCCCAGATAAATGCAGAGGGTTGCGTCAGGAAGGGCATCCAGCGTAAAAACTGTGCCAAACAAAAATGAGCATTCATCTAAAGAATCCCATACCGGATCGGTCGTGGCCTGGGTTAACAACGCCCGCCCCCGGCACTGCTAACCTGCAGGGCGTCGGTGGAAATTCAGCTACCGTGGGTTGAAGACAAAGAAGAGGAGGAAACCGGATCCATCGTCGGAAGAAAAAGAGGAATGCACAGAGCCTACAACTGAGTGGAGGGACTTTGAATGTTGGGACTATGACAGGAAAAGCTCAGGAGTTGGTTGACATGATGATTAGGAGAAAGGTTGATATTCTGTGCAGAGGGAAAGGTAGTAAGGCTAGAAGTTTAGGAGCAGGGTTTAAATTATTCTACCACGGAATAGATGGGAAGAGAAATGTAGTAGGGGATATTTTAAAGGAAGAGCTGGCAAAGAATGTCTTGGAGGTGAAAAGAGTATCAGATCGAGTGATGAGACTAAAATTTGAAATTGAGGGTTTATGTATAATGTGGTTAGCGGCTATGCCCCACAGGTAGGATGTGACCGAGAGTTGAAAGAGATATTCTGGAAGGAAATAGATGAAGTAGTTCTGAGCATCCCAGACAGCGAGAGAGTTGTGATTGGTGCAGATTGTAATGGGCATATTGGTAAAGGAAACAGGGGCGATGAAGAAGTGACGGGTAAGTACGGCATCCAGGAAAGGAACTTTGAGGAACAGATGGTGGTGGACTTTGCAAAGAGGATGGAGATGGCTGTAGTGAACACTTATTTCCAGAAGAGGGAGGAACATATAGTGACCTACAAGAGCGGAGGGAGAAGCACGCAGGTGGATTATATTTTGTGGAGACGATGTAATCTGAAGGAGTTTACTGACTGTAAAGTAGTGGTAGGGGAGAGTGTAGATCGACAGCATAGGATGGTAGTGTGTAGGATGACTCTGGTGGTGGGTAGGAAGATTAAGAAGACAAAGGTAGAGCAGAGAACTATGTGGTGGAAGCTGACAAAGGAAGAATGTTGTGCGCCCTTTCGGAAAGAGGGAAGACAGGCTCTCGATGGACAGCAGAAGCTCCCGGAAGACTGGACAACGACAGCCAAGGTAATCAGAGAGACAGGCAGGAGAGTACTTGGTGTGTCTTTTGGTAGGAAAGGGGAGAAGGAGACTTGGTGGTGGAACCCCAAAATACAGGGAATCATACAAGGAAAGAGATTAGATTTGCGAAGAAGTGGGATACTGAGAGGACTGAGGAGAGGCGAAAGGAGTCCATCGAGATGCGACGTAGGGCAAAAGGTAGAGGTGGCAAAGCCTAAACAAGAGGCATATGAAGACATGTACACCAGGTTGGACACGAAAGAAGGAGAAAAGGATCTCTACAGGTTGGCCAGACAGAGGGATAGAGATGGGAAGGATGTGCAGCAGGTAAGGGTGATTAAGGATAGAGATTGAAATGTGTTGACTGGTGCCAGTAGTGTGCTAAATAGATGGAAAGAATACTTTGAGAAGTTGATGAATGAAGAAAATGAGAGGGAAGGAAGAGTTGAAGAGGCAAGTGTGAAGGACCAGGAAGTGGCAATGATTACTAAGGGGGAAGTCAGAAAGTCACTACAAAGGATGAAAAATGCAAAGGCAGCTGGTCCTGATGACATACCGGTAGAGGTATGGAAGCAATTTGGAGAGATGGCTGTGGAGTTTTTGACCAACTTATTCAACAGAATACTAGCGGGCGAAAAGATGCCTGGAGAATGGAGGAAAAGTGTTCAAGTTCCCATTTTTAAGAACAAAGGGGATGTTCAGAGCTGTGGGAACTATAGAGGAATAAAGTTGTTGAGCCACACAATGAAGTTATAGGAAAGAGTAGTGGAGGCTAGACTCAGGACAGAAGTAAGTATCTGTGAGCAACAGTATGGTTTCATGCCTAGAAAGAGTACTACAGAGGGATTATTTGCTAGTGGAAAAGCACAGAGAAGGTCAGAAGGAGCTACATTGTGTCTTTGTGGATCTAGAGAAAGCCTATGACAGAGTACAAAGAGAGGAACTGTGGTACTGCATGCGTAAGTCTGGTGTGGCAGAGAAGTATGTTAAAATAATACAAGACATGTATGATGGCAGCAAAACTATGGTGAGGTGTGCCTTAGGTGTGACAGAGGAATTTAAGGTGGAGGTGGGACTGCATCAGGGATCAGCTCTGAGCCCCTTCCTGTTTGCAGTGGTAATGGATAGGCTGACAGATGAGGTTAGACGAGAATCCCCTTGGACCATGATGTTCGCAGATGATATTGTGATATGCAGTGAAAGCAGGGAGCATGCAGAGGAACAATTAGAAAGATGGAGACATGCACTGGAAAGGAGAGGAATGAAGATTTCGCCGAAGTAAAACAGAATATATATCCGTGAATGAGAAAGATGGAGGGGGAAGAGTGAGGCTACAGGGAGAAGAGATAGCGAGGGTGGACGACTTCAAATATTTAGGGTCAACAATCCAGAGCAATGGTGAGTGTGGTAAGGAAGTGAAGAAACTGGTCCAAGCAGGTTGGAACAGCTGGCGAAAGGTGTCTGGTGTGTTATGTGACAGAAGAGTCTCTGCTAGGATGAAGGGCAAAGTTTACAAAACAGTGGTGAGGCCGGTCATGATGTACGGATTAGAGATGGTGGCACTGAAGAAACAACAGGAAGCAGAACTGGAGGTGGCAGAAATGAAGATGTTAAGGTTCTCACTCGGAGTGACCAGGTTGGATAGGATTAGAAATGAGCTCCTTCGAGGGACAGCCAAAGTTGGATGTTTTGGAGATAAGATTCGAGAGAGCAGACTTCGATGGTTTGGACATGTTCAGAGGCGAGAGAGTGAGTATATTGGTAGAAGGATGCTGAGGATGGAGCTCCCAGGCAAAAGAGCGAGAGCGAGAGGAAGACCAAAGAGAAGGTTTATGGATGTGGTGAGGGAAGACATGAAGGCAGTTGGGGTTAGAAAGGAAGGAGAGGAAGATGCAGGAGATAGGCTAAGATGGCAAAAGATGATACGCTGTGGCGACCCCATAACGGGACAAGCCGGAAGGAAAAGAACAAGAAGTTTGGTTTAATTTATTATGGTCAGAGTTTAATTTGCCGGTTTTAAATAAATTATTAATGATTATATCAAATTTATATGACTGTGTGATGGTTATCACTGCTAGTCAATATTTGCAATAAACTTGGGAGAATGAGTGTTTAAGGAATACATACAGCTGGGGATGCCTGCTTTTGTTAATTTAAACCCAAATATGCACAAATCTTTGTTTTGTTTTTGGCACAATCTTTTTCTGACACCATAAATAAGGACGCAATCTTGTCCTTGTGGATTTTTACGACAGAAAGGAGGTGTTTGGAATGAGGGGGCAGAGGTACAAGCAAAGAGAGGAAAATTTGGAAGTCTTATGAGTTGTCATCTTGACTTAAATTCAGACTAAAAGTCCTTTAATTTATTATTACTTTGGGGTTCACCACGGTGGATGAATGGGTAGCCTCCCTCCGCCTTCAGGTGGGAGGATGGTTCCCGAAGGTTATTTGTGCCTCTGCATCAAACAGAGTACCCACCCTTTTTGGAGTCCTTACAGGGAATGCTGGAGAGTGCTCCCTCTGTCATGAATGGGACTCGACGGTGGACCCAAAGGCACGTCTCAGGTGACAGGCAAGCGGTAAGGAGAGTCTTTATTCGTTCCAGAGTCGGTAACCGGGGAGTCAGTCAGCACAAACAGCAGGAACAGGAGCGAAAGGCTTACAGGGTAGGTCGGGAAACAGGCGTTGGTCGGTACACGGGAGGTTAGCATCAGGAATGCGGAAGTGCGGGAACAAGTCATGCGAGGCGACGATCTGGCGTAGACCAGTCATCCACTGGGTCCTATAAGTACCAGGGTTAATCAGCGGAGATGAGGCGCAGGTGTGTGCCTCCTAATCAACGTCCGTCTGCTGGGACACGCCCAGCCAGGGCTGGAACGGCAGGGCCATGACACCCTCTGGGGACTCCATCATTCTGCTGGGGGACTTCAATACCACGTGGGTAATGTGAGACCTTGAAAGGCATGAGTGGGAAGAATACCACACCCCCATCCCTCGATCCAAACTCAAGTGAACCCTTTGCTCATTGTGGATTCTCCATAACGAACACCATATTCAGGCATAAGGATCTCCACTTGGCACCAGGACACCTGAGGTCGCAGTATGATGATCGACTTTGACATGGACATGTCATCTGACCTGCGGCTGCATGTCTTGGACATTCGGGTGAAGAAGGGGAGTAGCTGTAAACTGATCACCACCTAGTGGTGAGTTGGCTCCAATGGTGGGGGAAGATGCCAGTCCGATGTAGCAGGCCCAAATGTAATGTAAGGGTCTGCTAGGAATGGCTGGCAGATTCCCCTGTCAGAAGGAATTTTAACTCCCACGCCTGAAAAAACTCTGCTCATGTTCCGGCAGAGGTGGGGGACATTAAATCCGAGTGGATGATATTTCGCACCTCCATTGCTGAGGCACCTGACTGGAGTTGTGGCTGTAAAGTGGTCGGCGCTTGTCGTGGCGAGAACCTCTGAACACGTTGGTGGACACCAACAGCGAGGGATGCCACCAAGCTGTAGAAGGAATCTTATCGGGCATTTCCGGCATGGAGGACTCCCGAGGCAGCTAATATGTACCGGCTGGCCAAGTGGAATGCAGCTTTGGTGGTTGCTAAGGCAAAAACCCGGGGGTGGGAGGAGTTAGGCAAGGCAATGGAGAATGACTTCAAGATTGCTTCAAAGAAATTCTTGTCCACTGTGCGGCGTCTCAGAACTGGGAAGCAGTGCACGTCAACACTGGGGCACTGCTGAACTCAAGTTGGGATGTTGTGAGTTGGTGGGGTGAATACTTCGATGACCTCAATTCCAGCAACACGCCTTCCCACGAGGAAGCCGAGTCTGGGTTCTCTGAGGCGGGCTCTTCTACCACTGGGTTTGAGGTCACCGAGGTGGTTAAAGAGCTCCTTGGTGGCTGGGCCCTCGAGTAGTTTTTGTGGGGCTGTCCTGGTTGGCACACCTCTGCAACATCGCAAGGACATTGGTGAGAGTGCCTCTGGATTGGGAGACTCCAGTGGTGGTACCCCTTTTTCAGAAGGGGGACCGGAGGGTGTGTTCCAACTACAGCGGGATCACACCCTTCAGCCCCCCTGGTAAGGTCTATTCAGGGGTGCTGGGGAGGAGGGTCAGTTGGGTAGTCAAATCTCAGATTCAGGAGGAGCCATGTGGTTTTGTCCTGGCCGTGGAACCGTAGATCAGCTTTACACCTTCAGCAAAGATCCTCGAGGGTGCATGGGGGCTTGCCCAATCAGTCTACATGTGTTTTGGAGACTTGGAGAAGTAGTTTGACCCTGTCCCTCGGGGAGTTCTGTGGGGGGTTCTTCGGAGTATAGGCTACTGAACCCCCTGTTACGGGCTGTTCGGTCCCTGTACAACCATTGTCAGAGTTTGGTCCACATTGCCTGCAATAACTTGGACTCGTTTCTGGTAAGAGTTGGATTCCGCAAGGCTGCCCCTTGTGAAAGATTTTGTTCATAACTTTAATTAACAGAATCTCTAGGTGCAAGCTAAAGCGTTGATGGTTTGGTTGCCTCAACATGGCATCGCCGCTTTTTTCAGATGATTTGGTTCTCTTAGTTACATCAAGCAATGATTTCCAACGCTCACTGGAGTGGTTTTTAGCGGAGTGTGAGTGCTCCACCACCTCCAAATCTGAGACCATGGTCCTCAATCGGAAAAGGGTTGTGTGCTCTTTCCGGGTCAAGAATGAGATCCTACCCCAACTGGAGGAGTTCAAGTATCTCCCAGACGCCTCCTAGTGAGATGTTCCTGGCACGTCCCACCAGAAAGAGCAGAAAGAGACCACAGGGACAACTCAGGACATGCTGGAGAGACTATGTTTCTTAGCTGATCTGGGAACATCTCAGGATCCCTTCGGAAGAGCTGGATGAAGTGGCTGGGGAATGGGGAGTCTGCGAATCCCTGCTATAGTGACTACCCCGCGACCCAAACCAGAAAAGCAGTAAAATATGGATGGATGGAATTGTAAATTGTTATTCCTTGTAGCTGTGTTGTTTTTCAGCATATGGTTGATGGGGGCTCTGTTTGTTGTTGTTGTTGAGTCACTCGAGGCGCCTCAGGATGGTCCTCAGAACCAGTAGACTCGCATGTGGGAGGCTCCGTAGTCCTCCGAAGAGAAGAAGAAGTAGAAGAAGATTATGAGTGAATGTCGGGAGCAAAGGATGATGGTGTGATAGATATGGAGGTAGACGGGGCACTGTGGCCAGCCTGTGCAACCGGGGCTAACGGTGAGAACCTGAGCAGAAACTGTAAACCAAGCCTTGGAGCTGTGGTTGTTTCAAAAGTAGGTGTCATTCTCTTTGTTTTACAGAAATGTTTCAAGTAAACCCAACTTGGTAGTGGTAACGTGTAGCGTGATGACTCTTTATTGAAGAATATTTATGACTTTAAGCAGCCCATGTGCCACTGGTTGTCAGGTGAATGGAGAACAGTAAGGTAGGTAGTCAGGAACAATTAGTTGTCCCTCCAGCTGAATTGCAATATGCAGACATGCAATTATAAATAATTACTGTAATTATATTCCTCTTTTAACAAAGAAGAGATTGTTTCGCTCGAGGTCCGACAGTGTCTGGAAGCAGACTAAAGTCTTTCTGTCAACTTGTGTCAATTTAAATTTCTTCAGTGGGACTCAAACTTTGAGTTTCTAAATAGTCTTCAAATCACTTTTTTATTACTCATTTTGTTTTTCCTCCATTTTTGTCACAGTACACCAATGATCGAAGTGGAAAATTTCACAATTTTCATCAAAAACAGCATTCGATTTCCAACCTTCAATTACACAAAGTAAGTTGATGTGGTTCAACAAAAAATGCTCAAATTCTCATCTGAATTTGTATTTATTATTTGTATTTGTATTTATTATGATACTTTATTTGGTGTGTGATGATGTATGATGATGATTATCTGGGGTTTTCCCCTTGTGTACAGAGGCAACTTCCTCCCCACCATCACCGACAAGTATATAAATAAATGTAATTTTGACATGGTCAACAATACTTATTGCCCCATCTTCAAAGTGGGAGACATAGTCCGATATGCAGACCAGAACTTCACCAAACTTGCAGACGAGGTAGATTTGAGATTCAATGCTTTCTCTCATGACTCTGCCTTTTAAAGTTAGGTATTAAAAGTGTTTACATAATTTGTATTACAGCTCCAATATACCACATTCAGTTTCTTCTAGTAGTGGTTCTAAACTGTTACCATGTAACCTTATTTTTTTCTATTGTTGGTAAGTCGTGGGTCTTGCAACCCATTTTCACAGATGTTAGGACCAATAAAGTACCTGAGCATTTATTGTTAAAAATAACCTTTGAAAACTCTGAATATAAAATTTTTCAACACAACATGATAACATATTTGAAGTGCCTTTAAGAACACCTTATTAAGATGTTGAACATTAACATTACTGCACTGAAATCACACGAAATGGTTCAAAATGTAGTTCACCATTCCAAAAATTAGCTAGTTCAGTTTACAGTTCATATTTTTGAACTATGTTCAACATTCCAAAAATTATCTAGTTATTTTTTCCAATATGTTGCTAACTGGCTGTTTCCCTCAAAATACCAGTATTTAATTTTCCCATTGTTGCCACTGATTTAGTTGACACATAACTGCAGCTTTCACCCTGCAATCTGAAAAAACGTTGGAGTTGTTTCACTTGTCTTTTTTACATAAAGAAATAAAACAAAAATGATTTTTGTCCTTGATGTGCATGAAAGTACTGATAATTTTCCCTCTTGGCTGGCTATTAACGAAATATTTTATCTATTCTTATATCCATCCATCCACTTTCTGGATGACTTATCATCACTACGATTGCAGTCATGGTAGCGCATATGTCAGCTGACTGGGCGAGAGCCGGGGTACAACCTGAACTGGTCACTACCTAATTGCAGGGCAATGTAGACATTACAAAACAAAATAAATTCAATACTATAACAGTGTGATCGTACATGTTTAAATTAAAGTCTTTTGATCCAAATTATTTTGCTGGTAATCCATTTTTATATTTGCCAGATCATAGTGTATTCCTAAAGAACCAAAGGACAAATTCATTCCCATTTCTGCAGTGTCCCTGAATGAGCTTCAAACATTCACGCAGCCAGCATATGTAAACACGATGAGAGCAGCTGCACTGAATTGGTTACCAAATACAGCATTTATAAAGCATATGGAGGGTCTTATTTAGTGTTGTGTTAGAAATCTGACGTATTTCAGATATACCAAATATTAATTCAATTAATTCTACCTTGAACTTTCACAGACTTCGTTCTTCTTGCTCCCCCTGTCAAACTGTTTGTAACACTTGTCCCAAGAGGCTTTCTCATTATGTTGTTCTATTGGCTCTATGTGTATAAAACTTGGTATAGCTGGACATAGATTATTATTTTGCTTTGTCTTTCTCTATCTCTCTCATGTTAATCTAGTGAAGGGACTTTTAGTCGGGACTTCAGTAAGGGGTGACAACTTGGAGACATTTTCCTGTCTTCGGAAAGACGCTTCTTTCTTTTTGCAATTAAAAACCCACAAAACAAGATTGCTTCCTTGTTTATGGCATCAGAAAAAGATTTTTGCCAAAGTAATCAGACAGGTTTTTATTTCTGGAAGTCCCAATAAAAACCTGGCACTCTTGAATGAAAATGAACTGTTGCACAAAAGAAATAAAATCTTTCTCATATAGAAATGAAGTAGAGGCTTTTTCTTCTCGTCCCCAAAAATGGTAGCAGCTTAACAGGAGGTTCTGGCCAGCCTGATCATAATTCAATAAATTCTGCTGAATTTGTACCAAATGTTGTGAATACTCGATGTGGGACGCTCCTGGGGACAACTTCAGTGGACTAAAATGATTCTCTTTGGAATCTTAGTACCCAAATTTGAGCCGTATCCTTCGCGTTGAAGCTGCTTGGCCTAGGTTAGCCTAGCCTATATCGCTAACAACAAAACGCGTCTATATTCTAATATTTAACTGAGCTGAACTAATATTTAGTATCAAACGTTAGTATTTACACTCCCGTCTAAACCTACATTTTTTTTACAACGAGGACTGTAAGTACTTAGTAGGAAGTTGGGCAAGTAGAAACGTCAACTTAATCTTGCTTATAGGCCCAGATCACCTTAGCTTAGATGCCTAAAAACGACATGCGTCTGTGATCAAAACGTGCTGTTAAAGAAACATCTAATGTGAGTAACTTCAGAACTTGTACGACGAGGGCCGTGACGACTTATAGGAAATATAAGTCTTATCATAGTACAGCTTAGTACCCAAGTTGGTGCCGTATCATTCGTGTTGAAGCTGCCTGGCCTAATTTAACCTAGCGCAAACAACATTCCCTACGTAGTGTATACAACAAGGACCAAACATCGAACATGGACTCAACCTTCAACTACTAGAGTGAGGGCCATTGTGGATGGAATCCCTTCCATCCACATATCTTTTAAATCGCCATATCCTTTATATTTTCACACAGGTAGTATGTGAAATGTGTACCTGATCTGCTGACTGTGTTTATTTGATTGGTTTTATCTGACTTAAACTTTAACATAGATTAGGTAGTACAGTGAAGAAAAGTATTTGAACACCCTGCTTTATTGCAAGTTCTCCCACTAAGAAATCATGGAGGGGTCTGGAATTTTTACCATTGGTGCATGTCCACTGTGAGAGAGATAATCTAAAAAGAAAAATCCAGAAATCACAATGATTTTTTTTAACGATTTATTTGTGTGATACAGCTGTAAATAAGTTTTTGAGCACCCTTGGGCGGAAAGGGTGTCCGGAGGAGGGCACCCCCCCCCCCCGAACCCCAGTCTGGTGGCCATCCAGGCCACCAAACACAAGGCGTCTGGGTGGACAGGTCAGGAGGACGACCCGGACGCCAAGGACCAGGGTCCCCAAGGGGAGATTCGGGCGGACAACCTCTGTGAGGAACCAAACGGCGAAGCAGGAACCAGAACGAGGCAGGCCACTGCTCCGGACGAGAACCTCCCACGCCGTGGTTGCAAGACGACCAGGGATTGGTCGCCACCGAGGTTTGGTCAGTAGGCAGCCGTGGATTGGTCACCAACGAGGCCAGGTCATGAAGCGGCTGGGAGCCATCTGGACCGAATAGGATGATGGAGAGAAGGACCAGAGCCATGACCGCCACCATCACACCCATCCCGAAGTCTCTCCAGCTCCAGGGTGGCTTCACAGAACTCCCCAGCTCCTCCTGGACATCAACGTGAGAAGGCGGCGACACCATCGCCTCCTCCTGGACAGGAACGTGAGAAGGCGGCGACACCATCGCCTCCTCCTGGACATCAACGTGAGAAGGCGGCGACACCATCGCCTCCTCCTGGACATCAACGTGAGAAGGCGGCGACACCATCGCCTCCTCCTGGACATCAACGTGAGAAGGCGGCGACACCATCGCCTCCTCCTGGACATCAACGTGAGAAGGCGGCGACACCATCGCCAACTCCAGGACAGCAACGTGAGAAGGCGACGACACCATCGCCAACTCCAGGACAGCAACGTGAGAAGGCAACGACACCATCGCCACTTCCTGGACAGCAACGTGAGAAGGCGGCGACACCATCGCCACCTCCTGGACAGCAACGTGAGAAGGCGGCGACACCATCGCCACCTCCTGGACAGCAACGTGAGAAGGCGGCGCCACCATCGCCCACTCCTGGACAGCAACGTGAGAAGGCGGCGCCACCATCGCCCCTCCTGGACAGCAACGTGAGAAGGCGTCGGGTCGGTCCCCACTGCCACGTGAGCTTGCAGTGCATCCGTTGAAACAGCAAAGTGGGCGTGGCGCGGTGACGAATCCGTTTCCAGGGCAACGTGAACGAGAGTCGGCAGAGAGTCAGTGGAAACTGACATGTGGGCGTGTCTCGGGAGCGGGTCAGTTCCAACTGTCGCGTGAACTCCGCTCGGAACAGCCAAAACCTCGACGTGGGAATGGCATGGAGGCGGGTCAGTTCTCACTGCGACGTGCACTTGGCGAGGTGGCGAGTCCGTTCCCACTGCGACGTGCACTTGGCGAGGTGGCGACTCCGTTCCCACTGCGACGTGCACTTGGCGAGGTGGCGAGTCCGTTCCCACTGCAGCGTGCGCTTGGCGAGGGGGCGGTTCGGTTTCCACGGCAACGTGAACGAGAGTAGGCAGAGAGTCAGTCGCCGTTGCGACATCAGTGTAGCTTGGCTGGTTCGCCAATCCTTGACGGACCTGGGCCGTGAGAGCCGCCAATTCCGCGCTCTGCCGCTCTATCTCCGCACGCATTTCCCGGCGGAACGCCTCGTGATTTGGTGGCTCCTCCTCCCTCTGGGCTAGAAGCTTCGCCACCAACTGCGGGTCTGCCGGTTTCGCCGTTGCCGCGCAGCGGGAGGCACAAGGGAGCGCCCAGCCAGGGCATCTCCTATGGCCGCCACGCGGAGGTCCCGGGTAGCTGGCCAAGCGGGTTCCCTCATACGGATTGGTGTACTTCAACCTACCGGGCGAAGACACTCGGGTGCTGGAAACGCGGGGAGGCGGAGCAAACTGACTCGCTGGCGGAGCGTAAGACACGGAAGCAGAGGACGTCAGGGAACCTACCCGGATTGGACTGGCTCGGTCCTCCGGCAGACGGTCTACCTTGTGTCGGTCCCGGCGACGCGGGGTCCTTCCTGCTGGGTCCTGTTGTGGCCAGTTCGTTCTGTCGCGGCCCATCAGAACGAGAGTAGGGCCCAAATGCAGGACTAGGAAGATGCAAGGTAGTTCAAGGAGAAATGTTTATTATATGCAGATGTAGGGGATCGAGCAGGCAGTCCGGTGCAGCAGCGGTAGTTGGGACGTCGGTCAAAGAGAGCAGGTGAGCGGGAAGGCAGGAGTCGGTACACAGGCGAACAATCAAAGCAGGCAGAAGTAACGAAGGAGTCAGGCTTGCAAGGTTGGTCGGAGAACAGGCGAAGGTCGGTACACACAGGTTCGATCAGGGATACCGGAGCACACGAACGGGACATGAAGATCAAACGAACTGGTGCCGGCCAGTTGTCATCGCGGTCATATAAATCCACAGCATAATCCACCTCCCAATCAGTGCACCCACGCGGGCACCCGCACAGTTCGTGCTGGAGCGGAAGGATCATGACAGTGTGTGGAAACCTGGTGAACAACTGCAGGAAACGTTTGACCTCTGTAATTGCAAAGAAAGGCTACTGTACCAAATATTAACATTGGTTTTCTCAGGTGTTCAGATACTTATTTGCACCTCAATCAGACAATAAATCATTAAAAAATCATACATTGTGATTTATGGATTTTTCTTTTTAGATTATCTCTCTCACAGTGGACATGCACCTACGATGGAAATTTCAGACCCCTCCATGATTTCTGAGTGGGAGAACTTGCAATACAGCAGTGTGTTCAAATACTTATTTTCTTCACTGTATAGAAATGAACTAAGTTCAGTTCAAGTTCATCCACAATATGAAGAACAACTTAATGAAGTTTCAATCATTATACTCTTTTCAAAGTAATCCAGTCTCCCGGAAGCTCCACCTGTCCACGAGAGCCTGTCTCACCTCTTTCCGAAAGGCCACACAACATTCTTCCTTTACATCATCTGCACAAAGTGTAATCCACCTGCATCCTTCTACTTCCGTTCTTTTCGGTCACCCTCTGTTCCTACCTCTTCTGGAAAAAAATGTTCACTCCTGCCATTTCCATCCTTTTTGCAAAGTCCACCACCATCTGTCCCTCAAAGTTCCTTTCCTGGATGCCGTACTTACCCATCACTTCTTCATCACCCCAATCACATCTCTCTCTGTGTCTGGCATGCTCAGAACAACTTCATGTAGTTCCTTACAGAATATTTCTGTCATGAACGGGGCTCGAGGATGGACCCAAATGCACGACTCCAGAGACAAGCAGACAGTACAGAGGAAACCTTTATTCGGTCCAAGGTCAGGGATCAGGCAGACAGTCCAAACAAGCAGAAGTAACAGTACGGCAGGCTTACGAGGGTGGTCAGTGGACAGGCGTGGGTCGGTACACAGAGAGCAGAAGTCAGGCAAACGGGAGTGCGGGAACGAGGCATCAAGGACGACGATCTGGCGGAGGACAATTCGTCCCCCGGGTCCTATATATACTGGGAGGCATCAGCCGGGACAAAGTGCAGGTGTGCGCTGACTAATTGGCTAGCCACGCCCAGCCTAGCCAGGAGCATGATAATACCCCCCCACCCCAACGGCCGGCCCCGGACGGCCGAGGAGCATCAGGGTGGGCTGCGTGAAAGTCCCTGATGAGGGAGCGGTCCACGACATGGTACTGGACCCCCCTTCCCCTGCGGCGGGAAGACAGCAGCCGGCGCACAGTATACACAGGCCCACGGTCCACCATTTTTGGCCGGAGGAGCCAGCGGCGAAGGGCGATTCGGGCGAAGTCTGCTGACGTGGAACGTAGGGTGCACCCTCATCGACCTGGGCAGTTTCAGTGAGACGGCGACCGGGTTAATGATCTTGGTAATTGGGAACGGGCCAACGAACCTGGGAGCAAGTTTACGGGATTCCGTTCACAGCGGGAGATAATTGGTGGAGAGCCACACTCGCTGTCCCACCCTGAGTTCTGGTGCGGCCCTTCTCTTGCGGTCCGCTGCGGACTTGTAGGCGCTGCTCATCCGCAGCAGTGTCCTCCAAGCTGCTTCCCAGGTTCGTTTGCAGCGTCGTACCACGACCAGGGCCGACGGGACCGCAGAGTCTGTTGCCAGTGGAGGAAACAGAGACAGAGGATAGCCATGCACGACGTGGAGTCGAGCCATACCTGTTGAGGTGGAGGGTAGAGAATTGTGGGCATACTCTACCCACTTGATGTGCTGGCTCCACGTGCTCTGGTCCCTGGATGCCAGGCATCGAAGTCCGGTCTCCAACTCCTGATTTACCCTCTCCATCTTGCCATTAGACTCCGGGTGATGACCCGATGTCAGACAAGCTGAAGCGCCGATGAGGTTGCAGAATTCCTTCCAGAAGCGGGCGCTGAATTGCGGACCCCTGTCCGAAAGGATGTCCTGGGGTAGCCCGTGGTAACGGACGACCTCGTCACCAGCTGGGCTGTCTGCTTGGCCGACGTGATCTTCGAAAGCAGCACGAAGTGGACCATCTTGGAGAAACGGTCCACTACAGACAGCACCACTGTGTTCCCTTGTGAAGGCGGCAGGCCGGTGACAAAGTCCAGTGCGATGTGTGACCACGGACGGAAGGGGGTGGTCAGGGGTCGCAACTCACCAACAGGCCGTAAGCGCGAAGTCTTATTGCCCGCACACACCGGGGAGGCGTTGACGAACTCCCTCACGTCCTTGCTGAGGTTGGGCCACCAGAACCTTTGTTCGACCACTGAACGCGTTTTTGCCACACCCGGGTGGCAGACCGTTTTGTTGGTATGGGCCTAGTTGACGACGTCTCCCCGCAGAGATTGAACGACGAAAAGGCGACCCGACGGACAATCCGCGGGCGGCGGTGTCTCTCCCAGGGCCTCCTTCACCCGCGACTCGACCGCCCAGGTGAAGCCGGACACGAAGCACGCCTCTGGCAGGATAGGAGTGGCCTCTGATTCCGTGCGCTCCCCCTCGTGGATCCGCAAGAGTGCATCTGGCTTGCCGTTCTTGGAGCCTGGGCGGAAGGACAGAGTAAAGTGGAAGCGGGTGAAGAACAGGGCCCACCTGGCCTGGCGGGCATTCAGCCGCTTCGCGGTCTTCAGGTACTCCAGGTTCTTGTGGTCAGTGAAGACCACGAACGGCACTTGCGAGCCCGCTAGCCAGTGCCGCCACTCCTCCAACGCCGTCTTGACCGCCAGCAGTTCTCGATCTCCTACGTCATAGTTCCTCTCTGCCAGGGTCAGCTTCCTAGACAGGGACGCGCACGGGTGGATCCTTCCGTCCTTGGGACTCCTCTGAGACAAGATGGCTCTGATTCCCGAATTAGATGCGTCAACCTCCACCATAAACTGGCGATCTGGGTCCGGAACATTGAGGACGGGCGCTGCGGTGAAACTTGCCTTAAGACTGTTGAAGGCCTCCTGGCAGGTCCTGGACCACACGAAGATGTTGTGTGGTGAGGTGAGCGCGTGCAGAGGAGCGGCCACGGAGCTAAAGTTCCTTATGAACTTTCTGTAGAAATTAGCAAATCCTAAGAACCTCTGTACGTCCTTACTGCTGGCGGGGGTAGGCCAACGCAGCACTGCGTCGACCTTCCCAGGTTCCATACGTATCTCCGCCTATGCCAGGACGAAACCCAGGAAGGACACGGACGCTCGGTGGAACTCACACTTGTCCATATTTACGAACAGCTGGTGCTGCAACAGACGCCGGAGCACCTCCCTGACCTGTTGGATGTGAGACTTCAGGTCTGATGAAAAGATTAGAATATCGTCGAGATACACAAATACGTTCTTGGTCAGAAATTCCCTAAGAGTGTCATTAATGAAGTTTTGGAAGACGGCAGGGGCATTTGTCAGTCCAAAAGGCATAACAAGATATTCATAGTGCTCTGTGGGGGTGTTGAACGCCGTCTTCCACTCGTCTCCTTCCGGAATCCGCACCAGATGGTTAGGTCTGCGCAAGTCCAGGTTGGTGAAGATCCGGGCTCCCTGAAGGAGTTCGAATGCTGTAGCGATCAGCGGCAAGGAGTACCGGTTCTTGACTGTGATGTCGTTCAGTCCTCGGTAGTCGACGCAGGGTCGCAACGTAGAGTCCTTCTTCTTGACAAAAAAAAAAAAGAAAGGAGGGGCGAATGAGTCCGGCTGCCAGCGAGTCCTCGATGTAGTTCCTCATGGCTTGATGCTCTGGTCCTGTTAACGAGAACAGTTTCCTTCTGGGAGGAGAGGTGCAGGAGTTAAATCGCCCAGTCGTATGACCGATGTGGCGGCAGAGACTTTGCCTTAGATTCAGAGAAGACCTCCCGGAGGTCATGGTAGCAGGAGGGCATCGCGGTCAGCTCCGGTGCGGTACTAGGTTCTGTTAGCCGAACCGGCGCGACTTGGATCCCCTTGTTTTCCTGGACAGCGAAACAGCAACTGCGACAGTCCTCTCCCCAAATCTTGATCTGACCCGTGGCCAAATCTATGTGCGGGTTATGTTCTTTGAGCCACGGGCTGCCCAGGATGATGTCGCTACTACGTGGGTTGAAGACATGAAAGCTAATACGCTCCGAGTGAGCGTCCAGAAAACTCATACGGAGAGTCTGAGTGCGATGTGTAACCCGACAAAGGAACTTGCCGTTGGCGGCATAGGCGTTACGAAGCCGTTGCGTAGGGAAAGTTGCTGCCACCAGCTCCTCGACCACGCGGGGATTCATCAGGTTTGCGTCTGACCCGTAATCTATGAAAGCAGTCACAGTGCATGTACGGGAGTCTGTTCTCAAGGTGAGGTGAAGAAGTGACCTCCCTGACTCCGCCGCGGTATACCGCACACTCACCGGAGTAGAGATCCTGATGTCGGGGTGCTTTGGTCGAATCGGGCAGCGGGCGATCAAGTGTCCCAGACGCCCGCAGTAAAAACAGTGACCCTGCCGTCGCCGGCGCAGACGCTCCTCCGCTGGCCCGTCGAGACCCTCCACCTGAATGGGTTCAGCCGTGGAGGGCGGCGTGGACGACCGGGCGGCGGCCGGACTGGACCCCTCCCTCTCTCCCTCAGTCATCGCGGCTAGTTGACCCTGCATTACAAGTCGCTGGTCAACCTTGAGGGCCAACGCGATGAGTGGGTCCAGCGAAGGAGGGAGATCCACAGCGATGAGGAAACCCCGGATTTGGGACGAAAGCCCCTGGAAAAAGGCGTTGTGCAGGGCGTCCTCGTTCCATCGACTCTCGGCGGCGCAGATCCGGAACTCGATCACGTAGTCCGAGACGCGCAGACGGCCCTGGCGACGCCGCATACTGGAACAGCTGGGTGAGTGCGCAGATGAATGACATCCAAGAACGACAAGTTACTGAGTTACGACTCCATTCAGCCGTTGCCCATGCCTCCGCCCTTCCCGTCATGTGGGAAATGACAAACGCGATCCTGGAGCGGTCTGTGGGAAAGGCGGACGCCTGCAGTTCAAAATGGAGATCGTACTGAGCGAGGAGAGACTTGACGTTCCCCGAGTCGCCTGAGAATCGTTCCGGTTGGGAGAGCGGGGTAACACTGCTACAGGGGAGCTCCGTGGCGAGTGATGCGGGGGGAACCGGTGGTACCGGTGGAGTGGCCACCGTTGGCGTGGCAACCACGCTAGCCTGGGAGGCTAGCCACGGCTCCAGCCGGGTGCAGATCTCATGGAGCCTCTTGTTGGTTACCTGGAGAGCAGCCTCCTGCTCCACCAGGCGTCTGCCCTGGACTTACAGGGAGCGACGGATAGCCTCTGAGTAGGCTGGGTCCATGTTTTGGCCAGATCGTTCTGTCATGAACGGGGCTCGAGGGTGGACCCAAATGCACGACTCCAGAGACAAGCAGACAGTACAGAGGAAACCTTTATTCGGTCCAAGGTCAGGGATCAGGCAGACATATTTGCGCTCACGCTCAGTTTTTATGCTGGATGCCCGTCATGACACAACCCTTCTTGGGGAGTAGAGGCCCCAGTGAGATACAAACTCACAACCCCTGGTTTACAAAACGAATGCTCTGATCACTGAGCTAATGGGCCTCCGCGGGTATTAGCCGACATAAGAGTCATATTTAATGTCGATGACAGAAAGACTTGGAAGGGGAATGGTGAGCCTACAGGAAGAAAATATTGTGACGGTGGATGACTTCAACTACTTGGGCTCAACAATCCAGAGCAATGGTTAGCACGGTCAGGAAGTGAAGAAACGGGTTCAAGTGGGAACAAATGACGGAGGGTGCCAGGTGTGTTATGTGAGTCTCTCTCAGGATGAAGTTGTTTGACATATAGCAATAAAAAATATACTGAAAATGTGTATTACAGTACTTCTATTATTTTGAACACAACTGTATATATATATATATATATATATATATATTATATATATATATATACGTATACATACATCCGTTCATTTTCTATCTGAGATCAGCTTGCTGTGGCAGTAGCGTTAGCAGGGATGTCCAGACTACCTTTTCCCCAGGTACGTCGTTCCCAGGTTAGCTGAATGACATGGTCTCTCCAGTGTGTCCTGGGTCATCTTCTTCCATTAGGACGTGACTGAAACCACTCATTAGGGAGACGTTTGGGAGCCACCCAAATCAGTTGGCCCAACCACCTCATCTGGCTTCTCTCAATACGGAAGGGCAGCGGCTCTACTTTCAGCTCCTCCTTGATGATCGGGCTTCTCACCCTATCTCTAAGGGAAAGCCTAGACAAGATGCGGAGGAATTTCCGTTTGAACGCCCGTATCCAAAAGCTTGTTCTTTCAGACATGACCCACAGCTCATGATCATTGGTGAAGGTAGGAATGGAGATATACTGGCAAACTGACAGCTTGGGCTTTCCACCTAACTTCTTTACCACAAAGTCTGCATCACTGCAGACGCTGCAGAGATCCGCCTGTGGATCTCACATTACATTCTGTCCTCGTTTGTGGACAAGACCCCAAGATATTTGAACTCCTCACCTTGGGGCATGATCTTTTCACTGACCTGGAAAGGGCACACCACCCTTTTCTAACTGAACCATCCCCAGCACGATGAGATGGCCCAATGGAGCAAAAGTAAATAAACAAATGCATAAATAATTAAATAAAAAAACCAGCATACATTAGCACAGTACTGTAGCAGGAAGCCGCATTGGTAGTGTCCCCAGCAAGACGACATGGACCAATGAAGCAAAAATGAATCAATACAAAAATACAAAAGCCAGCATGCATTAGTACAGTACTGTACTGAATATTACGGGGAAGGATTTATAGCCACAAATCCAGGTTACTGCCTCAGCAATGGAAGCGGTGAAGATGGTCCACTCAGACTAAATGTCCCCTGCATCCCCTGGAACATGAGCAAAGTTCTTTCGGAAGTTTGAAGTTCAAGTTGAAACATTTTCTGACAGGGGATTCTCCCAGACATTGCCAAGCAGACCCTCATGTTTGAGCCTGCCGCATCAGACTGGCATCTTCACCAACCTTCAGAGCCATCTGACAGCTTGACAGCTTTGGCGCTCTCTTTACCCAAGAGTCTAAGATGGGGGTGCTCAATGCGTCGATCGCGATCGAGGCAGTCTTGGTCAATCACAGGAAGGTGTGCCAAAAGAAAAAAAAAAATTGTCAGCCGCGTGCGCAATTGTACACCGCTTATGCAGTCTCTTCCCAGATATTCTGTGATGCACACACAAAAAAAAAAAAAACAATGCAAATTGAAAGTTTAACATACACCTATACAGTTTGTGGCATTTTGCAATGAGGGATGACTGGTTGTTACATCCAATGGCCCAATTCACATACGTACTGTAAAAAATGAAAAGAGGAACCCACTGGTTTCTTTAGGCAGCACACAGAACTTTCTTTAACAACTACCGCTGCTCCGCCACACTTTCTTTTTCCAAGTTTACCTTACACCCGCCCCCATCCCCGCTCTTAAAGACGTACACTCATAATTACAAATGTTACAGTACTTACGTAGCCCATCAATGTGTTTTATAATGACAGCATCCACCACCGCTGCTTTAGTCACCAACACAGTCTGGGCAACGTAGAGCAAAGATGAGCTAGACATGCTGCTTATGTTTACTTTCGATATTAATGGAGAAATTTAAAAAAGAAATGCTGTTGTTTTAAGATGCAATGACTGTCGGAGTATGTGAATAACTGATTAAACTGGACGAGATTTTCTCTTTTCGGTGGGAAAGGTCTAGTCTGAAGCCAAAGTAGAAAGTGCAGGATGAGATGGTGTGTAATATTAAAATTCTACCTCGGCACAGCCTGATCCAGGATGAAAGCACATACAATACAGTGCACAAAAAGCTAATTCTGTATTTTAAATATAGGAGGCAATATAACATTAACCTTAAAACGGTTTGGTAGCATCATCATCATCATCCCCAATGTTCTTTAAAGCTCAAGTGACATGCCTATAAACATTCTTAAGTAGATATTGTAATGAAAAACACATAACATTATTCCCTTCAATAACTATACAAAAAAATAAATATGAGCAGAGAGCGTGTCATCCATGTGCAAAGTTGCGGAGGTTTCACTCAATATTGAAGTGATAGCCATATTGCCTGCAACGTCATCTGCAGACGTGACACTGGAACATTTGCCATTGAAAACACGAAGTAGCACGTTCTATGGGAGAGGAACAACAGAGATTTTTGGATTTTTCCGATGCCCCTTCTGACACAGAAGCTCTTTTCGAAGAAGAGAACATCTCACAATCAAGTGAAGTGACTGGGGCAATATTACCCTATCGTTTTGAGCCATATTTAGATGATACACGGATCACTTCTAAGTAACAACAGACTCCCTGACAGTATGTATGACAGTATTTAACGTACTCAGCTGCGAGCAACAACAACGCCATAAAGCGGCCCAGCTCAGCGCCACGATGAGTCACCCCAGCTTGGCACCGTGGTGAGTGAGACCTTTCAGGACAATCCGTGATGAGTACAGAAGTCCAATAATCGAACACCGCTTGGGTTGTAATCAGGGGCAGGGGGATCAATCACCCCCTTCCAGTTCTCACTGTCATTACCCACATGAGTATTGAAGTCTCCCAGTCGAACAAAGGATGATTGAAACACACAAACCCCTCCACCATAATAAGGTGACTGCTCAAGTGGAAGCATCCATCCATCCATCCATCCATCCATCCATACATACATACATACATACATACATTTTTTTAGCCGCTTATCCTCACAAGGGTTGCGGGTAGTGCTGGAGCCTATCCCAACTGTCAACGGGCAGGAGGCAGGGTGCACCCTGAACTGGTTGTCAGCCAATCAATAGTATCACAGTTTTGAGGACCATAGTTCAAATCCCAGCCCCGCGTATGTGGAGTTTGCATGTTATTCCCGTGCCTGCATTGAGTTTTCTCCGGGCACTCCGATTTCTTCCCACATCCCAAAACCATGTATTAATTGGAAAACTTAAATTGCCCCTCGATGTGATTGTGTCTGTGACTGTTTTCTGTCTCTGTGACCCCTGCGACTAGCTGGCAACCAGTTCAGGGTGTACCCCGATGATAGCTGGGGTAAGCCCCATGAATCCCACAACCCTTCAGAGGATAAGCGGCTCAGAAAATACATACAGTGTTCCCTCGTTTAATGCAGAGGTTACGTTCCAAAAAATACCCAGGTTAAGTCAAATCTGTGTTGTCGAAGTTGATTTTTTTCATCATATATGTATTTTCATTCATTATGTACATTTTTAAGTTTCCAGGCTGTGTTTCTCATTTAGAGATTGCTACATGACTTTCACATTGATTTGTGTATGTCACATTGTTGTTCCAATTAAATGTAGCTCAGATGTACAGTATATAGTCAATCGTAATAGATCATGCCACGTAAAAAATTTGACCAGAGATCTTCAATTAGAATAATCAAAATGAAAAAAAAGTTTCCATTAGAGGCTTAAAGAAATGGAATGTTAACTCCCACTCCCTCCTAAGCCCAAGTGAATATTAAAATCCCATTCCACCCCTCTCGCACATGATCGATTCTACTCTCTCCCAATTCTGTGTTTAAGATAAATCACAACAAATCCCAAGTTTTTGAAGAAGATTCCTGTCATTCCCTTAGAGATTGATTCCAATCCTGAGCTAAAATTTTACAGGATCCCACTCGCTTTAGTCGCAGTCACTCTTGGTTAGTTTAAACCTCTTGCCTTCGTCACATACTGAATTACCGGAATGATTAAAAAAATTGAAAATTAAATTTAAAAAATATATTATTGTTATTGATTCTGTGGCTGCGTTGATTTCTCCAAAATGTTTAATTTAAACTCATGTTTCATTCCTCGAAGGATATGTATTGTCTTTTTTTAATGATTTGCTAAAAAGAAAATAAAACTTGTCGTGAGAAGAAGGTGGACTGACTTAAAATCAAAGGTAGTGTTGTTTTTTAGGCTATTTTTTCTTTCAACATTGTATGTTGCCATATTATTGGTCCGGTCTGTTCCTCTTCCTTGTACCATATGTAACATAGTGTTGGAAGCCTAGCAGGTACCTATCCTGTCCACAGTGATTAAAACCTCCCAGAAGCAGCATGGGAAATGTTGGTTTCTTTGGTGGATGTTGATGAATACAGTACACACTCGTTGATCTGGCTCGCCATTTTGTATGCATTATCATTCGATGGAAAATACAGTATATGCATCATTGTCTCTCAATGTGCTTCCTTGTGAGGGAGGTGTGATAGGAATAAAGATTGGCTGGATGTGTGATTTGGACAAATCAGATGACCAGTGCAACCCATCATACTCATTCACCCGACTGGATGCAATGTCACAGAAGAACACTGTCTCACCTGGGTACAATTTCAGGTATTTAGATCAAAGGTTGGGCATTTTTTTTTTTAGTCAAAGTTTATTGACTGAATTAAAAAGTATCCATGGAATCTCGTCAAAAGTGTTTATACTGTACATCAGGACTTCAAATACCCTTAGAACATATAGCCAGCATGGAATGTTATACTAAATAAAATGAGTACAAATACCAAAAAAATTCTAAATATCAGCTACCGAGACAAACTAATGAGTTTCATTTTGCTTTACATAACCCAATATTTTGTTTTACCTTATCTGAGGTTTGCCAAATATTATAAGATGGAAAATGGGAACGACTATCGTACATTGGTGAAAGCCTATGCAATTAGGTTTGATGTGCTCGTCAATGGAAATGTGAGTACTGCATACGCTTGTTCTTTAAATATTTTTCATTATCAGATTTAGAACTGTTTTCCATTTTAGGCAGGCAAGTTCGACATGATTCCCACACTTATCAACATGGTAGCAGCCTTCACTTCAATTGGTGTGGTGAGTGTTGCTTATGGAATATTGTAAAGAATTGATCGAATGAATTTGCATCATATGAATAAAGTGGGTCTCAAATCATGAATTGGATGACTTTAGAATGACAATGTGTTACAGGACTTGCATCTCAACTTCAACAATGACTCGTGACTTCATTTGTTTGTTCATTTGTACTTCAAGCCATTGACCTGGAAACTTTTGCGACTTACTCTAGCTATTTCGGTCACTTATTGTATTACAGGAAAATAATCAAAGAGACGGAAACTTGCTGATTATTTATTAGGTCATACTGTAACACACATTTATTTATTTTGTTCTTGTTATCTTTAGTCAGTAAACACGCTGATGGGCTGAAACACTCGTGTTGACAATTTGGTCATTCTTTCACACACATGTCCACATCCATCGTCCAAGGTGCTTTTCTTCACAAGGGCCACACGAGTGCTGGAGACTATCGCAGCTAACAATAGGTGAAAGGCAGACTACACCCTGAACTGGTCGTCAGTCAGTTGCAGGGCACAAATGGACACCATCACTGAATAGGAATTGACCCCAGTCAGGCGTTGGTGCCACTACACCATCAGTGACTCATTCTTTCACATACTATGTAAAATAATGGTTTTATGAAAAGAAAAAAAAAACAGTACAACATAAATCAACAATAATGTGTCAGTTAAATGATGAATACATTCCAAGAACTGTTAGCATACAAATAAAAAATAACTAATGTAACAATAAGGACAATAATTTTTGCAAAAAAAAAAAAAGTAGACACGCATTGCATGGTGAGAATCATATATCTTGACATCACATATGTCATAAGCCAGTGGCATGGGGCCGGTCCAAAATGCAGGCAAAGGCATGATCTTAAGAGTGGTTTTATACCAGAAGGAGGTCAAACACGAAAAGGCAGTCCAAAACAAGTGGAAGCACAAAAACGCTGGGCAGGTTCCGATAAGTACAAGGCAAACTTAGAAACATGGACAGGACGTGGTCAAACTAAAGAGCCACAGGCTCAGTGACAAAGGATTGATCTTCACTAAACTTGCGACTGACGCAAAGTAGCGGAGTATCCCCGGATGCAGTAAAGCATGCGCAACAAACTGGCCAATGCCACTGACACATTAACCACTTAAGTGCCAGGTCAATTAGTGTTCAACATGCAACACAGCTGTGTGACAGCTCTCAGAGGTGGCACCACCCATGGCAGTGGCCAGGCCATGCCCCTGACAATGTATGTTTTTGTAAGTATCAGCAGCTAGTTTTGTGATTGATCGCGCAAATAGCAACACGACCAGTTGTGCACTATATGGGATTCCTGTTCAGGACAGCCTGATTTAGTCAGTGTGTTCTCAAAAATCAGTCTTGTATTTCTTATTTTGTGCACTTTACTGATCAATCACCTCACAATTAGCATCTATTCAATATGAAACTACTTCTTCGTTCTTCTTCATGTCCTTAAGTGTTCGTCATAAGGCCTGTCTTTTCAGCCCTACTATATTTTTGTTCAATTTTGAGATCCTCTGCATTTAGTAAAATCCAATTTTACAACATTTTGGAGATATGTGACATCATCATGGTAACTATCCTAAGCCCAGGGCTCAGGATGTGAAATTCATTTTTGTCGCAGTTTTTTTCCAGAAAAGGCTGTTGTGACTCCCATCTACATAAAATAGTGATGCACTCAAATGAATCGGTTTAGCGTCATATTTTTCAGCTTTACTGTGGCTTGTGGGTAGTTGGAATGTTGCAAAATAGCGTGGAACAAGCATTCCTCCTGCTTGTTTACACAAGTCGCAAAGCGAAGATTCACTTTCACTGTTCGACATCATATTTAGTCACCTTAACTGTGACTCATATTTAGCCTGCAACAAATATTCCCCCATTGAACCTGAACAGTGGAAAGCAGCAAGGATAAGCAACTGTTCAGTATTGACTTTTCCTTTTGGCTTGTCCCATTAGGGGTTGCCACACCATGCCATTTTTTTCCATGTAAGACAAGCTCCTCCATCATCCTCTCTAACACCAACTGCCCTCATGTCTTCCCGCTTTACATCAGTCTTCTCTTTGGTCTTCCTCCACCTCTCTTGCCGGGCAGCTCCTTCCTCATCACTTTCATCTAATGAGATCATTTCACATTTTATCCAACCTACTCTAGAGAGAACTTCAACACCTTAATTTCTTCCACCTCCAGCTCTGCTTTCTGTTGTCCTTGTCAGAAGAGGCTACAATTTTCCAAAGAACACATCAACTGGCCTAAAGAGGAAAAATTAAGCAACATTTTGTGAGCTGATGAGAATTAAATTTTTTATTTTTGAGTCCAGGAGCTGCAGACAGTCTGTGAGACGACCCTCAAGTGAATTAGAGCCACAGTAGACGTTGAAGATAGTGAAGCATGGTGGTGCAAGCATCATGATATGGGCATGTTTCTCCTACTATGTTGTTGGGCCTATTTATCACATACCAGGAATCATGGATCAGTTTGTATGTGTCAAAATACTTGGAGATCAAGGAAAAATATCACAAAAACAAGTAACATGATTTACATCGCAACAGATGACAAGAATATATTAAAAAAAAAACTTGCATAAACTCACATACCTGTATTATAAAGGAGACACATTAACAAATGTTCACAGAGCTCTGAAACATTAAAGACATGGTAACCACACAGACTTTTACAATGTCTCCCCTTCTGTAGCTAGCGAGTTATGTTTGAAACTAATGAAACACATTCAACACTGCGCCTCTTTAACTACACCCGCTTTGCAGGTGTCATTATTGAATTAATTTATATTCACCTTTTACAAAAAAACAATGAAAATATGTGGATGGGGACCAAAATGCCTACCGTACCCTTAGAAGCCAGAAACACAAGAGGAAGTGATCTCGTCTAGCCACCCGGTAAGTGTGGCTTCAAAATAAAACATGCAGCCTACTTCCTGCGTTTTTCAGATCTCTTTCACCAACACTTCAACTGCATTTTTCCCCTTACCATGAAAATTTTTAAACACTGTTGGAGGACGCTTTTTCCTCCGCGTGTTCATTTAATTTCGGGTAGTGAGAATGTTGCTTATCCAAATACAGGCTGGAGACGATGAACAGTTTCTTCGAAGCTTTTACTTATAGAATATTCCAGGCACAAATGAGTTACAGACAATGGCTGTAGCAGATCACAAGTGCGAAGATAGAGAGGAGTTGCAGCATTCTTATTTATAATCAGTGAGGGCTCGGTCAACAAAAGCCGCGGCCTCCTCATCTGCTATGGGAGCAAACACCAGATCTGAAATAACACACTCAGGGAGGGCAAACAAAGCATCCAATGCTGTAGACAAGGTAAAATAATTTTCTCGAGTAAGAGCCTGATGATCGGGGAGAGAAGAAAAACCTGCATTCTGCATCAGAGTATTCAACTGTGAAACCGGACATGATTGTCTAAGAAGGACACTGATATCACCTGCTGTTAACATTTGTCCCGTAACCACTCTCTGCACTGCTTGAAGCCAATTCACACCACCAGATCGCATAGGTGGAAGTTTCTGCATCAACACACTCACATCAGTGGGAGAGAAAGGTTTGTAAAACATAACAGAGTTACCAGAGCCTGTAAGATTTAGGAACAAGTCACAAGCCAATGAGGAGGAGAAGCTGGACCTCTGGAAGATTCCTTCAGTCCAGAACAGAGTCTTCGTGGCCACCTGAAAGATTCTGGACATGACACTTTAGTTCTGTTACTTGGTTCAGTAACTGATCAATGTACAACCTATTTTCAACTTCCCCACTCGAAGGATCTCTACCAGCGTAGACAGGAAATTTCTGTTCTCTCTTCAGTTGGGCTGCTTCTTGTTCAGCGCGGAGGGCACATTTCTGCTCTTCCAGTTCAGCGTTACCTCTGTCTTCATGTTCAATGGTGATTCTCTCAAGTTGATCTCTAATATTTTGTGGAACCTCTTGGTGTCTATTTAATTCCACCTAGTACATTCCTAGCTGATTCATACGTGTGAATGGGTCGGCTCTCAAATCTACAAGTTTGTCCAATTTTTCTTCTAATTCTTTAATGGCGGCGGTCACTCCAGCAGTCAAAGTTACCGCAACCGTATTCATGTTTGTTGTGAGTGAGTGAGAGACGTGATCATCTACATCTACTTCGAGTCGACCCACAGTTACATTTAACACTGCCTGAAATTTCATGGCTTCATGGTAAGGTGGTACACATGGGTTATTTGGAGACAACGCCGAAATGTTTCTCCTCCAAGTAACGAGGTGGCACGGAGGGCACTTTGGGTGTTGACGGTACCAGACCAACACTCTCTTCCTTGACAGCCAAACGGGACAACTTTAACCCACATCCCATTGCCATCATCCTTGCTCTCGCTCTCATTTCCACAACTTTTTTTTTAGCATTCTCACCTTTCTACCTTTTGAGACAACTAGTTTCTTCTACTTCCAAATTTAGAGCCGCCACTCCTTTAGCACAAACTTTCTGTTTCTCTCATTATTAATGGCACTAAACACGCAGTTGAAGACAATGGAGGAAACCATCCATTCTCACAGTTTTTCCTAATCCATTCTTTGAATTGTTCTTTCTCATTCTCTCATTCTTTTTCAGGAATGACTTGATGCCTTGATTCCAAAATTACATCCCAAAGAAAAAAACTACTTATTAAATTAATATTGCACAAATAAATGACAAAACACAAACAAACATCACATGCATTCCTCACTTCTTCACTGAATACCACTTGTTCAGAATGGTTTGGTATTTGCCGCGAATCGCACCATTCACTTTCCGTCCACTAGCAAATTCTACCTGCATTTTGATTTAAATCGTCTTTTGTCAAAAGTGCTCGAACCTCTTTATTGTCTCAAAAGTACTCGATACCACTCGAAAAAAAATTGCTCAAACCTTAATTTAGCAAAAGCACAAACTTTTTTTTCTTCAAAAGTACTCTTAAAATCTTATTTTATTTGAGGAATTCTAGTTTCTAGGATTCTTGAAACAACCTCTCCTGAAATAAAATTACAATTGTGCATTTCACTGTTCATCTGGGTTATTCTTCTCAACTCATTTTTATAGTGTACACTTCATCCTTTGATTTCAAATGAGGAATTCTAGTCTCTAGGATTCTCCGAAAAGAACGAGACAACCTCTCGGTTCAGAAAGTTTTGGACTGTCTTCACCACCGATCTATCTGGCAGTCACAGGATTTACAACCTTTTTGTGTCGGCACAACCTCCGAACACAGGGCACTTCTATAGCCTTTTTAGAGTAGTACGCCCACACACTCTACAGTGTTTCAACCATTTAGGTCGGAGACAACGGTTTCCCACATGGGCCTCTAACCCAGGACTATACCACCCACAATTTCCCCTATTGTTCAACCAGCCCAAAACTATAATTTCACACTGTCACAAATTCAAATGTGACATGTACCTCAACACCAGTTAACAAACAGGAGATCACTCTTGGAGGATAAATGTCCTATCACCTTGTCAATTGTTGGCTGGCCGATGTTCTGTCTGTCAACCAACACCTCAGTCCGAAATCCCATCGGGGTCACCAATTGTTGGAGGATATACCTCCACGTGTTTGTTTAATTTCGGGTAGTGAGAATGTTGGTTATCCAAATACAGGCTGGAGACGATGAACAGTTTCTCCAAAGCTTTTACTTACAGAATATTCCGGGCACTAATGAGTTACAGACATTGGCTGTACCAGATCACAAGTGCGAAGATACAAAGGACTTGCAGCATTCTTATACTATCAGGAGGGTCCGCATCACAAAAGTATGAAAGGCAAATAAAGAGCATCAGAAGAGAATCGCATCATAAAATAAAGCATCACCAAATATAATTCTAGCTGGTAATAACTAGCCCATGCCTACGTCCTGGTCTCTAGTAAACATTTCAGCAAGGTTCACTTAAGGTTAACTGGTGAGTTGGCATACTTCAAACACAAGTTATTCAGTCATGACTAAATATGAGCAGAATACACACTTCAATACCCAATTCCTTATACCAGTAATAGCGTTGAAAAAAGGAAAAAAAGAATAAATGCCAGTATGTGCTGCCTCTCAAAATAAGAGTGTGTTTCCATGCCCTGTTCCCATTAAAGCGCACAACATCACACCATTACATTCACCCCCACTGTTTTGCGCTATAACATGAATATGACCTGTACTTTCCTACATATGAGTTTGATGACACTTCCAAAACCCCAAGAGTACTTCACACACAGTCTCCCCAGGTGCCACTATGTTATTCCCCTTATACATAGACCAGCTCAACCAGCATTGAAATCTATCAACAAAGGGCCAAGGCAAACATGAGGTGATCAGTCACATGTTTAAGCCCGGGAAAAGGTGCCAACTCCACATTTAAAGGCCATGAAATACATCGTATCAGCAACTGCACCCAAAAACAGAACCGACTTTATACATGAAAAACTGTTTTCTATCATGTCAAGAATACTCATACACCAAAAAATGTTTCTGTTGATAAACTACTCTTGAGCAATTACTGAAATCCTTTGGGTGGACATAGTCTAAATGAGCCTACTCACCGGCCTAACTGATCTGCCTACACTGGTGCGGATCCCCCCACCCAACAGACCGACAATCACCCCTGCCCATTCAGTGGTCATGGCGAAGGGCTCCCTCACAGATACCGAATCAGTGTATAATGTCGTCACTGAGAGCACAGAGCCAGTAATGGCAGACTCGACACTGTAGGTATCAAAGGATTGGTCAGACAACTGGCAACTGTCGAAATGAGACTCAAGTGAACCTGTGTCTATCCGAGATTGTAGCTCAGCACTTTTCTCAACCTCGGTTCCGTATGTAGAAATTCTGGTGACTTCATCAACCCGCTGAATTAAATCACCGAGAGCCTCATGCATGAGATTGGTCAGTCTCATCATCAGATGGAGTTTGAGGCAGGTCAGATACCCAGTGGGCAGTCCTGGTATCACCCCACTCTGTCTGATCCAAAGAAGCCACAGTATCCGGACTTAGCTCTAGGCTGCGAACGTAAGACCCTGCGTCCTGTTGTAGTTCTACGTTTTTACCTGGGCAGTCCATGATAGCCTCTCTCACTCTCTCTCACATGTCCTTGGACTCAAAAAAACGTTCATTGCTACAGAAACCTGTGTGATCTCTCACACACACAAATCAAACCAGTAAGATTTACATGGTGCCAGAAGACAGTAGATACGAACTATCGCCTGTGAGTAACTTTTTTTTCTGGGCCGCATGTTTTCATTTTTCGGTGGACCCGATGCAATGCTAACTAGCTAGCCGAGCCGAGGACATAGATTTTGCCGAGTCATGGCAGAGGGTTTTTCACAGGCCAGACCTTGTCGTTTTTGACAAAAATGTTGCCGGAAGCTGGCGTGTTTTTGAACGGGAGTACGGCATTTTTATTGCTGCACCACACTCGGAGAAGCCTGCAAAGACAAAGACGTACATTCTCCTTAACCTCTGAAGCCATCGACCATGAACGCTCATCCGTGTATGCGGCTGAAGTATGTGAGCCCAGGAATAATGGAGCGATTATCACCCCGGCGGAGCCCAGAGAGGATCCAGAGTGCTTGAAGAGGAAATTGAGGGAAATGTGCAATCCTCAAAGCAACAAGACAATGGACAGGCACAGATTTCATTCACAGAATCAAACACAAGGTGAGAGCATTCAATCGTATATAAGTGACTTGAAAATGAAACCTAAAACTTGCCACTTTGGAGATTTGACTGATGAACTCATGACTCTTTGAGAAAATCTCTGCTGAGGGATAGTGAACTGACCCTGGCCAAAGCCATCTCAGTCTGTTGCTTCCATGAAATGACTCAGGAAAACAGTAAAACACTAGCCACCCAGGTCACCCACATAGATGCAGTTAAGACATCTTACCTCAGAAAGCAGCAGTCCAGGCCCCATGCACCCAGACAGACTATAACCAAACGCAACCAATTGCGGGGGGAGACACACTGCTAGAAGAGAGAAATATCCTGTTTATGGACAGCAATGTCACAAGTCCAACAAAATGAATCACTACAAAACCTGTTGCCAAGCCATGGGACCAGGGCAAATGGCACAGGAAAGGCCTCAAACAGCCAGTGCATGAAGTCTCAATGGAACAGACATCAGCACAAGAAAATGCCACATTCTATTTGGATGGTGTTGATGTTTGATCCAACAGTGCGGAGCACCAAAGCCGTGATGGAAAGTCTCACAGAGACGGATCAGATGTTTTCCTCAGCATCTTGAATCTCAGGAATGTCTCGCCTTCCCCAACAGCACATTGTAAGGACTTTTCGTCAACTTTTGCATCGCCTTACCCCCTACAAATGGTTCTCTGCTCAAAGCATCAGCTACAATATTCTTGGGTCCGGGAATGTACAGGATGTCAAAATCAAAAGGAGCCTAACCCTATCCTTATACCAGTAATAGTGTTGAAAAGAACAAAAAAAAAAAAGAATAAATGCCAGAGCATGTACTGCCTTTCAAATAAGAGTGCACTTCCACGCCCTGTTCCTCGCACACAACATCACACTAACGCGAAGCTCGCAATAGAGGGCTGCTACTGACATCACTGCCGAGCATGCGCATTTATTTTCTGCCATATTGGAAGACAAACAAACCCCCACGAAGTTCGAGTGCGTGTAGGTGTAATCTGTTTTTCTATAGTTTCATCACTGTTTCTTCGGTTGGAATTTTATCTACATGATGTAGCAAGGCATGGCAGGCCCTTCTGTGAAGTGTAAAGATGTTGAGACCTTGCCAGCTGTCGAAAGCAATCATTATAGGGAGAAACTTTCTTTGGTTGATGGAGTTGACCCCTAAAAGTTACCCAAACAGGAATGGAAAACAGATATGACATACTATCCTGCTGTAACTTACCCTGACATTGTGATCTATTTTATCTTCACTCAAAGTGTTTATACCAGAATGACCTGAAAGCTTACAAGAGCATGGATGCAAATCAGTTTGTGTGTGGCTGGGTTCATGAAGTGGGAGCTGTTGTCAGAAATGGATACCACCTAGTCAGTGGAAAGGTCAATGTTTACATTTCATATGATCTATATTTCACTACACTGTGACTTTTCTCAGTTCAATGTAGATGTTCCCTCAACAGCTTTTTTAGCAAATCCAATTATTTAATTCATGTAAATTCAAATGTATGTAATGTTTGTGAGGCCAGGAGAAATTTAATGATCATTTGCAAGTCATAATTTGACAGTTAAGTAATGCCATGCAGGAAAGAGTATAATTAATTTCCTTTTGTTATGTTTCTGTCTCTTGGTACTACATATATTTTCAAAAACACATTTGAAATAGATTTTTTTTTTCGATAGAATATAAATTTCTTTGGCCTACGTTTATTTGTGAAATTTTCATTTGCTGCAATGACAGGTGAAAATATTCAGTAATATTAATTAAGTGTGCAAGATACTTAATACTTGCATACATGCATGTATGTTAAAAACTCCAACATTATCTTTTACAGGTTCTCCATTCCCAAGCATTGCAAGAAAAGTCCATTTGGCCTTGTGTGATTGCTGAACAAAGTGGGAAAATTGTTGCTGCACATTGCAACTGCAAGACTGGCCTGGAAGAAACTTGTTCACAAGTTGCATCACTGCTGTTTTGGGTTGAAGCCAACATCAGGATACGGGACTCTAAGACTGTCACACAAGAGAAAGCATACTGGAAGCTGCCAACACCTGTAAACGATGTGGAGTATGGTCCAATTGGTGAAATTGACTTTATTTCAGCAAAGACAAAAAGACACCAACTGCGTAATGCCCTTGAAGCTGTTGCCAATGTGGATGCCATTCACCATTTTCCGACGCAAAACAATTCATTTCAAAGTTCTAAGCAACAATAGCATCCAGTGTCTCACCAATCCATAGACCTCCACAAAAGTAGTCAATACAAAAAAATAAAAAATAAATCCCTACCTACTGACCTAGTTTTGTCAGTCTATGTCAGCGCAAATACAACATGAATTTTGTTTGGCCTTATAAAAATGTTTTGACCATATACAGTGAAGAAAATAAGTATTTGAACACCCTGCTATATTGCAGGTTCTCCCACATAGAAATCGTGTAGGGGTCTGAAATTGTCATCGTAGGTGCATGTCCACTGTGAGAGAGATAATCTAAAGAAAAATCCAGAAATCAGAATGTATGAATTTTACCGATTTGTGTGATACAGCTGCAAATAAGTATTTCTGTCCATCAGCTCAAATTCTGACCTGTTAATCCGCCTTTAAAAGTTCACCTCCACTCCATGTATTATCATGAATCAGACGGACCTGTGTGAGGTTGTTAGCTGCTTAAAGACACCTGTCCACCCCTTACAATCAGTAAGACTCAAACTCAAACATAGCCAAGACCAAAGAGCTGTCCAAAGACACCAGAGACAAAATTGTACAACTACACACGGCTGGAAAGGGCTACGGAGAAATTGTCAAGCAGCTTGGTAAAAAAAAAAGGTCCACTGATGGAGTAATCATTAGAAAACTGAAGAAGCTAAACATGACTGTCAATCTCAATCGGAGTGGAACCCCATGGAAGATATCAATTCGTGGGGTCTCAATGATCCTTAGAAAGGTGAGGAATCAGCCCAGGACTACACAACAAGACTTGGTCAATGACCTGAAAAGAGTTGGGACCACCGTTTCCTTTGGTATTACACTAAGACATCTTGGTTTGAAATCATGCATGGCACGGAAGGTCTGTCTTAAATTTGTCAATGACCCTTTGGATGATACAGAGGAGTGATGGGAGAAGGTTTTGTGGTCAGATGAGACAAAAATTGAACTTTTTTGTCATAATTCCACTAACCGTGTTTGGAGGAAAATGAATGATGAGTTCAATCCCAAGAACACCGTCCCTACTGTGAAGCATGGGGGTGGTAGAATCATGCTTTGGGGGTGTTTTCTGCACATAGGAGAGGACGACTGGACTGTATTAAGGAGAGGATGACCGCACCCATGTATTGTGAGATTTTGGGGAACAACCTCTTCCCCTCAGTCAGAGCATTGAAGATGGGTCATGGCTGTGTTTTTCAACATGACAATGACATGAAGCACCCAGTCAGGAAAACCAAAGGGTGGCTCCGTCAGAAGCATATCAAGGTTCTGGCATGGCCTAGCCAGTCTCCAGACCTAAACCCAATAGAAAATCTTTGGAGGGAGCTGAAAATCTGTGTTTCTCAGCGATCGCCCAGAAACCTGTCCGATCTAGAGAAGATCTGTGTGGAGGAGTGGGCCAAAATCCCTCCTCCAACAGGAAACGTTTGACCTCTGTAACATCAAACAAAGACTACTGTACCAAATATTAACATTGGTTTTCTCAGGTGTTCAAATACTTATTTGCAGTTGTATCACACAAATAAACCGTTAAAAAAAAATTGGGATTTCCGGATTTTTCTATTTAGATTATCTCTCTCACAATGGACATGCACCTAGGATGAAAATTACAGACCCCCCATGATTTCTAACTGGGAGAACTTGCAATATTGCAAGGTGTTCAAATACTTATTTTCCTCACTGTAAATGGGAGATGAGGACATTGAAGAAGCACGAGATAGGTTTAGATGGAAAAAGATGACATGCTGTGGTGACCCCAAACGGGACAAGCCAAAGGAAAAGAAGAAGAAGAAATGTCCTGTACCCAATGTTATGTAAGTGCAAAGAACAAATAAACCAATTCTACTTTAAAATTTTTTCAAAAGTCTTATTCTCCATCTAACATGTCAGGCTGTTCTGTACCCTGAAAATTCTGTTTAGTTCCACTTGTACCAGTTACCCACTGTATTTGAATCAAAAACCCATGTGTGTATATATGCACAAATTTACATGAATTGCAATAAATGCCTTCCAAATGCAACATATGTCTTTGTTTTCAATTTAGAGTTATTGATACTATCTTTGAATGTCAAAATGTCACTCCCAATGTTCAAGGAAGAATGCAAAGTCCATTATGTTAATCTTATAACCCATGCTTGGGTAACGACAATGCCAATATAATTCCACAAAGACATGGACTTAAGAATGGTTCAGGCAACAAGTCATCCTGTAGCATGAGCAGAGTGGCTGCAGCTTCAAGGTGTTGACGTTTTGCTGATCGTTGTGTATTTCGCTGAAATCCTGCCGAATTCTTTATAGCGGATCCAGGCCTGAATTTGTGATGTCCCATGTTTATGGTTGGAACCCAGTCTGGTTTCAACTGCTTTTGATCGTGTAAAGCACATTGAGTTACTTCGTGTATGAAATGCACTATACAAATAAACTTGCTTTGCTTTGCTTTACCAGCTTTGCCGTAGTAACCCATCAGTTCTTCATCATCCCTGCTTCCTTCACCAAAATGTCCAATAAAATTAACACCAATCACAATTCTCTGTAGGGATGCTTAGAACTGCTTTGTCTAGCTCCTTCCAAAATTTCCTTTTAATTTCTAGGTTACATCCTTCCTGTGGATCATAGTCAGTAACTACATAATGCAAAGCATCCTCAGATTCAAGTTTCAGCTTTAGACACTCAATCTGATCCTCTTTTCACCTCCAAGACATTCTTATCTAACTTTTGCTTTAAAATCACCCCCAATCCATTTCTCTTCTCATCTACGCAATAGTCAAATAATTTGAACCCTGCCCCTAAACATCTATCCTTACTGCCTTTCCACCTGGTCTTCTGGACACACAATATATCATATGTCACGATATGAAGGTATCAGAACCCAGAAGCAAGCGGATACTGAGAAGTTTGTGGTGAATAATTTATTGAAAAGGAAGTGGGAATTGGAACTTTGCGGCATAATGGCAGATCGTCGATACGGCGAAGGTGCCCCAAGTGGTGAAGTGAGCAGTTGGATGGCTTGACGGGGTTGTGAAAGAAGTCAGGATGGTGTGGAACATGGAAGGAGTACTGAGGAGAAGGAACAACATGGAAATCCAAATAATACAAATCGGGCATAGCTTTTGTGAATTTGCAAGGCTGATACAACACGGTGCAAAGTTAAAACTTTCACAAGGATTTCCAGGATCTGACATGTTTTTATGCTGGCAGAGATGATGCTGGCTGATTAAAAACAGGGGTATGGAGAAGGTGGTGCTGATTACAGGGAAGCGAGAGTGAGCAGAGAAGAGAGAGAGAGAATTTATCTTTATCATCATGTCAACCAACTCCTGAACTTTTCCCGTCATAGTTACAACATTAACATATAAAGTCCGCACTGAGTTCTAGGCTCGCTGCTTTCCTCTTTCTGCTGAAGAACCCGCTTTCCACTTCTCCCTTGTCTTTGACCCATACGAGCTGAATCTCCACCACCGCCCTGTAGCTTAACTCAGGGCACAACCTATCGGGTATGGAATTCTTTGGATAAACATTCATATTTGTTTGGCAAACTTTTAAGTCAGATGCCCTTCCTGACACAACCCTTTGCATTTATCTGGGCTTGGGACCAGCCAACAGTTTGCAGTGACATTTCTTTGACAAAGTCTTTTGGTCTGAAACCGAACTCACATTTGATTTTGAGCTATTTCCAGCTGAAACATTTACGGTGGCTGAAATCACTGATATGTTTCATCTCTATGAAATTTTCAAATATACACAACAAACAAATTGACTGATTTTGAAATCAGAAATCATGGATAATAGTTTGAGCCTATTGTTCAAGTTACTAGTTTGGTAACCAAAAAAATTGCTTACAATATCACAAAGTTATCATTTATTGTATATGATCATTGGAAATTTTGGTACAGATTTTACCAAAAATTATGAAAGTTAATTTACATGATTATCTTTCATGACGGGGGCACGGTGGTTCAGCTGGTGTTGGCCTCACAGTTCTGAAGTCCTGCGTTCGATCCTGGGCCTGCCTGTGTGGAGTTTCCATGTTCTCCCCGTGCCTGAGTGGGTTTCCTCCGGGCACTCCTGTTTCCTCCCACATCCCAAAAACATGCAACATTAATTGGACACTGTAGTTTACCCCTAAGTGTGAGTGTGAGTGTGACTATTTGTCTTGATGAGTCCTGAGATTGGCTGGCAACCAGTTCAGGGTGTACCCTGCCTCCTGCCCTTTGACAGCTGCGATAGGCTCCAGCACTCCCCGTGACCCTCGTGAGGATAGGCAGCATAGAAAATGGATGGATGGATGGATGGATGGATCTTTCATGGACAACATAAAATTATGTGGTGGGTCCAATATAGCGAGTTAGTCAGTTAATTAGTACAATTCAATTGGCTTTGTATCTGCACGAAGGCAACATAACATGAGGGAGACATTCCGCCACCAACAACTAAACCATCCAGTCACTTAGAATATGTCAATTAAAATACTCTCAGACAGCTCATTTTATGGGAGCTGTTTTATCTCACATATTTATGAATTCATTACACATTTCATTAAATTTAATCAATGATTTTGGGGCCCTGGTTCCCTTTTAGTGGCATCTATTCAAATGAAAGCAGTGTCTTGCTTGTGTTGTAATCGTGTCGTGCTCATGTTGTAATGTAATCTTGCATTTTTACTATCATTTAGGGGACTGTGCTGTGTGACATCATACTGCTGAACTTTCTGAAGGGAGCAGAGCTGTACAAGACCAAGAAATTTGAAGAGGTAAAATTAATTACTTTGTATTGTTGTAGATCAGGGGTGGCAAACCCGTGGCTCATGACTCACATGCATCTCTTTGCCTGTTTACATGCGGCTCTCTGGAAGGCACGAAATCATATTGAAGTTCTGCTTTTTTCTTTTATGTGCATGCATGCATTGCTCGAGCTCATTATTTATTAATTATTTATTTTATTTATTTCTCTTCTTCTTTCTATTAGATCTCCTCAATTCCACCAACACGCCTTCCCATGAGGAAGCTGAGTCTGGGTTCTCTGAGGTGGCCTCTTCTATTTCTGGGGTTGAGGTCACTGAGATGGTTAAAAAGCTCCTTGGTGGCCGAGCCCCAGGGGTGGATGAGATTTTCCCAAAGTTCCTAAAGCTTCTGGATGTTGTGGCTCTGTCCTGGTTAACACACCTCTGCAACATCGCATGGACATTGGGGCTAGTGCCTCTGGATTGGCAGACTGGGGTGGTGGTCCCCTTTTTAAGAGAGGGGACCGGAGGGTGTATTCCAACTATAGGGGATCACACTCCTCAGCCTCCCTGGTAAGGTCTATTCAGGGATGCTGGAAAGGAGGTCCATCAGGAAATTGAATCTCAAATTCAGGAGGAGCAATGTGGTTTTTGCCCTGGCCATTGAAGAGTGGACCACCTCTACACCCTCAGCAGGATTCTCGAGGATGCAAGGGAGTTCGACTAACCAGTCTACATGTGTTTTGTGGACATGGAGATGGCATTCGACCGTGTCCCCCGGGGAGTCTTGTGGGGTGCTCCTCAGGTCTATGGGGTACCAAACCCCCTGATACGGGCTGTTCGGTCCCGGTACAAACGGTGTCAGAGTTTGGTCCGCATTGCTGGCAATAAGTTGGACTTGTTTCCAGTGAGAGTTGGACACAGATTTGTTCATAATCTTTATGGACAGAATCTCTAGGAGCAGCCGAGGCATCGAGTGTGTCTGGTGTTGTGCCCCAATCATCGCATCACTGCTATCAGCAGATGATGTGGTTCTGTTGGCTTCATCAAGCCGTGATCTCCAACTCTCACTGGAGCGGTTCGCAGCAAGTGTGAAGCAACTGGGATGAAAATCAGCCCATCCAAATCTGAGACCATGGTCCTCAGTCGGAAAAGGGTGGCATGCTCTCTCCGTGTCGAGATGAGATCCTGCCCCAAGTGGAGAATTCAAGTAGCTTGGGGTCCTGTTCACGAGTGAGGGAAAAATGGAGCGGGAGATCGACAGATGGATCAGTGCAGTGTCTGCAATTATGCGGACTTTGTATCAGTCCGTTGTGGTAAAGAGGGAGCTAAGTCGAAAGGGGAAGCTCTCAATTTACCAGTCGATCTACGTTCCTACTCTCACCATAACGAATACCATGTTGAAGCATAAGGCTGTACATGAATTCACTTAACACCAGGACACCCTAGGTCGCAGTTCAATGATTGACTTTGTGGTCGTGTCATCGGTCCTGCACCTGAATATCTGGACTCTCGGGTTAATAGAGCGGTGGAGCGATCAACTGATCACCACTTGGTGCTGAGTTGGCTCCAATGGCGGTGGAAGAGGCCAGTCTGACGTGGCAGGCCCAAACCTACTGTCAGGGTCTCCTGGGAACATCTAGCAGAATCCATTGTCCATTGACTGGAACTGTGGTCCTAATGTGGTTAGTGCCTGTTTTGGCCCCTTAGTGGACAGCAATTGTGAACGATCATGTCAAGGTGAAGTTGTTCTATTGGGCATTTTAGCATGTGGGACTCCTGAATGTCCATGAGGAAGCATAGTCTGGAGTCCTTAAGGTGGGCTCCCTTATCTCTTGGGTTGAGTTCCTTCAGGCTCTGGATGCTGTGGGGCTGTCTTGGTTGACACAATTCTGCAACACTCCTCAAGGGGATGACACTCCTCTGCCTTGGTGAACTTGGTGGAGGCATTTGAACGTGCTCCTCTGCGATTCCTGTGGGGAGTGCTTTGAGAGTATGGGATACCAGTACTATGGGTTGCTTGGTCCCTGTCCGACCTTTGTATCGATTTATTCCACATTGCCGGCAGTAAATCGGAATTGTTTCCAATAAGTGTATCACGTCCCATTGGAACCGGAGTAGGACCCAAATGCAGAACTCGGACGATGCAAGGTAATTCAGGGAGAAACGTTTATTATTCCGAGGTTGGGGATCGAGCAGGCAGTCAGGTGCAGCAGCGGTAGTTGGGACGTTGGGCGAAGAGAGCAGGTGAGCGGGAAGGCAGGAGTCGGTACACAGGAGAACGATCAAAGCAGGCAGAAGTGTCAAATGAGTCAGGCTTACGGGGTTGGTCGGAGAACAGGCGAAGGTCGGTACACACGGGTTGTCGATCAGGGATACGGGAGTGCTCGAACGGGACATGAAGCTCAACGAACTGGCGCGGGCCAGTCATTATCGGGGTCATATAAATATACCGGATAATCAGCCCGCATGAGGCGCAGGTGTGCACCTCCCAATCAGCGCAACCGCACTGGCACCCGCACAGCCCGGGTTGGAGTGGCAGGATCATGACAGTACCCCCCCTCAAAGGCACGGCTCCCAGACGTGCCTAAACGAAGGAAACAGACAATAATTAACACAGGCAGGGATGGGCGGAAGGGGGGTCCGGAGGAGGGCACGCCCCCCCCCCCGAACCCCAGTCTGGTGGCCATCCAGGCCACCAAATGCAAGGCGTCCGGGTGGACAGGTCAGGAGGACAACCCGGACGCCAAGCACCAGGGTCCCCACGGGGCGATTCGGGAGGACGACCTCTGTGAGGAACCAAACGACGAAGCAGGAACCAGGCCGAGGCAGGCAACTGCTCCGGACGAGAACCTCCCACGCCGTGGTTGCGAGACGACCAGGGACTGGTCGCCACCGAGGCTTGGTCAGGAGGCAGCCGTGGATTGGTCACCAACGAGGCCAGGTCCTGAAGCAGCTGGGAGCCCTCAGGAGCAAAGAGGATGATGGAGAGAAGGACCAGAGCCATGACCGCCACCATCACAGCCATCCCGAAGTCTCTCCAGCTCCGGGGTGGCTCCACAGAACTCCCCAGCTCCTCCTGGACAGGAACGTGAGAAGGCGGCAACACCATCGCCACCTCCTGGACAGCAACGTGAGAAGGCGGCGCCAGTGCCACCTCCTCCTGGACAGGAACGTGAGAAGGCGGCGCCAGTGCCACCTCCTCTTGGACAGGAACGTGAGAAGGAGGTGGCACCATCGCCACCTCCTGGCCGGGAACATATGGACGTGCCCGTCGCCGTCAGAGCAGGAACAGGGGACGACCGCGGACCGGTCGCCGACAAAGCAAGAACGGGGAGCGACCGCGGACCGGTCGCCACTGGTACTCCAGGGCACAGACAAGAAGCGGCTGTGGAGACGTCGCCACCTCCTGGACAGCAACGTGAGGCAGCATCAGGTCGGTCCCCACTGCCACGTGAGCTTGCAGTGCATTCGTTGAAACAGCAACGTGGGCGTGGCGCGGTGGCGAATCCGTTTCCAGGGCAACGTGAATGAGAGTCGGCAGAGAGTCAGTCGAAACTGACACGTGGGCGTGTCTCGGGAGCGGGTCAGTTCCAACTGCCGCGTGAGCTCTGCTCGGAACAGCCAAAACCTCGACGTGGGAATGGCAAGGAGGCGGGTCAGGTTCCACAGTTACGTGCGCTTGGCAAAGTGGCGAGTCCGTTCCCACTGCGACGTGCACTTGGCAAGGTGGCGAGTCCGTTCCCACTGCAGCATGCGCTTGGTGAGGTGGCGGGTCTGTTTCCACGGCGACGTGAACGAGAGTAGGCAGAGAGTCAGTCGAAACTGACACGTGGGTGTGTCTCGGGAGCAGGTCAGTTCCAACTGCCACGTGAACCTGCGTCAGCAGCGATTCCGTCGCGGTTGTGACATCAGCGTAGCTCGGCTGGTTCGCCAATCTTTGCCGGTCCTAGGCCGTGAGAGCAGCCAATTCTCCGCCCGCATTTCGCGGTAGAACGCATCGCGATTTGGCGGCTCCTCCTCCCTCTGGGCTGGAAGCTTCGCCACCGGCTTCGGGTCTGCTGGTTTCACCGTTGCCGGCGAGGAGTGGGAGGGCGAGGACGGAGTCTTTGTTGCCGCGCCGCGGGAGGTACAAGGGAGCGCCCGACCTGGACGTCTCCTCTGGCCGCCACGCGGAGGTCCCGGGTAGATGGCCAAGCGGGTTCCCTCAAACGGATTGGTGTTCTTGTACCCACCGGGAGAAGACGCTCGGGAGCTGGAAACGCAGGGAGGTGAAACAAACTGACTGGGATGAAAGATCGGACGAGCAGATTCATAATCAGAATAATCGGAGTCGTACTCCGGCAGCCGGTCATACAAATCACGGTCCTCCTCATGTTCCGAAGAGTCAGAGTCCAGAAGAATATGAGGAGCCAGACGGGTCGTGGTCGGGACGTATTCATACCTCGCTGGCGGAGCGTAAGACACGGAAGCGGATAACGTCAAGGAGCCTACCCGGATCGGACAGGCTTGGTCCTCCGACAGACATTCTACCTTGCATCGGTCCCGGCGCCGGGTCTTTCCTGCTGGGTCCTGTGTTGGCCAGTTCGTTCTATCTCGTCCCATCGGAACGGGAGTAGGACCCAAATGCAGGACTCGGACGATGCAAGGTAGTTCAGGGAGAAACGTTTATTATTCCGAGGTCGGGGATCGAGCAGGCAGTAAGTTTCAGCAGCAGTAGTTGGGACGTCGGGCGAAGAGAGCAGGTGAGCGGGCAGGCAGGAGTCGGTACACAGGAGAATGATCAAAGCAGGCAGAAGTGTCAAAGGAGTCAGGCTTACGGGGTTGGTCGGAGAACAGGCGAAGGTCAGTACACACGGGCTGTCGATCAGGGATACGGGAGTGCTCGAACGGGACATGAAGCTCAACGAACTGGCGCGGGCCAGTCGTTATCGAGGTCATATAAATATGCCGGATAATCAGCCCGCATGAGGCTCAGGTGTGCACCTCCCAATAAGCGCAACCGCACTGGCACCCGCACAGCCCAGGCTGGAGCGGCAGGATCGTGACAAAGTGTTGGACTTCGCCTAGTCCGTCCTTTGTCACCAATTCAATTACTTGCTTTTCTGGACAGAATGTCTAGGTGCAGGCACAGCATAGAGGGTGTCCAGTTTGGTGGCCTGAGTATTGGATCTCTGCTTTTTGCAGATAATGTGGTTCTGTTGGCTTCATCGAACAGTGATCTCAAATTCTCACTGAAGTATGGTAAATTGCTTTCAACAGCAGAGTGGTACAAGGCTACCAGCAGCCTCTTACATGGGTTGTTTGTTGTTGGAATCCTGAGGAAATGAATAGATTGTCAGGTTTTCGTATCAATAGCTGTGGTAGTGGTAGTCCAGGAGAAGGTGTCTGTGGTGTACAGGGTTCCTTTGCCTTTTCGTGCTTCACATTTTGCAGCTTTAGTGCTTCAAGGGTTTTTATGCATTTAAAAAATCATTAAAAACAAACGTGAGCAAATACAGCTATATCGCATATTGTAGAAAGATGTTTTTATACAAGGCACGTAATTGGTTCCCGGCGACATCGACAGATGAGAGCATGAGTGGCTTTATCCCGCGAGCTGAATAGCTGTGCATCATCGAAGCCTCACCCAGCAACTTGGCTTGTCCCACCATTCCCTTGTTTTGCTTATGGTCTCATCCACGCTGATGACCGTCTTGCAGACACACTGTATCTTAGTGTTGTGTTGACAATTACCTTTTTTGTTTAAGTTTAAGTAATAACCATTTTAGGCATAACTTTTTTGATTATGTTGATACAATACCGCCTAACCGTTGTGCTCATGAGAAAGCATCCTCCGCGGCGCCCAAGAGGTGATATTTCCGCATGACAAGAGAATTGTGTAAATGGAGAATGCAGTGATTCACACCTCTGACCAGAAAAGGCTCAAACGAAAAATTTCAAAATAGATACGGCCTTTGAAGCATGACTCTGTATGGTGCTGCTCATCGTTATGTGGAGGAAGAATTTGCTAACCTCATCAGCGAGCAAGTTTTTATAAGGGATGAAACAGGCCTCTTTTTTATCATGTTCTTTCCTCTTCAAGTACTGTTGACGATCATCATGTGTAGCAATGCTGCAGGCGAGTAAATTTAAAGCCTCTACGAGCCCCTCCTCCGTCACCAACACAAGCCTTTTCACCTCTCTCAGAAGGCAATGTGTCTGTGTGAGTGAGATGGGACTGGACAGGTGTGTAGAACAGGGATAAAAAAGCAGTTCCTAAAGTCAAATATAAGTTATTTGGTTTTCTTTTGCAGAGCACCACAGAGAGATTTTGGACCTCAACACGGTAGGCAAACTCATCCTCCCCTGAGATGAGTCCCACCACAGTTGTGTCATATGCAAATGTAATGATGTGATTGGAGGGGTATATGGGGTGTGCAATCAGAGCTGTACAGAAGAGGGCTCAGCAAACAGCCATGAGGGGAGCATTTACTGAGAGTGATGGAGGAAGAGAGGATAGGGTCAAGTCTGACAGTTTGGGGGCAGTTTTGGAGAAAGTCCATAATCCAGGAGCAGAGCTGTGTGTGAAGACCAAGGTGAAGCAGTTTTCTATTCAAAATGTGTGGTTTCATGGTATTAAATCCAGAGCCGTAATCGACGAAGAGCATCTGGACATATGAGTTCTTGTTTTCTAGGTGTTCCAGCACTGAGTGGAGAATGATGGTGATCGCATCCTCCACTGACCTCTTTTCCATGTGGCCGAATGGAAAGGGGTCTAAGATCCGGGGTAATCCATTATTTACAGTATGTGCTTTAGTATGAGGCTCCCAAGACATTTTGTGAAAGTGGGGGTGAGAGCAATAAGTTTGCAGTCATTTAAACAATTTACAGCATACTTTTTTGGGAATAGGCATTATGATATCTGATTAGCGGCAGGGTAGGACAGCGGCTTGTAACAAAGAAAGATTGAGGATTTTTGTGAACACCAGGGCAAGCTCAAAAGCACGGGCTTTGAGTACCTTCCCAAGTACTCAAACTACGAGCTGTCTTCCTTTGATTCACAGATCTGAATACTTGTCTCATCTCATACACCTGTACAGACTGTACCTGGATGTGAGTGTCAGGAAGAGATTTATTTGGTGATGTTCCCATCTCTGATGTTCTGGTCTTTTCCTCAAAGTGTGCAAAAAATCAGTTTAGCTCATCTGCCAGTGATGCTTTGGTGTTGGAAATGATGGGTGACCTCCCCTTGAAATTGAGTTGCTGCACTCCCTGCCTGTTGTTGGTGGTAGTAATTTTCCTTTTGTAGGTGCGTTTGGCCTCTTTAATCCCCCTTTTCGGGTCAGTGTCACGACCGGGGCTCGAGGGCGGACCCAAATGCACGACTCCAGAGGCAAGCAGGTAGAGTACAGAAAGCCTTTATTCGGTCCGTGGTCGATGATCAGCGAGTCAGTCTGGAAAAGCAGCAGTATCAGAAGAGGGAGGCTTACTAGGATGGTCAGGGAACAGGCCAGGGTCGGTACACGGTAGGTCAGGTATACGGGAGTGCGGGAACGAGGCATGGGAATCAACGATCTGGCAGAGGACTAGTTGTCCCACGTGTCCTATAAGTACGGGGTGTAATCAGCTGAAACAGGATGCAGGTGTGTGCCGACTAATTGGCTGGCCACGCCCAGCCTGGGCAGGATGCCAGGAGCATGACAGTCAGCTCTTGCGACTGCATGAAAGACCCTGTCACCTGACTTGAAAGCGATATCAGAATCTCTGAGAAGATTCCAGGTGTGTCAGGTCATCCGTGGTTGCTGATAACGACAAACTTGGATGTTTCTATGATTGTTCCATATTCTGTTCAACTTTAGATACAGAATAGCACCATATATGTGAATTCCTCAAGGCCAACATGTTCAAATAAATCCCAACTTGTCTCAGCAAAACATTTTTGCAATTGAGGGAGACCATCTCCAGTTCAGATCTTAATGTTTTTTTTTTTTTTTTTTTTTTTTTTCATAAAACCCCAGTCCCCAAGATTGATGGATGGGTCTATATATTGAGATTTTTTAAATTGCTTAACTTTGCATACTTTCCTGTGTCTCATATATTATAGGTGTCGGACAACTCACTGGATTCTCAAAACAACGGGATTTATTGCAGCCAGCCGTCACATCAAAACCATGACGCCATTATGAAGTCCAGTGACTTGGGAGCTGATTCAAATGAATATTACAGCTGCTAGTGACAGGGCCTGAAGCAGTGGTGTGTTTTTTAAAGCCCAAATGTCATCCCTATAAACATTTTAAAATAGATGTTGTAATGAAAAATACATATAACATGATTCACTTCACTGTCTATACGTCGTCCAAAAGTTGCAGAAGTGTTATTCTACGATATCCAAGAGGTTGCCATATTGGCTGCATCCTCCGTCTGTGACGTCACCCGGACATTCGCCAATGAAAACATGGTGCACCCTAACTATTGGAGACAAACGCACCCCTTCTGACATGGAAGCTCTTTTCGAAAAGGAGAAGACCACACAATCGAGTGAAGTTACCGGGGCAATATTAGACTATTGTTTCGAGCCCTCAGGGCTATATTACACTATTGTTTCGAGCCATATTCAGATGATATACGATCATGGCCAAACCGCATCCCCGTCTGATCCATTTCCGCGGCGGAGATGAGCCATCGCGGCTCTTCGCAGCCGGCCGGTTTGGCTTATGACAGAGCCGAGCGATGCTGCTGTAGGGGGTTGTTAAAGACGTCGCAGTACGCGATGAACAACACAGTCGAGCCGGGGCACTTCACTGCGCGGATGTGGCTGAGTGAGGCATTCTCGGCTGGGTTCTTCAGAGCTGCCCCCGTCCGCAAAGCCCGTCGCCCAGCCTTCCCAGAAGCCGTGACCGCTGAACGCGGCGCCTCAGCTGGTGTGGCTGATTTCCGGTGCCGTGGTGGCATATAATGGAGCCGAGCCGTGCTGCTTTAGGGGGTTGTTCATAGACACCGCAGTACGTGATGAACAACACAGTCGAGCCGAGGCGCTTTACTGTATGCACGTGGCTGAGTGCGGCATTCTCGGCTGGGTTCTTCAGAGCCGCTGCCGTCCGCGAGCCTTAAGCGTAGCTATCTCTGGCGAAGCGACACAGCAACCCGACGCCGTCCGACACGCACATCGACATATTTCTTATGCGGATCTTTTGTTACGTTATGAGAGACCGACATGGTCCGCCCCAAACTATTATTTTTTTAGTAGCTGTATACACACCTACCTGTTCTTTGGAACCCACGAAGCTCTCGTCCTCTGCACCCGTGCAATCCATTTTTAACGACGAACCGGGTCTGTTGCAAACTTATGAAGGGTAAATCCATTCTCCCGAGCGTTCAAGCAATGTCCAGCAATGCAATAAGCCGACATTTTGGCTAACACGAAGGAACAATGAGGTACCTTCCCGGAGGTAAAACTAATAGAAACAAACGAGTCCACTTGGAGGCACCTTTGTCCTTTATGTCACTTCCTGCTTCTTCTCGAAAACAAATCCCTCAGGAGGATTTTCATGGCAGGAGTTACAAAAAGCTGTATCCGTCAAACGTCATCATGTTTTATGGTGAAATAACGCATGGGCCCATATTGTCTGCCGTTTTTTCATGAATAACATACTAAAAAATCATACATTTCATGACAGTAGCCCTTTTAGTATACATAAAAAATGTGTTTTGAAAATACACAAGAATGTTTGCATGTGAAAGCTAGTCTGTTTTCCATGAATATGAATCATTGTTGGTAAAAAAAAAAAATCTTATTTTGGATTTGGATTATATAATTCCATTTATCCTTATCTTTAAAGTGATTGTATGATCATGTAATAGACTATGTGATAGTGATTACTGTTACTCCTGTATTAAACATCAAATACATTGTGACCTTCGTGCCTTTATATAATGTCAATACAGTTACCTCAAAACATTTTTCATATGGATTAGGTCTTGGATTACATAGAGCGCACATCAATGAAAAACAAATGAAAGAACATTGAGCACATTGAGATTAATGTAAGGGAATACAATTTAAATTTGGAGATGATGGAGATTACTTTTAATTGTAATAATGCAGAAGTTAATGGATTTACTTTTTCAATTCATATTGACATATATTAGGAGGTCCAAATCAAATTATTGTTCAAAAAGGTGGATTGTGGGGCAATTTGTAATGGGAAAGTGGCTTGGGTGGGGAGGCTTGCTTTGTATTTTTAATTTACCTGTTTTACTTATAACTAGTACTATAATGCTCCTATTGTCAAACTCAAGGCTGAGGTGTCTCACGTACGCAGATCGTCGGGGGGTGGGGTGGGGGGGGGGCTATCCTGTGTCAAGCTGCCAGCAGGACAGGAGGAAAGAAAAACAACACACGCCAAAATCCCCAAGGCCACCCCGCCTGACAAACTGCCAGCAGGACAGGAAGACAGAAAACAAAACTGGATTCAATTAAATAAAAATTCAAAGAGAATTTGAATTACGCATGTTTAAAAAAAAACACAAATTTAAACATTCCCAACTTTGTTTCACTCACACACAAAAAATCAATTGTTTAAACTTTGGACATCGCAGATCAATGGCTTATTGTTCTACAAGATTTCATACTGTTTAAAGTCAAATCCAGCAAACAATTCTCACAGTTGCTCGGAAATTGAAAGGAACACTGGACTAGGAGAAGAACACAATAGGGTGAGTACAGTTCTGGGTCATAGGATAATGGTATCGTATCACAAAAACTGGAAGTATGAGTACAGTAAGGCAAAGATCCGTCAATATTTAGGTGAAGGCTATAGAAATTGAGAGGCTCTAAATGCAGTAATTACTGCTGCTTGAAGATAGGTGTGCTGCACAAGTGACCCTGATTGCTCAGGAAACAGCGAGGGAGAGGTAGAGACAAGGCACCCAATCTCAAAGAGAGGAACTGAACGACAGGGATCATGACAGAAAAAGGTATTTTCATTTCTTTCCTGGCCCCACTCATATATTTTGTTCAAGTCAGCATGGAAGGGGTCATGTGTCAGTTTAAAAAGTAGGGAGGTTTTTTTTGTTTTTGTTTTTGTTTTTTCTTGTTTTGCGCTCAGGAGTACAAAAGGTAAGCAAAGCAAAGCAAATTTAGAGCATTTTAGGCACGGTGGAGCAGATGGAAAGCATTGGCCTCACAGTTCTGAGGTCCCGGGTTCAATCCCGGACCCAACTGTGTGGAATTTGCATGTTCTCCCCGTGCCTGGGTGGGTTTTCGCCGGGCACTCCGGTTTCCTCCCACATCCCAAAAACATGCAACATTAATTGGACACTCTAAATTGTCTCCAGACCTTATCCCAGTTGAAACTTTGGAGGGAGCTGAAACTCCGTGTTTCTCAGCCACTCCCCAGAAACCCGTCCGATCTAGAGAAGATCTGTGTGGAGGAGTGGGCCAAAACCCCTCCTGCAGTGTGTGCAAACCTGGTGAACAACTACAGGAAACGTTTCACCTCGGGAATTGAAATCAAAGGCTACTTTACAAAATATTAATATTGTTTTTCTCAGTTATTCAAATACTTTTTTGCAGCTGTATCACATAAATAAATCGTTAAAAAATCATACCTTGTGATTTCTGGATTTTTCTTTTTAGATTATCTCTCACGGAGTGGACGTGCACCTATGATGAAAATTTCCGACCCGTCCATGATTTCTAAGTGGGAGAACTTATATAGCAGGGTGTTGAAATACTTTTTTTATTATCTGGTAAAGCGTTGGGTTCACAGTTCTGAGGTCCCAGGTTCAATTCTGGACCCACCTGTGTGGAGTTTGCATGTTCTCCCCGTGCCTCCGTGGGTTTTCTCTGGGCACTCCGGTTTGCTCCCACATTCCAAAAACATGCAACATTGATTGGACACTCTAAACAGCCCTGAGGTGTGATTGTGAGTGCAGCTGTTTGTCTCCATTTGCCCTTCGATTGGCTGGCAACCAGTTCAGGGTGTACCCCCGCCTCCTGCCCGTTGACAGCCGGGATAGGTTCCACCAGTTCCCCGCTACCCTCTTGAGGATAAGCGGCAAAAGAAAAGGCATGTGTATATATATATATATATATATATATATATATATATATATATATATATATATAAAGTTTCCCTGTGACTGATTGGCGACCAGTTCAAGGTGTAGTCCACCTTTCGGCCGATGCTGGCTGGTGTCGCGACCCATCAAGACGGGTACACGAGTACACGGGAGACGCAGAGATAATTCGGGAAAAGCGTTTATTGTTCCACAGTCGGTGATCGGGCAGGCAGTCAGGTGCAGCAGCGTTAGTCAGGACGTTGGGTGTAGAGAGCAGGTCAGCGGGCAGGCAGGAGTCGGTGTCTCATGGGAGATTGATCAAAGCAGGCAGGAGTATCAAAGGAGGCAGTCCCCATGGTCCTATATACACCGGGGCCAATCAGCCAGCATGAGGCGCCTCCCAATCAGTGCGACAACCCGCACAGCCAGGGCTGGACCGGCAGGACCATGACAGGTGGGTTAGGCTCTGGCTCTCCTTTGACCCTTGTGAGGATAAGTGGCTTTGATAATGGATGGATAAATATAAATTACAACATTTACATAAAGACAGGTCATCAGTCAGAAATCTTCCACACACAGTAGGATGGAAGTGGCCCGTGTTTTTTTTCTACCTACAATTCCCCAACACCATCTCACAAGCTGTGAATAAGCAGTATTATCCTGAAAATAAGAAAATATACTCATATGACAATTTTCCAGAATGGAACTTTTTTTGAACAAGCATTGTTTGGACAAATACCGCTTTTAGCAGGAACAAAAATGTAAACAATTCTTTATTTCGAAAAATCTGAATGGAAATGGCAAAAAGCTGGGCTGATTTGGACAAATATTACCATTAATAATTTTTAAAATAGCTCTTACTCGTGTTGTGGAAATTCCAGTCACTCCCAATATTGTTACTTGAATTGGAGATAGACAACCTCAAGTACTCATTGGTTTAGAAAGCTGGGAATAAATCCTGGGTGCTCTGTCATGCACTGCAGCGGATCATCTGGATAACCTTCCATTTTCTGGTGAATATGTTGACTCTCATGGCAACAAAACCTTTCTTCTGTTGTTTCCATGGGTATTCAGCATGAACCCCTGTGGATATAAAAAAAAAAAAAAATTGTTCACATTCAGAAACTTCTACAGCTCAAAGACCCATATCAGTCCAGTACACAAAAACTTCATCTCCATTTATATTTTAAGCATTTAGCCCCCAAACAAAACCGCAAGTTACCAATTTACAGCTTTCAGTATGAAGTTGATCGGTTTTGCTAATGACATCTTGGAAAAATTGTGACTAAAATGGGGAATGACGGGTCTGGGTACTGTCAGATTCCGTTTATCTGCAGGACTAATCGGGAGAAATGTCCTGACTGATTCTCCATTTAAAGGGTTAAGGTACCCCTTTACCCCAGCCGACTCTAACGCCGTGCGTGGAGGAGGATGGGAGCTTCTTAAGTCGGTGTCGAGATGAATTCGCCTAGGTGTACGAACTGCCTTTAGTTGTGCAGAGCCAATACAGTCTGCCCTCATTTATCAGCCCTTGTCGAGTAACCTTACAGAGTAACAAATTGACAAAGTGATCGCTCCGCTTTTACAGCAGATTCATCTCTTATGAATCGATTGCACTTGTAATTGACCTAGTAAATTTAACAATCCTAGTTAGGATCGTATGGATTTGTTTTATTTTAAGACGGAGATTATCAATGAGTGACTGATTAAAATGGAATTTTACGACTAAATGATGTTAATGTCGTTGACGCTCGATCGTTAATGAGGTAGAATGGTAATAATGAGACAACTCAATATAAGAATGACAAAGATAGATGAAGATGTAAGTTTGATGATACTACATAATACTGATGGTAAGTAGGATGAGATAAATGATAAAAATAGTAAAAAGCAAAATAAATGAAGTAAGATTCAAAGCATTCAACAGCGTCAGAAATTCGGGAAGACAGACATTTTTAAGTGAGCCTGTTAGGGGTTATCAAGTCCTACATAGCTCGAAGCCTAATTTAGTAATAAGGATTTTCGGGATTAAGGATAAATTGTCAAGCCAACTTGTCCTTCATAGGTAACCACGTAATATCGCTGGTATTACCGTGCCATTACCTTATTATAGTAGTTGTTTTACTTGCGCCCAATCTTAAAGGGAGTCGTCAAAAATAAACATTCCAAGTTGCTCGAAGACTACTCCCCGCCAGCTTGCCACACGACTATTACACCTATAGAAAGCCCTTTTCTCTTTGTCAGCGAGAACTGAACAAAAAGCCCCGGACTTCTGTATCCAAGGTTTTTTATAGCTTTTTGGAGGAACATTTGGGAAAATGTTGGCTGAATCCACACCCAGTGGGAAGGGCTCACTTGGTTTATCCTATTGGGCCCCTTTCGCCATCCCTGGCTTGACTTGTCACGCCCTTCTCATCTTCACTCAATTTTGTCATTTTCCCTTTAATCAATAAGTGCATCTTTAAAAATGTAACCACAAACTCGCGTTGAGCAATGAGCAATAGCATAAATGTATCAACATTCTTCTGAATACAATTCTCTCATGCATTCTCATGCTTGTTTTAGTTGGTTGCTCATCATGTGTTGCCTTGTCTGAGAGAGACAGTCATACACAGGTTATATTATTTTCACAAAGCCGTTTCAAAGCATCATATTTTCTGCTCAAGGTATAATGGAAAAATAGTTGAAATCAATTTCTGCTTGCAGACATCCTATGTGGTGATTCGAGTGTGACAGGCTTCCTGTTCAGTAACTCAGCGACGCTGCAAACGTCTTGAAAAACCGGTGGGTGTGAGGTGGCAGCTGCATCCTGTTGATGTCTTCATGTCAAAAACAAGATGTGAATACAAAGATATGATAATAATTGGGTTCTTAAGGTTGCTAACCCCGATATATGTATGTAATACAAAGATATGAAAAATAATCAGGTTTATATAAGGTTACTGACTTTGGTATAACGTATGCAATGCAGTGAGATGCTAAGTGGAAAGGCTACGTTTATCAGAGAGATCTTTGCCGTGCTGGTGACCCAATTAAGTATAATTTTGTTTGGCAATATCTGGTGTTCCATTTGAGAGTTGGTTCTAGGGCTCAGCTCAACACATGAAACCAACCCATACAAGCCAATTGCTATCAATTCGCTCCATTGCTATTTGTGGCCTGGCAACCTACTTGACAGTACTGTCTGATTATGGCATCAGTCTACTACAGGTATGGGAAATTATATTTAAGGTGAAGCAAGTTATGACTAGGTATTGCTCTCAAATTGACGTTACAAGTTTTTAAACAGATTTCGGTCATTAAAATCCTTACTTGTGAATATATACCAACTTGGACTAAATACAAGGCGGTGCATAATCTTTAAAAAAGACCAAAAACTATATATATCCATTAAGGATAGTGAAGCCATTTATATTTATCAGCTTATGGGTAAAAAAAAAAATTCACAAATGCTTACCAGTCAGTGTTTCCAAAATGAGCATGTCCTCCTCCCTGGGTCTGACTGCATGGTCGGTATCATAATCACTAGCTATTTCGTCTGCATTTGAACGTGTGTTCTCTATTCTAAGTTCTTCCTTGTGCTATTGTTGGGACACTCACAAGCTTTTCTGTCTTCCTCTTCAGCAATCTGAAGTGGTCCAGGGCCATCCCTTTCAGGTCCACGTTCTTGTGCGGCTTACCCATCTGGCACTTTGACATAGTGTGACAGATGGCACCAGGTTGGTGAACCTTCATCCTGGACTGCTGTGGCAAGGCTGAGCAACATCAAATGGACCACACTCGTCAGCACTCGTTGATCCACTCTCTCCTGAAAACATTCATAAACACTTTATCCGGTTACACTGTACTCCATCCTGTAAAAATGGAAAAAAAAAAAAAACTCGTGCAAAAAGAAAAACATACAGTTCAAGTCATGCACAGTGAATGTATCATTGACAGTGAAAATACAACATTAAATATTAATCAATGTACATTTCAGTTCATAATTGAGATCTCAAAATTATACCGTGTTTTGATTTGCTGCTGTAATTCCACTTTTACAATTCCCGTTCTCTTCTCATCCACATGGGTGGTTCTCTAGCAATGTATTCAAATTCACCACTCACCCGCCTTCTCCCGGCCGTCAACATGCATAAAAGGTGACAGCATTTTCACAGTAGCAAATCCCCTGCTCCTCCAAGCTTAACCACAATTCCCATAACGAAGTGCTCTGCGCACTCCCAGTCTGCTGTTTATGCTCAGGCAAGGCGAGCTACGTCCTAGTACCTAACCATTGTGATGTCACGGACCCAGTGGGGATTCGCCCTAGGCTGGCCTCTGTTATCCTTGGGAGAAGTGGAATAATTTGTTTGCCTAGCATGGTGCCCAGTCTTGAGCGTTCTCTTCCTTCCCATGGGACCCCATTCTGCCGTTACATGGAGACAACTGCCACTCGGTAGCGCACCAGCCACCCGGCCAGACACACATCAGAATGTGCTCCGCCTGTCCCCCTTCGCCACTCACGTGGGTGCCGTGACGCACGCTCATCTCTTGCGAGGTATTCACAACAAAATAAACTTCCCTCCTTGTGTGTCTGCAAATCTGCTGGACTGATCACCATCCACACCAAATCACTCTAATGTCATCAAAAGATCTCAAATGTCCCCAACATCACAACCCACCATCCTATAAATCCAACCACTGTGTCGACATCAGCCAGCCAACACTCCTATTTAATTACCCATTCTCTGCAAAGCCACAAATCCCCTCTGTCATCCCGTACAGGAACAACCACAGAGTTTCTATAGATGTTTGTCTCCGACTCTCTCACTTAGCGTTCCTGTTTCTAATTTCCCTTACCATTTCATTATTATTTCAGAACGAATGGGTACTCACCAAAGCGCTTATCTGCCAATAGATTTTGGATCGTCATATCACTCAGAATGCACATTCAAACATTGCCTGCTTTTATTTTGCCTCCCGGGGGCTCCGTTATGCTAATTAGAGTTCTTGTTTATTCATATCTTAATTTGGCTTGCATCTGCTTCACATAATTCAACCGGCCAGCAGACATGCTCAGGTGTGACTTCCTCTTCACTACTGGTCAACCGTGAAGTCAGTATGTCATTATATGCATGCAATGTCATTCCTCGAGGCCCCTCCAGACACATGCATGGTGCTTTCCAAAGGAAGACATAAAAGCCAAAATTCTTCAGCCCTAGACTCATGCGGAAGCTCATCGGCTAAATTATGCAACGCACGCTGAACACATACCCGTCGTATTTCACGAGCTCCAAACGCATGCGGCTGCTCAGAGGCGAACACATAAAAGACGAAATTCCAGAGCCTCAAACGCAACTCCTGAGACTCCCAACCCAGCCAGCTCACAAGGGCCGAATTTCAAAGCCACAATTCTGCCTAGCAGAAGAACTGCATGGCAAGCAGTACGTATTGTGAGAAAATGCTCACCTTTAAGCCAGCAGGTAACTGGAGTGGCCCGCAGCACCACCACTGGAGAAGGCCTCTGCGAATTGTGTTCATACGCCACATTTAGTGTATTTTCCCCTTGAGTCCATTCAGGAAGCGGAGGAAGCACTCTCAAAGACTAATTGTTTCATTAAGAGGTATCACAGCTGCAAGCTACAAGTCCGATCATCTGTTGCATTCTAGAGTTCCCCGCAAAAATAAAAACGTTCCCTCAACCTGTGTTCTCTCCTTAAAAAAGCTCGGGGTCATGCACCGCCGAGGCAGGAGCAAAAGGCAACTCGGGATCCGGCTCCACTGAGGAATGAGCGAGAGACGGCTCGGAGTCAGGCTCCGCCAAGGCATTGAGCAAGCCCATTTTAAGGAACATGATCTTGTTTGTAGTGATGGGCAAAGGGAAGCCTCATGAACCAATTAGACATCGTCTCTCATTTTTCAGTTGTTCATGACTCGATGTTTCATCCATATTAACGCTTTATACTCAGGAAGTCAGTATTGCAGATATATTTAAGAGTAAATCACGGATTGTCGCTTTCAATGATATCCTTGAACAGAATATTACCTATGAAGAGTTATTATTGATACTAATATAAGATTTCCGCACAACACATACCATATATCAATGCACGTATATACTGTAGTTGCACAATAAAGATGGTTGGTCAATCACATCTTATTGGTTTTTGTTAAAGGAAAAAATGTTATCAAGTGCGTTGCTTTTTAACGAAATTTCCCCAGCTTTCCCGCTCGACACACATCTCCTTAAATGAGATCTCATGTTCCCCTGTTCACAGGGCTTTTACCACTCAACACACACTGGCCCAAATGAGATTTAATTTTCTGCGGCCACTTTTACTCGACATAAGCTTTGAAGCCGAATGTCACTTTGCCCTTCACTACTGGTTTGGGGCCAAGGTGTTACACTCAGTATTTCCTCAGATTAGAGTGAGCGAATCGATGTTACGATATAAAACTCAAAATAATTTCCTGAGGTCAGGTGGAAGACCGCTCCATCTTGGCCAATAAAGTAAATTCTGATTCTGATTCTGATCTGCAGGTGTAAGTCACACAATATAATGCTTACTAAAGGGAACAACTAAGTGCCCCATAATTTTGGGTAAATTACTATCTTCACACAATGCCTCAAAGTTGTTCTCTCGTGTGGACTAAATGCATGAAACAACTTAACATATTTATCCTAACCCAGCAGCCAGTCTTTTTTCCATTTTTGTATGTCTGATTATCATTATTTTTACTTTTTTTGATCTAGTTTGTAGTCATAGCTGTTAATCAGAAACCCCACTTCTATAAGACATCCAAACAATAGAATACATTGAATATTAAAGCATGTATGAGTCAAACAAACTTTGACACAAACCCAAATACAAAAAACCCCTGCAATTCATGCGGGATAGGCACAGATTGGTATTTTTCGGGTTAATTGGGACCAGAACCACCCACGAACAGGGAAAAACTGTGAAGTAGGGGTGCATGGATGTTTATGGGGATAACAAAACATTTACAATATGTAAAGAGTATTTGTACTTTGCAAATTTGAGACAAAAAGAGGTATTGAGTTAAATCTAATCTAATTAGTAAACCATATAAATATATACAAGAATATAAATTTAGAATATAAATATAAATTATAAAACTTACTGTATTATATTACTGTATAGTTACCATTCATCACTCAGAAACTATTCAGCTGGAGCCACTGGCAATGTAGCTGAGTTTTTTACCTTTGAGATGGGGAGTTGTTTTTGTGTTGTGTGTGTGTGGGGGGGGTGGACTAAAATCTTTAAAATGTGTCAATAGTACAGTAAACTTTGGAAACTAGAGACAAAAATTACAACAGTACAAGTTTTTAGTTAAATTTCTAAAAACATAATGCTGCACAAATAACATTTTTACGAAATTAACATTCCTCACTCGGGGAATCTTCTGCTGGAGGCACTTACAGTGTATAGAGCTGAGTTTTTTTTTATCTTTGAGATGAGGAGTTGGTCTACCGTCCGGCGTCTCAACAATGGGAAGCAGTGCACCATCAACACTGTGTATAGTGGGGATGGGGGACTTCTGACCTCAGCTCGGGATGTTGTGACTCAGTGGAGGGAATATTTCGAAGACCTCCTCAATTCCACCAACAAACCTTGTCATGAGGAAGCTGAGTCTGGGTTCTCTAAGGTGGGCTCTTTTATCTCTGGGGTTGATCTTATCGAGGTGGTTAAAAAGCCCTTGGTGCCTTCCCCGGGGGTGGATGAGATTTGCTTGGAGTTCCTAAAGGCTCTGGATGTTGTGAGGCTGTCCTGCTTGACATGCCTCCGAAACATCGCGTGGACATCGGGGACAATGCCTCTCGACTGGCATACTGGTGTGGTGGTCCCCCTTTTCAAGAAGGGTGACCGGAGGGTGTGTTCCAACTATAGGGGAATCACACTCCTCAGCCTCCCTGGTAAGGTGTATTCAGGGGTGCTGGAGAGGAGGGTCTGTCGGGAAGTTTAATCTGAGACTCAAGCGGAGTAATGTAGCTCAACACCCTCAGCAGGATCCGCTAGGGTGCATGGGAGTTCGCCCAAACAATCTACATAAGTTTTGTGGACTTGGAGTAGGCGTTCAACCATGTCTCTTGGGGAGTCTCGTGGGGGGTTCTTCGGGATTATAGGGTACTGAACCCCCTGATACGGGCTGTTCGGTCCATGTACAAGCGGGGTCAGAATTTAGTCAGCATTGCCAGCAATAAGTCGGACTCATTTCTCGTGAGAGTTTGACTCCACCAAGGCTGCCCTTTGTCACCGATTTTGTTGATAACTTTTATGGAGAGAATCTCTGGATGCAACCGAGGCGTAGAGTGTATCCGGTTTGATGGCCTCAGCATCACATCTCTGTTCTTTGCAGAAGATGTGGTTCTGTTGGCTTCATCAAGCCGTGATCTCCAACTCTGACTGGAGCGGTTCGCAGCCGAGTGTGGAGCGCTTGGGATGAGAATCAGAACCTCCAAATCTGAGACTATGGTCCTCAGTCAGAAAAGGGTGGCGTGCCCTCTCCGGGGATGATATCCAGCCCCAAGTGGAGGAGGTCAAGTGTCTTGGGATCTTGTGTGCGGTGTCTGCAGTGATGCGGACATTTTATCAGTCCGTTGAGGGAGTTAAGTCGAAAGGTTAAGCTCTCAATTTACTAGTCAATCGACATTCCTACCCTCAGCTATGGGCACGAGCAGTGGGTCGATGTCAAAAGAACAAGATCCCAGATACAAGCAGCCGAAATGAGTTTGCTCCGCAGGGTGTCCGGGTGCTCCCTTAGAGATAGGGTGAGAAGTTCGGTCATCCAGGAGGAGCTCAGTGTCAAGCTACTGCTCCTCCGCATTGAGAGGAGCCAGATGAGGCGGCTGGGGCATCTGATCTGGATGCCTCCCGGACGCCTCCCTGTTGAGGTGTTGTGGGCATGTCCCACTGGAAAGAGACCCCGGGGAGGACCCGGGACACGCCAGAGAGACTATGTCTTTCGGCTGGCTGGGGAACGACTTGGGATCCCTCCGGAAGAGCTGGAAGAATTGGCTGGGGAAAGGGAAGTCTGGGCATCCCTGCTGAAGCGACTTCCCCTGCGACTCAACCTGTACAAGTGGTCGAAAATTGAGATTTTTTTGTGTGTATGTGGGTACCAAAACGTTTAAAATAAGTCAACAGTACAGTACTTTTTCAAACTTTGCACATTTAAGACAAACATTTTCAATGGAACAAGTGTCTAGTTGTGCTGCACAGTAACATTTTTATTTCAGTACATATGTAATTAACATTCCTCACTTGGAGAATTTCTGCTGGAGGTGCTGACAGTGTAACTGAGGTTTTTATCTTTGAGAAAAATATGGAGTTGTCTGTTTTTTTCTTCTCTTTCAAAATTTCCTTATACTTGCCTATACTTGTATACTCCAGTCCTTACAAAACCCCGTCAACACAATTGCTAACAACAGCTCGTACCATATTGTCGTCAATGTTTTGTGCAAGTTATTCCTCCACATAACGACAAGCAGCATCGTTGTCAGCGGAGGCAGCCTCACCATACTGAGACACACTTCTGAGACCATAACGCTTTTAAAATTTTTCAAACCAACCATTGCTTGCTGAAAAGCCTCTTCCTCGAGGGATGATTGCTCCTTGCAGCACCAGTGCTGGCTTGAAGTTAGTCAGTAACTTCTTTGGCAGGTTCATCATTGTCACTGGGCCTTTCTTCTGCATTGTGCGAGCCACAAAGCTAACGCAGCTTTCATTTGAAAAATCCAAATTTTTTTTCACAGTCACCACAAGTTTCGCTTCCTTATTAAAAGTTATTGTTGCGGTTTTACAGATGTTTGCCACATCCTTCTTTATGTAGCGCATTGTGGATTCATTCACAATGTAATGGAGTGCCACAAAAGCGTAATTTCTGCCATCATTGATCATATTCAAAAGTTTTACTTTTTCGCTGATAGTCATCTTCTTCCTCTACCACTTGGGCACTTCCGAGGAAGCTTTCGTATGAGCACAGAGCTTCGGCGACATTGTGAGTCACGCCATAATGGTGCACCACAAGAGCTTAACTTCTGCCATCCTTCATCATATCCAAAAGTTTTACTTTTTTGCTGATCGGGATCATTTTCCTCTTCCTCTTGGGTGCTTTGGAGGAAGCTTTCGCTTTTTGTACAGTCAATAGCGTATACAAAAATAGCCGAAAGGAAGGACTAAGGAAAGGGTGGAACGGAAGTTACTGGGTTAGGCTTCGATGATGCGGAGCCAATCAGCTCACAAGATAAATCAACACATGCTCTCATTGGTCAATGTTGTGCCGGAGACCAATCACGCGCCTTGTATCAATGAGTCTTCCCGCAATAGGCCAATATGTTTGTATTTTGGGGGGGGGTGACACAAATCACAGAAGCCGCAAAAAGTGAAGCACGAAGTAATGAGGGAACCCTGTACTAACAGCCCCAAAATGTTTACTTACCTATACCAACCAATATCGTAGACCAGGGGTCTCAAACTCAATTTAACTAGGGGCCGCTTGAGGCAGAGTCTCGGTGAAGCTGGGCCGCATAAAGATTTCTACAAGAAAAGATCAGATAAAAACATTCCAATGTTCTCAAATGTGTTTATTTTTTAACATAAAATAAAGTAAAAAATAAATAAGCACAAATAAACACTTCTCTAACTTTTAACTTTCTGAACATGAATGGAACATTGAACATTAACTGTCCTGAACACGGCTTCTCTTGCCTACTTCTTGTTGGGAGAAACCTGGCAGTACTTTTTCTCACATAGCCGAGCCACATTTGCCTTGAGGAAGGCCCTCAGTAGGGCTTGAAGATGCTCATCAGTAAGTCCGGACCTGTACTTGAATTTATTGACATTCAAGGTGGAGAAGAGCTTTTCGCACAAGTATGTGCTCCCAAAAAGGCACATGGTCCGCTTGAACATTCTGGAAAGTTTAGGGAAGCTGGGGGTCACTTCTCTCAAAAATTGCCCAAGCTTGTCTGCTTCTCCACTCACCTCCCTGAACTTGTCTTTGAGTTCAGAGTGAGACTGCAGGTCAATTAGCTCTATTTGAAGCACAAGAGGAGCATCTTGCACAGCCAAAGAGAAGAGTTCTGCAAAAATGTGAAATGTGGCTCTGTGCGTCTTGAAGTCTGCAAATCTGGCATCAAATTCCTCCTGCAGCTTCGAAATAGCCTCAACATACAGTGAAGAAAATAAGTATTTGAACACCCAGCTATATTGCAAGTTCTCCCACTTCGAAATCATGGAGGGGTCTGAAATTTTCATTGTCGGTTCATGTCCACTTTGAGAGAGATAATCAAAGAAGAAAAATGCAGAAATCACAATCTATAATTTTTTAACTATTTATTTGTATGATACAGCGGCAAATAAATATTTGAACACCTGAGAAAAACAATGTTAATATTTGGTATGGTAGCCTTTGTTTGCAATTACAGAGGTCAAACATTTCCTTTAGTTGTTCACCAGGTTCGCACATTCTGCAGGAGGAATTTAGGCCTCTCCTCCACACAGATCTTCTCTAGATCAAACAGGTTTCTGGGCTGTCGCTGAGAAACAGGGAGTTTCAGCTCCCTCCAAAGATTTTCGATTGGGGTTAGGTCCGGAGACTGGCTAGGTCACGTCAGATATGCTTCCTGCGGAGCCACTCCTTGGTTTTCCTGGCTGTGTGCTTTGGGTCATTGTCATGTTGAAAAACCCAGCCACAACTCGACTTCAATGCTCTGCCTGAGAGAAAGATGTTGTTCCCCAAAATCTCACAATACATGGCCGCGGTCATGCTCTTCTTAATACACTGCAGTCTTCCTGTCCCATGTGCAGAAAAATACCCCCAAAGCATGATGCCATCACCCCCATTCTTCACAGTAGGGATGGTGTTCTTGGGATGGAACTCATCATTCGTCTTCCTCCAAACATGCTTTGTGGAATTATGACCATAAAGTTAAATTTTGGTCTCATCTGACCACAAAACTTTCTCCCATGACTTCTTTGTATCATCCAAATGGTCATAAGCAAACTTAAGATGGGCCTTGACATGTGCTGGTTTAGCAGGGGAACCTGGTGTCTCTTGTATAATGTGATTAGTGGCTATGCCCCACAGGTAGGATGTGATCTAGAGTTGAAAGAGAAATTCTGGAAGGAACTAGATGAAGTAATGCTGATCATCCCAGACAGAGAGAGCGTTGTGATTCCTGAAGATTGTAATGGACATCTTGTAATCGACATGTTGGAAACAGGGGTGATGAAGTGATAGGTAAGTACGGCATCCAGCAAAGGAACTTTGAGGGTCAGATGGTGGTAGATTTCGCAAAAAGGATGAAATTGGGAGTGGTGAACACTTATTTCCAGAAGAGACAGGATCATAGAGAGACCTACAAGAGCAGAGGTAGAAGCACGCAGGTGGAATATATTTTGTGGAGATGATGCAATTTGAACGAGGTTATTGACTGTAAGGTACTGGTAGGGGAAAGTGTAGCTTGACAGCAGGATCGTGGCATGTAAGATGACTCTGGTGATGGGTAGGAAGATTAAGAAGACAAAGGTAGAGCAGATAATCATGTGATGGAAGCTGAGAAAGGAAGAATATTGTGGGGCCTTTTGGAAAGAGCTGAGACAGGCTCTCGATGGACAGGACGAGGTCGTGGAACACTGGACTACTACAGCCAAGGTGATCAGAGAAACAGGCAGGAGAGTACTTGTGTCTTCTAGTAGGAAAGGGGAGGAGGAAACTTGGTGGTGGAACCCCAAAATACACGAGGTCATACAAGGAAAGACATTAGCGAAGAAGTGGGACACTGAGAGGACTGAGGAGAGGCGAAAGGAATACATTGACTCGCGACAAAGGGCAAAGATAGAGGTGGGGAAGGCTAAATGAGCCATATGACGACATGTACACGAGGTTGGACACGAAAGAAGGAAAAAAAGATCTGTACAGGTTGGCCAGACAGAAGGATAGTGATGGGAAGGATGTGCAGCAGGGAAGGATGATTAAGGATAGAGATGGAAATGTGTTGATTGGTGGAGGTCGTGTGCTCAATAGATGGAAAGAATACTTTGAGAAGTTGATGAATAAAGAAAATGAGAAACAAGGAAGAGTGGGAGAGGCAAGGGTGAAGGACAGGAAGAGCCAGTCATGAGTATGGGGGAAGTTAGAAAGGCACTAAAGAGGATGAAAAATGGAAAGGCAGTTGGTTATGATGACATACCTTTAGAGGTATGGAAGCACTTTAGAGAGGTAGCTGTGGAGTTTTTAACCAACTTATTCAACAGAATACTCAAGGGCAAGAAGATGCCTCAAGAATGAAGGAAAAGTGTGCTGGTTTCCATTTTTAAGAACAAAGGTGATTTGCAGAGCTGTGGGAACTATAGAGGAATAAAGTTGATGAGGCACACAATGAAGTTATGAGAAAGAGTACTGGAAACTCGGGACAGAAGACTCTGCAAGCAACATTATGGTTTCATGCCTAGAAACAGGACCACAGATGCATGAAACGCCTTGAGGATGCTAGTGGGAAAGTAGGGTGAAGATTAGAAGGAGCTACATTATGTCTTGGTAGATTTAGAAAAAGCCTATTACAGAGTACCAAGACAGGATCTGTGGTACTGCATACGCAAGTTTGGTGGGGCAGAGAAATATGTTAGAACAGTACAGGATATTGTATGATGGCAGCAGAACAATGGTGAGGTGTGCCATAGGTGTGACAGAAGAATTCAAGGTGGAGGTGGGACTGCATCAGGGATCAGCTCTGAGCCCCTTCCTGTTTGCTGTGGTAATGGATAGGCTGACAGGTGAGGTTAGACTGGAATCCCTTCGGGCCTTGATGTTCGCAGATGATATTGTTATCTGCAGTGAAAGCGGGGAGCAGGTGGAGAAACTATTAGAAGAATGGAGGGATGCACATGAAAGGAGAGAAATAGATTAGACTAAGTAAAGCAGAATATATGTGCGTGAATGAGCGGGGCGAAGGGGAAAGAATGAGGTTCCAGGGAGAAGAGAAAGCGAGGGTGGATGACTTCAAATACTTGGGATCAACAATCCAGAGGGATGGTGAGGGTGGTAAAGGAGTGAAGAAACAGGTCCAAGGAGGCTGGAACAGCTGGGGGAAGGTATTTGGTGAGTTATGTGACAGAAAAGTCTCTGCTCGGATGAAGGGCAACGATTATGAAACAGTGGTGAGGCCAGCCATGATGTACAGATTAGAGACTTTGGCGCAAAAGAGCTAGTTTCTGTAGCCAGGGATCGGATCGACTTTGTGGTCGTGTCATCGGACTTGCGACCACATGTCTTGGACACTCTGGTGAAGAGAGGGGCGGAGCGTATAGTAGGTATGGGGCACTGCTAACGTAAAAAAGCTCCATGTTGGCAGGCCCCCGGGGGTGGATGAGATTTGCCCGGACTTTCTAAAGGCTCTGGATGTTGTGGGGGTGCCCTGGTTGACATACCACAGCAACATCGCGTGGACATCGTGGACAGTGCCTCTGGATTGGCAAACTGGGGTGGTGGTACACTTTTTTAAGAACAAGGACAAGAGAGTGTGTTCGAACTATAGGTGATGAATCACACTCCTCAGCCTCCCTGTCAGGTCTATTCAGGGGTGCTGGAGAGGTAGGTCCGTCTGGAAGTCGACTCGAGGATTCAGGAGGAGCAATGTGGTTTTCGTCCTGGCCGTGGAACAGTGGAGCAGCTCTACACCCTCGACAAGATGCTCGAGGTTGAATGGGAGTTCGCCCAACCAGTCTATATGTGTTTTGTGGACTTGGAGAAGACTTTCGAGGAGTCACTCGAGGAGTTTTTTGGGGATTTCTTCTGGAGTATGGGGTACCGAACCTCTGATATGGGCTGTTCAGTCCCCATACAACCGGTGTCAGAGTTTGGTCCACATTGCCGGCAATAAGATGGACTCGTTTCCGGTGAAAGTTAATGCAGCCCTATTGGGGCACAAACCTAACCTGCTAACCTGCAGGGCGTCGGTGGAAATTCAGCTACTGTGGGTCGAAGACAAAGAAGAGGAGGAAACCAGATCCATCGTCAGAAGAAAAAGAGGAATGCACAGAGCCTACAACTGAGTGTAGGGACTTTGAATGTTGGGACTATAACAGGAAAAGCTCAGAAGTTGGTTGACATGATGATTAGGAGAAAGGTTGATATTCTGTGCATCCAAAAGAGCAGGTGGAAAGGTAGTAAGGCTAGAAGTTTAGGAGCAGGGTTTAAATTATTCTACCACGGCGTAGATGGGAAGAGAAATGGAGTAGGGGTTATTTTAAAGGAAGAGCTGGCTAAGAATGTCTTGGAGGTGAAAAGAGTATCAGATCGAGTGATGAGACTAAAATTTGAAATTGTGGGTGTTATGTATAATGTGATTAGCGGCTATGCCCCACAGGTAGGATGTGACCTAGAGTTGAAAGAGAAATTCTGGAAGGAACTAGATGAATTAGTTCTGAGCATCCCAGACAGCGAGAGAGTTGTAATTGGTGCAGATTGTAATGGACATATTGGTAAAGGAAACAGGGGCGATGAAGAAGTGATGGGTAAGTACGGCATCCAGGAAAGGAACTTTGAGGGACAGATGGTGGTGGACTTTGCAAAAAGGATGGAGATGACTGTAGTAAACACTTATTTCCAGAAGAGGGAGGAACATATAGTGACCTACAAGAGCGGAGGTAGAAGCACGCAAGTGGATTATATTTTGTGCAGACGATGTAATATGAAGGAGGTTACTGACTGTAAACTAGTGGTAGGGAGAGTGTAGCTCGACAGCAGAGGATGGTAGTGTGTTGGATGACTCTGGTGGTGGGTAGGAAGATTAAGAAGACAAGGTAGAGCAGAGAACCATGTAGTGGAAGCTGAGAAAGGAAGAATCTTGTGCGGCCTTTCGGAAAGAGGAAAGACAGGCTCTCGATGGACAGCAGAAGCTCCCGGAAGACTGGACAACGACAGCTAAGGTAATCAGAGAGACAGGCAGGAGAGTACTTGGTGTGTCTTTTGGTAGGAAAGGTGAGAAGGAGACTTGGTGGTGGAACCCCAAAATACAAGGAGTCATACAAGGAAAGAGATGAGCGAAGAAGAAGTGGGATACTGAGAGGACTGAGGAGAGGCGAAAGGAGTACATCGAGATGCGATGTATGCCAAAGGTTGAGGTGGCAAAGGCTAAACAAGAGGCATATGAAGACATGTACACCAGGTTGGACACGAAAGAAGGAGAAAATCTCTACAGGTTGGCCAGACAGAGGGATAGAGATGGGAAGGATGTGCAGCAGGTAAGGGTGATTAAGGATAGAGATGAAATGTGTTGACTGGTGCCAGTAGTGTGCTAAATAGATGGAAAGAATACTTTGAGAAGTTGATGAATGAAGAAAATGAGAGAGAAGGAAGAGTTGAAGAGGCAAGTGTGAAGGACCAGGAAGTGGCAATGATTTCTAAGGGGGAAGTCAGAAAGGCACTACAAAGGATGAAAAATGGAAAGGCAGTTGGTCCTGATGACATACCGGTAGAGGTATGGAAGCAATTTGGAGAGATGGGTGTGGAGTTTTTGACCAACCTTTTCAACAGAATACTAGCGGGCGAAAAAATGCCTGAAGAATGGAGGAAAAGTGTTCTAGTTCCCATTTTTAAGCACAAAGGGGATGTTCAGAGCTGTGGGAACTATAGAGAAATAAAGTTGATGAGCCACACAATGAAGTTATGGGAAAGAGTAGTGGAGGCTAGACTCAGGACAGAAGTAAGTATCTGTGAGCAACAGTATGGTTTCATGCCTAGAAAGAGTACCACAGATGCATTATTTGCCTTGAGGATGCTCGTGGAAAAGTACAGAGAAAGTCAGAAGGAGCTACATTGTGTCTTTGTGGATCTAGAGAAAGCCTATGACAGAGTACCAAGAGAGGAACTGTGGTACTGCATGCATAAATCTGGTGTGTCAGAGAAGTATGTTAAAATCGTACAGGACATGTATGATGGCAGCAGAACAATGGTGAGGTGTGCCATAGGTGTGACAGAAAAATTTTAGGTGGAGGTGGGACTGCATCAGGGAACAGCTCTGAGCCCCTTCCTGTTTGGAGTAGTAATGGATAGGCTGACAGATGAGGTTAGACTGGAATCCCCTTGGACCATGATGTTCGCAGATGATATTGTGATATGCAGTGAAAGCAGGGAGCATGCAGAGGAACAATTAGAAAGATGGAGACATGCACTGGAAAGGAGAGGAATGAAGATTAGCCAAAGTAAAACAGAATATATGTGCGTGAATGAGAAAAGTGGAGGGGGAAGAGTGAGGCTGCAGGGAGAAGAGATAGCGAGGGTGGACGACTTCAAATATTTAGGGTCAACAATCCAGAGCAATGGTGAGTGTGGTAAGGAAATGAAGAAACTGGTCCAAGCAGGTTGGAACAGCTGGCGAAAGGTGTCTGGTGTGTTATGTGACAGAAGAGTCTCTGCTAGGATGAAGGTCAAAGTTTACAAAACAGTGGTGAGGCCGGCCATGATGTACGGATTAGAGACGGTGGCACTGAAGAAACAACAGGAAGCAGAACTGGAGGTGGCAGAAATGAAGATGTTGAGGTTCTCGCTCGGAGTAACCAGGTTGGATAGGAATAGAAATGAGCTCATTAGAGGAACAGCCAAAGTTGGATGTTTTGTTGACAAGGTTCGAGAGAGCAGACTTCGATGGTTTGGACATGTTCAGAGGCGAGAGAGTGAGTATATTGGTGGTAGGGTGCTGAGGATGGAGCTGCCAGGCAAAAGGGCGAGAGGAAGACCAAAGAGAAGGTTTATGGATGTGGTGAGGGAAGACATGAGGGCAGTTGGGGTTAGAGAGGAAGATGCAGGAGATAGGCTAAGATGGCAAAAGATGACATGCTGTGGCGACCCCTAACAGGACAAGCCGCAAGGAAAAGAAGAAGAAGACATACCGGTAGAGGTATGGAAGCAATTTGGAGAGATGGGTGTGGAGTTTTTGACCAACCTTTTCAACAGAATAGTAGCGGGCGAAAAAATGCCTGAAGAATGGAGGAAAAGTGTTCTAGTTCCCATTTTTAAGCACAAAGGGGATGTTCAGAGCTGTGGGAACTTTTGAGGAATAAAGTTGATGAGCCACACAATGAAGTTATGGGAAAGAGTAGTGGAGGCTAGACTCAGGACAGAAGTAAGTATCTGTGAGCAACAGTATGGTTTCATGCCTAGAAAGAGTACCACAGATGCATTATTTGCCTTGAGGATGCTCGTGGAAAAGTACAGAGAAAGTCAGAAGGAGCTACATTGTGTCTTTGTGGATCTAGAGAAAGCCTATGACAGAGTACCAAGAGAGGAACTGTGGTACTGCATGCATAAGTCTGGTGTGCAAGCCGAAAGGAAAAGAAGAAGTTTCCGGTGAAAGTGTGACTCTCCCAAAGCTGCCCTTTGTGACCGATTTTGTTCATAACTTTCATGGACAGAATCTTCAGGCGCAGCCGAGGCGTAGAGTGTGTCCGGTTTGGTGACCTCAGCATCGCATCTCTGCTGCTTGTCGATGATGTGGTTCTGTTGGCCTCATCAAGCTGTGATTGCCAACTCTCACTGGACCGGTTCGCAGCCGAGTGTGAAGCGGATTGGGTGAGAATCAGCACCTCCAAATTTGAGACAATTGTCCTCAGTCAGAAAAGGGTGGCATGCTCTCTCCAGGTCGGGGATGAGATCCTGCCCCAAGTGAAGGAATTCAAGTATCTTGGGGTTTTATTCACAAGTGAGGGAAGAATGGAGCAGGAGATTGGCAGAAGGATTGGTGCAACATCCCCATCGGTCTGTTGTGGTGAAGAGGGAGCTAAGTCGAAAGGCAAAGCTCTCAATTTACCAGTCGATCTACATTCCTACCTTCAGCTATAGGCACGAGCTGTGGGTCGTGATCGAAAGAACAAGATCCCGGATATAAGCGGCCGAAATGAGTTTCCTCCGCAGTGTCCAGGCTCTTCCTGAGAGATGGAGTGAGAAACTTGTGATCCGGGAGGGGCTCAATATTGAGCCACTGCTCCTCCGCATTTAGGAGCCAGATGAGGTGGCTAGGGCATTTGATCTGGATGGCTCCCGGACGCCTCCCTGGTGAGGTGTTCGAGGCAAGTCCCAACGGAAAGAGACCCACAGGATGACCAATGACACGCTGGAAGGATACCTCTGGAAAAGCTGGAAGAAGTGGCTGGGGAAAGGTAAGTCTGGGTATCCCTGCTGAAGCTACTTCCCCCGCGACCTGACCCAGAGAAGCGTTACAAAATGGATGGATGGATGGATGGATGGATGGATGGATGGATGGCGCTGAAGAGACAACGGAAAGCAGAACTGGAGGTGGCAGAAATGAATATGTTGAGATTCTCACTAGGAGTGAGCAGGTTGGTTGGATTAGAAATGAGCTCAAACAAAAAACACAATTTTATATTATTCAAAGATTAAATCTGTTATGGGTGTGCCTTTGCTCTCCCCGGTGTGCACCTGCTCCGGTGAGCAGATGCGCACATCTGCTTCTTGTTTTGTTAATTACGTTCCAGATATACTGCCACGCGTGCAGTCTGGTCTTTGCCAGATCGTTGTACTTTCGTGTTAAATTCCCGCAACTCCATGTCCTCGTGCTTGGTACTCTGTGTGCCAAACCCTGCCTCTCCGCCTAGTGATTCTGACACCGTTGCCTGTTTGGACTGCCTGCCTGTGTACCAAGCTTGGACTGAATAGACACGCTGTGTGAACTGTATCTGGTCTCGTGCATTTTTGGTTCTCGTGTTCTGATCATGACAATGTCCCTTTCGTCCAGAAATAGTATTGCAGATAATAAGAGCCAAAAAATGAAGTTTGAGAATTTCTTTCAGATACAGAATAAATCTGACAGTGAGAGTGATTTTTCTTCAGTTACGAATAATACATTTTGCTTATGAAACAAGTTCATTGCGTCTTCTGAGAGAGATCAATTCAGAAACATTTCAAGCTGACACCATGCTATATTTCTATCATGGATCTTACAGGTTGAAAAGCAAAACCAAAACACAAGTCAGAAGGTGCTAAGAAAACTAAACATTGTGTTTGCCTGGACCAGAAAAACTAAATGCTTTCCACAAATAATTGAAAATGTGTTTTGAATAATGTAAAATGTATAATTCCATAATTAGCAGCACAATGGGCACAGCTGTAAAAGTGTTGGCCTTAGTTATGAGGACCGGGATTTAAATCCGGGCCCCACCTTTGTGGACTTTGCATGTTCTCTCCATGCCTGCATGGGTTTTCTCTAGCCACACCGGTTTCCTCCCACATCCCAAAGACATGCAGTAATTGGAGTATCTAGATTGTCGGTCTCCATGCGACCTGCTCTTGGCTGGCAACCAGTTCAGGGTGTACCCCACCACCTGCCCAATGACAACTGGGATTGGCTTCAGCACTCCCCCAACCCTCGAGAGAATAAGCAGCTCAGAAAATGGATGGATGAATATTCCATAATTAAGCAACTCCATCTTCGCATGGTTGAACATTATTAAAACTATAACTTTCTTTCTTGCAGCAATCCCATCTTTGCTTTGCTAAATCTCAAACTGGATCTATATCCCACAAGGTATAATTTTATGTTCAGAATTGTATGATTGAACTGGAGTCACTTTGCAATATCATGAATGTGATCAACAAACACGATCATTGGCCGAGTTATAAAGGGGGAAGTGTGAGGCTCCAGGGAGAAGAGATAGCGAGGGTGGACGACTACAAATACAATCCAGAGCAATGGTGAGTATGGTAAGGAAGTGAAGAAACGGGTCCAAGCATTAGAGACGGTGGCATTGAAGTGACAACAGGAAGCAGAACTGGAGGTGGAACAAATGGAGATGTTGAGGTTCTCGCTAGGAGTGAGCAAGTTGGATATAAGTCGAAATGAGCTCATTAGAGGGACAGCCAAAGCTGGATGTTTTGGAGACAAGGTTCGAGAGAGCAGACTTTGATGGTTTGGACATTTCCAAAGGCGAGAGAGTGAGTATATTGGTAGAAGGGTGCTGAAGATGGAGCTGCCAGGCAAAGGAGTGAGAGGAAGACCAAAGAGAAGGTTGATGGATATTGTGAGGAATGACATGAGGGCAGTTGGTGTTAGAGAGAAAGATGCAGGAGATAGGTACACCTGGAAAATGATGACACGCTGTGGCGACCCGTCATGAGACAAGCTGAAAAGAAAAGATTTTCTTTAGAATTGTACCTGTGTACTTGAGATATGTGAGCATTTAAAATTTCTCTTCCATTTTTTAAAGAATCATTAGTGCCTTGTTGTGTATGTTAGCAGATTTAATAACATTATCAGGATCAACATTAACTATTCTACTTTTCGCTTTTGTTCATTTTGGCTTTTAGACACAATAACAGGCCCTGACTGTCTTAAAGACTGTCAAATTATACCGAGGTTATTCCAAGGGTGGCAGCACGGTGGAGCAGCTGGAAAGCATTGGCCTCACAGTTCTGAGGACCCGGGTTTAATCACAGCCCTCCCTGTGTGGCATTTGCATGTTCTCTCCATGCCTGCATATTTTCTCTCTGGGCACTCCAGTCTCCTCCCACATCCCAAAAACATGTAACATTAATTGGACCCTCTCAATTGCCCCGAGATGTGATTGTGAGTGTGGCTGTTATCTATCTCCATGTGCCCTGCGAGTGGCTGGCAACCAATTTATGGTGTACCATGCCTCCTGCCCAATGACAGCTGGGATTAGCTCCAGCAATATCTTGCTGAACAGGTTGGAAATGTGGGTAGGAGTCAATGGAACGGTCCTTAAAGGTCAAGTGTCTTCCCTATAAACATTCTAAAATAGATATTGAAATGCAAAATATATCACTTCAATGTCTACACGAAAAAATAAATATGAGCAGAGTGCGTCATCCATGCGCAAAGTTGCAGAAGTCTCATTCGTCATCCAATTGGTCACCATATCGGCTGCATTTACTGTCCATGACGTCACCTCGGACATTCGGCATTGAAAACACACTGTGGCCCCTACTGTGGGACATGCCCCTTCAGGCATGGAAGCTTTTTTCGAAGAATAGAACATCTCAAAATCGAGTGAAGTATCCGGGGTTTTATTACCCTATTGTTTCGACCCGTATTTAGATGATATGCGGATCACTTCTAACTAACAACACACTCCCCGACAGTATGACAGTATGTAGCATACTCAGCCGCGTGCGATCACAACACCGCGGCCCGGGTGTGACGAGCCAATCACTGGCACTGAGGTGGATCATCGCTGCACTGAGCCGGGCCACTTTATGGCAATGTAGTCGCTCGCGCCTGATTGCGCAATTGTTGTCGGCGATAATCGGCAGTGTTGTTCATCGCTGATGGCAGCGGCTATGAACAACGCTGCCGGCAATGGCGCATTCAGCTGCGTGACCGGCAGACGGGGCTTTGACCGAGGAGACTCATTTTCGGCGCCAAGGTGGCTTATCACAGCACCGAGCAAAGCCACTTTACGGCGTTGTCGTCGCATGCGGCTGAGTGCGCCATTGCTGGCAGTGTTGTTCATAGCCGCCGGCATCTGCAAGCCCGACGTGGCAGCCTTTGCTGAAGCCGTGACCGATGGAAGCAGCGTCTCGGCCAGGGTGGCTCAATTTCTGCACCGAGGTGGCTTATCAAAACACTGGGCCAAGCCACTTTTTGCCGTTGGGATTGCACGCGGCTGAGTGCGCCATTGCTGACAGCGTTGTTCATAGCTGCTGCTGTCCGCGAGCCCGACACTGCAGCCTTCGCTGGCGAGCCGACGCAGCAGCCTTCGCTGGCGATCCCGATGCGGAAGCCGTCCGACGCACACATCGGCACACTTAGCATGCCTGTCAAACAGATCTTTTGTTACATTATGAGACCGATTATGTGGCCCGACCCAAACTATTATTTTTTTAGTAGCTGTATGCACACCTACCTGTCATTTGGAACCCACAAAGCTCTCATCCTTTGCACCAGTGCAATCCATGTTTCACAACGAACCGGGTCTCTTGAAAACTTATGAAGGGTAAATCCATCCTCCCAAGTGTTCAAGCAATATCCAGCAATGCAACAAACTGGCATTTTGGCTAACATGAAGGAATAAGGAACTAGCTTCCCATAGGTAAAACTAATAGAAACAAACGAGTCCGCTGGAGGGCGCTCCTTGCCCCGTACGTCACTTCCTGCTTCTTGTCGAAAAAAATCCCTCGAGAGGATTATTATGGCGGGAGTTACAAAAAGCCATATACGTCAAAACCATGTTTTGTGGTGAAAAAAAAACGGATGGGTCCATAATGGATGCCGTTTTTTCATTAATAACATACTAAAAATCATCCATTTAATGACACTTCACCTTTAAGTGGTTTAGGTCCTACCTGGAGGAAAGGAACTACTTTTTAACCATTGGAAGTGCTCAATCTATAATGATAATGACTTATGGGGTCCCTGACCCAAGGGTCAGTTCTAAGACCACTTCTTTTCAGCCTGTACCTGCTATCCCTTGGGTCAAATTCTTCAAAACTTAAATTTTAACTATAATAGTTACGCAGATAACACACAGTTATATATAGCTGTGTCTCCAGATGACTACAGTTCAGTTGAGGTATTGATCACTGTCTTAAACAGATAAATAACTGGGTGAGCCAAAATGGTCTTCATCTAAACCACAACAAAACTGAGACAATTGTTTTTGGGAATCAAGAGAAGAATTGCTGTGAGTAAACACCTGGACTCTCTACCTTTAAAAACCAAAGACCAAGTCCGAAACCTTGGTATTCTGATTGATTCCGACCTTACTTTCAACAGTCATATCAAATCAATCACAAACACAGCCTTTTACCATCCGAAGAGCATATCTAGAGTGAAGGCTTGTAAGTGTCAAGCAGACCAGGAAAAGTTCATCCATGCTTTTATCTCAAGTAGACTTGACTACGCTAATGGTCTTCTGACTAGACTCCCCAAACACAATATTAAACAGCAGCTGCAGCTCATTCAGAATGCTGTTCCTCGGGTTCTCACAAGAACAAACTAGACAGAACAAATAACTCCAATCTTAAAGGTCAAGTGTCATCCCTATAAACCAGGGGTGCCCAGACTTTTTTACCCCAAGATCTACTTCTCAAGCATCCAGCCTCTCACGATCGAAGGGGGGGGACTTTTTTTTTTTTAGAATTACCAATGAAGAAATAGAATGACCAAGTCACAAAGATCTACCCACTACAAAAATGCAAAACAGATTTATTTTAAATTATATTGATTATTAGTTTTTTTATAAATATTTGAGTTCTGAGGCCAACAAGGCCGGCGCCTGGCTCGGCCTTGTCGACAAGGGTGGTGGCGATCCACATGGCCTACAGAGGCCATCATTCAGCGGGTGCTGCACGGAAGCCTTCCGATGCACACATCGAGACATTTAGCACCCCTGAATTAATGATTACGCCCGTTCCCCAACAATTGTTTTTTTTAGTACCTGTATACACACCTACCTGTCATTTGAAACCCACGATGCTCTCGTCCTTTTTTCACCATGAACTGGATCTTTTTGAAAAGTATGAAGAGCGAATCTATCCTCCCGAGTATTCGAGAAATATCCAGCAATGAAACAAGCCAGCATTTTGGCTAACACGAAGGAACAATGAGCTATCTTCCCGCAGGTAAAACTAATAGAACCAAGACGCGTCTGCTTGAGCGCTCTACTACCAACAAAGTCATTTCCTGCTTCTTGTCGAAAACAAATCCCTCGAGAGGATTTTCATGGCGGGAATTACAAAAAGCTATGTATATCAAAATCAAGTTTTGTGGTGAGAAAATGGATGGGTCAATACCGGCTGAACAACAATGCACTCTCCCACTCATGAGGTGTAGTATGTTGTATATTTGTGACTTGATGTTTGGTTGTATTCTGGTGTCACGACCGAGCCGATGACCTAATGCTGTCATTGACGTCCTAATTTAGGATTTGCTTGTCAAATGCTGACTTTAAATCTCATCATGATGCCTTTATATCACATCATCATGACTTCAAGTGATGTCACAACGAGTTTTCGATCTTATTATGATGTTTCTATATCTCATCACGACTTTAAATGTGATCATGGTGACTTTAATATTTTTGTTTATATCTCATAATAAGAAGGGTGAGTTTCATCATGATCACTTAAAATGTCATAATGACAACTTTAAAGGGCCACTGACACTTAAAACATCAAATTTAGTAGGTTTTTAGCTGAAAATAATCATCCTGAATGGACACCATCTGCTTTTTCACAGCAAGTCAGAATGTTGCTGTATATTATTTTTTTCATCTCCCGCCAGGGAAAAAGAAAGTCTCTCTAGGATTTTGTGTAAGGAAGAACCAGGAAGTGATGTTTTTTTGCAGTAGCGAAGTCGAATGTTTAGCGTCCCCCAGAATTGGACCGGTGTTGTGATACCCTTTAGATTTTGTTTTATGATTTTTTAAAATTGTTGTGAATATAATGAAATATGCATATTTCAGGTGCCTTTAAATTTGAAATGCCGCATCAAATTTGAATCGGGCTTCTTTTGTTAAAGACCTAGGGTGGTTTAGCGTCCCCCAGAATGGGACCGGTGTTGTGATACCGTTTAGATTTTATTTTATGATTTTTTTAAATTGTTGTAAAATAATGAAATATGCACATTTCAGGTGGCTTTCATTTTGAAATGCCCCAACAGATATGGATGGGATATTTTGTTGAATACTTTAGGTGGTCTCGTGTCCACCAGAACTGGACTGGTGTTGCGATATCCTATCGATGTTTATTAAACAAATTTTTAAAATCGGTGTGAATGACAGTCAAATATTCAAATATCAGGGGAGTTTTATTTTGAAATGAAACATCAGATTTGGATGGCACCTGTTTTATTGGAGACCTGCCATGATCTAGTGTTCCCCAGAACATGATTGGTAATGTAATATCACATTTTTTTTGTTCTGTTTTTTTTTATGAATTTTTTAATTTGGTGACAGTGAAATGTACCAAGTATATTTCTTTGTGTTCAAATATCTGTTTGGAAGAGCATTCTATGTTTCAAACAACTTTCTCGTGTTACAAGGCTTTCGATTTTGCTCCATTTAAAATCAGTCCGATCAGTATTGTGTACCTCCATCACAGTCTGGTTTGGTGCTGGCACAAAAAAGGACAGATTCTGTAGACATCAGGGGTCATAGTTCCAGATCTAAATTCACTGGTTTATTCCACCCAAATATTCAATGGCCACAGATTTCCTGGGGCCAGAAAGAGGGGGCGTGACTTTTTGGCCCTTGCAATGTTCCAAGCCACTTGATATGATGCAAGCATTCGTCTCTGGATGCTTCATTGTTTGTTGGTCTTTTTTAACTGCCTCTGCTCTCTTGAACCTTGTCTCCAAAACATCCAGCTTTGGCAGCTATAAGAGGAGTGGGGAACCTCTCTCTGACAGCTGCGGCCAGACGCTCAAAGTGTGCACTCAATATGGTTCCATTGGGTATGTTAAGCGTACCTGTAGTTGTCTTGATTTCTCGTTGTTCAATACTAGTGCATGATCTAGATGTTGCTTGTCTCCACTCTCCCATGCAGACTGTATACCCCTGTAAAGTTTCCACAAAACTAGACAGCCATGCATTACAACCAGAAGAGAGACGAGGCAAGTGAGGAGTAAGACAATCAACATCTTTAAGATGAAACAGCTTGTATATTGGACCTGGCGGAGCCTCTATCATAGGCATCATTGTAAAGCAAAGTGTTAGATTTATTATTTTATCATGCATTTGTTTATATCATCCTTGCCTGAATCATTCTCATTGGGAGTAGCTGTGTGACCTGACTGTGACCTGAGTGTGACCCAGCCACATCTGGGGGGATGATGCACCCCCTTGCTGACTTCAAAGCAGATACTCCTCAAACGCCATTGTTGTAAATGTTTATCTTAGTATTTGTCTTTGTGTTGGCATTGCTATCTGTTCCTCCATCTTTTTCTTTGATCTTGTGACCCTTTGTTTTGAGAAAGTAATGAAAAGGGGGACACTGGTAAGACTGACTGAGAGCGGGTGTTGGTGTTGCAGCTGGTCAGTCAAACCCGCTTCACCTCTAGAGCCAAATTGAAGACCTCTCTTGTCCCTTCATTTGCATAATTAATCCAGCGGTTGGGTTTAAACCTAACATTTGCTGGGTCCTTTGAGCCGGATTCCAACATACCTGAGGATCCCAGCTTCATAGTCGACCTCCAGGAAGACCATGGCCACGGCAACACAGACCCGTTAAAGGACTGGTCCTCGAGCTCTCAAACTGGGATCTGAAGGTTGACGGAAATCCGAGGGACAAGAAGACCTCTTGGTAAGAATCATTTTCCTTGTGGGGTATGAATGAGTGAGTGTCGAATATGCACGAAGGTAGCATCGCAGTCTACACAAAGGCAACGTGTTGGAGGTACAATTAAATTCCGTGTAACGAGGCGGGACTCGTCTGTACAGGATACAGTTAAATTCCGTGTAACGAGGGCGGACTCGTCTGCACAGGATACAGTTAAATTCCGTGTAATGAGGGCGGACTCGTCTGTACACTAAGTTGTGGAAATAAACGAGGGCGGACTCGGGTTGCGGACTTAAATTCTGCATTAAACAATACTTCAATACGTAAAATAACACATCGATACAATATAATAACATCAAACAAAACAGTTGAGAAATATGCGAGGGCGGACTCGCGTTCTGCACTTAAATTCCATGTTAAACAACACTTTAGTATGTGAATAACAAATCGATACAATACAATAACATCGAATGCTGCATGTGTGTCTGTGTAAACGATTGAGTGAGAGACATGATCTCAAGTGACAGATCATTTGGAAGCACAGGCAAGATTTCTTCGCCCTGCTAGGTAGAAGCTTGAGAAATAACAAACGAGAATTTTGAACAGTCACCCTATTGAATACAAAAGCCAACCTTAGTACACGATAGGTGTAGTGTTTTGGCTCCAAATTCTCAAAATGGGGAATAATAGCAGTAAACAAAAAGGAAGAAATTAATTAACTTGCAAGGATCGGGAACTTGTCGAGGCACAAAGCCTAGTAAGCTAAAATATTTAGATAAATGAATTAGCTTAATGATTAATTAGATGAATTACAAAGATACAACTTTGCTGGCCAGCCTAATTTGGAAAATAGATGTATATAAATAAGCAAATAACTAAAAAAAAACAACAACATATAACAGTAATAATACTAATCCTGTTGAAAGATGATAAATTGTAGAAATAAAAGGTGACCTTAATAAAATGGCCTAAGATAGGTATGACGATACCCAATGGTGATAACTAAATAGAGAGAGAGAGAGAGAGAGAGAGAGAGATTTAAAAGTAGTATTGTATGTGGTTCACTGTGCTCCTGAATATGGATTAAAAGGCTTCCCTAACACGTAATGTGTTAAAGGGATAAAATTCGATGGGGGAAAAGAAAATTAATCATTTGAATTGGAAGAAAAGTGTCCAGAGCAGAGAGAATACCAGTGAAATGTAAATGACAAAAAGCTCTCACCATGTGGGGCAGGGGCTGCTGTCCTCGCAAACACTCCTTTTGACCTCAGTAGAGACTTGAGCCTTGTGGCCGTACAAAAGAGTGAGATAACACAATGTTCAGAAGGAGTCAGAAAAAGAAAGATAAAGAAAGTGGACAGGAAGAACAAACAGGCAGAGAGATCTGTTGTTCCATAGAAAGGAAGATGATGAGGAAAAGTGTAAAGGACACTAGACACAAAAGATGAGAGGTATTAGAGAAAAAAAAACAAAAAACACTCACTACTACCTTAACATGATGTGACAACACTGCTCTTATCTGTGACTGTGTTTCCATCCAAAGCAGAGGATATACAATTGGCCGCATCCATCTTTGGACTTCCCCTTGGGTTCTCCCAAAGGCGAAGGTCCTCTTGGAAAGATGGAGATCTGACATACATTATAGCAAATGGCATCCCAACGGCATACCAGATGAGTATAAGTTGGTTAACGAGATTGCTGCAGGATGGGAATCCATCTTGTTATGGATAACTCTGAATAAAAACGTTGACAGAATCAACTACGTACATTACAATGTACAGAAACTAGGTAATTATACGGAAGCAGGCTTTATTGCCATGAGGGAACAACTGCTCAATGTTCGGTGACCAGTGTTGTTTATTCCAAATATCACAGCACCTGAGGGGTCACGGAGAAGGGCCATTCAAGGCCTCCACAGCCTGAACCACAAGTTGAAGGAGCACTCTGGTGTAAACACATCAGCCAGGTCTGAGTGGTGGGGAAAAAAAAAAGTTTGGCAAATCTAAAATTTGGTGTTCTCTGTCCTAGTTTCTATAGCTGTTTGCAGCTATTCTTGCATTGTGTGGATGTTGTATTCGCTGCATAAAGGCATCACTTAACCAACTTATAACCACTGCTGTTGCCCCAACAAATTCAAAATTGGGAAAAATATATCCACTATTCGCACAACAGAGTAATGACAGTGATATTGTTGACCACGATGATGACGTTATGACTTCTCTTCCAGACCTGTTCTTTGATCCAGAAGATTACAAGTAATTAGTGTTATATTTTCCTCTGAGTGTAACCCGAAAGGGTGATCTATTAGATGATTTAAGGATTTGAGCAAATGTAGGATAAACTGGAGGATAATGTAGAAATAGTTGTAAATAGTATCAAGTAACTGCTTCTTGACTGCATTGAAGAAATTATTTGCTCTGCTCCAATTCAGTTACTGCTTTGCCTGCAATGAAGAATGCTTTGCTCTGCCTGCAATGAAGAATGCTTTGCTCTGCTCTACAAAATGTGGCAGCAAATGTAGGATAAACAGGGGGGAAATGTAGGAATAATTGTGATCATAATTATCATACATCTGCTTCCAATAAAGAAATGCTGTGCTCTGCTGAAGATAACGTGGCAGCCTCCTAGCAGGAGATAGCAAGAACAAAAACATCTAATCATCAGAACTGTTAGAACTGCTGCCTGTTAAAGAAATGATGACCACACATGTATTCAGTAATCTTCCACACATGCACATGCACATGAACAAACATGTACACTTTGTTTCAAACAGTTTTGCTTGCCGTCTCCTTTTTGTAACATCCATGTAAACAAGGGGCGTCTTAAATCTAAATAAATAGAGGTGCTGAGGAGAAGATAATCAGAGTGCAGTGGTGAATTGTACGAGACACTTCCTCTCCCCTCTCCTCGCGAGACTTGAACTGGTGTCTTTGCTTCCTTTTTTGTCCTGTTTAATGAATGTCTGATTGGTGAACCTGACAGAGATAAAGAAGGAACGAGTGTCAAACTATAGCAAAATCGTTTATGCAGATAGTAGATTGTAAAGGTAATTTTATGAACTACGTTTTAGTGCAACAATATAGAGACTTAGCGCAGCATGTGCATTACCCCAGTGTGTAAGAGCAGTTATTGTGACATCTACTGCTGTAAGAAACAAGTTCAACCATAGTTTTGTTCCATCCTCTGATTTTAAGACCACGTCATGAGGATAGAGCAAAACATGATTGTCAAACGTTAACAGAAATATGAGCCAAACACAGAAGTGGCCTAAGAGATCAGCCTTTAGAAAGAAGAGAAGTGTTATTTGTAGATTGTTCATCTAAGAAAATGCATGGTATAGACAGTGAATATGCATTGCAACAGTGCATGTATTTTGCGCAGTACTGGAAAAAAAATAGGGGGGTGATTTCATCCACAGCCAAAGTAACACATGCGAAATTGTTAGTTGATTTACTAAATGCAATACAACTCCCAAAAAAACTGTTACTGAATAGAAATGCATAGTACAACATAAAAAAAATGATTTAATGGGAAATGTTTTCGCTGAAAGAATACTCAAGGAATCTGCATAGAAGAAAAGAAAAAAACAATCAGACGATGTCCTTTTTAGGCCTAACAGGTTATTTCAGAATCTATGTTACAAATTATGCGCTGAGTTTAATAATATATGAGATAGACTTAAAAGTGACATCATTGTTGAAATAAACTGTTGGAGCAGAAAACGCACTTTGTCAAACATAAGTTTTACTGTCAAATAGAACATGAGCCTTGACAGGTAACAGCAAACACCTTATCTAGATGGTGGGGCGTAAATATCAATTTATGACAAATAGTTAATATCCATTTGCCACAGTACACGCTTTTGAGCAATATTGAAAGAATAGAAGTATGATATCAACAGGCAAATCAGTTCCACATGCAGATCTCATCAGAAACAATAGGAGCAGTGTATGCAAGTTGTATGCAAATGTGCTACACACACACAGTAGATAGACTTAGTCTCAAGAAGAAATGATTTTGCGGATAGAAAGGTAAAGGAAGAAGTCTTCAAAACCATTTCTGAGGCTAAAAGAGACAGTGTCGCAACAACATTTAAATAACCAAACATCTATTAATGTGCAACAACAAAGCTCAATGCAAGAACAGAAAAATTCGCACAAACGAGGGGGAATAAATAAATAAAAAGATGGAGTTCATGTGAGCACAGAACAAAAACCCATTTTACAAAAAACATTATATAAATGGGAGGCCGTAATGAGCCATGCTTTTTACATGCCTCAACAGGAGGGAAATGAAGCGTAGATACATTATACAATTTAAGGGAAAAAGAAATTTGTAAAGCATGTCTGTGCTAAACATAACCCACAAGGCTCAGACCAAAAAGGGGGAGGTTTCTGACACCTACTTATCCCTTTCAAATAATATATAAATAGATTTTATTGAATTAGGTCAAAGTGAAGAAAAAAAAATACTCTATGGCCAGTACAGAAGCATTCTCTAAATGGATAGTTATTTCAAACAAAACACTTTGATGCTCTAACAGCAAATATGTTATGTAATGACATAATACTATATAATAATAATAATAATATATATATATATATATATATATATATATATATATATATATATAATTCCAAAAGCAATTTATAGTGACAATGGAACGTGTTTTGTAAATCAAAGGATAAAAGAAAAATGAAAGAAAAATGGACTAATAGGGAAAAATATTTCATATTGATTTAAAACACCTTTGCACTTATCTGCAAACAGATTAAAAAGTGTATGGAGGAAACAGACTATGGACAAAGTTTAGATTTTGTTAAATGCTACATCAACATTCTGACTATTTCAGGCCTAAAAAAACTGCATGAAACATTGTTGAGAAGGCCAATATGAAACTAATGATGATTTTAATTTAGCTGACTATATGAGGGAAAAAAATGTTAAAAGAAGTGGGACTCACACACACATCATCTGATAAGCATCTTCCAGGCTCTAAGCAGGAGGCCAAATTAGTGGGGCTGGGAGGCTGGGTGCTTGTGAGAGGTGTGAGGAAGGAACATTGGCACGCTCATAAATTACCAACCATCCCAACATTTTAAAAAATAAATAAATAAAATAGAAAACTAAATTTAGGTTAATTTGACACATTGTAAAAAGGTCATTTCAATCTAGGATCCATTTTGGTTAATTGAGCGGAAAGCTGACTCGAGGCTGGGTGTAGACTTAGAGTCTAAAAACCCTAAACCCAAAAGTCAGAGAAGACATTAAAAGACACCTAACCTATTAGGGACACCTAGATGAAATGCCTACCCTAAAAGTGGTTAAGTCCCAAATTAGGAGGCTGTGGCATGGTCGCAATCAAGATAACATTCTTATTGCTTATGACATATCTGTGGAGCATCGGAATGTTGTCCTACTATGAAAAACCTTTGACACTCCAAATCATTTTGAGCACCACCAAAGTACCTTTGCAACCACTTTTATGAAGAAGCAACTCTACCTCACCTTCCTTCTTTGCGAAGGCAAGAATAGTCTCAAGACCACAGAGATAACTACTAGTACCGTCATGTGCCTGGATTCCAGCCCGGGCTGGGCGTGGCCAGCTAATCTGAAGGCGCACACCTGCGCCTCATGACCACTGATTAGACCCAGTACATATAGGACCCAGGGGACGACTAGTCCTTGGCCAGATCGTCGCCTCTCATGCCTCGTTCCCGCACCTACCGTATGCCTGACGTCTACCTTCCGTGTACCGACCCAGACCTGTTCCCCGACCAAACTCGTAAGCCTGCTGCTAGTGCTACTTCTGCTTGTTTGGACTGACTCACTGATTACCGACCTTGGAACGAGTAAAAGCTTCCTCTGTACTGCCTGCTTGCCTCTGGAGTTGTGCATTTGGGTCCGCCCTCGAGTCTCGTTCGTGACAGAACAATCTGGCCACAACATGGACCCAGCCGACTCGGAAGCCATCTGCTGTTCGCTGCAAGTTCGGGGCAGATCCCTGGTTAAGCAGGGGGGCTGCCCTCCAGGTTACTAATCTGAGGCTCCATGAGATTTGTGCCCACCTGGAGCCGTGGCTAGCCTCCCAATCTGGCGCGTCTGCCACGCCAACGGTAGCCACTGCGCCTGTTGTTCCGGTTCCGCACGTTCCGCTCGCCACGGAGTTCCCCCGTGCCAGCATAACCCCAATCTCCTGACCAGAACAATTCTCAGGTGACTCAGGGAAGGTCAACCCCTTCCTCACCCAGTGCGGCCTCCATTTTGAACTGCAGGCGTTCGCCTTCCCCACAGACCGCTCCCGGATCGCCTTCGTCATTTCCCACATGACAGGAAGGGCGGAGGCATGTGCCATGGCAGAATGGAGTTGTAAGACTAAGACGTGTCATTCCTGGACGGCGTTCGTCTGTGCTCTAAACCAAGTGTTCCAGGATGCGGCGCCGGAACGCTTCGCTCATGACGCTTCGTCAAGGCCATCGTCGCGTCTCGGAATACGCAATCGAGTTTCGGATCCGGGCCGCTGATAGCCGATGGAACGAGGAAGCCCTCCACGACGCCTTCTTCCAGGGACTCTCTCCACAGATCCGCGGCCTCCTCATCGCCGTGGACCTCCCTCCTTCGCTGGACGCCCTCATCGCATTGGCCCTCAAGGTCGACCAGCAACTGGTCATGCAGGGGCAAATAGACGCAATGACCGGTGACCGAGAGACGGAGGTGCCCAGTACGACCGCTTCCCGCCTGCCCACTCTTCCCTCAACGGCAGAGCCCATGCATGCGGAGGGTCTCAACGGACCACCGGAGGAGCGTCTGCACTGCCGACAGGAGGGGCGCTGTTTCTACTGCGGTCATCTAGGACACTTAATCGCCCACTGCCCAGTTCGACCGAAGTGCCCTAACCTCAGGATCTCCACTCCGGTGAGTGTGCGGTATACCGTGGCTGAGTCAGGGCGGTCGCTTCTTCACCTCACCTTGGGAACACACTCCCGCTCATGTACTGTGACCGCGTTCGTCGACTCCGGTTCGGATGCGAACCTGATTAACCCCTGCGTGGTCGAGACGTTGGGTGCAGCGACCTTCCCTACGCAGTGGATCCGCAACGCCAACGCCGCTAACGGCAAGTTCCGCTGCTGGGTAACGCACCGCACACAGACTTTGCAAATGGGCTTTCCGGACGCTCACACGGAACACATTAGCTTTTACGTTTTCAATGCACGCAGCAGGGACATTATCTTGGGGAGCCCGTGGCTCAAAGATCACAATCCGCACATTGATTGGGCCACGGGTCAGATAAAGGCATGGGGCGATGATTGGCGCAAGCGGTGCTTGGCTGCCCGGGAGGACGGGGGGATCCAAGTCGCGCTGCTACGGCTAGAAGAACTGAGTACCGTCTCGGAGCTAGCCGCAGTGCCCTCCTGCTATCATGAATTGAAGGAGGTGTTCTCGGAAACTAAGGCGAAATCCCTGCCGCCGCATCTGCCATATGACTGCGCCATTGGGCTTCTCCCAGGCACTTCACCTCCTAGAGGGAAATCATTTTCATGAACAGGACCGAAGCACCAGGCCATGAGGGAGTACGTCAAGGTGTTGCTGGCCGCCAGTCTCATTCGCCCGTCGTCCTCACCAGCCGGTGCAGGGTTCTTCGTCAAGAAAAAGGACACTACGCTACGGCCCTGCATCGATTACCGAGGAATTAATGACATCACAGTTAAAAACAGGTATCATCTCCCTCTGATCGCTACGGCATTTGAACTTCTTCAGGGAGCCCGGATCTTCACCAAGTTGGACCTGCGCAGTGCTTACCATCTGGTGCGGATCCGGGAGGGAGACGAATGGGAGACGGCGTTCAACACCCCCACTGGACATTATGAGTATCTGGTGCTGCCATTCGGACTAATGAATGCCCCGGCCGTCTTTCAGAACTTTATCAACGACGGACTTCAGGAGTTTCTGAATAAAAATGTATTTGTGTACCTCGATGACATCCTGATCTTTTCGTCAGACCTGAACTCCCACATCCGACAGGTTAGAGAGGTGTTCCAGCGTCTGTTGCACCATCAGCTGTTTGTTAAGATGGAAAAATGTGAATTCCATCTGTTTTATTGAAAAGATCAGTGCTGGTCGGCGCTCAGGAGACAAAGACGACACTCAACAAAAGACCAACATTCCCAAATGCTAATTAGCCTCAATAACTGGCATATTTATTTCGACCAAATGCAAGTTCTCAAAACACAGTTGACATTGCGTGAAATCAATCATATGAGCCCCTTACCTATGCCGAGAAGGTGGAGAGCCAGTCACCCAGGTAGAGGTCCGCTTTGTCAACCAGCTGGGCGTCCGTACGAAACCCGCAGCAGACTCTACCTGTTTGTACTCTGCATCTTTCTATTATACTTTTCAGTTGCGTGCAAAAGGGCAGGTTTGTAGTCAATTTACTATTGACACCTAAGTGTGTCCTTCAGGCTCTGAGAAACATAACAGTCAAGATATCCCACAACAATGTTCGTCTTTGAACAAGATAGAATGCGAAAAACAAGTGAGATATGCATGTGAACGAGATAAAACAAGTGAGAGTGAAACGGTCAAGACGTCTTGACCAGAAAAACAAGTGAGATATAAAAACAGGTGAGTGAAAAACAATTTATATAACCATGGTTGCACAATACATTCGGGTATTCGACGGTTAAGGGAAGCATCACTATAAACACTCCTTTCACCATCGAGCTTCTGTGTCCTTAATGGGCTTCATTCTGGCGGAGGGGGAGATATGAATGGATCCTGGGAAAGTCGACGCGGTGCTGCAGTGGCCCACTCCTGCCAGCAGGAAGGACGTGCAGAGGTTCATCGGCTTCGCGAACTTCTACAGGAAGTTTATACGAAACTTAAGTTCCGTTGCCGCCCCTCTGCACGCTCTTACATCCCCACACAACACCTTCGAGTGGACCAGGACCTGTCAGGAGGCTTTTGATAAGCTCAAGGCAAGTTTCACCACTGCACCTATCCCTATAGTGCCGGACCCGGATCACCAATTCGTGGTCGAGGTAGACGCATCGGACTCAGGGATCGGAGCCATCTTATCTCAAAGGAACCCCAAAGACGGAAGGCCCCACCCATGCGCCTTCCTGTCAAAGAAGCTGACCACGGCAGAACGGAATTTCGACATAGGAGACCACGAGCTGCTGGCGGTCAAGACGGCAATGAAGGAGTGGTGGCACTGGCTGGAGGGTTCGCAAGTCCCGTTCGTGGTCCTCACTGATCATAAGAACCTCAAACTGAGGACCGCAAAGCGGCTGAACGCCCGTCAGGCAAGGTGGGCCCTATTCTTAACCCGTTTCCATTTCACCTTGTCTTTCCGCCCAGGCTCCAAGAATGGCAAGCTTGACGCTCTCCCGCGGATCCACGAGGGGGATCGCGAGGAATCTGCGCCCGCCTTGATCCTACCAGAGGCATGCTTCATATCCGGCTTCACCTGGGCGGTTGAGACTCGGGTGAAGGAGGCCCTGAGGGAGATGCCAGGCCCCGCTGGTTGTCCGTCCGATCGCCTCTTCATCGTGCTGTCACTGCAGTGAGACATCATCAACTGGGCTCACACCAACAAGATGGTATGGCGAAGACATGCTCTGTAATCGGACAACGGTTCTGGTGGCCCAACCTAAGTAAGGACGTGAGATTGTTCGTCAACGCCTGCCCGGTGTCTGCGGCCTGTTGGAGAGCTGTGGCCTCTGTCCATTCCCTCCCGTCCGTGGTCCCATAGCGCACTGGACTTCGTCACAGAGCTACCGCCCACCCAAGGGGACACAGTGGTTCTGTCCATAGTGGACCGGTCCTCGAAAATGGTCCACTTCGTGCCGGCCCCGAAGATCCCATCAGCTAAGCAGACTGCCCAGTTGTTGTTAGACGAGGTCGTTTGCTACCACGGGTTCCCACGGGACATCGTTTCGGACAGAGGCCCACAATTCGTCGCCCGGTCCTGGAAAGAATTCTGCGCCCTCATTGGCGCCTCGGCGAGTCTGACATCGGGCCATCACCCGGAGTCCAACGGCCAGACAGGAGGAGAGGTGCACCAGAGCTCAAGGTGGGACAGCGAGTGTGGCTCTCCATCAAAGATCTGCCGCTGCGGATGGAATCTCGCAAACTTGTTCCCAGGTTCGTTGGTCCATTCCCGGTCAGCAAAATCGTTAACCCTGTCGCCGTCTCACTTAAATTACTCAGGTTGAGGAGGGTTCACCCAACATTCCACGTCAGCAGACTGCGCCCGCCTCACCCACACAAATCCTTGTCTGATTAGCAAATGGACAACACTTTATTTGTTGATTAAATTTACAAGGTCATATTTAAGCAAATAATGAAAGTACAATAAAAGCAAAATAGTCCTCAGTGTCCAAACACAGCAAACAGTGTATCCATAGGTCATGTAATATTACCCTATTTTGACAATGTGATGTTAAATCCTCTCTCATTTAATAGTCTTTTGAGAAGATTTTTATCGACAATTATGAATTTTCAGGGACGATGCCATTTTTGCGAGTCACATGATCTATGTGGGCGTGTGACATGTATCGTGCCGTTCCAAACGTTGGATTACATGGAACACCATTATGCCCAGCGCTGATTTCTCGGATTTATCCTCATCTGATAAAGAAAGAACAGTATCAGTTGATCGGGAAGACGGAGGAATACTTCCATACAGATTTGAACCTGTGGCTGTAATTAATCTTGAATATTCGGATGGTTCTTCGGGCAGTATGACGCGGAGTCTGCTGAGCGAGCTTAGCGGCGGGCAGCAAGCCGAGCTTTCAGGTGGCGGAGGCCTTAAGATAAGCTAGGCTAATGGCCTCCGCCACCACCGAATGTGGGCAACGAGCTCTGGCGGAAGCCCGAGAGCTGAGCTTCGATGTCCGGGGAAGCCTTTAGCCGAACTTCGGTGGCGGCGGAGGCCTTTAGCCTAGCCTGGGTGTCCGGGGCTAACGAAGCGAATGGAGGCCGTTAGCCCCAGATGCCGTAGCTAGGCTAAAGGTCTCCGCCACCATCGAAGCTTGGCCGAAGGCCTCTCCGCCATCCCAGAAGCCTAGCTAAAGGCCTCGACCACCTGAAAGCTTGGCTCATTCCTGTCCGAAGAACCATCCGGGGCTGCCATCCCTGAGCTCCCGGGGGCCTTTTTTTACGTACTTAGGGTTAGGGTTACCGCGTGTCACCCTCCGAGTAGTCAGACTCCGTGTCATTCTGCCTGAAGAACCATCCGAATATTCAACATTAAATCAGGGTTCATACTCAGTCTGACCCAAAAATTTAAGTGCTTTTTAAGGGCATTCTTGGGGGCTGACACAAAAAATTTAGGGCCGACACGAAAAATTTTGTGCCATCATGGCAAATCAAGAGTAAGGAAAAATGACTCACTCAATGGTGCCATCAACCATTCTTGGTTCATCGAAGGTTCCAGTACCTCAGTACCTGTGACAGAGATCACCTGTCGCCACTTCTGGTAGTTCTCATTGATATGACCATTGTCAATGTCTTCACATAATTACTTCACATAACAGTCTACAGAAAAACAGATTCTAACTACAATTGTAACTATATACACATATTTACAAATGTCTTCTACTGATGTCTGTCTCAGCACCCTTACTCTAGCTCATTGATCCTACCAAGTGCCTCCTCTATTACTGCAGAGGTGTCAAAGTGGCTCTCTTGTCCTTTTCTCTGCCTCTGAGTGCATTGGCCTCGGTGATAAACCTCAGATTCCTCTTTTCTTCTGCCGCCTCACACAGCCTGTCAGCCCTCTCAATAAGCGTAGATATGTCAGTCTCTATTCTGGCTTTTTTTACTTTGAGGCTGTCTATCTCTGCCTTAGCTGCCTTCCTCTTATCTGCCTGTGTTGATGCATTCTTCTTCTTTTCCTCCTCCAGATGTTTGACGTAAATACTTCTGGCAGAAGATGCAGCAAAAACAGCATTTTTGTGATAGGCACCATGTCAGGCCCTCCATATTAATGGACCACCTCCACTATTTGCCTCAGAGCGATCAGTGACTCCTTGCTTAGGTTGTCCTCAGTGACCTCCTTGTTTGTGGAGAAGCCTCTTCCCACAGATGCCTGTCCATGGGACAGGAGCAACAGGTGCTTTATGACACCCCATAGGTCCTGGAACTGCTCGCTTTCCTGCTGATGCAGAGTGGAGTGGAAGAGCGTGTCCAGCCTGTCCTTAGAGATGTTGAAATCAGAGAAAGCGACCCTAATCTCCTTATCTTCTTGGATCTTTTCACTCAGTCTGGAATACTGGAACAGAATCCTGTCGCAATTGGTTTCCTCCACCCTTCTGTGATCCACCATGATGTTTAAGGTTTTTTGGAATTTTTTGATGTTCTCCTTCTCATCTTTCATGGCAATCTGCCGAGGGTCCATCCAGCTTAGTCGGCGGACTAAACTGTATATGATGGGGGCCTTCTCTAGCAACTTTTCCATCATGTTTACCAAGAAAGTTTGGCAGGTCATTCTAAATTCCTGCTTTACGCGGTCAGTTGCAATGCCAGATTTCAGAAGCAGTCTCTCAGCAGCAAAGCCTATCCCTACTTTCGATAAATCCACCCAGTGTGACTTGTCACCCACATTAATGTTGACAAGGCTGGTGAAGGAGGCTGCCTTTTCTTTAAGGACTTCAGGCTTGATGAACTTTTCCATCAGAGTCTTGATGAGGGTGCCCATGTCCTTTGCGATGAAGGGAAGCATAGGCTTGTCAGTCTGGTACAATTCCAGGAATGGTTCCACCAGCCTTCTGCACATGAGAAAGAAGTGAAGCTTTGCAACAAAGATGGGGTCCTGTGCTGCTTTCTGAACAACAGTGAAGGAGCTGTTGGTTGGGCAGGTCACCTTCGTCGTCCTTGCTGCCTCGCAATAATCTCGTATGTGTGTCATCAGGATGATGGCTCTCTCTGACACATTCATGTTTTCAAGCCATCTGTGCTTGCAGAACATGAGAGGGAGAGTGTTGGATCCAGTGACTTGCTTAAAGTCCTCGCGCCTGGTAGGTGCATCGCGAAACAAGGCTGGACAGAAAATCTTCCACCCCCCATCCACCTGCCTCGCAATCCATTGGAAATTCATTATGGAGGATGTGTAGACCGCAGCTTCCGGTCTGCAACATGCGGCGGGTGGTCATCTTTTCTATTATCTATGAGCCATCGCCATCCTGTGTTGCTGTCGACCGTGTGCCACTCAGGCGACGAAGCAGGAACGGGAGCCGACCGTGGACCCGTCACCAACGAAGCAGGAACAGGGGGCAGCCGGGGACCGGTCGCCGCCTGCTCCTGGACAGGAACGTGAGGCGGCTGGGGAACCTTCGCCGCCGTCTGCTGGACAGCAACGTGAGGTGGCGGTGAGGCGGCGGCGGAGCCATCACCACCTCCTGGACGGGAACGTGAGGCGGCTGGGGAACTCTCGCCGCCGTCTGCTGGACACCAACGTGAGGCGGCGGCACCATTGCCACCTCTTGGACGGGAATGTGAGGCGGCGGAGCCATCACCACCTCTTGGACGGGAACGTGCGTGCGTGCCATTCGCCGTAGAAGCAGGAGCGGGGGGCGACCGCGGACCAGTCGCCGACGAAGCAGGAGCGTGGAGTGGCCGCGGAACAGTCGCCACCGGTACTCCCAGACATGGACGAGAAGCGGCTGCGGAGACGTCGCCACCTCTTGGACAGCAACGTGAGGCTGCGGCGATCGGTCTCCACTGCCACGTGAGCTCTGCTCGGCAGGGGATTAGTGGCCACCGCAGCGTGAACCTGCAGTGAAACAACCAAAACCACGGTGTGGGCGTGGCTAGGTGGCGGATTTGTTCCCACTGCAATGTGCGCTTGGCTTGGTAGCGGATCAGTTACCACTTCAGCGTGAACGAGAGGAGGCAGAGAGTCAGTTAAAACTGCAACGTGGGCGTGTCTCGGGAGCGGATCAGTTGCCACTGCCGCGTGAGCATAAGTCAGCAACGAGTCCGTTGAAACTGCAACGTGGGCGCGTCTCGGGGGCGGATCCGTTGCGACAGCGACATGAGCCTTGCTTGGTAGCGGGTCCGTTCCTACTGCGATGTCAGCATAGCTCAGCTGGTTCGCTAATCCTTGCCAGATATGGGCCATGAGAGCTGGCAGTTCGGCGCGCTGCTGCTCTAACTCCGCCCGCATATTGCGGTAAACACGTCATGATTTGGCGGCCCCTCCTCCCTCTGGGTTGGAAGCTTCGCCACCAGCTGCGGGTCTGCCGGTTTAACTGTTGCCGGTCAGGAGTGGGTGGACGAGGACGGGGTCTTTGTTGCCGCGCAGCAGGAGGCACAAGGGAGCGCCCGGCCTGGGCGTCTCCTCTGGCCGCCACGAGGAGGTCCCGGGTAGATGGCCAAGTGGGTTCCCACAAACGGATTAGGGAACTCGGACCTACCGGGCGAAGACACTCGGGAGCTGGAGACGTGGGGAGGTGAAACAAACTGGGATTAAAGATCGGAGGAAGAGATTCATAATCGAAATAATCTGAGTCGTAGTCAGGCAGCCGGTCATATAAATCAAGGTCCTCCTCATAGTCCGAAATATCAGAGTCAAAAATACTGAGATGCTGGACAGGTCGTGGCCGGGATGTATTCATAGCTCGTCAGCGGAGCATATGACACAGAAGCGGAGGACGTCATGGAGCCTACCCGGATCGGACAGGCTTGGTCCTCCGGCAGTCGGTCTACCTTTCGCCTTTCCTTCTGGGTCCTGTTTTGGCCAGATTGTTCTGTCACGACCCATCGAAACGGAGGTAGAACCCAAATGCAGGAGTCGGGAGACCCAGATACAATTCAAGAAAAACGTTTGTTTCACGGTCGGGGATCGGGCAGGCAGTCAGGTGCAGCAGCGGTAGTCAGGACGTCGGGCGTAGAGAGGTCCGCGGGCAGGCAGGAGTCGGTACACGGGAGATCGATCAAGGAAGGCAGAAGTGTCAAAGGAGTCAGGCTTACGGGTTCGGTCGGAGAACAGGCGGAGATCGGTACACACGGGAATACGATCAGAGATACGGGAGTGCTGGAACGGGGCATGAACCGCAACAACCTGGCGCCGGACCAGTTTTTCCCCCATGGTCCTATACATACCAGGGCCAATCAGCCAGCATGAGGCGCAGGTGTGCGCCTCCCAATCAGCGCAGCCACGCAGGCACTCACACAACCAGGGCTGGACCGGCAGGATCATGACAACTCATCAAAGAGGAGGACATACTCTGATTCAGCCTTCACTTTCTTCCTCAGGAGAAATGAAAGGTGGGCAGCAATGCCAAATGTAGCCAGGTACGAAGTCTTCCTTTCCCTACTGGGGTAGTTTTTAGCAATGTCTGGAAACATGACTGCAAACACTTTTGAATTATTTTCACAAGATTTGGAACTGTAATGGTTGCAGATCACTTTTAAAGTCCACACGATCTCTGCCTTTAATGAGTCCATTTTCGTGTATTGAAGTACGTTCATAAAGCCTGACTTCTGGCTGGTTGAAGTCGATGACTGGACAACTGTAGGTGAACATGCACTACCAGTACCACTCCCTGAAGTTGATGCTTCACTATCTTGATATTTTGACTGAAACAGATTCATAAGAACGGAAGATGAGACAGTCTTCGCCAAATAAGCGTGTCTCCTGTTTTTCCGGTGCGACTCCAGTGTTTTGACGCCCATCTTTCCAAGCTGGTAACTGTTTGCACTGATGGCAATAGAACATGTGGCATGGCATAGAACTTTTGGATCTCGACGAACCCAGCTCCCAAACTCAGTACTTTTAACCCAAGCATCTTGAAAAATCCACTTCCCCATGATACAAGTTGGATCGATCAAAGAACTACGCTGCTTCATAACGAAGATGAAGTGAAATGGCTACTCACGGAAACAAAAAATGGAATATCGACGACAAGATGGCGACTAGTTGTCAACACAGAGTGACTTCTGTTGACAATTTCCGGCTGTTTTGGACGCCAGACGGATCTATATATATATATTTTTTTTTTTAAAAAGATGTTTTTTTTTCTGGGAGAATTTTGGCGGTAGAGGTCCTCCCTTTGATTTTTTTAAATGTAAGACCTTTTTAAGGGCTTGACCGTTTTTCGGTGAATTTTAAGGACTTTTAGGGGCCCCTAAATGCACCTTCGGAAATTTAGGGGTTTTTAGGGACTTCTAGGGCCGCATGCGAACCTTGTTAATTACAGCCACAGGTTCAAATCTGTGTGGGGGTATTCCTCTGTCTTCCCGATCAACCGAAACTGCTATTTCTTCATCAGATGAGGATAAATCCGAGAAGTCTGCTCTGGGCATAATGCTGTCCCATGTAATCCAGCGTTTGGAACGCCACAGTACACGTCACATACGGCCACGTAGATCATGTGACTTGCCAAAATGGCAGCGCCCCTGAAAATTCGTCATTGGCGATAAAAATCTTCTCAAAACACTATGAAATGAGAGAGGATTGAACATCACATTGTCAAAATAGGGTACATATTACATGACCTATGGATACACTGTTCGCAGAGCACTGGATTTCCCCTTTAAGATAGGCAGCAGCTGCCTGTACGGCTCAGGCGAGCCAAGCAAATCACGCTGACGTCATCATCCTGGAAGAAGTAAAACCTCCAATTCCATCGACCCAGGCAACATAATAGCCTACCACATGACCACCAATCTGTGCTCACGATTTACTACAATGTCTGAAATTAAACCTATGGCTCCCTAGGATTTCCAGCTAGCAACGCTAGCTCTTAGTCGTAGCATCATCTGTTTCTGTTTCTGGTTGCGACTAAGAGACTTTTTCCATAACCTTAGTCTCTGCTCAGTGAGAATTCGCGTTTCATACCTTGACTACTGATAACTTTAGGCATTTTGAAGAACTAACATCTTTGTTCACCTCAGGTCTGTTTGAGCAACCCACGGCACCACAAAAAGGTATCTTTTTAAAAGCTCTTCTCAATGTAGAGTAACGAACTGAGGGAAATAAAATGGCCGCCGTCATCTTTTTACCCGAGGCAGTAAAACGGGTGACGTCACGTGTAAACAACTCATATGACGTCGTAATCTAGCCTACATACGAAACTTAAAAGGCTGGCTACAAAGTTATCACATTCAATTTGAAAACCCCCAAATCAATCAAGTAATCGTTCAGTCTTACCTGTGAAAGGTCATCGCATAAGATCTGTCTTCGACGTTTGGCATATTTCCAAGCAGCAAATAATTGAGGCACTTCTCGATCGTTGTTTCCACCTCCAATATGCAGGTGAACTCGACGTATCATTCACCGCTCAATGCGTTACCTATATTACAGAGTGCTGCATGGAGATTGCTACACTGCCAACAAAAACACTTGTACTGAGTGGACAGGACGTCTTCGATCAGTCGTTTCCCGCAAAAGGAAAAATATGCCATTTGTTGACTTGCAGAGCAATTTACCAGCAAACTCATTCCCCGAAGAGTTTCTGAAAAAGATGTGCTCATTTGTAGCGTCCATTTTGGGAAAGCCAGTTGACGTAAGTACCTTCTTACATTCGAACACAATATCATGGTGAAAATTCATCAGGTCACATTTATGAATCCACAAGTTGCCAACAATCTTATTGGTCTGACTGAATGGAAAACAATATAGAATTACAGTGTATTTAACGGAAGATATGTGTAATCTTACGGCTTGCGAACAGCCAACAAAATATACGCAGCACGAAGCTAGTGGTAGCATAAATGGTTGTGGATTTTGTCAGATCATGCTCTAAAGCTTCAGTAGCCATTGGTTTGTGTGTGTGAATAAATGTTGACAACAGCAAACACGCGGGGCAAAGCATGGGTCACAATATGCAGGTTGAGGTCAAGCTGCGCTGTCGGAGATTTGTCATTGATTTTTCATACTACAAGGAAGATGGGGGGAAAAAAATCAAAGATCCTAGAATTCTCATTTTGGCGTTGTAGTGTATGATACGGCCAAATCATTGGTTGTGTTCATGTCAAACTGCAAGAACGTTTGGGAAATCCGTTACAATTGTAATTGGGCCAATATTAGGGCTAAAATCTTGGAATCTGATCTTACCAACTTACCATGACATGAGTTGGGGGAAAAAAATTCAACACAGATTGTTTTCTCATCCTTTCTTGATCCAGGTTTGTCCTCTTCTTCTTCTTTTCCTTTCGGCTTGTCCCGTTAGGGGTCGCCACAGCGTGTCGTCTTTAGCCATCTTAGCCTATCTCCTGCATCTTCCTCTCGAACCACAACTGCCCTCATGTCTTCCCTCACCACATCCATAAACCTTCTGGTCTTCCTCTCGCTCTTTTGCCTGGGAGCTTTATCCTCAGCATCCTTCTCCCAATATACTAACTCTCTCGCCTCTGAACATGTCCAAACCATCGAAGTCTGCTCTCTCGAATCTTGTCTCCAAAACATCCAACTTTGGCTGTCCCTCTAATGAGCTAATTTCTAATCCTATCCAACCTGCTCACTCCGAGCGAGTACCTCAACATCTTCATTTCTGCCACCTCAAGTTATGCTTCCTGTTGTTTCTTCAGTGCCACCGTCTCTAATCCGTACATCATGGCCGGCCTCACCACTGTTTTGTAAACTTTGCCCTTCATCCTAGCAGAGAATCTTCTGTCACATAACACACCAGACACCTTTCGCCAGCTGTTCCAACCTGCTTGGACCCTTTTATTCACTTCCTTACCACACTCACCATTGCTCTGGATTGTTGACCCTAAATATTTGAAGTCGTCCACCCTCGCTATCTCTTCTCCCTGTAGCCTCACACTTCCCCCTCCACCCTTCTCATTCACGCACATATATTCTGTTTTACTTCGGCTAATCTTCATTCCTCTCCTTTCCAGTGCATGTCTCCATCTTTCTAATTGTTCCTCTGCATGCTCCCTGCTTTCACTGCATATCACAATATCATCTGCGAAAATCATGGTCCAAGGGGATTCCAGGAAGGGGCTCAGAGCTGATCCCTGATGCAGTCCCACCTCCACCTTAAATTCCTCTGTCACACCTGAGGCACACCTCACCATTGTTCTGCTGCCATCGTACATGTCCTGGACTATTTTAACATACTTCTCTGCCACACCAGACTTACGCATGCAGTACCACAGTACCTCTCTTGGTACTCTGTCATAGGCTTTCTCTAGATCCACAAAGACACAATGTAGATCCTTCTGACCTTCTCTGTACTTTTCCACTAGCATCCTCAAGGCAAATAATGCATCTGTGGTACTCTTTCTAGGCATGAAACCAAACTGTTTCTCGCAGATACTCACATCTGTCCTGAGTCTAGCCTCCACTACTCTTTCCCATAACTTCATTGTGTGGCTCATCAACTTTATTCCTCTATAGTTCCCACAGCTTTGAACATCCTCTTTGTTCTTAAAAATGGGAACTAGAACAGTTTTCCTCCATTCTTCAGGCATCTTTTCGCCCGTTAGTACTCTGTTGAATAAGTTGGTCAAAAACTCCACAGCCATCTCTCCTATTTTCATCCTTTGTAGTGCCTTTCTGACTTCCCCCTTAGTAATCGTTGCCACTTCCTGGTCCTTCACACTTGCCTCATCAACTCTCCCTTCTCTCTCATTTTCTTCATTCATCAACATCTCAAAGTATTCTTTCCATCTATTTAGCACACTACTGGCACCAGTCAACACATTTCCATCTCTATCCTTAATCACCCTCCCAGAAAATGTTCTTAAAGGAGAAATCCAGTGCTTTGCATAAACTGTGTATCCAATAGGTCATGTGATATGTATCCGATTTTGACAATGTGATGTTAAATCCTCTCTCATTTAATAGGGTTAGCTGCCCGGTAACACAAGGTTTTTATATGTATGGCTAAAGTGGCTGCTGCCCCCAAGTCTGGTCCTGGGCTGGGATAGTAACTTTCGGCTCCTAATCTGGTGTCGTTCGTCTCTATGGCAATGCCTGGGAGAGGATGCCACGAGCCGGTTTTCTGCGTACAAAGATCAAGGACAGCCACCGTGCTACACAACACATCCTTGTCTGATTAGCAAATGGACAACAATTTGTCTGTTGATTAAATGTATAAGGTCATATTTAAGCAAATAATGAAAGTACAATAAAAGTAAAATAGTTTTCAGTGTCCAAACACAGCAAACTCAAAAGGGAAATCCAGTGCTTTGCATGAAGAGTGTATCAATAGGTCATGTAATATGTACCCTATTTTGACCATGTGATGTTAAATCCTCTCTCATTTAATAGTGTTTTGAGAAGATTTTTATTGACAATTATGAATTTTCAGGGACGCTGCCATTTTCGCGAGTCACATGACCTACGTGCGGGGATGTGACATGTACGGTGCCGCAACAAAGGCTCGATTACATGGGACACCATTTATGCCCAACGGCGATTTCTCGGATTTATCCTCCTCCGATGAAGAAATCGCAGTCTCTGTTGATCGGGAAGGTACATACAGATTTGAACCTGTGGCTGTAAATGTTGAATATTCGGATGGTTCTTCGGGCGGAATGATGTGGACTCTTGACTACTCTAAGGCCTACGCGCGGGACATAAGTGTGTAAACAAAGGCCCCCGGAGCTCCGGGTTTCTTCAGACGGGAATGACGCGGAGTCTGACAAGCGAGCGCCGGCTGCAGATCACGAGCCGAGCTTCCATGCGGCGGAGCTTTAGCCGAAGCTAGGCTAAAGGCCTCCGCCGCCGAAGCTAGGCGAAAGGCCTCCGCCGCCGAAGCTAGGCGAAAGGCCTCCGCCGCTGGAACTCAGCTAACGGCCTCCCCGGACGTCGTGGCCCGCCTTCGCCGGCACCATGGGTTCAGACTGCTGGCGATAAATCCAGGGGTGCTGCATCACGCACTGCAGATGGTCTGGATAATCTGCTAATTTCTGATGAAAATGTTGACTCTCATGACAACAAAAACGCTCCTGTTGTTTGGATGAGTATGTCGCATTTGCATGCAGACCTTTGGCTATAATTAAAAATCTGTACATATTCACCAACGTCTACAGCTCAAAGACCCATATCAGTCAAGTAAACAGAACCATCCACCCCATTTATGTCTGTTTTAAGCATTTAGTTCCCCCCAAAAAAACAAGATACTGTTTTACAGCTTTCAGTGTAAAGGTTTGCGGTTTTGCTCATGACATCTTGGGAAAATTGTGACTAAAATGGGGTTTGGACAGGTTTGGGTACTGTCTTTTTATGCCATCAGAAGCAAGTTATGACAGCTGTTGCTCTCAAATTAAAGTGTCAAACTTTTAAACGGATTTGCTTCATTAAAATGCTTATTTGTGAAAATATACCAACTTATACTGTGGACTATGTTTTCAGCCTCTGTGTTTTGGTGCAATAATAAACAAGCCTTGTATACGCAAAATAGTTGTCACGGTTGTCAGGTTGTTGTGTACCTATTTATTAAAGACATGGCGTTCGCATCATTTTGAAACAAGACCAAAAACTCTTCTAGGTATCGAAGCCTTTGCTATTCATCAGTTTATGACTAAATAAACAAAACAACAACTTCACAAATGCCTACCAGTCTTTGTTTCCAACACGAGGCCTGTCCTCCCTGCGTCAGACTGCCGGGTCGGCAACGTCCTCCCCAGCTATTTTGTCTATTCGAATGTGTGTGCTATCAAACTGGCTCAAATTGATCACCTTTAACCTCTTTATAAAGCTCGTATTCTTCACAGTCTTCATGGGACACTTCAGAATCATGTTCATCGCTCAAATTATTGGAAAATTCATCATCATTCTTACAATGGATTCCAATGGCCGCCATGCTGTTTATCTCAACGTCTGACGTAACGTCCCTTCTCGGGCTTTTGCCTTTTTCCGGTGAATCCAGCAATGTGTGATCATTTTTTGCGGACAATCGAAAAATAAAAATGTTTCCTTCATAACGGATTTCAGATTCCAATTCAGCATAAAAAACTGTGCAATATAAGCAAGAGGTCCACTGACTCTCCATACCCTTTAAGTGATAGTTTTTTGATTATGTAGTTACAATACTGTACCACCTCACTGTTTCACGAGCATGCGACAAGGTATTGCACCCAAATGCAGGACTTAGAGGCAGTGACATGATGTTGGGGGTCGTCCAGGCAAAGGTCATACACAGGTAAACTCCAAAAATGCAGAGGCATAAAAACACGTGGGAACAGGCAAGGTCCAAAAAACATGAAAATGAGGTCTGATTACTTCCAGGCAAAAACAATGCTTGACTTAGCTGTGATGGCACAGGAACACTGGCTGTTACAACGAGGCAAATACACGAGAGGTATACTCATGCAAACTAGTCAAGCACAACAAAGTGGCAACAGAGAATCAAAAACACATGGTTACTTAGTGTCAATAAGGTGCAGGTGTGGAGCTTCTGCCGGAAGCCAGGGCCCTGGCTCGCCAATTTTCATCATTAGCCAAAATAAATTTTCATTAGCTACTTTTCTATCATCCGAGCCAGAAAATAGCCAATCACATGCTGGTCAAACTGCGGTCTACTAACATGACTAATACTCTTTCTTGTTCTTCAGGTTACTTGCATACAAATAACTTTCAGACGTAAATGTGATACAAGGAATTATATTTTTATTGGTAACTGAATCTAATAAACATTATGAATGGCAGAGATGTGTCATAAAAATAAAAAAAAAGTTTCTCATTCCTCTTCTATACTCTGACTGTAGAAAATAACATCACTGTTCAACACTTAAGTTTTTGCATGATTCCTGGCATAAAGATTATCCTGTTTTTACTGCTCACCCATTTACAGAAACTTTTGTCAAAATCAAACAACTCTTCTTCAGGGCCTTCAATTTAAATGATTAACAGTTCATTTACACTTTCTTTTTTGAGACAGTTCCTTAAGGACGTCAGTTAATGTTGCATCTTTTTGGGATTTGGGAGGAAACCTGAGTGCCCGGAGGAAACCCACCCAGGCACGGGGAGAACATGCATCCTTCACACAGGCGGGTCCGGGATCGAGACAGGGACCTCAGAATTATGAGGCCAACGCTTTACCAGCTAAACCGCCGTGCCGCCCTCAATACACCATTGGCAGAAAAAATTAAGAGTCCCTGAATTTCAGCCACTTGAAATTAGAAAACCATTCCTGGCAAATCTTTCACCCCTGCCCTGCATGGGGAGTAGTTTTTCCCGACAGCAGACAAAGTTGTGTTGGGCATCTTTCCCACGTAATGGGCATCTGTCAAAGTTGGCAGCTAACTAGCTCAATTTATACCACCGCCATCCATTGTTTTTCGAAATATAATCCCAAAGACTTGTAAATTTTCGGAAGCATCTACAGGTAGCATGAACCGATGGCGAGAAAGCATAGGTTTGACGCAGAACCTGGATGCAGTCATCGCCGATGGAAAGAATTATTTGCTCAACTTCTGGTATAGCTGCATCTGCTGAGGCGTGGTGGAGCACCGCCGAGGCATGGTTGGGAGACTGCGGATGGTGACGCTGGTCGAGCACCGAGGAGGAATGGTCGAGAGGTGGTAACTGCTGCTGTTAATTATTTCTGGTGAGTCATTCGAGGTGCCTGTGGATGGTCCTCAAAAGGACTAGACATGCATGTGGGGGGCTTTGTAGTCCTCCGTTCAAAGAGAAGAAGAAGTAGAAGAAGATGACAAGAGAATGTCGGGAGCAAATGATGACAGGGTGATAGTATTGGAAATAGAGGGTGTGCTGTGACCAGCCTGCGCCACTGGGGCCAGTGGTAGAGAACCCGAGCGGAAACTGCAAAGGAGGCCTTGAAGTCCCTTTGAATATCAGGTCTGGAGCAGGTCCTGTGGAACCCTCATTGGCAGGTGGTCCAGGTGATCGGAGCAAAGTCACAGGGAAAAGGGCGTGTCCCACGGCGTGAGTTAGAGTGAAGTGACCAGGCGTCGTGAGGCTCCCTACCACGAGAAGGTACCTAGATTTTGTCCCGGCCTTGTTGTCGAGCAACGAGAGAAATTGTGGGTAATTAAGTTGGTGGTTTCTGGCTGGGACATATCTGTTAGGTCGGGCATGGTCATCCATTTCTCCCAGATGGCCAACGTCATTGACAGGTTTCTTACAATCAGGGGGTTCCACTGGCGGTGTATGGATATGGTGGAAATTGTAGATGACGTGCTCCGCAGTCTTGTCCCCCAGGCTGCATTTTCTGCAGATGGTGTCAACCGCCCTGCTGATCTTGGCCAAACCAGTACTTCAGGGCGGGGTGATGACCACACTATAGCCGACTCAATGTCACTTGGTCTTTGTCCGTAAGCCATTACTGCTTGGCGGTCGATCTGGCTGCCTTGGTCGCTGTAGATTCACTGTGTTCATTCATGGGACGCCAGGCTGCTCCTTGCCATGTCATAATGGTGGTCGACTTCGGTTTGGTTAGCAACCGATCCAGCTTTCGCCTGGGCATCTGCTAGCTCGTTGCCGACCATAAAGCAGTAACTAGGGCACCAAGTGAAGGTCACCTGGCACCCACGCTCTCTGAGCTCCGACAGGAGTATGAGAATATTTTGTTCGTTGTTGCTCTTGAGGGTGTTTGACGAGTACATTGTCTGGATGGGAAGGAGACAGGAAAGGCCGTCACTGACCACTCGGGCTTTCAGGATGGTGTCGTCTGCCCGGATGATTTGCAACGCCTTGGCCATTGCTTTGATCTCTGCTTGGAATGGCAAAGGAGCGGTGGACATGGGGGTCACTTGGATGGCCAGTAGTGACGACGATTCCACCACCGCCTGTTGTGGTACCACTCATTGCTGATCCATTTGTGTAGAGGCCCATGTTCAAGGTGTCCCATCCTTCCTCCAGTCAATGAAGGGCCCACTTCTTCTCAATCTTCAGCGAGCTCACACCCCGATACAGTTTGACAAACACGTCCCCCTTCTGCTTCGGGCTGACAAAGCTGCTGCTGCTGGTCACATCTCCTGACTTACTGCCGGTATTCTGGAAGATGTTCCCACTTGTCTCCAACAAGGATGGGAGAAGTTCTGGCCGCTGGGGGGGGATTGGATGCTCCAAAGATGGATTTCCAGGTCTCATGGGCCTTCTGGCAGCAGCTGGTCTTTTTGGTTCATTGATTTACTTCTTGCTGCACAATTTCAAACCATGGCTTTGAGGGGGGAAGCCGTTTCAACTTTTCAACCACAATGGCGCTCAGCTGTGTTGCTCTCGGGGTGACTGTCGGCAGGTCCGCCTCTTCTGAAGTGGTTTTGGCTTTGCCCATGACGGCTCAACCTGCAAAGTGCTGACACGTTTCTCGGTTTTCCATCGTGGTTGATGAGACCCATGGGAGCCAAGGTGGTGCTGCGTATTCGACTTGCCCCCAACCCGTGCCGATGTAATTTGAGCGTAGAGTCCGCTTGTCGTAGCTCCACTCTGTTGTCGCTAGGCACCTCAGGACTCCCGCCTGGCGTTGTAGCTTCCCGCCGATGGTTGCTGTGTGGTGTGTAGAGGTAGCTGGTGGCCATACGTCATGCCCAGGAATTTAGGGTGGGGATTGTACTTCACTTCAACGGTTGGCCGTTTAGCTGAAAAGATGGGCGCCAGCTGGCCTTGCCTGTGTTGGTGCTGAAGAAGGGGCATTCTGATTTTTGGACTCAGAGTTCCATTTTCCAGCGTCAATTTCATGTCTCAATATGGTTCAGCGACTGTTGTAGTGCCTGGTGGAGGTACGAGGCTCTGGCTCCAAACAGCAACGTCAGGCTAACGTGTGAGATTTTGAGGTTGGTGGTTAGATTATTGATGTAAAAGAAGAACGGGAGTGGTGAGAGAACCAACCCCTGGGGGAGGCCCTGCTTCAATGTAACTATCTTGCTCTTTTCGTGACAAACGTCACCCAGGTGAGTCTCTTAGAAAGCCATGATTGTATCCACCAGACTATTTTCCTCGGTACTCCTATTTGGTGCATCTTGAAAAGGAGCGCATCCTGCCACACTTTGTCATAGGCTCGAGAGTAATCAATCAGTGCCAGCACCATTCTTTGCATTGGTTGGTGTTAGAAGCCATCGCTGTGACAAGCGAAGTAGCTGATCTTCTGGAGAGTGGCCAGCTCAAAAGCACGCTTGGTTAGGGCTGAATAGGTTCGTTGTCTCAGCAATGTAACAGAGGCGATACGTCACCAGCCTCTCCATAACCTTCCCTATCGTTGAGTGAGGGAGATCGTTCTGTAACTGTCAAACTGTTGGTGATCCTTTCCGGCCTTTAGAACTTGTCTGACATCAGCTTCTCTCCATGGCTGAGGGATTTGCGTGGATGCCCAGGAGTCATTGCAGATCCTCATGAGTGGTAATGGGGCTGAGGTGGCGTAGGAACCGAGGGTGGATTTGGTCAGGTCTGGGTGGTTTTGTTGGATTTAGACAACGCTGCTTCGATCTCCTTTAGGGTGAAGTCGCCACAAGCCTCGGAATCTATTAGTTCTTTTCGCTGTCAGCTATTGAGAATCTTCTTCATGCTGCAATCTTCCTTCTCAATCTTCAGCAAGCTCACACCCCGATACAGTCTAACAAACACGTCCGCCTTCTGCTTCGGGCTGATAAAGCTGCTGCTGCTGGTCGAGCACCGCCCAGTTATGGTTGAGAGGTGGCGGCTGCTGGTGTTGTGCGAGCACTGCCGATGCGTGGTCGATGGGTGGCGGCTGCTGGTCGAGCACTGCCAAGGCTTGGGCGAGAGGCGACGGCTGCTGGTCGAGCACTACCAAGGCGTAGATGAGAGGCGGCTGGGGTTCATGCACTCCCGAGATATGAGCGAGAGGCGGCTGCGGCTCTGGCGCCGCTGAGACATGAGCAAGAGGCGGCTGTGGATCAGGCACCCCCGAGATATGAGCAAGAGGCAGCTGTGGATCAGGCACCGCCGAGACATGACAGTGATGAAAGTCTTCTGGATTTTCCTGGAATTCCGGATTTTCAAATTTTCACAAAAATTCCTCTGGAAAATTGAGGAAAAATAGCCTGAAATGAATCCGGGTATTAGTTGACAACATTGAACATGCGTTTGAGTTCGATGTTTTGCTTTCATGAGCGTAGCCATGTTGAGGCACTAACATGAGTAACAGTAACGCCCCTCCCCTCGCATTCTCTCAAGACGTCGCTTATCAAGACGCCGATGAGACATGAGCAACTAGTGGATGGCATGCGCTGGGCGCTGCCGCTGAACCAAGGCAGAGAGAGCGACTGCATTTCATAAACTGCCAAATCAGAAGTGAAAGACTGCAGCCATATGTCGCGTACCGCTGCCGGAGAGCATTGCGGCAGCCATGGGTTGAGTCTCGCCGAGGCATAAGCAATCGACGGCCACGGGTTGAACGCCACCCCTGGAGCGAACAAGCAAAGGTTGGTCGTCGTGGACCTGGCGCCAATGAAACAGGGGAGAGAGGTGAACGACATGATCTGGGCGTCACCTGAACAAAAACAAGGGGCGGCAGCCAGTCGATTAATCTTCTCTTCTGATCCCGGTCCACAAGAACTGCAACCAATGAGGCAAACTCATTCATCATTGAATTCCTCCGCTCACATTGATCCTTGAAAAGGAGTTTAAAGGCAGCAGATTCTTTGGCCCGCTCCATTTGAAGTTCAGCAAATTCTTCATTCCACTGGGCGTGAAGTTTCGGGTTTATCGTGTCAGAGTCCGCTGGGTCCATGCATGGCCAGTTCGTTCTGTCACGAGCATGCGACAAGGGGTTGGACAGGACTCAGGGGCAGTGACATGATGTTGATGTGATCTTATTCCAAGCAGGTAAGCAGTCCAAAAAGACACAAAAACATGTGGCAGAAAGCAAGGTCCAAAAAACATGAAAACGAAGTCGGATTACTTCTAGGCAAAAACAAAACTTAGCTGGGATGGCACAGGAGTGCTGGCCGTGAGAAGGAGGCGGATACACAACGAGAGGCTCGTAAACTCACGCAGACTAATGCAGTCTCAAGCACAATGAGCTGGGAACAGAATAAATAACAGAAGGCGTATATGCCTGGCCTAATTAGCGTCGATAAGGTATAGGTGTGTAGTTGCTGCTGCGTTGTTTCCCAGCGCAAGCTTCCTCCACAGTGCTTGAGAAGTGGTGACTACGTGTGCACATTTATCCTTTTAGGGAACCCCTGGGAGGAATCATCTCCTATTTCGACAGACTGGAATCGACAGATGTGGTGTTAAAAATGTACCATGTTGGAGCTTAACCTGCACTCTTCCATGCTTTCCTCTGTAGCCTCATCTTCTCACTCTTCTATGTACCACAGAGTGGGGCGACTTCCCTTGGAAATTGTACCCTCTCTGTTATAACAGAGGATGTATTTACTGAAAATGCATGTGTTTGACAATAAAGATGATTCTTCTGATGCGCTAGTTATCAGACGCTATAGCTAATAACGTCTTTAGCTGGTGTTTATTTTTGCATCCATTAATACTGCAGCTCTGCTCAAATTTTGGCCTTGCAAGATAGTGGTACTGTGTAAGCCGGTCATTGCATGTGAGGAAAGAAAATGGTGACACTTCATCCTGGTAGTTCTAAAGTCTTAGGTGGAAAAACTTGATGTCAAGGCAGTAAAATAAGCTACACTGACAAAATCATAACTCCTTCCTTTAAGACAAAATTATAGTGTGATAATAGAGATCTTTCAAATTATCACTCCCATATAAATACATACAGAATTACTTATAATTCTCCGAGGCAAGGTATAGGCAGCTGTTATGATGTTTTATCACTCAATTGTTCTCTTACAGAGAATGCACTTGATTGTGAAGCCGGGGTTACCAATGATATTAGCGGGGTCCTGCTCTCCCTGTGTGGTGATGTCGATATCAGCTATTGGTGTAACTGACACTGCCGACAAGAATAAGGACCACAGTGCCAAGCTTTTTGAGTTTCTAACCCGAGAGCTTACTCTGACTGAAGACAGGTAAGTACCTGAGCTAATCGTGCATATTGACTTTCAACATCTTGGGCAATACATTTTATGCATTGTTTTTAACAAATGTGTTTTTGTCTTTAGTATTTATTTTATACCTTCCACTTTTGTATGCACTGAAACAGGAGACACACTCCTCTTTCGTTGTACAATGACGAAAATAAGGATTTGAACACCGTGCTATATTGCAAGTTCTCCCACTTAGAAATCATGGAGGGATCTGTAATTTTCATTGTAGGTGCATTTCCACTGAGAGAGAGATTAATTGAAAAATAAAAATCCAGAAATCACAATGTACAATTTTTTTTAAAACGGTTTATTTGTGTGATACAGCTGCAAATAAGTATTTGAAAACCTGAGAAAAACAATATTAACATTTGGTAGAGCAGTCTTTGTTTGCAATTACAGAGGTCAAACATTTCCTGCAGTTCACTTGGTTTGCACACACTGCAGGAGGGATTTTAGCCCACTCCTCCACACAGATCTTCTCTACATCAGACAGGTTTCTGGGCTGTCGCTGAGAAACACAGAGATTCAGCTCCCTCCAAAGATTTTCAATTAGGTTTATGTCTGGAGAGTGGCTAGGCCACACGAGAACCTTGATATGCTTCTAACGGAGGCACTCCTTGGTTTTCCTGCCTGTGTGCTTCGGGTCATTGTCATGTTGAAAGACCCAGCCACGACCCATCTTCAATGCTCTGACTGAGGGAAGGAGGTTGTTCCCCAAAATCTCACAATACATGACCGCGATCATCTTCTCCTTAATACAGTGCAGTCGTCCTGTCCCATGTGCAGAAAAACACCCACAAAGTATGATGCTACCACCCCCATGCTTCACAGTTCGGATGGTGTTCTTGGGATGGAACTCATCATTCGTCTTCCTCCAAACACGGCGAGTGGAATTATGACCAAAAAGTTCCATTTTGGTCTCATCTGACCACTAAACCTTCTCCCATGACTCTTCTGTATCATCCAAATGGTCATTGGCAAACTTAAGACGGGCCTTGACGTGCTGGTTTAAGCAAGGGAATCTTCCGTGCCATGCATGATTTCAAACCATGACGTCTGAGTGTATTACCAACAGTCACCTTGTAAACGGTGGTCCCAGGTCTTTTCAGGTCATTGTCCAAATCCTGTTGTGTAGTCCTGGGCTGAGTCCTCACCTGTCTAAGGATCATTGAGACCCCACGAGGTGGTATCTTTCATGATGCGCCACTCCAATTGAGATTTACCGTGATGTTTAGCTTCTTCCATGTTCTAATAATTGCTCCCACAGTGGACCTTTTTTCACCAAGGTGCTTGGCAATTTCTCCGTCGCCCTTTCCAGCCATGTGGATTTGCACAATTTTGTATCTGGTGTCTCTGGACAGCGCTTTGTCTTGGCCATGTTACAAATTTGAGTTTACTAATTGTATGGGGTGGACAGGTGCCTTTGTGCAGCTAACAACCTCACACAGGTGCATCTGTGTCAGGATAATTCATGGAATGGAGGTGTACTTTTAAAGGCGGACAAACAGGTCTTTGAGGGTAAGAATTCTAACTGATAGACAGGTGTTGAAATACATATATCCAGCTGTACCACACAAATAAATCGTTAAAAAAATCATACATTGGGATTTCTGGATTTTTCTTTTTAGATTATCTCTCTCACAGTGGACATGAACCTACAAAGAAAATTTCAGACCCCTCCATGATTTCCAAGTGGAAGAACTTGCAACATAGCAGGGTGTTCAAATACTTACTTTATTCACTGTATAGTGACAAAAATGGCAACCTATTCTATTTTGTTATACATGTATACCTCACCATAACTTTACCTCACGATCCATGACAATTACTTCCTTTAAACCAAAGAGGTCAAGCATGGAAATTAAAAATGTGTTTTTTAACACAAACAACAAACATTCTCTGAATCAATTCAGCTCATGCCCAGTGCGGGGCACTTTGTTTGTGATTCACAAAATATGGGCACAGGCATAACTCTGTCAAACGACAACTGAGTGGTGACCAAAGCAAGAAGTTTCAGTGCAGCGACATTTCCGGCGTTCAAATCTCACGTTTGTGGTAATTTCTTTATTGCCCGTGTAAATCCGGAACACTGGAAATGGACAAAATTACAGGTTTTTTCCAAAGCAACTAAAACTTGTTCATTCAAAAAGTCACAATACCGCCAACAGGTCTCAGTGATTGAGTGATTGTTAAAGATGTCCCTTTGACATTTTGGCATTTGGGTGGTTTTCCCTCCTGCTCAATTTGTTTTCACACAGCTTCTCAGCAGAGTGAGGTCCACCACCACCTTTCCAAAAAGTTATCGTTCAAATTTCTGCAACATTTCCAAGAGGAAGGAAATAAAGTTTACACAAGCTACTCCTCCCCTTTAACCCTTACCTTATCGTGGTGGATGGAGTTTGTGTGTCCCAAGGATCATAGGAGCTAAGTTGTTTGGGGCTTTCTAACCCTGGCAGGGTCACCCATGGACAACAGGTTCTAGGTGAGGGACCAGACAAAGCACAGTCGAAAGACCCCTATAAAGTATGAAAATATTGGAAAACATTTACCCTTGTTAGGACACTGGTCACCAGGGCCCCCCTCTGGAGCCAGGTCTGGAGGTCTGGGTGGTGGGACAGGGTAAAAGTGTGTCTCCGTTGCCATAGACTCACCACCTCTGGGTGGGACCATAGGGGTAAGATAAAGTTTTGGCTGGGTGGTGGCCAAAGGCAGGGACATTGGTGACGTGAACCCGGGCTACACAATCTGGCACTAGGGTCCTGGAACATCACTCCTCTGAAAGGGAAGGATCCAGAGATCATGTGTAAGGTTGAGAAGATCTGATTTGATATCGTCGGGCTCGCCTCCACACAGTTTTTGCTGTGGTACCAGTCTTCTTGACAGGTGTTGGACTCTCTCCCACTCTGGAGTTATCCACGTTAAAAGGCATAGAGCGGGTGTGGTTGTACTTGTTGCTCCCCAGCTCAGCACCTGAAAATTGGGGCGGGACACATCCTGACTGTTGTTTGTGCCAATGCACCAAACGGGAGTTCAGAGTACGTTTTTTAAGTCCTTGAAGTGGATACTGTGCAGCGCTCCCACTGGGGACCCCATCATTCTGCTGGTGGACTCTATGCTAGCATTGGCAATGATAGTGAGACCTGGAAGAGGTCATTGGGAGAAACGGGCCTTCCAAACGGAACCTGATGAGTTGGCTCTGATGGTTGGGGAAGATGCCAGCCCAACCTGGCAGGCCAAACATGTTGTGTGGGTCTGTTGGAAACGTCAGGCACAATCTTCTGTCAGAAGGAATTTTAACTCCCACCTCTGGCAAAACTTTAACTATGTCCTGAGGGAAGCATCGGACATTGAATTCGAGTCGACCATGTTCCGTACCTCCATTGCTGACAGGTGGGAAGTGCCCGGAACTCCTTAAGAGGGAGGCATCCGAATCAGATATTCCAGCCAATTCAACTGACTCTTCTGCTGTGGAGGAGCAACAGTTCAACTCGGAGCCCCTACTCTTAGGATCGACTTCCTCACCGTATCCCTAAGGGAGAGCCCGGAAACTATGTAGAGGAAACAGATTTTGGCCGCTTGTATCTCGGATATTGTTCTTTCGGTTATGACTCACAACTCGTGACCATTAGTGAGGGTAGGAATATAGATTGACTGAGAAATTGAGTTATGCCTTTTGACTTAGCTCCCTTGACATTTCGGCATGAACAGGTGAAGCGGCTCTTAGCTCTTCAGAATGGTGCTTTTTCTTTTTTCATTTTTTTCGACGTTACTTGTGGATTTCTGCAAAGCCACCGTCACATAGAGCTTCCAGGACCTGATTGATCTGGGACTGAAGCACAATTCATCAATAATAAAGGAATATCAAAAGGAAACCAATATTCCAGAGGACATCGCGAGACCACCAGGATCTCCGTGAATAGCCGCTCTCAGCAAGCGACTGAGAAGGCAGAGGGAGCAGAAACAAAAGCGAAAATGTCGGGCGGGCCTTCCTGCTAAGATAAGAAAGCAACCTGCAACAGACCTGCGCTTCCAAGCATCTTTTTGACCAACACAAAATGGACAAATAAGAATTATTTTTTATTTATTATTTTCATCACGATAGACGTGGCTACATCTGGGAATTCCCGACGCTGCAGTTTTGCAAACAGGCCACACGCTACATCGACAGGACAGAACCGAAGCCTCAGCTAAGTCTGGGGGGCTTTGTGTCTATTTGCACAATGATTGGTGTTCTAACAACAGGATTATCTACACCCACCGTTTTCATTATTTAGATGTCCTTGCAGTCTCGTGCAAACCCTTTTTATATACTGAGGGAGCTAAAAGTGGTCATTGTGGTAGCTGTCTGTATCCCGCTGGATGCTAACGTTATCACAGCATTTAGCCATCTGCTCGTGACGGTAAACAAAGAGCAGCATGCCTACCCCAACGGAGTATTTATTGTTGCTGGTGACTTAAACCAAGCATGTTTTAAGACTGTCTTACCCAAATTCATCCAGTATGTGACGTGCCCCACCAGAGGAGACAAAACACTGGACCATGTTTACTCTAACATTAAACATGCATATAGGGCCTCCCCCATCTTGCTGGATCCAATCATGTGTACGCCACCCCCACATGCACCCCCCTACAAAAACAAACAAGGCCTCAAACAAAGACAATTACATGGCCTGAGAATGCACTGTCTCGGCTGGAGGACTGTTTTTCATGCACTGCTTGGGAATTATTTGAACACCAGAACCTCCAGGAACATACAGATACTGTTCCGTCTTACATCAAAAACTGCATAGACAGTGTGACTGTCAATAGATGGATCTGGGTTTTCCCCAACCAAAAACCCTGGTTGACTCGAGAGACCAAGTCACTCCTGAGACCCTGCAACGCCGTCTTCACGTCAGGGCACAAGGCACAGTACAGCACTGCCAGAGCCGACTTAAAGAGAGGCATCAGAGTGGCCAAGGCGGCCTACAAAAGAAAAATTGAGGAGTGCTTCACAGAAAGCAATTAAAAAAAGATGTGTGAGGGATTACAGCCCATCAAAAACTACAACAGAAATAAGATGTGTGCCAGAAATACAGATGCTTTGCTGGCAGAGGAACAAAACCGTTTCTTTGCCCGTTTTGAGGCGGACAGATCAAATCCAGGCTCATCACCTCCCCATCAGCAGCACACTGATGCTTCAAGAACATGAAGTGGGAGGTGTGCTCAGGACTGTAAACACCAGGAAAACTGCTCTCTCAATCGCGCTCCACACTGCATTGAGCCACCTGGAATGCCAAGGGAACTACGTCAGGATACTTATAGACTTTAGCTCAGCCTTTAAATACCATCATCCCAGCCATTTTGGTTGACAAACTCTCCCTGCTTGGACTATCTCCTTTCATCTGCTGCCGGATTAAAGACGTTTTCACAAACCGTCCACAGTCTTTCAGACTTGGCCCACACCTCTCTTCTTCAATCACCCTCAGCACCAGGTCCCCCCCCCAAAGTTTCCCTCTGCAACCCTCTCTGTACACATATGATTGCATACTAGCCCATCCCGGCACCTCCATCATCAAGTTTGCTGATGATACCACCATTATCGGGCTCATATCAAAAGGAGATTAGTCTGCGCACAGAGACGAAATTAGAAAATTGTCAAAGTGGTGTTCTGCAAACAAACTCGCACGAAACACCACAAAGATGAAGGAAATCATCTTGGACTTCTGGAAGTGTGGCATGGACCCGGTTCCACTGCTCATCAATGGGGAGTGTGTGGAGAGGGTCCACTCCTTCAGATTTCTGGCAGTGTACATCACCACCAAACTCAACTGGACTGTAAATATCACGGCATTGGTGAAAAAGGCCCAACAGCGACTCCACTTCCTGGGAGTGCTCAGGAAAAACAACGCGAAGTTAAGCTACTGCTGGTTTTCTACAGAACCACCATGGAGAGCATCCTCACATACTGCATCACAGTGCGGTATGCTGGATACACTGAAGCAGACCGGAAAGCTCTGCAAAGAGTGATCAACAGTGCCTGTAGATCACTGGGTGCTCTTGGCCCTCCCTAGATGACATTATAAACTCCTGCTATCACAGCAGAACCACTAACATTATAAAGGACGCTTCAAATCCTCGTCACCACCTGTTTGACCTGCTGCCCTGTGGCAAAGTCAACTGATGATGATACAAAGAATTCACCTGTGTGTAATCAAGTCTCCATATAAATGCACCTGCTCTGTCATAGTCTCAGGGTTCTGTTTAAAGTGGAGAGCATCATGAAGACCAAGGAACACACTAGGCCGGTCCAAGATACTGTTTTGGAGAAGTTTAAAGCTGAATTTGGATGCAAAAAGATATCCCAAGCTTTAAACACCTCAATGAGCACTGTGCAAGCAATCATATTGAAATGGTATCAAGACCACTGCAAATCTACCAAGACCCGGCCATCCCTCTCAACTTTCACCTCGAACAAGGAGAAGACTGATCAGAGATGTAGCTAAGAGGCCCCTGATCACTTTGCATGAACTGCAGAGATCTAAAGCTGAGGTGGGAGAGTCTGTCCATACGACAATAATTAGTCGTACAGTCTCTCGATGTGCAAAACTGATAGAGACATAACCCAAGCAACTTGCAGCTGTAATTGCAGCAAAAAGTGGCGCTACAAAGTATTAATGCAAGGGGGCCCAATAATATTGCACGCCCCACGATTGTGTCCCACTTGTTGGTGATTCTTGACAAAAAAAAAAATGTGGCGAAAGGTTGAAAAGTTCAAGGGGGCCGAATACTTTCACAAGGCACTGTAACAGTACTGTAGGTGTAATATTATGCAACTACACTTTTGTCTGCTCTTCTTGGTTTTCATAATGTTGCCCAAGCCTGGACAGGGAGTATATGACTGAAAAATCTTCTTTTCCTTTCGGCTTGTCCCGATAGGGGTCGCCACAGCGTGTCATCTTTTTCCATCTAAGTCCATCTAATGCATCTTCCTCCCTTACACCCACTGTCCTCGTGTCTTCCCTAACAACATCCATCAACCTTTTCTTTGGTCTTCCTCTCACTCTTTTGCCTGGCAGCTGCATCCTCACCAGCCTTCTACTAATATACTCACTCTTGCCTCTGGACATGTCCAAACCATTGAAGACTGCTCTCTCAAACCTTGTCTCCAAAACATCCAAGTTTAGCTGTTCCTCTTATGAGCTCATTTCTAATCTTATCCATTCTGCTCACTCCGAGCGAGAACCTCAACATTTTAATTTCTGCCACCTCCAGTTCTGCTTCCTGTTGTTTCTTCAGTGCCACCGTCTCTAATCCGTACATCATGGCCGGCCTCACCACTGTTTTATAAACTTTGCCCTACATCCGAGCAGAGACTCATCTGTCACATAACATACCACACACCTTCTGCCAGCTGTTCCAACGTGCTTGGACCCGTTTCTTCACTTCCTTACCACACTCACCATTTCTCTGGATTGTTGGCCCAAGTATTTGAAGTCGTCCACCTTCGCTCGCTTTTCTTCCTGAAGCCTCACTATTCTCCCTTCACCCGTGTCATTCACACACATATATTCGTTTACTTCGTCTAATCTTCATTCCTCTCTTTTCCAGTGCATGCCTCCACCTTTGTAATTGTTCCTCCACCTGCTCCCTGCTTTCACTGCATATCACAATATCATTGGCGAACACCATGGTCCAAGGGGATTCCAGTCTAACCTCAGCTGTCGGGCTATCTATCACCACAGCAAACAGGAAGGGGCTCAGAGCTGATCCCTGATGCAATCCCACCTTCACCTCACATTCTTCTGTTATTCCTACGGCACACCTAACCACTGTTCTGCTGCCCTCATACATGTCTTGTACTATTCTAACATATTTCTCCGCCACACCAGACTTACGCATGCAGTACCATAGTTCCTCTCTTGGTACTCTGTCATAGGCTTTCCCTAGATCCACAAAGACACAATGTAGCTCCTTCTGATCTTCTCTGTACTTTGGAATTAGCATCCTCAAGGCAAATAATGCATCTGTAGTACTCTTTCTAGGCATGAAACCATACTGTTGCTCGCAGATACTGACTTCTGACCTGACTCTACCCTCCACTACTACATAACTTCATTGTGTGGGTCATGAACTTTATTCCTCTATTGTTGCCACAGCTCTGCAAGTCCCCTTAAGACTGAAAAATACACTATGCAACTATTTATTTAATAATTTTAGCAATAAGGGTGCCTTGATGTATGTATTTTGTTATTTTTACCCAAGATGTTCTATTTTTATTTATAATTTATTTATTCTATTTTATTTGCGCATGCATCTTGTGGTGAAGCACTCATCATTTCGTTGTTCGCACAGTCATGTAATGACATTAAAGGCTTTGGATTTTTACCACACGAGATGCAAAGTCTGCATCACTGCAGACGCTCTCCTGCTCCGTCTATCGATTTCCTGCTCCATTCTTCATTCACTCATAAACAAGAGTCCAGAATACTTGAACTAGGGCAGAATCTCATCCCAGGCCTGGAGAAGTATACCAGCCTTTTCTGACTGAGGACTATGGTCTTACATTTGACAGTTGAGATTCTTATCCCAGCCGATTAACACTCAGCTGGCACCTGCTCCAGTGCGCCCTGGAGATCACAGCTTGATGAAGCCAACAGAACCACGTCATCTGCAAAAAAAAGAGATGTAATACTGAGTCCACCAAACTGGCCCCCCTCGACACCCTGGCTGCACCTCGAGATTCTGTCCATAAAAGTTCTGAATAAAATCAGTGACAAAGTGCGTCCTCGGCGGAGTCCAACTCTCACCCGAAACAAGTCTGACTGACTGCTGGCAATGACGACTAAATCCTGACACCGATCGTACAGGGACAGGAACAGCCTGTATCATGGGGTTCAGTACCCCATACTCACAAAGGACGCCCCACATGACTCTCTGAGGGACACGGTTGAACGCGTTCTCCAAGTCCACATGTACACATGTTGACTGGTTGGGCGAACTCCCATTCACCACCATTGAGCCTTTCGAGGGTGTAGAGCTGGTCCACTGTTCTGTGGCCAGGACAAAAACCACATTGTTCCTCCTGAATTTGAGATTTGACTTCCCAATGGATCCTTTTCTCCAGCACCCCGGAATACACCTAACCAGGCAGGCTGCAAAGTGCGATCCCCCTGTATTTGGAACACACCCTCCGGTCCTGCTTCTTAAAAAGGGGGACCTCCACTCCAGTCTGCCAATCCAGAAGCACTGTCCACGATGTCCACGTGATGTTGCTGAGGCATGTCAATATGGACAGCCACACAACATCCAGAGCCTTTAGGAACTCCGGGCGCATCTCATCCACCCCCGGGTACTTGCCACCAAGGAGCGTTTTTACCACCTCAATGACCTCAATGCCAGAGATATGAGAGTCCACCTCAAAGAACATAGATTCTGCTTCCTCAAGGGAAGGCATTTCAGTGAAATTGAGAAGATATTCAAAGTATTCTCCATGCCGATTCACCATGTCCCAAGTCTAAGTCAGCAGCGCCCCATCCTCATAATACACACTGATGACAGTGCACTGTTTCCCTTCCTGAAATGCAGTGAACCAGAATTTTATCAAAACCATTCTCTATGGCCTCACCAAACTCCTCCCACACCTGAGTGTTTGCCTTTGCGACCACCAAAGCTGCATTCCACTTACTCAACCAGTATTCATCAGCTGCCTCGGGAGTCCCACAGCCCAAAAAGCCCCGATATCACTCCTTCTCCACAATAGAGGCATAGAATATGGTCACACGTCTTCCCCGAAACATGAGCAAAGAAGGTGGGAGTTGTTATTCCTTCGGACAGGGGATTTTGCCAGATATTCCCAGAAGACCCTCACATCACGTTTGGGCCTGCCACATCGGACCGGCATATTCCCCCACCATCATAGAAAACTCACCACGAGGTCATCAGTGGATAGCTCCACCCCTCTTTGCACCCAATTGTCCAATAGATGCGGCCGCAAGTCCAATGACACATTTTACAAAGTCAGCCATCGAAAGTCAACCTAGGGTGTCCTGGTGCCAAGTGCACTTATGGATGCCCATATGTTTCAACATGGTGGTGGTTATGGACATCCTGTTGTGAGCCCAGAATTCCATAAACAGAACAACTCAGGTTCTGATCATAGGGCTGTTCATAATAGCCTGCAGAAGCGCTCTCTCCGAATTTCAACTGATATTAGTAGAACATGATGTAAAATGGTGTTCAATATTTTTCATCAAAAATTCTTGATCTGACAAACTTTATCTGAAGAAAAGTTAAATGCACTGGCCTGTCAAGGAATAAACATGAAGGTCTATACCCGCAATGTTTTGAAAATGCTGAAAGTTTAGTTCAACATAATTGGCGTTAGTGGCAACAAGCTAGCTTCTTTTTCTTTCTTCTTTTCCTTTCGGGTTGTCCCAATTAGGGGTCACCACAGCATGTCATCTTTTTCCATCTAAGCCTATCTTGTGCATTTTCCTCACCAACATCCACAGTCTTCATGTCCTCCCTCACCATATCCATCGACCTTTTCTTTGATCTTCCTCTTGCTCTTTTGCCTGGCAGCTCCATCCTCAGCACCCTTCTACCAATATACTCACTCTCCCACCTCTGAACATCTCCAAACCATCTAAGTCTGCTCTCTCTAACCTTGTCTCCAAAACGTCCAACTTTGGCTGTCCCTCTAATGAGTTCATTTCTAATCCTAGTGGCAACAATCAAGCAATACATTGTAACAAACATTTCTGTCAGCAATCGTGATGTATTGTTATAATCTAGAGTAATTTACGGCGGTATCTATTGTCAATCCATTAATGAAAGCTCGCAGTAGATCTATATCTTCCTAAAGCACGTAAAGGGGAAAAGTTTTCCTTTTCAAGATAACGCGTACCACGGGGAAAATGACCGTTCGCATTTAGATATATGGACAGAGTCAAAGTAAATCACAATCTCATACTTATTATAGTTAGATACTGAAACATTACCTGTGTTATATCCCAGAAATGTTTTCAGTGTAGCTGAATTTCCTTGGACAAGACTCATGTTGATGACTTTCAACGTAAATGCACTCGCCATACGCGAAGAAGCTCTGAACATGCGCTTTTGGCATAACTCAGGGCCCTGGCTCGCCTTTTTTCATCAGCCATATTTTTTTAGTCAAAATAAATTTTCATTAGCTAACTTTTCTATCATCATAGCCAATACTCTTTCTTGTTCTTCAGATTACATGCATACAAATAATTAAGACGTAAATGTGATACAAAGAATTATATTTTCATTGGTAACTGAATCTAATAAACATTAAGAATGACAGAGATGTGTCATAAAAATAAAGTTTCTCAGTCCTCTTCTGTACTCCTGACTGTACAAAATAACATCACTGTTCAACACGAGGTTTTTGCATGATTCCTGCCATAAACATTCTCCTCTTTTGACTGCTCACCCATTTACAGAAACATTTAGCAAAATCAAACAATTATTCTTCAGGGGCTTCAATTTTAACAATTAACAGTTCATTTACACTTTCGCTTTTGAGACAGTTCCTTCAGAACGTCTTTTCAATGTTATGCCTGCTGAAGCCACGTTCTACATCAACATTGTGATCAGCTGTCTGTTGATGCTTCATGAAGTCATCCAACTTCGGTGCCACCGATGATTTTCAGTGTGTCAGAACATTTTTTTCTTCCACTGTCAATACATCATTGGCAGAAAAAATTTGAGCCACTTGAATGTAGAAAAGCGTTCCTGGTGAATCTTTTGGCTCTGCCCTGCACGGGGAGTAGATTTTCCGACAGCAGACAAAGTTGTGTTGGGCGTAATGGGCATCCGTCAAAGTTGGCAGCTGACAAACTGCACTTATACCACTGCCATCCTTTGTTTTTCAGAAGATAATCCCAAAGTTTTATGAATTTTCTGTAGCATCCACAGGTAGCATGAACCAATGGCGAGAAAGCGTGGGTTTAACGCGGAACCCGGATGCCGTTGTCTCTGATGTAAAGAATTATTCGCTCAACTTCCGGTATAGTGATAGTGGTATAAGTGACGTTTTTCAATATCTATTTTTTCTACTCGTAACAAATTTTACGCGCGTGGTTTTTCATGCTCAACTGTGCAGATTTGCAAGTGCGATGGCGTACACACTAATCTGTATAGATTTTACATCTTGCATGTCTTGTAAGGAATAGTTCCTATAAACCGAAATCTCTCTTGTTCTTTGTTCTTATGTTGTTCCTTGTTCTGATTTCGTACCATGGCAGGACCGACTGGCAGAGTAAATTTTCTTGTTTTTACACACTTGGCCATTAAAGCTGATTCTGATATATCGCCCTAACACACACGCACACCACACACACACACTTATACATATATATATATATATATATAGATATATATATCCATCCATTTTTTTTGCCGCTTATCCTCACGAGGGGCGCAAGGGGAGTGCTGGAGCTTATCTCAGCTGTCAATGGGCAGGAGGCAAGGGACACCCTGAACTGGTTGCCAGCCAACCGCAGGGCACATAGAGGCAAACAGCCGCACTCACAATCACAACTTGGGGCAATTTCGTGTCCAATTAATGATGAATGTTTTTGGGATGTGGGAGGAAACTGGAGTGCCCGGAGAAAACCCACCCAGGCTCGGGGAGAACATGCAAACTCCACACAGGTAGGGCCGAGATTGAACCCAGGTCCTCAGAACTGTGAGGCCAACGCTTTACTGTGTACCTATGGTGACGCATATGGCCTCATAGTTCTGATGACCGGGGTTCGAATCCCAGCCCCGCCTGTGTGGAGTTTGCATGTTCTTCCCATTAATTGATTGGAGAAACTAAATTTCCCCTTGGTGTGATTGTGAGTGCGTCTGTCTACGTGCCCTGCAATTTGGCTGGCAAGCAGTTCAGGGATTACCCCGCCTCCTGCCCAATGAAAGCTGGGGATAGGCTCCAGGACTTCCACGTCCCTTGTGAGGAAAGTGTCTTGGAAAATGGATGGATAGATACTGTGTATGTATCGGCAAAGGTTAATTTAGTTTGGAAGCAGCATCTTTTATTCTGTTCAGGGAAAGACACATATTACATATATATACATATGTTACATATTATTCCCGAAGGAATTACTTTGCTTTGTTGAATATTTGAAATGTTTTGTTAAAATGTTTGTTGGATAGTCTTTAAAGGTTAACTTTAGAATTTTGAATTTTGTCATTACTTGATTTTTTTTTTTAATCTTGAAAGAAATAATTTAATCTGTGATTTTTATTGTAAAACTATACCACCAAGCCCTGTGACTGATGTGTGAGAAGGGAGGGATCTGTTTCCAGGATGAGTGGCTTTTTCCATGTAAGTGAAAAGGGAAATGTGAATATTCAATAAGGAGTATGTTTATTTAAAACTCTGCATTCTTACATTTTCTGGTTGTGCCCCTAAAATTTCAAATTGGTGAGCACTGTTCTCCTAGTAAAAAGAATTTGAGGCCGGATTCCTGGGAAACATACATGTAACTCAGCAATCTGGGGGTACACACCACTCCAAATGGATTCCAGTCTTGTGGGAAACTTGTTTAGTTTCCAACACTGACCTTTGGGGGACGCCACAAACAATATCCAAACATGATAAATCAGAGGACGAACATGACCGACCTTAATGTACTTGTTGCTTCTGTCATGCTTTCACCCAATCAAACAAAATGCCTTTAATGCCATACTTTTTTTTTTAATATCATGGTTGACTGTATCAAAAGTCTTATTAATACCAATAAATTTTCCTTTTGCATGCTTATTCTGAACACTGTTATTTATTTCTTCACTTGCTTCTGTTATAGCCAGTCATGTTGAGCTGCCGGATCTGGAGCCATATTGACTGTCAGAGAGTAATTTCTTTTTAGCTGTGAGCACATCCAAGATATTAAACAGTTTTCCAAATAATCTGAACCTGTGCCCAATTAGAACGGTACATGAATACATTATATAACACTTTAGCGACTGTATTACAAGACTGACAACTTATTTTTACATTCTTTTTAAAATTCTATGGTTATATCATGGGTGTCTTCGCTTCTCTGTGGACTCTTAGACCTCATGTAAACAATAGCTGGGTATTGTTATTGCTTAAAGTTTTAAGTGCCTGACAGCTTTTTTTTCTGATTCACAGGATTGCCCTTCAGTTCTACAATTTGCAACCTCACCAGGTTGGGAAGAAAGGAACAGTTATGAGCTTCCTTTAAAGCATATTTTGTAAATATGTAAGCAAGCAAAAAAAATAAAATTTCAAACATTTGCAGATTTCCTGTTCCTGTTTTTAACATGACTGCATTTATTCTTCTGTTAAGTTAGAAATCTTAATATAAAAACTGTTGTTAAATCATACTAAGGTATCGGTTCTAGGTAGAACTCAGTGAATTTTATTTGGAAAATGTTAAAATTGGTTGTTTGTGAAGTTATCATAACTTCCATAATATGGTTTTCCTTTTGGGCCTGAAAGATAGAATCAGGCCCCTTTCAAATCTTTTTCCCCCCATACTTTTTAAATGATTATTGAATGCATCAACACATTATAACATAACAATAACAAAGATAATGACATTCAAACAAACAAAAATATCATCGGGGGAAAAAAAATATAAAGGACAGAGTATTGTAAACCAGTCAAATGTTCTTTCTGTAATTCATATACTTGTAATATTCTTACAAGTACAGTGGTACCTCAGTTTTTAGAACGTCTGTTTTCATACAAATCTGTTTTCGACCGAAAATTTTGAGATTTTTTTGGTTTGGTTTTCAAACGAAAATCGGTATTTGAATGGCCCGACCAGCTGACCCACGACGATTTGTTATTGTGCTTTCAAACACCCCCCTGAAAAAAAAGGAAACGACAAAACACGCGCGAAGACATTTAAAACAGTTGTTTTGCATTTTTTTCTTTTGTTCCATTAACCCTACCTCTCATTTCAAGTTACATTTTTTTTGTACGTTACATACTTTCTGTGCAAATAGAAAATTTGTCTGTTTTTTCCCCCTCATTATTGCTTGTTATTGTGCAAGTTAAGTTAAGTTATTCTGCACTTTTGTTAATTAAAAAAGGTTTACAAGGCTTGGGGCTGAGTTGCTATAGATACAGCAATACCTACTCTACTACTAAAGCATATATTTCAAGCAAAAAATAAATCTATTCTTAAATGATTTAATTATATAAAGTATTTAAACTATACATGTATTTCTACTATGCAATTTATTCCCAGGAAAAGCTAAAAAAACACTTAAAAAAATATTTTTTTAGGCTTGGAACACATTGTTTTGATTTTCCATTCATTGTAATAGGAAAACGCACTTCGGTTTTTGAATGTTTCAATTTTCAACCGGCCTTCTGAAACTGATAGTGGTTGAGAACCGAGGCACCACTGTATATTAATTACACGTGGGTTTTCTTAATTACAGGGTTATCCTCAAACTGGTCACGGGAGTGCTGGAGCCTATCCCAGCAAACTTCAGGCAGGAGCCAGAGTACTCCCTTAACTGGTTGCCAGCAAACAACCATCTGCAGTCATATTCACAGCAAGATAAATTTAGGGTCTTCAATGACTTTACCATGCACATTTTTGGGATCTGGGAGGAAACCGGAGTGACCTGTGAAAACCCACGCTGGCACGGGGAGAACTCTAGACAGGCGGATTTGGAATTTGATACCCGGTACTCAGAACTGTGAGGTAGCAAAGCAAACTACGGCCCGCGAGACACATCTGGCCCGTTGACCATTTTAATCCGGCCCGCCAAAGATTTGTACAGAATTGCCCAAATCATATCAAAATCATGGCTACCTTTGTTGGGCAGTCTGAAAGGCAAATGGTTCCACCATGTTGTTTGTGCTGATATGTCCACTTGTTCCACCAAGCAGTATATCCAGCGATGCATTGAGTTGACTTGGGGGTTCTGTTTCAACTCTCTCTCTCTCTATCTGTTAAGAGTCTATAGAGAAATGTACTTGGAATATTGCGCTTACAGTATCTATGTTTAGGTACTTAGTGTACTGTGTTGTCATGTCAATTCTGCACTAAGTTGCTGATTTAACACTATTAGTTCATGTTGATGTAACTACACTATAACTAATGTGGCATACATTGCCAAGTTATGGATACAGTTAAGCTAATGCTGTTTTTCTTGTGAATAAGTGATATTCCTGCCACTTGGAAACTGCTGTTCTGAGAATTGCCATAACAAAACCAACACCAGACTTTGACGCACTGGCAAAAAATAAAAAGTGATCAACAAATAAAATAGTTCCGTTATAAATAAATCTAAGTATTAACACTTTAAGTGTGTCTTATACCCATATTTAGTCATGACTGTATTTGAATTTCCTCATGTCCTCAGTGGAGCCAGATGTGTCCTTGAGTGACATCTGCGTCTCTGCACGTAGGCTAACCTTGCTGAACTGTATAGTGGACACTTTTTGTAATAAACCATTGCCAGCTAGAACCAGTTGAGATAGAAACCCTTTGTCTAAGTGGAAATCCCCGATCTCATGCCACAGGTTTGATACCACCCATGGTCTGCCCTTCTGACAAAATAAAAGATGTCTGCTTTCTCTGTACCTTCGCACTTGTGATCAGCCACTGTCTTTAACTCATAAGTGCCCGGAATATTCTGTAAGTAAAAAAACTTTGAAGAAATTGTTCATCGTCTCCAGCCTTTATTTCGATAACCAACATTCTCACGACCCGAAATTAAACGAACATGCGGTGGAAAAAGGCGTCCTCAACACTCCAATGCCTTTTTTTGTTTTTGTTTATTTTTCATATGGAAGCATATAGTTGTCTCTTGCCCTGCCTGTCCTGCATGTCAGATTTTAATCATCAATGTGGCCCCTCAGCCAAAACATTTTCCTACCCTTGCTCTATACAGTAATATAATACAGTAAGTGTTTTGTCTTCTTTTCCTTTCAGATTGTCCCGTTAGAGGTCGCCACAGCGTGTCATCTTTTTCCACCCAAGCCTATCTCGTGCACCTTCTTTAACACACACTGTCCTCATGTCCTCCCTCACAACATCCATCAACCTTTTCTTCGGTCTTCCTCTCTTTTGCCTGGCAGTTCCATCCTAAGCACCCTTCTACCAATATACTCACTCTCTCGCCTCTGGACATGTCCAAACCATCTAAGTCTGCTCTCTCTAACTTCCAAAACATCCAACTTTGGCTGTGCCTCTAATGAGCTCATTTCTAATCCTATCCAACCTCCTCACTCCAAGTGTTTTATAATTAATATTATAAATGTATATTACTGTATATATTATTTATAAGGTTTTATAATCAACGATTTAACTAAATAAATTTTTGACTCCAATATGCAAAGTACAAATACTGTTTACATATTTTAAACGTTCTTTTACCCACATAAACCTATATCACCCACTACTTATTCACAGTACAGTTTTACAGTTTTTCTAAATTTGCGGGTGGTTCTGGTTCCAATTAACTCAGAAAAATTAGGCAATACTGACAGGAATATAAGGCAGACAGGAATAGGAAACATGGCCATCATCGGAGTCGCCAATGAGATCAAGGCACTCAATCAAGGAAGAGGGCAGGAAGGTGTTCATCAGAAACTGAACAGTGAACTCATGCATCACGAACAAACGCCGTGTCAATCATGTGAAAAATCTGAGACTATACCAAAGGGACAAAACAACACAACATGGAAAAGACGACATGCAACGACACAAACCATAAGTGCAAGCGATACAGAAAAGCTTCCCACCCAAGTCCAGTGAACTAATTTGAATTGAGCAGCCCCTCACGGTCAGCAACATGACAAAATGAGAATTTTGAGTCTACACGTTATGATGCTGGTATTTCCAGGTGGTCAGGAATCTACTGTATGAGCAACAGATTCGGAGAAGAAACTACAAGCTCCATCTTTAAAGTCAATAGAAGATCAAGTCTCATGTGGTTTTGTAGGACCATTTCATGAACTGCATTAATTTCCACTCGTGAAGCCCCAAGAATGGTCAGGGTAGTGTTGACTAAACTAGAAAAACAATAATTTAGAATTTTATTTCGTAACATCAGAACTTCCAGACCAATTCAAGGAAATCGCAAGCATAATATCTATCTACCATCGTACCTCGTACCTGTACTTCAATCCATGAGATTGATGATCACATCCGTGCCCCAAACCTGATTGCACTAGTTGAATTGGCAGATAGTTCCTGATTAATCCTATATTTGCTGCTAGCCCAAACAATGAGATTTGACTTGGGAAATGTCCAAAACGCAAAAACGACATTGCACATCAAGTTCAAATTGTGTTAAAGACGCAACCCAAATCAAGTATGCATGTTGAGAAAATTTGTGTTCTTTGAGTAGTTAGATAAAAAACGTACCCAACTAGAGTGTCGACAGATAAGCAAAAGGCTTACATTTTGTACTTGCGCTGAAGGTTTCAATGTCAGACAAATGTGAGTATAAGACGCAACATCTGTGCACAAATACAGACATTACATTAAAACACACAAAAAAAAACATAGCTACACATAAAGACACAACACTACATTAATAACAAAGGAAACAGAAAAGACAAAACTAAACAAAAAACACAGCTATGTAAAGACATGACTGCGCAGGTTGCACTTTACAATAGCACATTGCAATCCTTTTAAAAATTCAGTCTGATGTTGAAATTAAGACTAATACAGTTAAAGGAGGACTTTGTCCAAAGTAATCGGAATGGGAGCACACATTAAAGGTTAGTAGATGAGTGTTCAGTATTTTTTTTTTAATGCCGGATTTATCCACAGATTTCACCAAGAAACATCTGTAAATGTGAAAATTATTATCGAAATTCCTCTCTTGCGCAGACATTCCAGTGAGCCCGGCTGAAAAACTGACAGCCAATCAGCGTTTGCCACGCCTGCAGTGCTTGCTGTTCTGACCACCCATTGGTCGTGGATACATTTCACCGAACAGAGAATGTCCACTATCTGGAATTTGTGGCCAATTTTTCTTTGTACATTGTTTTTGGAACATTTGTTGTTGGGTGCTTTGAGGCGGTGTCATTTTTCTTTATTTTCTTCTTTTTTTGACTACTGTGATTGTTGTTATTGTTTTCCTTTTGGGGTTGATTTCTTTGCTCACTTGTGGATGTGGTCCTGGTTGAGGATGACCTACTGGATCCTATTTGGTGGGGGTTTGTTTCGGGAAGGGAGAAGCCCTGTTCTGTTTTTCATAAAGGTATTATTTTCCCATTTTTAATGAATGTAAACTCATTGTATTTTTCCCTTCTTTTTCTCCTTTCTTTTTCTTTATTCATATATAAATATGTGAGGGGAAAACGGATACCAAATAACATTTGCAATGTAACAAAAGTACTTAAACTACTTTTTTAAGTTTCTCTTTGCACAAGTGCTCAAATATGGTCATCATGACAATGGGGTGTGCTCACCACAGATACCTCTCAATATCAACAACACAGACATATCTTTTATTTGCAAAATATTGTGCTTTTTTATATATTTAAAGGATATGGAAAGTGTTCAAATCGCCTTTAACTTACACAGTTTTTTAAGATGAATTTGAATCTGAAATCATATATGAAGAAAACATTTGTAGGTATCGATTGTCCAAAATTGATCGCCCATTGATGAATTCCCCGGAACAACCCGAGCACACAGTGGAAATTCCTGAGAAGAGTCGTGACCTCACACCAGGAAAAAGAAACATGGCCAAAGCGCAAGATCAATTTGAGAATGACGATGAATTTTTCGATAATTCGAGCGATGAATGGGATTCCGAAGGGTCCCATGAAGATGCTGAAGAATACAAAGTATATAAAAACGTGGGAGGTTATCAGTTCGAGCCAGTGAGACAGAACACAAGTTCAAGTGCAGGTGAAACGACTGGCCATGAAGATGCCAATCAAGCACTGGCAGCAGCAATCAGATCCAGGGAAGAAAACAGACTTTGTGTTGGAAACATTGACTAGTGAGCATTTGTGAAACTTTTTTTTTTTTTGGCCATAAACTGATAAATAGAAATGGCTTCCCTATCCTGAATGAATATGCGAAGTTTTCGGTCTTATTTTAAAATTATGCAAAGGCCGTGTATTTTTCCAGAACATTTTGACACCAAGTAGCTGGAGTCCAATTTAGTATATTTTCACAAATAAGGACTTTAAGGAGCAAAGTATGTTTAAAAAGATGTCACGTTAATTTGAGAGCAATAGCTGGTCAGAAGTTGTATCACTAAATATATTTTCACGTGGTAAACTAATGCCAAATCTTGGGACTTTTTTTGAGAGCCATCACCAGACAGTACACAGAACCGTCCATCCCCAAAACTTTATACGGAAAGCTATAAACTGGTATCCTATGGTCTTGTTTGGGCACTAAATTCTCCAAGTAGACATTTAAATAGGGTGGATGGTTCTGTGTACTGGTTTTATATTATGGGTCTTTGACCTTTAGAAGTTTTTGAATGTGAACAGATTTTTTACTATATCCAGAGGTGTACATGTAAAAGCTGCATACCCATGGATACAACAGAAGAAAGATTTTGTTCCTTGAGAGTCAACGTATTCACCAGAAAATGACACATTGTCCAGACCATGCGCTGCAGTGCATGACAGACCACCCAGGGGTTCTTCCCAGCTGTCTGAGTCAATGGGTTGCCCATCTCCAATTCAGGCAACAGTATCAGCAGCGACTGCACTTTCCACAACACGAGTAAGACCTATTTTAAAAATTATGCTTTCTCTTAATCAGCTCAGTATTCCCCATTTACATTCAGATTATTCGAATTAAAAAATTATATTATTTTTGTTCCCGCTAAAAGCAGCATTTGTCCAATCAATGCTTGTACAAACAAAGTCCATTCAGGTGTTGGGTATGTTTTCTTTTTTCAGGTTATTGAGACATACTGCTTGTGAGATGGTGTTGGGGATTTCTAGGCAGAAATAACACCATGCGACAGCCATCCTGTTGTGTGTCAAAGATTCGTGACACCGTTTCTTATCCAGATGGCCAAGAGTACACGGGATTTAAATGGTCTTCATCCTGAATATTGTTGTTCAGTCTTTGTGTATGCTCATGTATATGTTTATGTGTGAAATACATCATCCATCCTTCCATCCATCCTGGAACACCTCACCAGGGAGGTGTCCATGAGGCATCCAGACCGAGCTTCTCATCCTATGGCTAAGGGAGACCCAGACACCCTGCACAGGAAACTCATTTCAGCCGCTTGTATCTGGAATCTTGTTCTTTCGGTCACGACCCACAGCTCATGCTCATAGGTTAGGGTAGGACCATAGATCGACTGGTAAATCGAGAGCTTCGCCTTTCGACTTAGCTTCCTCTTTCCCACAACGGACTGATACAAAGTCCGCATCACTGCACCGATCTGTCTGTCTATCTCCCGCTCAATTCTTCCCTCACTTGTGGACAAGACCCCAAGATACTTGAACTCCTCCACTTGGCGGAGGATCTCATCCCCGACCTGGAAGAGGCACGCCACCCTTTACCGACTGAGGACCATAGTCTTGGATTTGGAGGCGCTGATTCTCATCCCAGCCGCTTCACACTCGGCTGTGAATCGCTCCAGTGAGAGCTGAAAATTACGGCTTGATGTCGTCAACAGAACCACATCATCTGCAAAGAGCAGAGATGCGATGCTGAGGCTACCAAACCAGATACCCTCTACGCATCGGCTGCGCCTAGAAATTCTGTCCATAAAATCGGTGACAAAGCACCCTTGGTGGAGTCCAACTCTCACGGGAAACAAGTCCGACTTATTGCTGGTAATGCGAACCAAACTCTTGACAGCATTTATATGCACACCTGTGGATATAATATAAAAATCTGTTCACATTCACAAACTTCTACAGCTCAAAGACCCATATCGGTTCAGTACATAGAACCATTCAACCCATTTACATTTATATTTTAAGCATTTAGTTCCTAAACAAAACCACAAGAGTTTGGTCCGCATAGGTTTACAGCTTTCAGTCTAAAGTTTAGCGGTTTTCCTCGTGACATCTTGGGACTAAAATGACTCAATGGGGATGGACAGGTCTGGGTAGTGTCTGGGTATGGCATCAGTTTACCATGGGAAATTATATCTATGGTGAAGCAAGTTATGGCCAGGTATTGCTCTCAAATTAAAGTGACGAGTTTTTAAGTGGATTTTGTTCATTAAAATCCTTATTTGTGAAAATATACCAACTTAGACTAAATACACCATGTTTGCATAATTTTAAAACAAGACACATAGCGAGGCCATTTCTACTGATCAGTTTATGGCTAAATAAAAACAACTTCACACTTACCAATCAGTGTTTCCAACACGAGGCATGTCCTCCTCCCTAGGTGTGACTGGTGGCTCGGCATCTTTTGACTGCATTTGAACGTGCGTTTTGTCTAACTGGCTCAAGACCTTTATTGCCTTTATAAAACTTGTATTCGTCACCGTCTTCATGGGACCCTTCAGAATCATGGTAATCACTCAAATTATCGGAAAATTCATTATTGTTCTCACATTGGAGTCGAATGGCAGCCATGTTTATCTCTAGCTCTGACGTCACGTCCCTTCTCGAGATTTCCGGCGAATTCAGTAATCTGCGATAAATTTTTGCAGATAATCGAAAACTACAAATCTTTCCTTCATAACAGATTTCAGATTCAAATTCAGCATAAAAAAGATGTGTAATATAACCAAAAGGTGCTTTGAAGACTTTACATACCCTTTAACAAAAGCGCTTCTCAGTTTTGGTAGTTTGGAAAAATTTGCCCTCTTTGTTTGCACAAATCTGTCACTGCCACTGTCTTCTGAGGCTTGGATCTTTGGGAAAAGAATGTTGACTGTGACCAGAATAATTCGAATTACTAAAAAACTGAACCACCTTCTTCACCATTGTTGCAGATTGACTTTAGCTCAAAATCCCTCAGGAATTCTCGAAACAAATGTTTTTTTCTTCGCAGTCAACAAGCAATGCTGCGAGTCATAATCCGAGTCCACAAACACAAGTCGCCTAGGTTTGATGTTCTGCCTGAAAAAATCGATCTCAAGGTAATTTTATCCACACTTACATTTTTCAGTAAACACATTGAACAAGATGTGTATCTTTTGGTACAGCTGAACATAAATTTTGGTCCAGACAAGTTAACATGCGCTTGAAAAATAACGTTACACACATTTAAGAGAACAAGCTTGAAATGGCATCAAATGGGCTGCACCATTTTGCAGCGATTACCAGATTAACTAAAAATATAGTTTGTAATGGATAGTCACCGCGTGTTAATTACCCATGTCACTTCTAATTTGATGTAATTTTTAGATTGTGCAGTGTAAATCATTTTTGACTTATGGGCCACCACTTTAATTGTTTTCTGTGCATAACACAAAAATGATGAAAACCTTTTTATTTTTATTACCTGTTGATCAACGATTTGCCACACTCAAAAACAAGATATAGATATACACAAACGAAGATAGACAAACATAGGTTTAGGAAGCTGAGTTGAGATGTAAAAGGGGAGTTTTTGTGAATTTAACCCAAATATGCACCAATCTGTACTTTCAGTAGCCCGCAAGGCTGCACTTGCAAGCATTGACCAAAGACGAGGGAACAGGTGCACGTAGGAGGTTCGGGGCGGGCATGGGGTCCCCGTTTTTGTCTGATTCGAGCGCAGGGAAGTATGTTCGTCACCACCAGACATTCAAAAACACATGGAATTCATGTTTGCAACTACTACTACTAATTGATCACTTTGAATTAGAAATTCAAGTCCCCACACCCATACCCTCCAGAAAATTGAATTTTCTGAATTGACTCTACGTTAACTACTTATTGTCAGGGGTGAGAATGTGCAATTCAGGGTACTGAGTTCAGAGATGCAATTTGTTTGCACTCACAGAGTTAACAACTTTGTTGAAACTTCTTCTCCTTTCGACTTGTCCCGTTAGGGGTCGCCACAGCGTGTCATCTTTTTCCATCGAAGCCTATCTGTGCACCATCCTCTCGAACACCCACTGTGCTCATCTTCTCCCTCGCAACATCTACCAACCTTTTCTTTGGTCTTCCTCGTGCTCTTTTGCCTGGCAGCTCCATCCTCAGCACCCTTCTACCAATATACTCACTCTCTCGCCTCTGAACATGTCTAAACCATCTAAGTCTGCTCTCTTTAACCTTGTCTCTAAAACATCCAAATTTGGTTGTCCCTCGAATGAGCTAATTTCTAATCCTATCCAACCTGTTAACTCCATGCGAGAACCTCAGCATCTTCATTTCTGCTACCTCCAGTTATGCTTCCTGTTGTTTCTTCAGTGCCAACCTCTCTAATTTGTACATCATGGCCGGCCTCACCACTGTTTTATAAACTTTGCCCTTCATCCAAGCGGAGAATCTTCTGTCACATAGAACACCAGACACCTTCCGCCAACTGTTCCACCCCGCTTGGACTAGTTTCTTCACTTCCTTACCACACTCTCCATTGCTCTTTATTGTTGACCCCAAGTATTTGAAGTCGTCCACCCTCGCTATCTCTTCTACCTGGACCTTCACGCTTCCTCCTCCGCTCCTCACATTCATGTGGCTCAACATACTTGTGAGACATTCTCTGTCATGAACATTACCATGAGCTGTGCGAGAATGCGACTGAGTGTCTCTCACCTCCATGACATCTTGTGAATCAAAACCTCTGTCATTGAGCCAGAACTTGACTACATTGTGCAGGCAAGGTCTCTGTTTCACCCTTCACATTAGTGCAGGGAAGATATTTGTTTTGCACTCTCTGGTGAATAAATTGTAAAATACCTTATTTTTTGTTGGGATCAAAACCCCTGTTTTGCATATGCACTGCCCACAGCTTTGAGTCTAAAAGTTTACAGTGAGCATTTAATAGTGACTAATCTGGTCTTCAAATCACATGATTTTGGTTAAAAACTTGAAAATGGGGGGAATGGGGGGGGGACACATTTGTATCCGAGTGCCTAGTCTGCCGTTAGCAAAAAAAAAAAAAAAATTGTAGTCACAGTGGTGGAACTGTTTGGAGCGTTGGCCTCACAGTTGTGCAGTCTGGGGTTCAAATCCTGGCACTGCCTGTGTGGAGTTTGCATGTTCTCCCTATGCCTTAGTGGGTTTTGTACGGGCACTCCAGTTTCCTCCCACATCCCAAAAACATTCATTAAATGGAGTCAGTAAATTGCCCTGAAGTGTGATTATGAGCAAATATGATTGTTTGTCTCCGTGTGCCCTGTGTGAGCAGCATGGAAAATTAATGAATAATTGATTTGTGTATAATGTTATTGAGTCAAATAATGTTGTGGTTGAATGGTCGACCCCCACAAATTTTAACTTTACCTAAACTGGGCCTCGTGGAAAAAAAGTTTGGATATCCCTTCGCTAAAGACTTCAAAAAGGCTGGGTACCCAGAACTAGTTTGGTGCAAAGGCTCAAGCAACTGTCAGGACCTGTCCCCCAACCCGAAGGCAGAGGGAGGCAACCCTCTCGTGCAACCCCGTTGAACCCCAATTTACAGCTTTGAGCCAGGGGTGAAAAGGAATACTCACACCTGCTCAGCGCCTTTCACTGTGGGCAACTCCAGTGGAAAAGAGTCCAACCCCTCCCAAGAGGACTGGTACCAGAGCCCAAGTCTTGTGTTGAGACGAGTCTGACTACATCTAATCCCAATTTCTCGACATTCCACCTCCCTAGGGCCATCTTCTATAACCGGGATTGGATTGCCTTCGACCACCGCTCAGTTCTCACTGCACCCAACCGCTTTGGCCCCGTTACCCTTTCGAGCTGTGCCCTTTTGAGCCTCATGGGTTCAGGCTCGGCCACCAGGTGGTTACCTTTGAGCCTCACCTCCGGCCTGGCTCTGGGTATGGGGTGGGGAGTCAAGGGAAACCTCGAGCTAATAGTTTTACGCATCATAGGGGTTTATAGAGCCATGCTTTATCTTGTCCCTACCTTTTTAACATGGGTGACCCTACCAGGGGCCTGAAACCCCACGCAACTTAGCTCCTAGAATCATTGGGAGACACAACCCCCTCTATGGAAGGTCTTGCTTCCTCAGAAGCTGTAGGAAGTACATCCTCTTATGGGCATTTTTGAGGATGGATTTGATGTTTCTCTTCCACCTCAGGCCCTGACAGACTGTAATTCCCAGTAACTTGAAGCTTTTGATGGTTGACACAAAGCAGTTGGACACCGTGAGGGGGAGCTGTGGCGAAGGATAGCCCACAATCATCTCTACAGTGTTTAGCGTGTTCAGGTGCAGGTTGTGTCAAGAGCACCACAGCTCTAGCCTTTTCTCTGCTTTCAACACGCAGACTTATCACCATCTTTGATGAGGCTGACTGTGGTGTAATGTGGAAACCTCATGAATTAGGCAGCCGGGTGCATTGAGGTGTCGTCGTTTATGTAGATAGAGAGAGGAAGAACAGGATAGAGAAGACACAAACTTGGGGAACTCCGGTGCTAATGGTGCATGTCGATGAGATTGCCTCTCCCAGCCTCACCTACTGTGTCCTGGCCATCGGGAAGATGTCAATCAACTGCCATATGGCAGGTGAGAAATCGTACTGGAGAAGCTTGGAGGAGAGGATTTAGGGGCTGGGTGCTCAATGTGTCAATCACGATCGACTAGTCAATCGGCGAGGTAGTTTTGTTTGATCGCGTGCCCAAAAATACCTAAATAAATACTGTAAATGGGATGTCATCCTATCATCCATTTTGTCACTTGATTTAGGTGTGGCCAATACGTCGACCGCATGCAAATAAAGGTGCGTTCTTGCAAGCTGGCCTCCTATTTATAGTCTCTCTTGCTTCCACCACGGCAGTAGCGGAGATCCACGTGTGCCCCCCACCCCTCCACATGTACCCCTCAACCCCCTGTCGGTAGATACGAGAGGCTGGCTGCTTGAAAAGTAGATCTTGGGTAAACAAGTTTGGGCACCCCTGAGTTCGGGGATAATTGTTGAATGCAGAGCTGAAGTCTACAAATAGGATCCTTGCATATGTCCCCGCCTAGGATAAAGTGCTGTCCCATGTTGACTGCATCATCCACAGCCCTGTTTGCTCAGTTGGCAAACTGGAGTGGGTCCAGCTGGGAAACTGTAACGTTCTTGAGGTGCTCCAGCACAAGGTGTTCAAAGGATTTTATGACTACAGATATGAAGACATGGCAGGTTTCTTGAGGACTGGAATGATGGTGGAGCATTTGAAGCAAGATGGTACTTCTCAGAGTTCCAAAGATCGATTGAAGATCGGAGAAAGCTTGTCTGTGCAGACTTTGAAGCAGGCTGGGCACACAAGGTCTAAACCTGCCGTTTTTATAATCTTTTGTTGTTTAAAATAGTGTCTCATATCCTCCTTGTCGATGGTTCATGCAGAAGTCAGAGGTGTTACTCTCATTGGTCGTGCAGCTGTGTGAGTGTGGGTTATGAAACTGTCCTTTTCAAATCAGCAGTAGAAGCTGTTCAAGTCGTTGGTTAGTCTGCTATTGTTTTCAGCTTGGTGGTGGGGGGGATATTCGCTTGTAATTGAGTTAGGGTGAGGGTTAGCTTTGCGAAAGTGATTGAAAGAAAGACCAGGGTAGACTCCCTGATGTTGAGAGAGGATGTAACTGAGGCGTCCACAGGGGTAGGGGCCATCTTGTCTGGGGTCTACGTTTTCACATTTTGCACTTCCTAATTCACAGCACATTTTCAGTCAGAGACAGGTCTAGACTGCTGGCAGGTCAGTTCAGTACTCGCACAATTATGACAAAGCAAATATTGTATCACATGTAGAATGTGGCTTGGTATTGTCTTGCTGAAATACTCGGAATTAGAATCAGCTTTATTAGCCAAGTGTGTAACAACAGACAAGGAATTTGTCTCCAGCAGTCGGTGCCACCCCTGATACGACATTCAGAACAAAGAACAAACAAACTAACAAGAACCCAAAAAAAAGATACATTCAGTTGATATGGACGATTCATTATAAGAGTCACAGATAAGCTAGATGTGCAAGTCTTCGTTTTGAAAAGTTAACAGTGCGTCAATGCCCCACATTATGTTAAGCTTGTACAGAGTGCCCTTACCCATTCAAGGGTCCCGTTATAGACTGGTGCAATCCTAATTGTGCAATGGGAGCAGTTTCAAGTGACACGTTGTGCGAAGGTCTACTGAATATATGACTAATATTAATACTGATTGGACCAGCAGGATATGAGGTGAGTCCAAGCACAAGGCAGAAAATAGTAGGGATCAAGAATTTAATGACTTAACTGCCATAGGGGAAAAAAACTGTTTGAATGCCTGCTAGCTTTGACTTGGATTGATCGGTAGCATCTACCCGACGGAGGAGCGAAAAGAGCTGGTGGCCAGGATGTGGAGGGTCCGAAAGGCTCCTGCCTGCCCTGGTTCAGGTGACGTACAAGTCTTCAGTGGTAGGTAGAGTGGTGCTGGCAATCCGTTCAGCGGTTATGATTGTCCGTTACAGTCGGAGTTTGTTCTTTTTTGTAGCAGCACCAAGCCAGGTTGTGGTCGATGTACACAGTACTGATTGGATGACCGCTGTGTAGAACTGTCTCAGCATCATTTATGAGAGGACGTGCTTCCTCAGAACATCCTTCGCTGAGGATAGAGTTGATGTTCTTCTCCCACTTCAGGTCCTGTTAGACTATAAATCTCAAGAACTTGAAGGTCTCGACGGTTGACACAAGACAGTTGGACAGGATCAGAGGGAGATATACCAGGGAGAACATGCCAGAGGCTGCCACACTGGTAGGCGTCATCTTGAAGACAGAAGAAGAAGAAGGAAGTACTTTAAGAAGGCACAGTCCTGAAAAAAAGGCATTTCCTCTCTCTCCCCCTCATGCCTTCCCCCATAATTTATTCATTACGGCTAATCTTCATTCCTCTCCTTTACAGTGCATGCCTCCATCTTTCTAATTGTTCCTCCACCGTCTCCCTGCTTTCACTGCAGATCACAATGTCATCTGCGAACATCATGGTCCAAGGGGTTTCCAGTCTAACCTCATCTATCTATTCCCACAGCAAACAGGAATGTGCTCAGAGCTGATCCCTGATCCAGTCCCACCTCCACTTTAAATTCTTCTCTCACACTTCAGGCACATCTCACCATTATTCTCAAAGATGTCCTGTACTATTCCAACATATTTCTCTGCCACTCCAGACTTACCCATGGCGTACCACAGTTCCTCTCTTGGTACTCTGTCATAAGCTTTCTCTCGATCCACAAAAAAACAATGTAGCTCCTTTTGACCTTCTCTGTACTTTTCCCACTAGCTTCCTCAAGGCAAATAATGCATCTGTGGTACTTTCTTTCTATGTATGAAACATACTTACTTCTGTCCTGAGTCTAGCCTCCTCAACTCTTTCCCATAACTTCATTGTGTGGCTCATCAACTTTAATCCTCTATAGTTCATACAACTCTGTGCATCGCCTTTGTTCTTAAAAATGGGAACTAGCACACTTTTCTCCATTCTTTAGGCATCTTCTTACCCGCTAGTATTCTGTTGAATAGGCTGCTCAAAAACTCCACACCCACCTCTCCAAATTGCTTCCATACCTCCACAAGTATGTCATCAGGACTAACTGCCTTTCCATTTTTCATCCTCTTTAGTGCCTTTCTAACTTACCCCTTACTAATCATTGACACTTCCTGGTCCTTCACACTTGCCTCTTTTTACTTTCCTTCTCTCTCATTTTCTTCATGGATCAACTTCTCAAATTCTTCTTTCCATATATTTAGCACACTACTGAGACCAGTCAACACATTTCCATCTCTATCCTTAATCACCCTTACCTGCTGTACATCCTTCCCATCTCTTTCTCTCTGTCTGGCCAATCTGTAGAGATCCTTTTCTCTTTGTTTCGTGTCAAACCGAGTGTACATGTCATATACCTCTTGTTTTGCCTTCAACACTCTATCTTTGCCCTATGTTGCATCTCAATTTATTCCTTTCGCCTCTCCTCAGTCTTGTCAGTGTCCCACTTCTTCGCTTATCTCTTTCCTTGTATGACTCTCTCTATCTAACCTTGTCTCCAAAACATCCAACTTTGGCTGTCCCTCTAATGAGCTCATTTTTAATCCTATCCAATCTGATCACACCAAGCGAGAACCTCAGCATCTTCATTTCTGCTACCTCAAGTTATGCTTCCTGTTGTTTCTTCAGAGCCACTGTCTCTAATCGGTACATCATGGCCGGCCTCACCATTGTTTTATAAACTTTGCCCTTCATCCTGGCGGATACTCTTCTGTCACATAGAACACTGGCTTTGGACCCATTTTGTCACTTCCTATCACTATCCATAACACACTCAATTTCAAATTTCAGCCTCATCACTCATCTGATACTCTTTTCACCTCCAAGACATTCTTAGCCAGCTCTTCCTTTAAAGGGTATGGAATGTCCTCAATGGACCTTTTTTCTACTATCCATTTTTTTGTGTAGAATTCAAATCTGAAATCCATTATGAAGGAAATTTTTTTTATTTTTCGATTTGGCAAAAAGTGATCCCACATCGCTGAATTCGTCGGAAAAAGACGCAAATGAAGCGAAAAAACCTAGATGGAACGTGACGTCAGACCCGGTGACAACATAGCAAGCATTGGAATACATTGTAAGAACGATGATGAATTTTCCGATATTTCACACTATTCTGAAGGGTCCCACAAAGACACGGAAGAATACGAGCTTTATAAAGGAATTAAAGGTTATCAATTAGAGCCAGTTAGCCAGCTCATACCTTCGAATGGAGACGAAATAGCTGACCACGAAGAAGGTGCTGAGCATGCAGGGAGCAGGATACGCCTTGTGTTGGAAACAAAGACTGGTAAGCATTGGTGAGGTTCTTGTATGGTTTAGTTGGTCATAAACTTAGAAATAGTCAAGGCTTCAATACCCTGAATGTAGGCTAGTTAGGTTAGAATGTTTACATTCATCCATCCATCCACTTTCTTCATCGCTTATCCTCACAAGGGTCGTGGGAGTGCTGAGCCTGTCCCATGTGTCATTAAGCTGAAGGAACTGGAGATCCCAGAGAAAACGCACTCATGCACGGGGAGAACATGCAAGCTCCTCACAGGTGGGGCCAGGATTGAACCCGGGTCCTCATAATCGTGAGGTCAAGTCTTTACAGCGACCCCTCCGTGCCACCCCATTTACATTAAGATTTTTCAAAATAAATAATTATTTATATTATTATTGTTCCTGCTAAAAGCAGCATTTATCCAATCAATGCTTGTTCAAACAAAGTCCCATTCTGGGAAATTATATTTTCTTATTTTCAAGTGAATCAGACATACTGCTAATAGACAGTTTGTGAGATGGTGTTGGGGGATTGTTGGCAGAAACAACCGCGTGCCACTTCCATCCTGCTGTGTTTCAAAGATTCGTGATACCTTTCCTAATCCAGAGGGTCAAGAGTACACAGGATTTAAATGGTCTACATCCTGATTTTTTTTCTTTGTGTAAATGTTGTGTATGTTTGTATATGAAGTAGACATACACCACATAACTGGATTGATAGCATTTTTATTCAACTGTATGGTTATATTTTGTATAAATATGTTACATAACATTTGCATAGAATTATTATTTGGTCTTTCAATAAGAATACTTTGAGAACACTTGAGGTTGAAACATCTTGCAATATTCTCTATGCTGTCTGAAAGATATGTGATCCATTTTCATGAATAGGCACTTTATCAGTCTGGCAACTTTTGGAATGTACCAAAGATGGAGATCAGCATCTGTGGTTCGATGTCAACCTCTTGTGCAGAAAATGCTTCCTGCAACATCTTGAATTAATATTGAAAATAAGGTTCAAAGTTTATAAAATGAGAAAAAAAATGTGTAGATAAAACACAGGTTCATTTCAATCTATTTCATGGTGCACAAATTAATTTTGATAAATTGCAAACTGCTTGTTTTAATACCATCTATTAAAATTAAAAACCCTGCACAAATAAAGAAAAAAAAGGTTTGTATACATCCATCCACTTTCTGAGCCACTTATCCTCACAAGGGTTGCGGGAGTGCTTGGAGCCTATGCCAGCTGTCCCTGCTATCCCAAGAGACAGGGTACACCCTGAAGTGATTGCCCCCAATTGCACGGCACAGTGAGACAAACAGCCGCACTCACAATCACATCTACGGGCAATTTAAAGTGTCCAAATAATGTTGCATGTTTTTGGGATGTGGAGGAAACTGGAGTGCCTGGGGGAAAAAACCCCATGCAGGCATGTGGAGAACATGCAAAATCCACACTGAGAGGGCTAGGATTCAACATGGGTCCTCAGCACTTTGAGACCAATGCTTTCTAGCTGTTCCACCATGCCGCCGTTTGTGCACATTATCCTGTTTTTCTAGTTGAGATGTTCAAACAATTTGCAGTAATAAAATATTTTTCGCGAAGAACGACACGTGCTTCAACCATGTAAACAGTATTAAAAGTTTTCAGGGAAAAAAATAAAAAATACCTCTGCAACTTGTCTTTGAACATAAGCCCTTCGCAGTTTTGGTACTTTCTGGGGGGCGGGAGGGCTGAGGGCCAAGTTTGCGTTTTGTGCCTTTAGCAACACCGATCTATTCAGGTGTTGGAACTGGCTGAATGGTAGGCACTGTTACAGGTTTTAACAGTTTTTTTTACTATTAAAACCCATCTCAGACATGAGTTCACTGCATATGGCAGACTGCTGATCGGGGAATTCTCGAAACAAATGTTTTTTCTTTGGCGTAAACCAGCGAGGCTCCCTGCTAATCCTCATCCCCGAACAGAATATTTATTTTAAGTGACGTCAGAGGTCAGCCACATGAAAGGAGACGTTTATCAGACATGAACTAGGTCAAAGTTTGCACACTTTAATTCAAAAACACTTATATTTTTCGGTAAAAACGTCGAAAATGTTATGCATTTTATGGTACAGTTGAACATATATTTTCATCCAGATAAGATAATTTGCGTTAGAAATTACACATTCCATACACTTTAAAGTAACCCCTTCTCCATTTCTCTTCCCATCTACTCCATGGTAAAATAATTTAAATCCTGCTCTTGAACTTCTAACCTTCGGCGATCCATAAAAATATTTAGGTTTTCTGTAACTCGACCAACCGTAAATATTCGGAAGCAAATGCAATTGCCGACTTCTGCATTTTTAATTATTATTTTTACAGGAAGTCTGGACAGGGGAAGTAACCCGGGTCCTGTCTCAAATATTAACCAATCAGAAAGTGATTTTCTCACCATCTGCCTCACGCTCTCGGTTATCATGGCGGATGGCATGCTGTTTGCTTTCTCACTTATTTTAAATGGTGAATACATCGTGAGTAATAAGATAATTTAGATGATTCCTTCTTTTACACTCCAGGATGCATTCGAACAAATTACCCCAGAAGAATTTGGAGATGACATGGTGTCTGAGATAAAAGCACTGGGGCAAATGCACGGTGGCATCCAATCCGAATGTTGTCATGATTTTGATAAATTACAGTTCGATCCAGATCTTAGGGTAGTGATTTTTCATTTGAGGAAAAATGCCACTGCTGAACGGCCCAAAATGGATGCATTTGTCACTGTGATGGCAGCTGCCAAGGAAAAGTCAAGACCTTTCCTTCCCGTTAAAAAAAAAAAATCGTGATCTGGGAAACCACAGCCTTTTTAATGAAGTCCTGGAAGGAGTCGACCGAGTCAGTGCCTTATTCCCAAGTTCAGTATCCAAAGAAGAAGCTCCGTGTTATCCAGATATGCACATCAGTGATTTTAAACCATTATTTGGAAGTAGAAAGTGTGAAGAAAAAAATACTTATGTAATTTATAGCTAAAATATAATCTGCATTAACACACTGAATATATTTATTGGTCGTATATGGGCCAAAATATTTGCAGAATATCATGGAATGGACCTTTGCAAAAAAAAAAAATAATAATAATTCTTACCTACCATACTAATTTTTTTTTCACTCTTGTTACTGGAAACAAAAATATTTTTTTATGGATGGCCTTACCTTTCCACCTGCTCTCTTGGATGCACAATATATCAACCTTTCTCCAAACCATCATTCCAGCCAACTCCCGAGATTTTTTTGTCATAGTCCCTTCATTCAAAGTTCCTACATTCAGCTGAAGAGAAGCTGTAGAGAACAGTTGTTCAAAGAGATACATGCTGCCAAGAAAGCAGCTTGTTTATGGAGTTAGGGCAGTATGTCAGGAAGGAATTGTGGGAACTGCATCGCACCACAGTGTCATTCCACAGATCCATTTAGACGTTGGTTGGAGTGCTCGTCACAGGGACAGGGAACATGATTCAAATTGATGGGAAGATGAATGGACCCAAATACAGCACCATTCTGGAAGAAAGCCTGTTGGAGTCTGCAAAAGACCTGAGACTGGGACGGAGATGTATCTTCCAACAGGAGAATGATCCAAAACACACAGCCAAATCTACAATGGAATGGTTCACAAATAAACGCATCTAGGTGTTAGAATGGCCAAGTCAAAGTCCAGACCTGAATCCAATTGAGAATCTGTGGGCAGAACTGAAGACAGCTGTTCACGTACGCTCTCCATCCAACCTCACTGAGCTTGAGCTGTTTTGCAAGCAAGAATGGGCAAAACTGATAAGAGACATACCTCAAGCGACTTGCAGCTGTAATTGCAGCAAAAGGTGGCCCTACAAAGTATTCATACAAGGGGGACAAATAATATTGCACGCCCCACTTTTCAGGTTATTTGTTAAAAAAGTTTAAAATATCCAATGTACCCGGTCCGTGAGAAAAATGCCTACTCTAAACCGGTCCGCAGAGCAAGAAAGGTTGGGGAACACTGTTTTAAAATGAACATATACTCTGCCTCCCACCTAACGCTCCAGAAAGGTCCCGTTTTCTGTCTTTCAATTGGCCGCTTTTTGTAAGCAGTTTATTATATCTGAGTTAGGCGACAGGTCGCAGTTGCTATTGAAAGTAAATAGAGGAAATAAGAATGATTAGCAGGCTGATGGTTCGGTGCCAATGTATTTGCAAAGAATTCTGGGATTTGTAACTATTACCTGTGTATGCACTATATTGGCGCGGCAGCCAGCGGGCCAGCTCTAATACATATAAAACTTTTGCACAGCGGACCGGTTTAAATTTACCAGTTTTCTTATGGACCAGATACGTGCGTGTGAATTCTGACCCTCAAAAGCCTGTTCGTCCGCCTTTAAAAGTCTACCTCCACTCCATCTGTTATCCTGAATCAGATGCACTTGTGTGAGGTCGTTAGCTGCATAAAGACACCTGTCCACCCCATACAATCAGTAAGACTCAAACTTGTAAAATGGCCAAGACCAAAGAGCTGTCCAAAGACACTAGAGACAAAATTGTACAACTCCACACAGCTGGAAAGTGCTACGGAGAAATTGCCAAGCAGCTTGGCGAAAAAAGGTCCTAAATCATTTAGTGATTTATAGACCAGAAGCAAAACTTTAAAATCTATTCTAAAGCTGGCTGGAAGCCAGTGCAAGGACTTTAGGATTTGAGCTATATGGTCTGACCACTTTGTTTTGGTCAGAACACGAGCTGCAGCATTCTGAATGAGCTGCAGCTGTTTAATACTCTTTTTGGGAGTCCAGTAAGAAGACCATTACAGTAGTCAAGTCTACTTGAGATAAAAGCATGGGTGAGCTTTTCCTGGTCTGCTTGACACATATAAGACTTCACTCTAGATATGTTCGTCAGATGGTAGAAGGCAATGTTTGTGATTGATATGATATTGCGATACAGATTGATTTAGTTGAAGAAAATTTGGGCTCATCCAGATATTTATCTGATTTAGACAGTAGCACAATACCTTAATTGAACTGTAGTCATCTGGAGACACTGCTAAATATAACTGTGTGTCATTTGCATAGCTATGGTAGTCAAAATTAAAGTTTTGAAGAATTTGACCCAAGGGTAGCACATACAGGCTGAACAGGAGAGGTCCAAGAACTGACCCTTGAGGGACCCCATAGGTCATTGCCATTCGCTGAGACCGAGCACCTCCAATGGTCACAAAGTAGCTCCTTTCCTCCAGGTAGAACCTAAACCATTTAAGGACCATTCCATTTAGTCCTATCCACGTTTCCAAGCTGTTTAGCAGTATACTGTGATGTACCATATGAAAAGCCGTGCTGAGATCCAACAAGACCAAAATTGACACCTTTCCTGAGTCAAAATTCAACCTTATAACATTTAGCACTTTGATAACAGCGGATTTTGTACTGTGATGAGTTCAGAAACCTGATTGAAATTTGTCAAAAAGTCCATTTAAATTCAAGAAGTAGCTGAGTTGATTAACAATAACTTTCTAAAGAATCTTGGCGATGAACGGGAAATTTGAGATGGGTCAATAGCTTGCTAACATGGAATCGTCAAGTGCTCCGTTTTTTAGAAGAGGTTTAACAGCAGCTACTTTGAGAGCTTTTGGAAACTCACCAGGCTGAAGTGAGCAATTTATTATTTGCTGCAAATCTGGTAGCACTGACTTCACAATAGTTTTGAAAAAGTCAGATGGTATTGAGTCGAGACAGCTCATTGATGGTTCCAACTGCTGAACAGTTTTCTCTACAATTTTTTGGTCAACTGTATCAAATTCTGACAAGTTAATAGAGGTTTCTCTGGGTGTCTTCAGATATGAGATCATCATTCTATCTTTTTGCTGATTTGTGCTGACATTTGACCAGATGGATTGTATTATTTCACTAAAATAACTGGAAAACTCATTGCATTTGCCAGCTGTTTCGAGTTCTGGATCTATCTGATTCTGGAAGTTTGTCAACCACAGAAAATAGAGCATGAGTATTGTTTAGGTTCTTACTGATGATTTCAGATAAGTGTTGCTGTCTAGCTCTAACTAACTCTTGATTAAAATTACAAAGACGGTGTCTGTAGAGGTCATAGTCAATTTGGAGTTTAGTTTTTCTCCACTTTCCTACACTCCGATTTAGATCTCTTGACCATCATTGTGCTCCTCAACGGTGCTCTCGGTCACCTCAGGATGGTCTTAGTTTTAACAGGAGCGACAGCATTCACGGGTTTTGTGATTTTCAAGGTGAAATTGTCCAAAAGTTCATCAACTCTCTCAGCATTCACAGACTGTGGCACAGCCACATCCTCCATAAACTTAGTGGTAGTATTCTTATTTATGTTCCTTTTCATAATAGAGATAGAGGTTATCTGAACTTTTGTAAGAATTTCTAATTCAAAGAATAAACAAAAATGGTCAGAAATAGCCATAATATCAATCGATAGAATTTCAACATCCTTAGAAATGACCAGGTCTAAGATGCGACCTTGAGTGTGAGTTGGACTCTTAATATGTTGACAGAGGTCAAATGTGTCTAGTACTGCAGAACGTTCTTTGGAAGTTTTTTCCATGTAATTGTCAATGTTGAATGAATGTTAAAGTCCCCTGTTATGGCAAAATAGTTGTACTCAGTACAAATAACTGATAGCAGTTCTGAAAAATCCTCCATAAATTTTCCATTGTATCTTGGAGGTCTATAAATAATTAAAATGATAATAACCTTTGGGTCACCCTTAGCTAAAAAACACAGATATTCAAAAGAGCTAAAATCAGCTAGTATATTTCTTTAGAGTGAAATAATTATTTAAAAATAACAGCAATACCACTACTTTTCCCTGTTTGACACTTGTTCATAAAATTAAAATCTGCTGGTGTTGCCTCATAAAAAATTACAACTACTTTGTTAACCATGTTTCATTTAATAACAAAAAGTCCAGACCATACGTTGTAATGATGTCATTGATCAAGATCGATTTGTTACCCAGTAACCTGATATTAAAAAAAGCTCATCTCGCGGAGATGGCTGGAGAGAATGGTTCGACAGACTCACATTTTATCCTCACTAAGTTGGAAGTTCTACTTTTTTGATGCCATATCTTTTTCACCAACTTTCTGTCCCTTGTAATTACAGGGATGAAAAATGCCTGCTCTTCATAGGGGTCTGAGTTATTCTGGAAATGACCTGGTAAATATCAATCAGATTTACAGAGAGTCATGTGTGGAGGAGGGGCCTTTTGCTGCTTAGTGGACGGTGGTTTCAGGCGAGGGAGGAAGATCTTGGCGTGGTATGGGCTGGACTCCATCATTGACAATAGTCTTCATCCTTTCCATCAGACCAAACATTGCATTCAGGGTGGGAGAGGGGGAGCCAACATCTACTGCGGATTGTCTGGTTGTTGTAGTCATAGAGGGGAGATTCCGAGGTGTGGATGGCTCCAATGGGCAGGAAGAGGTGTGGGAGATTTAAAATGCTGGCACATTCCATTTGTTATTTGCTCATCAGATTGTTTGGATGACGCAAATGAATCTGTGTGCACCTTTTCTCGCCTTATCTCTTGTTCCTCTGATTGTTTGGGAACAACTGGATCCTTTTGTCCTTGGTTTTTGTTAACATTTTCTTTACAGGGAGGTGAATGACGCACACAGTATAAAATGTTGGCAGCTAATAACTTAACTACTTGTCTATTTAGTACCATCTGCTTTGTAAAGATTTTTACGCTCCCAAAAAAGGCAGAAATTGTCAATGAAACTCACAGTGCAGTGCACACCTTGCCTAACCACCTATTCAATTGACGGAGCCTCGAGAAATGTTCATCTCCAGATAGTACAAGGTCCGCTTATAAAAACCTCAGCATCCATCCCTTGCACTTTTCTTCGGTCAATTAAATCTCGCTTCAATACCTCCGATTGTTCCTTGAGAACATCCAGGGCCCCTGTGTGTATAATGACACATTTCACAGTTGGGCGCTGATCAGTGATCTCCAGGATTTTTTGAGAGATATTAGACATTGTGTCATTAGTATAACACAATACTTTGGTGTTCTTCTCACTGCAAAAACGTTTCACATACTTGCCGGCTCCATCACCAACTTTTAATGTTTGGGGTCCCAATTTTTTCTTGGATGATTTAATTTCATACCTTTCAGTGGTTGTGGAGGATGAGCATTCTTGGCCTTGGTTTTGTAAGAGTGCCTCAAATCTATTTGTAAGTCTGACGTCAATATGTTGCACTGACTCACATGATTTTTTTTTCTTGTTCTTCGCTGTGACGACCGTCCATGGCGCTGTTGTGTCTTCCTTTTTAAATGTCCCATATGTTTGGGGTTTGCTCCTTGGAGACAAGATTCGAGAGAGCAGACTTCGATGGTTTGGACATGTTCAGAGGCGAGAGAGTGAGTATATTGGTAGAAGGATGCTGAGGATGGAGCTCCCAGGCAAAAGAACGAGAGGAAGACCAAAGAGAAGGTTTATGGATGTGGTGAGGGAAGACATGAGGGCAGTTGGGGTTAGAGAGGAAGATGCAGGAGATAGGCTAAGATGGCAAAAGATGACACGCTGTGGCGACCCCTAACGGGACAAGCCGAAAGGAAAAGAAGAAGAAGATATGTTTGGGGTTTGCTCCCAGTAAATTCTAGGGAGGACTGCTGGGGTGTCCGTTACCCTTTCCACAGTTCATGGCAGTACTCGTTGTTGAGCTAGGTGGGTGTCTGTTAGCACACCTCTGGTCACCATTTTGAGACATCTATAGAGTGGTTTAATTCCCCGACTGTCCATTTAAATCCACATCGACTTCAAGACGGCAGATTTTTTATTCCAGAATTGACACCTCTGCAGTAGTCCATGAGAGTCCTCAGTAGAGAAGGGAGGCATCTTGATGGCTGGTTTTGTTGCTAACACCAGGCTTGTACTAATTAGCAGGCCATGCTCACATAAGGATGAAAGGATTATCCACAAAAACGAATACAGTCCCACAGATTTAAAAGTATCCATGTGTTGCTGCTTCTAAAAACTAAATATTTTAGAAGGAAAATTAGCTTATCAGCAAGAAAAAAAACTGTCATAGGCAAAGCAAGCAGAGGAAGAGAAAGAAAAGTGTCTGTACTGTATGAGAAGCAAGAGAGATCTTTATACACTAATACTAATAATAAACACTAATACACTAAGACATCATGGTTTGAAATCATGCATGGATTGGAAGGTTCAAAGACACAAGTTCAAGTCTCGCGAGGAGAGAGTAACTGTCTCGTACAATTCGCCACTGCACTCTCTCTCCTCTCTTCAGCACTTCTATTTATTTAATTTTAAGACGCCCGTTATTTACATAGATGTTACAAAATGGAGACGGCAAGCAAAACAGTTGGAAACAAAGTGCTCTTGTTTATGTGTGTGTACATGTGTGGTCATCATTTCTTTAACAGGCAGCAGTTCTAACAGTTCTGATGATTAGATGTTTTTGTTCTTGCTATCTCCTGCTAGGTTGCTGCCACGTTATCTAGAGCAGAGCAAGGAATTTCTTTACTCGAAGCAGATGTATGATAATTATATCCACAATTATTCCTATATTTCCCCCCTGTTTATCATACATTTGCTGCCATGTTTTCTAGAGCAGAGAAAAGCATTCTTCATTGCAGGCAGAGCAAAGCCTGACTACTACTGCTGACCATCATCCAGACTGGGTTCTTGAGCCCAGTGCCACTCGACGGACGCCGCCAGAAGGTAGTGTTACTTTGGCAGAGCGCTCACTGACTCTGGTGATGATTGAGTCAAATGAAGAGGAGGCAGTCACCCTGGAGTCCATGATAGCGGAGGACCACTGGTCCCCTATCGCTGACCCTCCATCCATTCTGAATGGACCTCCCATCTTAGACTCACCTGATTCACCACCTGTGCATCCGGCTGACCTCGAGGGGCCCGACGTGATGAGCCTCCTGATGAATGCAATAGCCCTTCATCACTTGCTGAGATGAGGGAAGGGGTTCACGACTGAAGAGTTATTATTAATTCGGTATCCTCATCCATGAGGACTGGGCCCAGTTCATAAGTTGGACGTGGTCGCAGCTCTAGGAGGGGGTGTCAAATAGGTTGCCATGCCAAGTGAAGCGATGGAACACTTGATCGTATGTGGCTTAAGTGGCTGGGTTAATGATTGTTCATTGCTGAGCCCTGGTCTCAATTCTTAGTTCAGACACCAGATGTCCCCAAACCAAATTGTACTTCAATAGATTTGATCATGGATTGCCAGCACAGAAAGTCATCTCAATATCCTAATCCTCTCATAATTATCACAAAACATACACATACCAAAGTCAGTAACCTTAAACCTGATTGATTCACATCTTTGAATTCAAATCTTTGATATTTTTATAAGATTTTAGTAGGAGTGTTTGCAAAGGCCGATCACCCCCTGCAGTTTGTGGCATCAAGAATTGCTTGCAAAAAGCTAATCACACCTTTAAATTGCAACATAATTGCTTGCAAATATTGATCACACCTTTTACTTGCAGCTGGATTGCTTGCAAGAAGATGCACGAGATAGGCTTAGAAGGAAAAAGATGACACACTGTAGCGACCCCTAATGGGACAAGCCGAAAGGAAAAGAAGGAGGATTGGTTGCAAGCGTTGATTACATCTTGGGCTTTGTTACAGTTTTGTTATTCACAACATGCTGTCTTACACTCTTTATATTTCTCTTATATTAAAGTAGACAATGCTTTGAAACTGCTTTGTGTAAAAGATGTAACCTGTGTATGATTGTCTCTCTCTCAGACAAGGTAACACACGATGTGCTACCAACAAGAACAAGCCTGTTGAATGCATGAGGGAATTGTATTCACAAGAATGTTTATACATTTATTGCTTATTGCTTAGAGATTAACAAAATGTTATGGAAAGTAGTGGTTGCAATTATGAGGACTCATTTATATCTAAATTACGAGCACCTGTGACCTATTTTGAGTGAGTTGAGAAGGGTCATGTCAGGACACATCAGAGATGGCGAAAGGTACTTTACATCATAACAAAAAGTACTTCCCACTGGGGGCGGAGAGCCAGTAAACATTCTAGAATGTACTCCAACAAAGTAATAAAAGCCTTGTGCAAGAGAGTACGGTGTCGCACACAGGCAGGGAGACTTCTGTAATATCATGGGAACATGCTGATGGCAGGAAATCTTCAAGCAACTTGGAATGCTTATTTTAAATTTTTTTCCCCTCTTTAATTGGGTCAGAGTAAAAGACTTTTATAATAAGGTAATTGCAGGGTAATGCCATTGGTATTATGTGGATGAGAAAGAAGGGCTAGTTGGCTATTGAATTACTCCTTAACCCAACAATTCCTTATTACTAAATTGGTTTCGAGCTCCGTAGGACTTGATCACTCCTTAAAGCTCATTCAAATATTATTTTACAGTATATTCTATTAATATTAGTTACCTTTGTATTTTCATTATTCCTTTAAATTTTATGATTTAATGCTTTTAAGTACTTTGACTTCACTTCTTCAGTTATATTCTATTTACTTTATATTATATACCCAGACTGTCATATTCTACATTTTCATCATTATTTCATTAAATATTTTGATTTCAATTTTATCTATCATTGTCATTCTTATGAGTTGTCTCATATTAACCAGTCAACCTCTTTAATGAATAAATGTCGATGATATTAATAAAATCTAAATCATCCTAAAAAACAGGTGATTGATAATACTCCGGCTTAATATAAAAACATCCGTATGTTTCTAACAAGGATTGTTAAACTTACTAGGCCAATAACAAGTGCAATCGATTCATAAGGGATGAAGCTGCTATAAAAATGAAGTGATCACATTATCCTTTTACTCTGTATGGTTACTCAATAAGGGCTAATAAGTGAGGGCAGACCGGATTGGCTTTGTAAAACTAAAGGCTGTTACCTCACCTAGGCGAATTCATCTCGACAGCGACTTAGAAAGCTCCCGTCCCCTGGCGTACACGGCGTTGGAGTCGGCTGGGGTAAAGGCCTAGTTTAACTCTTTAATTGGAGAGTTGGTCAGGACATTTTCTCAATTAGTCATACGGGTAAGCGGAATCTGACAGTAGTCACAGTTCTCGTTGTATACGATATGTGGGTTTTGCAAGATGATTAGGTACTAGCATTTGATGTTTTCATCCTCAGCAAAGATTTGATTACAGATGCGTCTTGTTGTTAGCGAGCTGGGCTAGGCTAAGCTAGGCCGAGCAGCTTCAATGCGAACGATACGGCTCCAATTTGGGTACTAAGATTACACAGATGATGATTTTAGTCCACTGAAGTTGTCACCAGGGGCATACCCATGCATGAATAAAGTTGGGAATGTTTTAATGAATGATTTTACAACTGTAAAGTTCAAGTTCTATGACAGGTGTGGGCCTTCCCCCAGTTTCTCTGTCATTGTTTTGCACACCCCCTCAATCGCTGGCTCTCTTGACTCTTCTTCTTTCCCCTGTTTCCTGCTGGTACCACTACAGCCACCCCCCTTCCTTTATATGTTTTGTGTGAATGCAATGAACGAATGTGCAAGAGTGTATTATTGCAGCAACATCGGTGAGAGAGCAACAGACACAAATAGGAGACCTACTTGCCAGCTTGCTAGAATCCACCCCTATGTCCATATGCAGAATGACACGTCAGAAAAGGCCAAGATTGGTCAAACTGATTTGTCAGTCATTCAAAGTGTTTGACATATTGGGGACACTTGAATCAAGCGATGGGATAGATGATAGGTGACATCTTTTTTTTCTGGCAAGCGGTCATGGGATCGACGCATTGAGCACCCCTGCATAAACGCTCACACTTAGTCCCGCAACCACACACATGCCCTCTTTTCACTTTTGTATGCATAACTTTCTCTGTTTTACCAATAGTTTTATTTTTGTAGTTGTGTGTTCCTGCAGTTTGTATTAAATTCACTATAAAACTTAACTGCATGGTGCTTTGTGTGTCCTGAGTACAACCAGTACAACCAATGTTCAGGAACTCTTATAATTTTCTGCTAGCAGGAAAAACCCTCAAAAGATGACATATGTGTCAACAGATCATAAAATACTGTATATGTATATACAGTATTTTATATATGTATATATATTTAATATATGTATATGATGTATTAGACCACAAAAGACACTGGTACATTAAAAAAATGCTAAAAATACAATTTCTTGTAAAACATCATTTTATTAATTTATCAATCCCATTTCCCGACATTTGAAATGCCATTAAGAGCGATTGAAGAAAAAAATTTTAAATAATTTTCAGAAACTGTCCCATTTACAGCATACATAATTACCCTTACAGAATGTTGTTGTTTTCCTTTCGGCTTGTCCTTTTCGGGGTCGCCACAGCGTATCATCTCAGATGAACGCATATATATGTTTGGCACAATTTTTACGCCGGATGCCCTTCCTGACGGAATAACCCACATTTTTGGTCATTTATTATTTTCAAAGATATTTTTCATTGAATAAGTTCCCAACATTCATACATGTATACTTTCAGTATAGTCAAATACTATTTTTAACCCATTCTTGGGCAGGGTGGCAATTTTTTGCCTTATTGAGATAAAAGTCTCCTAACAGGCCACAATCAGGGAAATAACACTTCTTTTTCATTTATGGTTAAGTTATATAACTTTACTCATTTATAATCTCATCCCAAAAGTGGGACGCTGCCCGCGAGAGGGTACTTGGGTTTTCTTAGTCGATCGTCCCAAAAACCAGAATCAGAATAAAACACTAAAATATTTTGATATACTGAAGGATATAATGCGTGAAAATCATGATGTCCCAAAAATGGGACGCTTCCCACGGATGTGTTAACCCATTATGGATTTTCACAATGATACATACAACTTGTTCTCCGATAATAGTAATATGCTTGACACCCTGCAAAAATGATTGACACCTCATCTCACGTCGTTTACACTTGGCAATTATATAGGGAATGGAAATTAGATGACTGATTTTTGTTATTCCCAATTCACACAAACAACAAAATGACTCACAAAAATACAGTGTTCTCCCATTATTCAGAGGTTCCGTTCCTTACACCCTTGCGGTTAACAAAATTCCGTGAATAATCGGTGCAGTATTAATACACACTGGCTACACAGAAAGTACACGTCAGCACGTGTTTTGGTGTGGATGTAACCCATCACACGATGGCGCTTATGATCCCTAACAATTGCATTTCACATCTGTAAGCAGAAGCTTACATTGCCCTACACAGTCAGGTCATTATTGATGTTGTACACACTCACGGGGTAATTGAAACAAAATCTATCACACCACAGCAAACAGAATAGCATAACTTGCAAACAAAACAAAAGAATGACTCACGAAACAATTGACAAAGCATGCAGTTTTAAAGCTATTGACATGCTCCTAGCATGCTTTGTGGCATGCTGGTGTGGCACTAAGGAGCTTGATAATGCCGGGGTCAAACATCACGGACATTCAAAGTTGCAAATTGCTATTCAGCTTTGCTACTTACATGGATGGATTTTTTTTCAGATTCTCTGAACCTTTTGATATGATGGACTTGAGATGATGAAATTCCCAAATTCCTTACAAGTGTACATGCAGGAACATTGTCCTTAAACTTTTTGACCATTTTCTCATGCACTTGTTCACAAAGAGGTGAACCTCTCCCCATCTTTCTTTGTGCAGCCAATTCAGGGAAGCTCATTTTATACCCAATCATTGCACCTTTGCAGTGAACTCAATTAAATATACATTGAACATGATTTACACATCATTGTTGTCAAATTCATGTAACCGATGACAGTTGAAAACTATGTCAGAGATTACGTCAGCAGTGTGCCAGGTTCACTCAACCTAGGAAATTTAAAGTACGATTTCACAAGGAAGGAAGACAAGAGGAACTCTTGCTCGCAAGAACACGGCATGTCTCTCACCATCTCCAGCCCATCCTGCCCACACCTCCACAAATCCTATTTTTTTTATTTCCTTAGGGCGGTCCGCAATGTAACAAAGCAAACAGGACAACAAAGCATGAGTCAATCAAGCAACCATGACAAAAAAATGCCAAAGTCAGTCTTTGTGATGTCTTCACCATCCACTCAGGATCGTCAGTCTTTGTTGTCTGATGCATCACTGGTGTTTCCATGGCACCCAGTGGGCCTCTTCATTGAATCATTGTTCAAGCACATCATGACAAAAGAGCATTAAAAACAAAGAGGAAATGTGAAACAACTTTATATCCAATTAATCCAACAATTTAATTGTTTTTATTGTTTAACATAACGGTATTGAAATTGGGGTTGGATCATGTTCCAGTCATGTACATGAAATTTCAGAAAAAAAAAAATGCAATTGTACATTTAGTTTTTTTTCCCACAAGGTATATAAACTTGTGTATGTTCTTTTGAGATTTTGTTTTGATGCGGTTCCATGAGGTCTTTTTATCAAATCTGAAATTTATGCCCTTGTTGAATAAAGGGTGAAGAAACAATGATCATATTGTTTCCATAGCTAATAACCATTGACAAAGACTAATTCTGTATTTTATATTGTCTGTACAGTGGTACCTCTACTTATGAACGTCTCTACTTACAAAAGATTCAGGGTATGAAAAACCTCCCGAAAAATGTTTCTCTAGTTAAAAAAGAAATTTAGGATCCGAAAGGGCCTGGATTCCACCGAACATCAACATCCTGTACTGTATCTTGGTTTGAAAGCGGCGTGAAAGCTGCTCTCCCATTGCCAGCGCCGTAGCCCCTTCCTGGCATCACATTGGCTAGGAGAGATGCACTTCCTATGTCTTGAATTGTGTGGTGTGACAGAGCTGCTTCCCCTATTGGCTAGCACGTCACATCATCCTGGTGACGTCAATCTTTTTTTGGGTGAGGTTGGGTGGGTGTGTCAATCTTTACCCCTGAAGCACTTCCTGAATATTCTTCAACAAATCTTTTGCTCACACACAATTAAGATGTACAACATCATCTGGATTTATTCATCTTTTTTTCACCATGGGCCCCAAGAAATTGAAGGCAGTGCCAGTGAGAAGAGGAGAGTTGTTTTGTCCATCACAACAAAACAGGAAATCGAAAAATATGAAAAAAGTGCGTGCCTCTGGCTGCCTGTGCTGCTGCTCTTCCTACACGGACATTTGAGAGATTCAAAGTGGAGGTTGAAGCTGAAGTTGAGGAAATTGTTTCACTGGGAAAGGCTGAGGACATTGACGAGTTGGTTCAGGAGCACCACAAAGATCTTTTGATGGAGAGGCTGGAGGCGATGTAACGCAGCAATGAAGGGGCAGTTTGCCGCAGAGAAGAGGAGGCAGCCACTCCTCCATCAGACAGAATAAAAAAAGTGTCCATAACATTTCCGAATTTATTCAAAAGTATCATCTGGAAAATGTGTTAACTGCTCAGGCGATCACTCACTTGGATGACGTTTGCCTTGCACATTTCTGTATGATTATTAAAAACCATCAAAGGCAAACATCCTTGGATTGGTACTTCAGAAAACATTGAAAGTTAATGTTTGTTCTGAATTCATAGTTTTGCGGAATTTATTAATTTTAGTGGAATTATGTGCGCGCCTCCGCCTTGATGCCTTTTTTTCCTCGCCACGCACTCAATACCAAATGTAAGTCATCATTTTTTATTATTCTTTATATCATGTACATTTTGAATGCTTATTTTTAAGGTAAATTAACATAATTCCGTATAATTTTTTACATTATGTACACGTTGAATGCTTATTTTTGGTGGCAGTGGGGGGTTTGGAACGGTTTAGGCTATTTACATGAAAAATGCGTTTCTACTAATGAAAGTTTCACGTTACGAAATGACTTCTGGAATGGATTGTTTTCGTAAGTAGAGGTTCAACTGTATTATCTTAATTGTTGTGGTCTTCAGAGACCCATTCTCAACACAACACGGTGCTTCTTTATTTGTGCAGCAACAGACAAAAACTAGCAATTGGCTCCATGGTGCCTTACCAAATGTGTAATATGATTTAAAATCATTCCCGAGTTAGAGACATTTTTCTGCTGAGAGGGCTGAAACCCAGTCTTTGGAATTTCTCGAGTTTATATACGTCACTAGCAAAGATCTCAGGCTACCTCTCTGCACCCAAGCCAGCGGTGTCAACAAACGTGTGCTCTCACAATTAGTGCGCTTTGGGTGTTGTACAGAGAGGAAACGATCAGAGGAAGGACAAATATGGACAAAGCGGATACAAAACTGTGTCACACAGAATTAGCTGTCAGAGTGGTCTTTTCTGGACACTTGTATGATAAAACCAAGTTTTTTTTTTCTTTTTAAATAAAATTGACATTTCTAATCCAGTCCATGTTACAGAGTCTTCCCATGGAGGTCTTAATGACCAAAATATAGGACCTTCAAAATATAGAACTCAGTCAAAACTATTTTTCCTGCAGATCATCAAGGAAAACACAACACACGATTGACACAACCGCCACCGCGAGATAGTTGTTTAGGATAATGTTTCAGAGAAATTCAGACCATGGCTGACTTTGGTCACAAAGGCAGGGGAAGGGGTAAAACTTGACCTGATTGTCAGTATGTGGGGATCCTGCTTCATAATGAATCTGAAGGGAAACTTTAATTACACCTCTTACTTTTCTTTTGACTAAATAGCACTCATTCAGGATTATTAAAATGGAGGGTGCATAAAACAGAATAGCACTATCAGTGACTCGGCATTAAAATCCCATCCACCAAACCCACCGCCGTGATGGATATATACATTTTTAAATTTTTTAAATCTTTCCTGTGAGAAGCATGGTATCATAAAGAACTGGACCCCAACCATAGGCCATGTTGCACAGTGGAACACATAATATTGTGTTTCTGGAATGTACGTCATCAACTCAACACCCCCTCCCCTTCCCCCATTGATTCATGTCTTGAGTGGGTAAGATGGTTGCCATACCCTGGCAAGTGAATAGCGCTGATCAAAAAGGACCCACCATTAACCCAGTTATTTATGGCATGCATGACTGCATATTATAATTGGTGATCCATTTGCTTCACCATAATCCAAATGACTTTCTTTGTATACAAGTTCAGCAGTCGTTATACAGCCATGATGTTGTTCATCTCCCACTTTTGAGTACTTTTACTGGTGTCACAATCGGATACAAACACTTTGTGGAGGAGGTCTGAGCGATCTAAACATTTGCCTGGGAAAAAAAAACAAAAAAAAAACAATATTACTATGCATGTATATGGAAGCGCCAGCAAAATCATCACAGTTACTGCATTTCATGCATGAAAAGACTAATTTAATGCAGAATTTTACAAAATGATCATCCATCCATCCATCCATACTTATCTGAGGGAGGGTCACTGGGACAGCAGCTAAAGGAGGAAAAACCAGACTTCACTCTCTTACTCTCATCCAGGCATTCCCAAGCCAATCAGAAGATTTAGTCCCTTCAGCGTGCTTTGTGTTGTCCTCAGGGCCTCTTCCGAGTGCGACATGCCTGGAACACCTCACATGGAAGGCTTATAGGAGGCATCGTAACAAGATGGCTGAGCCATTACATGTGGGTATCCTCAATAAGAAGGAGTAGTAACTTGAATCTGAGCCCCTCACAGGTGATGGGGCTTCTAATCTTATTCCTGAGGGAGACCCAAGAACCACTGTGGCAGAAATTCAATTCGGCTGCATTTATCCGTTTTCTAACATAGGTCAACAGGTAAATCAATAGCTTCACCCTTTGCCTCAGCTCCTTCTACACCACGGCTGACTGATACAGTCTGCATCATGGACCTGTCGATCTCCCAATCCAATCTTCCCTTAATTGTGATCAATACAAAAAGATACTTGGAACTCCTCCACTTGGGGCAGGATCTAATTTCTGATCTGGAAAGAGCACCCCACCCTTTTGAAAATGAGTACCATGGTATCAGATTTGGAGGTGCTGATTTTCTTCCCAAGGCCATACACTCAACTGCGAAACACGTTACTCAATGTGGCTTGATGGAATGATCAACAACCTCATCTGCAAAAAGCAGAAATGTAATACTATGATCAAGCAAACCAGAACCCCTTCAAGACCCCATCTGCGCCAAGAAATTCTATCCTTTACGGTGGTTATGAAAAGAATCAACAATAGGGAGCCTTGGCTTAGTTCACTGGAAAGAAATGTGACTTACTGCTGGCAATACAGACCAAATTCTGACACAATCATACAGAGAACAAAAAGCCTGAATCAAGTAGCCAGGTACCTGATATTCCCGAAGCATCATCCAAGGAATTACCTAAAGAACACGGTCAAGCCCTTCTTACAAGTCCACAAAACAAATGAGTATGGTTGGGCAAACTCCTATGCACCTTGAGGACCCTGCTGAGGGTGTAGAGCAGAATCACTGTTCCATGGCCTAGATAAAACCCTTCTAAAAGAGTGGGATCACCACCCTGGTTTGCCAATCTCGAGGCTCTATCCGCAATGTGCACACAATTTTGTAGAAGTCTGTCAACTAGGACAGGCCCATGACATCCAGAGCGTCCAAGAAGTTCAAATGCATCTCATCCACCCCTGGGGCCTTGCCATCATAGAGCTTTTTAACTACTTTGGTGATCTCAACCACAGAGATAAGAGAACCCTCATCTATCCGTCCATCCAATACCATCCATCCATCCATCCATCCATCCATCCATCCATCCATCCATCCATCCATCCATCCACCCATCCATCCATCCATCCAATTAATTAGCCAATTGAGAAATATCTCTTCTTCTAGGGTGTCTTGGTTCAACACAGCAGATTGAACATTTTCAAAATAAAAACCAAGGCATTCCTAATCCACATGAAACACTGCTTGTGATATGCACTATATATACATACATATACTGTATTTTCACAACTATAAGGTGCACTTAAAAGTCTTAAATTTACTCCAAAGTCCGCCCTGCAATGTGGAGCGCCTTATATGTGCACCGTCGTCCAAAATCAGTAACTGACTAAGGGTATTTCCTGCCGACATGCTACTTATATAAATGAAAAGCGGACGTGTGAGAGGATAGCATGTGGACGTTACAGAGGGAAGTGTGGGCATGGGACAGTATGCTAAAGGCACGTCTCCAGAAGGTATATAATGCCTGTATGTGTTTTGTGCTAAACAACATTGTTTTGGCTAAGGACCCCCTAAAAATGGCACCAACGGAGAGACACGCTTACAAAGCAAAGTTTAAACTGCAAGCTATCAGTTACGTGCAGAAACATTGGGGATCAAGCAGCCGCAACAGAATTCAAGAGGAGGAATTGGCCAAGTTTCTAGGACTGTCAGAAGCTTGAAGCAAGGAAATGCTACACGATACAAAGGGAATGGATGTAAAGTTTTGACTGATGAAAATAATGTAAAATTCTCTCAGATATTTTAGCTTTCATTATTTTGATATTTAACAGAATTAAACAATTTGGATGATCCTGACTGACCTAAAACAAGAGTGGTGTAGTCTGACTTGACTTCAGACAATGAGACAAAATATGAAATTAGTGTTTTTGGGCAGTGTATGTTAACTTCTGGCTTCAACTGTAATACCACATTGTTAGTGACGCAGGTGTGTTTTACAGTTCCTCTGGCCGGTTGGTACGGCTCTGCTGTTGGGTCTTTTTCCGCTGAAGCTCATTGGTGCAAGTGAGCGTTTGCAAGTGAAAAACAGCTACATTTGGCTTTTGATGCTCTTTTTTTTCTTCTGGTTGAGAGTACAGTATGCTTATGAACAACCATGCCATCTTCGATTGCATTTGAGAACTGGGACAAAATGCTACAGGGCCTGCTTGCTGCACCAGGTACTTAAGACTGGGCTCCAATAAGTAGATCAAAGCAGCCTGTATTGATTCAAGATTTGTACTTTTCAAATATCTGCAGCCTTTGTCAACATGTTCAATGGCTATATCTATTACAATAGTAAGTAACGCTATATTTTATGAAATGTGAACGAGCATCATATACTGTACGCCACAGGTGTCAAACTCGAAGCCTGGGAGCCAGATCCAGTCCACCACATGATTTTGTGGCCCGCGAAGGCAAATCATGTGTATCAACTTCAATGATTTTTGTTAAAACCTTTACCAAAAATTCCAATTGTCATGTCATAAATGATGTTGAGATATTGCAAGCCTTTCTGTGGTACCAAATATCAACAGTATCAACAGTTGAAAAACCCATTACCCTTGATTTCTGATTACAAAAATAGTTCATAAGTTTAATGTGTAAATATGATGGTTCAATGAAAGATTTTTATGGTTTCAGTCATAATTGCCCTCAACAATAGTTGAAAAACCTATTACCCTTGATTTCGGATTACAAAACTAGTTGATAAATTTAATGTGTAAATATGATGGTTCAATGAAAGATTTTTATGGTTTCACAGTCGTAATTGCCCTCTGACAGAAACCGTAACTGCAATGTGGCCCACGATAAAAATGAGTTTGACACCCCTGCTGTACGCTGTCACATTTGTACTGTATTTGCAGTTTTGGGCAATTGGTTCCATAATTGTAACCTGTGGTGAAACGGGAAATGTCCCACAGTGTTGTTTTTTGTTCCCAACTGAAGAAATTGGGTGAGTTGATTTTGTTTCAACTATATTTCATCATGTTGAGGTTTTAAGACAACATGTCTTTGTTGTTTGTCAGCTGGTAAAGCGTTGGCCTCATAGTTCTGAGGTCCCGGGTTTAATCCCGGACACGGCTATGTCAAGTTTGCATGTTCTCCCCGTGCCTGCGAAGGTTTCCTCCAAGCACTCCGGCTTCCTCCCACATCCCATAAACATGCAACATTGATTGGACACTAAATTGTCTCTCGGTGTGATTCCAAGTGTGGCTGTTTGTCTCCATGTCCCTGCGATTGGCTGGCAACCAGTTCAGGGTATACACCGCCTGCTGCCCATTGACAGGTGGGATAGGCTCCAGCACTCCCCGTGACCCTCGTGAGAATACGGAGTTGGGAGGCCCCTGACAGGCACAGGATGGGGTCATAGAGGGGAGATTTTCGACAGAATAATTTTTTCGTACTACTGTCAGGTCATACTGACAATTTTAATAAATATGACAAAAGGGTTTTTTTTCCTGTTGCAAACTTGCAATTCATTACTAAATTACCATAACCAACCTGTTATCCCTTAGCAAACCCCTTGCCAGTTTATATATGTCTGAGAAATGATTTTGTTGCATCATTAAACATTCCAACAAAGCCAAGTCCAGTTCATTGCCCAATATTTACCTGTTGGTACATGGGTGAAGCGATGGAGATCCTGAAAGGACAGTGGAAAAAGACACTGAGAAAAAAAGTGGTACATTCTGTCGAGAGATGTTTTGGTGTCAATATCTATTAAAAAATATATGATTGTTACTTCGTTTCAAACATTTTTCAAATCAAACCTTCAAAAAGATCTTTTAACGCTAGTTTAGTACAAAAAAAAATATATTTATATTGAAATCCTAAAGAGGGAGGGTAGTAAAAATAATGTAAAACATTCACCGACACTACAAATTTGTTACAACTTGATATTGTCAAATGTAGTCAAAAGTATGTTCATCTTATTTTGAGTGTTAAATATCTAATCCAGAGGACCTATATTTTATATTTGTATCAGACAAACCAAGCTGATTTTTCATTAAAAAAATATTTTAAAAATTCTCAACACAACAACTTGGAAATAAATTAGCGCCAAAGTGTACATTATTATTGTAATCTGAATGACTCCGATGGCTGTTTCAAGCTGAGACTCTGTAAAAGCTGCTTATGTGATTTCACATCTAGACAACTCCAGACAATGGCATCCTGTACAGACAATCATACATGCTGCGAGTAGAATCTAGAGGAGTCCATGTGCAGGGGAAGCAAAAACTTGGACATGGGAAGAGTTCAGTGAGGCCACAGAGAAAGACTTCTGGATGGCTTGAAAGAAGTACTGGTCCAACATCTGGCGTCTCAGGACGGTGAAGTTGTGCACTATTAATACTCTGTATAATGAGAATGGAGCGGTGCTGACCTCGACTGAGGACGTTGTGAGTCAGTAGGGAGAATACTTCAAAGACCTCCTAAATTACCCCGACACGCCTTATCATGATGAAGCAGAGTCTGGGTTCTTTGAGGCAGGCTCACTTATTTCTAAGGGTTGAAGGCACTTTGATTGTTAAAAAGCTCCTCGGTGGAAAGGCCCCGGGAGTGGATGAGATACAGCCGAAGTTCCTAAAGGCTGTGGATCTTGTGTGACTGCCCTGGTTGACATGCCTCTGCAACATTGTGTGGGCATCAGGGACAATGCCTCTGGATTGGCATACTGGGGTGGTGGTCTCCCCTTTTTTAAGATGGGAGACCGCAGGGTGTGTTCCAAGTACAGGGGGATCGCACTCAGCCTCCCTGGTAAGGTCTATCCAGGGGTGCTGGAGAGGAGGGTCCGCCGGGAAGTCGAATCTCATATTCAAGAGAAGCACTGTGATTTTCGTCCCGGCTGTGAAATAGTGGACCAGCTCTACACACTTGTCAGGATCCTCGAGGGTGCATGAGTTTGCCCAACTAGTCTACATATGTTTTGTGGATTTCGAGAAGGCGTTTGACAGTCTCCCTCAGGGAGTTCTGTGGAGGTTGCTTAGGGAGTATGGGGTGCCAAACCTCCTGATACGGGTTGTTTGGTCCCCGTATGATCGGTGTCAGTGTGGTCTGCATTGCCGGAAGTAAGTCAGACTCGTTTCCAGTGAGAGTTGGACTCCGCCAAGGCTGCCCTTCGTCTCTGATTTTGACGGAATTTCTAAGCACAGTTGAGGTGTAGAGGGGGCCCAGTTTGGTGGCCTCAATATTGCGTCTCTGTCTTTTGCAGTTGGTGTGGTTCTGTTGGCTTCATCAACTCTCATTGGAGCAGTTCGCAGCAGACTGTGAAGTGGCAGGGATAAGAATCAACACCTCCAAATCTGAGTCCTCAGGCGGAAAACGGTGACATGCGCTTTCCAGGTCAGGGATGAGATCCTGCCCTAAGTGGAGGAGTTCAAATATCTTGGGGGCAGAAAAGTAACGAAAGATCGACAAGTGGATCGGTAGAGCCTCCGAGTGATGCAGACCTTGGATCGGTCTGTTGTGGTAAAGAAGGAGCTAAGTTGAAAGGTGAAGCTCTTAATTTACCGGCCAATCTACGTTCCTACCCTCACCTATGGTCACGAGCTGTGGGCCATGACCGTAAGAGCAAGATTCTGGTACAAGCAGCTGAAATGAGTTTCCTATGCAGGGTGTCTATGCTCTCCCTTAAGGGTAGGGTGAGAAGCTCTCTTATCTGGGAGGGGCTTAGAATAGAGCCGCTGATCCTCCGCATTGAGAAGAGCCACGAGGTTGCAGGGGCATCTGCTCGGATGCCTCCCGGATGTCTTCCTGGTGAGGTGTTCCGGGCACGTCTCATGAGAAAGAGACCCAGGGGATGACCCAGGAAACATGGGAGAGACATAGCCTGGGAACGCCTTGGGTTGCTCCCGGAAGAGCTAGATGAAGTGGTTGGGGAAAGGGAAGTCTGGGCGTCCCTGGTAAAGGTACTGCTCATCCGAGCCGATCTTGGATAAGCGGTAGAAGTTGGATGGATGGATGGTGCACTGTTGCCAATGTTAGCACATTTAAAAACATCCACAGAACTATTAGTCATTCTATTTTTGAAAGGTTATTTTGGCTCATATATGTAAAAGCTACAACAGATCCTTGGTGTCATATTAGACTGTTGACTTTAACCTATATCGTTAAACAAGTGCTTCAGACTACTGGGAGATTAGCCTAACAAAACTGTGGATTGCATTTTATTTCATATCTATGAACAATTACCCCGTAAATTAAAGCCTAACTGGAATGGGGCCTACGCTTCACATAGGCGAGTCTCCTTCAACACCGGGTTAAGCAAGCTCGCTTTACCAGTTATGGTTCACTATGTAATACGCAGGACCAATTGGCAGCTTTAACCCTTTAAAGGGAGAGCTGGTCAGGTCTCCCTTAGTTCTCAAGAATTCGGGAGCCTGGGTTAAGCAATGTCTGACTCAAAACAAAGCAACTATATCGACCATTAAGACCCAATACTTCCTTTAAGGTCTCATTTTTACATCACAAAAGTGTCATTTTCAGGCATGTGATTTGACAGGATGAAAAAAAGACTGAAAATAGCCACGGGCCTGAGGGCTGCAAGAATGATCTAAGGATGATCAATGGATCATCACCAATTTTAACGTACACGTTTTACAAATTGTATTTTGAATGAAATATATCTAGAAACATCTATAAATAAATGGTATTCTGTTTTCAAAATGTACACAATATGATCGTTCATTATTTAGGTGTATACCTTTACCCCAAAAAATTACAAATTCAAATACAGATTCAACTAAGTAAACTCCTGGAAATGAAACTAAATTTAATTCAGATTTGCGTCATGCCATGCATAACATATCCATTCAAAAACATTTTCATTCTTGTTTTTGTAAATGATTGAGACGCATGAATTTGACAACAATTGTTAACGTCACGTTTGGTTATCAGTAAATATTAGACATTTTTACAATTGCTTTTGAACTCTTACCTCGTGTCTGAGCAAAGACACTAAGCCCATGAGCACCCTTCTTTGACCAGTGAACAACAGACGTATGCACTGTGGTCAGATCAGTGTCATCCATTGAAGCTACATGGCTCATTAGATTCAGATTCCAGCATTTACATTCCCATCAGAATATTTTTAAGAACGATTTTATGTTTTTGCAAATGTAAAATGAAAATATCAAGAAACAAACAAATACGTTACAAACCAAACCAAGCCAACTATAATTATAAAATTGAAAGGTCGCTTCCAGCTTTGTTTCAATCATTTTTTTTAACCCATGATATCCCTGTCTTGTTTTTCTTGGTGTAAAACTGAATTATTGCTTGCAGAATATCTTTAGCAATGCATGTAGAAAGCTGAATGATGCTCCCAAGCATTTTTAAAGGTTAATGTTATATTGCCTCCTATATTTAAAATACAGAATTAGCTTTTTGTACACTGTATTGACTGTGCTTTCAACCTCGTTCAGGCTCTGCCAACGTGGAATTTTAACATTATACACCAGCTCATCCTGTACTTTCTACTTTGGCTTCGGACCAGACCTTTTTTTTACTCAAAAAAAGAAAATCTCGTCTAGTTTCACCACTATTTCTTCTATTATTCACATACCCCAACATTCTTTAAAGCAACAGCACTTTTTTTTTTCTTTTTTACTTTTACCACTGTTATCGAGAGTAAACATTACCAGCATGTATAACTCTCTTTGCTCTACGTTGCCCAGACTTTGTCGCTAACTAAAGCACTCGTGGGTAGCCCGTGTTTGTAATTATGAGTGTACCCCTTGAAGAGCCAGAGGGGGGCGGAGTCAGGTCAACAAGGAAATAGAAGTAGTCTGAGCAGCAGACATGCTTCCGTGTTTAAAAAAAAAAAAAAAAAAAAAAAAAAGTCAGGCTGTGGTTAACTGCGCCGGAAAGGTTTTCATGTGCGTTGAAAATGTGACACAAGTGCGCAGTTGCATTGGTCTGGAATTGTTTTTTTTGTGTTGTATTTTTTATTCATGCAATTTAAAAAGACGGAATCCCGCCTATGAACGGAAAAATCACGTCTTCATTTTAAAGAGTGTTGACTTTATTTCTTTATATGTGTTGGGATAATTAGTGTGATTTGTTTCACCTTGAAATATCTCCATTCACTGTACTGGTTCTGGTCGCAATGTGTGATGATGACAGATGAATTATCACTTCCTCTGGTCAGACATTGATCATACTGCATCAGCTGGTTGGCCTCATTGATACGAAACAACTACATACAGATACACATAATCACACAGGTCAACAAACATTCCTGGAGCCTTCGGCCATATCCGTACTCACCATTGTCTGCCAGTATGAATATGGCTACAACCAACACCAGCAGTCAAAGAGATATCAACATCAATCGCCACTGCTACCCGACCACATTGAAATTGGATGTCATTTCAATCAAGATGTTGGCATAGAAAAAATTCGTAATAAAAACAGTTAAAATCCGTGCTAGAAATTCCTCAGCTCTTTTCACTATGTTAAGGCTCTTACTGATAAAGGAATCGAGAAAACAAACATTCTGAAGACGTAGCTGGTAAAAGTAATCATCCATCAAAAGCTGTCTCAGCCAAATATAGAGGTGGAACGATTAATCAATTAATGGACATCTAATCAATGATAAAATTTATTTAATTAACAGATTTTTAATACTTGGTTGTTTGGGAACCATGTAAAACTTAAAATTGTCCTTGGAATTTCAGCCTCTCAATATTAAATATTATTTTAGGCTTGTCATGATAAATCATTTATCATTATTCAAAAATTTTAATTGACAAAATGATAGTTTTTCTGGATTCGACAAATCGTCAATGTTATGGTGAGCTGTTACGTGGTTCACACAGTGAGCTGAAAGAGTTGGATGCCTGTGTCATTAGCCTTGATGGGCTCATGGAATGCTGGCGGATCTGTACACTCTTGAAGGTGTTGGTTCTGTCCAATCATCCACAGCCTTGCTTCATGTGGAGCACTTAGTTACACAACAGAGACACTTAAAGGAAAATAAACCTGAGCTCACAAGCTATCCGCATGCTTACAAGCAACAAATTAAAGAGTTAAAAACCGTGGCACATGTTGAACATTTACAAACAAGGGAATATTTGCAAGCCCATAAATTACTAAATTTGCGAGCTAAGGAGCTATACAGCTTGGTGTACTGCTGCAAAGTTGTTTAAAACATCAGCGCTTCTGTCTAAGTAGTTCTGTGGTAGCCCCTAATTAGCACAACGTGGCAAAGGCAACTGTTTTCTATGAATAACCTCAGTGGGACACGTAATTCAACCAGTCGTTGACTGCAGTGAACTTCAACGTATATTTCATTATCTTCAACGGACAAACCACACAGTATTCTGGCAGCTGTTTAAAGACCCAGAAGATCCATATTACAGTTTAAATAAAAACAATGTAAAGTTAGGAAATTACAATAACAAAATAACTACTGGTTTAGTACTAATCCTAATAATACTGATTTAAAAGCAACAAAGTAAAATAATACAACCAGGAAGGGGGGGGAACCTTAATTTTCATAAATTCATTTCATTTTATAAAAATAAAGATGTTATCTTGACTTATGATAGTTTGGGGGGGGAATATATCATCTGAAAAAAATTTTATGATTAAAGTTATCGCGACGGTGACAACTTTAAAAAATTTTATGTTAAGGAACAAACCAGCAACTGAATCACAATTTATTTATGCACATTTTCTGCACTGTCAATTTGAAAATGTCCTGTTTTTGAATGAGGAGATGAAAATTTTTCGTCCAATTAATCAAGTAATTGGGGAGGGGAAAAAAAAAGACAGACAAATGGCAATGTCAATTATTAAAATAGTCAATAGTTGCACCCCTACAAATATCCTTTAAATTGCAATGTTCTTGCACTAACAATACATCTGCTGCTCAAAAGCTTGCAGAACATTGGTTAAACATTAGGACTGGTAGAGAATAAAAAAAGGACCTGTACAGATTTCACTTGTCTTCTGCCATCTCAGATCCTTTCAAAACAAGAGTATATTGTCCAGAGCAAACAAGCAAATAACAGCTTTAAAGATTTAAGATCAAGCCCATCTTATGTAGATGTTCACTGTTAAGATATAACTTCCTGATTCCAATAAGAACATGCATTATATTCATACTTCATTAAGACCAAATGTAGATTTTGTGTTCACTAAATAAATACAGTAGAGTGCATGAGTTTAGCTGCTGTTTTTCTAACCTGATTTCCACCCATTCTGTGACATGGTCCAGTTTCCACATTCCCTCCATTTGTGTGTCCCATACTGTCAATACAGTAACTTGTCTCAAAGCCCCGAATCTTCAAGCAAACATGTAAGTACACAGATTGCACTTAATGGTCACTGTATTTGTGCGCACAGCTTATTTGTTTACTTACCTCTCCCCATTCAACATTTTTTGGAGGCAGGGGATAGTGTAAAGGAATGTCATATGCAATTTCTTCCATGAACCATTTGAAGCTCCTGCACCGATGTTCTTGCCTGAAGAAAAAATATTGACAGCAAAACCAGAGCCTTTAATCCATGGCCTCTTAACTGAGATCTTAAAAATGATCCACGATTCATTCATTTTCACATATGTTGATAGATGAATGACAAGAGAAAAGTGCTTGACGGTATTCTGGTAGTTTTATTTCCATTAAATATGGAAAGTATTTATGACATCATCTTGTTTTTCTTTCGGCTTGTCCAATTAGGGGTCGCCAGAGCATGTCATCTTTTTCCATGTAAGCCTATCTCGTCCATCGTCCTCTCGAACACCCACTGTCCTCATGTCTTCCCTCACAACATCCATCAACCTTTTCTTTGGTCTTCCTCTCGCTCTTTTGCCTGGCACCTCCATCCTCAGCACCCTTCTACCAATATACTCATTCTCTCGCCTCTGGACATGTCCAAACCATCTAACTCTCTAACTTCCAAAACATCCAACTTTGGCTGTGCCTCTAATGAGCTCATTTTCTAATCCTATCCAGCCTGTTCACACCAAGCGAGAACCTCAACATCTTAATTTCTGCTACCTCCAGTTCTGCTTGTTTCTTCAGTGCCACCGTCTCTAATCCGTACAACATTGCGGCCTCACCACTGTTTTATAAACTTTGCCCTTCATCTAGGTGGATACTCTTCTGTCACGTAGAACACCAGACACTTTCCGCCAACTGTTCCATCCCGCTTGGACCAGTTTCTTCACTTCCTTACCACTGTTGACCCCAAGTATTTGACGTCATCCACCCTCGCTATCTCTTCTCCCTGGAGCTTCACTCTTCCCCCTCCACCCCTCTCATTCACGCGCATATATTTTATTTTACTTTGGCCAATCTTCATTCCTCTGCTTTCCAGTGCGTACCTCCATCTTTCTAATTGTTCCTCTGCCTGTTCCCTGTTTTCACTGCAGATCACAATACCATCTGCGAACATCATGGTCCAAGGGGATTCAGTCTAACCTCATCTGTCAACCTATCCATTACTACCGCAAACAGGAAGGGGCTCAGCGCAGAACGCTGATGCAGTCCCAGCTAACCTTCTGACACCCTTTGGCACATCTCACCGTTGTTCTGCTGCCCTCACACATGTCCTAAACTACTGTAACATATTTCTCCACCACACCAGACATGCGCATGTAGTACCACAGTTCCTTTCTTGATACTCTATCATAGGCTTTCCCTAGGTCTACAAAGATACAATGTAGCTCCTTTTGACCTTCTCTGTAGTTTTCCACGGGTATCCTCAAAGCAAGCAATGCATCTGTGGTACTTTTTCTAGGCATGAAACCATCCTGTCACTCAGATACTTACTCCCGTCCTGAGTCTAGCTTCCACTACTCTTTCCCATAAATTTATTGTATGGCTCATCATCTTTATTCCTCTGTAGTTTCCACAGTTCTGAAACCGCCTTTGTTCTTAAAAATGGGGACGACCACACTTTTCCTCCATTCTTCTGGCATCTTCTATCCCGCTAGTATTCTATTGAATAAATTGGTCAAAAACTCCACAGCCACCTCACCAAATTACTTCCATACCTCCACTGGTATGTCATCAGAACCAACTGTCTTTCTATTTTTCATTCTGTTCAGTGCCTTTCTCACTTTTCCTTTACTAATCATTGCCAATTCCCGGTCATTCACGATTGTTTCTTCTACTCTACCTTCTCTCCCATTTTCTTCATTCATTAACTTCTCAAAGTACTCTTTCCATCTACTTAGCACACGATTGGCACCAGTCACCATATATCCGCTATCAATTTTACTTGTTGCACATCCTTCCCATCTCAATCCCTCTGTCTGGCCAACCCGTAAAGATCCTTTTCTCCTTCTTTCGAATTCAACCCGGAGTACGTTATCATATGCTCTTGTGTTACCTTCGCCACCTCTACCTTAGCCCTTAGATGCATCTCAATGTATTCCTTACGCATCTCCTCAGTCTGCTCAGTGTCCCATTTCTTCTTCGCTAATCTCTTACCTTGGATGACTTCCCATATTTTGGGGTTCCACCACCAAGTCTCCTTCTCCCCTTTCCTACCAGAAGAAATTCCAAGTACTCTCTGCCTGCCTCTCTGAATACCTTGGCAGTAGTATTCCAGTCTTCTGGTAGCTCTTCCTGACCATCAAGAGCAGGTCTCACCGCTTTCTGAAAGGCCACAACAGTCTTCCTTTCTCAACATCCACCACCAGATTCTCTGCTCTACCTTCGTCTTCTTAATCTTCCTACCTGCGACCAGAATTATCCTACATACCACCATCCTATGCTGCCGAGCCACACTCTCCCCCACCACAACCTTCTAGTCGGTAACCTCCTTCAGATACAGATCTGCACAAAATATAATCCACCTGCCTTCTTCTACCTCTGTTCTTGTGGGTCACTCTACGTTCCTGTCTTTTCTGGAAATAAGTGTTCACCACTGCCAATTCCATCCATTTTGCGGCGTCTACCACCATTTGCCCCTCAAAGTTCCGTTGCTGAATGCCGTACTTGCCCATCACTTCTTCATTGCCACTGTTTACTTCACCAACATGTCCATTGAAATCTGCACCAATCACAACTCTCTCTCTGTCTGGGATGCTCAGGGCTACTCTAGTTCCTTCCAGAATTTCTTTCAACTTGGGGTCACATCCTAGCTGTGGGGCATAGCCGCTTACATTATACATAATAAAGTAAGTAAGTTTCTTTCGGCCTGTCCCTTACAGGGTCGCCACAGCGTATCATCTCAGATGAACGCACATATATGTCTGGCACAATTTTTACGCCGGATGCCCTTCCTGACGCAACCCTTCTCAGGGAGTGGAGTGGAGGCCCTCGTGGGATACGAACCCACAACCCCTGGCTTACCAAACCAGTGCTCTAACCACTGAGCTACAGGGCCTCTATACCACATTATACATACCACCATCAATTTCAAATTTCTCCAATACATTTTTAGCCAGCTCTTCTTTTAAAATAACCCCTACTCCATTTCTCTTCCCATCTACTCTATGATAAAATAAAATAATTTAAACTCTGAACCTAAACTTCTAGCCTTACTCCCTTTCCACTTGCTCTCTTGGATGCACAATATATCAATCTCCTCATGATCATGTCAACTAACTCCTGAGCTTTTCCTGTCATAGTACCAACATTCAAAGTCCCTACACACAGCTGTATGGTCTGTGCATTCCTCTTCTTCTTCTGGTGACTAAGCCGCTTTTCCTCCTCTTTTTTTGTCTTCCACCTAAATTATCTGAATCTCTACCTATACCTTCCAGAGCACATACCATTTATACACAAGAAAGTAGTGAAATTAAGAAGAATATAAAGTGTACTGGAATTAATACCTCAATAAATACCTCAAAATAAAGGACATAAAACCATATTCAAAAAACGACAACATTTTAAAATGTTAATGGCAGCAACAGCGGAAGAAATAGGATGGAGGCCTGTTGACTCTTTGACCATTATTTTGTTAAAAAAAAAAAAATCAACTTGGTTATGGTATTTTCAACACGCACATTTGCCTATGAGAGAGAACGAAAACTATCTTAACCACTTTCATTGTTTCGAAAAAACCTCTGCTGATGCTGCACAGGGTTCTTCTAGTGTATCAAGAATAGTAGTCAAGAATCTCTTGCATTCCGCTTTGATTTCCATTGCCTGCCTCTGTGATGTATTATTGGATGGATGGATTTCAGACAAGTTTAAAACTGAAAACCATTGTGTGTCACTTAATTTTTCAGTATTTCAAACTTCGAAGGCTAATCCCAAATGCATTCATACTTTCTTTCATCTACCAATTATCCGAGGTCGGGTGGTGGGGGCAGTAACTTTAACAGGGACGTCCAGCCATTTCATCCAGCCTTTCCGCAGGTGATCCCGAGCCGTTCCCAGGCCAGCTGAGAGGCATAGTCTCTCCAGCGTGTCCTGGGTCGTCCCCGGGTTCTCTTTCCGGTGGGTCTTGCTTGGAACACCTCACCAGGGACGCGTCCGGGAGGCATCCGGATCAGATGCCACAGCCACCTCATCTGGCGCATCTCAATACGGAGGAGCAGCAACTCAATAGCGAGCTCCTCCCGGATGACCAACCTTCTCACCCTATATCTAAGGGAGAGCCCGAACACCCAGCGGCGGAAACTCTTTTCGGCTGCTTCTATCCGGAATGTTGTTCTTTCAGTCGGGTCGGGTCCCAGCCGGAACTTCTCAACCTCACACACGAGCTCGACTCCTTCCCTGCCAGAGAGGTGATAATCCACATTTCCAGAGCAAAGCTTCTGTGGCCGAGGATTGGATTGCAAGGTATCTGCTTTTGGCCACCGCACAGCTCACACTGCACCCAACCCCTATGGCCCTTCCCACAGGTGGTGAGCTCATGGGAAGGGGACCCATGTTACCCTTTTGGGCTGTACCTAGCTGAACCCCATGGGTGGAGGGCCAGCCACCAGCCTTCAAGTCACACCTCCATACCTGGCTCTTAGGGGGGGCGCCGGTGACCGATGTCCAGGCAAGGGAAACCTTAATCCATTAGTTTTGCGCAAAATAGGTGTTAAGGAGCCGTGCTTTGTCTGATCCCTAACCTATGAACGTTTCACTATTGGTGACCCTAGTGGGGCGTGAAACTTCAGACACCTTAGCTACTCGGATCATTGGTACACACAAACCTCTCTACCACAATAAGGTGATGGCTCATGGAAGGGTCCAAAATATATCTTCCATGTAAATATGGAGTGCATTTTACATTCATTTTTAATGGCATTTCTGATTTTGAAGTTGGTTCATTCTGTTGTGACATAATCCTTAACATCACTCCTTCGCGTAATATCTTGAACATTAACATCCGTAAACTAGTAAAATAATTGTAGCCATCTTTCTTAATTAATATAAAGTGTACCAGAGAAAGGGTAGTCAACCAGTCAAAGATCAAGAGCCAGATTTTTTTCTTTTACGGCAAAGAGCCACATCACACACATGAAAGAGCCTGAGTGACATCTTATACATGAAGATCAATCCCTCCTCTCAAACAACTTTGCTCAGCCAGATTTATTATAAATGTCACACATCAACATGATAAGGATAAGGAAAATCAACTCCTACAGAGACCAAGACCACAGGCAAATAAAAAAACAACAAAAAAAAAAAGTTGTGTGCGCTTTCTCACAGATAAGTTAGCAGTTCAACCAAGTCTTGTTTTGTATACAGTGCCTTGTGAAAGTATTCGGCCCCTTTTTTCAGCCCTTCACCACATCTCAGGCTTCAAACATGAAGATATATATATTTGAATTGAATGAAAAGTGTGACAAAACCGTGAAGTGGAACGAAATTTATTGGATATTTACAACTTTTTTAACAAATAAAAACCTGAAAAGTGGGGTGAGCAATATTATTCGTCCCCCTTGCTTTGTAGCGCCACCTTTTGCTGCAATTACAATTGCAAGTTGCTTGGGGTATGTCTCCATTAGTTTTGCAAATCGAGAGACTGAAATTTTTGCTCATTCTTCCTTGCAAAACAGCTCGAGCTCAGTGAGGTTGGATGGAGAGCGTTTGTGAACAGCAGTCTTCAGCTCTGCCCACAAATTCTCGATTGGATCAAGGTCTAGACTTTGACTTGGGCTTTCGAACACCTGGATACGTTTATTTGTGAACCATTCCATGGTAGATTTGTCTTTTTGTTTTGGATCATTTTCTTGTTGGAAGATAAATCGCCATCCCAGTCTCAGGTCTTTTTCAGCTCCAACAGGTTTTCTTCCATAATGGTCCTATTTGGCTCCATTCATCCTGCCATCAATTTTAACCATCTTCCCTGTACCTGCTGAAGAAAAGCAGCCCCAAACCATGAGGCTGCCACCACCATGTTTGACAGTGAGGATGGTGTGTTCAGGGTGATGAGCTGTGTTGCTTTTACACCAAGCATATCGTTTTGCATTGTGGCCAAAAAGTTCAATTTTAGTTTCATCTGACCAGAGCACCTTTTCCCATGTTTGGTGTGTCTGCCAGGTGGCTTGTGGCAAACTTTAAATGAGACTTTTTATGGATATCTTTGAGAAATGGCTTTCTTCTTGCCACTCTTCCATAAAGATTTGTGCAGTGTATGACTGATTGTTGTCCTATTGACAGACTCTCCCACCTCAGCTGTAGATCTCTGCAGTTCATCCAGAGTGATCATGGGGCTCTTGACTGCATCTCTGATCAGTCTTCACTTTGTTCGAGGTAAAGGTATAGAGCAGGGGTGCCCAGACTTTTTTACCCCAAGATCTACTTTTCAAGCAGCCAGCCTCTCGTGAGCTACCGAAGCCGGGCGGAAAGATGATGCTCCCAATGTTATGTGATATACTATATATATATATACATATATATATATATAGTATAAGTATATATATATATATACACACATATATATATATATATATATATATATACATATATATATATATAGTATAAGTATATATATATATATATAATATATATATATATTTAAAATACAGAATTTGCTTTTTGTCCATTGTATTGTCTGTGCTTTCATCCTGGATCAGGCTGTGCTAAGGTGGAATTTTAAAATTACACACCATCTCATCCTCCACTTTCTACTTTGGCTTCAGACTAGACCTTTCCCACCAAAAAGACAAAATCTCGTCCAGTTTAATCACTTTTTCTTCAATTATTCACATACTCCGACAGTCATTGCATCTTAAAAAAACAGCATTTCTTCTTTAACTTTCTCCATTAATATCAAAAGTAAACATAAGCAGCATGTCTAGCTCATCTTTGCTCTACGTTGCCCAGACTGTATTGCGAACTAAAGCAGCGGTGGTGGAGGCTGTCATTATAAAGCACATTCATGGGCTGTGTAAGTACTGTAACATTTGTAATTATGAGTGTAAATCTTTAAGAGCGGGGATGGGGGGCGGGTGTAAGGCAAACTAGGAAAAAAAAGTGTGGCGGAGCAGCGGTCGTTGTTAGAGAAAGTTCTGTGTGCTGCCTAAAACAGTACCTATGTGAATTGTGCCATTGGATTTAACAACCGGTCATCCCTCACTCATTGAATCATATTGTAAAAATGCCACAAACTGAATACCTGTATGTTATACTTTCAACTAGCATTGGATTTGTTTTCTTTGTGCACAACGCAGAATACCTGCGAAGAGACGGCATCAGCAGTGCACTATTTTGCACGTGTGCAGTTTAGAGGGATTTTTTTCTTTTTTTTAACCACGCCATCCCACGATCGACCAAGACTGCCTCGCGATCAACTGGTTGCACACGCCTGGTTTAGAGGGACGGCCGTAGTCGTCTTATACTCCTTCCATTTCAATATAATTGCTTGCACAGTGCTCCTTGAGATGTTTAAAGCTTGGGAAATCTTTTTGTCTCCAAATCAAGCTTTAAACTTCTCCACAACAGTATTTCGGACCTGCCCGGTGTGTCCCTTGGTCTTCATGATGCTTTCTGCACTTTAAACAGAACCATGAGACTATCACAGAACTGGTGGAGGAAGAATTCAAGGAGTTTTATTTGTCATGCCATTGCCAACACATGAGCTTCCTCTAAAGCCGAAAAGGAATACTGCAGCTTGACGGCATCCTTTATCGCAACTGTCCACCAACAGGTCCGAGGACTGCCACCTCAACTAGCTTTGCGCCACAGCTCCGGTTGGCTGCCTCAACAATGCAGGCGTTGAAGATGGTCCACTGGAACTCAATGTACCAATCTCCCCCAGGATATGGGTGAAGTTCTGTTGGAGATGGGAATTGAAACTCTTTCTCACAAAATACTGGCATGCATTCCCAACAGACCCTTCCAGTATGTTTGGGTTATGTTTAGAACTACACCCAAAGGTATCCTTGTCCCAAGTACACAAATGGACACCCTAACAGAATTAATCAAGAAACTAGATTAATCGGACAGTCGTGATACATTGCTATAATAAGAAAACAGAAAAGAAGGCAGAACTATACTGTACCAATAGAAAACATGTTATATGCATTTATGATATACCTGAAGTGTTTCAGTTCGCTGATGTCTCCATAGGCAAGGGTGAGGGTTTCAGGACGACTGGCATAGAAGTAGTCCTTGTATTCATCCCACCATACCTCCACCACACGAACATAATTCTGTAAACATTGATACAACATTTATATATGCTGTAAGATGTTTGAAAAAAACATGACAAGAAAAAAATATGAACAAACAATAAATCCTAGTTATGGACTGGAATTAAAAAAAAACAAAAAGCAAAACACCCCAAGAAATTACTTTGCCAGTTTTTAGTTAAACTGCATTTATGCTGTGACTGCAGAGTATTCATTGTCATATTCTTAAAATTATATATATATATATATTTTTTTTTATATTAATGTAGTTTTGAAGCTGGAGGCCCTGTAGCTCAGTGGTTAGAGCACTGGTTTGATAAACCAGGGGTTGTGGGTTCGTATCCCACTGGGGCCTCCACTCCCTGAGAAGGGTTGCGTCAGGAAGGGCATCCTGCGTAAAAATTGTGCCAAACACATGTGCGTTCATCTGAGATGACACGCTGTGGCGACCCCGAAAGGGACAAGCCGAAAGAAACTTACTTACTTACTTACTAATGTAGTTTTGAAGCTATAGTTCCTTTTTCTCAAGTGAGGTGTGGCTAATTTGTTTCCTTTCCCTGCGTGCCTGTCTAGGCTTTTTATGTATTGCAGCACGCGTGTAATTTATTGTGTATAATGCATCCTTAAATACAATGCGCACCCCCAAACTTGACCTAAAATATCAGGAAAACCCTTCTACCAATGTACAATCCGCACCACCAATTTGCTGCTATCCATATGCTCAAAATATTGGGAATTATCTGTATTTCTATTTTGCAAGATTTGTACTTTGTTTGTACTTGTATTGGTTTTCAAAAACATTGTCTGGACAACAATCATTAAAAATAATGTTTGTGCATGTACTGATGCAGCAGTAAAATATATCTTGCGACAGGCTGACAAGACACGCTTGTCCTGGTCCTGTAATTGCAAGAACAGAATCCATCATCCAACTAAAATAAATGCTCAACGATGGCAAAACATTTTATTAATACTGTTGATAACACAAATTACAGTCTTAAATGAATAAAGTATTTAACACAGTTTAACAAACATGTTTTTGCATGAAATATTTGTGCATAAAACATTTGTGTATCATGCAGTTTATCCACTACATTACATATCCTTGGCCAAGCCTTCAAAAGAAGCATCTGACTCATCTCCAATCAGAAAAAAATCCATAAGCACTACCTTTGGTTCATCGTTGTGGAACTCATCATTGATGACACGGTCCAGTTCCGGTGCCTCCTGCATTGCATCGTGAACATCCCATCCTGCTCCCACAGCATGTCATCCTCTATGCCATCCATGGTGTTTGTGAGGAAACTTTTTTAATCTAAAGAGTTTTGGTTCCGCGGTGCAGCCTCTCGCCCTCCATTGGGCTATAATCTGTAGCAGGTTCCCAATGGGGTCAGGTCGCTATCAAATTAATGAGAGCTCAAACTAAGTAGAAACGAGCGTAATGGGCACATTTAAAAACAAGCGAGCATTTTAAGTGTGTGCGCCCACCGTTTTTTTGGGGTTTTTTTTTTGGACCCATTATGCTCCTACTACGTAGTTTGAGCTCACATTGTTTTGACAGCGACCTGAAGCCGTAGTGCTCTCATTGTTTTGAGCTGCCACGCTACTTCCATGTTGCCCGCGTCATCGGCAGGAGCGATGACATTTCTTTTAAAAGTCGTTGCACAACTAGCCCTTTTCGTCGCCTTTGTTTCGGTCTTAGTTTACGTTAAGACAAGCTCACGGGCAGTCGTTTCTGATGTTTGGTGTTGTAGCAACAAATTGCTATGCTAACGATCGTAAAATACCAAGTTCTCGCAAGGAAGTCAGAGAGCTCAGGTTAGTGGCGCACATTACCGTAATGTATATATACACACATCGGATATCAGATCAAAATGTATATGTATACCTTTTTTTTTTTTTAAACCACTCTATGTACCTGTACACAAGTATACAATGTGAGTGTATTTTTTTTTCTATGGGGACACAAGCCAGTGCAATCTGTAGGCCGGTCCCAAGCCCGGATAAATGCAGAGGGTTGCATCAGGAAGGGTATTCAGCGTAAAACTGTGCCAACCAAATACAGTGAAGAAAATAAATATTTGAACACCCTGCTATATTGCAAGTTTTCCGACTTAGAGATCATGTGTCATCAGGGGTCTGAAATTTTCATCGTAGGTGCATGTCCACTGTGAGAGAGATAATCTAAAGAGAAAATTCCAGAAATCACAATATATGATTTTTTTTAAATGATTTGTGTGATACAGCTGCAAATACGTATCTGAACACGTGAGAAAACTAATGTTAATATTTGGTACAGTAGCCATTGCAATTAAAGAGGGCAAACGTTTGCTGGAATTGTTCAATTTTGCACACACAGCAGGAGGGATTTTGGCCCACTCCTCCACACAGATCTCTAAATCAGAGAGGTTTCTGGGCTGTCGCTGAGAAACACGGAGTTTCAGATCCCTCAGAAGATTTTCTATTGGGTTTAGGTCTGAAGACTGGCTAGGCCATGCCAGAACCTAGATATGCTTCTTATGGAGCCACTCCTTGGTTTTCCTGGCTGTGTGCTTCGGGTCATTGTCATGTTGAAAGACCCAGCCACAACCCATCTTCAATGCTCTGACTGAGGGAAAGATGTTGCTCCCAAAAATCTCACAATACATGGTCGCGGTCATCCTCTCCTTAATACGGTGTAGTCATCCTGTTGCATGTGCAGAAAAAAACCCCCAAAGCATGATCCCACCAACCCCATGCTTCACAGTAGGGATGGTGTTCTTGGGGTGGAACTCATCATTCGTCTTCCTCCAAACATGGTTAGTGGAATTATGACCAAAAAGTTCAATTTTGGTAGCATCTGACCACAAAACATTCTGCCATGACTCCTCTCTATCATCCAAATAGTCATTGACAAACTGAAGATGGGCCTAGACGTATGCTGGTTTAAGCAGGGGAACCTTCGTGCCATGCATGATTTCAAACCATGACATCTGAGTGCGTTACCAACAGTCATCTTGGAAACGGTGGTCCCAGCTCTTTTCAGGTCATTGACCAAGTCCTGTCATGTAGTCCTGGGCTGATCCTTCACCTTTCTAAGGATCATTGAGACCCTGCGAGTTGATATCTTGCATGGGGCTCCACGACAATTGAGATTGACCGTCATGTTGAGCTTCTTCCATTTTGTAATGATTGCTCCAACACTGGACCTTTTTTCAGCTAGCTGCTCCGTAGCCCTTTTCGAGCCGCGGGGAGTTGTACAATTTTGTCTCTAGTGTCTTTGGACAGCTCTTTGGTCTTGGCCATGTTACAAGTTTGAGTCCTACTGAATGTATGGGGTGGACAGGTGTCTTTATGCAGCTAACGACCTCACACAGGTGCATCTGATTCAGGATAATACATGGAGTGGAGGTGGACTTTTAAAGACAGACTAACATGCCTTTGAGGGTCAGAATTGTAGCTCATAAGACAGGTGTTCAAATACATATTTGCAGCTGTATCACACAAATCGTTTAAAAAAATAATTTTATGTGATTTCTGGATTTTTCTTTTTAAATTATCTCTCTCAAAAAATTTCAGACCCGTCCATGATTTCTAAGTGGAAGAACTTGCAGTATAGGAGGGTGTTCAAATAGTTATTTTCTTCACTGCATATCTTCCGAAAGCATGTAGAGGGGAAAAGTTTTCAACTTCAAGATAACACGGTACCACAGGGAAAAATGACCGTTCGCATTTACATATGTGGACAGACTTGTCTCATGTTAGAACTTAGATCAAGTTAAAGCAAATCACAATCTCATACTTATTATAGTTAGATACTGAAACATTACCTGTGTTATATCCCAGAAATGTTTTTAGTGTAACTGAATTTCCTTTGACATGGCTCATGACGTTCATGACTTTCGACATAAATACTAACAGTACGTGAAGAAGCTCCGAACATGTACTTTTGGCATAACTTCCGAACATGCTCAGTACAGTTAACTTGCATTTCCCGTTTCCGGGTGAATACTGATTGTTTAGGATCAGCCTTCCCTTGTTACCAACGTTTGTGAAATAAATTAATGTCAAGACCAACGTTCCCTCTAAATTTTTATGTCTGAGCAAACGCACTAAGTCCGTGAGCGCCCCCTTTGACAACAGTGAGCAACATCAGACGTAAGCACTATGGTCGGATCAGTGTCATCCATTGCTAACTATGAATTACAAATTTGAAAGGTCGCTTACAACTTTCTTTTTTTTTTTAACCCACAATGATATTCATGTCTGTTTTTCTTGGTGTAAAACTGAATTATTGGTTGCAGAATATCTTTAGCAATGCAAGTTGAAAGCTGAATGATGCTCCCAAACTGTTTTCAGGTGAATGTTAAACTGCCGGCTATATTTAAAATACAGAATTAGCTGTTTGTATTGTCTGTGCTTTCATCCTCGATCAGGCTGTGCCAAGGTGGAATTTTAACATTATACACCATCTTATCCTGTACTTTCTACTTTGGCTTCAGACCACACCTTTCCCACTCGAAAAGAGAAAATGTGGTCCAGTTTAACCACTTTTCTTCTATTACTCACATACCCCGACATTCATTAAAGCAACAGCACTTTTTTTTACTTTTACCATTATTATCGAGACTAAACACAAGCAGCATGTCTAACTCTCTTTGCTCTACGTTGCCTCTACTGGTGGTGTTTGTAATTATGAGTGTACCCCTTTATAGGCTGGAGGGGGGGTGGAGTCAGGAAAACTACCAAGAGACCATGTTCTTCTGTTAAAAAAAAAGGAGTCAATCTATGGTTCACTGCGCTGGATCGGTTTTCATGTGCACTTAGAATGTGCGACAAGTGCACAATTGTATTGGTCAAGACTACATGAAATAAGCGATGTATTTTAATATCTATGTATTTCTGATAGTAACAAATTTTAACCGTGTAACTTCATGCTCAACTGTGCAGATTTGCAAGTGTGATGGCGCGCGAGCGCCGTCGCGCCCGTCAAATCACAGTGACTGATGAAGTGATAGGAAATAGTAGTGGAGGCTTCACTCAGGACAGAAGTATCTGCAAGCAACAGTATGGTTTAATGCCTAGAAAGAGCACCACAAATGCATTATTTGCCTTGAGGATGCTCATGGAAAAGTACAGAGAAGGTCAGAAGGAGCTACATTGTATCTTTGTAGACCAAGAGAAAGCCTATGACAGGAACTGTGGTACTTCATGAGTAAGCCTGGTGCAGCAGAGAAATATGCCAGAATAGTACAGGTCATTTATGAGGGAAGCAGAACAGCGGTGAGATGTGCCGTAGGTGTGTCAGAAGAATTTACGGTGGAGGTGGGACTGCATCAGGGTTCGGCGCGATCCCCTTCCTGTTAGCGGTAGTGATGGATCGGCAAAACAATATGTGCGTGAATGAGAGCGGTGGAGGGGGAAGACTGAGACTCCAAGGGGAAGCGATAGCGAGGGTGGACGACTTCAAATACTTGGGGTCAACAATCCAGAGCAGTGGTGAGTGTGGTAAGGAAGTGAAGAAACGGGTTCAAGCAGGTTGGAACAGTTGGCAGATGGTATCTGGTGTGTTATGTGACAGAAGAGTCTCTGCTAGGATGAAGGGCAAAGTTTATAAAATAGTGGTGAGGCCAGCCCTGATCTACGGGTTAGAGACAGCGGCACTGAAGAGACAACAGGAAGCAGAGTTGGAAGCGGCAGAAATGAAGATGTTGACGTTCTCGCAAGGAGTTAGCAGATTGGATAGGATGAGAAATCACCTCATTAAGAGACAGCCATGGATGTTTTGGCGAAAAGACTTTGATGGTTTGGACATGTCCAGAGGTGAGATAATGTGAGTATATTGGTAGTAGGGTGCTGAGGATGGAGCTGCCAGGTAAACGAGCGTGAGGAAGACCAAAGAGAAGGTTGATGGATGTTGTGAGGGAAGACAAGAGGGCAGGTGGTGTTTGCGAGGAAGATGCAGGAGATAGGCTTAAATAGAAAAAGATGACACACTGTGGCGATCCCTATCGGGACAAGCCGAAAGAAAAAGAAGAAAAAAGAAGATCCATACCTAAATATAATGCACTGTATTGACCTTTTGAAAATATTTTTGGAAAATGTGTGCATTATATAGAAGAAATTATGGTATTTGCTTCCTACAGTCATATCTCCACTGACGAACGTTTCAACTAATGAAAAATTCAGGTTCCGAAAAGCCTCCCTGGAAAAATTTTCTCTGTAGTTACGAAGAAAGTTCAAAATACAAAAGGTAAAAAATGACGATGGATTGCATCGAACGTAAACATCCTGTACTGTATCTGTCAGGGGCATGACCAGGCCACTACCCTGGGTGCAGCTGCCTCTGACAGAAGCTCCACACCTGCACCTTATTTACACTAATTCGGCATTCATTTCTCAGTTGCCAATTCACTGTGCTTGAGACTGCATTAGTCTGTGTGAATAAGAGCCTTTTTATGTATTCACCTCATTGCTCATTGTCACAGCCATCGTTCTTGTGCCACCACAGGTAAGTCAAGTCTTGTTTTTGCCTAGAAGTAATCCAACCTCGTTTTCATTTTTTTTGTGCGTCTGCTTTTTTTTTGGACTGCTTAAATGTGTATGTGTCCCTGCCTCGGAGTCCTGCATTTGGGTCCTGCCCCATGCCATTTGCGTGACGGAACAAACTGGCCCCAAATGGACCCAGCAAACTCAAAGCCGATAAACGCGAAATGTCAAGCCCAGAGGTATGAAGAATTAAGGATGAATGGGAGTGTAGGAATTCAACGATTAACTTTGAGTTTGCAGTTCTCATGGACCGGATTCAGCAGAGATTAATCGAATGGGTGCCGCACCTTGTTTTTGTTGCGGCTCGTGGCGCTCACCCCTTTCTCCTGTTTTGGCGGCCTTCTTAACACAACGTCCACCATGTGTTCTTGTTCTGGTGGCACCTGGCCTTTGCTGTCCAACACTTGCACAGATCTCATCTGCGCCCGACCCACAGCGGCCTCTTGCTCATGTTTGAGCGGTGCCTGAACCACAGCGGGCTCTTGCTCATGTCTCGGGAGTGCCTGATCCACAGCTGCTTCTTGCTCCTGTCTCAGCGGCGCCTGACCCCGAGTCGCTTCTTGCTCCTGTCTCAGTGGAGCCTGACCCCCAGCTGGCTCTCGCTCCCATCGCATTTAACTTGCGCTTTGGTGTGCCCGAGCTCCAAACACCTCTCGGCCATGCCCTGGCAGCGCCTGACCCCCAGCCACCTCTTGCTCCTGCTGCAGTGACACCTGACCCCCTACCGCCTCCTTGACTCCTCGGCGTGCCCGAGCCCCTAACGCCTCGGCAGCGGCCGAGCCCCTGAGGCCTCTTGCCCACACCTCGACTGATCCCCACCCATCTCTCAGTCATGTCAGGGCGACGCATGGACCCCAGCCACCTCTTGCTCATGTCTCGGCAGCGCCTGCCACCGCCGCCTCGAAGAATCAAAACTGCTCAATAGATTGTCGTTACTTACCCATTACCCACCCTTGAGGCACCCTGCCAGATATAAAATAAATAGAAATCCTACAGGCAATATCCTTTCGCCCCACCCACCTCATCTGGCTCCTCTCAATGCAGAGGAGCAGCGGCTCGTCACTGAGCCCCTCACGGATGACTGAGCTTCTCAACCTATCTCCAAGTGAGAACCCGGACACCCTGCAGAGGAAACTCTTTCAGCCGCTTATATCTGGGATCATGTTCTTTCGGTCATGACCGACATTTCGTGATCATAGGTGAGGGTAGGAACATAGATCGACTTGAAAATTGAGAGCTTCACCTTTCAACTCAGCTCCCTCTTAACCACAAGGGACTGATACAAAGTCCCCATCACAGCAGATGCTGCACTGATCCGCCTGTCGATCTCTCACTCCAGTCTTCCCTCACTCATGAACAAGAACCACAGATACATGAACTCCTCCACTTAGGGCAGGATCTTGTTGCTGTTATTTTTAAATTATTATTTCAATATAAAGATATGATAATGGGTGATTTTACTTTTTCATAAGTGTTTTAGTTAAAGGTCCCCCAAAGGTTATTGTTCTAATAATTTATGGACCTCTGAGATACAATACAAAATTAATGTAGGATTTTTTCGGAATTGCTGTCAGTTATTTGTCCAGAGTACATCTATTCCAGAATGCAAAATTACAATCCATGAGGTCAAAGGTCAGCACAAATCAGCAAAATGATAAAGTGATTCTACATCTGAAGCCACCCAGGGAAAACCTTGTCAGAATTTGATGCAGTTTACCAAAAAACTGTTGAGAAAACTGTTCCAACTGAAAACAACAAGCTGTTGGACTCAATACCATCTGATTTTTTCAGAACTAGTGTGAAGTCAATGGTAGTTCATTTGCAGCATATTAATTGCTCACTTCAGTTCGGCAAGTTTCCTAAAGCTCTTAAAATAACTGCTGTTAAGCCTCATCTAAAAAACAGAGCAGTGGACAATTTCATGTTAGCAAGCAATAGACCGATCTCAAATATCCCTTTCATAGCCAAGATTGTTGAGAGTTATTTTTAATCAACTCAGCAATTTTTTTTTTTTAATTGAAATTGACTTTTTTGACAAATCTTAGTCAGGTTTACGAACTCATCAGAATCTTCTTTCAAATGAAAGTGTTAAATGATATAATGTTGAAAACTGACTCAGGAAAGGCGTCAATTTTGGTCTTGTTTGATCTCAGTGTGGCATTTAGTACGGTAGATCATAATATACTGCTGTACAGGTTGGAAATGTGGCTAGGACTAAATGGAACACCCCTTAAATGGTTTAGGTCCTACCTGGAGGAAAGAAGCTACTTTATAACCATTGGAATTGCCCAATGACATATGGGATCCCTTAAGGGTCAGTTCTTGGACCCCTCCTGTACAGTCTGTATATGCTACCCTTGGGTCAAATTCTTCAAAACTTTAATGTTAACTATCATAGCTATGCAGATGACACAGTTATATTTAGCAGCATCTCCGGATCACTACAGTTCAATTTTGGTGTTGTGCCACTGTCTAAAGCAGATAACTGGATGAGGATGAGCCAAAATCTTCAACTAAACCACAACAAAACTTAGACAATTGTTTTGGGCTATAAAAGAAAAGAGAATTGCTGTTCCTAAAAACCTGGACTCACTATCTTTAAAAACCAAAGAACAAGTCCAAAACCTTGTTGTGATAGATTCTGACCAGACTTTCAACAATCATATATAATCAATCACAAAAACTAGAGTGAAGGCCTGCATTTGTCAAGCAGACCAGGAAAAGCTCATTCATGCTTTTATCTCAAGTAAACTTGACTACTGTAATGGTCTTCTGACTGGACTCCCCAAAAAGAGCATTAAACAGCGGCAGCTCATTCAGAATTCTGCAGCTCGGGTTCTGACCAGAACAAAGAGGTCAGAGTATATCATTCAATTGTTAAAAAAAGTCCTTACACTAGCTTTCAGTCAGCTTTAGAATAGATTTTAAAGTTCTGCTACTGGTCTATAAATCATCAAATGGGATAGGTCCTGAATACATGAAAGAAAAGCTTACGGAATTCAAACCCAGTAGAGCTTTGAGATCAACTGACTATGGTCAAATAGTTGAGTGCAGAGTCCAAGGAAACATGGTGAAGCAGCATTTAGCTGTTTTGCTGCACAGAAATGGAATAAGTTGCCAACCGAGGTGACGTCATTCCCAAGTGTGAATGTTTTTAAATCCAGGTTGTAAACGCTTCTTTTTTCTCATGTATTAGAATATTTCCAATTGTAATTTTATTTATTGCACTGTGTGGTGTTTTTAATTGTACTTTTATTTTTATTTTTTAATATACAATGAAGAAAATAAGTATTTGAACACCCTGCTGTATTGCATGTTCTCCCAATTAGAAATCATGGAGGGGTCTGAAAAAGAAGCTAAACATGACTGTCAATCTCAATCGGAGTGGGGCCCCATGCAAAATATCACCTTGTGGGGTCTCAATGATCCTTAGAAAGGTGAGGAATAAGCCCAGGACTACACGACAGGACTTGGTCAAAGACCTGAAAAGAGCTGGGACCACCCTTTCCAAGGTGACTGTTGGTAATACACTAAGATGTCATGGTTTGAAATCATGCATGGCACGGAAGGTTCACCTGCTTAAACCATCACATGTCAAGGCCCGTCTAAAGATTGCCAAGGACTATATGCATGACACAGAGGACTCATGGGAGAAAGTTTTGCAGTCAGATGAGACCAAAATTGAACTTTTTCGTCATAATTACACTAACCGTGTTTGGAGGAAGACGAACGATAAGTTCCATCCCAAGAACACCATCCCTACTGTGAAGCATTGGGGTGGTAGCATCATGCTTTGGGGGTGTTTTTCTGCACATAGGACAGGATGACAGCACTGTATTAAGGAGAGGATGACTGCGGCCATGTATTGTGAGATTTTGGGGAGCAACATCTTTCCCTCAGTCAGAGCATTGAAGATGGGTTGTGGCTGGGTCTTTCAACATGACAATGACCCAAAGCACACAGCCAGGAAAACCAAGGAGTGGCTCCGTGAGAAGCATATCAAAGTTCTGGCGTGGGCTAGACAGTCTGCAGACCTACACCCAATACAAAATCTTTGGAGAGAGCTGAAACTCCATGTTTCTCAGCAACAGCCCAGAAACCTGTCTGATCTAGAGATCTGTATGGAGGCGTGGGGCAAAATTCCTCCTGCAGTGGTGAACAACTCCAGGAAATGGTTGACCTCTGTAATTGCAAACAAAGGCGACTGTACCAAATATTAACATTGGTTTTCTTAGGTGTTCAAATACTTATTTGCAGGTGTATCACACAAATAAATCCTAAAAAAAACATACATTGGGATTTCAGGATTTTTCTTTTTAGATTCTCTCTCTCACAGTGGACATGCTCCTACAATGAAAATGTCACATCCCTCCGTGATTTCGAAGTGGGAGAACTTGCAATATAGCTGGGCGTTCAAATACTTATTTTCTTCTCTTGTCATTCTTATTGTTTCTTGTTTTAAATGTTTTTTTCTTTTTGTATTCAAATCTTTTTGATCAAGTAAAGCACATTGAGTTACCATGTCTATGAAATGAGCAAGATAAATAAATCTGCTTTGCTTTCTTTCCTGTATCTTGGTTTGAAAGTGCCACGAAAGACGTGCACTCCCATTGACTATCACCGTTGCATCTTCCTGGAATCCCATTGGGTAGGAGGGATAACAGTCTCTACCCATGATGTTTTTTGATTCCCTTGGACACTGGATTGTCACCAAATCACACTAGCGCAGTCACATCCAGTCACAAGCTCACGCACATTGGAAAATGCAACTTTTTCGTTTGTGCTTTTTACAAGTTTATTCATCTTTAGTAGAATTAAGTTATGTGCGTGCGTACATTCGTACATGTTTTCTCTCGGGTGTCAAAGATTGCCTCCTCCTTCATCCAACTATGGTGCTTTTACTTGTCACTCATCCTTCTCTTCACAGTCGCCCAACGCCAAAGGTAAATTAACAATTTAAATTATTCTTTACATCATTCCTATTTTTGGCAGACAGGGTGGAATTGTGGGACTTGGAACAGATTACGCTGTTTACAGATAAAACGCACTTCCGGAATGGATTAATTTCGTAAATAGAGGTACCACTGTATGTGGTTAGTCACAGTGATTTTGTGATTTGGCAGGGGGTCTTGGGGGCAATTACCTTTTCCCAGAGTGTCAGAAAGGTTTAGATTTTTTTTTTTTTTTTGTATGTTAACAAAATTGAATTGTCACTTAAAAACTGCATTTTGTATTTCCATGGATTGTCTCTGAATGATGTTAAAATTGGTTGGATGCTTTGAAACCTGTGTGATTTGAAAAAAAAATAAAAAATCAGGGGGGGGGCAATTCTTTTTCCATGGCACTGTATATAATTGACAATGCAAGGTAAAAAAATAAAAGATGCTGGGACAGGATTATTATGAAAATTTCAATAACGTGTATATTTAGCTTCCTGTGACATGGTTAGTAAGTAAGTAATCCCAGGTCATCTGGATTCTATCCAATCAGGACCAAGGGGAGGACTCAAAAACAAGAAGGGCGAGTCCCAGAGAGTGTATTTAAGGTGATGTTCTCATTTTGCTTTAGTTTTGTGTCATCTTGGCAAATGCTATTTTTTTCCCAAAGCTTTTCAATAAACATCCTGTGATCAGCTCAGCTTTTTGTTTTCATTTGACCATTCAAATCTTCCTCTACTTTTGCTTCCTGAAAACCCAAGAATTTCAATTCAAGCCAGTCTATTGTTTGCACACCCATTGAGAGAAGTGTCCAAGACGCTGAAAAACGCTGAGGCCTCAATTACAGCCCAACCAAGTGGCACTGTCTGATCCAAGTCGCTAAATCAATACATGAATAGGTACTTATTTAAAACATACACAGTTGAATCTCAGAGTTTGAATATTATTCATTCTTGTGAAGTGTTCAAAGTACAAGTTGTTCAACCTTAGAAACATATTTTGCCATTGGAAATAATGTAAATGAGGATCATCCGTTCCCAACCTGCAAATAGTAAATTCACATTTTAATTCCTATTTATGTAAAACCATGTACCCTCTGCATTGAAACAATAAAAACTGCATAAACTTAAAACAACTTAAATGTGCATCATTTACCTTTTTAGTGATACAAAGAGCTCAAGAGGGAAGGAGGAAGTGCCAATGTCACCCTCCATGTTTATACTGCATAATTCTCCAGTAGCAACATAATGGACATATTGTAACAGAGCAATTGACCATAAGGCATAACATTTCAGCGTTGGTGTTAAACCTTACATTGGTGGTGTACTCATAGATTTGTAAAGTACTCTTTAGCATTTGCTCTGAACAATGTTCAATGATGTTTGTGCTTTTGTACCTTCAGTGTAGGTGAGGAACCAACATGTGCAGGGGGAGGATTGCCTTGCCATCCCTGAAGTCTGTATATATGGCCAACACGAGAGCATGGGACAAAGAGCAGTTGGCCACCACACTGCCATATCTACAATTACAAAGAGAAAAAAATCAATAAATGTGCATCTATTAAACACATTTACCAAACTCATCAAATTGAGATATTATCTTACCTTGTATGATATTTCAAAATTTTCTCCTCCCCATATCTGTAATCCAGGATCATATAGGCCCAGTTCAAAGAAGTAGTCACGCTCTATAGCAAAGAGACCCCCTGCCATGGCTGGAGACCTATCAATTACCGTAATAGGACCACAAAAAATATAATGAATAACTTGACAACAACCCTCACTAATTGAACATTATCCCGTCTTCATTTCTGACAACAAAAAAAGCCTTGTTTCTCAAGGAACAAAGGGTAATTTTGCATGGCCTGAAGAACATCAGAGCAAAGTGCTTTAAAAAGAAACTTGTAATACATGAACAATAGACAACATAGTATGAGTGGGAAATCATTTGGCCGATGGTAGGCAAACTGAGTCAGAGATTAATTAGACAGAGCCAAGACAAACATATATGCATGTACTGTTATATTAAATCACCATTCTATACTATTTTTTTTTCCACTGAAGAAATTGGACAAAGTTGATCAAGAGCATCAAAAGCTCATGAGAAGATGGAAAGATGTTCGCCCATTTCTGTCTCAAATTTATTTTCAATCGATTTTTTTAGGGAAAAAAATAGACAAACTGACTACAGACAGCCCTTGGCTTGTAATATGATCAACATATGATGTTTTGGGGTCACAAAAGATGCATATTGGAGTACTTTGTGCAGCAGCCTGAGAATACATTATCAAAATATACAAGAAGCTATGCTTTCATTTGATTGTTTTATATTTATGGCCTAGACGTTTTATAAGTATGAGTTGCAGCAAAGCATTGAACATGTGGTTAATGCATCTGCCTCACAGTTCTGAGATTAAGGGTTCAGTCTTCCTGTTTGGACTCCGGAAGTTCACTCGATGATTGTGTGAGTTTACTCTAGGTACCTAGCTTCTGTGAATGTGAAAGGTGGTTTGTTGATCTGTCCTATGTGATCAGTGGCAGCCAGTAAATAGAGGGCACCCAAACATTGATGGTGGTCACATTACTTCTCTTAAAAACAATATATATATACGTTGTTTTTTAAATACAATTTAAATATCTAAAAGTATATGTATACTGTATCTATTTTCAAAGATGCACTAATAGTAAAGTTGTTGCTTGCTTAATCTGTTTTTGATTTCATGGCGCATTTCCAAGGACACATAATTCTTTACTCATAGACTCCTTAAAAAGGCAAAAACACGCACAGTAGATTGCTGGTTGGTGAGAACGTCTGCCTTACAGTTCTGAGGTTCAGGATCAAAATTTCAGCTCTGCCTGAGTGGCGGTCGTGTAGATTGACTGGTAGTCAGTTTAACCAATCCTGGCCTTTTCTGACATGTTACTGCACATGGACACATAAAGGCACGTTCTAGCAAGCTGGAGAGTTGGTGAGTTTCTAGCTTTTATTACGGATGTTATGGCGATGATGCACTCTTGCGCATGGATTCTCAGATTTAGGAATATTCCTGCGCTTTTCGTCCTGGGCATGCAAAGGTGGGCCAGCTTTCTAGGCAAAGCCAAGGCATTGGAAGGGGTCCAGTTTGGTGGGATGCTTTTTGCAGTTGGATGTGGTTCTGTTGACTATATCAGAGAACAATCTTCAACTGTGAAGGGATTGGATGAAAATCAGCATGTCTAAATCTGAGGCCGTGGTTCTCAAGAGTCATATAAGGGTGAAGGGCTCTTTCCAGATCAGGCATTAGATCCTGCCCCAAGTGAAGGAGCTCAAGTATCTCGGTATCTTATTCATGAGGTAGGAAACAATGGAGCAGATCGACAAGCAAATCAGTGTACCTTCTGCATTGATACGAACTCTGTAACCCTGTGGGAAGGAGGAGCCTGAATGTTGTCAGATTCAAGCCATCTCTGTGAGAGCTGTGGAATATCTTTGAATAACAGAGGTGTACCAAATAATGTTGTACGTGTGTCAATGCTCTTTATTCATAATTCGGTTTCTTGCATTGGATGTTTAATATTTCTAATTCGCCAGGCCTGTACATTTGTGCGGTGTTCAGCAACTTTGATTCACGTTCGACTGCAAGAAAAAACTGTCACATTATTTAGAAGAGTTTTCATTACCTATATGGCTCAGTACGAGTTTTTCTGAGTTTTTTTTCTCTGGCGTTCAGAGGAACTCTCTTCCACAGCATGCTCCAATCCCAGGCTCCTCGAGCAAAGCCGTCTTCATCTCCTCCACCCTGGGGCTCAATGGTGAACATTTCGCCGTGGATCGCGTCGATTAAAGGAACAGTGCACACCGTTCTTTTAGAGTGAGATCAGACAAATAGCCATTCATTCAAGACAAATGGGGGGAAGGAGTGTTGACCGACACATACAGACAACAATGAAATGGGATGCAGTTTGTCAAGAAAAGGGGATGAGACATAGGAAAAAAGGATGGGAGATAGAGACAAAAAGACAAATAACGTTAGAATGCTTTTGCAATGTTTGTACCTATAGGGTTCAGTTGTATGTTTCTTTGTGCCTTCTCTGTCTGGTTTAGTGGTACTCTCTTCCAGAGAAAATTCCAGTCCCAAGCTCCTTTAGCCAAGCCATCTTCATTTCCACCTTGTTGGGGCTCCACACTATACTCACTATACCATCTAAATAGTCTACGAGTGGTACAGTAAATAATATCCTAAGCACACAGACATAAACCTGTTAGCATGTTTGATACCTGAAAAAAGATATGGAATGTTTAAAAATACAGAAATCAACTAGATTTTCTAACATGTAGTGGATTTTTTTAACAAAATACAACTCAATTTCAATGAAGTTGAGACAAGTTGCAAATCATGTTCAAACTACATTTAATTGAATACAGTAATCCCTCTCTACTTCGCGGATCACCAATCACAAGTTCAGTCCATCGTAATTTTTCATCCTCCAGCCCCACAAAAACAAGACAGGTCGTCTCACAGTACGTACTATATCACTTTAAGAAGCCCTCCCCCTTATAAAAAAAAAAAAAAAAAAAAAAAGCCAGATCCACCTTTTGGATGATTGGCTGCATCATCGAAGCTCTACCCAGCAATTTCCACTCATTTCTACACAAAGTTTTGAGATATGTTTGTAACATCATTTATATTCAACAGTATACATATGCGATACATAATAATTTTAATAAACTGTAATTCTGAAATGTATATCAATGACTGTGGTATACAAAAATTGCGATCAGAGTGATATATCCCTGTGATTCTGAAATATCAGTGATTGTGATCCAAAATAATTGTGATGAAGCTGTGATATATGCCTGTGATACTGAAATGCATTATCAGTGATAGAAGCCTCTTATACACCAAGATCTAATACTCCAAACACAAACTGCACTGTTTTGACAGCCAACAGCGCAACAAGAATGAACCATAATGACACAAATAAAGCAAAACCGAACGTATTCCACTCGATGTTATTATGTTTCACAATGTAGAATTTTAAGGATGTCAAAGGATGTCAACTTTCATGTGAAATAGTACCCAAAGTAATGTTTTGCCCTGGCCGGAAGTTGAAGCCAAATCACCACGTGAAAGGGGTCTGTGCGCGGTCTAGTTTTTATTCTACGTCATTGGTGTATAACCTCTCTAGTTCAAAATGCATCCAAAGTGCTCGTGCTTGATCTTAAAGCTGCTGCCGAAACACCCACACATAAGAGAAAGATGCATTATTAGAAGATTGCTTGAAAAGGAAGCTGCTTTGGTTCTGTGGGCAGCGGATAGCAAAAAAAAAAAAAATGGCCTGCTGACAATGAAGAAGAGGAGGGGAGGGAGCGGATGGATTGGCAAAAAAGTGAAACTTTTGGATATGATCAAAGACCGCAGAAGTTATGCTTTTGTGGCACCATTATGGGGTGAATGAATAAGCAGCTCGCTACATAAAGAATGATGTGGCAAACACCAACCAGAAGCTCCAAAAAAAAAAAAAAAAAAATTCCACCCCAATTTGAAAACTTTCAAAAGCATCCGACAATATGGTAGAGCTGTCGAGTTTAGGAATTGTGTTGACGGCGTTATGTCCTTGTACATACATGATGTTGCGTTAAATGGATAAAGCAGCTTCATTTTCAAGCAATACTCTAATTTTGCATCTTTCTCTTTGAACTAGAGAGGTTATGCATACAACAGTCAACAGCTGGAAAATGGCAGATTGGATGAAGAAGGGAGCGAGGAAGGGAGTTGCTGTGTGGAGCTTCAATGATGCAGCTAATCTGCTCCAAAACGCGGATCTGTCTTTTTTTTTTTTTTTTTTTGCACGATGCACTGAATCCGATATAGGTGTTCCGCGAAGTCCAGAGGCATTACTTTATTCATCAAGTCACAGAAAGGAAAAAACAAACTGTAGGTGCAAATTTAAAAGAAATGTGTTGAGTGGAACATTGGAGATAAAGAGGAAAAATTATATAATAAAAATATATATTATTATTTACAGGAGCCATATGAGGTGGCTGGGGCATTTCATTTGGATGCCTCCCTTGTGAGGTTTTTCAGACACATTCCACCCAGAAGAGACCCCAGGAACAACTCAGGACAAACTGGAGAGACTGTCTCCCAGTGGGTCTCTGAACACACCTTGGAGTGCGCCCAGAAGAGATGGATGAAGGAGTCAAGTCTGGGTGTCCCTGCTAAAGCTTCTACCCCCGCAACCCGAGCTCCGAGAAGTAGAAGATGATGCATGCAGAGATGATGCATATTAATCAATATGACAAAAGTTACAAATACACTTCTCTGGCCTTTGATGAATCTATTTGAAGGAAATGCCATGCTTATTGTTTAAAAAAAAATCCTTCATATGTTGTAAGTTTGTAAATCGTTGATTACACGTCACCACCTAGCTTGTACCTTTGAACTTCTTGTCTTGAAACAGATGTCAATCAGACAGATGTAAGAAATCAGTCTCACCCACACACACACACACCACACACACACACACACACCACACACACACACACACACTCATCAGGTAACTTACATGAATAAAAATAAGCTGCAGCGGGACAAGAGTCAGAGTTGATTGGTAGCAGGGAGAGGCTCTGGTTGCTCCCCTAGCAGCAAGTAAAACTTTAAAATACTTACTTTTACTTATTTAAAATACCACTTTAAAATAGAGTTAGACTTAAACCTGACATTTGTTGGTCCTTCCAACCGGATCCCAACACACCACCGCTGAAGTCTGTCGACAGCCAGGAGCAATTCCTGAAGGAAGCCCTGGTGGGACATGAATTTGTGGCGGGCCAATGCCAAGGTCCAATCTCCCTTCGGTGGATGGAGGTTGACGGGATCATGAACAACTGGCGTCCAGACAACGCTTCAACCGATAAAGGCTACTCCGCCACAAGGAGGTTTCAAGGCTACTCCGCCACAAGGTTTCAAGGCTACTCCGCCACAAGGAGGTTTCAAGGCTACTCCGCCACAAGGAGGTTTCAAGGCTACTCCGCCACAAGGAGGTTTCAAGGCTACTCCGCCACAAGGAGGTTTCAAGGCTACGCTGCCACAAGGAGGTTTCAAGGCTACGCTGCCACAAGGAGGTTTCAAGGCTACTCTACCACAAGGAGGTTTCAAGGCTACTCTACCACAAGGAGGTTTCAAGGCTACTCTACCACAAGGAGGTTTCAAGGCTACTCTACCACAAGGAGGTTTCAAGGCTACTCCACTTAAAAGAAGGTAGAGAAGGGTTACTCCACCAAAAGGAGGAAAGGCTACTCAGCCATAAGGAGGATAGTGCAGGTTACTCCATCTTTAAGGAGAGTATTTATAAGGATCCATAAAATGTGTGCATGAGTGAATGCGAGAGTGAATGCCATTACTTGTGAAATCATAGGTCATGGATGGAAACCTAACAATGCTAACAGAAGTCCGTGTTTCGGTGAAGTACACAATGTAGTGGATAAGGATTTAGGTCACTTTATGGAACAATGTTTACTGGAAAGCAGGGTATTCTTAAAAAATGGGGGGGGGGGAAGCAAAAACATGGCTTTAATGGTAAGTTAACAGTTGAAGTATGCAGCAGGTTGGAAGAAAGATTGATGGCAACTGTAGCAGGGAAGAAAGGAAAAGCCAAGATTAAGAAAGACTTACATTTTAGGATGGCAGGTTAGCACAGGCAAGAAAGAGAAAGGCAGGAGAGACAGCAGAAGTAATGCAAGCAGTGGCTGAAATAAAACGAGATGAAGAAACCACAGCTACAACAGTTCATGATCAGGCTAAAGAAAGAGAGGAAGAAAGAGCTGTAAGAAAAAACATGGGGAAAAAAAGAAAAGAAAAAAGGAAAAAATGCAGCCTTCCTGGGATACGCGTTCGTTGTTAAAACCAAGAGGTAGGCACCAATAGGAAAATTTGGAACACACATCTTGACACAATCACAAGCCCCCAACCCTCCTATTGTTGACAGTTCGATAAGACATGCAAAAACTTCTTCTCATTCAGCTTGTCCCGTGAGGGGTCGCCGCAGCGTCATCCTTTTCCATATAATCCTATCTCATGCATCCTCCTCTTTAACACCCACTGTCCTCATGTCCTCCCTCACAAAATCCATCAACCTTTTCTTTGGTTTTCCTCTCTCTTTTGCCTGGCAGCTCCATTCTCTGCATCCTTCTACCAATATACTAACTCTCGCCTCTGAACATGTCCAAACTATCATAGTCTCCTCTCTCGAACCTTGTCTCCAAAATATTCAACTTTGGCTGTCCCTCAGGAAATTATTTCTAATCCTATCCAACCTGTTCATACCAAGCGAGAACCTCAGCATCTTCATTTCAGATACCTCCAGTTATGCTTCCTGTTGTTTCTTCAGAGCCACCGTCTCTAATCCGTACATCATGGCCGGCCTTACCACTGTTTTATAGACTTTGCCCTTCATCCTAGCAGATAATCTTCTGTCACGTAGAACACCAGACACCTTCCGCCAACTGTTCCATCCCGCTTGGACCCGTTTCTTCACTTCCTTACATTACAAAATTGCTCTGTATTGTTGACCCCAAGTATTTGCAGTCGTTCACCCTCGCGATCTCTTCTCCCTGGAGCGTCACTCTTCCTCTCCTCCACCCCTCTCATTTACGCACACATTCTGTTTTACTTTGGCTAATCTTCATTCCTCTCTTTTCCAGTGCGTAGCTCCATCTTTCAAATTGTTCCTTCGCCTGTTCCCTGATTTCACTGCAGATCACAATATCATCTGCGAACATCATGGTCCAAGGGGATTCAGTCTAACCTCATCCGTCAACCTATCCATTACTACCGCAAACAGGAAGGGGCTCCGCGCAGAACACTGATCCACTCCCACCTCCACCTTAAATTCTTCTACCACCCTACGGCACCATCTCACCATTGTTCTGCTGCCCTCATACATGTCCTGAACTACTCTAACATATTTCTCCACCACACCAGACTTGCACATGCAGTACCACAGTTCCTTTCTTGGTGCTGTCATACGCTTTCTCTAGGTCAACAAAGATAAAATGTAGCTCCTTCTGACCTTCTCTGTAGTTTTCCACAAGTTTCCTCAAGGCAAGCAATGCATCTGTGGTACTTTTTCTAGGCATGAAACCATCCTGTCACTCAGTTACTTACTCCCGTCCTGAGTCTAGCTTCCACTACTCTTTCCCATAACTTTATTGTCTGGCTCATCATCTTTATTCCTCTGTAATTTCCAGAGTTCTGAACATTGCCTTTGTTTTTAAAAATGGGGACTAGCACACCATTCCTCCATTCTTCTGGCATCTTCTCTCCCACTAGTATTCTATTGAATAAAATGGTCAAAAACTCCACAGCCACCTCACTAAATTGCATCCATACCTCCACTGGTATATCATTGGGTCCAACTGTCTTTTTCACTCTGTTCAGTGCCTTTTTAACTTCACCTTTACTAATGATTGCCACTTATGTTCCTGTCACTTCTGGAAATAAGTGTTCACCACTGCCAATTCTATTGTTTTTGCAAAGTCCACCACCATCTGCCCCTCTAAGTTCCTTTGCTGAATGCCATACTTATCCATCACTTCATCGCCCCTCTTTTCATCCCCAACATGTCCATTGCAATCTGCACCCATAGTAACTCTCTCTCTGTCGGGGATTCTCAGGACTACTTCGTCGAGATCTTTCCAGAATTTCTCTTTGTCAGATGAGTTGCCATACCACAAATAGCAATGGAGCGAACTGATAACATTTGGGGTGTATAGCTTAAGGTTCATGTTTTGAGCTGAGCCACCAACTTTCAAATTGAACACCAGATGTCGCCAAACAAAATTATACTTCATTGGGTCACCTGTGCGGCAAAGATCTCTCTGATAAACGTAGCCTACCCACTTAGCTTCTCATTGCATTGCATACGTATACCAAAGTCAGTAACCTTATACAAACCTGATTATTTTTCATATCTTTGTATAACATACATATATCGGGGTTAGCAACCTTAAGAACCCAATTATTGTTATATCTTTGTATTCACATCTTATTTCTGATATAAAGACAGTGACAGGATGCAGCTGTCAAGCCACACCTAAAGTTTTTCAAGATGGTTGCAGCGTCAAGTTACTGAACAGGAAGCCCGTCACACTCGAATGACCACGCAGGATGTCGGCATGCAGAAATAGATTTCAACTATTTTTCCACTAGACTTTTAGCAGAAAATAAGATGCTTTGAAACAGCTTTGTGAAAAGAATATAACCTGTGTATGGCTGTCTCTCTCAGACAAGACAACACATGATGGGCAACCAACTAAACAAGCCTGAGAATGCATGAGAGAATTGTATTCACAAGAATGTTGATACATTTATGCTATTGTTCAAAATTAGGGTAAAACCGAACGCGGGTTGTGGGTATATTTTTTAAAGATGCATTTTTTAATTAAAGGGAGAATGACAAAATTGAGTGAAGCTAAAGAAGAGCATGACAAGTCAAGCCAGGAATGGCAAATGGGGCCCGATAGGATGAACCAAGGGAGGCCCTTCCCACTAGGCATAGATTCAGCCAACATTTTCAAGAATGTTCCACCAAAAAGCTATAAAAACCTTGGATACGGAAGTTTTTGTTCAGGTTTCGCTGACAAAGAGACAAGGTCTTTCTATCGGTGTAATAGTCGTGTGGCAAGCTGGCGGGGAGAAGGAATTGGCAACTTGGAGTGCTTAAATTGAGGACTTTTTTTGAGATTGAGCGCAAGTAAAACTCCTATCAGGTAACGGCAGGATAATGCCAGTGATATTACGTGGTTACCTATGAAGGGCAAGTTGGCTTGACAATTTATCCATAATCCCGAAAATCCTTATTATTAAATTAGGCTTTGAGCTATATAGGACTTGATCAACCCTAACAGGCTCACTCAAAAATGTCTATTCACCCTAATTTCTGATGCTTTTAGACGCTTTGAATCTCACGTGACTTATACTGCTTTTTGCTATTTTTATCATTTATCTTATCGTTCTTACCATCAGTTTTATCATATTAACCATTTTTACTTTTATTGATTTGTTTAATTAACATTGAATTTTGCCTTAACATCGCCACCCTATCTCACGTCTGGCGGGGATAACTGTATAATGAATGTTATCTGAACAATTTTCATCATTGTATTAAATTCTTGGAATTTTCATCTTCATCTATCTTTGTCATTCTTATATTGAGTTCTCATTATTACCAATCTACCTCATTAAAGATCGAACGTCATCGACATTAACATCATTTAGTCGGAAAATTATATTTTAATCAGTCACTCATTGATAATCTCCGTCTTAAAATAAAACAAATCCGTACAAGCCTAATAAGGATTGTTAAATTTACTACGTCAATGACAAGTGAAATCGATTTATAAGAGATGGAGCTGCGGTAAAAGCAGAGCGATCACTTTGTCACCTTGTTACTCGGAAAGGTTACTCGACAAGGGGGACAAGTGGGGCCAGACCGGATTGGCTCTGCAAAGCAAAAGGCAGTTAGTACACCTAGGTGAATTCATCTCGACACCGACTTAAGAAGCTCCCGTCCTCCTGCACGCATGGCGTTAGAGTCGGCTGTGGTAATGGGGTAGCTTAACCCTTTAACTGGAGAGTCGGTCAGGACATTTCTCCCGATTAGTCCTGCGGATAAGCAGAATCTGACATCTTTCAAATTGAGATCACATCCAACCTCTGGGGCATAGCCACTAATCACATTATACACAATACACTCAATTTCAAGTTTCCCCTTCATCACTCAATCAGATACTCTTTGCACCTCCAAAACATTCTTAGCCACCCCTTTTTTTTTTAAATAATCCCTACTCCATTTCTCTTCCCATCTACTCCAGGATAAAATAATTTAAACCCTGCACCTAAACTTCTAGCATGACTCAATTTCCATTTGCTCTCTTGGATGCAAAATATATCAGCCTTTATCCTAATTATCATGTCAATTAACTCATGAGCTTTTCCCGTCATAGTCCCAAAATTCAATGTCCCTACACACAGCTGTATGGTCTGTGTCTTTCTCTTCTCCTTCTGCCGACCAAGCTGCTTTCCTCGTTTTTTTTGTCTTGGACCAACATTATCGGAATTTCTTCCTACGCCTTTCAGATAAACATTTCCGGGTGCGGGTGTAGGAAGCCCAGGCTACGGCCTAACCTTTAAGGCATTCGTATGATGAACGCTCATACATGTTTGGCACAGTTTTATGCCGGATGTCCTTCCTGACGCAACCCTCTACATTTATCCGGGCTTGGAACCGGCCGACAGGTAGCACAATAGTGCGCTGCCCAACGGGCTGCAATGCAAATAATCAAAAAGAAGCAATCATATAAACAAAGTCAGCACATGAGACACAATTCACATACTACCCAATCAATGTTAAAGTGCCACTGTCATGAAATAAATGATTTTGAGTATGTTATTAATGAAAAAAACAGCAGCCGACATGGACCCATGCATTTTTTCCACCCCAAAACATGATTTTAACGTAAACATCTTTTTGTATCTCCCGCCATGAAAATGGCAGGACCGCCCTCAAGTGGACTCTTTTATTTCTATTGGTTCTACCTACAGGAAGATAACTCGTTGTACCTTCGTGTTAGCCAAAATGCCGGCTCGTTCCATTGCTGGACATTGCTTGAACACTTGGGTGGATGGTTTTACTGTTCATAAGTTTGCAAGAGACCAGTTCTTCGTGAAATATGGATTGCATGGGTGCAAAGTACAGAGCTTTGTGGGTTCCAAATGACAGGTATGTGTGTATACAGCTACTAAAAAAATAGTTGGGGGGAGGCGTAATCCATAAATCAGGGTTGCTAAATGTGTCGATGTGCGCGTCGGAAGGCTTCCATGCAGCAGCCGCTGAAGGACAGCCTCCGCAGGCCTTGCGGATTGCTACCGGCATTTTTGAGAAGGCCGAGCCTGCCGCAGGCCTTGTTGGCTGGGGTGGCTCGTCGCTGCGGTGGCTCATGTCCACCGCGGAAGTGAGCGTTTATCACCGCCACGTGGAGGTGGATAGGGCAGGGAGGTGGTTTGGCCCATGACCTGCATCTCATCTAAATATGGCTCAAAACAATAGGGTAATATTGCCCCGGACACTTCACTCGGTTGTGAGATGTTTTTTTGAAAAGAGCTTTCGTGTCTGAAGGGGTGTGTCCTACAGTTGGGGCCACAGCGTGTTTTTAATGCCGAATGTCCAGGGTGACATCACGGACAGTAGATTCAGCCAATATGGCGACCACTTGGATGTCGGATGAGACTTCCGCAACTTTGCGCATGGATGACGTGCTCTCCGCTCATATTTTTTATTTGTGGGTTCGTATCCCACTGGGACCTCCACTCCCTGAGACGGGTTGCGTCAGGAAGGGCATCCGGCGTAAAAATTGTGCCAAACATATATATGCGTTCATCTGAGATGACACGGTGTGGCGACAAGCCGAAAGAAACTTACTATGTAGACATTGAAATGAATAATCTTATATGTTATCTATTTTAGAATGTTTATAGGGATGACACTAGACCTTTAAGGTCAAATGAAAGCAATCACAATAAACACAATCAGCACATAAGGTACACAAATAATTAAATAAATACTACCTGTGTTAAAAAAAAATATGTATATATATAAGGATGCCAAAACATGCTCCTCAAAGTGGAATCCAGTCATGGCTTACAGAAAATACTGAATTAAAAGATAACAGACCTATAGAGGGAAGTTTCCCCAAGCTAGTCATCCTTTCCAGTTTCTACACATGGATTTTCTTGAGTTAAACAAAGTCCAGCGTTAAAAATTTTGTTAAGGATTGATCTGCCAATTCTCTCAATGGGTGGAGATTTTTCCACATACAAGTGCTGATGCTATTACTGTCGCAAAGTTCCTGTGCAAATATATTATTTCTTCTCATGGCATCCCAGAAAAACTGTACAGCAACAATGGGCCACATTTCGTTAATGAAATAATCAGTAAAGTAGCTACAAATCTACAAATAACTTTGAAAAATAATTGTGCAGGATAAGTGGAATGAACCAATGGGACAGTGAAGTCTCGATTAACCAAAACTATGGGAGATACAGGGAAATGGATGCTGAGGATGGAGCTACCAGGCAAAAGAGCAAGAGGAAGACCAAAGAAAAGGTTAATGGATGTTGTGAGGGAAGACATGAGGGCAGTTGGGGCTCGAGAGGAAGATGCAGGAGATAGGCTAAGATGGAAAAAGATGACACGCTGTGGCGACCTCTAACGGGACAAGCCAAAGGGAAAAGAAGAAGAGTATCTTCAGATGAGACACCCAAAGATGGAAGTAAAACATGAAAAATATAATAACTGTGTCAGAAATTGAAAGAGAATTGAAAGATAAATGGCAAACTTTCTATCGGGTTTAAGGATGGCTCCAGAATTTTTATTTTTTTTATGTAGGTCTTGGGCTGTTCCATATTCATGCCAATTTTGGTAGACCAACAGTGAAGAAAATAAGTATTTGAACACCCTGCTATATTGCAACTTAGAAATCAGGGAGGGGTCTGAAATGTCCACTGTGAGAGATTATCTAAAAAGATCCAGAAATCACAATTTATGATTTTTTTAAATGATTTATTTGTGTGATAGGTCTGCTAATAAGTATTTGTACACCTGAGTAAAAAAGATCATTAACAAAAATTGTGATGTTCAGAGCTGTTGAAACTACAAAGGAATAAAGATGATGTTCCACACAATGAAGTTATGGGAAAGAGTAGTGGAGGCTAAACTCAGGACAGAAGTATGTGCGAGCAACGGTATGGTTTCATGACTAGAAAGAGTACCACAGATGCATGATTTTCCTTGCGGATGCCAGTGCAAAAGTATGGGGAAGGTCAGAAGGAGCTATTGTGTCTTTGGTCTAGCGAAAGCCTCTGACAGAGCACCGAGAGGAACTGTGGTACTCCATGCATAAGATGGTGTGGCAGAGAAATGTGCGAATAGTACAGGACATGTATGATGGATGAGGTGTACTGTAGGTGTAACAGAAGAATTTAAGGTGGAGATGGGGCTGTTTTAGGGATCAGCTCTGAGCCCCTTCCTGTTTGCAGTGTTAATGGATAGGCTGACAGATGAGGTTAGACTGGAATCCCCTTGGACCATGATGTTTGCAGATGATATTGTAATATTCAATGAAAGCAGCGAGCAATTGAAGGAATAATTAGAAAGATTGAGACATGCACTGGAAAGGAGAGGAATGAAGATTAGCCGAAGTAAAATATATGTGCGTGATTGAGAGGGGTAGATAGCAAGGGTGGACCACTTCAAATACTTGGGGTCAACAATCCAGAGCAATGGTATGGTAAGTGAAGATCCAAGCAGGTTGGAATAGCTGTTGGAAGGTGTCTGGTGTCTCTGCTAGGATGAAAGCCAAAGTTTATAAAACGTTGGTGAGGCTGGCCATGATGTACGGATTAGAGACGGTGGCTCTGAAGAAACAGGAAGCAGAACTAGAGGTAGCAGAAATGAAACTGTTGAGGTTCTTTTTTGGCGTGAGCAGGTTGGATAGGATCAGAAATGAGCTCATTTGAGGGACAGCCAAATTTGGATATATTGTCACGGTTGTACAAAATCGTATCGCCCTAGATTTTTCAATGGGAGGAGTATGCGTTCTGATTTACATCGTCTCTGGATCTTGGTATTTTATGATGAAGGTAGATGAACCTGTAATTACTGTTCTGAGTTTGTTCTGCCTTTTCACGATGTGGATAATCCCATGTTTGAAATCTATGATGGCTAGAGCAATGTCAAACATTTTTGTGAATCATGCCCTTGATTAGTGCAACTACAGCCAAAAGGAAACTTCTGATGCCTTTTATTCACTTGGGTGTAAAGGATGAACTTTCTGAAAATGCAACAGAAAGAGGGGAGCTTCTGATGTCCCCACTCGTATTTCCAAGATGATAAACAGGAGGGAGATGTTAAAGAAATCATTATTTGGTTTTTCTAAGTGCCAAATAGATCAAAATGATGAAAAAAAGTATGCAGCTTGTGAACTTGTTGAACTGTTCGTGCTCGTACTAACAACCAGAGGATGACGAATATGTGGCAACATGAGCCATGTCAAGATGCACACACTGCCCAGATAAAAAGAGAAGGTTCCTGTGAGAATGGGTAGTTTTCACTTCCTAGCCGGTGATGAGGAACCCAGGAGGATATGATGTGGATGAAAAACCTTGATTTGAAGACTGAGGATAACTTTGGATGTTTGCTCCTTTCATTTTGTGGACAAAAACCATAGAGGAAGATGCAGTGTCTTGGTTTCGATCACGAGAAACCTTCAAGATGAGATGCCGTGCACAATGTTGCAATAAAATCAGGTAGGATTTCATGAACATGAAGGATCTAACACTGTAGCGTGTCGGGTAGCAAATTGTAGTTTTACCTCTTTTTGAACAGTTCTCTTTGTGGGCTGCGGTTCAGGCAAAATTCCATAAATTCAAAGACATAACTAATTGTTCCATAGATATGACAATCATAATCAGCTTTAAAGGCCAAGTGTGGAAAAACACACAGTAGTCCAGCAGTCGGTTTTGCCCTGGTACGACATCCAAAATAAAGAACAAGAAACAACATCGCAAAAAGAACATGAGACATTTCTGTTTATAGGAACTATTCCTTATAAGATGTGCAAGATGTAAAATCTATACAGATGTTTTAACAATGTCAATTGTGCAAAGGGAGCAGTTTAAAATAACGAATTGTGTGGTCTACAATATTTAAAAATAAACATTGAAATATACATATATAAATATATATAGCAGCACGGTTGATCAGCTGGTAAAGCGTTGGCCTCACAATTCTGAGGTCCCGGGTTCGATCCCAGACCCACCTGTGTGGAGTTTGCGTGTTCTCTGCATGCCTGCGTGGGTTTTCTCCAGGCACTCCGGTCTCCTCGAACATCCCCAAAATATGAAACATTAATTAGACACTCTAAATTGCCGCAAGGTGTGATTGTGAGTGCAGCTATTTATCTCTATGAGCCCTGCGATTGGCTGGCAACCAGTTCAGGGTGTACCCCGCCTCCAGCCCATTGACAGCTGGGATAGGGTCCAGCACTCCCTGTAACCCTCGTGAAGATAAGCAGAAAAGAAACTGGATGGATGGATGGATGGATGGATAAATATATATAAATATATTAATACTGATTGGACCAGCAAGATGTGAACCTATGTATCATATACGAGGATCCTGAGTACTCATGAGAAGTTGGGCAAGTGGAAACAACATAAACTTGCTTATCGGTCTATTATTGCTTAGCTTGCTAACAACGGGATGCGTTTGTGATCAAACCTTTGATGTTGAAGAAACATCGAACGTGGACTCAACCTTCAACTACTAGCGTGAGAGCCATTGTGGTTTGAATCTCTTCCATCCCCATATCCTTTAAATTGTCAAATCCTTAATATTTTCCACACAGGTCGCATGTGATTTGGGTACCATATGTGCTGACTGTGTTTATGTGCGTTCATTTTACCTTAACTTAAAGGGCCACTGTCCATTTATATTATCATTTATATTATCATTTTCAAAAAATGACTTATGCCAGTTTGGGGAGCACATACTGGAAGCTAATTGAGATCCTGTTGATTCTAGGCTTTGTCACCTAGCCATTAAGGTGGATGGAATTATTGGACTCTTGAAACAATTATGGCATTTAAACCTAATGGAAATAAATGTTTTCAGAGTCTATTTTCTCCAATTCTAGCCATGGATCACAATACTCATTGTGATGCAAACATTTGATAAGATATTATAATTGGTTAGCTAAATAATGTATAACGTTGGGCAATTAGGCCTCCCTCCTGTTTGCTTTTCTGAAGAATGGATAGCTGACATGATTTTTTTAATAAATATTTTACATGTTACAGCTAAGTCTAAGGTTTGAAACCATGTAATTCCGGTCCTGAATGGAATAAAAAATACATTTTATTTGAAGTAAAATTGGGCAGCACAGTGGAGTCGCTGTTTGCCTCACAGTTCTGAGGACCGGGGTGCAAATCTCCATCCCCATGTGGGATTTGAATGTTCTCCTTGTGCCTGCGTGGGTTTTCTCCTGGAACTCTGGTTTCCTCCCACATCCGAAAAACAGGCATTAATTGGAGACACTATATTGCCTCTAGGTGTCATTTTGAGTCCGACTGTTGTCTCCACGTGCCCTGGAACTGACTGGCAAGCAGCTCAGGGTGTACCCTGCTTCCTGGCCGATGACAGCTGGGATAGTTTGCAGCACTCCTTTCACCCTCGTGAGGATGAGCAGCTCAGAAAATGGATGGATGAGGTAAGATTTTCACTTTCATTGCAGCTATTCTTTTGTCCAGTTAATTGAGCAGTCTGATATTTGTGAAGACGTCTTAAGGCTGAAAACATCCCGAAGAGAAAGCCAAGGTTTCTGTAAATAAAGGTCATCTGCATCTCGATTGCATTTGTGTTCTGTCACTAGTGAGGAAATAAAGGGTTCCCTCCCAAGTTTGTGCATCACTTTTTACAGTTTCAGTGCTTTGCGGATTTTTATTAATACAATTTATTTTTTTAAAACAGCAAGATCGGCATATTACGGAGAGACACGTTGATACCAGGCATGTGATTGGTTCCCAGCGCGACTTTGACAAATGACAGAAAGGGTGGTTTTATCCCGTGAGCCGATTGGTTGCACAATATCGAAGCCTCAGACAGCAACGTCTCTTGTCCCACCCATTTTTTTTCCATTTTATATTCCAAATATAAATAAACCATTAGATACTCCTACGCTGTACTCAGAAAATAAGATTGCATTTTTGATAAACTTTGGACATAGTCCGTAGCATTCACATAGCATTTCAAGACCGTTAAAAATGTGTACTCACCGATTTTCCACTGGATATACAAGTGGTCCTTTCATCAAACCTTCATGGATCATAAGTAAATTGATATGTAACACGTCTTCGTCCAAACAACTTCGTATCTAGTATGTATGTTAGGCAGATACGTTGATCGTGATCCAAGTTCATTCCGATACGCTCCATTTTTTTTAGACCTTCTCGAACTCACTGGCATTCCGCTAGAGTTGGCATTAGGTCTCCCCGAGGTCCATATTTTTGACTGTTGTTTTGGTTTGTCGTCAGTGTCACGGCCTCTCTCCAACACGTCAAGTTCCGCCTGTGTGTATTCTGGCTCAAACACATAAGATTGAACATTGTGCATTGTGCAAGAAACATTGAACACTCATCTATTAACTTTTGTGTGCTCCCATTCCGACTACTTTTGACAAAGTCTTCCTTTAACGGGATAAAGTCACTCCCGCTCTCGTTGGTCGATGTCACGCCGGGAACTAATCACGACCCCTGTATCAAAGTGTATTTCCGAAATATGCCAATCTGGCTGTATTTTTTTCTCCATTATTAATACCCACGACACACTGAAGCCGCAAAAAGTGAAATGGAAAGTATCAAGGGAACCCTGTAGTGTAATGTATGAATGAATCTCCAAAGCCAAATTTGCAAAGAATTGCAAACTGGAAAGGCCATTTATCATGAGCTTTTTCTGCATCAACATAATGTAATTGGATCTTGCAATTACAAAGAGGTTGCATAGTGGGGATGGGCCCTCTACAATCGCACTGGAAACCAGCTGACTAAAGAATTTAACATTGCAAAGAGGGACTGTGCAGCTAAACTGGAACAAACATCTTGGCGCCAAATGACTCCATATCAGTCTGGCATGGATTACAATTGCTAACTAATTACAACCGATGTTCCCCCCCAGTAGTAAACAGTGGGTCGCCAATGACCTGAACAGCTTTTACTGCAGATTTGAAATAGACACTTCTATACCTCTCACCCACCAAGCCGCACCACCTTCCTCTACACTGTTTAACATCCACGAAAGCAATGTTAGACAGATCTTCAAACAACAAACAATTAACAAAGCGCCAGGCACAGACCTTGTGTCCATATTTTGCCTCTAAGTCTGTGCAGAACAACTTGCTCCTGTCTTCACAAAGATCTTCAGAACAACTTGCTTCTGTCTTCACAAAAATCAGTCTCGAGAACTGTTCGAACACTCCACCATACATACCCAAAAGAGTAGCAGTCTCAGGTCTTAATTACTACAGGCCTGTTGCCTTGACATCTATGGTCATGAAGTCATCCGAATGCCTTGTGTTGGACCACCTCAAGAGCATCACTGGTCCCCAGCTGGACCCATTGTAGTTTACCTATTAAGCTAACAGGTCCACGAATCATGGCATCAACATGGGTCTGCACTTCATACTTGAACATCTCAACAGGGAGAGAACCTATGGTTGGATCCTGTTCGAGGACTTCAGCTCTGCGTTCAACAGCATCATCTCTGAATTCCCCGACTCTAAATTTCTTTCTAAATTACAATGAGAATGAACAGCCTTTATGGCGAGAGAGGGTTCTGCTGTCTAAATTCACAGATGGGGAGTATGCCAAAGCATTCGTACTTGATGTTGCCAAGAAACATTTTGACAACTTAGCATGAAGACAAGATAATTATAAATGAAAAAAGACGTCTTTGTTGGCAAGAACTGTTCACCATCATACCATCATGATGGCAATTCAAATTAAATTATGTTCACGATTAACGGATGGAAGTCTCAATGCCTGCATGAAGCTTAATCTAACGACGTGTGAAACTGACTATATAGACTGACTGCCCAGACTTTTTTACCCTAATATCTACTTTTAAAGGAGCGAGCCTGTCACGAGCTACCGACGACAGGTGGGGATGATGCTCCCAATGTTATTAATGTTATGTGATATATATATATATATATATATATATATTTTTTTTTTTTTTTTTTTCAAAATACACAATTAGCTTTTTGTGCACTGTGTTGTCTGTGCTTTCATCCTGGATCAGGCTGTGCCAAGGTGGAATTTTAAAATTACACACCATCTCATCCTGCACTTCCTACTTTGTTTCAAACAGACTTTTCCCACTCGGAAAATAGAAAATTTCGTGCAGTTTAACCACTTTTTCTTAAATTATTCACATACTCCAACAGTTATTGCATCTCAAAACAACAGCATTTCTTCTTTAACTGTCTCCATTAATATCAAAACTAAACATAAGCAGCACGTCTAGCTTGTCTTTGGTCTGATAAAACACATTGATGGGCTGCGTAAGGACTGTAACATTTGTAATTATGAGTGTACATCTTTAAGAGCAGGGATTGGGGGGCGGGTGTAAGGTAAACTAGGAAAAAGAAAGTGCGGCTGAGCAGCGGTTGTTAGAGAAAGTTCCGTGTGCTGCCTAAAAGAAACCAGTGGCTTCTTTTCATTTTTTACCGTACGAATGTGAATTGTGCCATTGGATCTAACAACCAGTCATCCCTCACTCACTGTATCACATTGCAAAATGCCACAAACTGCTGACCCATATGTGTATAATGACTTTCATAGCTTTTAGAGGTCGGGGTGGGGGATGGGGATGAGCATTTCTGGTCAGGGTCTTGTCAAAGAGTGTCAAATGTATTTGTATAGAGATTGTTGTTGATCGATTAATTTCCAAGATTGACATCGTTGGCAGCAGTCCATGAAAACACTCAGTAGAAAAAAGAGGCATCTTCACTGTCTTGTTGCTATTAACAAGCTTGCACTAATCACCAGGCCATGCTTACCTAATAGTGAGAGTGTATCACAAAATACTACAATATGGGAACTATCGACAAAAAAAGTTCAGTCCAACAGATTTAAAAATATCCAGGAGTCACGTAAATTTTTTTTAGTCTTATCAAGAAGGAAAAATATAAACAATGGCAAAAAAAAAGTGTCTGAACTGTAAAAGAGTGAGAGAAGGCCATAATCGTGAGCACACACCTCAAGACGAGCAAACATTTCAGGATTTTACATTTTTCTATGCACATTTTTAAAAATGCCTCACTAGTGCCTTCTACAAATTTTCAAATAAAGCATCCCTGGCTGCATGTTTGACTTACAGTGAAGAAAATAAGTCGTTGAACACCCTGCTATATTGCAAGTTGTCCAACTTAGAAATCATGGAGCGGTCTGAAATTTTCATCAATCCAGAAATCACAATGTATGATTTTTTTAATGATTTATCTGTAAGATACAGCAGCAAATAAGTATTTGAACACCCGTCTACCAGTGAGAATTCTGAACCACAAAGAACTTAATCCACCTTTAAAAGTCTATCTCCACTCCATGTATTATCCTGACTCAGATGCAACTGTGTGAGGTCATTAGCTGCATAACAACACCTGTCCAACCCATACAATCTGTAAGACTCAAACTTGTAACATGGCTAAGACCAAAGAGCTATCCAAAGAGAATAGAGAAAAAATTGTACATCTCCACACGGCTGGAAAGGGCGACGGAGAAATTGCCAAGCAGCTTGGTGAAAAAAGGTCCACTGTTGGAGCAATCATTGGAAAATGGAAGAAGCTAAACATGACGGTCAATCTCAATCTGAGTGGAGCCCCATGCAAGATATCACCTTGTGAGGTCTCAATGATCCTTAGAAAAGTGAGGAATGGAGCCAAGGACTACACAATAGGACTGGGTCAATGACCTGAAAAGAGCTGGGACCACCATTTCAAAGGTGACTGCTGGTAATACACTAAGACGTCATGGTTTGAAATCATGCATGGCATGGAAGGTTCCCCTGCTTAAACCAGCACATGTCAAGGCCCGTCTCAAGTTTGCCAATGATCATTTGGACGACACAGAGAAGTGAATGTTTGTAAGAAGAATGTAAGAATGTTTTATGGTCAGATGAGACCAAAATGGAACTTTTTGGTCATGTTTCCACGAACAATGTTTGGAGGAAGACGAATGATGAGTTCCATCCCAAGAACACCATCCCTCCTGTGAAGCATGGGGTTAGTAGTATCATGCTTTTAGGGTATTTTTCTGCACATGGGACAGGACAACTGCACTGTATTAAGGAGAGGATGACCGCGGCCATGTATTGTGAGATTTTGGGGAACAACCTCTTTCCCTCAGTAAGAGCATTGAAGATGGGTCGTGGCTGGGTCTTTCAACATGAGAATGACCTGAAGCACACAGCCAAAAAATCCAAGGAGTGGCTCCGGAATAAGTATATCAAGGTTCTGGTGTGGCCAAGCCAGTCTCCAGACCTAAACCCTATAGAAAATCTTTGGAGGGAGCTGAAACTCCATGTTTCTCAGCAACAGCCCAGAAACCTGTCTGATCTAGAGATCTGTATGGAGGAGTGGGGCAAAATTCCTCCTGCAGCATGTGCAAATCTGGTGAACAACTCCAGGAAATGGTTGACCTCTGTAATTGCAAACAAAGGCGACTGTACCAAATACTAACATTGCTTTTCTTAGGTGTTCAAATACTTATTTGCAGCCCTATCACACAAAAAAATCATTAAGAAGAAGGGTTAGGGTTAAATTGTGATTTCTGGATCTTTCTTTTTAGATTATCTCTCTCACAGTGGACATGTACCTACGATACAAATTTCAGACACCCCCCCCACCCCCCCATGATTTCTAAGTGGCAGAACTTACAATACAGCAGGGTGTTCAAATACTTATTTTCTTCACTGTTGGTCTACCAAAATTGGCATGAATATGGAACAGCCCAAGACCTACATAAAAAAAATTCTGGAGCCATCCTTAAACCCAAAAGAAAGTTTGCCATTTATTTTTCAATTCTCTTTCCATTTCTGACAGTAATTGTATTTTTCATCTTTTACTGCCATCTTTAGGTGTCTCATCTGAAGATACTCTCCCCCGTCCCCTTCGGCTTGTCCCGTTAGGGGTCGCCACAGCGTGTCATCTTTTGCCATCTTAGCCTATCTCCTGCATCTTCCTCTCTAACCCCTTGCCCTAATGTCTTCCCTCACCACATCCATCAACCTTCTCTTTGGTCTTCCTTTCACTCTTTTGCCTGGCAACTCCATCCTCAGCACCCTTCTACAATATACTCACTTTCTCACCCTTGGACACATCCAAACCATCGAAGTCTGCTCTCGAACATTGTCTCCAAAACATCCAAATTTGGCTGCCCCTCTAATGAGCTCATTTCTAATCCTATCCAGCCTGCTCACTCCAAGCAAGAACCTCAAATGGTTCATTTCTTCTACCTCTAGTTCTGCTTCCTGTTGTTTCTTCAGAGCCACCGTCTCTATTCCGTACATCACGCCTAGCCTCACCGCCGTTTTATAAACTTTGCCCTTCATCCTAGCAGAGATTCTTCTGTCACATAAGACACCAGACACCTTCGAACAGCTATTCCAACCTGGTTGGACCCGTTTCTTCACTTCCTTACCATACTCACCATCGCTCTGGATTGTTGAAACCAAGTATTTGAAGTCGTCCACCCTTGCTATCTCTTCTCACTGTAGCCTCACTCTTCCCCCTCTACCGCTCTCAATCACGCACATATATTCTGTTTTACTTTGGCTAATCTTCATTCCTCTCCTTTCCAGTGCATGTCTCAATCTTTCTAATTGTTCCTTCACCTGCTCCCTGGTTTCACTGAATATTACAATATCATCTGCGAACATCATGGTCCAAGGGGATTCCAGTCTAACCTCATCTGTCAGCCTATCCATTACCACTGCAAACAGGAAGGGGCTCAGAGCTGATCCCTGATGCAGTCCCATCTCCACCTTAAATTCTTCTGTCACACCCACAGCACACCTCATCCATCATACATGTCCTGTACTATTCTCACATATTTCTCTGCCACACATAGTCCCAACATTCAAAATCCCTACACTCAGTTGTAGGGTCTGTGCATTCCTCCTCTTCCTCTGACAACAAATCCGTTTTCCTCTGCTTCTTTTCCTTCGACCCACAATCGTTGAATTTCCACCGACGCCCTACAGGGTAGCGGTGCCGGGGGGTGGGGGGTGGTGGTGGGGGGCGTTGTTAACCCAGGCCACAACGTATCTGGTCTGGGATTCTTTAGATGAACGCACATATTTGTTTGGCACAGTTTTTACGCCGGATGCTCTTCCTGACGTAACCCTCTGCATTTATCCAGGCTTGGGACCGGCCTACAGATTGCAGTGGCTTGTGCCCCCATAGGTATTTGAAGATACTAAAGATGAAAAGTTGTTAAAAGCTTTTCATATTGTCTTAACGGTGTTGCATTGTGTTCCATATAATTGTGAAATACAGTACATTGAAAATGATATACGGCTTTATGCAAATCTATATCTGAAAAGTCTGGTGGACAATTTGATTAAAATGGATCCGGAATATGCCAGTATCCCAATGTGCCAGAACCTCAATGTGGCCAGAGACGTGATGGCCCTTAATAGCTGCTCACATGTTTTTTTTTTTTATTATTATTATTACAACTACAACTCAACCCCCAGAATGTCATTTATAAAGGTACTCAGATTTTTTTTTAACCACCATATCATTGTTACCTGTCTTTTGAAATCGGAGCCACCAACGGAGCATACCAGTTGACCCCAACCTCACAGTGAGCATCCAAGTATATTAGCACCTAAAAAAATAATAATTAAAACAAACACTTTGATATTTTTATTCATAGAGAACATGAAACCAGAACCAAATTTAACCTTAGTTCTAAAAGGTCAAATCTGTTTGTATATCAATACTCTGAGAAAGACAGTACAGTAATCCCTCTCTGTACTTCGCGGATCCCCTTTCGCAGATTAAGTGCATCGCGGATTTCCAGACCCCCCCCCCCCCCACAAAAAAGGAAAAAAGGTGAATCGCTACGTAATAATGTGCCACCCTCGGTGCAACGACATGGACCAATGAAGCATAAATAAAATCACATTTTTTAAAAACGCCTGCATGCATTAGTGCAGTACTGCAGCGGAAAGCCACATTGATATGATATAATGCGGTATCCCCAGCAAGATGACATGGACCAATGAAGCAAAAGTAAATAAATGAAAAAATGTATTTAAAAATTAAAAAAACAATAGCATAGATTAGTACTGTACTGGGGAAGGCAATGCGTCATCGCCAGGAAGACAAGGACCTATGAAGCAAATATAAAATATATATGCAATTTACCCCTACTTCGCAGTTTTTCCACTTTTCTCGGGTGGGTCTGGTCCCAATTAACTGTGAAAAATTAGGTATTACTGTGTATCGTAAGGATTGGTAACAGTGAGATACCTGTCCCTTTGTGGCCTTCTTAGCTCCAATACTTCGTGCCTGGATGAGACCCTCTCTCTTCTCATTCCTGTAGAGTTTCACAAGACCATTCCACTGCTTGATGTACATCTCCAAACGTTCCTTCAAATGGACTTCACAAAGAGGGAATTTCATTGTCATGGTGCTGTTCCAAAATTTTAAAAATGGAGTGAAGATACCAGAATCTTATTGGCCAGTCTGAGGGGAAGTAAGCAAGCAGACTTTAAAAATGGAATTATTAAGAAGACAAATGAATCTTAATCTCATTCTCACAGAGACTTTGGGTGACACTAATATTGTTTTTCCTTTCGTGCTAGAAAAAGACAGAAATCCGGCACAATAAGACAATTGACAAAGCAGTGACAGAGAAAAACCGGGAGACCCAAGACGAATATCCCAATCACCATAGACTACAAAATTATAGTCAGGTATGCTTGACTTTGTTAAATTTCTTAATTTTTAATGATGTGGAAATAGGCTATTGTTAAATTCACTATCCATGTACTCAAAACTGTGATCTGATCCAAATTGTGAGTTTCTGGATCTACTGAACCCTGATTATTCTGTGTGACCTCTCTCCTTATTTATATTCACTCCTGATTCCAAAAGCCACTGTGAAAGACAATGTACATAAATTGTCAAATTAACACACACACGCACGCTCACCCACACACACACACACACACACACACACACAACACACACACACACACACACACACACACCACGACTATATTGGGGCGTGCTTTTGTACTTGTGTTTCATACTCTGATACTATGTAATGGAACCACCCACCAAATGTTGATAAAAAGAGGGGAAGCACTTCAGACGACTTGGGAGAGATTAGTGTGGTGCTTATTCTTGTAGATGCTCTCACTTTGTAAATTTAAGTAAGTGACTCCTGTTGTGATTCTTACATGCACAGAATTCAGAAAACATTAATTTGCTCATTTTCCGTCCCGCTTATCCTTATACTAGTGTCACAGGGGGTGCTGGAGCCTATCCTTTGAGTGAGATTATTCTCAATGAGGCGCAGGTGAGGAGCTGCTGCCAAGAGCCGCCGTGTGAACAAGGCAGTGGCATGACCACGCCCCTGACATATTTGTTTGAATAGATGCATCACTTAAATATGATCTATAATATAATTTGAAAATGGTTCCATGTGCTGTTTCACTGCCAAGATGCTATTTGTTTTATTCTGGGTTCTTTTTCTTCTTTTCCTTTCGGCTTGTCTCATCGCCATAGCGTGTCATCTTTTCCATCCAAGCCTATCTTCTGCATCTTCCTCTCCATCACCAACTGCCCTCATGTCTTCCTTCAGAAAGTCCATCAACCATCTCTTTGGTCTTCCACTCGCTCTTTTGACTAGCAACACCATCCTCAGCACCCTTCTCCCGATAAACTCACTGTCTCACCTCTGGACATGTCCAAACCAACGAAGTCTCCTCTCTCGAAACTTGTCTCCAAAACATCCAACTTTGACTGTCCCTCTAATGAGCTCATTTTTCATTTCTAATCCTATCCAACCTGTTCACACATAGCGAGAACCTCAGCATCTTAATTTCTGCCGCCTTCAATTCTGCTTCCTGTTGTGTCTTAAATGCCGCAGTCTCAAACTCGTACATCATGTCCGGCTTCACCACTATTTTATAAACTTTGCCCTTCATTTGAACACAGACTCTTCTGTCACATAAGACACCAGACACCTTCCGCAAGCTGTCCCAACCTGCTTGGACCCATTTCTTCACTTCCTTACCACACTCACCATTGCTCTGGACTGTTGACCCAAATTACTTGAAGTCGTCCAACCCTCGCTATCTCTTCTACCTGGGGCCTCACTTTTCACCCTCCACCCCTCTTATTCACCCACATGTATTCTGTTTTACTTCGGCTAATCTTGATTCCTCTCCTTTCCAGTGCATGCCTCCATCTTTCTGATTGTTTCTCCACCTGCTTACTGCTTTTGTTGTAAATCACAATATCATCAGCAAATATCATGGTCCAAGGGGATTCCAGTCTAACCTCGTCTGTCAGTTTATCCATGACACAGCAAACGTGAAGGGGCTCAGAGTTTATCCCTGATCCACCTTCACCTTAAATTTTTCTGTCACACCTATGAGACACCTCACTACTGTTCTGCTGCCCTCATCCATATCCTGTACTATTGTGACATATTTCTCCACCACGCCATACTTACACATGCAGTACGACAGTTCCGCTCTTGGTACTCTGTTGTCGGCTTTCTCTCGATCCACAAAGACTTAGTGTACCTCCTTCTGACCTTCTCTTTAGTTTTCCACGAGCATCCTCAAGGAGAGTAATGCATCTGTGGTACTCATTCTCGGCATGAAACCATACTGTTGCTTGCAGATACCTACTTCTGTCATGAGTCTAGCCTCAACTACTCTTTTCCTTAACTTGGCTGTGTTCCTCATCAATTTTATTCCTCTATAGTTCCCACAGCTCTGCAAATCGCCTTTGTTCTTAAAAATGGGAACTCACACACTTTTCCTTCATTCTACAGGCATCTTCTCACCCACTAGTATTCTATTGAATAAGTTGGTCAAAAACTCAACAGCCAACTCTCCAAATTGCTTCCATACCTCCACAGGTAGTGAGGAAAATAAGTATTTGAACACTTGTCTATCAACTAGAATTCTGATCCTCAAAGACCTGTTAGTCTGCCTTTAAAAGTCCACCTCCACTCCATATTATCCTAAATCAGATGCATCTGTGTGAGGTCATTAGGTACATAAAGACACCTGTCCCCCGCAATACAATAAGACTCAAACTTTTGACATGTCCAAGACCAAAGAGCTGTCCAAAGACACCACAGACAAAATTGTACAACTCCAAACAGCTCAAAAGGGCGACGGAGAAATTGCAAATCAGCTTGGTGAAAAAAGGTCCACTGTTAGAGCAATCATTGGAAAATGGAAGAAGCTAAACATGACAAATATTAATCGGAGTGGAGCCCCACGCAAGATATCACCTTGTGGGGTCTCACTGATCCTTAGAAAGGTGAGGAATCAGCCCAGGACTACAAGACAGGACTTGGTAAATGACCTGAAAAGAGCAAGGACCACCGTTGCCAAGGTGACTGTTGGTAATACACTAAGACGTCATGGTTTGTAATCATGCATGGCACCTTTGTGCATTTATTTATTTTCGCACTAAGTGTGCCTTGATGTTTTATGTATTGTTTTTTTTACCAAAGATGTTCTTCGATTTTTATTCTATTGCACCTTGCACCTTGTGGAGAAGCACTCATCATTTTGTTGTATGCATAGCATATAATGAAAAAGGCTTTTGATTGATTGATTTTTGAAAAGGCTCCAGGGAGCCGCTAAGGCGCACTTAAGAGCTGCATGTGGCTCTGGAGACGGAGGTTGCTGACCCCTGTACTTGAGGTTTAGAGGCAGGGTTTAAATTATTTTACCATAGAGTAGATGGGAAGATAAATTATTTTGTTATTTTAAAGGAAGAGCTGGCTAAGAAAGTCTTGGAGGCAAAGAGTATCAGATCGAGTGATGAGGCTGAAACTTGAAATTGAGAGTGTTATGTACAATGTAATTAGCGGCTATGCCCCACAGGTAGGATGTGACCTAGAGTTGAAAGAGAAATTCAAGAAGAAACTAGATGAAGTACTTTCTGACCATCCCAGACACAGAGAGGGTTGTGATTGGTGCAGATTGTAATGGACATGGTGAAGGAAATGGGAGCGATGAAGAGGTGACGGGTAAGTACGGCATCCAGGAAAGGAACTTTGAAGGACAGATAGTGGTGGACTTTGCAAAATGAATGGAAATGGCAGTAGTGAACACCTTGTTCCAGAAGAGGCAGGAACATGGGGTGACCTAAAGGAGCGGAGGTAGAAGCACACAGGTGGACTACAATTTGTGGAGACGATGTCATTTGAAGGTTACAGACTGTAAGGTAGTGGTCGGGGAGAGCGTACCTCAACAACATAGGATGGTGGTGTGTAGGATGACTCTGGTGGTACTCTGAACTGTTGTTTGGCACATAGGCAAAAACAACAGTCAGGACCCATACCCCCACCCAAGGGCAGAGGAAAGCCACCATCTCGTCCACCGGGTTGAACCCCAACGTACAGGTGCCGAGCCATGGGAAAAGAAGTATACCCTTGCATGCTCGGCGTCTCTCACCATGGGCAACTTCTCGAGTGGAAGAGAGTCCAACCCCTCTCAAGAGGACTAATACCAGAGCCCAAGCAATGTGTGGAGTCGATTCCAACTTTTTTTATTCGTAACTTTCACATGATATTTCACCTTCCCCAGAACCAGATTCTAGGAGGATCATGCGGTTATGTCATAAAATCATGTGAGTTATATTTACGCCGCCATATTGCCGGTCAAACAAAGCATTGTTATAAGTTAATTCCATTGAGACGAAATGAAAATATGTCCGATACCACGACACCCAAAGTCCTTTGTATGTGTCCGGTTAGACACGTTAACCAATTTCATTCCTATCTGCATGGTTACACTTTTTCAAGCCATGCCCATCTGAAAGTTTTTTACTCTGTGGTTTTCATCAATTTCCCTGGCATGATCTTCATCTTCAAGAATTTTGCCATACTGGAAAACGTGCAGACTGCTCGATAACATATGCAAAGTATGTCTATAAATTATATCTATGCCGTAGTAAACAGAAAGGCAGTTGGTCCTGATGACATACCAGTAGAGGTATGGAAGCAATTTGGAGAGATGGCAGTGGAGTTTTTGACCAACTTATTCAACAGAATACTAGCGGGCGAAACGATGCCTGAAGAATGGAGGAAAAGTGTTGTAGTTCCCATTTTTAAGAACAAAGGGGATGTTCAGAGCTGTGGGAACTATAGAGGAATAAAGTTGATGAGCCACACAATGAAGTTATGGGAAAGAGTAGTGGAGGCTAGACTCAGGACAGAAGTAAGTATCTGCGAGCAACAGTATGGTTTCATGCCTAGAAAGAGTACCACAGATGCATTATTTGCCTTGAGGATGCTCGTGGAAAAGTACAGAGAAGGTCAGAAGGAGCTAGATTGTGTCTTTGTGGATCTAGAGAAAGCCTATGACAGAGTACCAAGAGAGGAACTGTGGTACTGCATGCGTAAGTCTGGTGTGGCAGAGAAGTATGTCAAAATAGTACAGGACATGTATGATGGCAGCAGAACAATGGTGAGGTGTGCCTTAGGTGTGACAGAGGAATTTAAGGTGGAGGTGGGACTGCATCAGGGATCAGCTCTGAGCCCCTTCCTGTTTGCAGTGGTAATGGATAGGCTGACAGATGAGGTTAGACTGGAATCCCCTTGGACCATGATGTTCGCAGATGATATTGTCATATGCAGTGAAAGCAGGGAGCATGCAGAGGAACAATTGGAAAGATGGAGACATGCACTGGAAAGGAGAGGAATGAAGATTAGCCGAAGTAAAACAGAATATATGTGCGTGAATGAGAAAAGTAGAGGGGGAAGTGTGAGGCTACAGGGAGAAGAGATAGCGAGGGTGGACGACTTCAAATACTTGGGGTCAACAATACAGAGCAATGGAGAGTCTGGTCAGGAAGTGAAGAAACGGGTCCAAGCAGGTTGGAACAGCTGGCGAAAGGTGTCTGGTGTGTTATGTGACAGAAGAGTGTCTGCTAGGATGAAGGGCAAAGTTTACAAAACAGTGGTGAGGCCGGCCATGATGGACGGATTAGAGACGGTGGCACTGAAGAAACAACAGGAAGCTGAACTGGAGGTGGCAGAAATGAAGATGTTGAGGTTCTCGCTCGGAGTGACCAGGTTGGATAGGATTAGAAATGAGCTCATTAGAGGGACAGCCAAAGCTGGATGTTTTGGAGACAAGATTCGAGAGAGCAGACTTCGATGGTTTGGACATGTTCAGAGGCGAGAGAGTGAGTATATTGGTAGAAGGATGCTGAGGATGGAGCTCCCAGGCAAAAGAGCGAGAGGAAGACCAAAGAGAAGGTTTATGGATGTGGTGAGGGAAGACATGAGGGCAGTTGGGGTTAGAGAGGAAGATGCAGGAGATAGGCTAAGATGGCAAAAGATGACACGCTGTGGCGACCCCTAACGGGACAAGCCGAAAGGAAAAGAAGAAGAAGTAAACAGAATCTTTCTCTAAGAAATGTTAACATCAGAGTGAAAATACAACGATGAAATGCAAAATGCTGTCGGAAATGGGAATGTTGTCATTATAAACACCAAATTTCATGCAAACGGATAGCAATGGCTGTAAACAGGTAGCAATGTTGTTTTCTGCTATCACAGCTGTTACTAATTTCACGACGAGCGTTGCTGATAGATGCTGGCGGCCAGTCTTGATCACAGCCTCACCCCGCGTCAAGTGGTACAGTAGCCTTTGTTTGCAATTACAGAGGTCAAGCATTTCCTGTAGTTGTTCACCAGGTTTGTGAACACTGCAGGAGGGTTTTTGTCCCACTCCTCCATACAGATCTCTAGATCAGACAGGTTTCTGGGCTGTCGCCGAGAAACACAGAGTTTCAGCTCCCTCCAAAGATTTTCTATTGGGTTTAGGTCTGGAGACTGGCAAGGCGACACCAGAACCTGCATATGATCCTTACAGAGCCACTCCTTAGTTTTGGTGTTCTTGGGATGAAAATCATCATTCGTCTTCCTCCAAACACAGTTAGTGGAATTATGACCAAAAAGTTTCATTTTGGTCTCATCTGACCACAAAACATTCTGCCATGACTCCTCTGTATCATCCAAATGGTCATTGGCAAACGTAAGACGGGCCTTGATGTGTGCTGGTTTAAGCAGGGGAACCTTCCGTGCCATGCATGATTTCAAACCAAGACGTCTTAGTGTATTACCAACAGTCACCTTGGAAACGGTGGTCCCAGCTCTTTTCAGGTCATTGACCAAGTCCTGTCGTGTAGTCCTGGGCTAATTCCTCACCTTTCTAAGGATCATTGAAACCCCACGAAGTGATATCTTGCATGGGGCTCCACTCCGACTGAGATTGACCGTCATGATTAGCTTCTTCCATTTTCTAATGATTGCTCCAACAGTGGACCTTTTTTTTTTCCAAGCTGCTGGGTAATTTCTCCGTTGCCCTTTCCAGCCGTGTGGAGTTGTTCAATTTTGTCTCTGGTGTCTTTGGACAGCTCTTTGGTCTTGGCCATGTTATAAGTTTGAGTCTTACTGATTGTATGGGGTGGACAGGTGTCTTTATGCAGCTAACGACCTTACACAGGTGCATCTGATTCAGGGTAACACATGGAGTGGAGGTGTACTTTTAAAGGCGGAAAAACAGGTCTTTGAGTGTCAGAATTCTAGCTGAGAGACAGGTGTTCAAATCCTTATTTGCAGCTGTATCACACAAATCGAAAAAAAAAAAAAAAATCATACATTGTGGTTTCTCTCTTGCAGTGGACATACACCTACAGTGAAAATTTCAGACCCCCTCCATGATTTCTCAGTGGGAGAACTTGCAATATAGCAGGGTGTTTTCTTCACTGTACCTCCTAGGATCAATGGAAAACACAGACCCCTTCACCATGATAAGGTGACAGCTCAAGGAAGGGACATTATTGTCAATATATATTTTTTGAACAATTAAGTACACAAGTATACACAGTAAATGAATTTTTAAATCGGCTCATTGCTCAAATCGGATTGTTAATCGGTTATTTATTTATTTTTTATCCTCGGTGATCAGTAATGATCTGGCCCCCAAATCCTGATCATGTAAAGGGAAATTATAAGATTATCAGACAATTTATCTATGAATCCATTAGAAGTTGAGTTTTAGGGTGTATATGCAATCTTTGTATACGTTGGGTACAGAAAGTATTTAGACCCCCCCCCCCAAAATTTTTCACTTATTACAGTGCTGTGAGAAAGTATTCACCCCCTTCCTGATTTCTGTATTTTTTTTTTTTTTACATAATCACAGACAAAGGTTTCAAATCAAACCAATTTTAATATCACTCAGACAACCCAAAGAAATCCAAAATGCAGTTTTCAAATGATTCAATTTATTAAGGCACAAAAAAAAAAATAATAACTTTCTGACCCTAATCTAATAACAGGTTGTGCCACCCTAGGCAGCAACTGAAATCAAGCATTTGCGATAATTGGTGCTGAGTCTTTCTTATCTCTCAGAAGAAATTTTGTCCCACTCTTTTTTGTAGAATCTGTCATATTGGTTTTGTAGCATGAACTGCCCAGTTAAGGTCATACCAGACCATCTCGTTGGATATCAATTACCATTACTTATTTTCCAGAGATGGCCAGAAAGGTTTGGATTTTTTTTGTGTGTGTGTGGCTTAATATATCGAATTGTCGTATGAAAACTGCGTTTTGCATTTCCTTGGGTTGTCTCTGAGTGATACTAAAATTTGTTTGATGTGAAACCTTTGTGTGTGGTAGATGTGCATATAAAAAAAGAAGGAAACCAATGGGGACAAATACTGTTCATGGCACTGCATATTACAACCAATTCCTAAAATATTTTAAGTTCATTTCTTTTATTCAATGTACAGACAGCACCCTATATTGACAGAAAAAAGTGAATTGTTGCAATATTTGCTGACATATTGGAAAAAAAAACTTGAAACATCACAGAAGAATTATCATCAATGTCGCCATGAACATGCATCCATTGTATGTATGTATGTATGTATGTATATATATATATATATGCATTCCTTTTGGCTTGTTCCATTAGGGGTTGCCACCGCGTCACCTCAGATGTCTGAGCCAGGCATCAGTGTTTCCTCAAACGTCCTTCATATTTTTAGCAGACATGAAAACTAACTTTTTAGATATCGTCTGAGGAATGCAAACTCACCTTTGTTGCTAAAGTCATCTATCATGACAATCTCAGCCAAGTACTTCCTGGGAGTCCTCTTGATAACGCTGTGGATGGTTCTCATTAAGGTAGACCAGCCTTCATTATGAAAGACTATCACCACACTGGAAGTCAGCAGTCTGTCATCATAATGCCAGTACATGCACCTATATTAATAGCAAAGAATACCAATGTTATTTGAATGGATGTGTGAATTTGTTTTGCAGATATATTTAAAACCACTTTTTAGAACATACAATAAAGAATCTGTGTAAAATCATTATTTAAAAAAATCCAAGAAAAATGTCTTAAAAAACAGCAAAATGTCAGTTCATCAACATTCTATTGTCACACTGTTAACAAGGGTTACCAAACTGTAATTAATACAAATTTAATTCATTCGTTCAACTCATACTGCAAATAAAGGATTTCTAAAAAGCCTGTGACTATTATAAATTTTAGAAAATGTAATGTAACCCAAGAATTCTTATGCTTTCTGGGAAATTCTTATTTTAGCCTAAAAAGAAAAATGAGAAAAGTAATCAATCCCATTGAAAATAAAATGTAGATGTAAATACATTTTTTGGTCATTTTAATCACTACATTTTGATTAGGATTAATCACATTTGCCAAATTACCTAAACACACAAAACCCCTTATTTTGCTTTGAGATGGTATTGTAAACTTGTTCCATCCATCAGTTTTTCATACTGCTTATCCATAAGATGGTTGCGGGCATGCTGAACCCCTATAACATTTGGTGGGGAGAGATCACCGGGTGGCCTATGAATATGCAAAAATCTTTGTTATATTGAAAATCCAAACAATGTAACTTTTGAAGCAAAATGTGCCCCAAAAACACCAGTTGGAGTATCTCACTCCTCTTTGCACTGGCATAAGCAATGACTTTATAACTGATCTTATAGCAACTTGCACCACTTTAAAAAAAAAAAATCCATCCATGGGTAAGGTAATGGAGTGTGTTGGGTAAGGAAAGGAGTATGTCCAGTCAAAATTAATTGTGACTAGTCTGCATTATACATGATTAATGCGATACCTTTATCGTATTAAACATGGCTTAACATCAATTTTGAAAGCCACAGTAAAACTAAAAAAACAGTTGCTTAATAAGACAGCCAATCAATTGGAATCATTAGTACCAAGCTAGGATTTGATGTTTGAGACCAAACTGTAGGAAAAATACTCTTATTTTAAAAGAAATACAACTTTGAAGAAATTTGTGAACGACACCAATTTAAGTATTAATTCACCTGCTTTTATCGAGAAACGAATCACAGCATCAATATTAACATAATATACACTACCTGTTGCCTACTGAGCAAACAGGTCAGCAGATGATAGAGGGAACATGGGACTGCAGTTCATTCTAGAATATCTCGACAGTGTGGGGACCTACGCGAGGTTCCTGTTTGTGGATTTCAGCTCTATGATCAACATCATATCCGAACTCTTCTCCTCCAAGCTTCTTCAGCTAAGCGTCTTGCCTGCCATCTGCCAGTGGATTTACAACTTCCTAAGGGGCAGGATACAGCAAGAGAGCCTGGGGGACACCACGTCATCCATACACACACACACACACACACACACACACACACACACACACACACACACACACACACACACACACACACACCACACACACACACACACACACACAGACCATCAGCACCAGAGCGCCACAAGGTTGTTTTCTCCCCGCTGCTCTACTCTCAACATAAACACATCCAGCTCTCAAACTCTTGAAGTTCACAGATGACACAGCCATTGGCCTCATCAAAGAAGGTGATGAGTCTGCGAATCAACAGGAAGTGGAGAAGTTGGAGCTTTGTTATGGCCAAAAACCTGGAGGTGAATCCACAAAAGACTGTCGAGATGATTGTGGACTTCTGGAGGCATCCTTTACCACAGCTGTAGGCTATGTGCATTGCTCTGTTTTTCTATTGTCGACAGATCCACTTTCCTCCTCTTCTGAATTTCAACTGATGTCCTGCAGGTTAAAGGTGATGGGGGCAGACGTTCACCCGGGCCATGACGGCTTTATGAATGTTCATATTTGTTTGGCAAATCTTAAGCTGGATGCCCTTCCTGACGCATGTATGCAGACGTTTTTTTCCAGACGCCTACACTGGCAGCTTTGTGTGTTTATACCAGTTTTACCAGCAGGAAAGTAGCTCTTTTTTCCTGCGTTTTAGCCAAAATGCCGTCTCATTGTATTGCTGGATATTGCTCGAACACATGGATTCACTCTTCACACCAAACGACCCGGTTCATCGTGAAAAATGGATTCCACAGGCGGATAGCACGAAAGCTTCGTGGGTTCCAAATGATAAGTAGGTGCGTGTCACACCTGTCAACTCGTACAGTTTAGCCGTAGTTCACACGGATTTTGTGGTGAATCTTACGTATACAGCCGTATATCACAAATCATATGGATTCTGAAAATTTCCGTGAAAGGATCTTCAGTGTAGTGAGAAAAGTTCACACAGAGTTCAGACAATCGCTTGCTCCAGAAACACTTATTGCAATGCAAAGTCAATATGGAAGGATGCTGTAATTTTGAACCGAATGGTCAGCATTTAGGGTTGGTGAAGAAAGTTACACATTAATACAATTCTGAACACAGTAATGCCACTAAATAGACTTTGATAATTTGACATTAACTTCAGATATTATAACTATGGAGAGCTACAATAAAAATCATTGAAAAACGTTGTGTTTTTCCCGTCGTTATTTTTACATATAATTTGCTTCCGTATGTTATAAGGATTTTTTGCTCTCTATAAGGATTTTTTTGGTAGTTTGTACAGGTTGGCGCTCCGAAAGGTTGACAGGTATGGTGTGTATAGAGCTATTAAAAAAATAGTTTGAGGGGCCAATGTAATCCTTCTTTCAGCGAGCGACAACAACGCTTACGGGTGGGCCGCACCGCTTGTGGCTGAGTACACTACATACTGTTGAGGGGTCTGTTGTTAATTAGAAGTGATCCACATATCATCTAAATATGGCTCGAAATGATAGGATAATATTGCCCCGGTCACTTCGAAAAGTGCTTCCGTGCCAGAAGGGGCATCGGAAAAATCCAAAAATCTGTTGTTCGTCACCCATAGCAGGTGGCACAGCGTCTTCTAAATGGCGACAGTCCCAGTGTGACAGCTGCAAATGACGTAGCAGGCAATACGGCTACCACTTGGATGTCGAGTTAGACTTCCACAACTTTGTGCATGAATGACACGCTCTCCGCTCATATTTATTTTTTCGGATAGAAATATTAGTGAATAATATTATATGTAATTTTCATAACAATATCCACTTTACAAAGCATATAGGGAAGTCAGTGGCATTTTAAGTCCCTTGTCTTCCTGCATGACTGTGCCTGACACCGCTTTGTCACTGGTCATTTGCCAAAGTGAGTGACATCTCTGGTGAGTCCCAAATCAGTCCCTGTTTACACGCCGGCTGGTCATTGATCATTTGCCGAATATTCAAAAGTAGGTGACAGAATGCTTTAATAGTTCCGTTTCACCTCCCAAGCGTCATCCTCAACTCGCAGTGGCAGGTGGCAGCCAAGCAAAAACAAATAATTTCATAAACTGATGTGTTTCAATTCATTCACGATTGATTCGTTCTTTTGAACAAAATGTGAACGCAGCAACACTACAGGCTGTTTACTTAATTTTCAAAGATCCCAGTCTGTGCAGCTTTGAAGTACTATTTTTGCCTTGAACCACTTTTTCAGTGATCTAACCAAAGGCTTCACAAACCTCAGTTCTTGCCAGTATGTCTGTATTAAAAATATTAGCCAGTGGTTGGAGGACCCTAGAGCAGCGCAGAGAATGGCACGGCACCACGGTTATTTACTGATGTATAGCAGTCGTCTAAAGTGTTATTTTCCCTCATAGGACAGTTAATGTGTTGCTTGTATTTAGGAAGTTTTTGGTTGAGTGATTGAGTTTGGCTATTTGTTACATTATGTTAAGATGATACAGAGTGGCCTTATCCATTCCATGTTCACGGTTATAGACCAGTGCAATGACAATTGTGCAAAGGGTGCAGTTCAAAGTGATCTAAATCTAAAGTACTCAATGCGGCATTGAGGGATGGTGTGCCAAAAAAAAAAAAATTGCGCACCTCTAATATGGTCCCTTCGCACAGATATTGTACGTTGCATGCAAAAAAAAAAAATCCAACACAAAGTATAACAGCTATTCAGTTTGTGGCATTTCGCAATGTGATTCAATGAGTGAGGGGTGACTGGTTGCTACATCCAACGGCACAATTCACATATGCACTGTAAAAAATGAAAAAAACCACTGGCTTCTTTTAGGCAGCACATGGAACTTTCTCTAACAACGACCTGCTGCTCGGCCACACACTCTTTTTCCTAGTTTACCTTACACCACACCCCCAACGCTCTAAAAGGTGTAGACTCATAATTACAAATGTTCCAGTGGTTAGAGCATTGGTTTGGTAAACCAGGGGTTGTGGGTTCGTATCCCACTGGGGCATCCACTCCCTGAGAAGGGGAAAAAAACAGTAATAAACAATAGTGCTGGTTACTCCATCTTTAAGGAGGGTATTTATAAGGATCCATAAAATGTGTGAGAGTGAATTAGAGTGTGAATCCCATGAATTGTGGAATCGTAGGTCATGGACGGAATCTGAACAGTACTAACAGAAGTCCGTGTTTCGGTGAAGTATACAAGGCATAGGATTAGGACTTAGCTCCCAAGAAGGACAAGTAGTCTGAATGGGCCAAACATAGAAAACAGTAAGTCTGCCCTAGAGGGGGGATGTAAACTTTATAGAACAATGTTTACCAGGAAGCACAATTCTTCTTAGAAAAAAAAAAATGATTTAAAAAAACATAGCTTTAATAGCAAGTTAACAGTTGAAGGATGCAGGTTGGGAGAAAGATTGATAGCAAGTGTAATAGGGAAGAAAGGAAAAGCCAAGATTAAGAAAGACATTTTAGGATGGCAAGTTAGCACAGGTAAGAAAGAGAAAGGCAGGAGAGACAGCTGAAGTAATGCAAGCAGGGGCTGAAATAAATCCAGATGAAGAAACTACACCTATAACAGTTCATGAACAGGCTAAAGAAAGAGAGAGGCAGAAAGAGAGCCATAAGAAAATCGTGGGGAAAAAAAAAGGAAAAAAGTGCTCTCTCCCTGGGAAATGCGTTCGCTGATAAAACCGCCAAGGAGGCAGCAATAGGAAAATATGGAACGTACACCTTGACACAATCACAAGCCCCCAACCCTCCGAATGATTAGGGTTAGGGTTAGGGTGAGACAT